>NC_136415.1:22817446-24265571 GCF_051521515.1 Lactuca serriola
TATATATATATATATATATATATATATATATATATATATATATATATATATATATATATATATATATATATATATTCCATCATATTTAAATATTTATTTAACATTATTTTAACCGTATAATTTTATTTATACACTAACACACATACATACATCGAGCATATTATATTTATAAAGATCAAGATGTTCCAAATGAAGTTTGGAAAAACCCTCATCGTATTAAAAAAAAACTAAAATCTCCACATCTCACCCCACTACACGTCCTTGTGTGTGGATTCTTTAAATTTTGGCCACTAAAATTATTAACCGGGCCATATCATAAAACTAAATGCATGCCTAATCCTCCTTTTCCACTACTAATGGATTATGCCACTAGCATATTCCGATTTTTGAAAAATACCAAGCATACAATCTAAGATTCAAAAAAGTATATATATATATATATATATATATATATATATATATATATATATATATATATATATATATATATATATATATATATATATATATATATATATGCTTAGGTTATTATATATTCTAATTAATTATTATATGGATGTAGGGATGAATGTAGATCAATGGTTTAGTTATTTTAAGTAATGATTTACCTATCTTTTAATTAGGAGACACATATTCAAATTGGGAAACCCATGTTTAATCAATGAAAATTTCGGATTTTTTGAGAGATATTGGTTCTTTTAATTTTGAATTCTGAATTTTTTTAGTTAATCATTTTTAATTCTAACATAGTTTTTAATTTTACTCAATTTTATTCTTTTAGAATGCAATTATGTTAGAACGATATTCTATGAAAAGTGCCAGAATATATTTTGATAGAGTACATATTTTGATTGAAATAACCTCTTGTAGAAAAACAATATTCTTGAACCTTCAATTGAAATATAACATGATCCTTATATATTCAAACATTATAATCTAAATATAGATATATTCTTACAGAATAATAGTCTAAATAATATACTTAAATATACAATTATTGAACAAATAGATTTGATTATTAAAATTAATTAATAGATAACATTAAAAATTTACGTTATTTAATTAATTCTTAAACTATCTTGCCTAAATTAAAAAGATTAATTAAATATTTATTTAATTACTAAAATTAATTAACAGATAACATTAAAAATTTACCTTATTTAGGTTTTGAAATGATTGACTCACATTGATTCTTACATCCACATAATAATTAGTTAGAATATTTGAATCTAGCTCGCTCTCTTTCTTTCTCTATCTCTCTCTCTCTCTCTCTCTCTCTCTCTCTATATATATATATATATATATATATATATATATATATATATATATATATATATATATATATATATATATGACTTAGTGAATATGTGGTTGTCATGTACCTAAGTTTATATATAGAGCCCTCCAAAAAAATGTAGTTTTGATCCATTTATATCCAAACTAATCATGATATCTCTTTTTACTATTCTTCCTTAATCACGTGACTCACTAACTCGATCAAATATATGTGTATTTTTTTATTCATTGTGTTTAAGAACTTAAAGCATTAAAAGTCGTGACTATTTAATCAACCCTACTAAATTCTAAATAAAAACTAATAGAATAAAAGATAAAAGAAAAACATGTCATAACTCAATCAAGCTTTTCAAAAAATCATTGGATATAGTTTTTCAATTGAAAGACAAAACGCTTGATTTATATCCATTAAAAAATATTGGTTTTTTATTTTCTCTATAAACTTCAATAATTATTTGTAATAAAAATATATATAATTGATCTTTTTAGTTCCATAATTTAACTTAATTCAATGCTATTCTATTAAAACAAAACTAAGAGAAAATGAAATTGGATTTGTTTTGTTTAAAACTACGTCGTTTAAAAGGTTCTATACTTAAGTTTAGGTACATAACAACCACATATTCGCTTTTCCTATATATATATATATATATATATATATATATATATATATATATATATATATATATATATACACACAGAGAGAGGAATGATCATTTGAGAATCTATAGTTTCCTGAGAACCAAGAACTAATTTTAAGACCACTAGAACAAAAAAACAAGGGTCAAGATGCAAGGTGGCGTTTTTGTAAATAAGTTAAAAACTAAAGAGAAGGGGCATGTTAAATAAATCAAACAGAGGACAATTTAGGAATGTAAAAAATGACTTCCAAACATACGTATTATCCATTCCTCTCTCTCTCTCTCTCTCTCTCTCTCTCTCTCTCTCTCTCTCTCTCGCACACACATGCGTTATCATCACTTCGCTTTAGATTACATCTAGATCTATCCAGCTTTCATTGTCGTTGCCACACTCCTTGATCTCATGTTCTTAATAGAATAGACTTCACTGAAGATGCTTTGATTTTGAATCGTTTTATCCTCCATCAATTCGTTCCACGAAGTACACCGTAATCGCCGACTTCATCTCGGTCTCCTCTGTGGATTGAAGACCTGAACGAAGAAGATGATCCCTAACTCTCGATCTCGGTCTCAATTTTCATCCACCAGAAGTTGCCTAAACAGAGGTTTTTCTGTTTCTGCATTTCTTTGGTTTTTTAGATCATATTTCTCTTTTTCTTTTCTGCATTACCAAAATTAAGTTGACAATCTATATGCTTATTATATGTGTGTTCGTATACTGAGTTATTTATCGGATTCAATGCAGTACGTGATATTGAAATTACTTAGAGTTTAGAAGGTTTCTTATTAAGAAGAACATTTTCGTGAAAATATAAAATTCTAGTGCTCTTTTCCTTCATGAGTGGACTTATGAATATTGTTGTTCTCTTTAACATGGGCCCGTCTGGTGAAAATATAGTCAATTTGTATTCAAAGTGTTAGGTTTTCTGAAATGCATGCAAGTTGCTCGATGAAAGTCCTGAACTAGATTTAGTTGCTTTGCTTTAATATCAAGGTATATTGGCTTAATACAAGTATACAACTTTGCATTCCTTTGTTCATTTATAATAATCCTTGATATTTTCTTAGGATTTTACTGGAGTTCTAGTTGTAGCTGACCTTGCTTGTATAGTAGATGCTATGAACAGACTCAGTGGTGACTCCAAGAATATCAACACATTGGTACGTAATATTCTAATTATCCACTTCACACATTTTTTTAAAGCATCAATAATTTTTAATTCTTTCATATCTTCATATTTCCCAGGCGCTAGTAGACCTTGTGATTAACCATTCAGTTCAAGTTGATGTTTCAAGAATTGCAAATGTTGTTCAAGCAAACATGTACCTTGAATTTCAACACAATGATAAACACTTTTCCTTTCTGAAATGGGGATAACATGCTTTTGACAACATGTTTTTCTAGTATTGTTCACCAGGTAAATATTTACACATTAAAACCACACCATAGATGAACCTTGCAAATAATCATTGTAATAAGCATAAAATGTTCAAAAATACAATGAAATGACAGTGAATATTGATAAATTGCAAATAATCACTTTAATTTCGTGTTCAACTATCCGTTATCATAATTGAATTCTATTGCTATAGTTATTTGATTTTTTTGTGAAAACTTTGATGCTTGTTTATTTAAAAAAACATGATTTCATCTAGTTAATTCATTCGTGTTTTTCTGATAAGTAAAATAACTTGGCAAATTGGCATTTGGCAACTCTCTACATTGTGACCTAAAATTTAATGGAACATACATTAATTTTGAATATAATATCTAAAGTTGAAAGAAAATATGTTCAATTTCAAGGTCTATATATGAATTAAATGTAACCTTGCGATTGAAATTTAGAATGGATTCAAAGACTTATACCTTTGTTGAAATTAAGATATGAGTTTTTATAGATATAGAGATAGCATATATGGCAGTATCTTCATTATGTTTGGGTGCTTTGTATTTTTTAGGATAAATCACCCTTTTTCAAAAATACAATGAAATGACAGTGAATATTGATAAATTGCAAATAATCACTTTAATTTCGTGTTCAACTATCCGTTATCATAATTGAATTCTATTGCTATAGCTATTTGATTTTTTTTGTGAAAACTTTGATGCTTGTTTATTTAACAAAACATGATTTCATCTAGTTAATTCATTCGTGTTTTTCTGATAAGTAAAATAACTTGGCAAATTGGCATTTGGCAACTCTCTACATTGTGACCTAAAATTTAATGGAACATACATTAATTTTGAATATAATATCTAAAGTTGAAAGAAAATATGTTCAATTTCAAGGTCTATATATGAATTAAATGTAACCTTGCGATTGAAATTTAGAATGGATTCAAAGGCTTATACCTTTGTTGAAATTAAGATATGAGTTTTTATAGATATAGAGATAACATATATGGCAGTATCTTCATTATGTTTGGGTGCTTTGTATTTTTTAGGATAAATCACCCTTTTTCAAAAATACAATGAAATGACAGTGAATATTGATAAATTGCAAATAATCACTTTAATTTCGTGTTCAACTATCCGTTATCATAATTGAATTCTATTGCTATAGTTATTAGATTTTTTTTGTGAAAACTTTGATGCTTGTTTATTTAACAAAACATGATTTCATCTAGTTAATTCATTCGTGTTTTTCTGATAAGTAAAATAACTTGGCAAATTGGCATTTGGCAACTCTCTACATTGTGACCTAAAATTTAATGGAACATACATTAATTTTGAATATAATATCTAAAGTTGAAAGAAAATATGTTCAATTTCAAGGTCTATATATGAATTAAATGTAACCTTGCGATTGAAATTTAGAATGGATTCAAAGGCTTATACCTTTGTTGAAATTAAGATATGAGTTTTTATAGATATAGAGATAGCATATATGGCAGTATCTTCATTATGTTTGGGTGCTTTGTATTTTTTAGGATAAATCACCCTTTTTCAAAAATACAATGAAATGACAGTGAATATTGATAAATTGCAAATAATCACTTTAATTTCGTGTTCAACTATCCGTTATCATAATTGAATTCTATTGCTATAGCTATTTGATTTTTTTTTGTGAAAACTTTGATGCTTGTTTATTTAACAAAACATGATTTCATCTAGTTAATTCATTCGTGTTTTTCTGATAAGTAAAATAACTTGGCAAATTGGCATTTGGCAACTCTCTACATTGTGACCTAAAATTTAATGGAACATACATTAATTTTGAATATAATATCTAAAGTTGAAAGAAAATATGTTCAATTTCAAGGTCAATATATGAATTAAATGTAACCTTGCGATTGAAATTTAGAATGGATTCAAAGGCTTATACATTTGTTGAAATTAAGATATGAGTTTTTATAGATATAGAGATAGCATATATGGCAGTATCTTCATTATGTTTGGGTGCTTTGTATTTTTTAGGATAAATCACCCTTTTTCATCCACATAAAATAGAATATACATGTTGTTTGAGGTCAACATTTTAGAATCACTCATTTTCATTATAAAACTCCATATTTTTATATAATATGTTTTAGATAACGATCATATATTCATATTTTCATCTCAAATGATCTTTTCTCAGGTATTTGTTAGAACATAAAGATTTACCACTTCATCATTATGTATAATGGTTAACTTGAATTCTTTTTGTTCACATCATAACAACTTTTGAGCACTTAAATTACACAAAGAAAAAGTAATTTCTAAATTCAATTTTTTTATTCTTTGTTTCCAGTGAACTGAACTTGGAATTCCTTTCCTAAAACCAGTTCAAAAGATTCCTCCAATGTGGAATAGACTTTCATGGCCATGATTGCTTCCATCAAAGGTACTCAATAGTTTCATTTTTTCTTTTTCATTAAAGACCAAAATGCTCTCATTACATATACAAAAATAAATAAAAATTAAAAATTTTGTTTTATGCATTTACAATAAACAAAAAATATTTAAATATAAATAAGGATTTCATTTTTAGTATTGAATTCATTCCGCTCAACCAAAATTTCAAATTTCGATTTCAATTCCAATTCGAATCTTGAATTTTCATATCTACATTTGTAGTATTCTAATCATAACAATTTTCCAATCTTTAATTTACCTATTTACCACCCTTAAATTCACATGTAAATCACAATTGAATCACATATGAGTTACATGTGCTTCAAATGTAATTTACATATGAATCACATGTAATTCACAAGTACATCACAAGTGATTCACATGTAAATCACAAGTGAATCACATATGAGTTACATGTGATTCATATGTAATTTACATATGAATCACATGTAATTCACAAGTAAATTACAAGTGATTCCCATATGAATTACATGTGATTCACATGTAAATAAAAAATGAATCACATATGAGTTACATGTGATTCATATGTAATTTACATATGAATCACATGTAATTCACAAGTAAATTATAAGTGATTCAAATATGAATTACACGTGATTCACATGTAAATCAAATGTGAATTGCATATGAGTGACATGTGATTCATATGTAATTTAATTATGAATCACATGTAATTCACAAGTAAATCACAAGTGATTCACATATGAATTATATGTGATTCACATTGTCACACCCCAAAACCAAGAACGGCGAAAACATTCCGGGGTGGAGGACGTCATGTACAGTATCACAACAGTGTAAAGTGGTAAACAAGCAACAACATCATCCATTGCATTAAAAGTAAAGTTTTAATACATGTGTGTTCTTTCAATGTAATAAGACACCAAAATATACAATCAAAATAAAAGACGAGTCTTGTTTGTGCTCCGTCTTCTCAAAACCTGGCCATCGTACCTGTCTACTGGTGACCAGAGAATACAAGTTATTTTGAAAGCGAGTATCAGCCTAAAGCTGGTGAATTCATAAGTACTTAAGTGTCATTGTCTTGTTTTTGGAAAACTGTTATGAATGCCCTGTAAATCTTTAAATGAAACAGTTGATGTAAGTAATGAAAACCCTAGAAAATCCCTTATTTCCTACTAGTATGAAATGTAGTCTTCTACCAAGACCCGAATGTTTTGTAAGTGAAAATGATAGTTTTTCCTTTCTTTTGACTATTACTAACAGTACTTAGTCTAACTCATCGTTTATGTGAATGTATCACAAAATAAAGTAATAGGAAAATGTACTAATGTAATTGTTATCCTTTTGTATTAGGATTAACACGACATCGCGATTAGCGAAATGTATAACCTTTGAATATATGTAGATTGTTCAATTGTCCTCTGTAGCTGCAGCAGGTGGGAGGAAGGGTTAGTCCCGTAAAGGTACTCCTAGTATAAGTATTAACCGTAGGCATCCCTAGATGTTCATCAACCTCTGTAGCGAACAGGAGGCCCAAGGAATGGTTAGTCCCGTAAAGGTACTCCTAGTATAAGTAATAACCGTAGGCATCCGTAGATGTTCATCAACCACTATTGCTAACAGGTGGGATTCAGAATGGTTATTCCCGTCTAGATATCCCGTTGAACTGGGATATGCAGGACAATTTACACAGAAGGTACTAATAAATCATCCTCGTAAATCGAGATACAAGTATTCATGTAAGTTTATACAGGTAAATGTATCTACGTAAAGGTACTCATGTAATGTATTCATGTAAACGTATTCATGTAAGCGTATTCATGTAATGTATAGTATAGAGTCATGAATAAACTGACTCTGATGTAATTCCTTGTAATAGGAATAATGTTTTGTATCTTCTAACTATCCCTATAATAGTTAAATGGAAGGTAATTGGTTGTCCAAAAAGGTTTATACACCCTTGCTACACAATAGTGTGGGAAGTTGAATGAAGGATGGAAACTATAACATCAATACATATATAAGAACATAAGTGTATAGATATAGTTTTGTTCAAGAAGGGAAAAATGGTTTTGTAAGACATCTAAGAGTTTTGAACAATAATTAACAATGACTTGATGTCATTTTAATAAACATTTCAAAACAAATACAATTGCTACCAAGGTATTTTAAGATAGAAAACCATTTCACGCATCACATTTTGAAGTATGTGAAATCTGCTGGATGAAAACACAGTTATAAAATACATATGAGTGATTTAATAACATACTGTTTTCTACTTCTATCCCCCCCCCCCATTAAAACATTTTAAATCATCTAAAATATTGATTAAGGGGTATGAACTCACCTGTAAATGGTGGTTTGGATGTACTGAATGATGTAGGATAACTAGGTGACAAGTGAAGACTTGTTCACACCCAATGATCCTAGTTAACATATAATCACACATATATGTATCCAATTAGACTCTAAATCACTAATTGACAAAGTTAAGACATCCTAAGGCATGTAAAACACCTTATTTACGTGCTATAAGTCATAAGGATTGCATCTAAGTGCTAAAGGACCTTGCTATTGTGTTTGGGGTTCAAGGGTAAACTCCCTTGGAGTTTACGGTTTTCATGACCTTGACCTAATGAGTTTACGGTCGTAAACTCAAGAGTTTACAGTCGTAAACTCCTCTCCTTTTGGCCATAAGTTGTTTTGAGGATTTGCAAGTCCTTTGAAGCATTTCTACTTGGTGGTTTGGACTTTGGAAGGGACTAGGGCAACAAAACACCCCTTTTGAGGTGTTTACGGCCTCATGGTCATTTCCCTTTGGGTTTACTACCTTAAACCCATATGGAAATTGGTATTGTTATGTTTTCAAGTCCCTAACTCATCAAGGTAATTGTCTATGTTAGTTTTTAGGCCTAAGGAAGGAATATGGCCCAAATAAACACACTAAAGGGTGTTTACGGTTTTGGGAGCTCCCCAAACCGTAAACACATGACCATGGCATTCTTTGGTGTTTTTCAAGGCTTAAACCCATCAAGGGAAGGTTCAAACATGTCAAGGAAGGCTTACACATCCAACTAGGGCTTAGATTCATGACTTAGGCACACTTTGGTGCCTTATTTGGTGTTTACGGCCCAAGAACATTCTTGTACCATGAACACCTTGTTCCATGTGTTATTGACATATTTTCTTAATGCTAACTTGTAATACTAACTCAATAAGACTCAAGGATTGAAGTACTTACTATAAGGAAGCTTGAAATATGCTAAAAGTCCAAGAACACTTAGTGTGTGTTCTTGGTGTTCTTGGAAATCTAATCAAAAACACAAAAATGAATGGATGAATAGATGCACAAACACTAGATTAAGTGTTTAATCAACTTGGAATGGATAGAACACTTACAAGTTTGAAGATCTTGAATTGTTTCTAGTTTGCTACTTGAGAGGGTTTCTTGAGTTTACTCTTTTGGAGTTTACTCTTTTAGGGTGAAAAGTGAAAAGTGATTAACTTTGAGGAGTTAACTCATGCTTAAGCATGAGTTCACGATTTTTGGAAGTTTTTCCGACCCAAACATAAAAGTTTGGCCGTGAACTTCTAAGACACGAGGTGTTTGTGGTTTTTAAATTTCAAAAATCGAGATGGCACTTTCTTACACCCGTTCGTTTAAAGAATAATATTAAAATAATCAAACGAACTCTAAATTTGTTAAAATAAGAAATAATGACATTAACTTATAATAAGAAGTGATTGACTTCTAGGGTTTGACCGAATGAAAATTTCGGGTTGTCACACACATGTAAATCAAATGTCATTCACATGTAAATCACAAGTGAATCACATATGAGTTACATATGAATCACAAGTGATTCACATATGAATTACATGTGATTCACATGTAGATCACAACTGAATCACATAAGAATTACATGTGATTCACATGTAAATAACATGTAATTCACATATGAATTACATGTGATTCACATGTAAATCACATGTAATTCATATATGATTCACATGTAAATCACAAGTGAATCACATATGATTCACATGGGTGTTCTTGTATTAATAATTTTTTTTTATTTTCTTGTAGATTTTGAAGAATTTGTGGAAGATATTGAAAAGGTGAAAAATGAAAACTGAAGAAATATGGAAATCTTGATATGAAGAAATGATCATCCTGTGAATCTTTGTAGTTTTTATATTTTATTTTGTATCGAATAAAATACTTGTAGTATTATGTTTATAGATTGATTAATAAAAATGAGATTTTTTATGATTTACTTACGAATATTCTAGTATAAGAAATATGCATATATGCATTTGAAAAAATATGGATATAAATGTACGTAAAATGTTGATTATTTTTGTTAAAAAAATTAGAGTTATTTTTTTTTTGAAAATATTCTAGTTTTTTTTTTTGAATTTATTGATTCTATATTTTAAAAAAATGCAGTATTTTAAAAAAGTTATAGTTTTTTCTGAAAAAAAATGCAGTTTTTTTTAAAAAAAAAAATTGTAGTTTGTTTTTTGAAAAAAAAATGCAATTTTTCAGAAAAAAAAACCAATTTTTTTTTAAAATGCAACTTTTTTTTGAAAAAATTTCAGTTTTAAAAAAAAATATTTTTTTTAAAAAATTCGTGTTTTTTACAAAAAATCTCCATTTTAGTTAAAAAAAATCGAAAATTAGTTTTTTAAAAAAAATCCGAAATTTGATTTATGATGTAAATTTTTAAAACTTTTTATTAATATTTCCAATAACCAAAAAAAATAAACATTAAATGAGATCGGTAAGATGACGATCATTCCCTTAATGAGTTAACTTTGATCTAACGTCCCACTTTTAGTTCTCAGGTTCTTGGGAAATTATGAGTTCTCAACTGTATATATATATATATATATATATATATATATATATATATATATATATATATATATATATAACGTTCTGGGGCGGAGGACGTCATGTATGTATCACAACAATTGTAAAGTAGTAAACAAGCAACAACATCATCCATTGCATTAATAGTAATAGTTTAATACATGTGAGTTCTTTCATAGAAATAAGACATTACAAAAAGTAATCAAAATAAAAGATGAGTCTTGACTGCTCCGTCTTCTCTAAACCTTGCATCGGCACCTGTCTATTTGTAACCTGAGAATACAAGTTATTTTGAAAGCGAGTATCAACAATAAAGCTGGTGAATTCATAAGTATTTTAATGTTATTGTTTTGAAAGGTTGTTCATGAAAGACTGGTGAATGTTTGATGAAACATTTAGTATAAGTATGAAAACCCTAGAAAATCCCATATTTCCTACTAGTATAAAAAGTAGTCTTCTACCAAGACCCGACCATTTTGAAAGTAGTCTTCTACCAAGACCAGATTGTTTTGAAAGTACGCATCACTTGAAAATGTGACGGTTTTTCCCTATTTAACTATTATGATAAAACTATAAAAGTAATAATATAATAACTTATGTTGTATCCTTTGGTACTAAGATACACACGGCGTGGAAACTCGCCGTAAACGGATCAACCGTAGACATCCGTAGATGTGCATTTACCTCTGTTGCTAACAGCCGGGTTTAGGAATAGTTAGTCCCTTAAGTATACTTGTAATGGTATCAACCGAAAACATCCGTAGATGTTCATTTACCTTTGTAGCTAACAGTGGTTCTAGGAACGGTTAGTCCCACAAAGTATCCTTTGGTACTAGGATATAAAGTCCAATCTATCTCGTCGATGATGTGATTGTATCACAAGGTAAAGATAAGAAGGAGAACTATATAACAGTATCTACACATATAATATGCAATAGTAACTCATCATATATTATCTACGTAAATGTACTCATCTAAGCGTATCTATGTAAACGTATTCAGGTAAACGTATCTATGTAAACGTATTCATGTAAGTGTATCTATGTAAGCGTATTTATGTAAGTGGAATCTCTGTAAAGGTATTCATGTAAGTGTATCTATGTAAGCGTATTCATGTAAATGGAATCTCTGTAAATGTATTCATGTAAGAGGAATCTCTGTAAGAGTATCCCTTCATATAGCATGTAGTCTAGAATCATGAATGAACTGAATCTGGTATAATTTCTTGTAATAGGGATAACGTCTTGTATACCCTAAACTATTCCTATAATAGTTTACTAGAATGTAATTGATGAGTGTCCAAGTAAGTTTGTACACCCTTGCTACTCAAGAGTGTCGGAACTGAAATAACTGATGGAACATTTATGACTATATATGTACACATGATATATATATATATATATATATATATATATATATATATATATATATATATATATATATATATATATATATAACTAATATTTAAACGACCTATGGCGAGTACCCGATATCTCACCAGACCACATCCAAATCAAGGAAAAGGAAACAGGGTGGATAGCCTTCCTAAGTCTTTTAAACATTTCTTATATAACTATATATACATATAGAGGCATGCAATTTATAATATAAAAGCATAAAAGAAGTTTTGTAAAACCTTTGAATGGTTTAATATATAAGAATTTATGACGTGATGTCAGTTTATAAGTCGGTTCGAAAGACCGTTTGACAAAACAATTTAAGTGTGAGAAAACCTTTGTTTGAAAGCACAACTATATAGATTCAAAAGGAAACCTACAGTTTGTAAGACAGTTTCTAAAAAGTGTTTCAACATGTAAAAATGTTTGTGAAAACTATTTGAAGTACCTATGAAAATGTTCGTTTGTTCTTGTATATGAATGTATCTCCTTGAAATAGTATTTCTAGTATGTAAAAGTTTGTGATGTTCATGTAAAACTATACCTATTATAGTTTTCTAAAAGTGTGTCTCGTTTGTATAGTAATCCCTAGTGAAATGCTCACTTGTTATGAAAAGTATGATTTTTGTAGTGCCTAAGATGAACACATATACATACAGTATAAACAGAGTGTTTGACTTATACATAAATAACAACATTTTTCATTTCAAAAGATATGATGTTATCGTGATATGTTTTTCATACGGAAGTTTCCCCATACTAGTTATAAATCACATATGATTCCGTTGATAAAAAGTGTATAATGAAACTTTATATAACACTCGATAATAATCGTGTGTTTTACTTGTATTCCCCCCCCCCCCTTAAAAGCATATAAAAGCATTTATAAAACATTTAAAAGTGCGGATTGTAGGGGTATGAACTCACTTGATTGATTGAAGAAAGCATGACGAAAACCGATCATAACTTCTACTCGAGAAAGCGGATCTCTCGAGATTCTCGGGAATCTCGGGAGCGTAAAACTTCCTTCCGAGCTTGGATATGAAAACCGGGACTTTGGGATGGCTCCGAGGGTTGAAATGCAGAGCTTCGGCGCGAGAAAGGAAGGAAATTAGCAAATATGGTCGGCACCCTCGCACCCTTTATATAGGGGCTGAAAGCCTCGCGTACGCGGGGCGTACTAACGAGGGTACGCGGGGTGTACGCAACGTCATGGCTTACCGCATCCTCGGACAAAGCATCGAAGCGACGTGGCTGGATAAGGCCGAGCATCCGAGTACGCTGGGCGTACGAGGGATCGGACCGATGACTCCTTCTTCGGATAATACCGGGTTTTAAATTAAATTTATATTTTAATTAATTAGTAAACTTCAAAAATTCATATCTTCCTCATACGAACTCCGTTTTCGACGTTCTTTATATCCAAGCGTAGGTGAGACTACGATCTACAACTTTCGTTTAGACTCCGTCGGCAAATCTTGACTTTATTTTTAATATAATATTTTAATATGTCGGGACAGGAAAAGTCCGTTAAAGTTCCATAACTTCTTCATCCGACGTCCGTTTTCGTCAGACTTTTTACCGTTGTGCTAGTACTGTTGAGCCCTTCGATTCTCATTTAGATTGTGTTGGCTAAAAGTCTCGCGATCTCTATTTCAAGTTTTTAGCTGTCTACTGTTATATCTGTAACTTAGAAAAATCACAACTTCCTCATACGAAGTCAGATTTGGACGTTCTTTTTATGTACGTTTACGGTTTAATGATATCTAAAACTTTTATTTAGATACCTAAGGCTAAAAACTATTGTATTGAAACTTCGTATTTTACGACTATCAGTATTGCCGGTTTTGCCGAGAATCTTCGGTTGGTCATAACTTCTTCGTTATAACTCAGATTTTTGGGTTCTTTATATGTATGAAAACCTTGATATGATTCCTACTACTTTATTTAACCCAAATAAGGTTTTAGGACAGTTAAATTTTGACCTAAATTTGACTTGCGTTCCATCATATTGCCTCAAAATATCGGGTTGTCACATCATCCCCCGTTAGAGGGAATTTCGTCCCGAAATTAGAGTTTAAACAGAATTGATAAACATGCTACGGATAGAAGTTTTATTTGCTTCTCGTGTTCTTAAGTGAACTCGGTTCCTCGCTTGGCATTCCAGCGAACCCTTCACTATCGGTATATATATATATATATATATATATATATATATATATATATATATATATATATATATATATATATATAGGGAGAGGTTCAAATAAGAACAAAAAAAGATTAAAAATTCTAAGAACCTCCATTTTATTGTTATTAAACATGTGAGTGCTTATTAAACATGTATTTTTTTTGTCTTTTTTTTATAAGAAGATGGCGAATTCATAATTTTATAATTTAATATTTTCATTCGTATTTTAACATAAAATATATAAATTACATAATTTCATCTAGTCCATTTACAGTTTAATACATAAAATTCACAACTTAATACAATTAAATTTACAACACACTTTCACCAACCACTTGTGTTACCGTTGTAACCATTATTCCTTCCAAATCCGATCTGTATACAAAATCATGTATTAAAAACTTAAATAGTATATTCACAATTTAATAAACCTATTAACTCACTAATTTTGATTTTAATGCAAAACAATTATAAAAACTGCTATATTCTTACATATTTATACAAGAAAATTAATATAAACATTCATACATAAATAATTAATATTTTAACGAAAATAATAATAAAAATTTCACAACTTAATATAGTTCATTCATAATTTAATAAAGTCAGTTCACAGTTTAATACACAAAATCCATAGATTAATACAACAAATTTACAATTTAATACACAGAAATGTTATATTTTAACTTAAAAGTTATGTGTATACCTTTAAATATGGAGGCTAGTGTTTCTTTTAAAGTTTAATTTACACAATATTAATAGTTTATATTTTATATAATTTACTTAAATGTAGAGAAAATCATATATGTGTATAATGATTCTTTTTTCTCATATTTCAGATGCAAACACAAAATTCTTAAAAATTCACAGTTTAATACAGTCAATTCACGGCGTAATACTACGAATTCACAATTTAATATACAAAACCCACCATTTAATATAATAAATTTGCAGTTTAATACACAAAATTCACAACTTAACACAGTTAATTAATAACTTAATACAGTCAATTCATGTTTTAGTACATTCAATACCCAGTTTAATACATAAAACTAGCAGCTTAATACAATAAATTCACAATGTAATACAGTTTAATACACAAAATTTATATATTTATAACAATATTCTCAACTTAAAACTTATATTTATACATTCATATCTGGAGGCATTTGTGTATATTAAAATGTGAATTTATTATATTAAGTTGTGAATAAATTTCACAGATTAATACACTGTATTCACAACTCATTTACACATAAAATTTAGGTCTAGATAAAAAAAATCAGAATTTACAGTTTAATGAAACATTTCATGTAACATCGATAAAAAATCAAGCCAATTTAAAACTTTTTCAACCATTCAAAACCTTTAAGTTATTACAAAGTGTATTCAAAATAGTTTAGACATCAGAGTATCACATAAATCAAGATCATAAAAAGGTGAGGAGGTGCACGATCACGCCTTCGCCTCCCGTGATTATCTGAAGTGCATGAAACAAAATCCAAAAATGTAAGCCCGAAGCTTAGTATGTTCCCCCAAAATACCCGCACAACAAGTAACACACATACAATAACAGCATACTATGGGCCCAATCAACCATCGGGTTATAATGCCAACATACTATGGGTCCAGTCATCCTCACGATGGTATACCCTCGACCCACAACCATCTGGTTGGAATGCCCACATACTACGAGTCCAATCATTGTCGGGATGGAATATTCACGACCCACAACCATATGGTTGGAATGCCCAGGTCTGTTGGCTCTCATACAAAGCAGATAAGCCTCATCCACTAATCAAACATGTGCATATATATATCAGATAATCACATAACAGTCTATAGACAGACAAACCGATCTAACAGATCATAATAGCACAATAACATCATATCTACCAGAATACTGATCTAACAGATCATACGATACTCGAGCATATAACATATTAGGATAACAATCCAAAAAGGGCCAGCCTTGGTGCCTTGGACCCTTGAGTATAGTGAGGAAAACTCACCTTACAAGTAGCTTGAGATGATAATGTCAACTCTCCAAATACAACTCCACACTCAATCACCTATATCCACTAGTGATCCACTTCCATTAATCTCCAATTTACTAAATACCCCCAAAAGTCAAACTTGTCAACCCTTGGTCAAAGTCAAAGTCATTGGTCAAGGTCAACAGTCCATGTTGACCCAACTCATCGAGTGCAACCTACAGACTCGTCTAGTTCCTTTAGAACTCAGAGAGTCGCGAAAATCAGATTCGACTCGCCAAGTTGGCTATCCCACTCGTCGAGTCCATGCAACATCCAGAAAGTTGGGAAAAAACCTATCTACTCGTCGAGTTTTCATACTAACTCGTTGAGTTCATGCCGAATCTAGAAAACGGGGAAACCCGTCTTGACTCGTCGAGTTGGCTTATCCAACTCATCGAGTTCACGCAGTCCACTTCTTATCCAAATGATTTCAAGCTACTCCAGAGCTCCAGATGGTAGATCTAGCCTCCTAGGGCGTAGTTACCACGTAAAGTTGCAAACTTTACGAGCATGCAAGGTCTTAAAGTCCAAAACCAATCTAAATAAGTAGTTTTAAGTAATAAGAGAGCCATAACTTGCTAAAGGCTAGAACTTTATGACTATAAGGGGCTAAAGGAGTCCAGATCTGAAGTTGCAACCTAAGATCATGACCAAAATGATAAATGAATCCACAACAAACTTGAAATGACCCTAAACCTTTGCATGAAGAGATCTAGCTAGAGAGAAGTCAAGGTAATGACTTGTTACATTCAATATGATGCTAAGATGAAGTAGAAATAAGATCCACAAGCTTCTCCTTGCTCCAAGCTCTTCAGACATCAAGCTCTCTTCACAAAATCCACCTCCCAAGCTTCTTAACACACAAAAACGGAGAGTAGATGTGATTAAGGTTTTTTGAGCTCAAGGGGGACGGTAAGGAAGGAAGAGGTAGGCTAATAACCCTTTAAAAAGTGTGTAAAACCCTGGAAATTAGGGTTTCATTTTGAGAGCTCCTACTCGTCGAGTTGGGTTCCTCCAACTTGTCGAGTAGACCTCCTAAATCACGCGGCGTAAATCATTTCTACACGATGATTTGGGCATCCAACTTGTCGAGTAGGTCTAAGAATAGACTATAAGCTTTGAAATTTTATACCTGGGAGTCTGGATGTTATAATTCTCCCCCACTTGAACTAGACTTTGTTCTCGAAGTCTGTTGTAGTAAATATCTCGGGGTAATGCTCCCACATCTCTGCCTCCGGCTCACAAGTCCACTCAAATCTCCTCCGGTGCTACCACTGTACCTTTACCAAAGGTACTTCCTGATGGGTTTTATGCATAAGAACAATCCTATGTGCTCATACAAACCCTAATGCTTGGATCTAGGTTTCTCTATTGTACATGCAATGAATCCAAGACTTGCAAACCCTAAACTAGCATACATAATTTCGAAATTAGCTAATTACATTAGATCTAGATGTTTACCTCTTCAAATAGTGGCTTGAATCTTCTTCTCTTGAGCTTAGAGTCACAATTGTAACTCCTCTAATGAGTCACAAACACCACAAGCAAGAAGGCAACTTTTGGAGAGGAGGGAGGATGCTAATTTTAGGCCCTAGGGTTTCTCTTGGAAGCAAGTGACTGAAAATTGGTGCCTTGGGGTCTTATTTATAGTGCAGACTGCTAGGGTTTCAGTTTAAACCCTAATGGACAACTTAGCCACCAAGCAACCCAAGGAACCATCTGGAATAAGGCCCTTGGACGAAAGTATGATGATCTTCATCATAATTTCATTCCTCCTTAGTCCATTAGGTTTCCCAGCCCAAAACTCAATTATCACACATTTGACAATTTATGCCCCTTTATTTAATTAATCTCTTTTAGTCACCAAATTAATTCCTAATTAATTTATGATCAATACTAATTAAATAAATATGATTTCTCCTTTAATATATTATTCTTATAATATATTAATAAAACATAATATCCTCTCTGTCTTTCTCTCTCCTCAAATTACCTTGTCAAGTTGCTTTGGTGAAGGCAACCCAAAAGGACCATGCACAACCGGGTCAAGTACATACCAAATATAGTTACAGACTTAGACACTAATCCAACAGTCTCCCACTTGGATAAGTCTAGTAACTATATCTCATATATGACTTCAGGATCCGATCAACAATCGTAGCTCTTATACGCTTCTTTCAACTCTGATCAAAACTAGTCCTTTAGATAAAGGATCGTACAATCCTCTGCTCTAGATATCATGCTGACAATACTTATTGCCCAACATTTGTTTCTTGATCTCTGATTTGTTTGACATAGAATTTAGGTGAACACATCAACTTCATCCTGACTGGGCCCGACAGATAAGTCAAACCAAATCATCGAGTGGCCAGATATTGCCTTTATCCTCTTAGGATAAAAGGAACAGAAAAACTTCGACTCATATGCTTTTATTACTCACTAGCTAAGTCACACACAACAATGTGTTTTATAACATCAAGTTACTGATGCGTTTTCACAATATCAATGTATGATCAACTAGCAGACAATAACCATATCTCTAGGTTCAAAGATCATATGATATTATCATCTTGCGATCACTCGTTAAAAGTAGTGATACCAGCAAGCGCGGGTTTATTCCAATGCTCAAATCATATTCATAAGCACTCGTGAACTTTGTAGCAAACCTTCGTTATGCCCAAAACCATTTAGACAATCTACAAACAAATTCATGACAGTCTTCATTCATATCTACTTCCAAAATATGAACGACTGTGGACTGTTCGAATAATCTTATTATTCAAGAAGTCAAAACATGCAAATTGAAACGATAGATAAATAACCAACACAAGATACTAGCTTTACTCATAAATAACACAACTTTATTTATTCATCAAATGTCAAGTACAAATTATCTATTACACGTTTCTTATCTATCTAATCTAAACTTATATCGTCCTTTAACCCAATGCTCCTAGCGTGCTGCAAGTGTTTGACCCTACTCAGTCCCTTCGTAAGGGGATCTGATGGGTTTTCTTCTGACGATACCCTATTCACAACAAGGAGTCCCTCTTCTACCCGATATGTCAAGATCTGCCATGATTTGCTGGTTTTTTTTTCTATCGATATGTCGAGATCTGCCATGATCTCTTGGTTCCTTGGTTAAGGCAACCGCTCCTTCATTATCACAGAAAATTTCCATTGGCTCTTTTATGGATGGCATAAGTCCAAGATCTCCAATGAAGTTCTTCAACCATATAGCCTCATTTGACGCTTCACTTGCCGCAATGTACTCTGACTCGCACGTTGAATCAGATATGATCTCCTACTTGGAACTTTTCCAAGTTACTGCTCCTCCATTTAGGGTAAAGACCCATACCGACTGCGATTGGTAATTATCCCGATCCGACTGAAAACTAGCGTCACTATACCCTCGTACCCTTAAGTCACCACTCCCACTGAGGACTAGAAACCATTCCTTGGTTCTTCGTAGGTACTTAAGAATATTCTTAACCGTAATCCAATGAGCTCTACCAGGGTTCCCTTGATATATGTTGACCATGCTCAAAGCAAAGGCCACATCAGGGCGAGTACAAGTCATAGCGTACATGATAGAGCCGACTGTGGAAGCGTGAGTTACTCAGCTCATATCAGCTATCTCTGCCTCTGTACTCGGGCTCTGAGTCTTACTCAACTTAGTATTGCTTTGGATTGGCAACTCCCCTTTCTTTGAATTTTCCATACTAAAACGCTTCAGTACCTTATCCAAGTATGTATCCTGACTGAGTCCTATCAATCTCTTTTCCCTATTTCTCACTATCCTTATTCCTAGAATATAACCAGCCTCTTCGAGTTCCTTTATAGCGAAGCACTTCCCAAGCCAGGACTTGACCTCCTATAAGGTTGGGACGTCGTTACCTATGAGTAGTATGTCATCGACATACAATACGAGGAAGCTTACTATACTCCCACTGGCTTTGACATATACACATGACTCATCTTCGCTTCCCAGAAAACTAAACTCTTTGACCTTTTCGTCAAAACAAACATTCCACCTGCGAGATGCTTGTTTCAATCCATAAATGGATTTCTCAAAGCTTGCACACTCTATTGGGATGCTTCGCATCGACAAAACCCTCTGGCTGATTCATATACACATCCTCAGCCAACTTCCCATTAAGGAAAGCGGTTTTCACGTCCATCTGCCAGATTTCATAATCATGAAACATAGCTATTGCAATCATTACCCTAATATACTTTGTTTTAGCAACTGGTGAGAAGGTCTCATCGTAGTCAACTCCAAGAGTTTGAGTAAAGCCCTTCGCAACTAATCATGCTTTATAAGTGTGCACCTTCCCATCCATGTCCGTCTTCTTCTTAAAGATCCACTTGCTCCCGACTATCTTACGACCCAGTACATTTTCAACCAAATTCCAAACTTGGTTGTCGTACATGGACTGAATCTCGTTGTCCATCGCCTCTTTCCATTTAGCAGACTCTGAGCCTGCCATGGCTTCCTTATAGCTGCTAGGTTCGTCTAAATTTATCAGTGTTTCATCACAAATAAACGTATCCCCTTCAGCAGTAATATGAAAACCATAAAACTGGGGTTGAACATTAACCCTACTGGAACGTCTAAGAGGTAAGGACTTGTCAATAGACTCAACAGGAGTTTCCTCCTCGGGTTGAGTGCCAGTGCTAGAGGTTCGTTCATCGCTTTGCTCTTGAATCTCTTCAAGATCAATTTGCCTCTCAATGTCCTCTTGACTTATCAGTTCCCTTTCTCGGAAAACTCCTCTTCTAGCAACGAAGACAACATTGTCACTCGGTCTATAGAAGAGATAGCCAAAAGACTTCCGTGGATAGCCGATGAAATAACATTTTTCACTACGAGGTTCGAGCTTGTCGTGAGTCTCTCGTCTTACGAAATCCTCACAACCCAAAACCTTGATATGTGCCAACGAGGTAGCTTTCCCTGTCCACATCTCGTAAGGTGTCTTGGTAACCTTCTTGGTGGGAACTAAGTTAAGCATATGGGCGGCAGTCTCTAAGGCATACCCCTAGAAAGCTGTCGGCAACGAAGCCCAAATCATCATAGAACGAACCATGTCCAACAAGGTCCGATTACGTCTCTCAGCCACACCATTCAACTGTGGCGTTCTCGGAGGCGTCAATTGCGAAACAATTCCGCATTCCTTTATATAGTCATGAAACTCAAGACTTAGGTACTCTCCTCCTCGGTCTGACCAAAGCATCTTGATTTTCCTGCCCAACTGATTCTCCACTTCATTCTTAAACTCTTTGAACCTTTCAAAGTTTTCTGACTTATGCTTGATTAAGTAGATATATCCATATCTGCTATAATCATCCGTAAAAGTTACGTAGAAGCGGAAAACATCCCTTGTGGTAGATCTAAAGGGCCCACACACATCGGTGTGTATGAGATCCAATAGACCCTCACCCCTTTCACAAGTGCCAGTAAATGGTGACTTGGTCATCTTCCCAAGTAAACAAGATTCACACATGTCATCATCCCTAAGGTCGAATGACTCCAACACTCCATCCTTTTGGAGTTGGGCTATGCGTTTCTTGTTGACATGGCCAAGGAGACAATGCCATAAGCATGCTTTGTCTAGACTATTAGACGAATCAATATTCAACACATCATTTGCTAAATTATCAACAACCAACACAGATTCATAAATCCCATTACAAGGTAATGCATTGAAATAAAAGACACCATTCAAATAAACATTAATAGAACCATTACTATTATCAAATGAGTATCTGAAAACTTGTCTAAACAATCCATGAAATGAAATGATGTTTCTTTCCATATCTGGCAAATAGAAAAAATTATTTAAATCCAACCCTAACCCATTACTCAACACTAAAGAATAAACTCCGACTCTGGTCACAGGAGACGTCTTCTGTTTCCTATAATCAAGTTTATCTTCCCATGTTCCACCTCCCTACTTCTTCTTAGGCCCTACAAATCTGAACAAATGTGGTAACCACATCCTATGTCAAGAACCCATGAAGTAGCAAGTGATGAGTTGTTAAATTTCATAGAATACATACCTGCAAAGGTGGGCTTTATCTTCCCATCCTTTATGCCTTGCAGATACTTAGGGCAGTTTCGTTTCCAGTGGCCCTTTTCGTGGCAGTAGTAGCACTCTACTTCTTTGGGGTCAGAAAAGGGTTTGACTGAACCAGCTTTGGTTCCACTAGAAGAGGAACCATCATGGGGCTTGCCCTTTTGGTGGCTCTTACATGGATCCTTCCTCTTCTTACCATTTGCTTGACCTATTGCCAACACGGGAGAAGCCACAGTAGAGGATGATGCAACAGATTTGTCCTTGAGGTTGCTCTCAGCAGTCCTTAGGAGCCCTTGGAGTTTGCTCAAGGTGACCTCTTATTTATTCATATGGTAGGTCGTCCTGAATTAGTTGTAGCACGAGGGCAAGGAGTGGATAATGATGTCGATAGCCAAATCTTCCCCAAAGTTAACATTTAACTTGCGAAGACGATCAACATACCTCTGCATCTTCTGCAAATGCGAGGTTAGGGACTCTCCACTCCCCATATTAGCGACGATCATGTTGGTGATGATCTCATAACGCTCTAGCCTTGTGCTTTGGTGGTACCTCTCCAACAAATCTTAATTCATTTCATATGGATACATGTCCTCATAGGACTTTTGGAGTTCAAGATTCATGATGGCCAGCATAATGCAATGAACTTTCGTTGCATCATGCTCGTGGGCCTCAAAGATGGCCAACTCTTCGGGAGTAGCGACTTCTGGATTGATCTTTTCAAGCTTCTCATCGAGGACATATTCTTTATCCTCTTAACGAGCAATCATGTGAATGAATCTCATCCATTCGTTGAAATTCGATCCATCAAATGTCACTTTTTGACATAGGCTCAGCAGCGAGAATGAACCAGGAGCAGTGTTGTTTGCATTTGCGTTAGACATCTGAAAATAGAAAGGAATAAAGTTTGATTAGAATTGAATCCCGAATTAGACATCCAAATGAGAAATTAGGGCTAGGATCCAATAACATTACTTACAACTTAGAAAGGGATGCCGTACTTTAAAAGTAAATAATTTGAAGGTAAGTGAATGATGATTCACTAATTTTCACCATGAAAAACAAAAAGGAGATTAAGTTTTAAATGTATTTGAAAACTCCTAGATCTTTGAGATTCATTGAACTTTTTAATGGCATGTTTAAATCTTTATATGCACTTCAAATTTGCGACTGGGATGCCGAGGATCGCAAACAAGTTGTGAATAACCATGCGAATCAACATGGTGCACTCAATGTTTATATCACCTAATCAATGTGTTGGTTAGCCACGTACGATCCATTGATCTATGACAAACATCGAGCCACCCTTTGCCTCCAATGTCAATCCCAAATTAGTGTGTCGGTTAACCATACACGCTCCACTAACGTTTGACAAGGGTACAAAGTGTAATTCCATGGAATAACATCATTTTCACATTTTACCCTAAAGTAACTAAGATTGGGAATTTGGAAAAACATGTTAGTTACTTTGCAATACTCATTATACTTTTAATGAGGTATTAAGTGCCCTATCCTATCCGTTCGGCTAACGACCCTCCACCAATCATGCAATCGGTGGGTGTGAGTGTACACCCATTAAACGCCATTTTATAGGCAATAACCTTATACCCACCTTATAGACTGGCTTCGTGAATGAGGCCTACTAGCGATAAGACTAGCTTATTCTTATACATATAGATACATTAATCTTATAATAACTAAAGTATAAGGTTGATTTTTAAAGTTGTAAAAATCTAAAGGTTGAAATTTAAAAACTTTTCAATAATTAAACTTTTAATCATGGAATTTAAATTTCAAAACTTGAGGGCAAGTTTTGAACTTTTCAAAACACAAGGGATCAAATAACAAATAATATAAATCAAACAATTAATTTAGTAATTATCTATATTTGACCTAATTGAATTTCTTGCAAGATAAGTTACCCAATTAATTCAAATAATCAATTTTAATCATATAAGGAATTTATTATCTAATCAATTGGTAATTATCTTGTGTTTTGACAAGGATAATCTTTCAATAACAATAAAAATCAAAACTTATCAGTTAAAAACACATAAGGCAATTATCCTTCAGCAAAATAGCAAGAAAATCCGAGAATCCCTCTGTCTGACGCTTCGACTCACCGAGTCACTCACTGGACTCGCCGAGTTGGGTTGACTCGCCAAGTCAGTTCAAACAGAGGGCGAAAAAATGTTTTTCAAAAAATAATCAATCATAGCATCACATACAACAGAAACCAATCAAGGCTCTGATACCACTGATGGGTTTTATGCATCAGAACAATCCTATGTGCTCATAAAAACCCTAATGCTTGGATCTAGGTTTCTCTATTGTACATGCAATGAATCCAAGACTTGCAAACCCTAATCTAGCATACATAATTTCGAAATTAGCTAATTACATCAGATCTAGATGTTTACCTCTTCTAATAGTGGCTTGAATCTTCTTCTCTTGAGCTTAGAGTCATAATTGTAACTCCTCTAATGAGTCACAAATACCACAAGCAAGAAGGCAAATTTTGGAGAGGAGGGAGGATGCTAATTTTCAGCCCTAGGGTTTCTCTTGGACGCAAGTGACCGAAAATTGGAGCCTTGGGGTCTTATTTATAGTGCAGACTGCTAGGGTTTCAGTCTAAACCCTAATGGACAACTTAGCCACCAAGCAGCCCAAGGAACCTTCTAGAATAAGGCCCTTGGACGAAAATATGATGATCTTTCATCATAATTTTGTTCCCCCTTAGTCCATTAGGTTTCCTAGCCCAAAACTCAACCATCAAACATTTGACAGTTTATACCCCTTTATTTAATTAATCTCTTTTAGTCACCAAATTAATTCCTAATTAATTTATGACCAATACTAATTAAATGAATATGATTTCTCCTTTAATATATTATTCTTATAATATATTAATAAAACATAATATCCTCTCTCTCTTTCTCTCTCTCCTTAAATTACCTTGTCAAGTTGCTTTGGTGAAGGCAACCCAAAAGGACCATGCACAATCGGGTCAAGTACATACCAAATACAGTTACGGACTTAGACACTAATCCAACACTTCCTTGCTCCGTAGAACCTTCACCTTCCTCTCAAGAACGGCCACTGGCCTCTCGACGTAATTCAGGCGCTCGTCAACCTGTATATCTCCCAATGATACCACTGCCTCCTCATCTAATATGCACTTTCGTAACTGTGACACATACAAAATGGTGGATCTGACTAAGCTCCTCCGGGAGATCCAGTCTATACGCCACTTTGCCAACCTTGGCAATGATCCTGCATGGCACGAAGTATTGGGGACCCAATTTCACCCTATTCTTGAAGCGATTAACACCCTTACATGGTGAGACCTTCAAAAGTACCATGTCACCCACCTGAAACTCTAGCTCATATCGGCGTCTTTCAGCGTAACTCTGAGTGGTCTGCAGTTGCTGTCTGATCTATTGAATCCTATTGGTAGTCTACAGAACTACCTCTGTCCATCCCATCACCCTGTGACCGATATCACCCCAACATACTAGGGTGTAACATCTCCATCCATACAACAGCTCATATGGTGGAGCACCAATACTAGAATGAAATTTGTTGTTGTAGGAGAACTCTGCAAGGGGTAGGTAGGAGTCCTAGCTCTCACCAAATTCAATAACGTAGGCTCTCTGCATATTCTTGAGAGTTTGTATGGTCCGCTCACTCTGTCCGTCTATCTGCGGATGATAGGCTGTACTGAAGTGCAGCCGCGTGCCTAGTTCATCATGGAACTACTGCCAGAAACGGGAGGTGAACCGAACATCGCTGTCTGAGAGAATAGAGACCGATACCCCATAGCAAGCAACGATCTTGCGGATATACAAGTCGGCCAGCTTCTCAGCCGATGAACTCTCCTATATCACTAAAAAGTGGGCGCTCTTGGTCAATCGATCCACGATAACCCAAATAGCATTGAATCCCTTCACTGTCCTCAGCAGCTTGGTGATAAAATCCGTCGTGATCTATTCCCACTTCCACATGAGAATCTACAGAGTCTACAGCTAGCCGTGCGGCCTCTAATGCTCGGCCTTGACCATCCGGCAGGTCAAGCACCTCTCAACCTACCATGAAATCTCCCTCTTCATGCATGGCCACAGTAACTCAATCGCAAATCCTGGTACATCTTCGTGGCCCTCGGGTGAATAGAGAAGCAGGACTTATGGGCCTCCTGTAGAACCATATGTCTAACCCCACCACACATCGGAACCCAGAACCAACCGCAATGGGTCAAAAATCCCCAACTATCTTGCACAAACCAGGTGTTCTCACCCCTAACCCTCTCAAGCTTCCAATTCTCCTGTCGAATACCCTCAGCCTGAGTTTCCCTGATCAAACTTGCTAGTGGAGAACCCACTGATATCCGCATACGTGTCGCCGGAGTAGAAGATCCAGTTAACTTGCGGCTCAGAGTGTACGCAACCACGTTCGCATTACCAGGATGGTAAAGGATCTCACAGTCATAATCCTTGACCACGTCAAGCCACCTACACTGTCTCATGTTTAGGTTCGGCTGATCCTTGATGTGACTCAAACTCTTGTGGTCCGTGTAAATTATACATTGGACCCCATAGAGATAATGTCTCCAAATCTTGAGAGCGAATACCACCACTCCCAACTCCAAATCATGGGTAGGGTATCTCGTCTTATGCGGCTTCAACTGCCGCAACGCGTAGGCTATCACCCGCCCTCTCTGCATAAGGACCGCTCCCAGTCTCGTGCTAGATGCATCACAGAACACTACAAAATCCTCAACTCCCTCCGGGAGAGTCAAGACTGGAGCCTTGCAAAGTCGCTGTCTGAAGGTCTCAAACACCCTCTGCTGCTCGAGGCCCCACCGAAAATCCACCCCCTTCCTCGTCAGTCAGGTGAGGGGTACTGCAATCTTGGATAAATCCTATATGAATCTCAGGTAGTACCCTACAAATCCCAAGAAGCTCCTGATATCCGAGGGAGGTTTCGGAACCTCTGACTGCATAACCACCTCGATTTTGGCCGGATCGACCAAAATCCCTTCCTGATTAACGAGATGTCCAAGGAACCGAACCTCTCATAACCAAAACTTGCACTTTGAGAACTTGGCATACAATTATTCTTGCCTCAAGACTCCCAATAGCTCCCGCAGATGCTTCTCATACTGCTCTCAGGTCTTGGAGTACACCTAGCCATCATCTATGAACACGATGACCGAGCGATTGAGCATCGCTCTGTAGACACGATTCATGGGGTCCATAAATACTACTGGCGCATTGGTGAGCCCAAACAGCATCACCGCGAACTCGTAATGTCCATAACAAGTCCAAAATGCGGTCTTCTCCACGTCCTCCTCCCTAACCCTGACCTAGTGGTACCCAGACCTCAGGTCTATCTGGGAGAACCAAGATGCTCCCTGCAACTGATCAAAAAGATCATCTATCCTCGGGAGTGGATAACAGTTCTTCACCATCAACTTGTTCTACTCCTGGTAGTCAATGCACATCTGGTGTGAACCATCCTTCTGTTGGATTAGTGTCTATACCTATAACCATATTTGGTAAGTACTTGACCCGGTTGTGCATGATCCTTTTGGGTTGCCTTCACCAAAGCAACTTGACTGGAGAAATAATAGAGAAAGAGGTTATTATGGTTTATTAATATATTATAAGAATAATATATTAAAAGAGAAATCATATTTATTTAGTTGACATTGGTCAAGAATTAATTAAGAATTAATTTAGTGATTGAAAGAAGTTAACTAAACAAGGGGGCTAAACTGTAATTATGTGATAGTTGCAAAGTAGGGTAAAGCATGCCCTAAATGATACGGTCGATGAATTCAAGGGGATAAGGCCTTAGAATTCATCCATTATAAGGCTTCTGGACTTATCTTATGGGCTGCTTGGTGGGCAAGCAATCAGATAAGAAGAAGGACTGAAACCCTAATCCCTACACCTATATAAAGACCCCTTGGCATAAGAAATTCAGTCACTTGATACCTAGGGTTCCTAGAGCCAAATTTCATGCCTCCCCTCTATCTCTCTTGCCTCTCCATTTTGTCTTGGTGTTTGTGAGCCATTAGAGGTACTACACTTGTGGTACTTGCTTTCAAAGACAAGAAGATTGAAGATTTAAGTTGTTATTATAACATAACAACAAGAGGTATGTAATATCCCTTCTACTTGATGATTTTCGAAATAACTAGGAGCATGCTAGGGTTCTTCTTGTGTTTATAATGTTGTGTAAATAATAGTAAAAACATAGATTCGTATCTAGGGTTGCATGCACACATAGGATTGTTTGTATAAAACCCATCAGTGGTATCAGAGCGTTTGGTTTTGTTTTCAATTAGCTTTATACAAATGTATAAATTTGACACATTAGGGTTTATAACCAATTAACCCTAGAGGCATGATTTTCGAAATTAGGGTTCTTAAACCCTAGATTTAGAAATTTGATAGGGTTTCCCAAACCCTTTCCTTAGCCCCCAAGATATCGAATTCTAGGGTTTACTAACCCTAGGGTTTTCGAATTTGGCCTCCTCCTCAAGATAAGATCCTAAATTTTAGGGATTAGGATAATGCCATGTCTTGTAGTTATCTTTTAATTGTTTAAACATGGTAATTAAAGATTTTGAATTATCCCATCCCATATTTTCGAATTTTAGGGGATTTAAGGGATTAGGTTAAATTAATTGATAATTTAATAGATAATTCTTCAAGATTTGATAATTCAAATTAATTGTTTAATTTTGGGATAATTATTAAATCAAAGTTTTAATATTTAAAATTTCAAATTAAAAGATTTTAATTTTCATAAATTTTAAATTTGATTAAAACCCTAGTGATTTGAAGTGTTTCAAAACTTGCCCTCAAGTTTTGGAATTTAAATTTTAATTAAAAGTTTAATTTTAAAATGTTAAATTCTAAAACCCTAATTTTGAAAAAGTTCAAATTGCACCCTTATGGTTTTATTAAATTAATTAAGTGTATAATTAAAATAAAGTTAATAAATCCATAGTGACATGGCTTATATTTAATTTAGTTAAAAGTGTAATTTATTGAATTAGACAACATAGTATTTTAAAAGTGTAAAATGTACCCTTATACTATTTATAACATTAAATGTCTAATATTATATATATATATATATATATATATATATATATATATATATATATATATATATATGTATAACTTAAATGCTAGTCTTACCATTAGGAGGCCTCATTCACGAAGCTGATCTATGAAGGGGTATAAGGTTATGGACTATAAAATGATCGTTTAATGGGTGTCCACTCTCACCCACCGCTTCCTTGATTCGTGGAGGGTCGTTAGCTGAACGGGTAGGTTAGGCCAAACCCTTTCCATTAAAAGTATAATGAATTATAAAGTAACTAAATGTTTTATAAAATTCCCAAATCTTAGTTACTTTATCTAAAAGTGAATTTGATGCAATTCCATGAAATTACACTTTGTACCCTTGCTAAGACGTTAGTGGAGCGTGTGTGGTTAACCGGCACACTAAATGGGTTCTAAGCAAAGGTAGCGAAGGGTGACTCGATGTTTGTCATAGTTTGGTGGAGCGTGTGTGGTTAACCGGCACATCAAATAGGTGACTGTAACATTGGGGGCTCCATGTATATTTTCATGGTTATTTACACCGTGTTTTGTGATCCTCGACATCCCAATCACAAATCGAGGGGCATATTGATATTTAAACATGCCATTGAAAAGTTCAACGAATCTCAAAGGATCTAGGAGTTCTCAATACATTTAAAACTTAATCTCTTTTTCGTTTTTCATGGTAGAAAATTAGTGAATCGTCATTCACTTACCTTCAAATGTTCTGCAATTTGGGTTAAGGCATCCCTCTCCCAAGTTGTAGAGTATTGTGTTGGGTCCTATCCTTAATATCTCATTTGGGTGTTTTATCAAGGATTTCAATCAACTAACTTGAATTTTCTCCCGTTTTGTAGATGTCAAAGTATGACAACTATGGTCTTCCCAAATCTGTAACATCCCGGAATATCAAGAGTAAAGTTGAAGGGCTAAAAGAGTAAATTTGGAAGGGGAACTCGGCGAGTCCATGGGTGGACTTGGCGAGTAGGGTTGCGACTTGGTCGCATGTTAAGTGACCGACTCGGTGAGTCTGTGGATGGACTCGGCGAGTAGGTGCTGAGTGGAGAAAACCCTAAATCCGGAGGATGAGCCCTATATAAAGAATATAACATCCTTTCCCCCAGCCTCTCTACTCTCTCTTAAGTCCAGAAACCCTAGTTGTCGTGTGTGAGAGGATCAAAGTGCATTTGGAGGCTTGGAGAGGTGGTTGTTGATGAAATCTTGAAGGAGAGAGGCTTGGATCAAAGGGCTTTGCAAGGAATCGAGTTAATCTTCTCTTGGAGCTTCCTTTTGAGGTATTATTTCATTGTTTGAGCTGCTATTATCTTGATTCATCGTTTTTGGAGGTGTTAGAGATCTTATCCTTTGGTGTATTGGAGTTTAGAGGTTAGATATGAGGTTGCTACCTCAGATCTGGAATAGAGAAGGGTTAGAATGCATAAAAGTCCCTGTTTGTGAGTGATTGAAGGAACTATCTTGTCCCAAACCCAAACCCTAGAGTGAAAAGGCCTAGATCTCTTTGGATTCACGTAAAGTTTTCCACTTTATGTGATGGGTGGCCTTAGGAGGGGTAGATCTATGGTTTGGATCATCTGCATGGCTTGGAAAGCCTCTGTTTGGATTCAGACCCGGTGGTACTCGGCGAGTCACATGGGTGGACTCGGCGAGTTGCTTGAAGATAAGTTGGGACTCGACGAGTTGGAAGAAAAACTCGGCGAGTTGGATGAAGATGGCCTGGAACTCAGCGAGTTGGAAGAACAGCTCGGCGAGTAGGTTGAAGATAGCCTTAGACTCGACGAGTCTGTTCTTGGACTCGGCGAGTCTTGACGAAGAGTCCCAATCCTTTCTGGTTGAGCCGTGAATCGGTGAGTCAAGGGGTGACTCGGTGAGTGGTGTGTGAGTGGACTTAGAGTTGTTGGACTCGGCGAGTCTCGGGGTGACTCGGCGAGTTGAGTCGCAGATTGGGGAGGTTCTGTGTATGAGGACTCGGCGAGTCATCGGGTTGACTCGGCGAGTAGAGTCAGTCAGGGGTTGACTTTGACTTGCCTTGACCAAGAGTAACCAGTTGTCTTCCAGGGGTATTTTGGTAATTGTTGGCTATTGTTTTGAGTTCATTGTTTCGGTGGTTGGCGAGTGGTGGAGATCTTATCAGTGATCGGAGCAGCTTGGGTTTATCTATTTAGTCGGCAGTTGCGAGGTGAGTTATCCTCATTATATCAACAGGGTTTAAGGCACCAAGGCCTACCCTTTATCGGATTGAGATCCGGGTATTTGTTGTTATGTTATTGCTTTGATATGTTTGCATCCTGGTAGTTAGGATGGTACATTTTAGAGACCTGGTTGAGGTCGGTATCTGGTTATGTAGGGTGATGCTATGCTAGTGACCGGTTAGGTCGGTATCCTGGTTAGGATGATGAGATGCTATGTGATCTGTCTGATCAGTTTGTTGACTGTGGATTATTATATGATTGAATGTTTATGTGCACATGGTTGTTTGTACTGGAGTTGGGTTGAGGCGGGTCCTGCTTTTTGTTGTAGGCCAAGATACCCAGGGGGAGCGGTTATCCCAAAGGCCCAGCGAGCGGTCCGGATAGGCTGTAGGCCCCAAGAGGGCAGACCAGATGTGCCGAGGCTCGGAGAGTGGACCAGACCGACTGAAGGCCCGGTGCGGGCGGACCAGTCATATTGTAGACTCAGAGAGTAGACCAGGTAGATTGAAGTCCCGGCGCGGGCGGACCAATCACACTGCAGACTCGATGTATATGGCTAGACTCGGAGGGTCGACCAGGTGGACTGTTGGCCGGTGCGGCGGACCAGTCACACAGTAGACCCGAAGTGCATGGTTGTTTTGTGATCGGATATGTTATGGCATGTTATGCGTGTATGGTATATGTGGTTGGTATTTTGGGGATATCTCACTAAGCTTTCGGGCTTACAGTTGTGGTTTAATGTTTTTCAGGTTCTTCAGGAGACCGTGGCAAGGCGAAGGCGTGATTGTACCGCTCCTCATGTTTTTGTCGTGATATGATTCTGGGAATACTTTAAATAAATTGTATTGAAAACCTTTTTGGAATACTTCAATGAAATCGGGTTGTTTTTGGAAAATTTAAATTGGTTGGAATTTTTCGGTCGTTACAAGTTGGTATCAGAGCCTTGGTTTGAGTGAATTGGAGGAACACTCGTGTGACTCCAGTCTCAAATCGAGGAGATTTTTTAAAAGAGAATTTAAAATGGTGTTCAAAATGAGTAAAGGAGGACGCGGAGGTACGATCAGCCGGAGCCAGTAAGTAACCCCAAAATACCATACATGATATTTGTTTTTCTAAGCTTTGTTAGAACAGCATGCTAGTGCTAGGCTAGGGATCTTCAGGATTCATGATAATGTTGCCTGATTTGTGATGCCTGTAACCTAGGGTTTCCTTGTGGGAGATTTCCAGTGTTCCTCTAGTGGTGAGGGTTGAGCGCTTGTTTGTATGATTTCTCTAGGGTGTTGTGGTAGTACTTCATACAAATATGGGTAGGTGTGGATGGTAGTATGGGCCCGTACTACTGAAAGCACAGGACCCATACGCGTATCAGGGAAACCATGACCTCTAGGGTTGGGTTGAGAGTTGGTTCCCGGGTTGTGGGAAGTGTCTGAGATTTTGTGGTGTTTTTCAGTATGGAGATTGCAAGGCATGCTGGGAGTGGATCCGGGTCAGGATCGGGAGAAATAGAGGGAGTGCAAGGTGGGTCTGTGCCGCCCGAGGTTGTTGGTCAGATGAGCTCGTGCGAGTTGGATGCGAGGATTCGTGAGATCCTGCATGATGAGGTTGTTGCATTGTTCTGGGCGGAGTTGCCGGAACTGTTTGGGTCGACCAAGACCGCCATGGTTGAGTATTTTGATGAGCGCTATGCGGCTCTCACAGAGACAGCTGCCGCGGCAGCTACAACGGCTATAGCAGCGGCAGGAGGAGGAGATGGTCGGGGTTTTCAGTATCGGGACTTCGATAATACGAAGCCTCCCACCTTTGATGGAGTTCAGGACCCAATTGTTGCCATGAGATGGTTATCGGACGTGGAGGTGTGTTTCTTCACGTGTTCATGCCCTGCTGATCAGAGGGTGAGGTGTGCTCTGAACCTGTTGAGGCTTGGGGCGAAGGATTGGTGGAGATTAACCACGGGGTCATATTCGGATGCACAGAGGGCTGCGGTTTCATGGGATCAGTTCAGAGAGATGTTCAGCACTCGTTATGTTCCGCAAGTTGAGAGGAAGAGATTGGCTCAGGAGTTCCTTGAGCTGAAGCAGGATTCAGAGTCGGTGACTGAGATCACCAGGATGTTCACTGAGAGGGCGATGTTTTGCCCTGAGTTTGCTTCGGAGCAGGATCAGATGTCCCGATATCTGAGTATGCTCAAGAGGGATATCAGAGAGTTTGTGTCTACGCATAGGTGCGAGACTTTGTTGGAGTTGTAGGAGGCCGCTAAGCGGCGTGAGTTAGAGATTGAGTTGCAGTTGCGTGAGCTGAGGCAGGCTCCGGTGCAGTCGCAGCCGACGCCAAAACGGTCCAAGACCGTTGATTCTAGAGTGGGGGATCTGAGCAGCCACACTTGTGGAAAGTGTAGGAGGATTCACATCGGAGTTTGTAGGTCCGGTGGTGCATGCCGCAAGTGTAGAAAAGGAGGGGCACTATGCGAGGGATTGTAGGCAGTCAGCGCCGGTTCGGGATTTGAGGATTTGTTATCATTGTCATCAGGTTGGACATTTGAGGTTCAACTGTCCACAGCTTGCTGCAGGACCGGTGCAGGATCCAGCACCGGCCACTTTGAGGATCACAGGTGGAGGTTAGGGTGGAGCGGAGCCCCCAAGGGCTCAAGGTCGTGCTTTTCAGCTCTTAGCAGAGGAGGTCAGGGCAGTGCCGGAGGCAGCTGCGGATATGTTTCTTTCTTGATGTCTTGTTATTTTTATGATTATTATGGAATATTGTTATCTGCTAGTCTCATGTGTGGTTTTCGGTATTATATTCGCTGATTTTGAGGGTTATGGTATGGTTATGGGTTTAGTGTTGGGAATTTCGTTGGTTTTCATTCATAAAGGTTATTAGTGGAAATCTGGCGTTGGTTTGAATGTCGGGTAGCATCTGCAGTCTGAGGAGTGGTTAGCTGAAGATCGAGTTTCTTTTGAGCCGGGATGATCAGTGTTGATATGTGATATCGTGAAGGTTGCTCGTGCTAGTGGGAAACAGTTCGCGTGTAAGTGTTGGTTTTGTGCAGGGTTGTTCTGGGAGGTCGGTGATAGCATCCGGTGGTTGATAGTCAGTGCCCTATGTGGGGGAGAACTGGAAAATTCTCCGGATGATCGTTGAGTATGTGAGATTGTTGAGCTGTCTGGAATTCAGCAGTGATCTGTCAGCCTAGAGTGTAGGCTGGTATGAGTAAGTGTCGGGCATGCGGGGCGGGATACAGACCTAGGGCATTTGATTGTGGAGGGCCTGGGATCAGGCCGTGATCGATTATGTGTGATGGAGATAGAGTTCAGACCCCCTAGGGGGCTAGAACAGTATGCATGGGAGGATTTTTCGGAGAGATGACTCGGATGAGGAATGCTAGTTGAGGGGTCCGGATAGACTGAAGGACGATAGGCGTACCAGTCAGGCCGAAGGCTCGGAGAACGGTCCAGCCAAACTGAAGGCCCTGGAGGGCGGTCCAGATTGGCTGAAGGCATGGTAAGGCGGTCCAGTCATGCTGAAGACTCTGCAGGTATTGTTAGATCAGTGCGAGGAAATGGTTTAAGTATGTTGCTTTGTGTTACCATTAGAAGTTTTGGCCCCGGGTATTGATCTTGATTAGTGGAGATAGTGCATGGGCTTGAGAGTCCCTGCGATCAGAGTCAGAGCATGTGTGTTTGATGGATAGCGGTTACGCTATGAAGGAGTGGTGTAGCATTGGGCGAGCATCGTGGCACTTGTGGTAGTGTTAAGGCAGCCAAGTGGTTTTCCTTGGTAAGGATAGGGAAGAATGTAGCTCCGAGAGGGAGTGTAAGTTCATGGAAGTGAAAGCAGCAGTGCAGAGTTATGGTTGGAGTAATCCAAGTATGGTCATTGAGCAGCATGTTTACGGCAGTGGTATGGAATCACATCCGTATTGGATGTTTGCTGAGGTCACGGAAGGAATTCCGAGGGTGTAGAGCCAAGAGGCTCGGAAGGGATGCAGGGATAGAGTCTTGGATTCCCAGTTTGATCTTGATCAAGGAATGCAGTATGTAGGGGTAATTCATCCTGGGGGATGTTTGGTGGTGTCGTCAGTGTGATGGGTTTTTCCAACCCGAGGGTGCTAGAGCTAGTTCAGCATGTGTATGTGATTGCAAGAGGAGAACTCATGGGAGTCGCTCTGAAGAATGTGTCATTTTATCGGCATGGGATGAATCGATTCAGACTCGGATCGGGAGTCCGGTGATTCGTGGTTATTTCTAGTTCATATGGGTCGAGCAATTATTGTAATTTGGAGCAGTGATGCATCATGGGTAGTACTCAGTTGTTAAGTGGGGTTATCAGAGAGTAAAGCCGGTGGCCGGCTTGAGACGGTGGTCAGGACACCGTAAGAAAGGAGAAGGTGAGTTTAAGTTTCGAAGGTTGTGCCTTGGGGAACATGGTTTGGTTAATGCCAGTGGCACGAAGCCTCATCTAAGTGGGGGAGAATTGTAACATCCCGGAATATCAAGAGTAAAGTTGAAGGGCTAAAAGAGTAAATTTGGAAGGGGAACTCGGCGAGTCCATGGGTGGACTCGGCGAGTAGGGTCGCGACTTGGTCGCGTGTTAAGTGGCCGACTCGGCGAGTCTGTGGATGGACTCGGCGAGTAGGCGCTGAGTGGAGAAAACCCTAAATCCGGAGGATGAGCCCTATATAAAGAGTATAACATCCTTTCCCCCAGCCTCTCTACTCTCTCTTAAGTCCAGAAACCCTAGTTGTCGTGTGTGAGAGGATCAAAGTGCATTTGGAGGCTTGGAGAGGTGGTTGTTGAAGAAATCTTGAAGGAGGGAGGCTTGGATCAAAGGGCTTTGCAAGGAATCGAGTTAATCTTCTCTTGGAGCTTCCTTTTGAGGTATTATTTCATTGTTTGAGCTGCTATTATCTTGATTCATCATTTTTGGAGGTGTTAGAGATCTTATCCTTTGGTGTATTGGAGTTTAGAGGTTAGATCTGAGGTTGCTACCTCAGATCTGGAATGGAGAAGGGTTAGAATGCATAAAAGTCCCTGTTTGTGAGTGATTGAAGGAGCTATCTTGTCCCAAACCCAAACCCTAGAGTGAAAAGGCCTAGATCTATTTGGATTCACGTAAAGTTTGCCACTTTACGTGATGGGTGGCCTTAGGAGGGGTAGATCTATGGTTTGGATCATCTGCATGGCTTGGAAAGCCTCTGTTTGGATTCAGACCCGGTGGTACTCGGCGAGTCACATGGGTGGACTCGGCGAGTTGCTTGAAGATAAGCTGGGACTCGGCGAGTTGGAAGAACAACTTGGTGAGTTGAATGAAGATGGCCTGGAACTCGGCGAGTTGGAAGAACAACTTGGCGAGTAGGTTGAAGATAGCCTTAGACTCGACGAGTCTATTCTTGGAATCGGCGAGTCTTGACGAAGAGTCCCAATCCTTTCTGGTTGAGTCGTGAATCGGTGAGTCAAGGGGTGACTCGGTCAGTGGTGTGTGAGTGGACTCAGAGTTGTTGGACTCGGCGAGTCTCGGGGTGACTCGGCGAGTTGAGTCGCGGATTGGGGAGGTTCTGTGTATGAGGACTCGGTAAGTCATCGAGTTGACTCGGCGAGTAGAGTCAGTCAGGGGTTGACTTTGACTTGCCTTGACCAAGAGTAACCAGTTGTCTTCCAGGGGTATTTTGGTAATTGTTGGTTATTGTTTTGAGTTCAGTGTTTCGGTGGTTGGCGAGTGGTGGAGATCTTATCAGTGGTCGGAGCAGCTTGGGTTTATCTGTTTAGTTGGCAGTTGCGAGGTGAGTTATCCTCGTTATATCAACAGGGTCTAAGGCATCAAGGCCAGCCCTTTATCGGATTGAGATCCGGGTATTTGTTGTTATGTTATTGCTTTGATATGTTTGCATCCTGGTAGTTAGGATGGTACGTGTTAGAGACCTGGTTGAGGTCGGTATCCTGTTATGTAGGGTGATGCTATGCTAGTGACCGGTTAGGTCGGTATCCTGGTTAGGATGATGAGACACTATGTGATCTGTCTGATCATTTTGTTGACTGTGGATTATTATATTATTGAATGTTTATGTGCACATGGTTGTTTGTACTGGAGTTGGGTTGAGGCAGGTCCTGCTTTGTGCTGTAGGCCAAGATACTCAGGGCGGACCGGTTGTCCCGAAGGCCCAGCGAGTGGTCCGGATAGGCTGTAGGCCCCAAGAGGGCAGACCAGACGTGCCGAGGCTCGGAGAATGGACCAGACCGACTGAAGGCCCGGTGCGGGCGGACCAGTCATGCTGTAGACTCAGAGAGTGGACCATGTAGATTGAAGGCCCGGTGCGGGCGGACCAATCACACTATAGACTCGATGTATATGGCTAGACTCGGAGGGTGGACCAGGTGGACTATTGGCCGGTGCGGCGGACCAGTCACACAGTAGACCCGAAGTGCATGGCTGTTCTATGATCGGATATGTTATGGCATGTTATGCGTGTATGGTATATGTGGTTGGTATTTTGGGGATATCTCACTAAGCTTTCGGGCTTATAGTTGTGGTTTAATGTTTTTCAGGTTCTTCGGGAGACCATGGCAAGGCAAAGGCGTGATTGTACCGCTCCTCATGTTTTTGTCGTGATATGATTCTGGGAATACTTTAAATAAATTGTATTGAAAACCTTTTTGGAATACTTTAATGAAATCGGGTTGTTTTTGGAAAATTTAAATTGGCTGGAATTTGTTGGTCGTTACAAAATCCATTGGAACAAGCATTCCACATGAAGATGATATTCTACGATTCGATCGAGGATCAAGAGATCATGCTTCACTTCCTCCACCTCCTCCTATTGTTCAACCAAACCCATAAGTTCAAAGGCTTGAAAAGTTCAAGATCATTCAAGCCTTTTTGGCAAGTAAACATGAAGAAGGAAAGTCAGTGTGTGCACACGTCTTAGAGATGAAGTCACACATTGATAGGTTAAGAATGTTGGGAGTGGTTGTCTGTGAGAAGCTGACTGTTGACTGGGTTCTTCAATCACTTTTTGACTCATATAGTGAGTTCGTAAGAGAGTACTATATGATAGACCACGACGTGACCCTCATCGATCTCACCTATTTGCTTGTTGCTGCTAAATCAATATTGATTTGGTGCACTGGAGAAGCAAAGTTGATTGGTAGATCAACCTTCCAAACCTCCATGGACATAGGCATTGGCAACGAAAGGCATGCCATGGTCGAAAAGTTTGATCATAAAAGAAAGGCAAAGTCTAAATTAGTTCCATGTGATGTTCCAAAAAGGTCAATTTGTTTTTATTGCCAAGAGAAGGGGCATTGGAGACGAAGCTGCCCTGTCTACCTGAGAGATCTAAGAGATGGGAGAGTCAAGACATATGGCTCTACTTCAGGTAAAATCCATTAACTAACTCTATAAGTTTCTATTTTTGATTCTTGATACATTATGTGATAAGATTACATTTTTTTTTGATGTTTTGTAGAATTGAAGAAAAGAAAGGAAGCTTATAGGAAGAAGTAAGCTGAGTCTGATCGCAAAGAAACGAATTTCGATTGCATGGATTCAAAGATCGGATTTTTGAGCTGCTACTTTAGAGTTAGGATAGATTGCTAAGAAATGTAATAGCATAGTTTTTCATTTGAGTTGAGTTGTAAGGAAAAAATTTTCCATAATAAAATAAATTTTGATTTTGTCTTATTTATTTATCCTTGCAATGACATGTATGAAAAATTGATGTTTATGTATTTCTATTATTAGCAATGTTGAAATGGATGTGATTCTTAGTTATGGAAGTGTCATAATTTTCTAAGTACGGAAAGATTCCCATTACCCAAGTTTCAATTGGACAGAAACTTGGAATCATACAACTTGTATTGAGTGATGTATGGAAATATTGGTACTTAAGTAATTAAGAATAATTCCTTGATCACATAAGTATGTGAGTCAAGTGAAGGACTAAAGGGACTAGTACACAATGTTGTGAACTAGTCAAGTCCACCATAAATAATAATAACATTATTCGTCATGATTTACTAAAGGTCTAGTAAATGTTGTTATACTTACAATATTAAGTGTAATTCTGAATCATTGAAAAGTTTCAATGAATGGCAGAACGAATAAGAAGAATCAATCAAGGCAGAAAGATAAAAGGTATCTCCAATCTAAGAAGAAAGGGAGAGTACTTTTGTATCATGTTTATGATCATCCTAAGAACCATATCACAATTCATCCTCTAAGGACACCTTAGTGCACACGTTTAGCTAAAAAGAGAATTGTTGTAGTGGTTAAGTCAATAACATGTATCGTACTTCGTTTCTAAATCAAGTCTTAGAGTCATACTCCAAGATTGTGACTTGAGTGACATAATATTAAATAGGAATGTTCTTAAGCTTTCATATTTTGGTAAGTTGTGATGTCTTGAACAAGAAAAATACCAACTTGTACCAAATTGCGTGTAGGTTTTGTCTTGATATAGACACACACTAACTTTTGGATATTTGTTATGTCAAGAAATGTTTCTTGATAAGAGAATCTAATATGTCAAGAGGTCAGTGGGAGTCTAAAGATCTTGAAAAGTTTCAAGAACAAATCAAGAAGTAGACCTATTAAACACTAGCACACGACTTGAGGATTGTAACCTATCGTGTTGACAAAATTTTATTTATGTGCCAATCCAGTTGAGTGATTATGCATATGAGTTCTACGAGTTCTCAATAGACTGTATAAGGCAAGCACCTTGTTCAATGAAAGTACATTGACTAGCATAGGTGATCTGCTAAATAACTTGGAAGAAATGGTAGGACCTATGATGACAAGAAATTAAGTATGAACAAGTTATGTCCATAAGAGTTTGGATTTGTCACAAACGTTATCTTATGATTATGGTTATGACAAATTCACATGAATAGGAACACACGCACCATAAAATCTAAGTGTCATAAGGTTTCTCTCCTTCATGAAAATGATTGTGAGGAAACGCTTTCACTAAGAGGGATTTTAAGGAGATAGCGATTATGTAAATTGCATTCTCAAATTCGATTATGATTACGACATCCCTCTTCATAGTTCGAATTTTGAGATTTGGAAATTAGTCTGAACATTTTGGACTTAGTAATATAAGTTCTGAATCAGTTTAGACATACATGTGAGTTGTCTAAGGAAAGGTGTGTGATTTTGAGAAGCTTAGATAAAGGCTTATCGAAGCACATCGTATTGAAAATATGAACTTTGGAAGTCAATAAGTATTGTCTTCTAGAAGTCCAACTGTTTTCTGAATACGTGTCAAAGCTAGTGGGAGTATAAATGTTATGCTGGAATGGATATAATCATCATGTTAGTGGGAGCATGATTATTATTATTTTAAGTATTGCAAGTTGGCAATATTAATTATAGAATAAACAACAGTTTCACTCTGCAGAGTTGCAGGGGTTGAAAAGTTGTTTTTCCTATAATTAAGGGAGAGAATGTTGTACTTCGTTTCCAATCTAAAAGCTTAGATCGATAAATTTTAATTAAATTTAGTCAACGTAATATTTATTATTTGCATTCTCAAAAGTTCGATTATGATTACGGCATCCCTCTTCATAGTTCGAATTTTGAGAACACGAAAAATAGGAACATTATGACAATATTATAGCAAGAAGCTGATAAAGTATCACGTTTTTCATTATGAGTCGTATCCCATACGCTTCGGGTATAGGAATCAGAGGGAAAAAGGGAATGGAATCAGATTTGACTAAAATAATTAAACAACTGTCAAGGACAATCTAAGGATTGGTCGCTTGCAGAAAATTGGAAGTATAGTCATAGATAGACCATATTGGTATTATTATGAATAGATAAGATTCTATTTAATGAGTTGTCATATAGCAAATATGGAAATGTTTCCTTATTGGGAGTTAGACGTTAATAATCTATGTCTAGATTAGAAACTTCTATGCAAGAAGGATGTTCAAAGGAATATACTTTGAATGTGAGACTTCATGACTATGGAATTGTCTTGTAACAATCTCCAATAGAGCACTTTGTAATTTCATTGGCAAAGTCTTGGTGACTTTGGCGCTGTGATATTACTAAAGGATCGTTGCATAAAATGATAGAATCTAACATATTCTAGTAGTGGCAAGAATTTGTATTCTTACACTAATTGATTAAGATTAGGAATTGTGAAATGGGGATCATTGGAAATGTGTTCATTTGATCTATTTCACAAAGAAAAGACCATAGGAAAATATAGTGTGCATGCTTGGTGCATGGGACAACTGTTGTTATAATTCAAGTAAGACGTTGATTATCCGAAAAAAAAAATAATAATTAGTAATCAATATGGTGATTAAATAAAAATGTTTTATTTATACTCAAAAGTTTGGGGCCATATAGGATTAGTATTATTTTTGTGTTTCACTTTGCATGTTTTGACTTCTCGAATAATAAGATTATTAAAACCCTCCACAGTCGCTCATACTTTGGAAGGAAGTATGAAAGAAGACTGTCATGAATCCGTCTGTAGATTGACTAAATCGTTTAGACATAGCACAAGTTTGCTGCAAAATTCATGAGTGCTGCTATAAGATTAGAGTATTGGATTAACCCCACGCTCACTTAGATCGCTTCATGGATTTTATCACGAGTGATTGGTGAGACGGTAATATCTTATATTCTTGAAACCGAGATGTGTGAGTTGTATCTTGTGAGTCAGTTACACATTGATAATATGTAAACACACCATTAACTTGGTGTTATAAAACGTATTGTTGTGTGTGATTTAGTGAGTGAGTACAAGCAATCACAGAGTCGAAGTTTATCCATTCCTTTTACCCAAAGTGGATAAAAGCGATATATGTGGGCCCCTCGATGATTTAGTGATGACACCCTAAGCGCTTGGCCAAGCCGGAACTAAGTTGATGTGTTCAATTATAGTCTGTTGTCAGTCATCATAAATCGGAAATCTGGAAATAACATGTGAACAGAGAGTATGATTAAAATCCATGTCTCAGTTCATACGATATCTAGAATGGAGGAATATATGATCCCTTATCTAAAGGACAGGTTACTGATAAGATCAGAGTTTGACAGCGTCTTTGAGAGCTACGATTGCTAATTAGATTGTACTTGCATTTATGGTTACTAGACTTATCCAAGTGGGAGACTGCTGGATTAGTGTCTAAGCCCGTAACCATATTTGGTAAGTACTTGACCCGGTTGTGCATGGTCCTTTTAGGTTGCCTTCACCAAAGCAGCTTGACTGGAGAAATAATAGAGAAAGAGGTTATTATGGTTTATTAATATATTATAAGAATAATATATTAAAAGAGAAATCATATTTATTTAGTTGACATTGGTCAAGAATTAATTAAGAATTAATTTTGTGATTAAAAGAAGTTAACTAAACTAGGGGGGTTGAACTGTAATTATGTGATAGTTGCAAAGTAGGGCAAATGGTGCCCTATATAATAGGGTGGACGAATTCAAGGGGATAAGGCCTTAGAATTCCTCCATGATAAGGCTTCTGGACTTATCTTATGGGCTGCTTGGTTGGCAAGCAACCAGATAAGGATAAGGATTGAAACCTTAATCTCTACACCTATATAAAGACCCCTTGGCATAAGAAATTCAGTCACTCGATACCTTGGGTTCCTAGAGCTGAATTTCATACCTCCCCTCTCTCTCTCTCTCTCTCTCTCTTGCCTCTCCATTTTCTCTTGCTGTTTGTGATCCATTAGAGTTACTACACTTGTGGTACTTGCTTTTAAAGACAAGAAGATTGAAGATTTAAGTTGTTATTACAAAATAACAACAAGTGGTATGTAATCCCTTCTACTTTATGATTTTCGAAATAACTAGGAGCATGCTAACGTTCTTCTTGTGTTCATAATGTTGTGTAACTAATAGTGTAACGACCCATCGCTGGTATGTTGCTTTATATTATTTATTTTTAGAAGTTTGTAGAGGGACTCGATGAGTCTATGGCCCGACTCATCGAGTAGAGTCGTGGTCTTGGGCAGCGTATAGATCGGTGACTCGGCGAGTCCATATTCGGGACTCGGCGAGTCGGCCTGCCAGGTAGAAACCCTAATCCCCGGGTTTGCACCCTATTTAAACCATCTTATGAGCCCCCAAACTCATCTCCTTCACCCTCAAAGCATTATTTGGCAAACCCTAACCATTTCATTGAGCATTTGAGCTTTTCTTGTCTATATCTTGAAGTTTTGAAGAGAAGAAGGAGGCTAGATCCAAAGGAGAAGAAGAAGATCCAAGTTTTTGCACCTATTTCAGAGTATCTTGAGGTAATAATCGGTTTCTTCCAGTTTTGATGATTGATTCTCCTTTATAAGCATATTTAGCCAATTCTTTAGCTTGTTCTTAGTAGATAAATCATATTGGATGGATTAGCTTTCGGATCTAGCCATGTTTCAGTTCCAAAACGTAGATCTATCAACTTTATGAAGCCATTTTGCATGATAGCCCTAGATCTACTCTTCCAAGTGCCTTTTTAGCCTTTATATCCTTTTGTATGCATTTGTACACGTAAAGTTGGGAACTTTACGTGGTAAACCAGCCATAGGAACTAAGATCTATAAATTGTATGCAGTGGTTTTGAGCAGAATCGAGTTTTTAGTAACTGCATGCATGTGACTCGGCAAGTCGTTCTTCGGACTCGGCGAGTCGAGCTGCGAGTCCCCGATCTTTCCCCTTTTGAGTGATTCCGAGTGGAGACCAGTGAGTAGTTGGATGGACTCAGTGAGTCGGAGGTTAAACTCAGTAATGGAAGGACTCGGCGAGTTGTTCATACAACTCGGTGAGTCTAAGGAAATCTTCATAATTTTAAGAACAACTCGTCGAGTTGTTCATACAACTCGGCGAGTTTGATGCAGATAGTCTGAGTTTTAGAATCGAATGGGAACTCGTCGAGTTCAAGCCATACTCGACGAGTAGCAGCAAGCAGGGTTAAGAAATGAGAGTAGGGACTCGGCGAGTTGGCGGCCCAACTCGGCGAGTCAGGTCAACTGTAAGTTGACTTTGACCAGAATAGTTGACCTTGACTAGGAGAGTTGACTTTAGCCAGGGGTAAAAGAGTCATTTTACCCCAATGCAGTTATTAGTATTTTGATTGAGTGTATTGTGGAATTGTAGCCGGGGAGATACCGAAGCAGCAACAGATAGCTTCCGGAGCCATACACTCAGCAGCCAGATCACGAGGTGAGTTTCCTTCCAGTAGGAACAGGTCTAAGGCCACAATGCCGGCCCGTTTAGTTAGCAGTAGTTTCCGGACTTCGGTCCAATGCAGTAGTTAGTATGGTTGATGCCTTCGTGGCTCAGACAGGATTTATGTGTTATGTGTTATGTGTTCCGGGCAACAGCCCGATGCAATATGCTATTTATGTGTTCATGCTAGTTGATATGTTTGTGCTATGCTATGATCAGTAGTTCCGGACTCCTGTCCGATGCAGTCAGTTCCGGACTTCGGTCCGATGCAGTTAGTTCCGGACTTCGGTCCGATGCAGTCAGTTCCGGACTTCGGTCCGATGCAGGAGGCAAGGCCGCAGTAGTTCCGGACTTCGGTCCGATGCAGAGGGCAAGGCCCTGGCTAGTTCCGGACTTCGTTCCGATGCAGTGGGCAAGGCCCAGTATGTGTTTACATGTATTGTATGGTATGTGGTAGTTGGGGGAACTCACTAAGCTTCATGCTTACAGTTTCAGTTTTGGTTTCAGGTACTTCCGCAAGCAAAGGGAATAGCTCGGGTTGATGGCATCGCATACACCACAGTTTCAGCTGTCCTGGGAAATGTTTTTAGTTTTTCATAAATGTGATTGATACAGTTTTGATACAGTTCTACATAACTATTAGTTACTGTTTTGAAACAATGACGTATGGGTTTACTTTGTGATATTATTTTAGTACTTTTAGCAATTTTAAACAAAAATTTTTGGGTCGTATTTTAGGATGTCACAAGTTGGTATCAGAGCCTTGGTTTGAGGGATTCGGATACACTTTCGGGTGTGTCTGAACTCAAACTAAGGAAACGATAAAGATTTTCAAAAGAAAAACGTTTTGAAAATGATTTTTGGAAAAGAACTTAGAAAGAAGAAGAGTTTTATAAAAGGAAAATGGTGTGGCGTATGCGATCAACCGAGCTCAAGTAAGTACTCCCAAATTACCCATACAAGTTATGTTATGATTACCAGTTTTAATTTCAGTAGAACAGCATGCTAGAATAGGACTAAGGATTTAGGAGGATGCCTTATGTGCCTGCTATATGTGCTTCAGCTTTTCAAAATTTGCATGCTAGTATTGAGTAGACAATAGTATGATAGCCTCTTAGGGTTATGCCTGATAGTATGAGCTTAGCATTGTATGCTAGTACAATATCTAGTTATGAGAATAAATTTGCTTGACTAAATTTCCTGTGTCCGAATGCTGCTTGCTTTGTGCTTTGTGGGACTCTGAGTGATGAGAGTTAGCCATTAGGTGAATACATCACATCACATGCGATTAGGGTTGAATAATCTCAGAGTGTTAGATTTGGCCCTATTGCGCAGCTCTTGTTTGAGTCTAACCATTGTAGGGACGAGTCTTTTACTCGAAGGATTATCTGAGCCTCATTACATGTGATGGTGTTCAGGTAATGACTAATTAGCATTGCAAGGAGGCCTTTCAGCAGCTGAGGACTGTTTTGAATGAAGTTAGAGGTTTCCCCTAGGCAAGCCTAGGATAAGAGTAGTAGTGATCAGTAGTAGTAGTAGAAGTGACTTGGTGGAGTCAAGGCAGTTCTTGAGGAAAGTACGGATAGATGTGGAAGGTAGTATGGGCCTGTACTACTGAAAGCAGAGGATCCATACTCGAATCAAGGAAGGCCACGACAAGACCGGGAAACTAGTATTGGTATCAGTGATCCCTTGAGATATTTCAGTTTTCTGATGTTGCTATAATTTGTTTCAGAATGGTAGTTTTACGCTCGAGGCCAGCAGTCGGCAGTTCAGGTGCCGGAGGGGGATCAGGATCAGGCCCGAAGGTCGGGCAGTTGGATGAGCAGACCAGAGAGTTTCTTTCTTCTGAGGTTACTCGTATCATACCGGAGCAAACTTCTATGATCTTCGGTTCGATCAAGGAGGGTATTCTAGAGCTGATGGATGAGAGGTTGGGCACCTTCCGTGCCGAGGTGGCGGCCATGATGGGGTCGCGCACACTTACATTCAGGGAGTTCAGGGCATGTGGAGCTCCAGATTACCACGGGGCGCGGGACCCCATAGCGAGTACTAGATGGTTGGCGGATGTGGCCAACGCGTTCCGCACGAGCAGGTGTCCCGAGGGGGACAAGGTTAGATTGGCGTCCTGTCTTCTGAAGGACAGGGCATGGGATTGGTGGGAGGAGGTCAGACATACCATTGGAGATGATGCAGCGTTAGATGCCATGACCTGGGCTGATTTCTCCACCAGGTTCAGGGCGGAGTTTGCCCCAGTTATCGAGGTGCAGCAGTTAGCCAGGGAATTTCAGGACCTCACCCAGACAACAGAGACCGTGGCGGAGATCACCGCCAAGTTCAGGGAAAGGGCTCTTCTCGTTCCTCAGTATGCAGCCGATGAGGAAATGAAGAAGGCACGTTATCATGAGATGCTGCGGAGCGATATCCGCCAGTTTGTGAGCCGGTCCAGCTGTAAAACGCTGGATGATATGATTACTAGGGCTCAGGAGAGGGAGATTGACCTTGAGAAGGAGAAGAAGAGGAAACCGGAGGCGGTTTCGGGTACAGGCAGTTCGGGCAAAAAGCCCAAGGTTTCAGATCACAGACCCAGGAGTCAGCAGAGCCACAGTCGATGTGGCAAGTGTGGGAGATTGCACGACGGGGTGTGCAAGGCAGGGAGTTCCGACTGCTACAAGTGCGGTCGGACTGGGCATTTGAGCAGGGATTGTACGGCTCCTGCTACCACTATTGCAGCATCAGATCTGATTTGCTTTCAATGCAATCAGAGGGGACATAAAAAGTCCTAGTATCCGAGTTTAGCTGCAGCAGGGAAGGTGGTTGCACCTGCCCCTGCTACTTTGAGGATTACTGATGGCCGGCAGGGTCGAGCAGAGGCACCAGTGTCAAAGAGTAGAGCTTTTCAGATGACAGCAGAGGAGGTGCGAACAACACCTGATGTGGTGACGGGTATGTATTTTTCCCTTCATCTCTATATTATTATTGATTTTTGCTTATGGTTATATGTTTTGTATAGGGTCATTCTCTGTGAACGGCATTTCCACTACAGTATTATTTAATTTGGGGGCTACCCGATCGTTTGTATCACTAGCGCTTAGCAAGAGATTTAGTAGAGCTCCAGGGGAGCTGGATTGTCCACTAGAGGTCGAGATAGCAGATGACAGGACCGTGAGAGTCGCCAGGGTGCATAGAGGATGTTCTCTTCAGTTGTTCGACGAGCAGTTCTCGGTGGATTTGGTCCCTATTCCCCTGCGAGGGAATAAGTTTATAGTAGGCATGGACTGGTTGAGTCCAAATGGGGCACTGATAGATTGCGAGTTACAGCTAGTGAGGGTTCGCACTCCCAGTGGGGGAGAGTTAGTGATTCAGGGCGAGAGGCCACATCGTGGACCAGCTTTTTGTTCAGCCGCGAGGGCGAGGCGCTATTTTCAGCAGAGTTGCGCCGGTTACATAGCTTATGTCTTGGATGCCCGGGAGAAGGGCAAGACGACAGTTGACGATGTTACGGTAGTGCGAGACTTTCCGGATGTATTCCCGGAGGATTTACCGGGAATACCTCCTGAGAGGCAGGTCGAGTTTGGAATCGACCTAATTCCAGGTGCGACTCCGATAGCCAAGGCACCGTACCGGTTAGCTCCCCCTGAGATGCAGGAGTTGTCTATGCAGCTGCAGGAGTTGCTAGACAAGGGTTTCATTCGGCCGAGTAGTTCACCTTGGGGAGCGCCGATCATGTTCGTGAAGAAGAAGGATGGGTCGCACCGTATGTGCATTGACTACCGGGAGCTGAATAAGGTAACGGTGAAGAACCGTTACCCCCTCCCGAGGATAGATGATTTGTTTGATCAGCTTCAGGGGGTGTCTTGGTTCTCCAAGATCGATTTACGCTCCGAATACCACCAGATGCGAGTTAGAGGCGAAGATGTGCAGAAGACTGCTTTCAGGACCCGATATGGTCATTATGAGTTTGTGGTGATGCCTTTTGGGCTCACTAATGCTCCAGCCGCATTCATGGATCTCATGAATCGCGTATGCAGACCGATGCTGGATCGGTCTGTGATAGTATTCACAGATGATATCTTGGTGTATTCCAAGACTCAGGAGCAGCATGAGGAGCACCTGAGGGAGGTGCTAGAGGTTTTGAGAAGGGAGAGACTTTTCGAAAAGTTCTCCAAGTGCGAGTTCTAGTTGCATGAGGTGCAGTTCCTTGGTCACATCATCAATCAGAAGGGTATCTTGTTAGATCCGGCCAAGATAGAGGCCATGATGCAGTGGGAAGTCCCGAAGTCTCCATCTGAGATTCGGAGCTTCCTAGGATTAGCAGGGTACTATAGGAGGTTTATTCAGGATTTCTCCAAGATAGCAGTACCGCTCACCCGACTGACTAGGAAGTCGGTAGTGTTTCGTTGGGGGCCTGAGCAGCAGGCGGCATTTGAGACCCTCAGGCAAAGGCTATGCGAGGCTCGGATTCTTTCCCTGCCAGAGGGAATAAAGGATTTTGTAGTCTATTGTGATGCCTCAATCATAGGTATGGGAGCGGTATTGATGCAGCGGGGGCATGTAATAGCTTATGCCTCGAGACAGTTGAAGCCTCACGAGGCTAACTATCCTACCCACGATTTAGAGCTGGGGGCAGTGGTGTTTGCCCTCAAGATTTGGAGACACTACCTTTATGGGGTCCGCTGTACCCTCTACACGGATCACAAGAGTTTGAGATACCTTATGGATCAGCCGAGTCTAAACATGAGGCAGAGGAGATGGTTGGATGTGCTGAAGGATTATGATTGTGAAATCCTTTACCATCCAGGGAAGGCCAATGTAGTGGCCGACGCCTTGAGCCGAAAGGTGACAGCAGCCCCTATCAGAGACTTATGTCTGAGGATGACAGTGATTACTCCATTGTTGGAACGGATTAGAGAGGCTCGGGTTGAGGGCCTCAAGGAGGAGAGGCAGAAGTGTGAGAGGATAGTGGGCCGAGTAGCTTCGTTTGATTATGATAGTCGGGGGTTGTTGACCCTTCATGGGAGAGTGTGGGTACCGTACGGGGGCGGAGTACGGAAGGTGTTGATGGACGAGGCTCATAAGTCTCGATTTCCCATCCACCTAGGGGCAACGAAGATGTATAGAGATCTTCGACCCAATTATTGGTGGCCCTGCATGAAGCGGGATGTGGCTTGGTATGTAGAGAGGTGCCTGACCTACAGGAAGGTCAAGGCAGAACACCAGAGGCCTCACGGCAAGATGCAGCCGTTAGACATTCCCGTGTGGAAATGGGAGGACATCACCATGGACTTTATCACCAAGCTTCCCAAGACCGAACGTGAGGTAGATTCGATTTGGGTAGTAGTGGATCGGTTGACGAAGAGTGCTCATTTCATACCGATCCAGGAGAGCATATCGGCGGAAAAGTTAGCCGATATCTATGTGCGAGAGATAGTTGCACGTCATGGAGTGCCGGTATCGGTGGTGTCAGATCGAGACGTCCGTTTTCCATCCAGATTCTGGAAGCGGTTTCATGACGAGATGGGTACTCGTCTCCATTTCAGCACCGCTTTCCACCCTCAGACGGACGGGCAAAGCGAGAGGACGATTCAGACTCTCGAGGACATGCTCCGGGCATGTGTCCTAGACTTCGGTGGCAGTTGGGATACGTATCTTCCGTTAGCGGAATTTTCGTGTAACAACAGTTATCATGTGAGCATTGATCGACCTCCCTTTGAGATGATTTATGGGAGGAAGTGCAGGACCCCGATTTGTTGGGGCGTGGTCGGTCAGCGAGTCATTGGGAGCACGGAGGTGGTGCTCAAGACGACCGAGTTGATTCAGCAGGTTCGTAGTAGACTGCAGACTGCGCAGAGTCGGCAGAAGAGCTACGCTGACAGGAGGCGTTCAGACTTGGAGTTCCCAGTAGGCGATATGGTCCTTCTGAAGGTCTCACCTTGGAAGGGTGTCATCAGGTTTCGGAAGAGGGGCAAGCTGGGCCCCAGGTTCATTGGTCCTTTCAGGGTTTTGGCCCGGGTGGGTCGGGTTGCATATCGGTTGGATCTTCCGGCAGAGCTTAGCCAGATCCACAACACTTTCCATGTGTCTCAGTTAAGGAAATGTTTGGTGGATGAGTCAGCAGTTGTTCCCTTAGAAGATATTCAGGTTGATAGCAGCTTGAATTATATTGAGAGGCCGGTCGCGATTCTGGACCGGAAGATAAAGACCTTGAGGAACAAGGTAATTCAGTTAGTGAAGATGCAGTGGGAGCCCCGGAAGGGGTCTGAGTGGACGTGGTAGGCTGAAGATGAGATGAAAGAGCAATACCCAGAGTTATTTGCAGATTCAGCCGTAGCAGACTTCGGGGAAGAAGTCTGAGTCAAGTGGGGGAGAATTGTAACGACTCGTCGCTGGTATGTTGCTTTATATTATTTATTTTTAGAATTTTGTAGAGGGACTCGACGAGTCTATGGCCCGACTCGTCGAGTAGAGTCGTGGTCTTGGGCAGCGTATAGATCGGCGACTCGGCGAGTCCATATTCGGGACTCGGCGAGTCGGCCTGCCAGGTAGAAACCCTAATCCCCGGGTTTGCACCCTATTTAAACCATCTTATGAGCCCCCAAACTCGTCTCCTTCACCCTCAAAGCATTATTTGGCAAACCCTAACCATTTCATTGAGCATTTGAGCTTTTCTTGTCTAAATCTTGAAGTTTTGAAGAGAAGAAGGAGGCTCGACCCAAAGGAGAAGAAGAATATCCAAGTTTTTGCACCTATTTCAGAGTATCTTGAGGTAATAATCGGTTTCTTCCAGTTTTGATGATTGATTCTCCTTTATAAGCATATTTAGCCAATTCTTTAGCTTATTCTTAGTAGATAAATCATATTGGATGGATTAGCTTTCGGATCTAGCCATGTTTCAGTTCCAAAACGTAGATCTATCAACTTTATGAAGCCATTTTGCTTGATAGTCCTAGATCTACTCTTCCAAGTGCCTTTTTAGCCTTTATATCCTTTTGTATGCATTTGTACACGTAAAGTTGGGAACTTTACGTGGTAAACCAGCCATAGGAACTCAGATCTATAAATTATACGCAGTGGTTTTGAGCAGAATCGAGTTTTTAGTAACTGCATGCATGTGACTCGGCGAGTCGTTCTTCGGACTCGACGAATCGAGCTGCGAGTCCCTGATCTTTCCCCTTTTGAGTGATTCCGAGTGGAGACCAGTGAGTAGTTGGATGGACTCAGTGAGTCGGAGGTTAAACTTAGTAATGGAAGGACTCGGCGAGTTGTTCATACAACTCGGTGAGTCTAAGGCAATCTTCATAATTTCAAGAACAACTCGTCGAGTTGTTCATACAACTTGGCGAGTCGGATGCAGATAGTCTGAGTTTTAGAATCGAATGGGAACTCGTCGAGTTCAAGCCATACTCGACGAGTAGCAGCAAGCAGGGTTAAGAAATGAGAGTAGGGACTCGGCGAGTTGGTGGCCCAACTCGGCGAGTCAGGTCATCTGTAAGTTGACTTTGACCAGAATAGTTGACCTTGACCAGGAGAGTTGACTTTAGCCAGGGGTAAAAGAGTCATTTTACCCCAATGCAGTTATTAGTATTTTGATTGAGTGTATTGTGGAATTGTAGCCGGGGAGATACCGAAGCAGCAGCAGATAGCTTCCGGAGCCATACACTCAGCAGCCAGATCACGAGGTGAGTTTCCTTCCAGTAGGAACGGGTCTAAGGCCACAATGTCGACCCGTTCAGTTAGCAGTAGTTTCCGGACTTCGGTCCGATGCAGTAGTTAGTATGGTTGATGCCTTTGTGGCTCAGACAGGATTTATGTGTTATGTGTTATGTGTTCCGGGCAACAGCCCGATGCAGTATGCTATTTATATGTTCATGCTAGTTGATATGTTTGTGATATGCTATGATCAGTAGTTTCGGACTCCTGTCCGATGCAGTCAGTTCCGAACTTCGGTCCGATGCAGTTAGTTCCGGACTTCGGTCCGATGCAGTCAGTTTCGGACTTCGGTCCGATGCAGGAGGCAAGGCCTCAGTAGTTTCGGACTTCGGTCCGATGCAGAGGGCAAGGCCCTGGCTAGTTCCGGACTTTGGTCCGATGCAGTTTCCGGACTTCGGTCCGATCCAGTTGGCAAGGCCCATTATGTGTTTACATGTATTGTATGGTATGTGGTAGTTGGGGGAACTCACTAAGCTTCATGCTTACAGTTTCAGTTTTGGTTTCAGGTACTTCCGCAAGCAAAGGGAAGAGCTCGGGTTGATGGCATCGCATACACCATAGTTTCAGCTGTCCTGGGAAATGTTTTTAGTTTTTCATAAATGTGATTGATACAATTTTGATACAGTTCTACATAACTATTAGTTACTTTTTTGAAACAATGACGTATGGGTTTACTTTGTGATATTATTTTAGTACTTTTAGCAATTTTAAACAAAAATTTTTGGGTCGTATTTTGGGATGTTACAAATAGTGCAAACATAGATTTTACTTTAACAGTAAGTTTGTTTAGCTCGCGATAGTCGATGCACATACAGAACGATCCGTCATTCTTCTTTATGAACAAGACCGGTGCTCCCCAGGGTGAGAAGCTTGGTCTAATGAATCCCTTGCTTATCAGTTTGTTTAGTTGACCGGATAGTTCTCGCGTCTCATCTGGAGCTAGTCGATAAGGCGATTTGGCTATAGGGGTAGCTCCTAGAATTAAATCGATTCTAAACTCGACTTGACGTTGTGGTGGTAATATTGGATGTTCTTCGGGAAAGATGTCGGGAAAGTCGTGTACTTCTTGGATGTTTTTTAGGCCTTTCACATCTTGGCTCATATCAACCACGTGAGCAAGGAACGCATGATATTCCTTCCGTAAGTACTTCTGGGCTTGTATAATCAAGATGATTTGAAGGTTCCTGTCTAGTTTGTTGCCATAGATAACTAGGGTTTCGCTATTCGGTAGATTAAGACGAACGACTTTCTCAAAACACACGATGTCAGCACGATGAAGACTCAACCAATCCATGCCGATAATGACGTCAAAACATTTAATTGAGACAGGCATGAGGTCGATTTGAAATGAATAACTATCTAGAGAGAGTGCATCCTATGAATATGCTGCTAGTGCTCTTAGTCTTCCCGTTAGACATTTCTACGGTGAACGTTTCTTTTAGTGCTCGTGGTTTTTGTTTAAGTAAGTGTGCAAATATTTGGTTCACGAAACTCCTCTCCGCTCCACTATCAAATAGTATGCACACATAAGAGTTATCGAGGAGAAACGTACCCGTGACCATCGTTGGGTCTGCCACAACTTCCTCATGGCCAATAGCCAAGACTCTTCCCACTCTGCCTATATTCCCTACCTTTGGTTAGTTCCGTTTGTAGTGCCCAACTTTGCCGCACCCGTAGCAGGCCTGGCCTGCTCCAGTACTCGGGACCTGGGAGATTGGTCTTTGTCGGCGCCTTATAGAAACGGGCAATGTTCCCCTTCCTATTGTTGTTAGCACAATGCATCTCCCGGCAGGGTCCGTTGTGGTGGAAGTTGCACTTGTTGCACTTCGGAAAACTCCTAGCGTATTGTTTTGCTGGTACACTGACAGAAGGTGCTGTTGCGGCATGAACAGCCACAATCTGTTGTTTCTTGGGAGAGTTCTGCACCGAGTTCTTCTTCTTCCTGTCCCAAAACTTCCTCTTGTTGTCGGTTGTTTTGGCTGGTTTTGGGACAGCAGGGGATGTTGTTGGTGTGCGGACTCCATGGTCAATGTGTCTCTATGCCAATTGGTACTTTTGAAGGTAGTGGGGTTTGAAGACAAAATATTCCCATGAAATGGAGGTACAGTCCCCATATGTACCTCAATTTTCTTGCTCTCAGTGGGGACCATCCCCGGACATAGAGCCACCAGATCACTGAACCTGGTAGTGTATGATACTATGTCTGATCCTTTCATGGTTAGGCTCCAAAGTTCCTGTTCGAGTTTCTGAACCTCGCCCCTCAGGCAGTATTCCTCTGTCAAAAGGGCCTTCAGTGTTTCCCAGCCAGGGGCGGCTCAATCAATTTGGGGGCTCTAAGAGAACCAAAAAGTTGGGGCCCTCTGGCATTTACTATGCATAATGTTATAAACCTTCCTCTTTTATCCGGCCTTGATACTGTGACATCCCCAATTTTCACAGCCAGAAAAGACCAATTTGTTTATGCTTTGTTTTAAAATCAGAGTAATCGTTTAAAGAAAACTGTCGCAGAATTTGTTCCCAAAAAACATGATAAATACCTTATCCAAGCATCTCCGAAGAGATGTATTTTATTCGTTCTAAAACGTTTATGATGTCATGGTCAATACAGACACATAAGCATAAACCGAACTTACATTCATCTACACTACTGATATACATCTCTTTAATCTCTCATTATAATGTGTCTTTGTATCGATATATGTGATACAAAAATATTTAGTGGGTCAGGTTTGGAAAACCTGGTGAGTACATAGAGATTTCAATCCCATAATGTTATAACATATATACAATTTAGAATTCACACAATATAAAATTATATATATATATATATATATATATATATATATATATATATATATATATATATATATATAACCAACTCTTACCCCACCCCGTCAATCCTCTCAAAGATACTATCCATGCCCTTGGACCTTAAATTTTAACTCTAACTCTCGGATCTAATCCATATTCTCGAGTCCATGATTGTGCCCATTCCATACTCCCGGATAAGGGACAATTGGTCTATGTCTAAATCCATACTTCCGGACTAATGACATATTCTATGCCCTATCCATACTCTTGGACTAAGGACAACTGACTATGTCTTAATCTATACTCCCGGATTAATGACAATTAACTAAGTCCAATCCATACTCTCGGACTAGGGATGAATAACTATGTGTAATCCATGCTCCCGGATCAATGACATATTTTAAAGTTCTATTCTCCGTATATATCTCACCCGTACTCATAAAGAGATACTACCCCATAACCATTATAAAAAACCTTAGGTTTACTCTTTAACCTAAGTTATCATAAACAATCAGGTATGTTCTTTAACACTTAATTCATACATCATCAAATAACTCACTCAAAACATATATTTAATACATTCAAACAATACTTGTATTAAAATCATGTTCATGAAAGGGACTATGCACTCACTTGATAAGACGATTATCGAACATCGCTTCGTCTCTTAAAATAATAATCTTTGATGAATATCTCCCAAAAACCGGGCTTCTCACGGGCAGAGTTTCGGCTCGACAACTCTATTTCTCTGGATCTTCGGGGCTTTGGTACTTGCTTCGGGTGTCGGGATTGATATCGGGGCTTTAGGGGTATAGATTGCACGTAAAACAAGGTAATACGGGTGAGAGAGAGGAAATTTGGCAACCAAACTCGGTTGTCCTTGTGATCAATTTATAGGGTGAATTTGGTCTCGAACGTAGGGCATTCTCCTAACGCAGCGCGTTCCATTCGAACGTTGCATGTAGGAGCTGGGTTCTGAACCCTATCTCTTATCCGTTGACTCATAATCAACGTGGCCACTCCAGAGCCAAGTACTGAACGCGGGGCGTTCCCCAATTGAACGTTGGGCGTTCCCTTCTGACACGCCTCGGTTTGTGTGTCTTGAACTTTAGAAAATCATAACTTTCACGTACGATCTCCGTTTTCGACGTTCTTTATATCCTCGTGTAGGTGAGATTATGATCTATAACTCTCATTTAGACTCCATCGGCTAATTTTGATTTAACTTTTATTATATTATTTTTAGTAGGCCGGGACAAGAAAACTCCTCTAGAAATTCATAACTTCTTTATCTGTCGTCCGTTTCATCTGTCTTTTTACCGTTGCACTACTATCGAAGAGTTCTTCGATTCTCGTTTAGATTGTCTCGGCTAGAAATCCCTTGATCTCATATTCGAACTTTGGGTTGAATACTGCTAAGCTGAAACTTAGAAAAATCATAACTTTCTCATACAAAGTCAGATTTAGACGTTCTTTTTATGCACGCTCTCGGTTTAACGTATTCTATGACTTTCATTTAGATTGCTAAGGCTACAAATCACTCTATCATAAATTCACTATTTACGTCACGCAGTGTCGTACCGGATCTGTCGCGAAACTCTGACATATCCTAACTTCTTCATTATAACTCAGATTTCGACATTCTTTATATATCTGAAATCTTTGTCATGACCACTACAACGTGGTTAAGATTATTTATTCTAAATAATCTTCTATCAAAAAGTCATTTTTGACGCTTATCGTCTCTAAATTGACATGCCATGATCTACGGGCGTTGCAGAGACCTACAATAATAAACTAAAAATTTTATAAGTGGCAGAGTTCATTTTTTCTTATTATGTATATGATTTTGTGAAAATATTGAAGACATAAAGTTAATTATTCTTGCTTTCTTTATGCAAATTCTTTGATGAAATTTTCATAATCAATTTCTTTTAGGAAATCTTTTTCAGTTGACAAAATAGCTAATCCATTTAGTCTTTATTGTGACGTTATAGATCTTAAATAATTTTTTTAACATTGTCTTAAAAGTTTTAGTTTCTCTTAGACATAATTTTTCTTTTCCTTTTAACAACAACTATCACCAAGACAATAAAAAGTTAACTCGAAGTAAACCAGTAATGGATTATAGATTGAAAATACCTACTTTGCATGTTTGGCAAATTGAATTATTGACCGTCCTTGAGTCATGACAACTTAAATTCATTCTAACAATCCAACCGAAATCGTTCCAATATCCAAAGTCCAACCCTGATTCCAAAATCCAACAATTGACACATTCAAAATTAAAAAAAATTAACCCTATTAAGTTTACACAACCCAAACATGTATCGTACCTTTGAATCATAAATCAGTTCCTCATCCATATTCCACATCCAAATCCAAATCATTGAATCAAAATACAGAATTTTCATTAAAAGTTTGGGCTTGCGACTTTGTGTATGATTTTGAGAATCTAGAAGCAAACAATAAATTAGATTAATTAAAAGACACCATCAGAATTCAGATGGCATTAACATCAAGGGTAATTTAACTCATATATTAGTCATGGAGAAATAGAGAATCAGAGGAAGAAGTGCAGAACATACCATTTCAAATAATCAGATTCAAGAATGGATTGATTATTGACGGGGAATAGATTTTTGAGCAATCATGATTCAAGAATCAATTTTTATTTTTATTTTTTATCAAATAAATATCCAAGCAACAAGAATCGATCATTTTCATACTTGAGAGCCAAGAATAAGAAGGAAATCGAAAAGACAGAAGAAGAAGAGTCGTTTAGAATTCAATTGGGAAGGGGTGTGCGTATGTGTCTGCAAGAATGGAGAATCTGGAATCGTCACCCGCCTCTTAATTAATCGACATTTGGGTCAAAGGGCCCCCTTAGAATTGGGGGTATTAAGCCCTTGCTTACTTTCATTCAAGATAAGGTCGGACCTGTTCCTAGCCCATCACATTAGCCACAATGAGAGAAAGTGACTAGACATGGTCGTTCCACCATGTGAGGGCTCTATCCGAGAAGGTGTAGACCAACAAATTTTACTCTGCTTCCTTCCGGGCAGGAGCAAATCTCGAAGATAGACTCCGTTTTCTCTATCAATTGCGATAAGGCGGTAATTCCTCCGCTGCCATTAAAGGATTTGGGTTTGCAGTTGGTGAAGTCCTTGTATGAACACTCCTTAGGGTGCCTATGACTATCACCTTGTGTTGAGTTAACACCTGTTCCACCTCTGCTAGTACCACTAGCGTTAAATCAAGTTAAGGTTGTCGTTACAGCCATAGTCACTACAGCTTGGAAAACTGCAGGATCATATTGTGGAGGAGGTGGTGGTTGAGTTGGAGTTATCGGAGGATTGCGTCTCGTTGATCTACGAGGATGCATCTTTCAACTGTAAGTTTACAACGATGAAGATAATAGTAAGAATTTAATAATGAGAATAATGAGAGTGATCCCTGATCTAACATACCATAGATCAACATGTAATAAATGAAGTGTTTGCAAATGAGTTCTATCATTTGAAAGATGAAAGAATTTGGATAAGGATTTTTCCAAGAGGATTGGATGTCTGCCAATAGCATTGGTAATATAGATGTAAAGAGTTCATGAAATTTTGACCTTGTAATAGGTCTACAAATACCAATACAGGTGAAAAAATTGACAGCAAAATGACCTAACGAACTGAAAGTTCAATGTCTAGATACAAACATGAAAATAATGCTAGAGTCTAAAAGTAAACTTAATTCTGTACTCGAAAGAGTGAGTAGAGTAGGCTTAACTCACGAGGAGTGTTGTTTTGATTGGTACTAGATTCTGCCCTGGATTCAGCCAGTTGTTGTTCTGATTCCCACACACGCCTTTGGAATGTCACTTGGTTCTATCGCAGATCCCTAACTTCGGATTGGCCAGCATTTAGTTCGATATGTAGGGCGTTAGTGTGATTTCTAACTAACTCTTGGTCATCGGTCGGGTGGCGGAGACAAACTGTGTTGACTCTTGAGTTAGCACGGATTTCCATGGCTTGGTTGAAGTTTGCTCTTCCTTGTTCAACATTGCAAGCAACACGTCGAACCAAGATAGGAAGGACTCTATCTGCTGAGCCTCCCTCATTCAAGTTGTAAAAGCTTCGGTCTCCATTGTAAGGAGGTGGTTGCCCCTATTCGTGGCTCAACCTTCCCAAGTTCACTGCCCACAGAGGCATCGGGCCTTGAAAATCCAGACGAGGGTTAGGATTTTGAGCTACTTGGGGTGAATTATAGACCTCGGGTTCTAAGTCGGGGTCTTCCTGATCATCCTCTTCGTTCTCTTCCTCAGAACTCTCCTAGGGTCTTCTTCTACTGGTTCCACTGGGTTATCCTCTTATGGATTAGCTTCGAGCCATCCACTATTCCCTTGATCGGGAAAGCACAGGTCGCCGGGTAGATGGAATTCAGCCATGTTATCTATGCGAGAATAAGGGTGTAAGAAACATATAATAGAGGTACTACCATAGATAATTATAAGATGATCCTTACCAGTTACTTATGTACTTACATAGTGCATACCAGTTATGTATAAATTAAGATATAATAGACCTTCTAATAAGTGATCCAACTCTCATACCACAACCAAACAAGGAACAGGAAGTAAAGCGAATACCACAGATTCTAAGTCTATAACATCTTAGTCACATATAACCTTAGCGTATCCACTCCACAACTGTAGACCTACTAGTAAGGGTCATTTTAGTTTTCACATAAGTAATTATAGTACTACAAAATAATCCTATAGTATTTTAAGTTTATGTTATGTTCTAGTGTTTCATTGTAGTAGAGTTGGTAAGTTTTTAGACTTGTTGCAACACCACAACCATTCCTAGGCATATGCTAATCACTTCTTGAATAGATATAGTTGATCAGGCTGTATCAATCCCAGACCTGATTATATGTCCCCAAGCCTACTTGTGTTGTTCAACAATCACAATACTTTTGTTTTTTTTCTAGTATGACACTGATCTTAGTATTAATGCATGTATGTATACTTTAGTAAAATATTTATTATTTTAAAAGTATAAACTCTTGGTCAGAGTGTTTTAATCCCATGTGTTTATAGTTGTATATCTTTTATGGGTTAATATACTCAGTTCACTATAAACAAAGCTCTGATACCAATCTGTCACACCCCCAAACCAAGAACGGCAGAAATGTTCGGGGGTGGAGGATGTCATGTATAATATCATAACAATGCACAATAGTAAAACAAGCAACAACATCCAATGCATTAATAATATAGTTTATTCATGTGTGTTCTGTGCATAGTTGTATGACACCAAAAATGTATATATAACAAAACAAAAGACGAGTCTTGAACATGCTCCATCTTCTCAAAACCTGGTCCAATGTACCTATCTACTGGTGACCTGAGAATACAAGTTATTTTGAAAGAGAGTATCAACATTTAAGTTGGTGAGTTCATAAGTATTTTAGTGTCAAAAGTTTGCATTTGTTTCATGAAAATGTTTGTAATTGTTTGATGAAAATGTTTATATACTTCCTAGAAAATCCTATATTTTCTACTTAAAATGAAAATTAGCCTTCTACCAAGACCCAACTGTTTGTATGCTCTGTTCTCTTTGAAAAGGGTGTAAAATGTATGTTTGTACTTGAAATAGTATAAATGTAATCTTTTCCATATTTGTAAAACTATCTTTATTCTAAAAATAGTATGCATTTCTCGTGTGAGAATATCATTGTATGAATGTAACGAAAAATGAAGATTCACAGTAGTATTGTATAATATACACTACTGAATGCATTAACTATCTTATAAACCAAACTGGTTAAATTAGGTTAAAATGTGATAAGGTTATAACCATACTTGGTAGACTAGTATAAAACACGACATTCTTCAGGCGTCGAAAATGGTATGAAATTTGTCACCCGTAGACCTGCAGGTCCCACTGTAGCTAGCAGCAAGGTGTAGGATGGTCAATCCCGTATAGATCTATACACAAACTAATGCTTTCCCTCCAGGATACTCTGGTTATAAAACGTGACATAACATGGATATTGTTATGCCATGAAATAATATATCACATTATAGTTATCTTGTTCTTGTTATAGTATGTATGTTCCTTCTTGTTCTTGTTATAGTATGTATGTTCCTTCTTGTTCTTGTTATAGTATGTACGTTTTGAATCATGCATGTTTCTCTGGTCTAGAAATAGTAAGTAGTGATCCTCTAAACTATACATATTATAGTTTACTAGTATGTTTGTTTGAACTATTACTGATTTGCAGAAAAGACTCAATTGATCAACATTGGCAACTGAGTTAAGATGTTCCTTAAAAATGGAGTTTAATATTCATGTATGTATTCAGTAAGTATAACTATGATTTAGCCGACAGTCAGACTAGTGATCCTACCCTAAGCCCACAACCAAACAAGGAACATGAGTTACGGTATTGAGCAATAGTCCTAAGTCCGTTAAAGCATACTTATACATAAATAGATATACGAATATGATATTGATAAAAACAGAATCTAAGAATAGTTTAAAAGAGTTTTAAAATGGTTTTAACAAGTATTTGAGTATAAGAAATCCTTTCGTTTGATGTTTTCACATGTAAGTGGTTAACACAATTACATTGTGTTCTACTTGTATTCTACCCCTAAAAGCACTTAAAAACAATTAAAAGCATTAAAACTGTAGTATGTAGGGGTATGAACTCACCTTTTTAGGAGTGATTTGATATATGGTTCGATATAGGTTGATTGACTCCACAAGCTAGCTACCGGGACAAAACAAGTCCTAAATGGCAATTTATGCAGCATAATGGCATTCAATTAGCAATTATAACCTCTAAGGCATTGGGGAAACAACCTAGGATGCAAGAATCACTTACCAAAGACGTATTAGAATCGAAATCAAGTGGCTGTAAGGAGTTCATGGCCAGCTGAGTGTTCACGGCCCAAGAACACTTGGTGTTCTTGAGTTTACGGACCAAACTTCTTGATTAATGATTATTAATTGAAGGTCCTAAGCAAGTTCACTTGAAGAAGAAGAATGATATTTGAGATCAAAGGGGTGTTTTCAGTTGAAGATCTTTGAGAGAGAAGGGAGGTGTTCACGGCCAGAAAAGTACAAGTGAGGTGAAATTAATACATACTTTATATATATATATATATATATATATATATATATATATATATATATATATATATATATATATATATATATATATATATAGGAGATGAGATCACGGTCGCAAACCGAGGGTTCACGGTCCAAAGCCTGATCACGGTCCGAAGGCTGTTCACGGCCCGAAGGCTCATTTGCGGTCTTAGCCGAGTTTGTGGTCCTCGGTCCAAATGGTTGTCCTCATTTAACACACAACACCTTAGAAGACTACGTTCGAACACATAAGAATTCATTACCCTAACTATATTAGGATAATAAAAGAAATAAGTTTGATTTTCGTTGACCAAGTTTGACTTCTATAAGATAGAAATTTCGGGTTGTTACAATTTCCCTCCCGTCACAAGTATGTGTTATAAATTCTGGAGCGTGCTCATATGTCGACGTGTAATCCTTGTCATACCCTAGCCGATTCCCAAGAAAAACTAGATACTTCTGATCCTCTAGTGTTAGATCCTACCTTATATCGGAGCATTACAAGTGCCTCACAATATCTCACATTTACATGTCCATACATCTCCTTTGCGTTCCAACATATATTCCTATATATGCATGACCCCAGGGAACCTCATCTTCACGCGTTAAAACGTATCTTACAATACATTCGAGGTGCTCTTGACTATAGGTTATAGATTCATGCTTCTTGTACTACGAGCCTCATTGCTTACTTTGATGCTAAGTGGAGGGATACCCAGCCTCTCATCGATCAACTAGTAGTTACTGTATCTACCTCAGTGACAATCTTATTTCCTGGTCATCCAAACGCTAGCCTACTGTATCGTGCTCTAGTACCAAGGCAAAATACAAATGCATCACCAATGCTGTTGCAGAGACATATTGGCTTCACAACTTGCTTCGAGAACTTCATTGTCCATTAGCGAAGGCCACCACTATGTATTGTGATAATGTCGGCCATCTATCTTTACACCAATCTCGTTCAACATCAACGTACCAAACATATTGAGGTTCACATTCACTTTGCTCAAGACAAAGTAGCCACTGGACAAATTTGTGTGCTTCATGTCCCTTCATCTTATCAGTTTGCTGACATCTTCATGAAAGACTTCCATTACATTCTTTTCAAATTTTTGATCCAGCTTAAGAGTCCGCAATCACTCTCCCTTTCAAATTGTAGGGATGTATTAGTGTTTGTTATACAACCCAATTATGTATCATATGGTGTTAGAACCATGTTTTATTGTACTATATAAGTATTGTATTATATAAGTATATATCATTGTTAATGAAATCATTGTGATTAATGGAAAAATAGTTTCAATAAAAGTGTGTACATAATTGCATATACATGTCAAATCATTAACTCTGTATTTAATTTTTTTTAATAGAATTTTGACTACAAAAGAAAACATTTTTGTTAAACCATGTGTATTATCAAACATAATTTATTCATATAATTGCTATACATATTTTTACTCCCTTTTTAACATAATACTAATTTAATTATATTCCCCCCCCCCCCCCCCCCCCCCCCCCCACAAAAAAATAAATAAATAAATAAATAAATAAATAAATAAATAAATAAATAAATAAATAAATAAATAAATAAATAAATAATAATAATAATAATAATAATAATAATAATAATATTTACGGCCATACTGATGGGAGTTTGCTATAATGACTTTACATATAATTTATATATGAGACTGAATTTTACTCGTATATTATTCAATAAAATTACCTAAATTTTATAGCAAGAATATAAACATGATTCTACGTGTTACGTAAATACATATTCTTGCTTCTTATCTATCTTTTAAAGCACGTTTTCATGTCCAAACAAACGAACACCTTATTTTCACATGTCTTTTATGTTAAAAGTGACAAAAGTTATTCATATGTAGCAAAAGTAATTACAAGTAGTCTAAAGTTGCTAAAAATACGATGTAAATTTGCATTTTCAAAAACTGTACTTTAGTTAAGTAAATAAAAACAATTTACTTCATAAAACATGAACAGCATTTAAATTAGCTTAAAGATATATTTAGTAGCAACAAACTAATAAAAGCTATAATTATAAATCTCTTTAAATTAGCATTTTCCCTTAATCATATTGTAAAAAATTGCCAAAAAGTTATTAGTCAAAAATAGTCATTGAAATCGCAAACAAAGCTAACTAGCTTGTTGTTTCGTACTTCGTCTGTTGTTTTGTAGTTATTTTATCGGGCATGTCTGCTGTTTCGTGGCTTATAATATATAAACTTGAATAAAAAAAAATTATGTCATTTGTGGGTATCCGAAATACATAATTTTCTATGGTGGAAGCTCCCAACAACAATAAGTCTAGTATTTTATATATATATATATATATATATATATATATATATATATATATATATATATATATATATATATATATATATATATTTTTTTTGTTGTCTATGATGTACAAGACGTTGATGCATATTATGTGCATTAAAAACTTGTACATCAAAGATGACATGTCATCTTGTCATGTTTTTTTTTTTCTTTGAACATTGTTATGTGATATGTCTTGATAATGTTTAGTAGTCAAAATGTATAAACCATAATCAACATAAAAAAAGGATGATCGAAATTAAGGGTGGTAATTGTTGAGACGACACGACAAAAATACACGACACGAAATGAAATTGGGATGAAACTAAAATTCGAATTCGTGTTCGTGTCGTGTTCCTGTTAAGTGTAAAAAACATGATGTCATGTCGTGTTGTGTTCGTGTTTAAAATTCGACACGAAATTGATACGATTAGCATTTATTTGTCGTGTTTTTCGTGTTTGTCGTGTTTTTCGCATTATAAATGATTAAATATTAATTAAATAAACTAATTTTTTATTATGTTATCTTTTTCGTGTCGTATCGTGTTTTAACCGGTTCGTTTTCGTGTTAGTTAAAAAAAACACGACATCGTGTCGTGTCGTGTTCGTGTTACATAAAACATTGTCGTGTCGTGTCGTGTCAGACAAAAACACGACACGATGGCCCGATTTGCCACCCTTAATCGAAATAGCAGCTGAGGCAAGAGGAAACCTAAGAAGGCCTAACCTACAGGGGCGAATCTAGTGTAGATCCTGGGGTAGCCCAGGATGCCCCTCAAATTTTTTGCAGTAGTGTAAATTTTTTTTAGGAAAAATATGTTTTTATGTAGTGTATATATAAGCATTCTCACAAAACTAACCAAGAAGGTTCGATTGGCCAAAAAAACTTGATGTCAGACCACTGATAAAAAGAAGAAGACGGAATCCAAATCAGAGCTAACTGCTAACATTCTCGTAAAGAACGTTATATCTTTTGTAGTCGGAGTATAAATTCTGCCTTATATAAATAACACTAGTTGTGAGATCCATGTATTACATGGATTAATTTAAAAAAAAAAAGTTAGATATAAAAGTATAAATATTTGTGAACTTAAATTTTATAAGAAAATAAGAAAAATAATAAAATATTAAAATTGAAATGTTTTTTTTTATATTTTAAATGTAAAAAAATAATTTGAATAAATTAACAAAATAAATTAATGAGTTTTAATTTGGTAATTTTAAAATTAGAAGGTAAGTTAATTAATAAAATTGATATTCATTTATTACTATATTTATTGTAATTATTACATTAAAAGATTATGTGAAATTTAATAAAATAATAAAACTCGTAAAATGAAATGTGAAAAAAAACTTAATTCAAAATAACCAAAAAATGATATTTGGCAAATTGAATGAGAGTGTTACATATGACAAAAAAACATTCATTTATTAAAGAAGATTAAGAAAACTAATAAATTAGTATGATAAGAAAGAAAAAAGACTTTGAGTTAGAAAAAAGATAGAAGAAGACGGTGAGCCGCTGCTGAAGTAATATTTTTCGTTGATTTCAAAACCCTAAAAATTCATTTTCTTTACATATATATGGACATATATACCAAAGTGGCCCTCTAACTTTTGCTCCTAATTCACATTGATAATTGCTTTATTTTTCTTATTTTTTTAATTAGTAGTCCAAAAACTAACATAAACACATTTTTATGGTATTTATATTATTATTTGTATTTTTTTTATAATAAATATAATATATGATGCCATCCTGTTTTTTGGACCTTCGTTGGACAAGTTCTACCATTGATTTAAAAGATATTTCAACTTCATGTTTATATAACAAGACTTAAGGTTAAATAAGGATTCGATTAAGATTTTGGTTTAAAACCGAAACCAAATCGGGGAAACCCAATTACAAACTGAAAACCGAAACATCGAACCGATGGGTTTAGGTTCTGTTCGGTTTAAAAGTTTCAAAACTGAAGTTGTCGATTGTAGGTAAAAACCGTCCCAACCCGACCCATGCTCAGCCATTGTGCTGATACCCCAGAAAAAAAAAATTGGGATACCTTTGCTGCTAACCTATATGCAATTTTGTGGGAAAAAATGAAGAATTTTTTTATAGACTACATTGAAACAACACATGAGGCACGGAATATCAGTCAAATTAATCTCGTCTGCAGTTTCATTGGCTACCTTTAGTTAATGGTTAATTTTTAGTTATTTTTGACAGAATCATTAAGAAAAATAAAAAACTGGATTTGTAATTTTTTCTTGTCCTTAACCTTTGCTGTATGTATATGCAAACAAGCAAAACAAACACACATATATAACAAGAAAGACGTACACTCTTTTCACACATACACACACACAAAAAAAAAAAGAAAGTTTTATATACGTATGTACATTACACACGGCTCCTTCCAATATTATATCCGTATAACATAAAAGAACCATAAAAGAGCTTAAAATGATACTATTTATCTAACAACTTTGTAATATAATTAATTGTTTAAATACTTTTGTTTTGAAAATAAAAATTTGGAAAACTATGTTTTATTTCGTAACACAAAAGTAAAGGAAAAGATGAAGGTAGTGGATGACACATGCAAAACATTCACGTACCTAAACTTTATAAGACATTTTGGCTTCTAACATGATATCATTAATGGATGACATACCACAATGCAATTTGATCCTTGTTTCCTAACCCTTCTATATATACCTCTACAAGCATTATTTCCCAACATTAATATCTCCAAACACTCTCATTTTTAGCAACCGGAGAGATTTGGAGGATAAAAAGGAAGAACTTAAACTTTAAACTAAAAACAAACTGATCAAAGGAAGACGATGGAGATGCCGAAGGGTTGGTTTTGGAGTGTTTGCAAGCGAGGAAGGCCATATATTGGGGTTCTTTTTCTACAACTAGGATACGCTATTAACAATCTTATAGTGAAGTCTGCTTTAAACGAGGGCTTAAATCCTTACACATTCTCTGTTTATCGAAATATTGCTGCTGCAGTTGCTTTTGGCCCATTTGCTCTATATTTTGAAAGGTATGTTTGTGCCACCCTAAATTATATATAATACATGTTTTAAATATTATTTCCTCCTTTGTTGTACAAAAGCATCTACAATGCAACCCATTTAAAGCTTTTTTGTAACATCTTTTTAGTAACTTATTTTAAAAGATATTTTTATCCTTATATATATATATATATATATATATATATATATATATATATATATAGACACTCTTTAATCATTAACCTTTGTTTAATAGTTTTCTTTTTTCAAATTAGTTAACTTATTATCATATGTATGAAATGCATATATAAAGGTTCACATCTAATTTTCGTTTTTAATTAGCATACCTATATAGTAATACAAACAAAAGATAGCCGTTCTAATATATATATATATATATATATATATATATATATATATATATATATATATATATATATATATATATATATATATATATATATATATATATATATATATATAAACAAAAGACAATAGAAATTATTATATAAAGGTCTTACATACATAATCATTACTGTCTTTAGGATTTGATATTCTTGTTATTTTATTTTTTTCAAAAAAAAAATTAAGTATTAATGACATGTTGGTATATAAATAATATTAATTATGTATATTCAATAAAATAAATTAATTAGTAAAAGATAATAAATATATACCATCTTAACACACTTAGAGGGTAACATAATATATTATTTAAATTAAAGGGAACAAAAGTTAATTAGTTGAAGTAACCTCTAAAAAATCACAAGTTTTCAAAGGTAAAAGGTATTATAATGGTTTTTCAAACTACCAAAAAGTGTTCCAAAAAGTTATTAATAATATTCATATACAATACCTAATATATTATGTTTATATTACAGGAAAATACGTTCTCAGATGACATTTTCTGTATTTTGGAAGATATCCTTGTTGGCGCTAATCGAGTACGTATCAGGCTACAATAACACGTTTGACTCAAAAGGTCAAAATGTGTTTAATGAATATTTCTAATTAAATTATTTTAATCAACACCAGGCCAGTTTTGGACCAAATACTATACTACACCGGGATGAAGTACACAACAGCAACATTTGCAATCGCAATGTGCAACGTTCTCCCTGCTTTGACTTTTGTAATGGCGTGGATCTTTAGGTACTACTTCATTTGCATAATGTACAAATTTCAGTTAGCATTAGTAGTGTCAAGTGTGTGAGTGTGTATTTTTTGACTTGTTTTTGTAGGCTTGAGAAGGTCAACGTGAAGAAATTGCATAGTCAAGGGAAGATCCTTGGAACCCTGATTACAGTAGGTGGAGCCATGGTCATGACACTTGTTAATGGACCACCGGTTCCATTGCCATGGACCAAAGGAACCGGGGTGCACCAGGTTGTAGCTTCCACTGCCTTGGTCTCGCAAGATCAACACATCAAGGGTGCCATCATGATCACTGCTGGTTGTTTTTGTTGGGCTAGTTTTTATATTCTTCAGGTAAATAATTACTTTTTTTTTTTCATTTTCAGTCTTTATTTTCTATAATCACAAAAGAAACCGAAATGGTAGGGTCCGTTTCACATATTGATCACTTTTCACACTCAAATAACCATTAATTACGTAAGTAATGAAATTATTTCGTGAATAGTTTTTACTACAAAAAAAAAATCTTAAATATCAAAATGACATAGCATTTTGCAAGATATGATGTCATTTCGTTATTTTAGAAAAAGAAATGTATTTTAAGGGTTTCTTTTTTCAGGAAACTCTTCTTTTGTTAATAAAAGCAATTCTTACACTCAAAAAGATTTCTAAAACAACAATGGGTGGAGAATTCAGACGACACCCACTTTTCTCTAAATAGAGAATGTAGAAAAATTTATAAAAAAAGCCGATTTTTCTCTAAAATAGAGAATGTAGAAAATTTTATAGAAAAGCTTATTATTTTAATCTTTCAGGCTATGACTCTTAAGGAATACCCGGCTCAATTATCCCTTACGACACTTATATGTATGATGGGTGCTCTACAAGGAACTGTTGTAACTTTGCTTATCGAGAATGGTAAATCTGGCATTTGGTCCATGCACAAGAGAACAGAAATTATTGCTACTCTTTATAGTGTAAGAAACGTTTTGATAATTAATTCGTCTTCTTATACATGTTTCTTTAAGTTTTCTCTAATTTTTTATATAAATGATGTGAATAGGGAATAATCCGATCTGGGGCTAGCTACTATGTTTCGGGATTAGTTATGAAGGAAAAAGGACCTTTTTTTGTGACGGCTTTCAACCCTTTAGGGATGGTGATTGTTGCAATTGTGAGCTCATTTGCTTTAGCTGAGCGGTTGTTACTCGGAAGGTACATATCACAAATATGAACCGTCTACAACGAAGTATTTAATATTTTTTTTTACGTTAATGAATTGTGTCTTTTTAATATTAAACCCCTTGGCAACAAGCCTTCATTAAACACTTGAATTCAATAAATTGATTCTTTTTTTGACAATAAAACAAAATCGCCTATAATTTCAAAAACTTAGTAGCAAACTCTAAAAAATTATGAACTTTCCATTAATTCCAAAAGACTGCAAAAACATTAAAAGAATTTTTTTTATGGAGAATTCCACAATTTATATATGAACAATTACCTAACTATAGAAAAATTTCACAATTATAATTTCCAAATATGATTTTCTTTTTCAAAAATTGTAAAGAGTGGACAATCAAGAAAAAATTCCGAAATTCTTAACCAACCAATTACCAAATGAGTGATAATTTTGTATTAATGGAATAGAAGAAACTGGTATAATTTGTTAGATATGATATTATAAAATAGTTATTTTTTTTTTTAATTATTCTTATATTTTTTTATTTAGGGTAAATTTCATAATTTGCAATTTTGGTTCTAAAATCTTTTTCTATAAAATTTTGGACCGTGGATTCCTGTTTACAAGTAATTTTGATGTTAAAAACTAGTAGTTTACAATTTTGTTTCGAAAGACATGATTATTTTACTTAGGACATGCACCAAAAACGTGAAAAAAAAACATCAATAAGATTTGACATTTAAAAGAAGAAAACTTTTTGTAGCCAAAAATTAAAAAATCCGGAGATAAAAAGTAATTTTCTCTTTTTCTATCTTAATTTATCATAACTTGTAATGATTTTAGGGTTGTGGGAGCCTTCATCATTGTTCTAGGTTTGTACTTGATCATATGGGGTAAGAGTAAGGACTCGAGTTTGTCAAGTTCAAAAAACAACGACATAGAGATGTTTGATAAAGAGACATCTAACGACAAAAATCAAGATAGTATAATTGTTTCAAAAGAAGGCCACAAAGGAGAAGCTAATGTTTAATTCATCATCCAAAAGATAAAGAAATTTATTTAGAATCTGGAGGGTTTTTCCTAATTCAAACATTGGTGGAGATTGATGGCTATCTCCCACATGCACAACGCATGTTTAGCTTTTCTTAAACACATTGCAGGGGAGATGCAATTGTTGGATATATGCTCGACCTCATTGCCGCATGACACAAGAATATTAGGGTTATAGACCATCAACTACTTTGTTGTTTGTTTTGACATTATAACTACTTATGGGATAGATTTAATCAAAATAATTTTTATTATAAATGTGGAACTTAAGTGAAGTCTACTTCTTATTATGTAATTATGTATACTTTTCATTATAATCATGTAAATTATGTTATTTCAATGAATTTAGACCAAAATAATAAATTTGATTCTAGAATTCTCGAAAGAATTGGTTCAATTTAGAAGGTTTTTCAATTTGGGTTGAGTTTTCTATTTACCCTCACATGACATCACAAGGAAAGAGCCAACCGAAAGAACGACATAACACGGATAGGTAGTCAACAAAGTCGTGAAGTCCGGTTTATGGTTTTGATATATTCTTTTATTAATTTAGAGGAAAAAGATTTTGAAAGAAGTTGAAATGAAATAAAGGGTAAAAAGGGTTTATTTTTTTTATTTTTTTCTTTTTACAATTTGAGGGTTTTTTGGTTTTGGAACTTGTACTCATTTCACAAATATAGCAAATTTGATCAATCAAGCTATAGATTGAAGAATATATATTAATTAAAACATATCATATACACGGTCAAGCTTGTTTTAGAAGATTGATTTTTAATTTCTCTCCAAAATGTATACCTCATTTTCAAGTTCTTAAAGGGCTGGCTAGGCCAAACTAGCCAAATTGCTTTGGTTTGACTGACTAATAATCAAATGACCAAATAACCTAAATTGGTTATCAAAAATTTCACATTTTCTATAATAATGATTTCATTAAGGAGTTTATAAGTACAACAAATCTTTTTCTTAAAAAACACAACAAATCTTTAGTTAACTACCTTTCGTTTGTTGAACAAAAGGTTTGTTTTGGGTAGGGGTGTTCGTTTGGATGGATCAGTTTGATCCGATCCAATCAAGCGAATCCGAATAGATTTCTGTTTTCAAAACATAGATCCGAATAGTCCAAACTAAATTTAAATCTGATCTGATCCAACTAAATTACAATTCGGTTGGATGAGTTTTTACAATTCGATTTTCAAAAGGTAAGACATTTTGAAAAATATATAATTTGAATATTAGCAAAATCTATAAAGAAACTATTTTTTTTATAAGTTATAATTTATGAACAAATACTAAGAAAATATATTATAGTTAATATTTCATTGACAAAACTTTTGATAAGAAGTAATTTTAAAGTATTATATTCGATGAAAATTTCTAATAACTAAAAATAATAATTTAGTAAATTTATAAATAGTTAAAGATACATAAAAAAAAATAGATAATAAGTTGTTATTCGGTTTTTTTAGACTATTCGGTCCTTAGTTTATAAACCAAAACCAATCCGAAATTCAAAATAATTATTCAGTTTTGCTGAAAACCAATCCAAAAATTCGAATATCCGAATCAAATAGTCTGATCAAAATTATCCAATTGGACAATTCGATTTTATCCAAATAATGAACAGCCTAGTTTTGGGCCATGTTATTTTGAAGATTGGGGTTACTTACCGGTTAAATGCAAGTGAGGAAGCCTACGTTCAAGGCAGAAAGCCCAAGTCCCCTAAAAATCTAAATTTCATGAATATGCCGTTTAATTCATCTCCAACGAATATTTTAAATTTATAGGAATAAATAACAGCATCCTAAATCTTAGACATATGGCCCTAACCCACCTCTTATAATATTCTCATCTACACGCCCACTCTTACACTGAAAACTACAACGTTCATCATGTTGCAATAATCAAGCTGAGCAATGTAGCAACTTGGAATCTAATTTCTTAAAGGTAAGTGATTCGTACATAATAGTTTTTTGTCATACACAATAATTCATGCATTATATAGTTGTACAATACAACATTTTAAAGCACCAATTGTTGCGTATGAAAAAAAATTGTTGTGTACGGATCAGCTCCCTTTCTTAAATCATATTCACTTGAAACTCAACTCTTCATATATTCATACTTAAATGATTATTTAATATTTTCTTTATGTAAGAAACACTTTACTTTTTTCTCTTTTCATTGTGTTTTCTCTTTTTTTTTTTTTTTTTGAATTTTGTTATTTAGAATGCATGAATTTTTTTTTTTTTTTTAATTTTGTTATTTAGAATGCATGAAAATGAAGAAGTTTTAAATAGATTTGTTTTATTATTTTCATATTATTTTTCTTATATTTTCTTAAAATTCCATAAGAAGTTTGTATAAACATCTATATTTTCTCATAATAGATATATCATTGAATACCCTCAATATATATATATATATATATATATATATATATATATATATATATATATATATATATATATATATATATATATATATGATAAATCAAAAAATGGCCAAACATATGAGGGGACTATGAATAATAATACAAATAATACTTTAACAACCCATTGCAGTTTGAGTGAGGTTATGATCAAGAACGTTTAAACTGAATCGAAAATCAAGAAACAGAGGAGATGGCAGACTCTTTATAAAAATATTTGCATATTGTGAATAAGAAGGTACATGGAGTACGCGAATATGACCGATAGCGACTTTGTCTAGAACAAAATGTAGATCAATCTCGATATGCTTGGTGCGTTGGTGATGAATCGGATTGGATGACATGTAAACAGCATTAACATTATCATAATAAACGGTGGTAGCCTTGACAGACATATAATGAAGCTTGAGAAGTAAGTTGCAAATCCAACATGTTTCAATAACCGCATTGGAAACACCCCTGTATTCAACTTCAATACTCGACCTTGAGATTGTATTCTGACGTTTGGAAGACCAGGAGAGAAGATTGTGACCTAAAAAGACACAATAACCCGATGTAGACCAACGAGTTACTTGACAACCACCTCGGTCAACATCAGAGAGGACAATGAGAGAACGACTGGGCAAAGAATATAACGGAAGTTCGTAAGCACTACTCCCTCGAATATAACTTAAAACCCGTTTATGAGCAGTGAAATGAGGTTCCCGTAGGCCATGCATATATAGTGTAACACCCGCAGATTCGGGATTGACGATTAAGATATAATAAGAGATAAAATTTATTTTTTGATAGAAGATTATTTAGGATAAATAATCTTAACCAAAGTTATTGTATATGTGACAAAGATTTCATACATATAAAGAACTCTAAAATACGACATTGTATGAAGAAGTTATGCTTCTTCGAAGTGTCACGATTAAACTGACACGACTCTATATATTGTAAAAAGTTAATTTTTGATATATCGCTTATTAGCCCGAGTAATCTAAATGGAAGTCATGGTAGTCATAAAACCGAGAGCGTGCATATAGAGAACGTCCAAATCTGACTTCGTGAGAGGACGTTATGATTTTTTTGAAGTTTCAACACAACAGTGCACACACGGAAATCGAAATTCAAATCGATTGATTATTAGAAGAAACAATCTAAACGAGCATTGAGGATCTCGTAAATATGAATCTGTCGATGTAAAGGCAGTCAAGAACTAAGTTCATATGAAGGAGTTATGAATTTCGCATGGACTTTATCATTCTAAACCGGTTCAAATATGAATTTTAGATAGAGTGGGAATTAATGATTGACCTTAATGAAAGTTCTAGGGCGCGTCAAGAGGATTTTGGGGATATAAATAACGTCGAAAATAGAGCTCGTATGTGACTATTATGGCCATCTAAAGATCTGCGAGAAATACACTATGTTGATGACGTTGCAGCACCGGAGCTCGTTAAGTGGCATGGTCGACAGTCAGGCTCTCCTCGAGACAAGGTGACGTGCACTGCGAGACTGAGATACATGGCGCCAAAAAAAGATGACATTGAAGGAAAATGTAGATTACAAAGCAATGCTCTAAGCGGAAAAATATTTAACAATTAAATGATTAGGGCAGATGCAACCTAAGGAGGATTTATGTCTTTCACATAAAGGCAACATACTATGAACTATAAAACTACAAAAATCCTAATGAAATCTGAATTCATAAGGGAAGATTACATACCTCTTGATTTGTTATTGTTGGATTAGTGTCTAAGGCTGTAACTATATTTGGTAAGTACTTGACCCGATTGAGCATAGTCCTTTTGGGTTGCCTTCACCATAGCAACTTGCAGGGTGATTTAGAGGGAAGAGATATTATAATTAATATATTATAAGAATAATATATTAAAAGAATAATATTATTATTTGATTAATATAAGTCATAAATTAATTAGGAATTAATTTGGTGACTTAAAGAGATTAATTGAATAAAGGGGTATAAACTGTCAAATGTATGAAAGTTATATTTTGAGCTGATAATCCTTATGGATATAGGGTTGGACGATTTTAGGGATATGGATCACCTAGAAATCGTCCAAGGGCTTATCCAGGAAGGGATTTGGATTGCTTTAAGGCTAAGTTATCCAATTAGGGTTTAAGGGTGAAACCCTAGGGGCTCACAGTATAAATAGACCCATAGGGTTGAGGAAATCGGCCATCATTGTGATTGGAGAAACCCTAGAGCCGATTTCCCTCTTCCTCATCTCTCTCAAGTCACCTTCTTGCTAGTTGGTGTTTGTAAGCCATTAGAGGAGTGACATTTGTGACTCTTAGCTCCAAGAAGAAGAAGGTTTCAAGCAAGTAACTCAAGGTATTATTATAGATCTCTTTTCATATGTTTTGTTCTTAGATCTAGCCATGAAAGTCTTGGAATTATTGCATGTTCAATTAGTGAAACCTAGATCCAAGCTATAGGGTTGTATGTGTACATAGGTAAAGTTCTTATGTCCGAAACCCATCAGTTATAGTAAGCAAATATAAAATCTTCTTCAAAGCTTTTTGATAGCGAGCACTACAAGTGTCGTGCGTGTAATGGTTCACACCCAACACTAACAACTAAGATACTTGAAGAGAGATGACAGAAGTGAGTAAAATTTCGGCTTTCTCTATAGAAGAATGAGTGGCCGAAATTTGAAGACTATAGGACCCTTTATATAGCTAAATGAAACTTGGAGCCAAAGCTAGAGTTTTTGGGATAATGTCTAGATTAATTAGTAAAATAATCAAACTGCCTTATTTTCTTATCCAAGCACCCTTGAACAAAAATTCTAGATTCTTCCTAGCCAATTTTCGTGTACCCCATCCCATGGGATTCTAGAGCCTTCCTACTTCAACTTTCAACAAATAACCAAACAGTCCTTGCACTTTTAACTAATTTAATTAATCCCAAAATTAATTCTAAATAATTATTAATTAAATGATATGATTGCTAATTAATAGATTATTTTAATTACATATTAATAAATGCATTTTGATTTCTAATTAATTTATTAATCACATAATAAATTAATAAATCAGTCTTTCTCTCTCTCTCTCTCTCTCTCTCTCACTAAAAGTAATCATATTCAATTACTAGGTTTGAGGGCAATCCAAAAAGACTTTGTTAATAACTCAAGATTATACTAATTTAGTTATTGGCTTAGACACTCAATCCAACAGTCTCCCATTTGGATAAGTCTAAAACTAAATTATTGGAGTAACTTCTAAATTAAACAACAAAGAGTGCTTCCTTAACAACTGTCGAACTATGAAATAAACAGAAATTGGTCATAAGATAAGTGATCCAATACTCTTCCGTTCTACTAGATATCATACAGACATGAGACATAGATTAGAATCAATCTCATTGTCCAAAATTTTGTTTTCCGATTTCCTAATTTGTGATGACGACATAAGACTTAAAATTGAACATATCAATTGAGTCATGGCTTGGCCCAACACTATAAGTCAACACCAAATCACCAAGGGGCCCAAATATATCCCTTTTCTCGTTAAAGCAAAAGGAACGAATAATCTTTGACTTATATGCTTGTATCCTTTACTCACTAAATTATATATATACTAGGCGAATGACCGCGCGTTGCGCAGAAACACCTATATAGTTGATGTCTTTACAAATATATGTTTTTTTAAATATAACAATAACGTTGTTGTTAAATTTGATACAATAATTTGTATATACTAAATTGATATAATATATTGATTATATTTGAATTATATGATAATATATGCATTTATAGTAACTTCATAATCTCAATCGTTTAAATGACTTCTACCCGCGAGTTATACATGAATAAAATTAAATATAATATATGATTTGATGTTATTTATAGTTATTTTTATTGTTAATTAAAATTTTAAAATTTATTTGCTTAATGTTTTACTTTCTATCATTATAATTATTTAAAACATCAAACATTGTTTTTTATTTTAAAGGCAACAATATAATCATTTATATAGAGTCGTTTTTAACTATTGTTATTGTAAGTTATTTTAAGCTACTTATTTGGAAACTTTTAACGATTATTAAAACATATTTAAGAAATATTTTAGTTAAATTGAGATTACAATTTAGTTTTTGCTTTTATCACTACAATTTATCGCTTTTAACTATTTACAAAATATTCTTTAGTTTTTAAATGGAATTGAAATTTATATTTGAGTTGACATTGTAATACACAGAAACACCTATATATTTGAAGTCTTTACAAATTTATATTTTTTAAATATAACACTAACGTTGTTTTTAAATTTGATATAATAATTTGTATATTAATTTGATATAATATATTGATTATTTTGAATTATATGATAATATATACATCTATTATAACGTCATAATCTCAATCGCTTGAATGACTTCTACTCGCGAGTTACACATCAATAAAATTAAATATTATATATGGTTTAATATTATTTATAGTTGTTGTTATTGTTAACTAATTTTTTAAAATTTATTTGCTTAATGTTTTAATTTTTATCATTATAATTATTTAAAACATCAAACATTATTTTTTGATTTTAAAGGTAACAATATAATCATTTATATAGAGTTATTTTTAACTATTGTGATTATAAGTTATTTTAAGCTACTTATTTGAAAATTTTTAACGATTATAAAAATATATTTAGGAAATATTTTTGTTAAACTAATATTACAATTTAGTTTTTGCATTTATCACTATAATTTATCACTTTTAACTATTTATAAAATATTATTTGGTTTTTTTAGTGGAACTGAAATTTATATTTAAGTTGACATTGTAATATTATTTTTAAATTAACGAATTAAGTATTTTGTCCAAATTGTTCAAAAGTTGTAGCTTTAAACTAATAATGGTTTACATGCAACAACATTTTAAATCTAATAAATTAAGTATAATATGTTCAAATTTAAAGACATAAATTTATAAATAGAAGTAATGATATTATTTTAAAATTGAAATTTAGTCTATTTATGATTACAATTTAGCTTTGATATTTATTTAACCTTATTAATCAACTTACAATCATTATTAGAAATACACTACAATTTATCACTTTTAACTATTTAAAAAATAGTTTTTGGGTTGTTTAAGTTAAATAAAATTTATATTTAAGTTGAGCCAATAATGTTATATTTTAATTAATAATTTAAGTATTTTATACAATTTTTCAAAAATTATACATTTAAAATGATAATGGTTTACATCCAACAATATATTAAAACTAATAAATTAAGTATAATATGTTAAAATTAAAAAAAAAAACATAATTTTATAAGTAGAAGTAATGATATTATTTTAATATTGAAATTTAGTTTATATATGATTACACTTTAGATTTGATATTTATTTAACCAAATTAAAAAATTATAATTATTATTATAAAGAAATTGAAAAGTCATGGGAGTTTCAAATGAATGTGGTGAAAGGAAAAAAGAATGGGGGTTTCAAATGCATGAAATTCAAGAAAAAAATGCTAGCTTTATAAGTATGTATTATATATATATATATATATATATATATATATATATATATATATATATATATATATATATATATATATATATATGATACTGCGTTTTATAATATCATGTTACTGATGTGTTTTCGCAACACCAATGCACAACCGACTTGTAAATTACAACTTATATATCTCCGTTTCAAGAATATAAGATATTATCGTCTCATAATTACTCGTGATGTAATCCATAAAGTAATTCTTTGAGCGTGGTTTTATCCAATACTTAAATCTCTGTTTCTAAGTACTCATGGATGTTGTAGCAATACAATTGCTATGTATAACCTCCTTATACAATCTATAATCCAATTCATGTCAGTCTTAATTCACTACTTACTTCCCAAAGTATGAGCGACTGTGGAATTTGAATAATTAAATTATTTGGGAAGTAATGCAAAACGAAACACAAGAATAAATAATTGACAAAGGCAGTAAACAAACTTATAAATAATCTCTATTATTTAATCACCAAAATCAATTACATTTACTTTGTTACAAGTTTCAAACTTGTAACATCCATAAAATTCGAGCCAAATTAAAACTTTTTAAATCATTTAAAACCATTCTGTTATTACAATTTGTTTTCAAAATAGTTTAAACATTAGAGTTCCCAGAAATCATAATCATCAATCGAGGAAGTGTACGGTCATGCCTTTGCCTTCCCGCGGCCATCCGCTGAACCTGAAACAATAAACTGAAACTGTAAGCCCGAAAGCTTAGTGAGTTACCCCCAAAATACCAACGCTATACAGATAACCATATCATAAGTAACATATAAGTAATATAACATCCATGCATCACGAGTCTACAGTGTGACTGGTCTGCCCACACTAGGCCTTCAGTCCACCTGGTCCACTCTTTGTGTCTACAGTATGACTGGACCGCCCGCACCGGGTGTGACATCCCCATTTTTCATGGCCAGAAAACACCGATTTTGTTTATGCTTTATAAAAATCAGAATACTTCTTTTAATAAAAATGTTGCGGAATTTGTTCCCAGAAAAACACGATAAATACGTTATCAAAACATTTTCGAAGAAACGAATTTTATTCATTTTAAAACGTTTGGGATGTCATCGTCAATACAGAAACATAAGCATAAATGGAACTTATATTTATTTACACTAGTGATCTACACATCTTTAATCTCTCAGTGTAATGTGACTTCATATCAACACATGTGATATAAATAAACTGAGTGGGTCAGGTTGGGAAACCTGGTGAGTACCTAGGGTTTTCAACCCACAATAATATAATTATTGTGTTTAAATAATCAAACAATCAACCCAATTACCCATCCTCATTATCTTCTTTATTCTTAAGGATCTACCCTAAGAATCAGCTATTCCTCGTTCATTCATTCCTAAGGATCATCCTAAGGAATCGGCACAAAGTCCATCATTGCCACGGTTTACACAACGGGCACTAAGTCTGCATAGTCGCCAGGGTTTATGCATCAAGTCTGCATGATCACCAAGGTTTAGGCATCAAGTCTGCATGATCACCAGGGTTTAGGCATCAAGTCTGCATGATCACCAGGGTTTAGGCATCAAGTCTGCATGATCACCAGGGTTTAGGTATCACATCTGCATGATCACCAAGGTTTAGGCATCAAGTCTGCATGATCACCAGGGTTTAGAGTACACCGGGTGAACACATCGTTTATAACACCTACAGGTTGTGAGCCTGCTAGTATTCCACTGGACTATCTAGAATAGTCCATGGTTGTCATCCATACTCTACTGAATGACGAGGCCATCGTTAGGAAAAGGCTTCTCACAACGTCCACCTCTCACCCTCACCCTCACCTCACGGTCTATTTCACCTCTCAACTCATCATCCAACTCATACTCCATCTAATAGATCTACCCATGTTTTACCCCAACATTATCGTAGATATAAAATACATATACAGTTTAAATGATTTAAAACATGTATAAAATCGTTCATCTAGCATAAATAGCGATTATACAGATAATATTCACACATAGCACGTAGTTTATATAAAATACTTCATATCTATGTGTAAGATGAAAGGTACCATGCACTCACCTGATAAGGTGATGACTCGGTACTCAGACAAAACTTCGTTATTGTTAAAACAATTTCCCTCAGACAAAACCTAGTATCATTACCACTAGAGTTTAGTCTAACGTTAACCGTGACTAATTAATAGTCTAGATATTATTACTATTATATAAGCGTTAAGAAACACTCTTATATAACTCATAATAATAGCCCAAATACTCATTATAAGTTCCTAATAACGTTACTATATTAAAACATAAGTTATACTAAAGATAGGGTAGGCATAGCTCACTTACAGCGGGTTTCCTTGGAAACCGGGCTCTGCCGGAGCAGAGTTTCTGAGCCGAAGGCTCTTCCTTTTGGAGCCTTCAGGCGCTCCAGGGCTTCCGCCTCGTGCTTGGGGGTTCCCTAGGCTTTTTTTTGGGGGGGGGGGGTGGGAGGTTTAGAGAGTGTTTCTAGAGAGAGAAAGAAGGGTTGAAGGTGTGAGGTTGAGGGTTGCCCCGACACCTCTATTTATAGTGCTCCTGGAGCATCACCATGTCGTGGTGTTGCGTAGGCTCCAAGGCTTCGCCTGGTGCTGACACGTGGCGACGCATATAGGGTGGAAATCAGCCGATTTTCAAAAATTCATAAGTTTCGCATACGAACTCCGTTTTCGACGTTCTTTTTTCCACGCGTAGGTAAAAACAAGATCTACAACTTTCATTTAGACTCCATCGGCTAGTTCTCGACCGATCTTAAATCTAACAGTAGGAGGAGATTAGACTGCTAAATGACCGCGAAGAATTCGTAACTCCTTCATACAGAATCCGTTTTCGTCTATCTTTTTACCGTTGAGTTCCTATTAATGAGATTTTCAAATCTCATTAAGGTTGCGTAAGCCAAAAACTGCTCGAACTAAAATTCGAGTTTCGGGTCGTGCACTACTATGCCAAATCTTAGAAATATCATAACTTCCTCATACGAAGTCAGATTTGGACGTTCTTTTTATGGATGTTATCCATTTAACATATACTACAACTTTGGTTTATATTACTAAGGCCAAAAATTCTTCTATCATAAATTCACTATTTACGTCTCATGGTGCGTGCCGGTTTTGCTGAAAAAATTCGACGAGCCATAACTTCTTCGTTATAACTCATATTTCGGCATTCTTTATATGTACGGAACCCTTGAGACATAATCTACAACTTGGTTAAGATTATTTATTATAAATAATATTTTGTCAAAAAGTTGTTTTCGACCCCTATTATCTCTAAATTGACTAGCCTGGATCTACGGGCGTTACACCGGGCCTTCAGTCTATCTGGCCCACTCTCTGAGCCTCGGCATGTCTGGACCGCCCTTTCGGGGCCTTCAGCCTATACAGACCGCTCGTCAGGCCTTTGGCCTGACTTGGTGCCCTCCTGGGCCTGCAGTCTATCAAGTCTGCCCTGAGTATTTTGGCCTACAACATGAAGCAAGACATGCCTCAACCCAACCCCCATCCTAATCAAACAATCATGTGCACATAAATATCGTACACTATCATGTATATAACAGATAATCATACCGATCTAACAGATCACTAACACAACAACCATCCTATAACCAGGATACCGACCTAACCAGTCACTAACATAACATCATCCTATATACCAGGATACCAACCTAAACCAGGTCACTAATATAATACCATCCTATCTACTTGGATGCAAATCTAGCAGATCAATAAACATATCAAGCAAATACCCCGATATAAATCTGATAAAGGGTCGGCCTTGGTGCCTTAGACCCTGTTAATATAGTGAGGATAACTCACCTTGCAATGCCGGACTGAACCACAAAATCACGCTCCCGAAACACTACCCTAAACTCCAACACCTATAACCATCAATGATCCAACTCATAAATACCCGCTTACCAATTATCCTCAAAAGTCATATCGGTCAACCCATGGTCAAAGTCAAAGTTAACGGTCAAGGTCAACAGTCCATGTTGACCTCAACTCATCGAGTACCCTTAGCTACTTATCGAGTTCCTTGCATAACTTGACAACTCCCCGAGTCACTAGAGTGACTCGTCGAGTTCCCAAGGTTTGCGGTCGTAAACTCCTTGGCCGACTCGTTGAGTCTCTCTTGTAACTCGTCTAGTTCATACATGTCCAAATGTTGGGAAAACCCTAGCCGACTCGCCGATTCACTCATCTGACTCGCCAAGTCCACGACAATCTTCATCGGACTCGCCGAGTTGACCATATGCAACTCGTCGAGTCCCTTCAGTCCTTCATCCATACAAAAGCTTCTTTGTGAAACCAAGGCTCCAGACTATAGATCTAGGCTCCTAAGGTGTTGTTATCACGTAAAGTTGCTAACTTTATGTGCATGCAAGGCTCTATGGAACTAAAACACTCATAACTAGAATTAGGAGAAGGTTTTGGACATGAAGTAGGGTCAAAGCTTCATAAAGGTTGAGGATTTTTGTCCACAAAGCCTAGGGGAGTTAAGATCTGAAACTTTGCCCTTGTGACAAGCTCAAACCCGAAAGACTCTGTCTTGCCCTAGAAATGACCATTTTCTTCCACAAAGGGGAGATCTAAGCAATGAAAAGTAAAGGTGTTAGCTTTATACCTTAATCTTGATGCCACAATACTGGAAAGGCTGGATCTACAAGCTCTTTCTTGTCCCAAGCTCTCAACTCTTCAAGAAATGCTCCAATACACCCTCTTTTGGTCTCACACACTCAAGAGTAGAGACTAGTTGGCTATTAGGGTTTCTCTGGACGTGAGAGTGACAAGGGAGGCTTGGAAGGGAAGTTAAGGAACTTTAAATAGGGTGCAAAACCCCAGAATTAGGGTTTCATCCTCCAGCTCCTACTCGTCGAGTCCTTTCTTGGACTCAGAGAGTAGGTCACTTAAACACGTGGACTAACCCACTGCTATTCGGCGAGTCAGGCAACCAACTCATCGAGTAGACCTTGAAATCATGAGAAATAATAACCACAAATTGATACTCGGGAATCAGGGCATTACAATTCTCCCCCACTTGAACTAGACTTCGTCCTTCAAGTCTGCTACGGTGAACAACCTTAGATAGTGCTCCCGCATCTCTGCCTCCGGCTCCTACGTCCACTCGGAACCTCTTTGGGGCTCCCATTGTACCTTTTCCAAAGGTACCTCCTTGTTCTGCAAAAACTTCACCCTTCTCTCCAGAATGGACACGGGCCTCTCAACATAACAAAGGCGCTCACCGACCTGAATGTCATCCAACGATACTACCGCATCCTGATCCATGATGCACTTTCTCAACTACGAAACGTGAAAGATGATGTGAAACCCAACCGAACCTTTTAAAAAGGTCTATCCTACAAGCCACTTTGCCAACTGACAAAATCCTGATGATCCAACGTATCGGAAACCCAACTTTCCCTCTTCCTAAGGCGAACCCGTTGTGCTGACAGGACATTTTTCCCAAAACATCATACAAAAATCAATCCACTGAAACACGAACACTCATGCCTGGCCCAATTAGCCTCGGGCTGGAATACCAGGCATGCCTACAACGGGTCCACTTATGCCTGACTGGCTGGACTTGCTTCTACGCCCTGTTATCAGCCTTTGCTAACACAATGAACGCTACATGACCCACGACAGCCTCACCTCCTACCTGATCTCCAGGTACCCATCTCCTTCTCACTTCAGACACACTATGGCTTTTCCATAGATGAAATCAACCCAAGACATGCCATAATAACTCGAACCATCATCAACATACCTACCACTACTGGCCAACCAATACGCCACTCATATCTAGCCCATACCACCCTTCGGGTAGGAATACCAATATGCCAAGTACAATTGATCATAGGGTATGGTCATCCTCGGGATGGAATACCCTAGATTGGAATTCCAACATGTCAAATCAATCCAACTATCGATTTGGAATTATCAGGGTTTTTTGGCCTACCGCCTCAACCCCACCGCTCCTTTTGAGCCTTCGTGCCTACGACTTTTAGTCGGCCCACATCGGGTATTTTGGCCTACTGCATAGGGCAGGACCGCCTCAACCCTACCCACATAACACATATACACTCAGAACCTGATCATATAACTATCAAAAACCCACGCAAAGCCTTCAACATAATCCATCATCATTTTCAATACTTGGGGACAGACCTATTGATTGTTATAGCATAGCAACATGCTCAATACTCGCACCATAAATCTACAAACACATACAGAGTCTTCAGCATGACTGGACCGCGTCACCAGGCCTTCAGTCTGTTTGGACCATTCTCAGAACCTTCAGCATGTCTGGACTGCCCCTCCGGGCCTTCAACCTGTCTGGACTGTTCTCCAAGCCTTCGGTCTGACTGGTACGCCCCACCGGTCTTCATTCTATCTGGACCGCTCCAAACTGTTGAGCGTCTCCCTGGACGATGCCACCTGGTGGTCCTTCCCATGTAGACTGTTCTCACCCACTTGGGGTTCCGAACTCCTGATCCATTCCGTGGACTCTAACCCCGGCCTAACCCTAGGCCTCATGTCGATTGTCCATCCTCTCAGAAATCCATGGTCTGTTCCCTGATTCGCATGTCTACCACTTATACTAAATATTTTGCATACCCGCGGAATGCACTGTTGAACCCTGGCGGCTAACAGAACCCTCAATGGCTGATGCTCCATCTGAGAATTTCCAATTCTCCTCCACTTGGGACACTAACTACTACCTGTTGGCGGTGAAACCATAACACAACTCAATTGTTCTACTAGGTATCATCACCCTTAACTATGAAACGATCAACCCCAGAGTGAACAACCACCACAAAACATCCCTCCTGACATGGATCAACCGAACTTTAAAGGAACCATATCCTAGTTGAACACTTCTGCATCTCCGTTTCACCACTACTGCCCCCGGAATAGTGATACTCTATCCTAACTCCACATTCCAAACTCCCTTGGAGACTAACCGTCTATAACCCCTCGATACTAAACTCCCCTGACCTTCCTATATTCTAATGACACATGCAGAATGAGGAGGAAAAATTTCACAATATAATCATAAACAGTAAGATAAGAATAGAAACGTACGCGCAGCCACATCTGGCGTTGACCCGACCTCCTCTTCCGTAAGCTGGAAGGCACGTCCTATTGGATTAGTGTCTAAGTCCATAACTATAATTGATATGTACTTGACCCGATTGGCATGGTCCATTTGGGTTGCATGGTATCGGAACAATTTGGATAAACTTTTATGAGAAAAGGATATTTATGATTTGTTAATATATTATAAGTTCTAATATATTAATATGAAATCATATTATTTAATTAATATTGATCAAGAATTAATTTTGTGATCAAAAGGATACTAATAAAATATATGGGGATTGATTGTGTAAATCATTCATTCTTATATATGTGGGCTTATGATTCATAGTTCTTCATGTTGGGCTAAACCCATGGAGTAACCCATGGATACTCCATGGACGTTTTAACCTATGGAGCATGAAGAATATGGAAAGACATGAGTTACATGGTGTAACCCTAATAGCCACAATATATAAGGACCCCATGGCTCAAGAAATTGGTACTAAGGTGTGTAAACATGAGGGCTTGCCGATTTGAGCATAAGCACTTCTCACTCAAGTTATTCCAAGTTGTTGGTGGTGTTGTGTGAACCATTTGAGGTGTCACACTTGAGGCACTAGGCTCTTAAGTTCCATGGAATCAAGCTACTCCATCTTAAAGGTATGTCCTTCTACTAGTTCTTGTAGTATAGTTACATTTTATTATGCTAGTTAGGATGAAACCTTGGAATATAGAGTATTTTCATGTATAATATAGAAAACATAGATCCAAGGTTTATAGGGTTGCATGTACACCATAGGAGTGTTAGAATGCTCATAACCCTTCAGTGGTATTAGAGCCTAGGCTTGTTTTCAATTATACTTGATGCAACTTATTTTTCAAAACCAAGAAATTGTCCATACTAAAAACTCGACCAGTTCTGGCCAAAAACTCGATGAGTTCATGAGTTAAGGCCTGAACTCGACGAGTTCCTTATAGAACTCGACGAGTTGGTCTTCCGGTTTGCATATTTTCGAGTCTTTTGGCTGGAATTGGACTAGGAACATTACCCTAAGCTGTTTTTGAACCTGAAAACCTGTTTTTGATGTGGTAATGTTCATGATAATCCAATTTCATAGATAATTGTCAATAGATTCATGTTTTGTATTAGTTTAATGGTTAGGCTAATTACATGAAAATTGTTTGATTCGAATTATCTTGTTCTTATGAATTGATTTAGATTAATAGAAAAGTTATGTGATAATATGTTTTCAATCCAAATTGATCTAAAAGTTGTTCATAATATGTTTTTTTGTAACTTGTCCTCAAGTTATATGAAAAGTCACATTTATAATTATTAAAAACTCATAAGATTTCCATAAGTTATGAAAATGGAGAGTCTTATTTTTAAATGTTCTAAAGTCTTCCATAACTTGTCCTCAAGTTATGGAACTTGAAGAGTTTTTCATTAAAACTAATTTAAACACATAAGTTATGGAATTTAAAAGTTTTTGAATAGTTCAAAACTTGCCCTCAAGTTTTGGAATTTGTAAAGTTACCGCTCATGAATACTTTAATTCCAAGTTAAACCCTTATATATATATATATATATATATATATATATATATATATATATATATATATATATATATATATATAAGAACAAAGTCAGTCTTACCGTTAGTAGGCCTCTTTCATGAAGTCGGTCTATAAGGGGGGTATAAGGTTACTGCCTATAAAATGGCAGTTTAATGGGTGTCCACTCTCACCCACCGCTTCCTTGACTGGTGGAGAGTCGTTAGGCAAACGGGTAGGACAAGGACTATAATTATCCCTTCATTATAAGTATAATGATAAATATAAATTAACTAAACCTTTTATAAATTCCCAATCTTAGTTACTTTAGGAAAATGTGAATTTGGTGCTAAACCATGAAATTACACTTTGCACTTTGCTTAAGTCGTTAGTGGAGCGTGTGTGGTTAACCGACACATTAACCTGGATTTAACAAGGTAGGAAAAGGGTAACTTGATGTTTATCATATGATCGGTGGAACGCATGTGGTTAACCGACACATCGATTAAGTGATAAATATTAAGGGTATCAAGTATATTTGCATGGTTATTCACACCTGGTTTTGTGATCCTCGACATCCCAGTTACAAAACTTGGGTCCTAGCCTTAATATTTCGTATTGGGTGTTATATTATCGACTTTAAGTCAACTAAATTGAATTTCTCTCAGTGTAAATGTCTGGTTTAGACAACTATGATCTTGAATAGTTCAAGGTCACTCAAGCCTTATTAGCAAGCAAAGTCTATGTGTGCTCACATCTTGGAGATAAAGTCACATATTGACAACCCGAGAGAGTGGGGTGTCAAAGTCTTGAAAAAGTTGGTTGTTCAATAATTTTCTATGTCACATAGTGAGTTTCTTTGGAACTACTATGTAACAGGCTATGACATGACCCTTAATGATCTTATCTATTTGCTTGGTGCTGCTGAATCAACAATGATTTGGAGCTCTGGTAAAGCAAATTTGATTAGTAGATCAACTTCCCAAACTACCATAGACATTGACAATTGGTAACATTGGGTATCCAGAAAAGATTTTTCTTCCTAATGGAAAGGGATCGACCATATTCAACTCGGTTGACCAAATGGTAAAGAGAAAGGCTAAGTCTGAGATAGTCACATGTACCATTACCAAAGAGTCCATATGGTTCTATTGCCAAAGGAATGGACATTGGTTGCGAAGCTGCCCTAACTACCTGAAAGATCTGAGAAAAGATCAAGTCAAAAAGTTTGACTTTGCTACAGGTAAGTCTATTATATAGCTTTGTTAAGTTCCTTATTGATGATTCTTAATACAAAATGTTACTCGGTTACATTTTGATGTTTGGCAGGATCAAGCAAAGGGAAGGAAACTTAAAGGAAGAGTATGGTGAATCTGATCGCGAAGATGGATTTAAATCGCATGGTTCGAAGATCGGATTCTTGAGCTACTACTTAGGAGTTATGATAGATTACTAGGAAATATTTAATAGCACAGTTTTCATTTAAAGTTGCATTGTAAGAAAAAAAAGTTTTTCCGCATTTTATAAATAAATGAAATTTTGTTTTATTTTATTATATCTCATTGCAATGGCGTTTATGAAAAATTGATGTTTGTATGTTTCTAGCAATATTGGAAATATGAATTTGATTCTTTCTTTTGTGGTAGTGTCTAAAGTTACCAAATAAGGAAAGATTCTCATCACCTAAGTTTCAGTCGGATAGAAACTTGGAATCGTGCAAGTCGTATCATGAATGAGAATTTTCATCTGTGGAAAATTAAGACTAATTCCTTGTTCACATGTATATGTGAGTCCAGTGAAGGACTAAGGGATCGAGTACACATTCTTGTGCACTGGTCAAGTCCACCACAAAAGATCGACAATACTATTCGTCATGATGTACTAAAGTTTAGTAAACATGTTTTTACTTACAAGTTTAAGTATAATTCTGAAACATTGGAAAAGTTACAATGTATGGCATAACGAATGAGAAGAATCAAATTAGTCAGAAAGATAAGAGTTTCTTAAATCTGAAAAGATGGGAGAGTACTTTAGTATCATGTTTTGTGATCATCTTAATGATTTGGAGACCATATCAAAATTCATCCTCTAAGGACATCTTAGTGCGTTCTAATGGCTAAGAAGATGAGTCATGAATTTTTGAAATGGGTAAATCAAGAAGATGAGTCATACTTCGTTCCAAAACAAGTCTTAGAGTCATACTCCAAGATTGTAACTTGAGTGACACATCTTAAAGAAGGTTTATTAACACTTGTCAAATGTAAGAGTAAAATGTGTCCTACTCTTGTACATTTGAAATTTGTAAGTTATGATGTTTTGGATAAAACAAAGACCAGCTAAGGCCAATTGTGTGAAGTGTTTGTCTTGATAAAGAATCCACACTATCTCTTGAATACTTGGCAATAGAGTCTTATATGCCAAGAGGAGAGTGGGAGTCTTAAAGATCTTGAAAAAGCTTCAAGAATTTAATCAAGAATAAAAACTTGTAGTTTATCACTAGCACACGACGTGAGGTTTATAACCTATCGTGTTGACATATTCCTATTTTTGTGCTCATTTTAGTTAAAGTTGGCTTTGCATATGAGTTATGAGAATTCTCAATTGGTTGCATAACAACTTGGAAGCAATGGCAGGCCCTTGTGCTGCCAGGTGTCAAGAAGTTAAGACTGCACAAGTTCAATCCATATGAGTTTTGATTTGTTACTAACCTTGTCTTGAGATTATGGTTTTGACAAATTCACATGGATAAGAACACATACACCATAAAATCTAAGTGTCATAAGGTTTCTATCCGATTCATGAAAATGATGGTGAGGAAACGCTTTTACTAAGTAGATTTTAAGTAGACAACAATTGCGATATTTGCATTCTCAAATTCGTTAATGGAGCGCGTGTGGTTAACCGTCACACTAACATGGACTTGTGAGGAATGGAAAAATGTCTAAACAATTGAGACTATGATTACAGCATCCCTTTCCATAGTTCTGAAATTGTTTAGACACACATGTGTGCTATCTAAGGAAAGATGTATGATTTTGATAAAGTTTTAGCAAAGCAGCTCATATAAGAAATATGAACTTTGGTAAGAAAGTCAATAAAATATTGATTTTTAGAAGTCCAGCTGATTTCTGAGTACATGTCAAAGATAGTGGGAGCATAAGTGTTATGCTGATAATTCTCATGTTAGTGGGAGCATGATAATTATGATAAGTGTTGCAAGTTAGCAATGTTAATTATAGAAAACAAAAAGTTTCAATTGAGAAAAGTAGTTTTGCTATAATTAAGGGAGATGAAATTATACTTCATTTCAATTTAAAAAAAAGCTTAGATTGATATTTTAATCAAATTTAGTCAAGTATATATATGAATGTTATGTTGGAATGGTTCAACATAAGGAAATTCTATATATGGGAACATTATTTGCGTTCTAAAATTCAATTGTGATTACGGCATCCCTTTTCATAATCTGAATTATGAGAACATGGCAAATAGAAATAGAAATATTATAGCAAAAGACTGGTCTAGTATCATATCTTTATGTGAGACATCATGAATCGTGTCCCATATGCTTCAGATATAGGATCGATTTCAGGTGCTATAATATTCACCTGTTGAAAATTTTCCGAATACCTAGAGCATTAAGAGGGAAAAAGTACTAGAACTGGATATGACTAATTTGATTAAGCAATTGTCGTGGACAAGTCTTAAGCAATTGTCGTGGACAAGTCTAAGGTTTACCAAAGATTGGTTGCTCAGGGACAGTTGGAAGTATGTTGTAAATTTTGTTGGAGAGGACCATTTTGACATATTCTGAAAAAGAGGCAACTCTTGTTCAAAAGTGATAGTCAGAATGGAAATATAGAAATGTTTCATAGGTGGGAGTTTTCCATTAAATCTGTGTACGATTAGAAAACTTAATGCAAGAAGGATATTCAAAGCAATGTACTTTGAATATGAGACTTTGATTCTATGGAGTTGATATCCATTGGAATACTATGCAATGTCTGTTGACAAGCCTTTGTGACTTTGTGCATAATCATTACAGAGGATCAGTGCATATAAGTTTAAACTCTAACAGATTTCAGAAAATGGAAGGAATTTGGAATTCTTGCATTTGCTGTAAGGATTTGGGATTGTGAAATGAGAGTCATTGGAATTATGTTCAATCGATCTATTTCACAAACTAAAGATCATAGACAAACTTAGTGTGCATACTTGGTGTATGGCGTAACTAATGTTTGGAAAAACATAGTGTGCATACTTGGTGTATGGCATGACTAGTGTTTAGAAAACATAGTGTACATGGTTGGAGCATGGGACAACTATTGTTTTAATTCAAGTATAAAGTTGATAATTTGAAATAGTATGAAATGAATAATGTGTAATCAATATGGTGATAAATAAAAGGTGTTCTATTTATATTCATAAGTTCTGAGACCATATTGGATTCAGTTATTCTTGTGTTTCACTTTGCATGTTTTGACTTCCAGAATAACTAGGTTGTTCTTCTAGAATGACTAAGTTGTTCAAACCATCCACAGTCGATAATACATTGGAAGTAGGTATTAAGGCAAGACTGTTATGAAGCTGGTTTTAGATGTCGAAGGTATTGGACATAGCAAGTGTTGCAACAACATTCATGAGTGCTCATAAGTTCTGAGTATTGGATTAAACCCATGCTCATTTCACTAATTTCATGGATTTTATCACGAGTGATCGTGAGACGATAATATCTTATATTCTTCAAACCTAGAGATACGAGTTGGTTATACATTGATTGTACGAAAACGCATTGGTAACTCGATGTTATAAAACGTGCCTTTGTGTATGATTCAACAAGTAGTAGAACAAGCATATGAGTCGAAGTTTATCCATTCCTTTTACTCTTAAAGGGATTAAAGCGATATGTGTGGGCCCCTCGATGATTTAGTGATGACACCCCGAAGTGCTTGGCCAAGCCTGGACTGATTTGATTTGTTAAATTAGTCATACGTCATAAACCGGAAATCGGGAAACAACAAATGGACAGAGAGAATGATTATAATTCATGTCTCAGTCCATATGATATCTAGAATGGAGGAATATATGATCCCTGTTCGACAACAGCTTTTAAGAGCTACGATTGCTAGTTGGGTTTTATAGTCATACACAATAATAGTTTTAGAATTATCCAAGTGGGTGACTGTTGGATTAGTGTCTAGCTAAGCCCATAACTATAATTGGTATGTATTTGACCCGATTGGCATGGTCCATTTGGGTTGCATGGTATCGGAACAATTTGGATAAACTATTATGAGAAAAGGATATTTATGATTTGTTAATATATTATAAGTTCTAATATACTAATATGAAATCATATTATTTAATTAATGTTGATCAAGAATTAATTTTATGATCAACAGGAGACTAATAAAATATATGGGGATTGATTGTGTAAATCATTCATTCTTATATATGTGGGCTTATGATTCATAGTTCTTCATGTTGGGCTGTGACATCCCCATTTTCACGGCCAGAAAAGACTGATTTTATTTATGCTTTATAAAAATCAGAGTACCTCTTTTAATAAAAATGTTGCGGAATTTGTTCCCAGTAAAACATGATAAGTACGTTATCAAAGCATTTCCGAAGAAAAGTATTTTTATTCATTTTAAAACATTTGGGATGTCATCATCAATACAGAAACATAAGCATAAAATGAACTTACATTCATTATCACTAGTGATCTACATCTCTTTTAAATCTCTCAGTGTAATGTGACTTCTTCTCAACAACTGTGATATAAATAAACTGAGTGGGTCAGGTTGGAAAACCTGGTGAGTACATAGGGTTTTCAACCAACAATAATATAATTATTATGTTTAAAAAATTAAACAATCAACCCAATTACCCATCCCCATTATCTTCATTATTCTTAAGGATCTACCCTAAGAATCAGGTATTCCTCGTTCATTTATTCCTAAGGATCATCCTAAGGAATCGGCAAGAAGTCCATCGTTGCCACGGTTTATACAACGGGCACTAAGTCTACATAGTTGCCATGTTTTAGGCACTAAGTCTGCATAGTCGCCAGAGTTTAGGCATCAAGTCTGCATGATCACCAAGGTTTAGGTATCAAGTCTGCATGATCAGCAACGTTTAGGCATCAAGTCTGCATGATCACCAGGGTTTAGGCATCAAGTCTGCATGATCACCAGGGTTTAGGCATCAAGTCTGCACTATTACCAGAGTTTAGGTGTAATTCCCTAATCTGCCCGTGTATCAGTCAGATCCATTTGATGGTGCGGAATCCCAATCAAACGGATGATGTCAGATCAAATAGAAGAGAAGAAGAAGAAGAATATTAAGAATCTTGATTGTATTGATGATATGAATGAAATTCCTTACAATAGATTCCCACACACAAACGCTCCTGTTTCTCTCTGGCCGTAAACTCCTTCTAGTTCATCAATCTCTACTCCTCACCCTAACACCTCTATTTATATATGTTGGATATGGGCCGGAAACAAATGGGTCGTAAATGAGTTTACGGCCGTATGGTGTTTACGGCCGTAAACTCAGCCGTAAACTAGGCCATAAATTCATAAAATATTACACAAAAATATAATTGCCCAGAAAAGTAAAGTATAAACCATATTTTGACCCAACAATCTCCCCTTTGGTTTATAGCTTTCTTTTCTTAATGACCCAACAAGCTCCCCCTAAAAGGTAGCTGGCTCTTCTTGTCAATCCTCAATGAGAGCTTGGCTTCAGCATTTATCTTCAATTTCTTCACAGCATCAGGATGAACATATGAATCTTCAATGAATGACTTCATCTTGAGCACTTGAGGTTTTCTTCAGAATTTAGCATTGAACGTACGTTGGGTGAGGAGGTTTTACGTACTGATTTTTGAAAGATAGTGCTTTCAGCTTGAGAATCTTCAGAGAGAACATCAGAGAGAACTAAACTTCTAGATCACTTCAGCAGGTTCATAGATAGCAGCAGACTGATTGAGGAGGCTTCAATGCAATCCGTCACATAATCTTCAATTGCAGCTTCACCTTGCTTCTGGGGTTGAAGGATTGAATGTTGAAAGAATAATCTTCATTTCTTGCTCCTTCGAATGCGAATTCTTCGATGCTCACAGACGAGGCTTTGGCTCAGAAATCTTCAACACAAACTCCATGAGTCTTATCTATACCTGAAATCACTATTCAAGACAAAACAAAACTAAAAGAAAACTTAGCACACAAATTAAACTAGAAACAAAAATATTTTTGGATTTCTGATTTTTCTGAACAAGAAATAAAACAGAAATAACACTATTTTTGGATTTTTAATTTTTTTTAATTTTTTTTATTTTCATTATTTTTAATTTTTAATTTTTAATTTCCCCCTAATATTTAAATTAGAAGAAACTATGACAAATTTAACAAAAATAAAATTGATATCTAACTTTAAGAGTGATTTGGGATCAAAGTTTTTAGACAACCTTTATCCACTTGTCGGTACCTTTCATATTCACATCTTTGTCTGGTCGATCGTCGGTATTGTTGTCCACTTAAACACGAAAAATTGTGACAAATTTAGGACATACTATTTGTTACAAGACAGGATGAACTTAAAATCCTAAAATTTATATCTGATCCTAATTTCTTAGATATTATATCTTAAGGACCATTCATCTGACGACGACCAGGGATATTGTTGTCCACCTAAATTGAGCAGTGAGATCTATAGACAATCATACAATCTATATGAATTCAATTTTAAGTGTACTGGAACGTGTTTCCCGCTTCCTGATATGCCCCAGCCATAAGGAACTTCCAGAGTACTCCTTACACCGGGTGAGCAGACAACCATTCAGAGAGAGAAGAGATTCAGAATTCTATTGCTAACTACTTCAGAGGGGTTGAGAAGAAGAAGGTTGCATATGCTGTGTACCAGGTCGGATTAGAAGTCGCGCAAAGGAAACAGCATATGGCTAACAGAGAAGAAGTATTTCACACATTTATATATAGCCTGTAGAGAAATAGAGTTGCATATGTTGTGTACCAGGTCGGATTGGAAGTCACGCAAAGGAGACAACATATAACTAACAGACAGAAAGAAAGAAAATGATATTCTACAGACCTAATTTATCGGAATTTACCAGTCGCCCCATCCAACCGGAATTAAGGACAAAATCCGCACATCGAGGAAAAGTTAAACCACGGTTCCAAGTACGGGTTCATTTAATGTGACAAGTAGATTCCCATATATATCTCCCTGCTCAACCTATCCGAGCGTCGTATTGTCAGGCTGAACGGATCTAACTAGGTCAAGATTTGTCAAGTCTATAAATTTCTTAAGTTCAACTCTCCCTAGTCAAGTCTATTTAAAAATTTTCGTGCCTACCGACGCATCAAACCAGAGCATGGACCCTTCAACTTCGGGTACGTTACGCAGACGCAGGTTGCCTGTTATCACTTGATAATATCACTTCCCAAAAAAAATCTGCCTCAAGCACACTTCATACCAACATATATTTTTTTTATTTTTTTTAATGTTTTTTTTATTATTATTTTCTAATTTTTGTTTTGTTTTTATTTCTCCCCCTAAATTTGTGCATAGGAGAGAAACGAAAATAAATGCGCAAATTTAAACTATCCTAAAACAAAAATTAGTCTTTAAAGCGAATCAGCTTAAGAAAAAATTCAGGAGTATAGAGAAGAAAACGCAAACCGTAAGTCACCGATTGAATCTGCATCCAGAAGGTCTGAGAACAACACACGTAATCTCAGAACAGATCCGAAAATTCTTCATGTCATTAAGCACAAACCCCGTGAGTGATCCCTTCCTTTCTTCCCTTCCCGCAAAAGGACACATACTCTCAAGCAAAAGTCTGAATATTGTACAGTTGAGAGATGTCCCCTATCATGTTCTAGGAGCAGCCACTACCAACAAACCGAAGTTTGATGATATGCCTCCATAGCTGCTCTGACACAGAGCGGGATCAGTTGTTCTTTGGAACCCAGTCCATTTTGAAACTGGGTCGACCTTTGTCATCTACGCACGATACTCTCTCCCATGACATGTCCTGTTTATCACAAACAGAAGACATAAAAATATTAGAATCGTTAGTTGATTTGGGAGATTGAGCCTTCGGAACCCATTTGTAGTTAGGTTTAACCCATTTCTTTTTCGATCTGATGGGTGGCTCAGTGCTTGCTTTCGATCTTGATGTCGGCCGTTGAGATGACTTTGACCTAACCGGTCTTTGTTTTACTGGATCATCTCTTGGATTGGGCTTGTTGGCTGACATTTCCTTCTTGCCCTTGGGATTCGGATGCTTGGCCTTAGGAATTGAATTCTTGGCCTTCATGGCGTTCCAGTCGTCAATATCTGAACGTGACCTTGAGGGGTTTCTTTTGGAATATCTCCCTCTTGGCGCGTTCTGCCAGCCTTGCGCATAGTAAGGAACGTATACGCGATTTGGACAATTTCGGGCAATGTGATCAGGTGTTCCACAGTGAAAACATGTCTTTTTCTTCACTGTGAAGTTGTTTCTTCCTGCCCCTGGTGGCATATCCTTGCCTTGTCTCTTGTTGTTCCCATATGTACACTTACAACAGGCACTTTGTTGTGCTAGAATTGGAGGCCTATATTTCTCAACAACAGGTTTGTTAGAAGCAGCCGAGTTCGAAGCAACAGATTTAGAGTTCAAGGAGTCATTGGTTTGTTCAGAAGAACTCTCCTTGTTCTCGTCCTCTTCTACTTTACCTGCACATGTAACAGAAACATTAGTATTGTCAACCTGAATACCTCCTGACACAAATCCAGCTGGTTTTCCGTATTTAAGATGTGCCTCCCTGGCAATTTCTTCCTGTGTCATAGGGATGGATGTGTAGTTATGATTGTAAGGAGGAGGTACACCATCATACCCTAGACCCTTGCTTTGATTTTCTTTGAATTTTAACTTGGTCTCATATAAGGACTCGACTGTCTGACTTGATGCAGTATAATTTTTGAAACTGACATCAGTTTTTCCACACTTGATTTTTAAAGCGTCAAGTTCTTCAGTTACAGCAGCAAGTTGACTCTTAATATAATCATAATTTTCACACTTGTTGCTGTACTCTTTCTGAAGTTTCCTAAAGTCTTTGGTTTTAGCTTCTAATTCAGCCTTCAGGGGTTTCTGTCCTTTCCTGAGTTGATATCCTTTATATCTCAGGTCCTCAACTTCCCCTTTTAATAAATCAATTTGTTCCCAAAGAAATTTAATCGTATCTTCACATGATTGAGAACATGAAACTTCACATGAATGAGAACACGACACTTCATTGACCGGAAGGTTTGCTGAACTCATTGTTTTTCGACAATTCAAAGCGTTAAGTTCTTCAATTATATCAGCCAGACTAGGACAATTAAGATCTTTTGTCTTCTTGATGTCAGCCACGTCCATGCCCCACGATTTTGGAAGTGAATTCAACAGCTTTTTGTTGATATCGGACTTAGTCAAGAAGATCCCGACTATATTCATCTCAGTAGTGAGTGTAGTAAATCGCTGCAACTGAGTTTCGAGCGTTTCTCAAGGGACATAATCGAAAAAGTTGAAATTTTGTCTTAACATATCCTGACGACTCTCTTTATGTTTTCAAATTCCCACGTAGACCTTAAAATCAATTAATTAAAAAAACAACTAGAAGCAAACGTCAAATTTAAAATGCCCCCCCCCCCCTTTTTTTATTATTATAAAAAAAATTAACCTTAAAAGTCAAATTTTAAAAAATTAAACTTGAAAAGTCAAACTTAAAAGTCAAACCGAAAGTTTAAATTTGAAATTTTAAAGGTTAAACGAATAAGTCAAGATTTAAAATCAAAGGTCAAACTTGAAAGAGAAAATCAAAATTTTAAATAAAAAATCAAAAATCAAAAATAAAAGTTTAAAAAATAATTATTATTATTATTATTATTATATATTTTTTTAATTATATTACTATTATTATTATTAATTTTAATTTTGGATGAAAAAAAAGTTTTGAATTAAAAGAAATTGAGTTTTGGGGTAAAAAGTGTCAAAATTCGAAATTAGGTGCGAAAAAAAGGGTTATATTTTAGTTTTCGAAGGAATGGAACAAGGAGTCAGCTAGTTGAGTTGGTAAGGCGTTGGTCTTCTATGCAGGGGATCCGCGTTCGAATCTCGGCACCCTCTAAAATCGTTGTACGCCTTCCTTTTTAAAAGAAACCCTATGCAGCTTGCTTAGCCGGCTTCCTTAGCCGAGCCGAAGTCCGAGCCATGTACTCCAACCGAGCCGACGCCGTTCTTCAAGCCGAGACCGCAAACACCGATTCGATCCGTAAGCCACTCCCGAGCCGAGATCTCCGGAAACCCTAGCCATAAACACAAACGCGCCGCAGGCCGTGAACTGTTTCCGGCCGTAAACAGTTTAAGATTACGTGAAAATTCGACTTTGAAGCTCCAAAACTCAATCAAAAACCCCTTTTTATGAAAAACACAAAGAACAAACCCCCCTTATTTTTGCAAGATCTATCCAAAAACGCAAAAATATTACGAAAATAAGATAAAATAATGCTCCAAATAGAGTTTACGGCCCAAGAACTCGGTGTTTACGGCCGTAAGCTTGGACCGTAAACACAGAATATTCGAAATTTTGATGAAACAATAAACCTTTTGACTGATACAACTTGGCTCTGATACCAATTGTAATTCCCTAATCTGCCCATGTATCAGTCAGATCCGTTTGATGGTGCGGAATCCCAATCAAACAGATGATGTCAGATCAAATAGAAGAGAAGAAGAAGAAGAATATTAAGAATCTTGATTGTATTGATGATATGAATGAAATTCCTTACAATAGATTCTCACACACAAACACTCCTGTTTCTCTCTGGCCGTAAACTCCTTCTAGTTCATCAATCTCTACTCCTCACCCTAACACCTCTATTTATATATGTTGGATATGGGCCGAAAACAAATGGGTCGTAAAAGAGTTTACGGCCGTAAGGTGTTTACGGCCGTAAACTCAGCCGTAAACTAGGCCATAAATTCATAAAATATTACACAAAAATATAATTGCCCAGAAAAGTAAAGTATAAACCATATTTTGACCCAACATTAGGCATCAAGTCTGCATGATCACCAGGGTTTAGAGTACACCGGGTGAACACATCGTTCACAACACCTACAGGTTGCGAGCTTGCTAGTGTGCCACTGGACTGTCTAGAATAGTCCGTGGTTGTCATCCATACTCTGCTGAATGACGAGGCCATCGTTTGGGAAAAGGCCTCTCACATCATCCACCTCTCACCCTCACCTCGTGGTCTATAACACCTCTCAACTCATTATCCAAATGATATTCCATCTATTACATCTACCCATGTTTTTCCCCAACATTATCGTAGATATAAAATACATATACTGTTTAAATCATTTAAAACATGTATAAAATTGTTCATCCAGCATAGATAGCAAGTATTCAGATAATTTGCACACACACACGTAATTTATATAGAATACTTCATATCTATGTGTAAGATGAAAGTAACTATGCACTCACTTGATTAGGTAGTGATTCCGAACTCAGACAACACTTCGTTATCTCAAAACAATTTTCCTCGACAAAACCTAGTATCAATACCACTAGAGTTTAGTTTTTAACATTAACCGTGACTAATTAATAGTCTAGCTATTACTACTATTATGTAAGCGTTAAATAACACTCAATATAACTCATAATAATAGCCCAAATACTCATTATAAGTTCCTAATAACGTTACTATATTAAAACATAAGCTATACTAAAGATAGGGTAGGCATAGCTCACTTACAACGGGTTTTTCTCAAAACCGGGCGCCACTGGAGCAGTGTTCCCGAGCCGTAAGGCTCTTCTTCTCGGAGCTGTCGGGCACTCCGGGGCTTTCGTCTCGTGCTAGGGAGGTTCCCTAGGCTTTTCGGGGGGTTTCGGGGCTAGAGAGAAGTTCTAGAAAGAGAGTGGGAAGTAAGGGGAGGTGTGAGGAATGAAGAGGGCTTCACCTCTTATTTATAGGAGGCTGGAGGGTCACTCACTTCGTGAGTTTTAAGGTGCTCACGTCGTGAGCCAGGCTGGCTACAACCAGACATAGCCTGGTGCTGACACGTGGCATCGCACACAGGGTGGAAATCAGCCGATTTTCAAAAATTCATAACTTTCGCATACGAGCTCCGTTTTCGACGTTCTTTATATCCACGCATAGGTAAAAACAGGATCTACAACTTTCGTTTAGAGTGCGTCGGCTAATTCTCAATTAATCTCAAATTTAACAGTAGGAGGAGTTTAGACTGCTAAATGACCGCGAAGATTTCGTAACTCCTTCATACAGAATCCGTTTTCGTCCATATTTTTACCGTTGAGTTCCTGTTAATGAGATCTTCAACTGTCATTAAGGTTGCGTAAGCCAAAAAACACTCGAACTAAAATTCAAGTTTCGGATCGTGCACTGTTAAGCCGAATCTTAGAAAAATCATAACTTCCTCATACGAAGTCAGATTTGGGCATTCTTTTTATGGATGTTCTCGGTTTAACATATACTAAAACTTTGGTTTAGATCACTAAGGCTAAAAATTCCTCTATCTTAAATTCACTATTTACGTCTCCTAGTGTCGTGTCGGTTTTGTCGAAAAACTTCGACGGGCCATAACTTCTTCGTTATAACTCAGATTTCGGCGTTCTTTATATGTACGGAACCCTTGAGACATATTCTAAAACTTGGTTAAGATTATTAATCTAAATAATTAAATATTCGAAAAGTCGTTTTTGACCCTTATTATCTCTAAATTGAGTAGCCTGGATCTATGGGCGTTACAATTATCTCCCCCTTAGGATTATTACGTCTCGGAATCATCAACGAAACAGGGCTCCCATGATGACTCCATACGTTATCTCTTCATCCTAAGTAATAACCGTAACTTTGATGTTTCTTCGAACGAGTATCTAACTCTAAGACTTCCTGACTGCAGGCGGTGCCCGATCTTGGACCCGCTCTCTATCTCATGTTAGACTTCCAGTCATGATCTTCATGTCAAGATCTCGATCTGTATTGGAGACTGCTTCTTTAACAAACTTGAGATAAGTGTCTTCCTTCGATTATCATAAGAGAACTCGATGTTGCAACGCTCAGACTCAGGTCTCTTAGAGTCAAATTCCAAAACAGAGTATACCTTCCTTCACGTTCTAATCACATCTTAAAAAGTAGCATTTCTAGCTACAAGCAACCGTCACGATACCTCTACCGATTATTTCGATTATCTTTTACTCCAATCCTATGGCTTAAGTCAGATGCTACATATAACTCGATTTTCTAAACCACTTAGCATACTCAGCGAAGTCGGACTCAATTCGATATGACCACTAGGGTCGGAGTATCAACTATCTTCTTAGTCATTATCGAAACGATGGTAATGACATACTTGAATAAAACAGAATCAATTACTAGCTTCTTGGTAACCTTGTGATTTTCCCTGATCCAAGCGTGAGTCCTGTGCTTCCGGTAGTATATGCATCTACTACCTTTCACACCTACTCATACTCGTCCCAAGTATTGTCTCGCAGTCCCCAAGTCCTAAAATCACAAAACAATTTAACACATACGAGTGTGTCCAAATAATCATAAAAATTTCTCTAGACTCTACTAGGACTTCTTTCATGCGTATCTTCAATCATCAATTCTGCTTCAACTCGGTTGGTGGTGGAAATTCCAGATGATAGGAAAACTTTATGAATTACACAAATCGTTCTATCATCCCGTCAATCAAATGTGTACATTCAGATGTACCGTACTTCTCTAGACGTACTACTATTTTATTAGACGTATTCTAAAGGCAAGATACCTCTTATGATATCTTCCGATAGGTATCATTCACTATCGTAAGGCATCTCATTTCCTCTATTTTCTCTGTCTATCATGGTTCACATCACTTACTGAACTTCTGCCATTGTGATAGGTTCGGGTGCAGGCACAACGACCGATGCATGACCCATCACATTCTTAGGCTCAAGTTGTCATCTTCCTCGGATATTTCCTAGTCTGTCTTCACCATGACGTTTTGTACACCTAAGCAGACGTTCAGTGTACCGAGGTGAGAATTTTAAGATAGGAAATATTTTATTTACGATAGACGTATAGATCTCCTTGTCACACCGAAAAGTTATATGCCAGTTCTAATACTGTAATCAAATGTTTAGAAATCTGAACACATAAAATTTCCAGATCCGGTCTGCAACAGATGATAGATCCGAACAAATAATAGCATATAAGGCATCTTTATGGCTATAACATAAAACATTTAGCACATCAAACATTTTAGGCATCTTTCCTAAAATAAACTAGTGCTTGTGTCTAAAATATAGCAGACACTCATCTCACAATCATCGCTTAGCATTCTAAGTTTAAGTCTAGAAATTTCCTACAAATTCCTAGTTCGCTAAAACTAATGCTCTGATACCAACTGTGACATCCCCATTATCACGGCCATAAAAGACCGATTTTGTTTATGCTTTATAAAAACCAGAGTACCTCTTTTAATAAAAATGTTGCTGAATTTGTTCCCAGTAAAACATGATAAGTACATTATCAAAGCGTTTTTGAAGAAAAGTCATTTTATTCATTTTAAAACATTTGGCATGTCATCGTCAATACAGAAACATAAGCATAAACAAAACTTACATTCATTATCATTAGTGATCTACATCTCTTTTAAATCTCTCAGTGTAATGTGACTTCTTCTCAACACATGTGATATAAATAAACTGGGTGGGTCAGGTTGGGAAACCCGGTGAGTACATAGGGTTTTTAACCCACAATAATATAATTATTATGTTTAAACAATTAAACAATCAACCCAATTACCCATCCCCATTATCTTCATTATTCTTAAGGATCTACCCTAAGAATCAACTATTCCTCGTTCATTTATTCCTAAGGATCATCCTAAGGAATCGGCACTAAGTCCATCGTTGCCACGGTTTATACAACGGGAACCAAGTCTACATAGTCGCCGGGGTTTAGGCACTAAGTCTGCATAGTCGCCAGAGTATAGGCATCAAGTCTGCATGATCACCAAGGTTTAGGTATCAAGTCTGCATGATCACTAAGGTTTAGGCATCAAGTCTGCATGATCACCAGGGTTTAGGCATCAATTCTGCATGATCACAAGGGTTTAGGTATCAAGTCTGCATGATCACCAGGGTTTAGAGTACAACGGGTGAACACATCGTTCACAACACCTACAGGTTGCAATCCTGCTAGTGTTCCACTGGACTGGCTAGAGAGAAGTTCTAGAGAGAGAGAGAAGTGAGGGGAGGTGTGAGGAATGAAGAGGGCTTCACCTATTATTTATAGGAGGCTGGAGGGTCACTCACTTTGTGAGTTTTAAGGTGCTCACGTCGTGAGCCAGGCTGGCTACAGCCAGACACAGCCTGGTGCTGACACGTGGCATCGCACATAGGGTGGAAATCAGCCGATTTTCAAAAATTCATAACTTTCGCATACGTGCTCCGTTTTAGACGTTCTTTATATCCATGCATAGGTAAAAACAAGATCTACAACTTTTGTTTAGAATGCGTCGGCTAATTCTCAATTAATCTCAAATTTAACAGTAGGAGGAGTTTAGACTGCTAAATGACCGCGAAGATTTCGTAACTCCTTCATACATAATCCGTTTTCGTCCATCTTTTGACCGTTGAGTTCCTATTAATGAGATCTTCAACTGTCATTAAGGTTGCGTAAGCCAAAAAACACTCGAACTAAAATTCAAGTTTCGGGTCGTGCACTGCTAAGCCGAATCTTAGAAAAATCATAACTTCCTCATACGAAGTCAGATTTGGGCGTTCTTTTTATGGATGTTCTCGGTTTAACATATACTAAAAATTTGGTTTATATCACTAAGGCTAAAAATTGCTCTATCTTAAGTTCACTATTTACGTCTCCCGGTGTCGTGCCGGTTTTGCCGAAAAACTTCGATGGGCCATAACTTCTTCGTTATAACTCGGATTTCGGCGTTCTTTATATGTACGGAACCCTTGAGACATATTCTAAAAATTAGTTAAGATTATTTATTCTAAATAATCATTTGTAGAAGAGTCGTTTTCGACCTCTATTATCTCTAAATTGAGTAGCCTGTATCTATGGGCGTTACATGGGCTAAACCCATGGAGTAACCCATGGATACTCCATGGATGTTTTAACCCATGGAGCATGAAGTATATGGAAAGACATGAGTTACATGGTGTAACCCTAATAGCCACAATATATAAGGACCCCATGGCTCAAGAAATTGGTACTAAGGTGTGTACACATGAGGGCTAGCTGATTTGAGCATAAGAACTTCTCACTCAAGTTATTCCAAGTTGTTGGTGGTGTTGTGTGAACCATTTGAGGTGTCACACTCGAGGAACTAGGCTCTTAACCTCCATGGAATCAAGCTACTCAATCTTAAAGGTATGTCCTTCTACTAGTTCTTGTAGTATAGTTACTTCTTATTATGCTAGCTAGGATGAAACCTTGGAATATAGAATATTTGCATGTATAATAGAGAAAACATAGATCCAAGGTTTATAGGGTTGCATGTACGCCATAGGAGTGTTAGAATGCTCATAACCCTTCACGTCCCTGAGCCCTCGGAGGCTTTGCTCTACCCTGACCCGTAACAGTAGTCCTCAAAGTGGCAAGCTATGAACAGTTAGTCTTCACATGACCAACATGATGGCAGTAATAACATATCCTCACGTCCTAAACTGGGGCCAACTGTCGACAATCCCTCGCATAGTACCCCCCCCCCCCTTCCGTACTTGCGGCACGCACCACCGGACTTGCAAACTACGGTATGAACCTTCCCGCACTTCGTACAAGTTCGGCTACTCTGTTCTCCAAGCCTAGAATCAGCGGTCTTGGACCGCTTCGGCACAGGTTAAGACTGCACTGGGGACTACTGAAAATGTAACAGGAAGATATTATACATTCCGCACAACGATCGGGAATCTAACCCCAACCACACCCTAGGGGTTGTGACCTCCTTGCTATGCGTATGGGTCCTGTGCTATCAGTAGTATGTGCCCATAGTACCTTCCACACCTACCCATATTTGTCTCAAGTATCATCACAACATGTAACGCCCGTAGATCAGGGCTAGTCAATTTAGAGACAATAAGCGTCAAAAGTGACTTTTTGATAGAAGATTATTTAGGATGAATAATCCTAACTAAGTTGTAGTATATGTTACAAGGTTTCCGTGCATATAAAGAACGCCAAAATCCGAGTTATAACGAAGAATTTATGACTTGTTGAAGTTTCGCGACAGAACCGGCACAACGCTGAATGACGTAAAAAGTGGATTCACGTTAGAGTGATATTTAGCCTTAGCGATCTAAACAAGAATCGAAGATCTCGTTGTTAGTAGCGAAACGACGAAAAGTTAGGCAAGAACGGACGTCGGACGAAGAAGTTATGAATTTATAACGAAATTTTCTGTCCCGACCTATTAAAAATAAATAATAAAAATAAAAGTCAAAATTAGCCAACGGAGTCTAAACGAAAGTTGTAGAGCGTAGTCTCACCTTTCCGTGGATATAAAGAACGTCGAAAACGGAGTTCGTATGAAGAAGATATGAATTTCCGAAGTTTATTAAATATTTAGTAATTAAATTTAATTGAAAATTCGGAAGCATTATCCGAAGGCAAGTCACCGGTCTGATCCGAGGTACGCCCCGCGTACTCCGAAGGTGTCGACATCGCAACAAGTGGCTTCGGATGACGCATGCAGTGACGGATTCGGACGCGTACGCCCCGCGTACTCCGAGGCTCCAGCCTCCTATAAATAGGATGCGAGGGCAGCCGGCTCTTTTGCCAATTTTCTCTTTTCTCTCTCCCGTTTTGCATCGTTTTGCGTGCCAGAAATACCCCAAAGCCCCGGTATCATACTCTAGCCCCGAGGCAAGTCCCGAGATCCTGAAGATCCCGAGAAGTGCGGTTCCCGAGCCGAAGCTCTGCCCGCGAGAAGTTTGACTTTTGAAGAGATCTTCCAGATCTGCTGAGGATTACTACTTCTGCAAGTCGTAGTGCTGTCCGATCATCTTCTGATCAAGTGAGTGTATACTACCTTTCATAAACACGATAATAATACAAGTATGGTTTGAGTGTATTAAGTATATTGTTGTTTATATGTGTGAGTGTGTAGTTACTTTCTTCTAACACATAAATATGAAGTATTTGCTATGAAATACGTGTTATGTGTTTATATGTTATTTGTCTATTTGAGATGGGCATGGAAATTGGAGTTTTATACAGGTGTTAAATGATTTAAACTGTGTAAGCATTTATATCTACAAAATTGTTGGGTAGAACATAGGTAGATGGAATAGTTGGTGACTATGGAGTTAGCGCCTATTGTATAAACCTTGGCAACGATGTGACTTCGTGCCTATTTGATGAACCTTGGCGACTATGGAGTTAGCGCTTGTTGAGTAAACCTTGGCGACTATGGAGTTAGCGCTTGTTGAGTAGACCTTGGCGACTATGGAGTTAGCGCTTGTTAAGTGAACTTTGGTGACTATGGAGTTAGCGCCAGATAACTATGGATTTAGTACTTGATAAATAAGCTTTGGCAGCAATGGAATTCGTGCCAAATTCCTTATGAATAAATGAATGAAGGATAGTTGGTTCTTAGGGTAAAACCTTAAGAAGATAATGGGGATGGGTAATTAGGTTGATTGTTTGCTGATTACATATAATAATTATATTATTGTGGGTTGAAAACCCTATATACTCACCAGGCTCCCAAGCCTGACCCACTCAGTTTTCTTTTCATTACAGGTAATGGCACAAGGGTATAAATTGGAGGACTTGACGAGAGATTTTGGATTATAGATTAGTAGTTGAATAACTATTGTAAGGTCTATTTTATATTGTTTATGCTTTTGGTCTGTAACGAACATGACATCCCGAGTTTTTATTATTTAATGAAAATACATTCTTTTCGAGAAATGTTTTGATAAATGGTTATCATATTTTATTTTAGGAACAAATTCCGCAACCGTTTTCTTTAAACGATCACTCTGATTTATAAAACAAAGCATAAACAAATCGGTCTTTTCTGGCCGTGAAATTGGGGATGTCACAGTTGGTATCAGAGCATTAGTTTAAGCGAACTAGGAATATGGATTTATTTCTAGACTTAAACTTAGAATGCTAAGCAATGATTGTGAGTTGAGTGTGTCCATTATATTTTAGGTAGTACACCTAAATTGACACATGCACTATTTTATTTTAGGAAAATTGCCTAAAATGCTATTATGTGCTAATTGTTATATGTTTGCCATATATGATGTTAATTGTTCGGATCTATGGTCTGTTGCCGACCGGATCTGGAAACCTTATGTGTTTAGGATTCTAAGCGTGCGTCTACGATATTAGAACTAACATGTAAACGTTTCGGAGTGATAAAGATGATTTGAATATCTATCGTGACTAAGGATCTAATTTCACCTTATTCGGTGTATAGATCAAAAATGGTGAGAACGAGGAGTGGAGTTGGAAATGCTGATGGAAACAGGAATCAAATGCCAGTAATTGAACAAATACCTGTTGTGGCAGTAGCGCCTGAACCAATGACAATGGCCGGAGTTCAAGTGATGATCCAGGCAATGTTGAATAATCAGATGGAAGAAACCAGACGTCTGATCAGGCAGAATCGCAAGGAATTGTCAATTCAAGTTGAAGAGCCCGAAGTAAATGGAGGGCATTTTGAAGGAGGAAACTACAGTGGGACCGTTGGTCAAGCCAACCCACCAATAGTTCGCCAAAACAACCAGGATAGGGGAAATGATGGACGTGGATGCAAGTACAAGGATTTCATGGCATCCAAACCACCATGTCTTTCTGGGAGCCCGACACCGGTGCAAGTCATGGACTGGATCTCCGAAATGGAGACAATGTTTGAAAGTTGCGAGTGTAGCAACAGACAGAAGACCGCTCTTGCAATCCCTCTGTTAAAATCTGGAGTATTGAGCTGGTGGAAGTTACTTGCTGGTTCGATGCCCAAGGGGGAAGCTAGCAAGATATCTTGGGAAGAATTCGTGGTGCAACTGAAATTGCAATACTGCTCTGAGCAAGATCTTCTGGATATCAACAATGAGTTCCAGAATCTGAAGAAAGGAAAATTGAGCGTGATTGAATACGCTACGAGCTTTACGGAGAAGATGAAGCGTATTCCATACCTAATTCCGACTGAATTTTCCAAGATCAACAAGTTTGCCAATGGATTACCAGCGGACTTTGGTCCGATAGTCAAACAAGCAACCACTCTGAAAGCCGCCATCTGGGCAGCCAAAAATGTTGAGACCCAAATAAAAGAAAAGGGTCTGGAAAGGGCTGAAGTTGGAGAGAAAAGGAAGCGTGAAGGATCTTCAATAATCGACAAAGAAAGTAAATTCTCGAAATCTGGGGGAAGAGATGAGGCTAAGTGGTGTGAGAAGTGTAAGAAGAAACACTTCGAGAAATGTAGCGAGGAGATGACTTGCTACAAATGTGGGAAGACAGGGCACTATGCCAACAAGTGCACACCTATCAAGAAGATGTGCTATAGGTGTAATGAAGAAGGTCATATTTCTAAAGACTGCCCACAGAAAAACATACCTCCACAGCCAAGGGCATTCAACATGTTCCTCAACGAAGCAGAAAGGGATGGGAGGGTTAAAGGAAGAAGACTTCATATATATATAAAGTCTGTAAAGTCTGTATCAGGAAGCATAGCCTGTTAGAGGCATAGTATAGGGTGAACTTGAACTTTTGTGTAATAGTTTCAAGAATTAATATAAACCCTGGTTTTGTTATCTAATGTGTTGAATGATTATATGATTTATGTATGGTGACTTGGTTAACTGCGAGACAATACTTGGGACGAGTATGAGTAGGTGTGAATGGTAGTAGAGATCTATACTACCGGAAGCACAGGACTCACGCTTGGATCATGGGAAGTCACAAGGTTGTCAAGAAGCTAGTAATTGGTTTCGTTTTATTCAAGTTTGTCATTTCCCTTGTTTCGGTAATGGCTAGTAGGATGATGGTTATTCCGACCCTAGTGGTCATATTAATTGAGTCCGACCGCGATGAGAGGTCATCGGGGCACGACCCATCGGTTAGTTACAATAGATAAATGAATGTATTTATCCTTAGAAGAAGAAGGAGTCCACAATAAGGATTTATTTTGTAACTTAAAGATGTCGATCTAAAGTTCAACGTAGTACGAAGAGCAGATGCAGGGATGAGCATCAAGGTTATTACGTAAAATGGAGAGATAACTTATGGAGTCAGTATACGAATCCTATTTCGTTGATGATTCCGGGACGCAATCATCCTAAAAGGGGTGATAATTGTAACGCCCGTAGATCAGGGCTAGTCAATTTAGAGACAATAAGCGTCAAAAGTGACTTTTTGATAGAAGATTATTTAGGATGAATAATCCTAACTAAGTTGTAGTATATGTTACAAGGTTTCCGTGCATATAAAGAACGCCAAAATCCGAGTTATAACGAAGAATTTATGACTTGTTGAAGTTTCGCGACAGAACCGGCACAACGCTGAATGACGTAAAAAGTGGATTCACGTTAGAGTGATATTTAGCCTTAGCGATCTAAACAAGAATCGAAGATCTCGTTGTTAGTAGCGAAACGACGAAAAGTTAGGCAAGAACGGACGTCGGACGAAAAAGTTATGAATTTATAACGAAATTTTCTGTCCCGACCTATTAAAAATAAAATCAAAATTAGCCGACGGAGTCTAAACGAAAGTTGTAGAGCGTAGTCTCACCTTTCCGTGGATATAAAGAACGTCGAAAACGGAGTTCGTATGAAGAAGATATGAATTTCCGAAGTTTATTAAATATTTAGTAATTAAATTTAATTGAAAATTCGGAAGCATTATCCGAAGGCGAGTCACCGGTCTGATCCGAGGTACGCCCCGCGTACTCCGAAGGTGTCGACATCGCAGCAAGTGGCTTCGGATGACGCATGCAGTGACGGATTCGGACGCGTACGCCCCGCGTACTCCGAGGCTCCAGCCTCCTATAAATAGGATGCGAGGGCAGCCGGCTCTTTTGCCAATTTTCTCTCTTCTCTCTCCCGTTTTGCATCGTTTTGCGTGCCAGAAATACCCCGAAGCCCCGGTATCATACTCTAGCCCCGAGGCAAGTCCCGAGATCCCGAAGATCCCGAGAAGTGCGGTTCCCGAGTCGAAGCTCTGCCCGCGAGAAGTTTGACTTTTGAAGAGATCTTCCAGATCTGCTGAGGATTACTACTTCTGCAAGTCGTAGTGTTGCCCGATCATCTTCTGATCAAGTGAGTGTATACTACCTTTCATAAACACAATAATAATACAAGTATGGTTTGAGTGTATTAAGTATATTGTTGTTTATATGTGTGAGTGTGTAGTTACTTTCTTCTAACACATAAATATGAAGTATTTGCTATGAAATACGTGTTATGTGTTTATATGTTATTTTTCTATTTGAGATGGGCATGGAAATTGGAGTTTTATACAGGTGTTAAATGATTTAAACTGTGTAAGCATTTATATCTACAAAATTGTTGGGTAGAAAATAGGTAGATGGAATAGTTGGTGACTATGGAGTTAGCGCCTATTGTATAAACCTTGGCAACGATGTGACTTCGTGCCTATTTGATGAACCTTGGCGACTATGGAGTTAGCGCTTGTTGAGTAAACCTTGGCGACTATGGAGTTAGCGCTTTCTGAGTAGACCTTGGCGACTATGGAGTTAGCGCTTGTTAAGTGAACTTTGGTAACTATGGAGTTAGCGCCAGATAACTATGGATTTAGTACTTGATAAATAAGCTTTGGCAGCAATGGAATTCGTGCCAAATTCCTTATGAATAAATGAATGAAGGATAGTTGGTTCTTAGGGTAAAACCTTAAGAAGATAATGGGGATGGGTAATTAGGTTGATTGTTTGCTGATTACATATAATAATTATATTATTGTGGGTTGAAAACCCTATATGCTCACCAGGCTCCCAAGCCTGACCCACTCAGTTTTCTTTTCATTACAGGTAATGGCACAAGGGTATAAATTGGAGGACTTGACGAGAGATTTTGGATTATAGATCAGTAGTTGAATAACTATTGTAAGGTCTATTTTATATTGTTTATGCTTTTGGTCTGTAACGAACATGACATCCCGAGTTTTTATTATTTAATGAAAATACATTCTTTTCGAGAAATGTTTTGATAAATGGTTATCATATATTTTTTTGGGAACAAATTCCGCAACTGTTTTCCTTAAACGATCACTCTGATTTATAAAACAAAGCATAAACAAATCGGTCTTTTCTGGCCGTGAAATTGGGGATGTCACACAACACCCTAACAAAATACATAAACATAGTGAGCGCTCAATCCTCACTCCTAAAGGAAGGCTAACTGTCTCACAACTGATCTACCAGTCCTACACAATCCACCCCTCCATGAAACTTCCACCAACCCTGTAGCACTAGTGTATGCTAGCCATAAATCATGTTGGACCATATAGGCTTTCGAATATCCAATCCTACCCTAAGTCCCCAATCAGACAAGAACAGAACATAATGCCAAATCAAACATTCTCATGCTATAAGATCTTAATTATGTAAAACCATGATGCATACACTAAATAACTATAGTAATGATGTCAATCTTATATAAAGGAAACCCTAGGCTAGCAGGCATCATGTGATCAGACAATTCTTATCATGCAATTCCTGAAGATCACCTAGCCTCGTACTAGCATGCTATTCAAACATATCACAATAACAAATAACCGTATGGTATTTTGGGGTCTACTTACTGGCTCCGACTGATCGTACACTTCGCATCCTCCTTTACTTACTTTGAAAAACATTTAAAAATCATTTTGAAAATCTTTCCTTGATTTGAGACTAGACACACACGAATGTTCCTCTAATTCACTCAAACCAAGGCTTTGATACCAACTTTAAACATCCATAAAATTCTATCCAATTTAAAACTTTTTAACTCATTTAAAAACATTCAATTATTACAATTTGTTTTCAAAATAGTTTAACATCAGAGTTCCCAGAAATCATAATCATCAATCGAGGAAGTATACTGTCACGCCTTCGCTTTCCCGCAGCCATCCGCTGAACCTGAAGCAGTAAACTGAAACTGTAAGCCCGGAAGCTTAGTGAGTTACCCCCAAAATACCAATGCCATGAAGATAACCATATCATAAGTAACATATAAATAACAGAACAACCATGCATCATGATTCTACAGTGTGATTAGTCCGCCCGCACCAGGCCTTCAGTCCACCTGGTCCACTCTCTGAGTCTACAATATAACTGGACCGCCCGCACCTGCCCTTCAGTCTATCTGGACCACTCCCCGAGCCTCGGCACATCTGGACCGCCCTATCGAGGACTTCAGCCTATCCGGACCGCTCGTCGGGCCATCAGCCTAACTAGGTGCTCTCCTGGGCCTATACTCTATCCGGTCCGCCCTGGGTGTGTTGGCGTATAGCACGAAGCAGGACCCGCCTCAACCCAACCCCCATACTAATCAAACAATCATGTGCACATAAATATCATACGCTAGTATGTATATAACAGATAATCATACCAATCTAACAGATCGCTAACACAACAACCATCCTATAACCAGGATACCGACCTGAACGGTCACTAACATAACATCATCCTATATACCAGGATACCAACCTAAACCAAGCCACTAATATAATACCATCCTATCTACCTGGATGCAGATCTAGCAGATCAATAAACATATCAAGCAAATACTCGGATACAAATCCGATAAAGGGTAGGCCTTGGTGCTTTAGACCCTATTGATATAGTGAGGATAACTCACCTTGCAATGCTGGACTGAACCGCGAAATCATGCTCCCGAAACACTGCACCAAACTCCAACACCTATAACCATCAATGATCCAATTCAAAAATATTTGCTTACCAATTATCCTCAGAAGTTAAATCGGTCAAGCCTTGGTCAAAGTCAAAGTTAACGATCAAGGTCAACAGTCCATGTTGACCTCAACTCGTCGAGTACCCTTAGCTACTTGCCGAGTTCCTTGCATAACTCGCCAACTTACCGAGTCACTAGAGTGACTCATCGATTTCCGAAGGTTTGCGGTCGTAAACTCCTTGGCTGACTCGTCGAGTCTCCCTTGCAACTCGCCTAGTTCATACATGTCCAAAGGTTGGCAAAACCCTTGCCGAATCGCCGAGTAACTCATCTGACTCGCCGAGTCCACGACAATCTTCATCTGACTCGCCAAGTCCACGACAATCTTCATCGGACTCGCCGAGTTGACCATGCAACTCGTCGAGTCCCTTCAGTCCTTCATCTATACAAAATCTTCTTCGTGAAACCAAGGCTCCAAACTGTAGATCTAGGCTCCTAGGGTGTTATTGATGGGTTTTGAGCATTCTAACACTTCCTAAGTGTACATGCAACCCTAATAACCTTGGATCTATGTTTGTCTAATTATCATGCAAAGTTGAATTCCAAGGTTATATTCCTATCTAGCATACATGGGGAACAATTTTAAGTTGAATCATAGATAGAATAACTTACCTTGTTGTTGCTTGTATTCCTTGAAACCTTGTGAGACTAGCACCCCAAGTGTGATGCCTCAAATGCTTCACACAACACCAAATGCTCTTGGAAAGACTCTTGAGATAACACACACTTCTCAAAATCGGCCAAGCCCTCTAGTTTCTTAGTGTTCAACTTGTGTAGCCAATTTTGTGGAGAATGGGACTCTTATATAGTGTTGACACATCTAGGGTTACACCATGTAAACCCTAATGTGTCATGACTCTTCATTTCCATGACCCATGGGTTTGTAACTCCCATGGAGCATCCATGGAGCATCCTATGGGTAGAACCCAACTTGATAATCCATGGAGCCTCTTAGCCCACTATACAAGATATGAATGATTTACATAATCAACCCATATATTTAATTAGTTATCCTTTGATCACTTAATTAATTCCAAATTAATTCTTTGATCAACTAATCAAATAATATTATTAATATATTAGAACTTATAATATATTAATAATCTCCAAGTGTTATTTCTCTCATTTAGTCTATCCAATTGCATGGTGCCATGCAACCCAAATGGACCATGCCGGGTCGGGTCAAGTACAAGCCCGAAATAGTTATGGACTTAGACACCTTATCCAACAGTCTCCCACTTGGATAAGTCTAATAACTATATCTCTAGTACTTCAGGAACCGACCGGCAATCGTAGCTCTTTCAAGGTCTCTCGGAACTGAGAAGATGATGATACGCCATTTTAAGATAAGTGATCATATAATCCTCTGTTCTAGATATCAGCCGGACAAATACATGGAACATGTCTTGCTTATTGTCCAGCATTTGTTTCCCGATTTCCGATTTGTTTTACATAGAACTTAATTGAACACATCAACTTAGTTCTGACCGGGCCCAGTACATGGGTCAAAACAAAATCATCGAGGGGCCCAGATATCAGCTTCTAATCCAAGAAGGAACAGATAAACTTCGACTCATATGTTTGTTCTACCACTCATTGAATTACACACAAAAGTACGTTTTATAACATCGAGTTACCAATGCGGTTTCGTACAGTCAATGCATAACCAACTTGTAAGTAACAAATCATATCTCTAGGTTTGAAGACTTATATGATATTACCGTCTCACGATCACTCGAGATAAAATTCCATGAAGTGATTCCAGTGAGCGTGGGTTGAGTCCAATGCTCAGAACTTATGAGCACTCATGATTGTTGTAGCCTTGTCCAAGACCTCTACAACCAAACATGACAGTCTTGATTCATATCTACTTCCAACATATGACCGACTGTGGAGGTTTGAATAATATGTTATACCAAACAAAATTATTCTGGAAGTCAAAACATGCAAAAGAAATATAGTAAACGATCGGCAAGAGATAGTAACACTTTACTCATAAATAAAACACTTTTTATTCATCATCAAATGTCAATTACACTTTACAAATTTCGAGATTATCTAACTACTGAATCTAATATCATCCTTCAGCCCTATGCTCCGAGCATGCTGAAGATGCTTAACCCTACTCAGTCCCTTCGTGAGGGGATCTGCTGGGTTCTCATCCGATGATACCCTCTTTGCCACGAGGAGTCCTTCTTCAATCCGATGTCTAATGAAATGGTATTTTCTGTCGATGTGTCTGGATCTCCCATGATCCCTTGGTTCCTTGGCTAAGGCAACAGCACTTTCACTATCACAGAAAATTTCCATTGGCTCTTTAATAGCTGGTACAACTCCAAGGTCTCCAATGAAGTTCTTCAGCCATATCGCCTCCTTTGCTGCCTCGCTAGCTGCAATATACTCTGATTCACAAGTAGAATCTGCCACTGTCTCTTGCTTGGAACTCTTCCAAGAAATTGCTCCTCCGTTTAGGGTAAAGACCCAGCCCGACTGAGAGCGGAAATTATCCCTATCAGTCTGGAAGCTAGCATCACTATACCCTACAACTCTCAAGTCATCACTCCCACCGAGGGTAAGGACCCAGTCCTTAGTCCTCCGTAGGTACTTGAGGATATTCTTTACCGCAGTCCAGTGTGCCTTGCCAGGGTTCGCCTGATACCTGCTAACCATGCTCAAGGCAAAAGCTACATCGGGTCGAGTACACGTCATAGCATACATGATCGATCCTACAGCCGAAGCGTAAGGTGTTCGACTCATTTCTGCTATCTCAGCCTCAGTGCTAGGGTTTTGTGTCTTACTCAATCTGGTGTTACTCTGGATGGGTAACTCTCCTTTCTTGGAATCCTGCATGCTAAATCTCTTCAGCACCTTATCCAAGTAGGTACTCTGACTAAGTCCAATTAGTCTTTTACTCCGATCTCTCAAGATTCTTATCCCTAGAATATAGGCAGCTTCACCAAGGTCCTTCATAGCGAAACACTTCCCAAGCCAGGACTTTACTTCCTGCAGGGTTGGAATGTCGTTTCCTATGAGTAGTATGTCATCCACATACAATACCAAAAAGCTTACTATACTCCCACTAGCCTTGACATACACACAAGATTCATCTTCACTCCTAGAAAAGCCAAATTCCTTGACCTTTTCATCAAAGCAAAGATTCCATCTGCGAGGTGCTTGCTTCAATCCATAAATGGATTTCTCAAGCTTACACACTCTATTAGGGTACTCGTTGCTGACAAAACCCTCTGGCTGACTCATGTAAACATCTTCAGCCAACTTTCCATTAAGGAAAGCGGTTTTGACATCCATTTGCCATATTTCATAGTCATGAAATGCAGCTATGGCTAACAAAACCCGAATAGACTTAATCTTGGCTACCGGAGAAAAGGTCTCATCATAATCCACTCCAGGAATTTGAGAGAAGCCCTTTGCAACCAGTCTAGCCTTATAAGTGTGTACTTTACCATCCATGTCGGTCTTCTTCTTGAAGACCCATTTGCACCCTACTGTCTTACGACCTGGTACATTTTCAACCAAGTTCCAAACTTGATTGTCATACATGGATTGTATCTCGCTATCCATAGCCTCTTTCCATTTAGCAGACTCGGGGCCTGCGATGGCTTCCTTGTAGCTGTTAGGGTCATCTTGACTTACTAGTGTCTCATCACTAATAAGTGTCTCACCTTCTGCAGTAATATGGAATCCATAGTAATGCTCAGGTGCACTCCTAACTCTCGTGGAACGTCTCAGAGGTACAGATTTGTCAATTGGCTCAACAGGAGTTTCCTCCTCAGGTTGAGGGCTAGAGTTTGAAGTTCCTTCACCGCTTGATTCTTGAATTTCTTCAAGATCAATTTGCCTCCCACTGTCTCCTTGGCTTATAAATTCTCTCTCTCGAAAGACTCCTCTTCTTGCTACAAAGACCACATTGTCACTAGGTCTGTAGAAGAGGTAACCAAAGGATCGCTGTGGGTAACCGATGAAAATACACCTCTCGCTTCGAGGTTCGAGCTTATCATGAGTCTCGCGTCTCACGAAAGCCTCGCAACCCCAAATCTTGATGTGGTCTAGCTTAGGTACTTTACCAGTCCACATCTCGTGAGGAGTTTTGGCAACTTTCTTTGTAGGGACTAGATTAAGAATATGGGCGGCAGTCTCTAAGGCATACCCCCAGAATGAGATTGGTAGCGTAGCTCGACTCATCATGGAACGAACCATATCTAACAAGGTTCGATTACGCCTCTCAGCCACACCATTCAACTGTGGTGTCCTGGGAGGTGTCAATTGTGAGACTATCCCACATTCCCTTAGATAGGCGAGGAACTCTGAACTAAGATACTCACCACCACGATCGGATCGAAGCATCTTAATGTTCCTGCCCAATTGATTCTCGACTTCCTGTTTAAATTCCTTAAACCTCTCGAAAGTCTCTGACTTATGCTTGATCAAGTAGACATATCCATATCTACTATAATCATCAGTAAAAGTCAAATAATAACGATTAGCATCCCTTGTGGCATGTTTGAATGGTCCACACACATCCGTGTGTATAAGGTCCAACAAACCTTCACCCCTCTCACACGAACCTGTGAAGGGTGACTTTGTCATTTTTCCAAGTAAGCATGATTCACAACTATCATCTGACTTTAGGTCAAACGACTCCAAGACTCCATCCTTTTGGAGTTGGCCTATGCGTTTCTTGCTTATATGTCCAAGACGACAATGCCATAAAGATGCTTTATCCAAGTTATTATTAGTAGAATCAATACACAAAACATTATTTCCTAAGTTATCTACAACAGATACAGCTTCATACACACCATCACAAGGTAATGCTTTAAAATAAAGAACATTATTAAAGAAAGCATCAATAGAACCAACTTCATTATTAAATGAAAAGGTAAACCCTTGTTTGTACAAAGCATGAAAGGAAATAATATTTCTTGCCATTCCTGGTGAATAACAACACTTATTCAAATCTAAACTAAACCCACTACTTAGCGATAAAGTATAAACTCCAATCTTGGTAACAGGTATAGCTTTCCTATTCCCCATGATCAAGTTTATTCTTCCTTGCTCCACATCCTCACTTCTTCTTAGTCCCTGCAAGTCACAACAAATATGAATACCACAACCGGTATCAAGGACCCAAGAATTAGAATGGGGTGAGTTATTAGAAATGATAGTGTAAATACCTGCATGGTTGGGTTTAACTTTCCCATCCTTCACATCTTGCTGGTATTTTGGGCAGTTCCGCTTCCAATGAGCTTTTTCATGGCAATAGAAGCATTCAGCCTCTTTTGGGTCAGAAGAAGGAGTAATGAAACCTTTCTTGATTCCACTTGAAGAAGAGCCATCAAGGGTCCGAGCCTTGGTACCCTTAGAAGAGCTCTTTCTCTTCCTCCCTCGACTTTTCCCGATTGCCAAAACCGGAGTAGAGTTTTGAGTAGGAGTGATAGCAACCGACTTCCCCTTAAGACCTGATTCTGCGGTCTTGAGAAGTCCCTGAAGTTTGCTGAGGGTGACTTCTTCCTTGTTCATGTGATATGTCATGTGGAATTGATCATAGCACGATGGTAAGGAATGCAAAATAATATCTATTGCAAGATCCTCCGGGAAGTTCACATTAAGCTTCAGCAAACGATCCACATACCTTTGCATTTTCTGCATGTGGCTCGTGACGGATTCCCCGTCCTTCATCATGGTTGTTATCATGGAGCAGATGATTTCATACCTCTCTTGTCTTGCACTTTGATGGTATCTTTCCATCAAATCTTGGTGCATGTCATAAGGGTAGAAATCCTCATAAGACTTTTGGAGTTCCGCTGTCATCGTGGCCATCATGATGCAAGCTACTTTCGTAGCATCCCTTTCATGTGCCCGAAATTCAGCGATCTCCTGAGGAGTTGCAGTGGACTCATCAATCTCCTTAAGCTCCTTGTCAAGGACATATTCTTTGTCCTCGTAGCGGGTAATCATCCTGATGTTTCTGATCCACTCATTGAAGTTGGATCCATCAAAGGTGACTTTCCCACACAAGTTCATAAGGGTAAAGGAGCCATTAGGATTAGAGCCAGAAGCATTGTTGAAAGACATCTGAAGAAAAGAGGACAAGATTAGTTTAGATATAAGAGAGTCCTTAATAAAACAACCAAATGTAATATTAAGGCTAGGATCCAATCACAATATAATATAACTTAGAAGAGGTATGCCGTAATCTAAGCTATATCATATTTGAAAGGTAGGTGAATGACGATTCACCAATTTCCACCACGAAAACCGCAATATTTTAGTATTAGGTTGTTGAATGGTTCTTAGAAATTCCAAGATTCTTTGAGATTCAATGAACTTTTCAAAGGCATGTTTCAATCTCGAGTGTGCCCTCCAAGTTTTGTGACTGGGATACCGAGGATCACAAAACGAGGTGTGAAGTAACCATGCAAATCACTTGGTACCCTTAAAGTTTATCACTCAATCGATGTGCCGGTTAACCACACACGCTCCATCGATACTATAATAAACCCTAAGTCACCCTTTACCTACCTTGTTAAGTCCAAGTTAGTGTGCCGGTTAACCACACACGCTCCACCAACGACTTAATCAAAGTGTAAAGTGTAATTTCATGGAATAGCACCTTATTCACATTTTTCCTAAAGTAACTAAGATTGGGAATTTAATAAAACATTTAGTTACTTTATAATATTCATCATACTTTGAATGAGAATTAATAAGTCCTTGTCTTACCCGTTCGGCTAACGACCCTCCACCGATCAAGCAAGCGGTGGGTGAGAGTGGACACCCATTAAGTCACCATTTTATAGGCAACAACCTTATACCCACCTTATAGACCGGCTTCGTGAATGAGGCGTACTAGCGGTAAGACGACTTTGTTCTTATACATATATATATATATATATATATATATATATATATATATATATAATTATTAAATCATAATAATATAAGTATAAGGGTTGAATTTTAACTTTTAAAATTCTAGGGGTTGGAACTAAAGTTTTAACTTAACTTTACTTGTTCCAAAACTTGAGGGCAAGTTTTGTAAACTTTCAAAACTTTTCATTTCTTGTAACTTATGAGTTTAATAGAGTAATAAAATGAGGACTTTTCATTTTTCCTAACTCTTGTGTTCTTTTAATGGTTTTTAATCCAAGAGACTTTTGGTTTTCCATAACTTGAGGACAAGTTATGGACTCCATTAAAACACATTATGATCATGAATTAATCTACCAAAAAGGTTACAAATAATTCCTATGATCATCTAAACATCATAAGAACAAGAATATGAATATGAACACTTTCAAGAATCAAAATCACATTTAATCTTTGTAATTTTGATAACTAGTTGTTGTAAATGAGTTAGAAAAGACATTACACCTTCTAAAATAAGTTTTCAAGTACCAAAACATTTTAGGGTAATGATTCTAATCCATTTCCAGCAACTCAAGTCGAAATTCTGCACTCTGTCGACCCTACTCGCCGAGTGCATAAACCTACTCGCCGAGTAGGTTGAAGATACACATGAACTCGACGAGTCCTCCCCATGGACTCGCCGAGTCCATCAGTCAGACAGCAGAAATTTCGACTTTCTTCAACTTTTAAGCACAAATAACAAACAAACAAGCCTAGGCTCTGATACCACTGATGGGTTTTGAGCATTCTAACACTTCCTAAGTGTACATGCAACCCTAATAACCTTGGATCTATGTTTGTCTAATTATCATGCAAAGTTGAATTCCAAGGTTATATTCCTATCTAGCATACATGGGGAACAATTTTAAGTTGAATCATAGATAGAATAACTTACCTTGTTGTTGCTTGTATTCCTTGAAACCTTGTGAGACTAGCACCCCAAGTGTGATGCCTCAAATGCTTCACACAACACCAAATGCTCTTGGAAAGACTCTTGAGATAACACACACTTCTCAAAATCGGCCAAGCCCTCTAGTTTCTTAGTGTTCAACTTGTGTAGCCAATTTTGTGGAGAATGGGACTCTTATATAGTGTTGACACATCTAGGGTTACACCATGTAAACCCTAATGTGTCATGACTCTTCATTTCCATGACCCATGGGTTTGTAACTCCCATGGAGCATCCTATGGGTAGAACCCAACTTGATAATCCATGGAGCCTCTTAGCCCACTATACAAGATATGAATGATTTACATAATCAACCCATATATTTAATTAGTTATCCTTTGATCACTTAATTAATTCCAAATTAATTCTTTGATCAACTAATCAAATAATATTATTAATATATTAGAACTTATAATATATTAATAATCTCCAAGTGTTATTTCTCTCATTTAGTCTATCCAATTGCATGGTGCCATGCAACCCAAATGGACCATGCCGAGTCGGGTCAAGTACAAGCCCGAAATAGTTATGGACTTAGACACCTTATCCAACAGTTATTATCACGTAAATTTGCTAACTTTACGTGCACACGTGGCTCTATGGAACTAAAACACTCATAAGTAGCATTAGGAGAAGGTTTTGGACATTAAGGAGGGTCAAAGCTTCATAAAGCTTGAGGCTTTCTGTCCACAAAGCCTAGGGGAGTCAAGATCTGAAACTTTGCCCTTGTGACAAGCTCAAACCCGAAAATGACTCTATCTTGCCCTAGAAATGACCATTTTCTTCCACAAAAGGGAGATCTAAGCAATGAAAAGTAAATGTGCATGGTAGCTTTATACCTTAATCTTGATGCCACAATACTAGAAAGCCTAGATCTACAAGCTCTTTCTTCTCCGAAACTCTCAACTCTTTAAGAAATGCTCCAATACACTCTCTTTTAGTCTTACACACTCAATAATAAAGACTAGTTAGCTATTAGGGTTTCTCTGGACGTGAAGGTGACAAGGGAGGCTGGGAAGGAAAGTTAAGGACCTTTAAATAGGGTGCAAAACCCCGGAACTAGGGTTTCATCCTCCAGCTCCTACTCGTCGAGTCCCTTCTTGGACTCGGCGCGTAGGTCATTTAAACACGTGGACCAACCTAATGCTACTCGGCGAGTCACGCAACCACAAATTGATACTCGGGAATCAGGGCGTTACGACCAAAAGAGAGTGTATTGGAGCATTTCTTGAAGAGTTGAGAGCTTGGGACAAAAAAGAGCGTGTAGATCCAGCCTTTCCAGTATCGTAGCATCAAGATTAAGGTATAAAGCTACCACCTTTACTATTCATTGCTTAGATCTCCCCTTTGTGGAAGAAAATGGTCATTTCTAAGGCAATATAGAGTCATTTTCGGGTTTGAGCTTGTCACAAGGGCAAAGTTTCAGATCTTGACTCCCCTAGGCTTTGTGGACAGAAAGCTTCAAGCTCTATGAAGCTTTGACCCTCCTTAATGTCCAAAACCTTCTCCTAATGCTACTTATGAGTGTTTTAGTTCCATAGAGCCACGCATGCACGTAAAGTTAGCAACTTTACGTGATAACAACACCCTAGGAACCTAGATCTACAGTTTAGAGCCTTGGTTTCACGAAGAAGATTCTGTATATATGGACTGAAGGGACTCGACGAGTTGCATGGTCAACTCGGCGAGTCCGATGAAGATTGTCGTGGACTCGGCGAGTCAGATGTGTGACTCGGCGAGTCGGCTAGGGTTTTCCTAACCTTTGGACATGTATGTACTAGGCGAGTTGCTAGGGAGACTCGACGAGTCGGCCAAGGAGTTTACGACTGCAAACCTTGGGAATTCGACGAGTCACTCTAGTGACTCGGCGAGTTGGAGAGCTATGCAAGGAACTCGGCGAGTAGCTAAAGATACTCGACGAGTTGAGGTCAACATGAACCGTTAACCTTGACCGTTAACTTTCACTTTGACCAAGGGTTGACCGGTTTTACTTTTAAGGATAATTGGTAATCGGGTATTTGTGAATTGGATCAGTGATGGTTATAGGTGTTGGATTTTGGGGTAGTGTTTTGGGAGCATGATTTTGTGGTTCAGTCCGACATTGCAAGGTGAGTTATCCTCACTATATCAACAGGGTCTAAGGCACCAAGGCCGACCCTTTATCGGATTTATATCGGGGTATTTGCTTGATATGCTTATACATCCGCTAGATCTGCATCCTGGTAGATAGGATGGTATTATATTAGTGGTCTAGTTTAGGCTGGTATCCTGGTATATAGGATGATGTTATGATAGTGACCGGTCAGGTCCGTATCCTGGTTATAGGATAGTTGTTGTGTTAGTGATTTGTTAGATCGGTATGATTATCTATTATACACATGCTAGCGTATGATATTTATGTGCACATGATTGTTTGATTAGTATGGGGGTTGGGTTGAGGCGGGTGATATTGCCATATTTATACCTATTTTTAGGCAATATTTAAGTACATTTTTATTAATAAGTTGGTAATTTGTTTAGAATAATGGTACTCATGAGTTTAAATGTTGTTTGCAGCAAAAAAGAAGACATTTTGAAGGAAAGGGACTAAAAGCGTTAAAGAAAGAAACTTTGGGAATTAAAAGATTAAAGGAAAAGAAAATCTGGAAAAACCATCTTCACGTCGTGGGAACTTGACGATTCACGACGTGAGTATAAGTTCTTGAAGATATGTACGCGGGGTGAAGAAATCCTTGACGGGCACGGTTATCTGGAACTCACGACGTGAATATCTTATTATTCACGACGTGAATTTATAAAAATCAGCAACTATATAAACCCTTGACCATTACGAATAGAGGGGACTTTTGGCTAGAGAAAGGGGTTCCAGAAGACGATTTTGAGCAGAAGAAAAGCCCTGGAAAGAGGTTTTCAACACCAAAAGAGTGAAGGTCCATAATTTAGTTTATTTATTTGTTATCTAGGAACATGTTTCACTATACTTTGATTTGTGTTAATGTGTTAATTGCTATTATGAGCAGCTGAATCTAGCTATTATTGTTTAGCTAGATGAAGCTTCCAACTTATGAATAGGTAATTTTTATGGATTTATTCAGTTGGTGAATTGCTTGTGTTGGATTTATAATTACCTAGCATGCTTGTGTTTGTTTCTCTAGTTGCTGGATTTCATGATTCTGTGTAGCTTACTGACCATTAACTGCATGAACTTGTTTACCTAATGATTTAGTGAACATTAAATTGTTAGAGGTGGGATTGACCAATCTTAGTTAGTAACTAGAGTAAATAAACTTAGATGTGCTAGAGAACGTGGATTGTGGCTGTAATTGCGTTTACATAATAAATCTTACATAGCATATTCATATTTATAATTGGTTATGTGTTAAATTGTGTGTGACCATACATAGTTTGACATGATTTAATTACTTATTGGTAAAGTTAGAATTAAATTACTAATACAATTAAAACCAACTAGATAATCCATAATCATTAGCTAGCCATAAGGAAGAAGTGGATTCGAACTAGACAAGAGTGTGTTTTTACTTATTAATTGAATTTGAGTTAAGTTCGTCTGATCTTGTAAAATCAGATAAAACCCTTTCTAAACTTGTTAATAATTAGGTTAATTTGATAGCAAATAGATAAATTAGTAACACCGTTCCCTGTGATCGACACCCGACTTACCCAAGCTATACTGTAATTCGACTAGGTACACTGTCTATAAGTGCATAGTTAGTTTAAGTTTGTTAGGTTATAAATATTAAAATTAGTGGGTACTTTCGTGCATATTAAGTTTTTGGCACCGTTGCCGGGGAACGACTTAGTTTATTAGTTTATTTAGTTGCATTAGATTAATCGACCCTTTTTGTGGAATAAAATCTGCAAAAAGTTAATTAGTTATTTATTTTTGTTTATTAGCTTAGTTTATTAGCGTATAAAAAAAAATTGTTTTCTATTTCTGTCAATGAATTCATGACGTGAGTTTTATAAACTCACGACGTGAAAGCTGCGATTTTCAGTTTTTAGTATTTTCTTTTTCTATTTCAGTTGTACGTTTTTTTTATTGTGTTTAGTTTGCAGGAGTTCATGACCAGAGGATCTACCACACCCTTGGTGCCACCGATTGAAGATCCAGAAGCTACACTTCACAAGAAGACTGATAAGAAGATGCCATTGCAAGAGTTAAAGTCAGCATTTTCAAGAAAGTCGGGAAAGAAGACAGGGGAGTCAAGCTCGTCCTCGGAGAACAAGAGCAAGCTTGAACACTTGGATCAAATACCCGTCCAAACCGAATCTGAATATGATACCGAGCCCGAATTTGAAGAACATACGAGCGAACCCGAGAACGAGCCAAGGAACGAGATGGCAGCAATTGAAGAGATGTCCATGGGAGCTTACAAGAAGCGGATCTAAGAGGATGTGGGTCCCGGTTTAGTCCAACCCGCAATACCTGCCACTGCCACATTCGAGCTGAAGGGGCATATCTTGACTGCACTGAAGGATATCCCATTTAATGGGAAAGATCATGAGGATGCTTTTAAGCATTTAGATGAAGTCAACGACATTGCGGATTACTTCAATGTCCCAAATGTCAACATAAACACCGTCTTGCTTAGGATGCTTCCCATTACTTTCAAGGGAGCTGCTAAAGAGTGGTTAAAATCACTTCCACCGGGTACAATCACCACTTGGGCTCAAATGCGTGAGCAATTTCTGGACCAGTTTTGCCCACCATCCAAGATAGCTAAACTCAAGAAGGCAATAGCCAACTTTGAGCAACAGCCGGGGGAGTCATTATACGAAGCATGGGAGCGGTACAAGGGCTTGCTCAGAAATTGTCCTTAGCATGATCTAAATGTGCAACAAGAGATGTCGATTTTCTATGATGGGGTCAACGTTATGACGAGACAACTCCTTGACTCTTAAGGACCTTTGACAAAGAAAAATCCAAGGGAGGTCAAGGAGCTGATTGAAGAATTCGTGAAGCACTCTTGCGAATACCACAACCCTAGGCAAGATGGAATCAAAGGCGGTGGACGGGCCCAAACTGAAGAAATAGCAGCTGTGATGGCTATGCTAAATAATTTGGATCGAAGGATAACACAAATGGACCAGTCAATTCATGCCATGAGAGTGGGTTGCGAGAGGTGTAGTGGTCCGCACTTGACCAAGGACTACCATTTAGATGAGTTTGGGAGCAGAAAAGCTCAAGTGTGCTACTCGAGTGGGGATAAGTTTGATGAAGACTAGAGGAAACCAAAGAAGGAGTGGCTGCCATATGAAGAGTATAAGAAGCAAAAAGAAGAGAAGTATAGGCAGAGAGGTCGAGGCTTCTATCAAAAGGAGCAGCCACCAGCTGAGAAGAAACCCGATCTAGAGACCATGTTGATGAAGTTTACAGAAGATTCGGAAAAGAGACACGATGCTACTGATTCTGCTATTATTGAACAGCAAACTTTAATAAAGGATCAGCAAGCCTCCATCAATAACCTTGAAGTACAATTTGGTCAACTAGCCACTCTGGTTCATGAGAAGTTATCCCCGAAAAATCCCGAAACGAAGGCCCAATCTCTTGTAATGGACATAGATACTGAAGAAGAGGCCATCTCTGAGTTCTTAGAAGCCTTAGAAGTTGAACAATAGCAGCCCGATCCAAAGTTGAAGAAGCCCAAGCTCGAAAATCAAGATGCTGCTGAATTTCAGAATTCACGACGTGGGCCCGTCATGAACAAAAAAATTCTGTAGTTGGTTCGGTTTATCAGCCGCCTTTGCCTTTTCCTTCCCAAGCTACCCATAGTCCACTGGAATGAGAGCATCTAGAGTTTGTTAAGCACGTGAAGGGTATCCCGATTGATACTCCCTTTGTCGAGTCCTTAACCAAAATTCCCGAGCATCAGAAATTACCCGCAAGCAATTAAAGAAGCATTCTAAGGTGATTCTAAGTGAACAAAGCTTAAAAGCTGTGTTGGGAGAGACACTGAAGAAGATGGGAGATCCTGGACCCCTCACTCTTCCGTGTGAGTTTGGTAACAAAATGAAGGTTAATGCTTTAGCCGATTCTGGGGCTAGCATTAATTTTATGCCTTATTCATTTTATCAGAAGTTGAAAAATCAGAAGATGAAGGCTACAAGAATGACTATTCACATGGCGAACCGTTTAGTGACACAACCCCGGGGCATTGTGGAGGATATTTTAGTAAAAATTGGAAAAATTTGTTTTTCCAATAGATTTTGTAGTGTTAGATATGAAGGAAGATCCCAATGTTCCAATTATCCTTGGTCGTCCATTGCTTAACACTGTTGTAGCTCTTGTTGATATTTGCGAGTCTAAGCTCACCTTGAGGGTTGGAGATGAAAAAGAAGTTTTTGGGATAGAAGATGGCTTCCAAAGGAATCATGTTCAAGAAGAGGTGTTTACAATCAATGAAGATAATGAACTAGAAGAAATAGAAAAGCTTATGGAAGAAGAGATCAAGACAGTTCATCAAGTCAAGAGAACAAAACCTAGAGCATCTATTCCATATTTGGTTGAAGTCATTGGTTACAAGAGTCCACCTTCTTGGGTAAGCAAGGAAGATGATGAGATGACAAGTGATGAAGAGGAGGTTATTTCAAGGGTGAAAAAGCCAGTGGTGAAAGAAGAGAAGGATGCTATGGAGTGCAGCGAAGAAACTAAAGGGACCAAACGCAAGCTTGAAGAAGAGGTCAAAGCTAAAAAAGAGAATTCAAAGAAGGCGTACAAAAGGCGAGTTCAAGCTTACAAGAGGCGATTCAAGGAACAAAAGATCCTAGTGGTGGATTCTTCCGAGGACTCAACGTAGGAGGCACGGAGTCCAGCTCAAGACTCCAAGAAAAAAGAAGCGCTTCTCGGGAGGCAACCTGAGTTTGGTTTGCATTTTTTTTCTTTTTGCATTTTAGTCTTAAAAACATAGATCATGTCATCCAACTCAATTATAACATAATTAAACACTGAATGTGGGGACACTAAAACGGAAGTAGTAATAATAGAGAATTTAGTTGAAAGACAAATTTGATTTAGCATGAATTTAGTTGAATTTTTTCATTCCAGATAATATTCACGACGTGAATTTTTAGGAATTCAGGACGTGAATCGTGAATAAACTGGATAAATACTCAATAATAGAGTTTAGCCCATTAGACTAAGAGGCCCAAGATCAATCTGTGAGTTCCTGGCCCAATTTTAGCCCAGATGAAATTCTCGACGTGAATCTTAAAGAATTCACGACGTGAGTTTTCAAAGACATGGGACCACAGGATAAAGCCCTAAAAAAAACCAGTTGACCCCCATTTGTTTATACCACACGAAGTGGAAGCGAAATCTGGTCCCCCCTTGGTCCCCATTGCTCCGATTTTGGCCGAAAACTCCCCTAATCTTCTTTGTGCTTACGTAATACTTCTATCAAAGGTAATAATTATTGATTTTTAAGTTTAGTTTTTGCTCTAGTAGATGAACTTGGGGTTAGGGTTCGTTAATTGAGTGAAATGACGAAATTATTTCTTCAAAGTTCCGTAATAACCTTTGAATGATTATGCTTTGTGTTTGGAAGTGGTATAGGAGTAAAACCCATTGATATTATGACTATATTTACCACCCATTGTCGTGATTCTGCTTGCTGATATTGCGAATTCACGACGTGAATCCTAAAGGATTCACGACGTGAATCCTGGGACTGAACAGTTTTCTGTTTTCCTTTATGTCTAAATTGTTGGGTTGTTGTTTTGGCTGTGTTTGTTCCTTGTTTTTGCAGAAATGGCACCTAGAAGAGACTTACCTCTTGGGATTGCAAGTTTACACCCATTTTACGAGTTTCCAACCACTACACCCCGGGAAATTTACACGTGATGGAATACTCGGTTGGGATGGCTCTACAATCGAGAATTTGCTGTTGCTCCCACTATTCAGTGGGAAAGGATGAGGGAGGTTGGCTTGGTTGATAGGATGTCCCAATACCTAACAAAAAAAATTTGGGGGACGGATTTCAATTTACATGCAAGGGGTGGTTCAACCTGTTTTACATCCAGGAGCGTGTTTATAAGGAGCTTTGGGTGGAGTTCTTTTCCACGGTCACATTTCATGACAATGTCAGAGATCCCACTTTTCCCCGAGCTTTGGTCTTTCGTTTAGGCGGGGAGTATTGGGAGTGCAGTCTAGTGGAGTTTTCTCGCCGTATGGGGCTTTATGAAGCTCATGAGACCATCACTCATGAGTTTATTTTGTTTTTGAGGGACGCCACGCGGGTGTATGCGGATGGGGTTTCGGGACCGGAGTTTTGGAGTAACATTGCCGCTTGGGTGTTTAATTTCGGTGTATCTCCCGAGAGTAGCATCAAAAGCCCGATACACTGCCTCACCATCGCTTAATCACTTTCTCCATTCATCACAAGCATCACGGTGATAAAGTTACTAAAAGTAACTTGTTCTTTTTATGGTGTATCTTACAACCGGGTGCTTGCTGCAATATTCCCTATTTTTTGGCATGGTATTTGGCGGACTATGAGACAAGTGCTCGTCCTGGAAGCCCCATTTGTGGAGGGCATTTTGTTACCCGATTGGCCCGCTCTTATGGTCTTCTTGTTCCTGACATCACTCGTTCTCTAACGTGTATTGAGGGGAATGAGTTCAGTATGGGGTATCTGGAAACAATGAGGGTGGTGAAAAATTATGGCACACATTATGGAATTGTTCGAGATGATGATGAGGAGGAGGAGCCGGCCGAACAACCTGAACCATAACCACGGCCGAGGCACAGGAATTTGAGAGGACGGGGAGAACGCGGGCAGCCAATACATCCACCCGCATCCATGGTGGGAGCACCTTTTGGGAGTGACATGGCTGGTTATTTTGACCAGTTATCGTTGAGTGTCAATTAGATCGGAGGTACTATGGAGAATGTTGTCCGACATCTTGGGGTGGAGCAGCCACCTCATTTGGGGTATCATTACCCGATCTACCCAAGATGGGCGGCATATGGTGGACGTGGAAGTGATGGTGCTGGAACCAGTGGAGCACATGAAGATGAGGAGGATGATTGACTGTTTGTTTATTTTTATTTTGTTTGGTTTGTTTTAGTTTGTTTTTATTGTGTTTTGTTTATTTTGTTGGGATTGTAAGAACTATTTAGATATTATGTTACTTTTATTCTTCTTTGGTGGTTGTTTCTTAGAAATTGCTAGGAGCGCCTAAATAGGATGTAGAGATATAAGTGCGTACGTCTTTAGCCAGGAGTGTTTAAAGTCGAGAGTCGAGACCCATATTTTAAAATAAGTGTGGGGTGAGTCAAGAGAGAGGATAGTCAGCGAAAGAGTCAAAAACTGGTGAATTTAGAAGAGTCTTAATACATTAAGACATTGGGTTGAATTGTGCACATTAGAAGAAGATTTGGCAATGTTTTTCTGTCTGCCCAGATTTCACGACGTGAACTATTGTTACTCACGTCGTGAGTCAGTTCTCAGGGGTTTCCAAAATACGCGCAATTGCGACTTCATGACGTGACTTTTCTTTTTACTCACATCGTGAATCTACGGTTTTTACAAGTTCAAGGCCCTTGACATATTATTAATCCATGGGTTGATACTATTCTTCTTGTCATTATTCTGGAGATTATTTTGGCTCATTTTCACTACTATACAATGTGGCGTATGCTTTCCCACATTGTTCGTTCTATTTTGAAGATTTCCACCACATTTTTAGAAGATTGAAGGCTCGATTTCATGTTTTGCCGGTACATTCCTTATGTCGCGAGTTCAAGATCCAAGTTTCTATTTCTCAGAGTCCATATTCGAGATGCACGTTTTCCACACTTTTGGAGATGTTTACGCCACTATCCCAAGGGAGTCTGTTCCTTTTTCTCCCTTTTTCTTAATTTTTATTTTAGGCATACAATGAGGGCATTGTATGAGATAAGTGTGGGGTAGGGGGTAGAAAAAGTAAATTGCTAGATAATGATAAATTTTGATGGTAAAAATTTAAAATTTGAAAATTGAAATTTTTAATAATTAAATCTAGTAATAATAATTTGAACTGTAGTCGCTGGTGTTATATGGGATGATCCGATAAAAGTTCAAATGTTTAGTTGAGCCAATACACGTTATAGTGCATTTGTGGCCTCCCTTATTTTATTGAAATCATGGAACAAAAACATAACCCCGCTTGGTTTGAGGGATGCAATATGTTTAGCAGCCTAAACCTGAAATGTATCCAGGAAAGCTATGTCTTAACCAATAAAGGTTGAAGTTAAAGCGCCCCTGCTTAAGCATGTAGGTTTTGAGTGAAAAAAGTGAGTTATACATGTGAAAAAAAAAAGAGAAAAAAAAGACAAATTACTGAAAAGTAAGAATTCTTGAAGAATTTTGGAGCTGTTAAAGTATGAAGATCAAAGATCAAAGTTCTAAGGAATCAAAAGTTAAAGATGCAAAAATCATGAAAGAAATGAATTCAAAGAAATCAAGATTAAACTATCAAAGAAGTGAAGAATTCAAGAGCTCCAAGTATTGGTATCTTAAAGTTGTAATTCTCTAGTTTATGTATGCTTGGGTAGCTTTACAAAAATACTTTGAGCTTAAGTAAGATTTCTGGGGATGGATTCGGAGGGTTGCATAAAATGAGCATTGTTCGGAAAAATTGGGCGGGTGTTCATGAAGATTGTGAGTATTTGAAGTATGGGGGTACTTTAGGAAAATTTTAGACACAAATGCATGCGTTGAGGTCTTGGCATAATCGCTGAGCTGGAGTCGGATTTTTCTATGTGATGTTAATAATAAAGGGTTAAGTTTATATTTGCTTGAGGGCAAGCAAAGCCTAAGTGTGGGGTATTTTGATATTGCCATATTTATACCTATTTTTAGGCAATATTTAAGTACATTTTTATTAATAAGTTGGTAATTTGTTTAGAATAATGGTACTTATGAGTTTAAATGTTGTTTGCGGCCAAAAAGAAGACATTTTGAAGAAAAGGGACTAAAAGCGTTAAAGAAAGAAACTTTGGGAATTAAAAGATTAAAGGAAAAGAAAATCTGGAAAAAGTGTCTTCACGTCGTGGGAACTTGACGATTCACGACGTGAGTATAAGTTCTAGAAGATATGTACGCGGGTGAAGAAATCCTTGACGGGCATGGTTATCTGGAACTCACGACGTGAATATCTTATTATTCACGACGTGAATTTATAAAAATCAGCAACTATATAAACCCTTGACCATTACGAATAGAGGGGACTTTTGGCTAGAGAAAGGGGTTCCAGAAGACGATTTTGAGCAGAAGAAAAGCCCTGGAAAGAGGTTTTCAACACCAAAAGAGTGAAGGTCCATAATTTAGTTTATTTATTTGTTATCTAGGAACATGTTTCACTATACTTTGATTTGTGTTAATGTGTTAATTGCTATTATGAGCAGCTGAATCTAGCTACTCTTGTTTAGCTAGATGAAGCTTCCAACTTATGAATAGCTTAATTTTTATGGATTTATTCAGTTGGTGAATTGCTTGTGTTGGATTTATATATAATTACCTAGCATGCTTGTGTTTTTTTCTCTAGTTGCTTGATTTCATGATTCTGTGTAGCTTAGTGACCATTAAATGCATGAACTTGTTTACCTAATGATTTAGTGAACATTAAATTGTTAGAGGTAGGATTGACCAATCTTAGTTAGTAACTAGAGTAAATAAACTTAGATGTGCTAGAGAACGTGGATTGTGGCTGTAATTGCGTTTACATAATAAATCTTACATAACATATTCATATTTATAATTGGTTCTGTGTTTAATTGTGTGTGACCATACATAGTTTGACATGAATTAATTAATTATTGGTAAAGTTAGAATTAAATTACTAATACAATTAAAACCAACTAGATAATCCATAATCATTAGCTAGCCATAAGGAAGAAGTGGATTCGAACTAGACAAGAGTGTGTTTTTACTTATTAATTGAATTTGAGTTAAGTTCGTCTGATCTTGTAAAATCAGATAAAACCCTTTCTAAACTTGTTAATAATTAGGTTAATTTGATAGCAAATAGATAAATTAGTAACACCGTTCCCTGTGATCGACACCCGACTTACCCAAGCTATACTGTAATCCGACTAGGTACACTGTCTATAAGTGCATAGTTAGTTTAAGTTTGTTAGGTTATAAATATTAAAATTAGTGGGTACTTTCGCGCACATTAGCGGGTCCTGCTTCGTGCTGTAGGCCAACATACGCAGGGCGGACCGGATAGAATGTAGGCCCAGGACAGGCTGAAGGCCCGACGAGCGGTCCGAATAGGTTGAAGGCCCCGAGAGGGCGGTCTAGACGTGCCGAGGCTCGGATTGTAGACCATATAGACTGAAGGCCCGGTGCGGGCGGTCCAGTCATACTGTAGACTCAGAGAGTGGACCAGGTGGACTGAAGGCCTAGTGCGGGCGGACCAGTCGTATTATAGACTCGTGATGCATGGTTGTTTTGTTACTTATATGTTACTTATGATATGGTTATCTTCATGGCATTGGTATTTTAGGGGTAACTCACTAAGCTTTCAGGCTTACAGTTTCAGTTTATTGTTTAAGGTTCAGCGGATGGCCGCGGGAAAGCGAAGGCGTGACCGTACACTTCCTCGATTGATGATTATGATTTTTGGGAACTGTGATGTTTCAACTATTTTGAAAACAAATTGTAATAATTGAATGGTTTGAAATGATTTAAAAAGTTTTAAATTGGCTCGAATTTTATGGATGTTACAAGTTGGTATCAGAGCCTTGGTTTGAGTGAATTGGAGGAACATTCGTGTAAATATAGTCTCAAATCAAGGAAAGATTTTCAAAATGATTTTTAAATGGTTTTCAAAGTAAGTAAAAGAGGATGCGAAGTGTACGATCAGCCGAAGCCAGTAAGTAGACCCCAAAATACCATACAGGTATTTGATATTGTGATATGTTTGAATAGCATGCTAGTACTAGGCTAGGGATCTTTAGGAATTGCATCATAAAAATTTCCTGATCACATGATGCCTGCTATCCTAGGGTTTCCTTTATATGAGATTGACATCATTACTATAGTTATTTAGTGTATGCATCACGGTTGCACATAATTAAGATCTTATAGCATGAGAATGTTTGATTTAGCATTATGTTATGTTCTTGTTTGATTGGGGACTTGGGGTAGGATTGGATATTCGAAAGCCTATAGGGTCCAGCATGATGTATGGCTAGCATACACTAGTGCTACAGGGTTGGTGGAAGTTTCATGGAGGGGTGGATTGTGTAGGACTGGTAGATCAGCTGTGAGACAGTTAGCCTTCCTCTAGGAGTGAGGATTGAGCGCTCGCTATGTTTATGTATTTTGTTAGGGTGTTGTGATGATACTTGAGACAAATATGGGTAGGTGTAGAAGGTAGTATGGGCCCGTACTACTGAAAGCACAGGACCCATTCACGTAGCAAGGAAGTCACAACCCCTAGGGTGTGGTTGGGGTTAGATTCCAGATCGTTGTGCGGAATGTCTAATATCTTCCTGTTACATTTTTAGTATGGTGGTTACGAGGTATTTCGTGATGGTATCCGAACCAGGATCAGGACAGGACGATCAGGGTGCCCTGGCAGCACCTGAGGTCATTAGTCAGGATGGACTAGCATTGACAGAGGATCAAGTCAGGGAAATCATCCGTGAGGACGTGGTTAAGATTGTTCGGAGTCGGATTCCGGAGCTGTTTGGGTCTATCAAGACTGCTAGGATGGAGTATTTTGATGACATATGCGCAACTCTAGCTGAGACAGCTGCCGTGGTAGCTATAGCGGCTGTAGCAGCGGCAAGGGGAGGAGCCAGTCGGGGATTCCAGTACCGGGACTTAGACAACATGAAGCCCCCGACTTTTGATGGGATTCAGGACTCTATCATAGCCATGAGGTGGCTATCGGACATCGAGGGGTGCTTTTCACATGTTCCTGCCCGACTGACCAGAAGGTCAGGTGTGCCCTGAACATGTTGAGGTTCGGGGTGAAGGACTGGTGGAGGTTGATGACAGGGTCTTATTCGTATGAGTGGAGACCTGCAGTTTCTTGGGACCAGTTTAGGGACTAATCATCTAACTACTAAAACTAATGTCAACTCTCAATCCAATGCTCATAACATGACGTCTATGCTTAATCCTTGTGACATCCCCAAATTCTCGGCCAGAAAAAGACCGATTTGTTTATGCTTTGTTTTATAAAATCAGAGTAATCTTTTAAAGAAATCAGTTGCGAAATTTGTTCCCAAAACAAAATATGATTAAATTTATCAAAGCATTTCCTTAAAGAAATGTATTTTCATTATATAACAAAATCTCGGGATGTCATGTTCAATACAGACCAAAAGCATAAACAGAACAAAATAGACCTTACAACAGTTATTCATAACTACTGGCCTATAATCCAAAATCTCTCGTCAAGTCCACCAACTTATACTCTTGTGCCATTACCTGTAATGCAAAGAAAACTGAGTGGGTCAGGCTTGGGAGCCTGGTGAGCATATAAGGTTTTCAACCCACAATAATATAATTATTATATTCAACCATCAAACAATCAACTCAATTACTCATCCCTATTATCTTTCTTAGGATTTTACCCTAGGAATTCAACTACCCGCCATTCAATCATTCCTAAGGATTGACCTAAGGAATTAGCACAAAATCTATTGCTACATAAGGCGCATCTACCAACATCATCCTTTAAGCGCCTCTGCTAGGATTACGTCATACACTATGAGGCGCGACTGCCAGGTTTATGACATTCTCTTTTAGGCGCATCTGCCGACATTATCTCATAAGCGCATCTGCCAAGATTATCCTATAAGCGCATCTGCTATTATTATGACAATCTCTATTTGGCGCATCTGCCAAGATCACGACATTCACTACTTGGTGCATCTACCGATATTATTCTCAAGCGCATCTGCTAGTTTTATGACATTCTTTAATTGGTGCATCTACCAATATCATTCTTAATCATCTTTCATACCTCATCATTTTATCACATACCAACTATCTCATCTACCCATGTTCTACCCAACATATTTGTAGATATAAAATACATATACAGTTTAACTCATTTAAAAACTATATAAAACATTCATTCCATACTCATCTCAAATAAACAACAATATATAAACACATAGCAAGTATTTTATAACAAATACTTCATACTTATGTGTTAGAAGAAAGTAACCACACACTCTCCCAAACATATACTTAATACATTCAAACAATACTTGTATTATACCCGTGTTTATGAAAGGGACTATACACCCACACGTATAAACAACTTTATATTATCCACATAGCACGTATTTTATAGAAAATACTTAATATTTATGTGTTAGAAGAAAGTAACTACACACTCACACATATAAACAACAATATACTTAATACACTCAAACCATACTTGTATTATTATCGTGTTTATGAAAGGTAGTATACACTCACTTGATCAGAAGATGATTGGACAGCACTACCACTTGCAGAAGTAGTATTCTTCGGTAGATCTGGAAGATCTCCACAAAAATCGAACTTCTCGTGGGCAGAGCTTCGGCTCGGGAATCGCACTTCACGGGATCTCGGGAGCGTAAAACTTCTTTCCTAACTTGGATATGAGATCCGGGGTGTCGGGATGGCTTCGGGGGTTTACACGCAGAGCTTCGGCACAAAAACGAGGAGAAATGAGCAAATAAGCCCGGAACCCTCGCATCCTATTTATAGGAGGCTGAGGCCTCGGAGTACGCGGGGCGTACTGCCTTACGCGGGGCGTAAGGCTCCGAAATCGTCATTGCTTACGTATCCGAAGAAATCGAGTGCGAAGGTCGTCATGCTTCGCTGTACGTGGGGCGTACGCTCGTACACGGGGCGTACTTCGGATGAGTCCGATGACTCGTCTTCGGATAAGGCCGGGATTTAATAATTAAATTTAATTATTAATTCATTAATAAACTTCGAAAATTCATATCTTCTTCATACGAACTCCGTTTTCGACGTTCTTTATATCCACGCATAGGTGAGACTACGCTCTACGACTTTCGTTTAGACTCCGTCAGCTAATTTTGAATATTATTTTTATTATTTATTTTTAATAGGTCGGGACAGAAAATTTCGTTATAAATTCATAACTTCTTCGTCCGATGTCCGTTCTTGCCTAACTTTTCGTCGTTTCGCTACTAACAACGAGATCTTCGATTCTCGTTTAGACCGCTAAGGCTAAATATCACTCTAAAGTGAATTCACTTTTTACGTCATTCAGCGTTGTGCCGGTTCTGTCGCGAAACTTCAACAAGTCATAACTTCTTCGTTATAACTCGGATTTTGGCGTTCTTTATATGCACGGAAACCTTGTAACATATACTACAACTTATTTAGGATTATTCATCCTAAACAATCATCTATCAAAAAGTCATTTTTGACGCTTATTGTCTCTAAATTGACTAGCCCGGATCTACGGGCGTTACAATCCTACTCAGACCTTTGTGAGAGGATCTGCAGGATTATCTTCTGACGATATTCTTTTCACTATGAGATGACCTTCTTCAACTCTATGTCTGATATAATGGTACTTTCTATCGATATGTCTTGATTTACCATGATCTCCCAGTTCTTTGGTCAAGGCAACCACTCCTTCATTATCACAAAAAAGTTCCATTGGTTTTTGATTGGTTGGGACAACTCCAAGATCTCCAATGAAGTTCTTCAACCATGTTGCTTCCTTTGATGCTTCACTTGCCGCTATGTACTCTGATTCATAGGTAGAATTAGCCACTGTGTCTTGCTTGGAACTTTTCCAAGTAACTGCTTATCCATTTAATGTAAATACCCATCCAGATTGAGAACAAAATTTGTCTCTGTCTGTTTGAAAGCTGGCGTCACTATACCCAGACACTCTCAACATATCACTGCCTCCAAAGACTAGAATCATATCCTTTTTCCTTCACAGATACTTGAGAATGTTCTTCACTGCTGTTCAATAAGTTCTGTCAGGATTTCCCTGATAGTGACTGACCATGCTCAAAGCAAATGGCACATCAAGGCGAGTACATGTCACAGCATACATGATCGATCCTACAGCCGAATCATAAAGGATGCGACTCATATAAGCTATCTCTTTATCCGTACTTGGGCCTTGAGTCTTACTCAATTTGGCATTGCTCTGAATAGGTAGCTCTCCTTTCTTGGAATTTCTCATACTAAACCGTTTTAGTACCATGCACAAGTATGTACTTTGACTAAGTCCAATTAGTCTGTTCTTTCTATCTCTCAAAATTTTAATCCCAAGAATATAGGTAGCCTCTCCTAGATCCTTCATAGCAAAACACTTTCCAAATCAAGATTTTACTTCTTGCAAGGTTGGAATATCATTTACCATGAGTAGTATGTCATCAACATACAACACTAGAAAAGTTACTATTCTCCTATTAGCTTTGACATACACACAAGACTCATCCTCACTTCTTGAAAAACCAAATTTTGTGACTTTTTCATGAAAGCAAAGATTCCAACTGTGAGACGCTTGTATTAATCCATAAATGGATTTCTCAAGCTTAAACACTCTATTGGGAAACATTTCATCAACAAAACCTTCTGGCTTACTCATATAAACAACCTCAGCTGGCTTCCTATTAAGGAAAGCAGATTTGACATCCATCTGCTAGATTTCATAATCATAAAAGGCAGTTATAGTGAACATTATCCTAATAGATTGACAAATTTACAAAAATGGTCGCTGTAATGTAAAATATTTTTTAATGTAAAAATACATTTTCATATAAAAATATGTTTTTATTTCTTTCACATAGAAAAAAAAGTTTTTTTACGTATAAAATATGTTTTTTTTACGTATTTGTTTTATATAAAATATTTTTTAATGTAAAAATATATTTTCATATAAAATATAGGGACCATTTTTGTAATTCTATCTTAAAATGATAAGAATGATAAAAAATGAGAGGAGGATGATTCAAACTTGGGACCTCCTTCCCCCTTTCAACTAAAGCTCTAACCAACAAGGCTCGAGCCAAAGTAGTTATATATTTCCAAAAATTAATTAATATTATATAAAAGTGTAAATAATTAATAATAAAAAATTCAAAAAAACATATTTAAAAAAAATTAATAAAACAAAATATATTTTTAGCGTATTGTAAAAAAATATTTTTTACAAAAAATTTACTTGTTTTTTTACATTTTTGTTTTACATAAAATATTATTTTATTGTATTTAAAAAAATACTTTTCATATACTATATTATTACATTGCTATGATCCTAAAACATATTTTACGTTATGTTATCACGTTCTTAATGTTTTTACGTAATAACATTTTATACGAAAATGTATTTTTTAAATATATAAAAAAACATATTTTATACATAAAAAAAACTTTTTTCTCTATGTTAAAGAAAAAAAAACATATTTTTATATGAAAATGTATTTTTACATTAAAAAATATTTTATGTAAAACAAATATGTAAAAAAACAAGTAAATTTTTTGTAAATTTTTTTTATAATATGCTAAAAATATATTTTGTTTTATTAATTTTTTTTAAAATATGTTTTTTTTTTTATTTTTTATTATTAATTATTTACGCTTTTATATAATATTAATTAATTTTCGGAAATATATAACAGGTTTGGCTCTAGCCCAGTTGGTTAGAGCTTTGGCTGAATAAGGAGGACGGAAGGAGGTCCCAACTTCGAATCCTCCTCGCCTCATTTTCTATCATTCTTATCATTTTAAGATAGAATTACAAAAATAGTCCCTATGGTTTACCCAAAGTTGCGAATCCAATCCCTTTATACTTGAAACGACGAAAATACCCTTGCTAATTCAGTTCCTAACGGCTGAATACTAACGACGTAAGTAAAAAGGGTCATCTATGCAAGTTTTACAAACCACAGGGGCCATTTGCATCAAAAAAATTAACAGGGACTGACTTTGTTACTTTTGGCAAACCATAGGGACCATTTTTGTAATTTTGTCTAATAGATTTTATCTTAGCCACTGGTGATAAGGTTTCATCATAGTCAATCCCTGGGGTTTGAGTAAAGCCCTCCGCAACCAATTGTGCCTTGAATATGTGCACGTTTCCATCCATGTCGGTCTTCTTTTTGAAGATCCATTTGCAACCAACTATCTTTCGACAGGTTCTTGATCAACCAAATTCGAAACTTGGTTGTCATACATGGAATGGATCTCGCTGTCAATTGCCTCTTTCCATTTAGCTGCCTCAGGGTCTGTCATTGCTTCCTTGTAGTTAGCTAGCTCATCTAAATTTATCAGTGTTTGATCACTGATAAACGTATCACCATCTGAAGTTATATGGAAACCATAGAACTCAGGTGGCATGCTAACTCTATTGGAACGACGAAGAGGTATTCAATTGTCTACTGGCTCAACTGGAATTTCTTCCTCTAGTTGAGTGCTAGTGTCTTCTAAGGTTCCTTTATTGATTAACTCTTGAATCTCTTCAAGATCAACCATGCTCCTACTATCCTCTTTGCATATAAGCTCTCTCTCTCTCTCTCTCTCTCTCTCTCTCTCTCTCGCGCGCGCGCGCGCGCGTACGCGCGAAAGACTCATCTTCATGCTACAGAGACCACCTTTTCACTAGGCATGTAGAATAAATATCCAAAAGACTTATGTGGGTAGCCAATGAAAATACATTTCTCACTTCAAGCTTCTAGCTTGTCATGAGTCTCTCATATAACGAAAGCTTTACAACCCCATATTATGAGGTGTGCTAACGAGGGAACCTTCCATGTCCACATGTTGTGAGGTGTTATGGAAACCTTTTAGTAGGGACAAGATTAAGGATATGGACGGTTGTCTCTAAGCCATAACCCTAGAATGAAATGGGAAGAGTGGCTCGACTCATCATGAAATGAACCATGTCCAACAATGTTCGATTGTGCCTCTCAGCCACACCATTAAGTTGTGGTGTTCTAGGAGGAGTCAAGTGTAAAAATATTCCACATTCTTTGAGGTAGTTGTGGAACTCGATACCATGATACTCTCCTCCTTTACTAGATCGGGACATCTTTATTTTCCTGCCTAATTGATTCTCGACTTCGTGATTAAACTCCTTGAACTTTTCAAAGGTTTCTAATTTATGTTTGACTAAGTAAATATAGACATATCTACTATAATCATCCGTAAATGTTACATAAAACCGATTACCATCTCTTGTGGTGAATCTAAAGGGCCCACACCCATCTGTATGTATGAGGTCCAACAAACTTTCACCTCTTTCACAAGATCCAGTGAAAGGTGATTTTGTCATCTTGCCCAAAAGACAAGATTTGCATTCATCATTTGGTCTTAGGTCAAATGATTCCAAAACTCCATCCATTTGGAGTTGGGCGATGCATTTCTTGTTAATGTTCCCAAGAAGACAAGGCCATAAGCATGCCTTGTCTAAACCATTAGACAAATCAATATGAAATACACTATTGTCTAAGCTATCAACACAAATCACAAAGGGATGCAGAATAACGATTCACATCTAAAAAGAGGGATTTCGTAATCTTATAGCGAATTTATGAAGGTAGGTAAAAGCAATTCACCAATTTTGAACTATGAAATTCCTAGATCTATTGAGATTCATTGAATCAATCAATGTCATGTTTAATCACAGATTATGCTTTACTATTTGTGACTGAGATGCTGAGGATCACAAACGAGATGTGAATAACCATACAAATGATAATTTTTGTCGATGTTATTTACTATTTGGCACAAATTATGCTTTACTATTTGGCACTCTCGATGTTATTTATCATCTCATTTTAATGTGTCGGTTAACCACACAAGCTCCATTAATCAATGATAAATTTTTTGAGATGCCCATTACTACTCTTTATAGTCACTATTCGTGTGCCGGTTAACCACATACACTCCACTAACTACTATAAAGCATAATGTGCTATTTTATGGAATAACATACTTTTCACATTTTTCGTAAAGTAACTAAAGGTAGGATTTTATAAAATAGTTTAGTTACTTAACAACATTATACTTTTAATGAAGTTAATGTCCTATCATATTCGTTTTACTAACGACCCTCCACCAAACAAGGAAGCGGTGGTTAAGAGTGGACATCCATTTAACTACCATTTTATAGGCAGTTTTCTTATACCCCACTTATAGTTCGGCTTCATGAATGAGGCATACTGGCGATCCGACTGACTTAGTCTTATATATATATATATATATATATATATATATATATATATATATATATATATATATATATATATATATATATATATAGTAATTAACTTTTAATGTTATATATATAAGATGTATTTTAAAAACTTTTCTAAAATAGTAGGTTTATTAAATTTTCGAAATTAAAGAATTAGTTTAATTTAAATAAACCAATTGATATTTGACATTAATTATTAGAATTAATCAATATCTAAATTAATTATTTACACACTTAAAAATTAATTATATTAATCAATTTAAATAATTAATCAAGTCAAAGATTTATCTCATAATTTGTAGTTTTTTATTTAATTATCGAATATGCAACAAATTCACATTTGGAAAATATTAAAATAGATAATTACCAAATAAAAGGCACACAAAACAGATTAGACAAATAAACTCGAAAAATTTGACCTGTTTAGATCTCACGTCGTGAGATGCAAAAAAATCAAAATATTTTGTTTAATCAATTCGCTTATGTGCAATTAGATGAAAGACAACATATGCTCTGATATCACTGATGGAAAACGGAGACTACAAAACAATGCTCTAAGCGGAAAAACATTTAACAGTTAAATGATTAGGGCACATGCAAGCTAAGGAGGATCTATGTATTTCACATAGAGGCAACATACTATGAACTATCAAACTACAAAAATCCTAATGAAATCTGAATTCATAAGGGAAGATTACATACCTCTTGATATGTTATAGTAAACAAATCTAAAATCTTCTTCAAAGCTTTTTGGAAGCAAGCACCACAAGTATCATGCCTCTAATGGTTCACACCCAACACTAGCCACTAAGATACTTGAAGAGAGACGAGAGAAGTGAGTAAAATTTCGGATTTCTCTAGAGAAGAATGTGTGGTTGAAATTAGAAGACTATAGGACCCTTTATATAGCTGAATGAAACATGGGGCCAAAGCTAGAGTTTTTGGGATAATACCTAAATTAATTAGTAAATAATCAAACTGCCTTATCTTCTTATCAAAGCACCCTTGGACGAAAATTCTAGGTTCTTCCTAGCCAGTTTTCGTCTACCCCATCCCATGGGGTTCTAGAGCCTTCCAGGTTCAACTTTCAACAAATAACCAAACCATCCATGCAGTTTTAATTAATCCAATCAATCCTAAAATTAAATCTAATTAATTTTTGATTAATTATTTATAATATGATATGATCTCTAATTAATATATTTTTTCACAACATATTAATAAATTCATTTTGATTTCTAATTAATTTATTAATCACATAATAAATTAATAAATCAGTCTCTCTCTCTCTCTAGAAATCATCATATTCAATTACTAGGTTTGAGAGCAATCCAAAAGGACTTTGCTAATAATTCAAGATTATACTAATTTAGTTATTGGTTTAGACACTTAATCCAACAGACACGTGTTAATCTTCTAGAAGCGGTGACATGGCGAATTCCGGATGAGACACGTGGCATTGGCTGGGAGGGGCCAGCAAGACAAGAGGACGTGGTGCGCCTCTTGTCTATGCGTGGCACGCCTCTCGGAAGCCTATATATGTTTTCGATTAAGCTTATTTCAACACCAAAACTTCCTAAAACTCTCTCAAAACCTCAAGATTATTTTAGGTCAAATTTTACGGGTTTTCATTGGTCAGTAGTAGGGCTCTAGTGCGTTATAGTGTCTGAAAAATAGAAGCATTCGGGTCGGGATTCTGCCCGTGCAGTTTCTTGTTTTTCGCTAAAATCTTTATAAATTAAGCTACACTTATTATATTTCAAGTGTAACATATATTTATGTTCACAGTCATTATTATCAGCGTATAAATAAGATTTTTAACTTCCCAAAATTTCCAATAAATTTGAACTTTTTAAAATAACATAAATTATCCATTTAATGTATTTTATTCAAAACAAGTAAAATACCAAATGCCAAGATTAATTCAGTTTCCAAACATTATTAGTTATAACTCTAAAAATTTATGAAAACATAACCAATTCAATATCAATTCCAAAAAACTTTCCTCGAGCCAGTGTGTACAATCATGCCCGGCCATCTTGTGTAACTAAAATAGTATTTTTAAGGGAAAAGGGGTAAGCATAAAGCTAAGTGAATTCCACACATACACAATATCATATCATATAATCCTTACCCCTATACATAGATACAAACGATATCAAACATATAAACACACACGCATGTCAAAGAACGAATCAATAACAAACGTACTCCTATTGGGACACATTAGCTATGCTCGATTACCCTTGCTCAGTACATCGAGCCCTTGGGACACATTGTCTAATCCCGATACCCCGTACTCAAACCCAGTGGGACACATTGGCCATGCTCAATAGTCCTTGCTCAGTTCGTCGAGCCTTTGGGACACATTGACTATGCCTGATCCCCCACTTGGATTCGCCAAAGTCCTATCATACATAGTCCTCAATACGCGAGGCAAACCACTAGACTCTACCCAGCCTAGTACTACCCGCATAAACAATATATACATAACACACACGAACTGATGTAAAGAAGATATAACACAACACGGTGTAGTGAGGAACTCACCTCCAAAAGCAAAGAAACCTCCAAAGCAACTTGGGACCCACTCACACTTGCTTTCCCTTCACACTTCCTAATAATAGCTATTGTAGTTAAGATTAGTTAGTCATTTTCCCTAATAACGTGAATAGACTAACAGGTTAAATTTCAGATTTCTACATAAAAATCAGGGTCTATTTGGGACCTATTTTGACCACCTTAAACTCCATATTTAGAAACTGAACTACATGCAGATAGATAAGGTCCTTAGCTTTTCAGTGACTATTCACACACCTTCATACCATTTTTCTACAATTTATGCCAAATTTTACAAAACTGCCTCACATAACAATTCATTCCAAACCAGTCTGGATAAATGGTCATTTTCTCTCTAGTTATAGGCATTCATGGCTTTCAGTCAAAACTAATTAACTGTAGTAGACTCACATACGAAACTTTGGGCACTAGTCTTGGCCCAAAATGATGTCCATTGATTTTTCTATGAATTTTCAAAATTCAGGACAGATTCAACAACTTCTAAGCATCAATGATATTAAGTCACCTTTACCCTTTTATTAAGCTCTTAATGAACAAGTTTTAACTCTCAAACTTTCAGTAGATTTTAGGATCACAAAAAAAAGATTATTACGATGTGTGAGTTTTCTTGTTTTAATGTCTAAATGACTTGACTTAAACAAGGCTTAAACTTATGACTTAATCACATAAAATCATACTTCTCCACATGGGTTAAGTTTATTTTATTGTTAGAAGATGATTTCTTTTGAGATAATAATATAATTATTTCAATAAGACTTATAGAGAGTATAAGTCTATTATGTTGAGAATGTACCAAGAGAAGAGTATTGTATTGGTGGAGTAATATATGAGTTTTCATGATAAATTCTTTTATAAAGTCATAAGCCTCCTAATAAGTTATAAGTTGGTATTATGATTATATGCTAAATGTTGTAAATAAACTATTCACTAAGCGTATTCTTATTTTGTTAGTATTTGTTTGGTTAAACTAGTAAGCCATCAATGGAAAAATAGTAGTTTGCTTATAAATGACTATTATCTTTTGTATAAAACATTGTAACACAAGACAGATCCTGGGGCGGTTTAGAATGTATTGTGTATATTACTTAAATTTTTAATACTTAAATAAATCTAAAGTTTGATTGTATGTTATCTGGAAAAAAATTATGTGTATTTTGTATATATCGTTTGATGAGAAATCTGGTTATTACACTATTGCCCCACTACCAACAAGTAGAGTTATATTGCTAATTTTAAAAAGAACCTGTTGTGGGATGTGGAGATCGCCTATCCTTATGGTATGATCATTGGGTCGAATCCAGAGTTCTATGTGATAAGTATCCACATATATTTGAATTTGAATCTGAAAATTTTTGCTCTATGGAGAGTAGAATTGAATTTACCACGTTCAACTTCTCTTGGTGATGAAACTAGAAATGTGATAGTGTATAAGAGGTACATGAACGAAATAATTGTTTAGGGGAAATAAATTAACTAAATCTTTCTGAACAAAATGATCGATGGAGATGGATTAAGGATGATTCTAGGTTATTTGTGGTGAAGTCTCTACGCAACTCCATTGAGTTAAAACTGTATTCTTAATCATCTTATCTACACCACTAGAACAATTGGTCTTCGATCAAAATCAACTTTTTTTGGCTGGAGAGAAACTCTAAACAAAATACCAGCCAAGGTGGCTTTCTCAAGAAGGGGGTGGGAGTTTTTCTATTGACATGTGTAGTACTGTCTCAATGCTTGATTTTTATTGTTCGATGCTGGTTTCAATAGGGATAAATTCGTCTGATGGTGTGGATTAGTTTCAAAGACGTTCGCAAGGTTTTTTGTTTCTAAGTTTGCAACATTATTTCCATTATTGGTGGTAATTGAATTCTTTAGATGTTGGTCTAGTGATGTTTTATGTTGTCTAAAGAAAGCTTATCAAAAGTTATTGTCTGATGTTATCGGGTGGAGGTCACATAACTTTATCTGTCTTTAGTTACACTTCTATATTCTGCCAACGGCTCTCGGTGCATTCAGATCAATTTCGCAAGCTTCTTGGTGTCAACTAATTTTGGGGGTTGCTTTCGTAAATGTTGCTTTTTTGCTGCAATTTTAGTTTTATCCTTGGTGTCCAGGGCCGACTCAAAGGAGTTCAAAGTGCACCATGAACAGGGTCCCCTAAATGATAGGGCCCAAATTTTTTTAGCATATATATATATATATATATATATATATATATATATATATATATATATATATATATTAGCCTAGGTTTAGTTTAGGCCCAAATGAAGTTAGGTTACTTCTTTGCTCACTACCCGCCACAAGAAATGCATGTAGGAAAGCATGCCTGAATTTCATCATTACTCCAGAAGCGGGAAAATCGACTGAAACTTAGGGAAATTAAAAAACGCTTCAATTTCTTTGATGATTATGCAAATATTATAATGGCTAATAAATTGTCTCCAATTCTAGATAGCAACGGTCTCAATCTTTGAATAAAATCAATCAATTATGGAGGTTTGAGGTTCTACTTTTGATTTATTTCTTCTTTCTTCTCCAAAATCAGAAGTAAAACAATCTTACAACCTTTATGAAAAATAGTTTTGAGTTCTTACAATCATACAACATTTCGTTTTGTTTGTTGAAAATCAGATTTTAGAGCTCCAAGTTTCGAAATCATAAGGTAAATGATTTTCTGATTTTTAATTTTTATGTTTGTATTATTATTATTATTATTATTATTATTATTATTATTATTATTATTATTATTATTATTTGTAATCTAATCAATGGTTTGTTTTTTTGTTTTATGTTTCTAATTTTTTGAAGGACACACAAATTAAAGTTTAAATTTGATAAGTTATAAAACAAACTTGAAGATCGATTAGATCTTTGTAACAAGTATTATGATGAACACAAAACAATTAATACGACAAGAATGGATCAAAATATGTCGAATGATTAGATCAAATAATCCTCAGCAGAGCTCGACTAAGAACTTCCGCTGTAGAGGATTTAGGGTTACAAGAACGATAATAAAACTTATGAATTAAGCTCTGATCAATCTATTCTATCGTTACTATCGTTAACCTAAGATGCATGCAAGCACCTATATTTATAGTAAACCCTACTAGACTCACGGATGGACAGGCCCATACCGGAGATACAAAAATGGACTAGCTAACGAGCCCAATAGACGCAACATATTACAAAACACGACCCAACAATCTCCCCCTTTGCGTCAAATTGGAGCGAGACTACTTCTTCTTTTTGCTTGGGCCAGCAGCGGGAACTTTCTTCGTAGTATCAAACAGACGAGAGATTAGTGCGAGAATGGTCTGTCTGAACCGAATGTACCACTGAATCATGTCATCGAAGTACTTGACATCATCCGCTGTGTTTTGCTTGCATCTGTGGATGATCCCCAAAACATGCTCTAAGCAAGCAGTAGTGTACAGATGTTTGTCAGCCAAGGCGAAAAGACATTTCTGTCCTTCGTTCCTGGTGAACATGACCGAATTCCTTCTCGAGTCAATTTTACCCATCTGCATTTGGTTAAGATCACTGACAGAACCAACAGGAGATATTGTTGGTTTCTTCTTAAATACGCTTGCTATCTCCTGATCCATCAGTGCAACTTCCATGATGTAGCACACGAGCATCCTCTTGAAATGGTCGATGATTGGACCGTATTCAGCTTCGTTGGTAAGCGGGATGTTGTGCAAGATTATCCAATCATGGGGATTGAGGTTCGGAAGATCTGCAAAGGAAATGGCATGTTCGGTTTTGGTAGATCCCCGAAGTACCTTGAACCGAATGTTGATGAAGTTCCCTTCACTGTACGGCTTCAAGACCCGAACGTTTACAATTTTCTGAGCGCTCCAAGTCTGATACTGAGGTTGAGCGGCCTTCAGATAAAAATTGATCAAGTCCCGATCAACCTGTGGATGAGGATGAGGGAACTCTGAAACGTTGGCGAAGGCGTGAAAGATGAACGCCTTTCGGGTCAGTGGCATGTCGAATTGTGAATCGACAGTGTTGGAACAATCAAGTGAGATTACAGGTTCCAGCCACAAGATACTCGGAGTGTTAATGGCTTCTTTTATCATCCTCTCGAGAGTCCAGGCAGGAAAAAGAGTTTTCCTACTTTCAAGAAGGTCGTGGGCTTCCTTCTGTTTTCTTTCAACTTCTTCAGCTTCTCTAGCCACACAAGCACTGATATCAGCCTTATTGTTTCGACTTTTTCGCTTCAACAGTTCAGCGATAGTCTCTTTATCTTCATCTTCATCCTCCTCAGCAATCTTCTTGCCTTTATCTTTCACACTAGAACCGGAGGCTTGGCCTACTGGAGGAGGTTCGGTTGTATGAGTTGCCTTTGAGGAAGGAGGTAGTTGAGACATTGACTCCTTCTCTCCCCCTTGTTTCGGAATGGACACGAAATCAAGTAGCCCTTCGATTTTGCTTAGCAGGGCAAGGGCGGGAGCGAGCTTCTCTGCAAGGTCACGCCTCACAGTGTAGTTTAGGATGGGATCATGTGCTTCGAGGATGTTGGAGATGGCAGAGTGGACATCCGAAACACACGACTTTATCACCTCCCTTTCGGACCGAAGAGAGTCAATCTCCTATTGAGAGTTGGAGAGTTGAACACTCTTGACCTTAAGAGCGGTGGTCTTCCTGGCTAGAACATCCATCAAAGAGTTCTCAGCAGCCAAATCTTCTTGTAGCTTCGAGAGACACTCTTCAATGGTTGCGCAAAATGCTGAGTTGTCATCTGAAAGCGTTTGTCGAAATGAAGCGAAGGACTTCAACTCAGTGGAGACTGACGTTGTCAACTGTTGAACAATTGGTTCCAACGTAGTCTTAGCAACATTTGCACTCTCCTGTAAAGACTTTAACAGGGCAGAGGCATCAGAAAATAGTTTATCGACTTTTTTGGTCGCAGCCTGACAGGCTTTTGTTGAGGTGTCGATAGCGGAGGTTGCAGAAGCAAGGGAATCTTGCTGAGCTTTAGAAAAAGCGTCAACAATCTTCTGAACTGCATCTTCAGAAAGGGATGACTGAGAAGTGGAAGAGGAGGCGATGAGCAAGTCAATCTTGTCATGGAGCTCCTTGAGATGTCGCTTGGTTACTGGAGTGTCATCATCATCATCGCTCTGCACTTGAAACGGACTATAGTAGACCGAGTCAAATGTCATATTCTCCCCGCCAAGAAATTGTTCTTCTCCTTCTGAAGCATAACCAGGAGAAGGTGGTGGTGGTGAAGCTGGTGGTGCAGTAGTATGGGTAGGTTCGGGTTGGGTTGTTTCGGGTGTTGGTGTGGGGTTAGGTGCGGGTGCTTTTGTGGTTTCGGGTGCTTGAGTGGTTTTGGGTGCATCAGTATGAACCCCCGTATCAGATACGTTGGCTCTAACATTTGCAGTGGATATTGTGGTTGCGTCGGTGAATATTGGTGGTGGTATTGGGATTGAAGTGGGTGGTATTGAAGTAGTGGAAGTTATGGGGGGAATAGAAAAGGGAATAGTTTTAGGTGGAGAATTAATGGGAGAAGTAGAGGCATGAACTTCTGGGGTAGGAGATCTGGGTGGAGTGTTGCCTCGTGGAGAGTCGTCAGAATCCGAACTCTCACCCTCAGACTCGCTTGAGGAGGAAGCGATAATCAGCTTTCGCTTCGGCTGAGTTTTTCTCCTCTTTTGCTGCAGAGACTGAGCAGCCTTGGTTGGTTTCCTCTTCTTTGGAGATGGGCCTTTAGCTCCTTTTGCCACCTGTTTCCCCTTATCAGCCTTCTTGCCTCTTGGAGTAGGCTTGTCGGCGTCATGAATGGACTTCAACATCTCCGGAGTGAGATCCCTCGAACCAGAACGCTTGAATTCTTTGTATGTCCTGATAATCCGACTATCAGCAGGAACATCGCCATACATAGTTTCCGGAATGGAACCGTTGAACAGAAACTTGGAAGCGTCCGAGACAATGATCTTCGTGGTATGGAATGTACCAATCGAAGACATTGGAGCACCAACGACAATGGGGACGTGGTACTTGTCCATCACCCATTTCGTGATCAGAGTCCAGAACCTAGCGTAGGAAATCTCTGAATGCCTGGAGGTAGAGGAGAGACTCTGGATGAGCTGTTGCCATAGAACGGACCCATAATCTACATTGATGCCATTGTAGATACCATATATTATGGACAGAAATAACTGACTGGCACCATCAGATCCAGCACTTCTTTCAGATAACCCTTTGAATAGAACAGTGAACATCCCGTTCCACTGTGGAGGTAGGCACGACTTCTTGAACTTCGTGAATGTAGTAAGCACCTCCGTATAACCCATGTTATAAAACATGTTGAACAAGTTCCCCATTGGAATCGTTTCAGGGTTAACCCTCATAGAATTAGGTTCAAACCCTAACAGCGAGCAAAACCTTTGCCTGGAAATTGATGCCTTGTGCTGAAAAACATCAAAGAAGATTCTGTCAACAACCTTGTCGTAATGAGCAGTTGCAAAGATTTGCGACAAGAACTCCATTGGAACAGATTCAGCTCTTGTAAGTGCAGGAGCGATCGGAGAAAACTTCAAGCACTCGATAATGGGGAACATGAAGGCGTCGTAAGCATGAGGGGTTAAATCAATGATGAGGCTTTGTTGTGGGCGAATGGGCAGTATGTGGGATGTTGCGTGAACAGAAGATGAATCCGCCATTGCTTGAAGAGAGTGGAGAAGATGATGAGCAGGGAAGGATTAAGGAATTTTTGCTCTCTGGGAATTTTAATTGCGGTAAAGAGATAAATGAAGGATTATGTTGCCTTTTATACTGGGGTTTAAGGAGAGAGAAAGATCTTCCCAAATCTTCGATTGAGAATTGAAGGGTTTTTCGGAGTTGACTGATGCGTGACAGTTGGGGTTGCCGATGATCACACATGAGAGAGAATGTCAGACCCCTAATAACACGCCTCCCATCATGCGTCGTTTGGATATGAACAGGTTCAGATTCACACGCGCCCCTCTTGCGCCGTTTGGAGATGAGACGGTTCCGATTCGCTTGCTTTCCCTTTTAGCGCCGTTTGAAATCAAATCGATTAGACTCCTGCCTGAGTCAGCATGTCTTCACCTGATCCCTTTAAATTGTAACGACATCTTTTGAAAAATTCTCCCACGTGGATTAAAATCAACCACAGCCTTTAATCAACCACCAATCCAATGAAAATGCTTGTAATTAATAGAACCTGAATTTTGGAAAATCAAAGATTTTCGTGCTTAGGGTGTAAAAGAAAAGAAATAAAGCAATATTTTAGGGAAAATATGTGATGTCAATAAAGACACCAAACAAATGATCCCAGGCACGAATCTCTTTCTTCAAAGTCAAGAGAGACCTTAAAGTGTTTATGTGGTTTCCCTTTGAATAACGATCAAACACTTATTAAGAAGTGTTGAAAGGCTTCTTTTAACTAGGCTTATTAGGGTGGCTTTCGCTTCGATTCAAAATTCCTAATCTTGATATAAGATAGAAAGCGAACGAAGTACTTGTGAGACCGGTGTAGTCTGTTGAACAAGTAGGTTGGGAATAGTTTAATTTGGCTAGGAATATAAAATCTCAAAAAAAAAAATTAAAACTGGATCCCAAGGGAAGAAATGTTATTGATTTTAACAATTTCATAGGAATCTCACAAAAAGAAAAATTTGAGACTTCATGAAGATACGTCCGTCAATTCATTAGTGAAAACTAGATCAAAGTAATTGTTCATCGTCAATTCGTATTGGGTATTGAATTTTGGGTTTCACTTAGCTCGTAGTAGCACGAAACTAAGATCATGAACACAGTAATTTTGTAACCATAAACCGCAATGGTAATTTCTGAGAGTCTCAAGGGTTACGTTTGTGAAACGAATGTGATGGAGAAATGTAATGTAGATGGTGTAAGAAATCAAAGTACCTCTGCTGTGAAAAATAGGACAAAGCAGAAAACTCTTATCTCATGTGAGAAAAGAGTTAGGTAGCTCATGATTAGAATAAATGTGATAGCCTAATTGGGAAGACAAGGTTTGTGTAAACCAAGTCATTAAGGCTATTATTCAGAATCATGTGAGGCTTTGGACACATACAGCAGCATGCTTCTAGGGACACTTAGCTAATTCAACAATTTCCCCATAAACGAATACACAAATAAAATTAAAGCCAAAAAGAAAATAAAGAACAAAATATTTTTGGAGTTTTTGAATTTATATATAAAAAAAATATTTTTGGAATTTTTGATAAATAAAATTGAAAGAAATAAAAAAAATAAGGCAGAGAAAGAAAATATAAAAAAAACTTTGGAACCGAACCCGAGCGTTCGGTTTATTTCGGTTGTGAAAAACTTTGGAACCGAACCCGAGCGTTCGGTCTATTTCGGGTGAGAAAATTTTGGAACCGAACCCGAACGTTCGGTATATTTCGGTTACCAAAGAAAATAGATTTTCAAAAAGAGAATAATTTTGACAATAAGATAAATGCATTTGGAACAATTATACATAAGATTTACAACCAAGAAAACTACCTTTGATTGATGAGCGAAAAGCAGATTATGCAACCGATCCCGAGCGTTCGATTCATTTCAGTACATTAGTACAAGACCCGAACCCGAACGTTCGGTCTATTTCGCTTCTTACTTTTGAGTTTGAGAGGTAATTTGTGGTACTGACTCCGATTCCATCATACCTAGCCCTTGTAGAATTTTGTTGAACGACGCTTCAGGAAGAGCTTTGGTGAAGATGTCAGCCAGTTGATCAGTGGTTCGAACAAAATGAATTTCGACGTTCCCATCTTCCACATGATCTTTAATGAAGTGATACCTCAGTGCTATGTGCTTGGTCTTGGAGTGTTGCACTGGGTTATGACAGATCCTAATTGCACTTTCAGAGTCACAATATAGTGGGATCTTTTTCATATTGAGTCCATAGTCCCGGAGTTGACTTTGGATCCAAATCACTTGAGAAGTATAGGAGGCAGCTGCAATGTATTCTGCTTCAGCTGTAGACAAAGACACACAAGTTTGTTTCTTTGATTGCCAGCTAACCAACTTCCCGTCAAGGAATTGGCAGCCTCCCGTGGTGCTTTTCCTGTCTAGTTCACAACCTCCAAGGTTTGCATCTGAGTAGGCTTGAACGAAGAAGCCTGAGTTGGATGGATACCATAGGCCTAAAGAGGTAGTTCGCTTGAGATAACGAAGTATGTTCTTCACTGTAAGCATATGAGGTTCACGAGGATTCGCCTGAAATCTAGCACAGTAGCATATAGAGAACATTATATCAGGCTTGCTAGCAGTAAGATACATCAGAGAACCGATCATCTGGCGATATAGCGTAATATCAACTGCTGGCTTATCCAAGGATGGAGTGAGCTTGGTGCCGAACGCCATTGGAACTTTAACCTTTGAATCTCCCATCATGCCAAATTTTGCAAGGAGAGTCTTTGTGTAAGCTTCCTGATTAATAAAGATGCCTTCGGGTCCCTATCTAATATTTAAACCAAGGAAAAAGTTAATTGGACCCATTGAGCTCATTTCAAATTTAGTCTCCATCAGCTTTCTGAATTCAGCCGTTAAGCTAGGATTCGTTGAGCCAAAGATGATATCATCGACGTAAATTTAAACAATCATAAGGTGGTTACCTTCCTTCTTACGAAAGAAGGTTGGGTCAACCGAACCTTGTTTGAATTTGGACATCTTTAAAAACTTGGTTAGCGTTTCATACCAGGCTCTCGGAGCTTGTTTCAGTCCATATACGGCTTTGTCCAAAATGTAACAATGATTGGGGTACCTTTCATTTACGAATCCAGGAGGTTGCTCCACGTACACCGTTTCTTCAAGTTCTCCATTTAGAAATGCGCACTTGACATCCATTTGGTAGACCTCAAAGTTTTTGTGTGCAGCATAGGCAAGAAATATTCTAACAGATTCCAGCCTAGCTACAGGAGCAAAAGTTTCTTCATAGTCGATTCCTTCCTCCTGACAATATCCTTTCACCACCAGACGTGCTTTGTTTCGTATCACGTTGCCTTCCTTGTCCATCTTATTTCTGAAGACCCATTTGAGACCAGCAACTGAGGCATCTTGAGGAGTTGGAATGAGGCGCCAAACTTTATTCCTTTCGAATTCATTCAGTTCGTCTTGCATAGCTTGAACCCAATCGGAGTGATAAAGAGCAGTGTTAACTATCTTTGGTTCAACTTTTGAGACGAAGGAGTTAAACATACATAATTCTACTTTTGAAAATAAGGAAGTTTGTTTTGCCTTAAGTTGTGATCGGGTCAGAACCTTTTCAGAGACATTACCGACAACTTGGGAGACAGGATGATCTCTGGTCCATTTGACAAGAGGAGGGTAATTTGGATCATAAGATGGATCCAATTCAGCGTTTACCATCTCTTCTAGTTCGGATTGACTGTCATCGTCATAAAGCATATCGGTATTCTCCCCCTCGACGGATAAGCTTTCAGTTGTGTCTTGAGTTTCCGGAGCTACAGGGGTTTCGGGCGGTGTCGAGCGTTCGGGTGTTGACGTACCTTCGGGTGTTGTAGCACTTTCGGGTGTTGAAGTACCTTCGGCTGTTGCTGTTCGTTCGGGATCAGCTTGAGAACTATTCTCCCCCTCAACATGTGAGCTCGGCTGTGATGAAGAAGATGGATCCTCCCCCTCAACTGAAGCATCGTGCTGTGGAGGTTCGTTGGAACTTGATCCTCCTTCGTTCATTCGATTGGCAGCATTTTCGAAGAGTTGTTTCAGTTGATCTACTTTGTTGTCTGCTGCACTGACTTCCGAGAGAGTAGCCTTCTCTGGTTCATCGAATAACTCGACAAACTTCTCAAATAGGTTTGCGATCGAGGCTGTGACTTGGCCTGTTTGAGAAAAGATTTCTCCAACTGTATCTTTGTTGGCCTTTAGCTTTTTGACATAGCTATCATCAAAAGTCACGTAATAAGTCTCTTCTATTTTCCTCGAGCGCTTGTTTAATACCCTGTACGCTTTAGAAGTAAGAGAATAGCCCAGAAATATCCCTTCATCGGCTTTGACATCGAACTTGTTACGGTGTTCTTTAGAATTGAAGATGAAGCACCGTGATCCGAACACATGGAAAAATTTTACATTTGGCTTCCTGTTGTTGATGATATCATAAGGAGTGAGAGTGAATCGTTTATTGAGATATGTCCTGTTCTGCGTAAAACAAGCTGCAGCAATAGCATTAGCCCAAAAATATAAAGGTAAAGAAGCAAAACTTAGCATGGTTCGGGCCGCCTCACACAAAGATCGGTTTCGTCTTTCGACAATTCTGTTTTGTTGAGGGGTGTAGGGAGCTGAGAAGTTGTGACTGGTTCCTTTGTCGGCCAAGAATTCTTCGAATTCTTTATTTTTGAACTCCAGACCATTGTCGCTCCTGATGTTGCGAACGACTTTCTTCAGCTGTACTTCAACCTGCTTGATGAACACCTTTAGCTTGAGAGTCGCTTCAGATTTATGTTTCAGAAAGAACACCCATGTAAAACGCGAAAGTCATCAACAATGACAAGAATGTACTTGCTACCGCCGATGCTTTCGATAGATGATGGACCACATAAATCAATGTGAATTAACTCTAGTGGTTCAATAACTTTAGTGTTTATAATTGATGGGTGACTTTGACGACTCTGCTTCCCCATTTCACATGCAGCACACAAATGTTCTCGATCGTACTTGAGCAATGGAAGACCTCGAACATGCCATCCAGTGACAAGTTTGTTGATGTCCTTAAAGTTGAAATGAGAGAGCCTTCGGTGCCATAGCCAGCTTTCGTCAGATTGTGCTTTGGATAACAGGCAGATAGTTGGATTCCCTTTGATGGGTTTGAGGTTCAGGGGAAACATTTCGCCTTAGCGCTCCGATTTGAGAATAACTCTTTTCGTTTTCTTCTCAATTATTTCCGAACCCTCATCATCGAATGAAACCTTGAGACCGGTACCTCCAACAAGCTGAGATACACTGATGAGGTTGTGCTGTAGTCCTTCAACGTATGCAACCTTCCTAATTGTAAAATCACCATTTGTTATCATTCCATAGCCTTTTATTGTGCCAAATGAGTTGTTCCCGAACTTGAAATTTCCACCGTTTGAAAGAGACCGAAATTCCCTCAGCTCTTCCTTCCTTCCTGTCATGTGACGCGAGCAGCCACTGTCAATATACCATTCTTTGTCAAACTGCTCGTCACTGATAACCTGCAAAAATTAAGCAGATTTAGGAACCCAAAGTTTCTTGGGTCCACGTGAGCCTTTCACAGAAACAGGAATAGTAAGAGAGATGTCAACAAGATATGTTCTTTTTATTAACGTTGTTTCATCTTTCTTTTTAATGGTGAAAACCTTAATTTTCTTGGGATTTGATGCTTTCGATTTGGATTCTGGTTTAGGTATTTGGACTTTGGGATGATTTTGATTTGTTTCGACTGATGAAACCTTCGATTTTCCTTTCAGATCTGTTGAAGATTTAGGTTTTTGATTGTGAACAGAATTGAATTTAGAATGAGGTTGAGATGAATCAGAAGAATTAGAAGAAGTAGAACAAGAGAATTTAGACTGAGAGGATTTCTTGGCTTGAGGTTCTAAGTGACCCTTTTGTTTTTGATCATTAGTGGGACTGAACCTAGAACTTTGGTCTCTTTTGCTCTCGGAACCGAACCTCTGCTTTCGGTAGATAGTGTTCTATGAACCGAACCTTTGCCTTCGGTTGTCATATTTTTCAGAACCGAACATATCCTTTCGGTTGTCATGACCCTCAGAACCGAACCTCTCCCTTCGGTTGTTATTACCTTTTTGCGATCTAACAGCATTTTTCTCTGATTTTGAGTTTCTGTCATGATAAGAGAAAAGGGCGTTTCGAGATTGCCAAAAATGTTTTCGTTTAGAGAGATTCTTCTTGTATCTCTGATTCCTTTGTTGTTTTTGATTTTTCACCTGCTTCGGCTGACGGTGGATATTCGCTTTTTGTTTTTGCTTTCTGTCAGCTGGTTCACTTTGAACTGATGATGTTTCGCTTGAAGGAGTGACTTCTTTTGCAGAAACATCTTTTTCTTCAGGAACCTCTTTTGTACCACTAGTACTTGGCACGTCGAAGCTATCAGGCTTGTTCAAAGGCTTTGGCACATATCTGCCTTTGGTTTTCCATGACGTCCTTTCTGATAGACCAACGCTTTCGTCAGCATTGTCGATAGGAGCGGACCAGAAGAACTCATCGCAACCATCAGCATTATCTTCGTTTACAATGGCTGTGAGTTCGGCTGTCTGATGTTTGGTTACACCTGTGACCTTATACACCTGATTTGGAGTTGTCCTTACCTTTTGGTATACTACAGCCTTTTCTTCAAGGATTAGGGACTTTTGTTGGGACAAATGAGCAAACTCCACAGAATTTTCTGAAATAAGATTCTTGTGGTTTTTGGGTTCGCTCTTGACAAACTCTGAACAATCAACTATGTCCTCTACAGAAATTTCACTCATATCATCGTCCTCATTAAGCTCAGATGCATTTTCAACATCAATTTTATTTTCTGAGCTCAAGTTGGCATTCAATGAGTCAAACTTTTGTATGGTTTCGGTTCTTAGTTTTAGTTTATCATTTTCATCCAAAAGATTTTTCAGCATGTCCTTATGGTCCTTGGACTTTATGAAAGATTCGATTTTGTCTAGACCATACATATATGTCGGATTAACATCCTCAGACGAAACTATACTTTCACAATTATATGCTTCAGCGTCAATTTCATTCTCCTTAAACTCAAGGAAGGGCAAAATCATGCGATGAATTTTCTGCCTTATTTCACAGTTCAAATGAAGTTGAGTGATATTAGTGTAAAGACGTTTAGCAATTAAACAAAAGACATTTCTCTGTTTTAAAAGTTTTAAATTGTCTCTTTATAAATAAATGTTTTCATCCTTGGATTTGATGAACTCCGACTCCTTCAGCTCGATCCACATCCTCCGTTCCTCACTCTTTGAAGACACCCTGCTTATTTGGTTAGTTAGGTTAGAGTTGGTGACCCGTGTTTGAGTTAAACTGTTGTCTAGATGAGAGATTCTTGAATTAACATTTTTTAGTTCTTTTTTCATATGAACTTTGTGGGACTTTGAATGAAACAAAAACGGATTGTACCTTCTTGATTAATTCATCAAGTTCGTTAAACTGCACGCTGAGAGGTTTTGCTGTGAAGCACAAGTCCTCTCGCTCCTTTGTATCTTCAGTCCCACCATCTGTGTTGTATCCCCTCATATGAGATACATCTGACACCATCAAGCACTTTCCACCGCTCCCTTCATCTTTCGCCACATAATCCTTTCCATGAGATGGCTTCCTCACTTCATCATCCTCAGAATCGGTTGACCACACCTCCACGCCACCAAACTCATCATCTGCTACCGAACCCTGCACAATTAAAGCATTCATTGAAGGGTTAGTGACAGCTTTCTTTTTCTTGATCTCTTCCAGCTTTTTCATCAACATAGCTTCTTTGTCTTTCTCCTCATCCTTTTCTGCCATTTTCTTGAGAACACAATCTTTGGCATAATGGTTCTTTCCTCCACAATAATAGCAGTTCACACCCGAATCTCCTTCAGCTTTCGGTTCCTTCTTTGGTTCTTCTGCCTTCGGTTCTTCCCTGACCTTTTCAGAACTATAACTTCCCTGCCAATTTCGGTTCTTATTAGTGGGAAACCTTTTCTTGATGAACATCTTCGGGTTTGACACCATCATTGCATAGTCCTCAGAGGTAAGGTCATAATCCTCTAAGTTAAGGTCTTCATCTTCCATCACACCTTTGCTTTTGGACAGAAGGGCCAATGATCCCAAGCTTGAAACCACGTTTTTCTCCTACAAGACAATCTTTTCTTGGGATTTCAAAATCCCTACCAGCTTTGCCAATGAGTAAGATTTGAATTGCTCATGTGCTTTAACAATGGACACAACCGCTCTCCACTCAGATCTAAGACCGTTTAAAAACGTAACCTTTTGTTCAATCAACTTCCTTTCAATATCATGTTTAATCATCTTACTAAGAAGATGATTGAAGCGATCGAACGTCTAAGTTACAGTTTCTTCAGGACTCTGCTTGAATTCACCAAACTCGGACAAAAGCAAGGTTTGAATGGAATGCTCGAGATCTTCGTCTGTGGAATATAACTCTCGCAGCCTATCCCATATTTCTTTAGCAGTGCTGCACGAACTAACTAGCCTGAAAGTATCAGATTGAAGAGCGAATCTGATTAGTCTCAATGCTTTAATATTGCACTGAAATTTATCTTTTTCGTCTTGAGCAATATCTTTTACGTCTTTCAACAGATCATTATACTCTTTCTGAGTTTTAATGATTCTTGATGTTGCTGAATGAGCGAATGGTCCAGACATGATTGCTTCCCAAATAAGATATCCGTTGTCCTCAGATCCAACGACATAATCTTCAAAGTGATGTGCCCAGACTTCGTAATCCTGGGTGTACAGGATGAGAATCTTCGTCGTTGATCCGATGTTGTTTGAGATGTTAATGGGATTTGACTGAGACTCGTCCATGCTTGATCAAATAACCTGTTTAAAAGATCAGACTTGTAATATATTAAATTAGGGCAACACGAATAAATGCTGAGTTACGTCAATTATGGGATGACGGCTCAATAAATATTAGTTAATGCGGAATAACCCTAATCGCAACCTTTTTCACAGAAAAGATGTGTATGAATTACATAGCCTCCTGCTCTGATACCAATTGATAAGTTATAAAACAAACTTGAAGATCGATTAGATCTTTGTAACAGGTATTATGATGAACACAAAACAATTAATATGACAAGAATGGATCAAAATATGTCGAATGATTAGATCAAATAATCCTCAGCAGAGCTCGACTAAGAACTTCCGCTGTAGAGGATTTAGGGTTACAAGAACGATAATAAAACTTCTGAATTAAGCTTTGATCAATCTATTCTATCGTTACTATCATTAACCTAAGATGCATGCAAGCACCTATATTTATAGTAAACCCTACTAGACTCACGGATGGACAGACCCATACCGGAGATACAAAAATGGACTAGCTAACGAGCCCAATAGACGCAACATATTACAAAACACGACCCAACAAAATTCAGAAGGATTAAAGAACAAAGTCAAATTCGAAAATCAGAAGGAACATATTCAATTTATGGTAAATTTTTTTATTTTATTTTATTTTTTAATTTTGTTTCTTTGATTCTGATTCTGATAGGCTTCTTGAAAATAAAATTCCGAAGGTAAAACCAAACCAAATTGATTTTCTGGTTCATTTTAAATATCCAGTTCTTTGATTTTAGAAGATCCAAAGGTTTCGAAATCTTAAGGTAAATGATTTTTTGATTTTTTTTGCTTGTTCTTTTTTTTCTGGTTTAGTTGTTCATTTTTGTTTTCAGTTTTTGATTTTTTTTTAAGGGATACATAAATCATATTCGAAAAATAGAAGGAACAGACTTAACAGAGTCATACGGAAATCCATTTTTGATTTTTGAAGGTAAAAGCACCTTTGATTTTGGTTTTTCCTTTTCTTTTTGTTTATAATTTCAATTTATGATAATCTTGTTATTTGTATTTCTGATAAGCTTCTGGAAAATCAGATTATGATGAACTACTAAAAAATCAGTTTCTGATAAACTACTCAAAAAATAGATACTCTGATGACAATGACTTGTGATCGACATAATGGTCTGAATTTGATCACGATTGAGATAAACCTTTGGATAAAGTTACTTATGAAGATGTTATAGAAGAATTTATTTCAACAAATATTAAAATGATAGTTGTTTTCAGTTAAAAAACAACTTTTCTTTGTATTATTTCGAATGAAATTTTATTTATGTATTTTGCAATTAAAAATTGAAAAATTAACTTTTTTTGTTTAAAATTTAGATTTTTCAAGTTTTAGGATTTTTTTTTGTTACATTGTACAGGTTTTCAATATCTCCCGTCCGGCCCTGTTGGTGTTGCTTTAGGTTATATATATATATATATATATATATATATATATATATATATATATATATATATATATATACACTATCTTATAAAAGAAATCTAACTATTCCTAAAAATAGATTGATTATAATAATAATATTTTTTTAAGACGTCCAAATGATGAAGCTGATAGTACAAGTAACCATTAATAAAATAATATTAAATTTTAACCACGTTTTGAATTCAAATATTTCTCATCAAATCTCCTTATATTTCTCAACTATTTGATTTGGTTCCCTCAAATCCCGGATTCATTCAAATTTTGAACGCTTTTAGATATCCTTAAATTTAGCATGTTGATTCAAATATCTTTCCCATCGCATATACCTATTTGTTCCCTCCCCTGCTATAAAGCCCACCGTCCAGGAACAGAAAATGACTTCATCTCCCGTCTTCCACTATCCCTAACCATCGGTTCTATGACACCACTTTCTGACGTCTTTATTATTATTATTATTATTATTATTATTATTATTATTATTACACTTATTTTCTCCACCTAATAAAATTAACACCAACACGTAACTAATAAATATTAATCTTAATTATAAATCATATTTGGCTACTTATTGTATATTCATTTGAGATATGATATTTTTACGAATGGCCAAATAATTCACAAAAATAGATGATTCTTCGAAAGAAAATTATTCACCGTCCGCAAAAGAAATTATAACTAACTAATATTTTTTTGAAATAAAACAGACAATTTAATTGCCGAAATGAAACTGAAAATATATATATATATATATATATATATATATATATATATATATATATATATATATATATATATATATATATATATATCATTTAACATTGATATTATGATGTTAAACTAATGAAAAGACTAAGCTAAATAAATAAGAGTTTAAGACTTTCATTTGATTTGATGACATTCATATTAAAAATAAGGGAGATAATCATTGCCAAAAGGAAAATGTTCACTAAAATAAATATATTTGACGTCTGCAGAAAGAAAGCTAATCATCTATTGAAACTAATCGACGATAGTGAAAAAAAACTAGCTGTCATATCCAAATTTATAGCATAAAAGTCCAAAGTTAGTAATAAAATCATAAAGAAGATAAACTTTAAGTTTTTTTTTTTTACATAATATTGTTTCTGCTAGGGACACAAAAGTATTAGTGAAGCCTAACGAAAATTTAAAAGGTGATGAAGTTTATACATCAAATGTGGTGTATAAAGAAGTGTTGCACGATTAATAATATATAATTAGTCATGTGTTATTTCAAATTTTTATATTTTATGTATTCTTATAATTCTTTATTTTTGTTTGAATGACTTAAACATTTCATATTTTATGTCGTCTTGATCAGTTTGTTTTTATCGGTTATTTGATGTATCATGTAACAAAAAACACCATAGTTTGATTATTTTGTCTTCGACAGGTACTTTCTTTTGTAACATAACATTTTTGTAGAGGAAACATATCACCGAAAGAATTTACACGCCCCGCTGCTTTGCGCGGGTACACTGCTAGTATATATATATAGTCTTTGTTGTTTTTTTTTATTGTTTCACATACTTTATATTTCTATTCAACTTCCTACTGGCTTTTATATTATAAAATTTAGGGTTTATGTCAATTTTGGTCACTTAATTTTTGTTTTTGTGTTCATTTGGTTACTTAACTCTTTTTATGTTTTAATTTGTGCGTATTTAGTCACCTAACTTTTCAAATTGTGTTTATTTAGTCAGTAAACTTTTAGAATAAAACTATAAAAATGAGCACAATTTTAGAAGTTAGGTGACTAAATGAGCATAATTTTAAAAGTTAGGGGACTAAATGAGCACAAATCCGAAAATTAAATGACCAAATCAAAAGTTAGGTGACTAAATTAGCATAAAGCCAAAAGTGAAAATTTAAAATGATTGAAATGACAAAATGAACACAAAAATAGAAATTAAGTGACCAAAACTAACCTAAGCCCTAAAATTTATTTTCGTTGAAAAAGATTTGTTAAAAGAAACAAGCTAAGTTATATATGAACCACTCACTGTAGACCCTTTTAATATTGAGTTAATCAATTTGATGAGTCATTAGAGAGTTGTATATTATATTAAATTTTGTGGACCGAAATTCTTCAAAATTATTGCTCCATTTTAACGAGACATCATTAACGCTTTAACCAACCAATAAGAAATATATTATTGAGATGATCGTGTATGCATCAAAAACAATCACTTGGTTCCAAATTGCATGAATGTCCCCCTCGTCATATCTATGCAACTCTGATATGGATATCACTAAACTTTTTTCTTTCATCTACATTATTACTTAAAAATATTTAATATCCCACTCGTACCCTTGTCATCATCTTTATAAAATATTGCGCAAAATATATATTGGAAAATAAACCTATAATTTCTAACAGTAGATATGTTATTCATGGTCCGTAGAGTGATACATAGCATCAAGTTCAAATTCGGAATGTGTAACTTGAGAAAATCTTATGGCTTCGGAATGCCTAGACATTATAACAATTTAATTAATCAACTTAATATTATTAGTGGACATATTTGTAGTGTATATTATGCCCATTTATAATATGTGTATAAAGAGGTGAACAAATCGGTTGGGTATTTTTCCAGTCTTTGGTTTAGAGGGGTCCGGACTTGGATGATACTTTTTCGGTCTCGGACCGGTATAGACCAGTTTGGCACCATAGTCTATATGTTCATTTTTTTCGGTTCAGAGATTCGGGTTGTCGGTTGGGTTTCAATTTTTTTCTTCAAAGTTTTTTGGGCCTGTTTTACCATAACAGTAACATACGTAAAAGTTCAATATATATCATTATTATAAAAAAAACTCAAATATTGTTGAATCACATTACGTGCAACTTGTTAAACACAAACATATAAATCAAACTAAACTAAATAAATAAAAACAAATTGTAAAATAGGTTAATATCATAAAAAAACTTATATGTTTGTTTTTTCCGGATTAAAAATCATCATTTTTTAGAAAACATTTTATTTTTTCATTTTTTTTTCCGATATGACACTTTCTTTCGGTTTTTGATTCTTTTTTCGTAAAACTTAGTTTTTTTCTAGAAAAAAACCTTCTCCTTTTCCCTATGAAAACATCACCATATTTAACTTTTTCTTTTGAACCGACTTTTTTTTTTAGTCATAATTCCCAAGGTTCTTCTTGTTATTTACATTGTTTATGATAGTTTTTAACCTTAAAATCTGAATGAAATATTTGATTTTTTTTCTGTCAAAAAGAAAAAAATTATCGTGTCCAATTATTATTTGTAAAATGCATATCAAAATCTATTTGTAAGATGCTCAAAAATTGTAGTAGGTAAAGAACAATTATCTAGTCTAGCTGTAAATGTTTCTAAAGGGGAAACATGAAAGCTTAGATTAGATTCAAAACATAGATTTGGTGTATAGAAATTGTTTTTTTGTTTGGTTATGTTACTAAAACAATTGAAGATACCAAGCCAATTTAGATTGCTTTTTTTTTTCACCTTCTGCAATCTCCCATCATCATGTAAATAGATTTTGATAAGAAATTTTCCAACAAGAATCAAATATAATAGTCTTTCTCTTTGGTTTGAAGAAACAAATGTTACCTTTAAATGTTGAAAACCATTTAGAACACTATAAACAACAACAAAAAGAATATGAAAATTATGAGTTGAAACAAAAAAAAAAATTGTTCAAACGTAAACAAAAATTGAGTCTTAAATGAATGTAATGACATTATAATGGAGCAAATCACTTCTAAAACTGAAAATGTCTCTAACGGGTCAAACGTAAAAGTTGAATTAGATTCCAAAAAAAGATCAAATGTGAGAGTTTAATAAATCAAATTGTTTTTTTTAACTTAACTGAAAATGGAATACATGGGATTATTTATACTAGCCAATCTAAACAGATTATAATAAGGAGTCTAATACTTGGGGATAAAGCAAACTATTAAAAGGAAATAAAACTAATAGGAGGAAACTGATAAACGCATTCCAATACTCCATCTCATGTTGGACTGTGAAGGCCACGAACACCTAACTTGCTGCAAAGAAACTGAAATCGATCTACACCCAAGGCTTTAGTGAAAATGGCAGTTGTTTGGAACTCAGAACGAACTGGACACGGTTTTATCTCACCACTGACAACACGCTCCCTTACGAAGTAGCATTCGATTTCAATATGTTTAGTTCGTTTATGATAGACAAGATTAACAACAATGTGGTGAGCTGCTTCATTATCACACATTAATGGTGTAGCCTCTTTCTGTGTGACATCGAAATCTTGAAGAAGTCATCTCAACCAAAGAACTTCACAAACAATATTAGCTATTGACCTGTATTTCGTTTCAGCTAAAGATCTGGCAATTATACTTTGTTTCTTCGTTCACCACAGGATTAGAGAACCACCCTAACTGATGAAATAACCAGTGAAAAACTTTCTTGTCAGCTGGCAACTTAGCCAACTAGCATTACAGTAGGCTACTAAATCAAGTCCTCCAGAGGAGGGTAAAAACAAACCTTGTTCAGATGTAGTTATTAAATAATGAAGTAGCTAAACGACTGCATCCCAATGCGTCTTCCTAGGTTTACTATGAAACAGACTTAGCTGATTTACCAAGTATGTAATATCTAAACGGGTGTCTATAAGGTATAATAACCTTCCTATAAGCATCGATATTAAGCATCATCGATTTCGGGACTGCCATCATCTTTCTTGAGACGTAAGTTTTTTTCCATAGGAAAATTACTAGGATAACTTCCTTGAATACCCAAATCTTCCAAAATATCAAGAGTCTACTTACGTTGACTAATCACAATGCCTTATAGTGAGTGAGCAACTTCGATGCCTAAGAAATATTTTATTGATCCTAAATGATTGATGTTAAACTAAGTTTGTAAATATGCTTTCACTTCTTCAATTTTATCATTGTTATTTCCCATAAGAAGGATATCGTCAACATATATTAGAGCGATTGCATGTGTGGATTCATTTTTAAAAAATGAACATGGAATGATCTGCCTTTGATTGCTTAAAAACATATTTGATGAGTGACTTGGTAAACTTTAGATAGTAATCTTGGGATGCCTGACACAAACTGTATATGGATTTTTGTAGTTTACATACCCAATTGTCATTAGTTTTAATAAATCCTTATGGAATTTTCATATAAACTTCTTCATCAAGATCACCCTGCAAAAAGTTGTTATTAACATCCATTTGATGAATGGACCATTGTTTCTTGGAAGCAACAACCAAAGCGCATCAGACCATAACTAACTTCGCAACGGGTGAAAAGGTTTCATGAAAAATTACTCATTCAATCTGTGTGTATCCCTTTGCGACAAGACGAGCTTTATATCATTCAACTTGACCATCCGATTTGTATTTTTATCTTGATGACCTTCTTTCCTGGGGAAAGGAGGTGAGAACCCAAGTCACATTCTCTTCGAGAGCACAAATTTATTTACTCATTGCTTTACGCTAATTAGGATCAACAATTGCTTGCAAGAAATTCTTTGGCTCATCATGTGATGTAATGGCCGCAAGAAAGGCACGATGAGTTTTTGAGAACCTATCATAATAAACAATTTGAGATATAGGATGTACTATGGATGTTTCTAAGGTGGATATAGCAGTCATGTGTTTAAGTGAAGGTGGTAAATCGGTGACGAAATCATCCAGGCGTTTTGGCTTGGTCCTAGTTTTGGTGCTCCGCCAACTTTTATGTTGATTTTGATTGAGGTTGTATGAAGGAGAATAAGATTCTACAAGGTTTGTATGTGCTTCTTCCTGTTCATGGTTTAACCCATTGTTCCTTTCATCGAGATTAGCATTCATGCGCTTGCATTTTGATTCTTCTTGGCCAAAGATCCTGTTTGGTTTTCATGGTTCTGCCATGGTTTGTGATCCCCACCTAAATCAATTTTCATTTTATTTAGTCTTTCAGCAAAACTAGAATCCATGGGAGCTTTATAATTCTCGTGATTGTTTCCAAAAGGAAATATATCCACAACGAATGCGCTTGCGTTCTGATTCTTCTTGACCAAAGATCCTGTTTGGTTTTCATGGTTCTGCCATGGTTTGTGAACCCCCACCTAAATCCCTTTTCATTTTATTTAGGCTTTCAGCAAAACTAGAATCCATGGGAGTTTTATAATTCTCGTGATTGTTTCCAAAAGGAAATATATCCATAACGAATGTAACATTTCGGCTACTATGAATCTTTTCATCTTTTAGATCAAATAATTTGTATCCCTTTTAACCGGTTGGGTAACCCAAAAAACTGTATGGCCTCCATCTTTCTGCAAACTTATCTCTCTTTCCAATGTTATCATCCATATATGCAAGACATCCAAAGACTTTAATATGATGATAAGAACGGGCTTTTCCAAGTGATATTTCATATGGTGTTTTATTTTCAATAACTTTAGTGGGTAATCTATTTATAATGTATGCTGCAGTTAAGACGCAATCTCCCCATAACTCTATCGGAAAAGATGCTTGAAAACGTAGTGCACGACCCATCTCCAAAAGATGCCTATAGGAAGGGACTTTTCCAAGTAAGATTTCATATGGTGTTTTATTTTCAAGAATTTTAGTGGACAATCTATTTATAATGTATGTTGCAGTTAAGATGCAATCTCCCCATAACTCCATCGGAAAAGATGCTTGAAAATGTAGTGCACGACCCATCTCCAAAAGATGCTTATGTTTCCTTTTAACCACACCATTTTGTTGTGGTGTGTAAGGACATGATGTTTCCAAAAGTATTCCCTCTCTCTCTCTCTCTCTCTCTCTCTCTCTCTCTTTATAAAAGTCAAGCATGTATCTAGATTTGAATTCTGAACCATTATCGGTTAGTATTCTTTTTAGCCTTTTACCAAATTTTATTTTTGCCATGTTGTAAAAAGAAGTCAAATAGTAACTAGCTTCAGACTTTGTTTTCATTAAATAAACCCAAACTCCCCTATTATAATCATCCACAATAAAGAAAAATAATGCTCATTATTAATACTAGCATGTTGATATTTACCAAAATGTCAACATGTATTGAATCAAAACTTTCAACGGTTTTAGAAAAGCTAATAGGAAAAGGAAGCCTAATTTGTTTTGCTCTAATGCAAGAATCGCAAAACTAATTACAATCACTTATATCTAATTGTTTTAATTTTCATAACACTCCCTCTGAGGCATGACCTAATGTTTTATGCCAACCATCTCCTTACTTAGAACCACCATTGCCATCCTCTTTTCCTTGGACACCTCTAAGGTGCTGTTTTTTTTTTTTTTTTTTTTTTTTTTTTTTTTTTTTGGTTGGAAAAAAACCTCTTCAGATCTCTTATTGTTGCATGACAAAGCACACACGCAACACTTTTCATCTCGCAGCTGTTTGTTTTTCAGAAGTATTCGGATTAAAAAACCTCTATGCGTGTTCTTCTTGGCGCAACACTTGTTTTGCCTCGTCCTACATCTTCCAACCTCTTCTTATTCTTCTTTTTTTCTTGCTAAAATATTGATTATATATTACTGAAATCTTATTTCATATTTTTTTTTTCATTATTTTGTTTATTCTTGTTGATTTTTTTTCTTTTTTATATTGAATAATAATTTGTTGATGAAATATCATTATTTTATGCTAAAATATCTTAATTTTTTGTTAAAATATCATCATTTTTTTTGCTGAAATATCATAAATTCTTGCCGAAATAGCATACATTATTAAATTTTCGGTATTAAAAAACTACTTTCGGGTTATAAAATAAGTTTATTTTAATTTTTTTAATATCTGCAGCAGTATGCAGATGTTAAGAAACAAACACTCTTCTTATTACAGTTTGCAGTCGTTTAGTCAACCTCTTCTACTGTAGAGGGTTGTAGAGGTGGTTCGCAGACTTTATGGATTTTTGCTTCAAAAAATCAAACAGCACCTAATTAGTATAAACCATCTCGTTCCTTACCCGTCCCAATCAGTTGCTTCGAATGTAAGTCTTGGATATAGCATGTTTCAGGTAGGAAAGTTAGAGAGTAATTTAAATCTTTGGCTAAGTGATTTATGGATAATAAATTACACTTAAAATTTGGAACATTTAGCACATCTTTCAGATCAAAACCATCTGAAAGGCGAACATCCCCAACATTTCAACATCCCCAACATGCTTTATTGGTATGCATTCTCCATTAAGAATAGTAACAGAAGAGCTATATGTTGGGTTTTAGTATACTACAACATCCTATGATGCACATACAACCCTAAATGCTTTGGATCTATGTTTTCTCTAATTATACATGCAATATTGTTTCCAAAGCATTAAGCCTACAACTAACATGTAATTGACATAGACAACATAAAATACTTGTTAGAAGTTTACCTCTTTATGTAGCTTGTAGAACTTGTTGTGTTTGGCCTTTAAGAACTTAGTGCCCCAAGTGTGACACCTCAAATGGTTCACAACACACCTTAAACAAAGGATGACTTTTAAGAGAGTTTCTTGCACACTAAAATCAGTTATAGCTCTCCAAGAATCACTAGTGTCGATTTTAGTAGCCTAGGGTCTTCTTATATAGGGTGGCTAGGATTAGGGTTACATCTACGTAAACCCTAATGTGAATGACTTTTTATCTTACTTAGGATCCATGGGTTAAAATGTAACACTCGTGTTTCTAGCCTAGGCATTTATATTGAGGTGATAGTCTAGGTTAACCTTTGTAACTCATTTTGAAGAAATGAAAAGGAATTATGTGAATTGTGTGTTTTATGCTTAATTATTAGCGTTTAATTAATAAGAATAAAAATAAGCGACAAAATTAAAGTGTAAGATAAGCCCGATATCTTTACATAAAGTTGTAGTGGTCGAAACAAGGATTTCAGGGACATAAAGAATACCAAAATCCGAGTTATAACGAAGAAGTTATGAGCTGTCGAAGTTTCGCGACAAACCGGCACGGAGCCGAGTGTCGTAAAAAGTGAGTTTTGGATAAACTAATTATTAGCCTTAGTGATCTAAACAAAATTTGTAGTATTCGTTAAACCGAGGAGTTTGATAAAAAGAACGCCCAAATCTGACTTCGTATGAGGAAGTTATGATTTTTCGAAGTTTCAGCTTAGCAGTAGACAACTAAAAACTCGAATTTTAGATTGAGCGATTTTTAGCCGACACAACCTAAACGAGAATTGAAGGTCTCATCATTAGTAGCACAACGGTAAAAAGTCTGATGAAAACGGACGTCGGATGAAGAAGTTATGAATTTTTAATGGATTTCCTATCCCCGTCTGTTAAAAATAATAATATAAAAAAAGTCAAAATTAGCCGACGAAGTCTAAATGGAAGTTGTAGAGCGTAATTTTAGCTACGCGTGCATATAAAGAACGTCAAAAACGAAGCTCGTATGCGAAAGTAATGGATTTTAGAAGTTTTGGCGCGAAAATTGAGAAAATTCGCATAGTCACGAGTTGCCACATCACCCTCGCTGAAAAAGTGCCACATGTCCAAAAATGGATGAGTCACCTCGCATGAACAGTAGCCACGTGATCCTCGCATGCAACCCACATGATCCGACCCGCGTGTCGCTTGCTGATTTGACCGAGGGTGCGGTCCAATGATCTTCCAACGCCTCGCTTCTGACTCATCTTCCGAGCCTCGCTAGCCTAATCCGAAGGCGACGCGTGCCCTTCGCGTGTCCGAAGCTCGCACCCGCCACCTATCCTCGCTCTGCGGATGCCACCTGCCTTCGCTGACTCCTCCTTCTCGGCCGAACCCTCGCAGCTCTCCCCTATAAATAGTGGCCTTGCGAGACTTCTCGGGTAATTTTGACATAAATCTTCTCAAAATTACCCGAGAAGTCTCGCAAGGCCACTATTTATAGGGGAGAGCTGCGAGGGTTCGACCGAGAAGGAGGAGTCAGCGAAGGCAGGTGGCATCCGCGGAGCGAGGACAGGTGGCGGGTGCGAGCTTCGGACACACGTCGCCTTCGGATTGGGCCAGCGAGGCTCGGATGATGAGTCATAAGCGAGGCGTCGGAAGATCATTGGACCGCACCCTCGGTCAAATCAGCAAGCGACACGCGGGTCGGATCATGTGGGTTGTATGCGAGGATCACGTGGCTACTGTTCATGCAAGGTGACTCATCCATTTTTGGACACGTGACACTTTTTCAGCGAGGGTGACGTGGCAACTCGTGACTATGCGAATTTTCTTGATTTTCGCGCCAAAACTTCTAAGATCCATAAATTTCGCATACGAGCTCCGTTTTTTACGTTCTTTATATGCACGCGTAGCTAAAATTACGCTCTACAACTTCTATTTAGACTTCGTCAGCTAATTTTGACTTTTTTTTATATATTATTATTTTTAATAGACCGGGACAGGAAATCCGTTAAAAATTCATAACTTCTTCATCCGACGTCCGTTTTCGTCAGACTTTTTACCGTTGTGCTACTAATGACGAGACCTTCAATTCTCGTTTAGGTTGTGTCGGTTAAAAATCGCTCGATCTAAAATTTGAGTTTTTAGCTGTCTATTGCTAAGCTGAAACTTCGAAAAATCAGAACTTTCTCATACGAAGTCAGATTTGGGCATTCTTTTTATCGAACTTCTCGGTTTAACGAATACTACGACTTTCGTTTATATCACTAAGGCTAAAAAGTAGTTTATCAAAAACTCACTTTTTACGACACTCGACCCCGTGCCGGTTTGTCGCGAAACTTCTACAGGTCATAACTTCTTCGTTATAACTCGGATTTTGATATTCTTTATATCCCCGAAATCCTTGTTTCGACCACTACAACTTTATGTAAAGATATCGGGATTATTTTACACTTTAATTTTGATGCTTATTTTTATTCTTAATTAATTAAACGCTAATAATTAAGCATAAAACACACAATTCACATAATATTCACATAATTCCTTTTCATTTCTTCAAAATGAGTTACAAAGGTTAACCTAGACTATCACCTCAATATAAATGCCTAGGCTAGAAGCACGAGCGTTACAATTCTCTCCCCCTTAGGATGATTCCGTCCCCGGAATCACATATCACCAAACAACTACGGGTAGCGACTCATCATGTCACTCTCCGTTTCCCAAGTGAGATTTGGTCCATTCGTATGTTTCCAACGCACAAGCACTAAATCGACCATCTTGTGTTGCGACTTCATAGTCTTATGGTCAACGATTGCCTCAGGTTCTTCGATCAACCTCTTGTTTTCATCCAACCTTAACTCAGAAATCGGAATTATGTTGGGCACATCTCCCGTGAACTTTCTCAAATAACACACATGAAAGGTGTTATGAATACCCTCCAGTTCTTCCGGTAACTCTAGCTTGTAAGCTTGATTCCCGATCTTCTGAAGAACTCTGAACGGTCCAATAAACCTTGGACTCAACTTTCCTCGTTTCCCAAATCTTATAAGTCCCTTCCACGGCGAGACTATAAGTAAAACCGAATCTCCAACTTCAAAGGTTATCAGTTGTCTTTTCTTGTCAGCATAACTCTTTTGTTGATCTTGAGCAGCTAACATCCTTTCCCTTATCACTTTCAACTTTTCAGCAGTCTGATGGACTATTTCAGGTCCCATAAACTGCTTTTCCCCAGCTTCCAGCCAACATGATGGCGTTCGACACTTTTCCCCATACAAAGCGTCATAAGGTGCCATCTTAACGCTTGAGTGGAAACTATTATTATAGGTGAATTCTACTAGAGGTAAGTGTTCATCCCAGTTACCTTGAAATTCTAGGGTACTTGCTCTCAGCATATCCTCCAACGTTTGAATCGTTCATTCACTCTGACCATTGGTTTGCGGATGGTAAGCTGTATTCAAACACAACTTGGTACCCAGTTCCTCTTAGAGACTCCTCCAAAACCTTGAGGTAAAACGGCTGTCACAATCGGATACAATCGTTAGCGGAACACCGTGAAGCCTCACAATTTCCTTCACGTAAGAATTCGCAAGTTTATCCATAGACCATTTCTCTTTGGCTGCTATGAAATGCGCACTCTTAGTGAAGCGATCAACGACCACCCAAATCATTGTTGGAATAGTGTCTAAGGCTGCAACTATATTAGGCAAGTATTTGACCCGGTTGTGCATGGTCCTTTTGGGTTGCCTTCACCATAGCAACTTGATAGGATGATTTATAAAGAGAGATTAAATATTATTAATATATTATGAGAATAATATAAAGAATAATATATTGTTATTTGATTAATATAAGTCATAGAATTAATTGGAATTAATTTGGTGACTTAAAGAGATTGATTAAATAAAGGGGTATAAACTGTCAATTGTTTGATAGTTAAGCTTTAGACTGTAAATCCATGTAGATATACAAGGGACGGATTCTAGAAGCTAGGATAGCTTCAAAATCATCCAAGGGGTTATCTATGGAATGGATTTGGATAGCCTTAAGAGAAGATTATCCAATTAGGGTTTAGGTTGTAACCCTTAAGGAGTCTACAAGTATAAATAGACCCCATGGCTAAGGGAAATCGACACTTCACCTAAAGTAAGAGAACCCTGGCCGATTTCCTCCCTTCTCCTCTCTCCTAAATTATCTTCCTTGCTATTGGTGTTTGTAAGCCATTAGAGGAGTGACAATTGTGACTCTAGAAGCTCCAAGACAACAAGATCAACAAGGAATTCAAAGGTATGGTTCTAGATCTGTTTCAATGTTGTTATTTAACCTAATTAGTCATTAGAAGTCTTGGATTCAAAGCATGTTTAATTAGAGAGCCTAGATCCAAGCATTAGGGTTTTGCATGCGCACATAGGAAAGTTCTTATGGCTAAAACCCATCAGTGGTATCAGAGCCTAGCTTGGTTTTCATTAAATTGTTGCTTGATTAACTGAAACTAAACTGCAAAATTCAATTTTTGTGTTTCTGAGTCATGGACTCGGCGAGTTCCAAAGTGGAGTCGGCGAGTTGGCCTGACTCGGCGAGTCCAAGCATTAGGAATGGCCAGATTCGGGATTTTTTCATAATTATCTTATGGAAACTTACCTTAATCATACTAGATCAACCTAAATCCGATTTTTTGATATATATGACTATTATCTTGATCTAATTAAAGGTATTTATCAACTAATAAAATATTTAATTTCCTTATATGATAATTAATTAATTATTTTAATTATTTTGGTAATTATCTTAAAAAGAAATCTTGAATAAAATCAAATATAGATAATTAGGATATTAATTGTTAATTGGAATTATTTGTTATTTGATCCTCCATGTTTTAAAAAGTTTAAAACTTGAGTTTTGAAATTTATATTTTGTGATTAAAAGTTTTAATTTAGACAACTTAAATTTCAAACCCTAGATTTTAAAAGATTTAAAATACAACCTTATACTAATATGATATTACTAGAATAATATATATATGTATAACTAAATGCTAGTCTTACTGTTAGTAGGCCTCATTCACGAAGCCGATCTATAAGGTGGGTATAAGGTTGCGGCCTATAAAATAGCGCTTAATGGGTGTACACTCACACCCACTGCTTGCTTGATTGGTGGAGGGTCGTTAGCCAAACGGGTAGGATAGGGCAACATCATCCTCTCATTAAAAGTATAATAAGTAATACAAAGTAACTACACATTTTTTAAAATTTCCCAATCTTAGTTACTTTAGGAAAAGTGAATTGATGCAATCCCATGAAATTACACTTTGCACCCTTGCTAAGAAGTTAGTGGAGCGTGTGTGGTTTACCGGCACACTAATTGGTTCTAAGAAAAGGTGGCAAAGGGTGATTCATTGTTTATCATAGTTCGATGGAGCGTGTGTGGTTTACCGGCACATCGAATAGGTGATCGTTACAATGAAGGCACCATGTGAATTTGCATGGTAATTCACACCCGCTTTGTGATCCTCGGTATCCTAGTCACAAACAAGAGGGGCATATCGAGATTTAAACATGCCATTGAATAGTTTTAATGAATCTCATCCGAACCTAGGAATTCTCAATACACTTAGGACTAATAGTTAAGTTTTGTGATGGAGAATTAGTGAATCTTCATTCACTTACCTTCAATTTATTTGCGTGTTAGGTTACGACATCCCTTTTCTAGTATGTAAATGTTATTGTTGGATCCTAGCCCTAATTTTTCTTATTGGGTGATAATTAGGGATTATTATTCTAATCTATCTTTGTCCTTTCGTCTTTTAAAGATGTCGAACGCAAACAACGACGCTGCTAGTTCTTTCACGTTGATGAGCCTTTGCCAAAAGGTCACCTTCGATGGAACGAACTTTAGCGAATGGATAAGATACATTCGCACCATTGCTCGCTATGAGGATAAGGAGTATGTCCTCGATGAGAAGCTCGAGAAAATCAACCCTGAAATCGCTACTCCGGCTGAAATCACCACTTTTGAGACTCATGAGCGAGATGCAACGAAGGTACATTGCATCATGATTGCCACCATGAACTCCGAATTCCAAAAGTCCTACGAGGACATGTACATGTACGAGATGCACCAAGACTTATTGGAGAGATACCACCAGAACGCGAGACAAGAGCGTTATGAGATTTTCACTAACATGATTTCCGCTAAGATGGGTCATGGAGAATCTTTTACCGTGCACCTGCAAAAGATGCAAAGGTATGTCGACCGCCTTCGCAAGTTAAATGTTGACTTTGGGGAAGACTTGGCGATCGACATGGTGCTTCACTCTTTGCCTCCGATGTACAACCAATTTAGGATGACCTACCACATGAACAAAGAAGAGGTCACCCTAAGCAAACTCCAAGGTCTCTTGAGGGTCGCTGAGAGCAACTTCAAAGACAAGTCTGTTGCACCAACTCCCAATCCGCCTGCTGCTCCTGTCTTGGCTATTGGTCAAGGAAAGGGAAAGAAGAGGAAGGCTTCATCGAAGAACTATCGCAAGGTCAAAGCCCGAGATGGTGCCTCTTCTAGTGGGACCAAAGTTGATCCCGCTAAGCCCTGTCCTAACCCGAAGGAGGCAGAGTGCCACCACTGCCACAAGATAGGACATTGGAAGAGAAGCTGCCCAGAGTACCTACAAGCAATCAAAGAAGGAAAGATCAAGCCATCTTTCGCAGGTATATACACAATTAAATCTAACGATTCTAATCATGCTATTTCTTGGGTTTTTGATACCGGTTGTGGTTATCACATTTGTTCTAATGTGCAGGGACTAAGAAGAAGTAGGGATGTGGAGGAAGGAAGGATCAATCTAATCATGGGGAATAGAAGATCGTCGCCTGTGACCAAGATTGGAGTGTATTCTTTAGTGCTTAGGAATAATTTATGTTTAGATTTGAACAATTGTTGCTATTCGCCGGAAATGGCTAGAAACATCATTTCATTTCATGGTTTATATAGACAAGGATTTAGATTTTCTTTTAATAATGAGAATGGTTCTATTTTGGCTTATCTAAATGGTGTCTTTTAGTTTGAAGCTATACCATGTAATGGAATATATGAAACTGTTATGATTGTTGATAACTTAGGAAATGATGTTTTGAACATAGATTCTTCCACTAGTATGGATAAAGCATCCTTGTGGCATTGTCGTCTTGGACATGTCAACAAGAAACGCATAGCCCAACTCCAAAAGGATGGAGTGTTGGAGTCATTCGACCTTAAGGAAGATGACACATGCGAGTCTTGTTTACTTGGAAAGATGACTAAGTCACCCTTCACGAGTACGTGTGAAAGGGGTGAGGGTCTATTGGACTTAATACATACCGATGTATGTGGACAGTTTAGATCAACCACGAAGGATGGGAACCGCTTCTACGTGACTTTTACCGATGATTATAGTAGATATGGGTATATCTATTTAATCAAGCAAAAGTCAAAAACCTTTGAAAAGTTCAAAGAGTTCAAGAATGAAGTGGAGAATCAATTGGGCAGGAAAATCAAGATGCTTCGATCTGATCGAGGAGGAGAGTACCTAAGTCTTGAATTCCACGATTATCTCAAGGAGTGTGGAATAGTTTCACAATTGACGCCTCCTATGACACCGCAGTTGAATGGTGCGGCAGAAAGGCGTAATCGAACCTTATTGGATATGGTTCGCTTTATGATGAGTCGTGCTTCACTACCTATCTCTTTTTGGGGGTATGCCTTAGAGACTGCCGCCCATATCCTTAACCGAGTCCCTACTAAGAAGGTTTCCAAAACACCTCACGAGATGTGGACAGGGAAAGCTCCCTCGTTGGCACATATCAAGGTTTGGGGTTGCGAGGCTTTCGTAAGACGAGATACTCACGACAAGCTCGAACCTCGAAGTGAGCGATGAATTTTCATCGGCTACCCGCAGACATCCTTTGGATATCTCTTCTATAGACCGAAGGACAATGTTGTCTTTGTTGCGAGGAGAGGAGTTTTCCGAGAGCGAGAACTCATAAGCCAAGGAGACAGTGGGAGGCAAATCGAACTTGAAGAGATTCAAGAGTCGATAGATGAAGGAACCTCTACCGCTGGCACTCAACCCGAGGAGGAAATTCCGGTTGAACCGATTGACGAGTCCTTACCTCTAAGACGTTCTGATAGAGTTAGAGTTCATCCCCAGTTTTATGGTTTTCATATTACTATCGAAGGGGACACGTATATTAGTGATGGTACACTAGTAAATCTTGATGAACCTAATAGCTATAAGGAAGCCATGGCAGGCCCGGAGTCTGCGAAATGGAAAGAGGCAATGGATAGCGAGATCCAATCCATGTATGATAACCAAGTTTGGAATTTGGTTGATTATGTGCCCGGACGTAAGACCGTTGGGTGCAAATGGATCTTCAAGAAGAAGACCGACGAGGATGGAAATGTACACACATATAAAGCGCGATTGGTTGCGAAGGGCTTTACTCAAACTCCCGGAGTTGACTATGATGAGACCTTCTCACCAGTTGCGAAGATTAAATCTATTAGAGTGATGCTAGCTATTGCCGCATTTCATGATTATGAGATTTGGCAAATGGATGTCAAGACCGCTTTCCTTAATGGAAAGTTGACTGAGGATGTACATGGCTCAGCCAGAGGGGTTTGTGGATCCGAAGCATCCAAATAGAGTGTGTAAGCTTGAGAAGTCCATTTATGGACTAAAGCCAGTGGGAGTATAGTAGGCTTCCTCGTTTTATATGTCGATGACATATTACTCATAGGAAACGACATCCCGACTCTGCAGGAGGTTAGGTCCTGGCTCGGGAAGTGCTTCGCTATGAAGGACCTCGGAGAGGCTTCTTACATTTTGGGAATAAGGATAGTAAGGGAAAGAAGTAAGAGACTAATTGGACTTAGTCAGAATACTTACTTAGAGAAGGTACTAAAACGTTTTAGTATGGAAAACTCGAAGAAGGGAGAATTACCGATACAAAGTAATGCCAAGTTGAGAAAGACTCAAAGTCCGAGTACCGAAGCTGAGATAGCAGAAATGAGCCGAGTACCATACGCTTCCACAGTTGGCTCAATCATGTACGCTATGACTTGTACTCGCCCTGATGTAGCCTTTGCTTTGAGGATGGTTAGCAGATATCAAGGGAATCCTGGCAGAGCACATTGGATTGTGGTGAAGAATATCCTTAAGTACCTTCGGAGGACGAAGGAATGGTTCTTAGTCCTCGGAGGGAGTGACGACTTGAAGGTGCGAGGGTATAGTGACGCCAGTTTTCAGACCGACAGGGACAACTACCATTCGTAGTCGGGCTGGTTCTTTACCCTAAATAGAGGAGCAGTAACGTGGAAGAGTTCCAAGCAGGAGACCGTAGCTGATTCAACGTACGAATCAGAGTACATTGCAGCGAGTGAAGCGTCGAAGGAGGCAATATGGCTAAAGAACTTCATCGGTGATCTTGGAGTTGTACCTGCCATAAAGGAGCCCATGGAGATTTTCTGCGATAACGAAGGAGCGGTTGCCTTGACCAAGGAACCGAGGGATCATGGTAGATCAAGACATATCGACAGGAAATATCACTTCATTAGACATCGTGTAGAAGAAGGACAACTCGTAGTGAAGAGGATATCATCAGAAGATAACCCAGCAGATCTGTTTACGAAGGGACTGAGTAGGGTTAAGCACTTGCAGCATGCTAGGAGTATTGGGCTGAAGGATGATATTAGCATAGGTTAGATAGTGTTAGAAACGTGTAATAGATAAGTGTAATTAACATTTGATGATTAAATAAAGGAGTTTTATTTATGAGTAATGTTACTATCTTATGTTAATTGTTTAACTATTGTTTCAATTTGCATGTTTTGACTTCCAGAATAATTGAGTTTATTAGGAATAATCGAATTGTTCAAATTGTCCACAATCGTACATATGTTGGAAGTAGATATGAATGAAGATTGTCATGAATTGGTGTGTAGATTGTCTAAATGGTGTTAGACATATCAAAGGGTTGCTGCAACGTTCATGAGTGCTTATTAACTAGTTTTGAGCATTGGAACAAACCCGTGCTTGCTGGAATCACCTTATGGAATATGATATAAAAGGGTGATCGCAAGACGATAATATCATATAGTCTTAAAACCTAGATATATGGTTTGTTATTTGTTAATTCATTGTACATTGATAATGTGAAAACGCATCAGTAACTCGGTGTTATAAAACGCATTGTTGTGTATAGTTGGTTAATGAATAAGTAAATGCATATAAGTCGAAGTTTATCTGTAACTTTTATCTAAGAAGGTAAAAGCGATATCTCGGCCGCTCGATGATTAAGAACTGAATTGATGTGTTCGATTAAGTTCTATGTCAAATAAATCAGAGATTGAGAAACCTAAATGCTTGACTAACTATTCCATAGGATTGTCAGCATGATATCTAACAGAGGACTGTACGATCCCTTATCTAAAGGACAAGATTGATTAGATCAGAGTTTGACAGCGTCTTTGAGAGCTACGATTGCAAACCGAATTGTACTTGTGCATATAGTTACTAGACTTATCCAAGTGGGAGACTGTTGGAATAGTGTCTAAGGCTGCAACTATATTAGGCAAGTATTTGACCCGGTTGTGCATGGTCCTTTTGGGTTGCCTTCACCATAGCAACTTGATAGGATGATTTATAAAGAGAGAGTAAATATTATTCATATATTGTGAGAATAATATATTGTTATTTGATTAATATAAGTCATAGAATTAATTGGAATTAATTTGGTGATTTAAAGAGATTAATTAAATAAAGGGGTATAAACTGTCAATTGTTTGATAGTTAAGCTTTAGACTGTAAATCCATGTAGATATACAAGGGACGGATTCTAGAAGCTAGGATAGCTTCAAAATCGTCCAAGGGGTTATTTATGGAATGGATTTGGATAGCCTTAAGAGAAGATTATCCAATTAGGGTTTAGGTTGTAACCCTTAAGGAGTCTACAAGTATAAATAGACCCCATGGCTAAGGGAAATCGGCACTTCACCTAAAGTAAGAGAACCCTGGCTGATTTCCTCCCTTCTCCTCTCTCCTAAATTATCTTCCTTGCTATTGGTGTTTGTAAGCCATTTGAGGAGTGACAATTGTGACTCTAGAAGCTCCAAGACAACAAGATCAACAAGGAATTCAAAGGTATGGTTCTAGATCTGTTTCAATGTTGTTATTTAACCTAATTAGTCATTAGAAGTCTTGGATTCAAAGCATGTTTAATTAGAAAGCCTAGATCCAAGCATTAGGGTTTTGCATGCGCACATAGGAAAGTTCTTATGGCTAAAACCCATCAATCATGTCGTGACCGTTCCTTGTTCTGGGCAGTTTAGTCACAAAATCCATGGTGATGTCTTCCCATTTACCCATGGGTACGGGTAAAGGTTCTAAACTCCCATACAGTTTCTGATGTTGTGCCTTAACCCTAGAACAAGTTACACACTCGGCCACATACTTAGCAACATCGAGCTTCATCATCGGTCACCAATAATAGGGTTTTAGATCCCTATACATTTTTGTACTACCGGGATGAATCGAGTACATGGTCTTTTGAGCTTCTTCCATCAGAAGATCTCTTACTCCGCCCGTCTTAGGTACCCAAATCCTATCTTGGAATACCTTCAATCCTTGGTTGTTTGAATCGAATACTAACGTTTTGCCTAAATGTTCTTCCTTTCGGTCATTTTTCTCTAAAGCTTCCTCTTGAGCTTTCTTTATACTTCCCATAATTGTAGAGACAACTTCAATTCTCAACGCTCTTGGCCTTTTCTTTTCAAGATTCACCTTCCGACTGAGAGCATTAGCAACAATACTTGCGTTACCAGGGTGGTAAAGTATCTCACAGTCATAGTCCTTGAGTAACTCTAGCCAGCGTCATTGCCTCAGTGCATACGCTATCACTTCATACCTTTGGGTGAGAATACAACCTAACCCAACTTCTTTTACAATGAACGCGATACTTCTATTGATCGCTTTGATCAACCTTTACTTTAATTCGGCTTACATCGAACTTGGTTCTCTGAACCACATAACCAACTCATCGTAGTCGGACTCAATTTGATATGACCACTAGGGTCGGAATAACAATAATCTTCTTAGTCATTACCGAAACAATGGTAACGACAGATTAGAATAAGACGGAATCAATTACGAGTTCCTTGGTAACCATGTGACTTTCCCTGATCTAAGTATGAGTCCTGTGCTTCCAGTAGTATAGATCTCTACTACTATTCACATCTACTCATACTCGTCCCAAGTACTATCTCGCAGTCCCCAAATCCTAAAATCACAAAACAATTTAACACATACAAATGTGTCCAATTAATCATAAAATTTTCCTAGACTCTACTAGGACTTCTTTCACGCGTATCTTCAGTCATCAATTCTACTTCAACTTGGTTGGTGATGGAAATTCAAAACGATGGGACAACTTTAGGAATTACACCAATCGTTCCATCATCCTGCCAATCGAAGGTGTACTTCGGACGTACCATACTCCTCTAAACGTTTCATTATTTTCTCAAACATATTATAAGATAAGATACCACTCTTACGATATCTTTTGATAGGTATCATTCACTATCATAAGCTTTTCATTTCCTCCATCTACTCAATTCTCTACGAGTCTTCACCATAACGTTTTGTACACCCAAGCAGACGTTCGGTGTACCAGACGAGAATTTAAGATAGGAAAGCTTTATTTACGATAAACGTATAAATCTCCTTATCACTTCGAAACGTTTACATGTTAGTTCTAATCTCGTAATCATACGCTTAGAATCCTACACACATAAGGTTTCCAGATTCGGTCAGCAACAGACTATAGATCCGAACAAATAATAACATCATTATAGCTATAACAGAAAACATTTAGCACATAAAAGCATTTTAGGCATCCTTCCTAAAATAAACTAGTGCTCGTGTCAATTTAGGTGTACTACCTAAAATATAATAGACAGACACAACTCACAATCATCACTTAGCATTCTAAGTTTAAGCCTAGAAATCCTACAATTTCTTAGTTCGCTTAAACTAATGCTCTGATACCAACTGTAACATCCCCAATTTCACGGCCAGAAAAGACCGATTTAATTTATGCTTTTAAAATAATTTCAGAGTAATCATTTGATTAAAAGTGTTGCGGAATTAGTTCCCAGATAAACATGATAACCATGTTATCAAAACATTTCTGAAGAAATCTATTTTATTCACTTAAACCATTGGGATGTCATTGTCAATACAAAAACATAAGCATAAACAAGACTTACATTCATTTACACTAGTGATCTACTTCTCTTTTAATCTCTCAGTGTAAAGCAACTTCGTATCGATACCTGTGATACAAATAAACTGAGTGGGTTAGGCTTGGGAGCCTGGTGAGCATATAGGGTTTTCAATAACAATAAATAATAAACTTATTAAGTTCTCAATCAACAATGAATTTATTAATTTCATCAACCAAAATAACCCTAATTACCCATTCCCATTATCCTCACTTTACGTCCCTAAAACAACTATCATAAGGGACCTAGCCTAAGGATTATCACTAGGGGTGACAACATTGCTTTGGGGGTTCCTCAGCAAGTTATGTCAAATAAAACAAACATCGGAGTGACAACATTGCTTTCCCTCAGCAAGTTATGTCAAACAAGACATCCTAACATAAAACAATTAACAAGGTGACAACATTGCTTTCCTTCAGCAATTTATGTCAAATAGGTACGAAGTCACATCGTCGCCATGTGCTAGTCCATAGCTCTTATTCATCGACGGTATTTCCCACGGGGCTTCCCCGCAATACATGTCAATGGGTTTTCCATATAGCTGATGAACATACTAAGGGGTTTTCCCCAGCCTTACTTTCCCTAAAGGCACTCATGAGGGGAATAGAGTACAACGAATGAACACTTAAGTCCATTGACACCTACAGGTTATGTGCCTGCTAGTTTTCCACAGACCATCAAAACAGTCCATGGTTGTCATCCCTACTCTGCTGAATGACGGGGGTTTTAGAGTACAACGAATGAACACTTAAGTCCATTAACACCTACAGGTTACGAGCCTGCTAGTGTTTCACAGACCATCAAAACAGTCCATGGTTGTCATTCATACTCTGCTGAATGACGGGGGGTCAACTTTGGGTAAGGGCTTTTCTCATATTGCACCACTCACGCCAACATCTGGGTAAAAGCTTTTCCCATATTTCACCACTCACTTTCAACTCATGATCTATATCACTGATCATCTCATCTATCTAACTCACTTTTCATCACACACCTACTATTTAACTCATGATCTATATCACTAACTCATGAAGCTTGTCCAATCACTTCATAAATGAACAAAGACTCCAAAGTTCTTCCAAATAAAAGAATAGGGAAAATACTGATAAAGTACTCCCGTACGCTCCTATACCCCGACACGTAATAGTGTCAAAAGGAAGAACTAATGGATGAACACATAGTTCAAAAATACCTAATGAACATATAGTTCAAACATACGTACCGATTACAAGTCTATTACCGTTCCACTGGGCTATCTAAAATAGTATGTGGCCGTTGTCTATACTCTGCTAGATGACTAGATCATCTTAAACATCGGTACCTCTCATCACTTTTATTTCATCACACATCATCTAATTCATCTACCCATGTTTTACCCAACATATTTGTAGATAATATATATATATATATATATATATATATATATATATATATATATATATATATACAGTTTAAAACTTGTATAAAACATCAATTCAACAGTCACCTCAAATAAACAATTAATATATTTACACATAGCACGTATTTTAAGGTAAATACTTCATATCTTTGTGTAAGGTGAAAGTGACTATACACTCACCTGATTTAATGAAAATCGGGCTGCAATTCGTTTCCTAAAACGATCGTTTCTAATAAAACTGGGAGTTTTATTGAGAAACCAGGCTCTGCGAAAGGTCGGGCTTCAAAACCGAAAAGATAAATTTTCTAGGCCTTCGGGCACTCCGGGATGTGTTCCGGGCATTTGGAATGATCTTGGGGGCATCGGGGGAGGTCAAAATAACAAAAATATTGAAAAGGGGGTAAAAATGGGCAATTTCCCAAAATTACTCGGGAAGTCTCGCAAGGCCACTATTTATAGGGGAGAGCTGCGAGGGTTCGGCCGAGAAGGAGGAGTCAGCGAAGGCAGGTGGCATCCGCGGAGCGAGGACAGGTGGCGGGTGCGAGCTTCGGACACGCGTCGCCTTCGGATTGGGCCAGCGAGGCTCGGATGATGAGTCAGAAGCGAGGCGTCGGAAGATCATTGGACCGCACCCTCGGTCAAATCAGCAAGCGACACGCGGTTCGGATCACGTGGGTTGCATGCGAGGATCACGTGGCTACTGTTCATGCGAGGTGACTCATCCATTTTTGGACACGTGGCACTTTTTCAGCGAGGGTGACGTGGCAACTCGTGACTATGCGAATTTTCTTGATTTTCGCGCCAAAACTTCTAAAATCCATAACTTTCGCATACGAGCTCCTTTTTTGACATTCTTTATATACACGTGTAGCTGAAATTACGCTCTACAACTTCCGTTTAGACTTCATCGGCTAATTTTGAATCTTTTTTTTATATTATTATTTTTAACAGAACAGGACAGGAAATCCGTTAAAAATTCATAACTTCTTCATCCGACGTCCGTTTTCCTTAGACTTTTTACCGTTGTGCAACTAATGACGAGACCTTCAATTCTCGTTTAGGTTGTGTCGGCTAATAATCACTAGATCTAAAATTCGAGTTTTTAGCTGGCTACTGCTAAGCTGAAACTTCGAAAAATCATAACTTCCTCATACGAAGTCAGATTTGGGCGTTCTTTTTAGCGAACTTCTCGGTTTAAGGAATACTGCGACTTTCGTTTAGATCACTAAGGCTAAAAAGTAGTTTATCAAAAACTCACTTTTTACGACACTCGGCCCCGTGCCGGTTTGTCGCGAAACTTCGTCAAGACATAACTTCTACGTTATAACTCGGATTTTGGTATTCTTTATATCCCCAAAATCCTTGTTTCGACCACTACAACTTTATGTAAAGATATCAAGCTTATCTTACACTTTAATTTTGATGCTTATTTTTATTCTTAATTAAGTAAACGCTAATAATTAAGCATAAAACACACAATTCACATAATATTCACATAATTCCTTTTCATTTCTTCAAAATGAGTTACAAAGGTTAACCTATACTATCACCTCAATATAAATGCCTAGGCTAGAAACACGAGTGTTACATTTACATATGTCAATGTGCAACCGACTTGTAAATTACAATTCACATGTCTTGGTTTCAAGAATATAAGATATTATCGTCTCACAATCACTCGTGATAGAATCCATGAAGTGATTTAGATGAGCGTGGGTTGAATCCAATACTCAAATCTAATTCCAGGAGTACTCACAAACACTACAGCTATGTCTAAAACACCTAGACAAACTAAAGACCCATTCATGACAGTCTTGCCTCAATACCTACTTCCAAAGTATCATCAACTGTGGATGGTTTGAATAACCTAGTTATTCAGGAAGTCAAAACATGCAAAGTGAAACACAAGAATAATACTAATCATATATGGCCCCAAAAATTTTGAGTGCCATATTGATTACTCATTATTCATTGTATAGTGTTTCGTATAATCAACTTAATACTTGAATTAAAACAATAGCTGTCCCACGATCCAAGCATGCACACTATGTTTATCTATGATCCTTACTTTGTGAAATAGATCAATTGACAACATTTCAATGAGGCTCATTTCACAATTCCAAATCCTTATCGTAAATGGCAAGAATTATCGTAAATGTAAGAATATCAAATTCTTGCCATTTACTATAATTTTTTAGATTCTAAACCTATATGCAATGATACTCTTGTAATGACTATGCACAAAAGTCACAGAGACTTGGCAATAGACATTACAAAGTATTCCAATGGAGAGAAATTCCATGGAAAGGAAGTCTCAAATTCAAAGTACATTCCTTTGAACATCCTTCTACATTAAGTTTTTTAGTCTTACATAGATTTAAAGAACAGCTTCCACTTATGGAATCATTTCCATATTTCCACTTTGACTATCACTTTTGAACAAGAGTTACCTCTTCTTAGAGTGTGTTAATATGGTCCATCCATTTTTATACTTCCAACTACAAGCGACCAATCCTTAGCGAACCTTAGATTGTCCTTAACAGTTGTTAACCACTTTAGTCATATCCGGTTCTAGTCCTTTTTTTCCTCTTAATGCCCTAGGCCTTTGGAAAATTTAGAACAAATGAATATTATAGCACATGTAATCGATCCTATACCCGAAGCATATTGGACACGATTCATAAAGACATGATACTTTACCAGTCTTTTGCTACAATATTTCTATTTGTCATGTTCTCATAATTCAAATTATGAAGAGGGACGCCGTAATCACAATCAAATTTTGAGATTGCAATTAACATTTCCATATATAGAATTTCCTTATGTTGAACCATTCTAACATAACATTCATACATATTTGACTAAATTTGATTAAAAAACTCAATCTAAGTTTTTAGATTTTGAAATGAAGTATAATTTATCCCCCTTAATTATAGCAAAACAACTTTTCAAACCTTGCATCTTTGCAAATTGAAGCTTTTGTTTTCTATAATTAACATTGCTAACTCGCAACACTTATAATAATTATGCTCCCACTAGCCTAATAATTACATTCTTATTAACATAATACTTATGCTCCCACTAGCTTTGACATGTACCCAGAAATCAGTTGGACTTCTAGAAATCAATACTTATTGACTTTCTTACCAAAGTTAAGATTTCTAATACGAGATGCTTCGATTAGGCTTTATCTAGGCTTCTCAAACTCATACACCTTTCCTTAGATAGCTCACATATGTGTCTTAACAATTTTAGAACTTACAACGATAAGTCTCAAATGTTTAGACCTTTTCCATTTCTTACAATTCGAATTATGAAAAGGGATGCCATAATCATAATCGAATTTGAGAATGCAAATATCACAATTGCTATCTCCTTAAAATCTACTTAGTAAAAGCATTTCCTCACAATCCTTTTCATGAATTGTAGAGAAACCTTGTGGCACTTACATTTTATGGTGTATGTGTTCATATCCATGTGAATTTGTCATAACCATCATCACAAGACAAGGTTAATGACAAATCCAAACTCATATGGACTGAACTTGTTCAATCTTAATTTCTTGCCACTTGGCAGCTCAAGAGCCTACCATCGCTTCCAAGTTGTTATGAAAACAATTGAGAACTAATAGAACTCACATGCATAGTCAAATTTAACTGGAATGGGCACAAAAATAAGAATATGTCAACACGATAGGTTACAAACCTCAAGTCGTGTGCTAGTGTTTAACAATAACTTTACTCTTGATTAGTTCTTGAAACTTTCAAGATCTTTAAGACTCCCACTGACCTCTTAACATAGAAGATTCTCTTTATCAAGGAACATTACTTGACAAACAAATATTCAAGAGTTAGTGCGGTTTCTTATAAAGAAAGACACCTCACACAATTGGTCTTAGTTGGTCTTTGTCCTTACCAAGACATCACAACTTACCAATTTCAAATGTACAATAGTAAGAAACATGTTACTCTATATTTGATGAGTGTTATAAACCTTTCTTAATATTATGTCACTCAAGTTACAATCTTGGAGTATGAGTCTAAGACTTTGATTTTGGAACGAAGTATGATTCACCTTTTGATTTAACCATTTCAACAATTCACAATTCCTCTTCTTAGTAATGCAAATGCACTAAGATGTCCTTAGAGAATCAATTGTGATATGGTTTCGTAATCACTAAGATAATCATAAAACACGATACTCAAGTACTCTCCCTTCTTTTCAGATTGGAGAAACTTTATCTTTCTGCCTAATTTGATTCTTCTTATTCGTTTTTCCATACATTAAAACTTTTCCAAATAGTTTAGAATTATACTTAATCTTGTAAGTATAACCATATTTACTAAACTTTAGTAAATCATAACGAATAGTCTTATCGTTCTTTGTGGTGGACTTGACCAGCGCACAACCAAGTGTACCCGGTCCCCTAGTCCATCACTTGACTCACATATACATGTGAACCAGGAATTAGTCTTAATTTCCCAAAGATGAAGGTTCTCATTCATCACACAATCCAACTTGCATGATTCCAAGTTTTTATCCAACTGAAACTTGGGTAATGGGAATCTTTCCTTATTTGGTAAATTTTGACACTACCACAAACGAAAGAATCAAACCCTTTTCCAATATTGATATCAATGAAAACATATAAACAACAATTTTCACAAATGCCATTGTAAGGAAACTTAAAATAAGATAAATTTCAAAACGTTTCTTTATTTATAAAAACTGCGAAAAACTTATCCATACAATGCAAATACATATGAAAACTATGTTGTTATCTATTCCTAAGCAATCTATCATAACTCTTAAGCAGCAACTCAAAATTCTGATCATCGAACCATGCGATCGAAATCCATCTCTTTACGATCAGAATCAGCTTACTCTTACTTTAAGTTTCCTTTCTTTTCTTTGATTCTACAAAACATCAAAATGTAATTACATTACATCAGGTATTAAGAATCTCCAAATAGGAACTTAATAGAGTTAGATAGTGGACTTTATCTGAAGTAGAGTCTAACATTTTGACTTTACCATCCTTGTGATCTTTCAGGTAAATATGATAGATTCGCAACCAGTGCCTCTTCTCTTGGCAATAGAAGTAAATCGACTCTTTCGGCATGGTACATGGGACAATCTCAGACTTAGCCCTTCTCTTTACCATTTGGTCAACTGGGTTGACTATAGCTGATCCCTTTCCATTGGGAATAGAAGACTTTTCTGGACTTCCAATGTTACCATTTTCAATGTCCATGGAATTTTAGGAAGTAGATCTTCCAATCAAATTTTCTTTACTAGTGCGCCAAATCATTATTGATTCAGCAGCAACAAGAAAATAGGTAAGATTGATAAGGGTCATATCGTGATCTGTCATATATTAGTCCTTAAAGAACCCGCTATATGACTTAGGAAGTGATTGAAGAACTACCTCAACAACCAACTTCCAACGACACCCGACATTTCCATCCTGTTAATGTGTGACTTCATCTCCAAGACATGTGCACACACATACCTTCCATCTTGATGTTTCATTGCAAGTAGGATTTGGCTGACCTTGAACTTTTCAAGTCCTTGAACTTGAGGGTTAGGGAGAATAATTGGAGGACGTGGAGGAATTGAAGTATGATTTCTAGTTCCACATTCCAACCGTGGAACATCATCTTCAAGAGGAAAACTTATTCCTAAAGATTTGGGACGACCATAGTTGTCTGAACTAGACATCTATAAGGGAGAAATTCAAGTTAGTTGATTTAAGTCCTTAGTATAACACCCAAATGAAATATTAAGGCTAGGGCCTAACACAATATTTTACAATTAGGAAGAGGGATGTCGTAATCCAATTGAAAAATATTTGAAGGTAGGTAAATGACGATTACCAATTTCCACCATGAAAAATGAAATTGACTATTAAGATTTAAATGGTTTGAAATTCCTAGATCCTTTAAGATTCATTGAATTTTTCAATGGCATGTTTAAATATCGATTGTGCCCTTCAATTTTGTGACTAGGATGTCGAGGATCACAAACAAGGTGTGAATAACCATCCAAATTAGCTTGGTACACTTAATGTTACGACCACCTAATCAATGTGCCGGTTAACCACACACACTCAATTGATCTATGATTAATATCAAGCTACCCTTTGCCACACACTGTCAGTCCAAGATTAATGTGCCGGTTAACCACATACGCTCCACTAACGACTTAACAAACTACAAAGTGCAATTTCATGGGATAGCACCATATTCACATTTTCCCTAAAGTAACTAAGATTGGAAATTTAATAAAAGTTTAGTTACTTTATAATTATCATTATAACGAGACTTAGTGTCCTATCATACCCGTTCGGCTAACGACCCTCCACCAGTCAAGGAAGCGGTGGGTGAGAGTGAACACCCATTAAACTGCCATTTTATAGGCAGTAACCTTATACCCCCCCTTATAAACTGACTTCGTGAATGAGGTCTAGTAACGGTAAGATTGGCATGTATTATATATATATATATATATATATATATATATATATATATATATATATATATTAACCTTATAATAATATAAAGTATAATGGTAGAATTTTAACTTTTAAAACTCTAGGGTTTGGAACTAAAGTATTCAAAAGTGAGACTTTACAAATTCCAAAACTTGAGGGAAAGTTTTGAAACTTGTCAAAACTCTTCATTTCTCTAACTTATGAGTTTAATGAAGTTTTTATGAAATTTTTTTGAAGTTCCATAACTTGAGGAAAAGTTATGGAAGACTTTAAAACCATTTAAGATGACTTTTAAAATGAGACTCTTGAAATTCCATAACTTGAGGACAAGTTATGGAGTTCATAAAATACATTTAGATCAAATATTTCAATTAAAACAATAATGAAATAATTTGTTTTATGATCTAGATTAAACTCACAAGTCAAGATAATTCTCATCAACTATTTACAAGAAATTAGTCTATCATATAAACTAATACAAATCTTGAAAATATGACAATTATCTTTTAATTGGACAAGAATGATCATTACCTTATGAAAAAACACATTTCATGGTTCAAAAAACAGTTTGGGGGTAATGATCCTAATCCAATTTCTGGCCAAAAGTCGAGAAATCTGCCCACTGGAGCACCAACTCGACGAGTACATGAACTGGACTCGTCGAGTTGGCCATTTTATAAGGGAAATCAGCGAGCTACCTAGTGGACTTGGCGAGTTCACTGGGCAGAAGGCAGAAAATTCGATTTTTTCACTTTGAAAACCAATAAAACATCAAGTATAATAGAAAATAATCCTAAGATCTGATACCACTATTGGGTTTTAGTATACTACAACATCCTATGGTGAACATACAACCCTAAATGCTTTGGATATATGTTTTCTCTAATTATACATGCAATATTGTTTCCAAAGCATTAAGCCTACAACTAGCATGTAATTGACATAAACAACATAAAATACTAGTTAGGAGTTTACCTCTTTATGTAGCTTATAGAACTTGTTGTGTTTGACCTTTAAGAACTTAGTGTCCCAAGTGTGACACCTCAAATGGTTCACAACACACCTTAGACAAAGGATGACTTTTAAGAGATTTTCTTGCACACTAAAATCGGTTATGGTTCTCCAAAAATCACTAGTGTCGATTTTAGTAGCCTAGGGTCTTCTTATATAATGTGGCTAGGATTATGGTTACATCCATATAAACCCTAATGTGAATGAATTTTCATCTTACTTAGGATCCATGGGTTAAAACCTCCATGGACTATCCATGGACTACCATATTGGTTTAGCCCATCCTAAATAACTATATGCCCACACCATAAGAATGTTTGATTTACCAAATCAATACCCTTACATTTAATTAGTCTCATTTGATCACTAAATTAATTCCAAATTAATTCTTTATTAATACTAGTTAAATAATATGATTTCATATTAATATATTAGAACTTACAATATATTAATAAATCATAAATAACCTCTTTTCAAAAGTCCATCCTATCAGACACCTTATCCAACACTATCTTCATTTCGTTTGAGAGTTCTTAATAATTGCTTATGTGGAGTAATATGTTCACTAGCACCCGAATCAATAGTCCAAGAATTAAATTTTTTGTTCTTACGAGTCATGTTCGCCTTTGGAGTGTTGGTAGTGGTTTTCACTGCTTTTAACATATTTATGAGAGTTTCATATTCATATTTAGTGATAGATGATGAGCTTATTTCTTCAGTGACAATGGCTGCATGTGCTTGTACCTTTTGTTTACTGTTTTATTTTTTGAGTTTGATGTCTTTGTGTTCCGCCATTCTGGATAGCCAAAAAGTCCAAAACAACCATCAACGGTGTGTCCCTTTTTTTGGAAATGTGGGCACCATCAGTCATCATTCTTTTCTGTTTTGTTGCGATCATCACGTCTGAAATTTCTAGAATTTACGGATTGTCGAGGAGTGTTCATTCCCATTGCTTGAAACGTAGAAGTCTCGATGTTGCTGTTTCAAGAAACTCCAATCTGTCGTTGTTGTTCGTCTTAGTTAACAAGATGATAGACATCATTCAAAGTGGGGAATGGACTAGTACTAATAATTTGTTTTTTTATTTCATTAAACTCTTCATTTAATCCCATGAGAAAATCATATAATCATTCATTGCCTCGTAGTTTGACAAGTTCTTTATTGATCTCACATTTACATCCATTGCAGGTAGTTTGACAAGTTCTTTATTGATCTCACATTTACATCCATTGCAGGTACATGAAGGAGTTTGAGTGATCGATTGTATTTCATCCCAGACACTTCTAAGTTTAGTGTAATTACCCGGCAAAATCATGCTTTCTTGCTGAATCATTGTGAATCGCCCATCTTAGTTAGTATGCTCGTGGGGTGTTTTCTTTGACAAATCTCTCCTTTAGGTCGAGCCATATGTCATGAGTAGTAATAACATATTTCACACTATTTTTTTATCACCTTTTCCATGGAACTTATGAGCCATCCCCGCACCATAGCGTTGCATCTTTTCTAGTTGGTCAAATCAGCCAAGTCTTCTGTTGGCATGGGAAGAGTTCCATCGACGAATCTGATCTTGTTCTTGGCGAAGAGTGCATTGGTTATCTCAGTCTCCTAATAACCATAATTATCATCGCGTAGGAGATTTCCACCCATGAAGTTTTGTCCAGGATGATTTATCGATGTGATGAAATAAGGGGAAGAGATGTCGATGGTGGGTTTGTCTCCTGTATTGGAGGGTTGACCTCCTTCAGTCACCATTGTTTAGACGTGAACAAAAACTAGGTTTGAGAACCCATGTAATGCTCTTATACCATAATAAATCTGAATATAAAAACTGTTTTTTAACTTACTTGAAAACGGGAATACATGGGATTATTTATATTGTCCAATTTAAACAAATTATGATAAGGAATCTAATACTTTAGGAGTCACTTCGGTTCCTTCATACATATAGGGATCATGTCATAAAAAAATATTTTTTTTCAACTCATTTATATTTAATCCATTTTTCTGGCTTGGCTAGGAGGGATAGCCGAGCCACTCCCCTTTCTTTATGATAATGAAACCATCCGGTCAAAACCAATCCAATAAAGAAGGAGACAAAGAAAACTAATAAAAGAAAATAAAACTAATAGGAGAAAACTGATAAACATATTCCAATAGAGTTTTTCGGGGAAAAAAAGTTGAAGGTTGTTTTGGGAAAAAATGTTGATAGTTTCTTTTTGGAAAAAAAAAGTCAAGGGTGTTTTTTTCTAGAAAAAAATTGTTTAAAACTGAAAGATTACTAATAAGCTTGTTAAAAGGGCCAAATTGAAAAACCAAAAAATACAACATATTATTTAGAAAAAAATGGGTGATGTTTAATCCTGAAAAAACATAATAATTTTATGATATAAACCACATAAATTAACTAAACTATTAAAACAATAACAATCAAAGGTCTTTGGCCTAACGGTCTGGAGTGATTCTCTCAACTGAAAGGTCATGATTGGAGAAATAGGTGTTAACTAGATTATGACTCGCGTTAAACGCGATGAACACATAAATAAAATGCAAATTTATATAGATATTACAAAATAATTATAAAAAAAGTAGGGTTATTGGTATTATTGAAATGTGTAAAAATTACACTAAAATCGGTAAATATATAACATTAAAGGGCCTCTTTATAGACAATATTTTTTTGTTTTATTAGTTCAATGACCTTGTTTGTCACATATAAGTACCTTCAAACATTTTTTACTTGTGACACGGAAAACAACTATATATAGCCAACCATGCGTGAAAATGGGTCTACACAAGTATAATCCAACATTTAACAATGTACTTTCAAAATATATTGTTATTTTATGGCTATATTGCGAAATATAACTTTTTATTTCAAAAAATAGCAACTTATTTATGTTCCTTCAAAATGAACCACATAAAACCCCCCACAATATTAAATATAAAAAACTATAACCAATAAATCTGCAACGAAGCTAATCATCTCCCTCCACTTCATCTCTAATATCAGATCTTTTTTTCCTTAATCTAATTTATTGTCACTATCATCGACAATATTAAGATTCATTGATGGCTTCTTTTTTATTTTAGGGATAATATGACATAAATCATTTATCAGGTCCATCATCTATGTTTATATCTTCGTTTTTTTTTGTTGATTTTGATATGCCTTCTTCGGTTTACCACCGTCTTTTTTTTTTTCAGGCTCCTTTTTTTATGAAATACCATTTTTTTTGTGAAATTCTTTCTATGGTTTTGAGTATGTGCAGGTATGTTGATTTTTTTTTTAAGGTAAAGAAAGTAGGGTTTTTGTTCGATGTTGGTTCCTAGGTTTGGTTCTTATTTTTTGCGATTTCTCATAATCCATTGCGTTTTATTTTCCATCTTAACTACAATCTTTATGTATAGAACACTTTATCCATATAGTCATTCACTATAGAGTTTAATGATAAAAAAAAACACCCCTTTAGTTTTATTTACTTTGCAAATTATCGAGCCTCCATGCAAAGGTTACAACATAATGAAAAAAACAAAAAACCCTTATGAGGTAAATGCCAATTACGATTCTACCCCTTTTTCTCTTGTAACAATTATCTCACTTCAAAACATCTACTTTTGTGTTTCAGCATATTATTGATAGCATGAAAGATCCAAACATTGTTGCATTTTGGTTAATCACAATGCCTCAAATTATGGGAGGATTTAAATATGGTGATGAGGTCAAACATAAAATATGGTGGTAATACAAAGTTCTTTTATTTCTCATTTATTTATTTACTTATTTTTTTTTAATTCAAAGTAAATAAATAAATAAGAAATAAAAGAACCTTGTATTACCACCATATTTTATGTTTGACCTCATTACCATATTTAAATCCTCCAATAATTTGAGGCATTGTGATTAACCAAAATGCAACAATGCTTGGATCTTTCATGCTATCAATAATATGCTGAAACACAAAAGTAGATGTTTTGAAGTGAGATAATTGTTACAAGAGGAAAAGGGGTAGAATCGTAATTGGCATTTACCTCATAAGGGTTTTTTGTTTTTTTCATTATGTTGTAACCTTTGCATGGAGGCTCGATAATTTGCAAAGTAAATAAAACTGAAGGGGTGTTTTTTTTTTCATCATTAAACTCTATAGTGAATGACTATATGGATAAAGTGTTCTATACATAAAGATTGCAGATAAAGATGGAAAATAAAACGCAATGGATTATGAGAAATCGCAAAAAATAAGAACCAAACCTAGGAACCAACATCGAACAAAAACCTACTTTCTTTACTTCAAAAAAATCCACATACCTGCACATACTCAAAACCATAGAAAGAATTTCACAAAAAAAATGTTATTTCATAAAAAAAAGGAGCCTGAAAAAAAAAAGATGGTGGTAAATCGAAGAAGGTATATCAAAATCAACAAAAAAAACGAAGATATAAACATAAATGATGGACCTGATAAATGATTTATGTCATATTATCCCTAAAATAAAAAAGAAGTCATCAATGAATCTTAACATTGTCGATGATAATGACAATTTAGATTAAGGAAAAAAAGATTTGATATTAGAGATGAAGTGGAGGTAGATGATTAGCTTCGTTGCAGATTTATTGGTTATAGTTTCTTTATATTTAATATTGTGGGGGGTTTTATGTGGTTCATTTTGAAGGAACATAAATAAGTTGCTATTTTTTGAAATAAAAAGTTATATTTCGCAATATAGCCATAAAATAACAATGTATTTTGAAAGTACATTGTTAAATGTTGGATTATACTTGTGTAGACCCATTTTCACGCATGGTTGGCTATATATAGTTGTTTTCCGTGTCACAAGTAAAAAATGTTTGAAGGTACTTATATGTGACAAACAAGGTCATTGAACTAATAAAACAAAAAATATTGTCTATAAAGAGGTCCTTTAACGCTATATATATTTACCTATCTTAGTGTAATTTTTACACATTTCAATAATACCAATAACCCTATTTTTTTATAATTATTTTATAATATCTATATAAATTTGCATTTTATTTATGTGTTCCTCGCGTTTAACGCGGGTCATAATCTAGTTTAGAGATATGAGAGAAACTTAGTTTTCCTTAAAAAAAATTAAAACAATAACAAGAATTAAGAAAACATTTATAATTTGTTTTACTACATTCATAAATAAAATGGTACGTTCAAATCAAAACCATATAAAAACCGGGTCGATTGGCACGGGGAATACTTTCTTTGACTGCCAACATTTTTTGACTGTTTAGAAAATGTGATATTGGTAATAAAAATGAATTTTTATAGAGAATATGAATGATACATGACATTAATAACATATAAAGAATAACTAAATATTAATAAGAAACAACTTCATAAAATGATTAGTATAATAAGTTATTAACTCTAAGTTAATAACAAGAATATAAATATTTCAAATAGATAGAAAGATATTTAAGCACATTTTCCTTCTAACACTAGACGGTTGATGAAGTTGAAGGTGAATAGTCGGTGCAAAAAACCAGTTAATTAAGCACATTCCCCTCGTAATCCGCTTAAAACGGTGAGGATGGATTTGAGCATTCTTTTGTCTTCCTTGCCCTTCCATTTTATTTCTTTCTGTCCTTAGTCTTCTTTATTCAAGAGTTTTTTTGTTTTTTTTTCTTCTGTGGATATATAATCTCTGTTGATATTGTTCCATTTTTCTAGTGAGCTGAACCCGAACATCTATACAAAATTACAAATACATAAGGACGAGACTAACATATTATTTTTCAATACTTACTAGTAATTGAAGCTAGCTAATTGGATTTAAATAGCACAACAGGAAAGTGGAAAAACTCACCAATCTTCATAATTAATAAAAAAAAGACTAATCTTTTAGGTCAACCTTCTTATTAATTAAAGGGCATGCAAAACTTATATTTTGACTCTTTTGTGTCAAGCTTAATACTTTTTGATGCAGAAATACAATGAGTATTAAATTAATTAAACAACAAGCAACAACTTTTTTTTTATATAGATTAATACATAATCCATTTCAAGGTTCGTAAAATTTCTCCTGAAAAAAGGTAAAGTTCTTACATTTTGAAGTTGAGAAATTGTGGCGTTGACACTTTGAAAGCGAATTTATCTAGACTACTTTTTAAACATTCAGACAAAACCATTGTATATATATACCACTAGTAGCCCTTACAACCACAAAGAGACATATAACTAGATAATTAAACAAGCATGTCGAAAGAGAGTTTTAAGGGGTTATATGTTCGTATCAAACCTTTTATGCTCATGATCTTCCTGCAAACTTCATATGCTGTTAATGGTTTAGTTGTCAAGTCAGCCTTAAACAAGGGCTTAAATCATTATACTTTTGCTGTATACCGCAACGCTGTTGCAGCTCTTTTCTTCGGTCCTTTCGCTTTCATCCTGGAAAGGTATGTGATGTTACATGCAATCATGTATATGAATCCGTAATTTTTCCTTCTTGTTATCATTTCTTTGCGGATGCAAACAGGAAAGTTAGGCCAGAAATGACAGTTTCCATCTTCCTGAAGATCATGCTACTGGGATTACTAGAGTATGTATTCTATATTCTGGTTTTTCTTGTGTAAGAAAGGAATTCTAACTTTTCAAGAATGATTGATTTTGCATGTAATCACAGACCAGTGATCGACCAGAACTTGTACTATGCTGGAATGAAATTTACAACCGCGACTTTTGCTACATCTATGTGCAACATCCTTCCTGCCATTACCTTTGTCATGGCTTGGATGTTTAGGTATTCTTCTTGTTCCTCAGGCAAGTTGCTACGTACGTGATTATATTAACTTTAGTAAACTTTTGTGACAGCTACATACATCCTATGTTTTTTGGCAGCTTACAAGATATCATGTCTTTTATTTATGCGTGGCCAATACTGTGAACTAGACCTCTTTATATATTCGGAACCTTAACGGATCGATTTTGTATACCACCGTGCAACAAATCTTTCAAGCTTCAAAGATATGACAACAAGAAAAACCTTTCTTCGCAACATGTTAATTATCTTACAAATTAATATATATATATATATATATATATATATATATATATATATATATATATATATATATATATATATATATATATAATACGTTGTGTTTTAAACCCGTTTAGATAGATAGGAAAGTAGCATTGATAATCATCCCAACAAATTTGGTCTGATAATTTCTTTATTTTGGTAGACTTGAGAAGGTGAAAGTAAGGAGTTTACATAGCCAAGGGAAGATCATAGGGACAATAGTGACGATTGGTGGAGCTATGATAATGACATTAATAAGAGGCCCTGCAATTCTATTTCCATGGACAAATCATCATCATCATCATCCTCTTCATCATCAATCTACGGTTAACACCATGAGTACACAAGATCAGATCAAGGGATCTCTCATGATCACTGTCGGTTGCTTTTCTTGGGCGAGTTTCGTCATCCTTCAAGTAAGTTTTCAGTCCAAAATTCTAGTTCATAATTATGTTCTAATAAAAAGATGAAGAGAACAAGAATTTCATATGCGGATGATGTCAATTTTGACTAAACACACAAATAGAGATATTTCATGATGGAAAAACCGTCACAAGATATATTTCTGTCACTATTGACATGTTAATTAAGAGTATTTATATGGACAATATATACTAATTTTTATGTTTCTTGGGTGGAAAAAGGCAGTGACATTAAAGTCGTACCCAGCTCAGCTTTCCCTCACAGCGCTTGTGTGTATGATGGGGACATTAGAAGGGTCCATACTTGCACTTGTAGTTGAGAAGACCAATGCCTCAATCTGGTCAATTAACTGGGATATTAAATTATTTGCCGCTATTTATGGTGTAAGAAAAAAAATAATATTATCCTTCAGACCTTTACATTTTAGTTGACATTATAATCTATTATCATTTATCAACGTCATATCAATTTATAATAACTAAGAAACAAGCTATATGTGTAAAAGAAGTTACAATATGTTTCTCTTCGTGAATTATCTTGTCACATGAGATCGTGATTATTTGACTAATTTTCTCTAACATCTTTTATGTGGATGCAGGGAATAATGTGTTCAGGATGCGCATATTACATTTCGGGTGTGGTAATGCAAGAGAGAGGACCAGTTTTTGTGACGGCTTTCAGCCCACTTGGCATGGTTATTATTGCCATTTTGGGGTCTTCCATTTTAGCTGAGAATTTGAATTTGGGAAGGTATATTTAAAAATATTTATCAGTCTAATGTATTTATATTTATAACGTTAATTGAAGTATATTTTATTTTATTTTTTTAGAACAACTAAAAGTAGTTGAACTTTATATAAGTATATACCTAACTAATGAAACTTTCTTTCCCACGTAAGTTTAATGGAGATTAATTTCTGAATTTTGGTTTGTAGTGTTGTTGGAGCGGTTGTTATTGTGGTTGGGCTATATTTGGTTATATGGGGGAAGAGCAAGGATCAAAACGAACAAGACCTTGAGTTGTCTTTAAATAAACAACACATAGATGGTCTGAAGATGGCGACGTTTAAACACAGTGTTGATGTCGTTAATTCTGACGGAAAACCATGTACTGATCTTGAAGTAGTTTAAGGACATCGCTTACATCATTTATTATTTTTGTAGGATCAATTGCCCACAGACCACCGAGTCAATTGGGTTGATCCATAAAGTCACTCAACTAATTTCAAATTCTTGGTCAACCGACTTTTGTACATCAAGTGGTTGACTCATTGCTCTTGTTTATGTTCCTCATAATCGCTCGTTTGAATTCTACTAAGACTAAAGTGTGTACAACTTACCACTTATTTTTTTTGTCACAGCTTTCTTCACTCACATTTCAGTTACCAAAAGTCAGAAAATGGTCACTTTTTACTTTTATTTTATAAAAATAAAATTAATTTAATTTTAAAGTTTATAACTAAAAAATAAATAGAATTAATTAAAAAAATATTAATAAACATAAAAAATTAATAAAAATAAAAATATTTCATCACTTACAAATGAAAATTACATAATAAAACCTAGAAAACACAATTAAAAATTAGATAATAAAAATAATAAATCATTATTAAAAAGTATGACACTCCGAATCGTCATCCTCGTTATCCAAATACTTGCCCGAGTCTTCAACGAACATATCTGAATCTTCATCCAATTCATGAAACAAATCATCATGCGAATACTCGGCCCCGGGCTATATGTGAGCCCTATAAATATGCTCCACCAAATCCGCACGAAAGGAGTGATGAATGTCGCGATCATATACTTCTCTTCTATTTGCCCCATACTCTTGAGTACTAATAGCTACTCCTTTTCTGTTTGGCAAAACTTCGTTTAGATGGGTTTTGATAAAATAAAAATGATATTTTATGAAAACAATTTTAACGGCAAACAGAAGACTTTTAAAAGTAACTAGTTTATTTTTAGATTATTTTTTTACAAACCACCAAGAGGATCCAAATGCATGAATTAGAAAGATAATAACAACCATAGAAAGTTAAGGATATAATCTTTGAAGTCTTTGATCCCACTTGAAATTGGAGAGTTGATGAAGATAGCAAAAAAAAAAAACTCAAGAAAAAGTTTCTCTACAATGTATCCATCATTAAGACTAAGGCACTAAGAATGCTAGTTCCCATCTTGTCAAAAGTAATTCTTAAGCCTTTAAGTGCTTAATACAATTAAGCACCAAAGGAGAAGCACTTATGAACACCCAAAGTCTTGCAACTTGCTTCAAAAGAACAAGATATATATATATATATATATATATATATATATATATATATATATATATAGAGAGAGAGAGAGAGAGAGAGAGAGAGAGTGTGTGTGTGTGTAACACATGTTCCATGTATCATTTAATTTATTTAATTTTAGGGTTTTGTGCTTGGACTCAGCGAGTTGGGGAGCTCCAACTCGTCGAGTAGAGATCATTTATGAGGACGCAAGATTCAGATCCCACTCGACGACTAGGAAGGCCCCGACTCGATGAGTAGGTGCAATAAAGGAAAAGCCTAATTTTTAGAGTTTGCACCCTATTTAATGGACTTAATCTGTCTCTTGTGGCCTCCCTTACCACTTCACTACCCATAGAAGAAACCCTAAGCCATTCTTTGCTTTTCCTTGTGATTGAGAGGCTAAGAGAGAGTTTTTGGTGCTTTAGTTGAAAAAGTTTGAAGATTGAGGAGCTTGGAGCGGGAAGGAGACTGTAGATCCAGCATCTAAAACGTTTGGACACCCATTTGAAGGTAACAAACTATTACCTTGATCATTCTAGCATTAGATCCTCTTCTTCTTGGGTTTTAGGCCATTTCTAGTACATTTGTGAAGCATTTCGGGTGTTGAGTAAGATTTGGAGTTGCAACTTCAGATCTGGACTCCTCTAAGTCCTTAGAGTTATAAAGTTGTTGAATTTATCAAGTTTGGTCCTTCTCTTTGGCTAAAACCCCTCCCTTAACTTGGTGTTAGCAACTAAGAGCTTGTATGCATGTGAAGTTTGCAACTTTACATGGAAACCATGCCGTAGGAGGCTAGATCTGCAATCTAGAGCTTTGGAGTAGCTTAAAAACGTTTGAACACAAAAACAACTGAAGGAACTCGTCGAGTCCCTTAGCCAACTCGACGAGTCGAGTAGGGTTTACACGTTTTCGAGATTTCGAGTGATTTCTGTGAAGGATTGGGGTTTTCGGTCTGCGTGGGTTTTGGTCTTCTGGACCTTTGGGAACTCGACGAGTTACACAGGTAACTCGGCAAGTTGAAGAGTTACTCTGGCAACTCGACGTGTTGCTAGATGCACTCGATGAGTTGAGATCAACATGGACTGTTGACCTTGACTTTCAACAAAGTTGACTAGAGTTGACTTTGAGGATATTCATGGTAATTTGGGATTATGACAATTTAATCACATGATGATTATAAGCAGTTGAGTTGGAGCAGCACATGGGATTTATCTGATCTTATCTTGTCAATTCAACATTCACGAGAGGTAAGTCTCCTCACCATACCAATGGGTCTAGGGCACCAAGGCCGGCCCATTTTGTGATATGTGGTACACTCATTGTTGTAGAGATATAGCGTATGATAGTTAGTTATGCTAGCTATATATGTGATACTTGCAGGGAAGACCATGGGGGAGCCCATGACACTTGGATGTAAGACTATGTGGGGGAGCTTATGGCTTTTCAAGTAAAGACCATGGGAAGAGCCCATAACACTTGGATGTAAGACCATGTGGGGGAGGCCATGGCTTTCCAGCTAAAGACCATGGGGGAGCCCATGGCACTTAGGTGTAAGACCACGTGGGGGAGCCCATGAAATCCTGGAGTAAGACCTTGTGAGGATCCCACGACATCCTTATATGTTTGTATGCATGGCTTATGTGGTATATGTAGCTGTTGTAGGTAATATGATATGTGTTTATGTGGATTGTATGTGGGGTATGCTCTGGGGAACTCACTAAGCATTAGCTTAAAGTTTGTTAATTTGTATCAGGTACTTCTGAGCCTAAGGGCAAGGGCAAGGCTTGATGGCGCGGTGTGCACTCTCCGACATTTGTTTTAATGGGACACTCTGATGTTTTAAATAAAATGTTAATGTTATGAATTTTGAAAATAGTGCTTAATGTTATTTCATATTTTATGGGAATGTTTGGCGAAATAAAAATGAAAATCGATATATATATATATATATATATATATATATATATATATATATATATAGAGAGAGAGAGAGAGAGAGAGAGAGAGAGAAGAAGAAGAAGAAGAAGAAGAAGAAGAAGAAGAAGGGAGGTTTCAAATATGGTCTTCACAAGGCAAAATAGAGGTGTTTTTTCAAGAACCACTCTTCCTTTTTGTTGGATTAGTGTCTAAGTCCATAACTATTTTGGTATGTACTTGACCCAATGGTGCATGGTCCTTTTGGGTTGCCTTCACCAAAGCAACTTGATAGGATGAATTATGGAGAGAAAGGATTAAATATGATTTATTAATATATTATGAGAATAATATATTAAAGGAGAAATCATATTGTTTGATTAATATTAGTCAATAATTAATTGGTAATTAGTTTTGTGACTAAAAGAGATTAATTAAACTTAAGGGACTGGAATTGTAATTATAAGATAAATGCAATTGGGCCATGGATTGCCTTATATTAAGGAGTGGACGAATTCTATGGGGAAACCCATAAGAAATCGTCCAAGGCCTTAAGGAAAGGGATCCATGGGTTGCTTAGGGCTTAAGCATCCAAATTAGGGTTTCCTTGTTAAGATAACACTAATAGCCTCCTATATATAGATCCCTTATGACCCAAAACGTAGCCACCCTTTTAACCCCCCGAAGCCCCGATATCATCCCGACACCCGAAGCCAGTCCCAAAGCTCCGAAGATCCCGAGAAAAGAGTTTTCGAGTCAAAACTCTGCCTGCATGAAGCCCGATGGTTAAAGATATCCCGGTGTCATCAAAGAATATTACTTTATAAGAGCAGTAGTGTTGTCTGATCATCGTCTTATCATGTGAGTGTGTAGTCGCTTTCATTTAACACACACACACATATATATATATATATATATATATATATATATATATATATATATATGAAGTATCTTCTATAAAATACGTGCTATGTGTTTTTATATTATTTGTTAATATGAGATGGATGTTTAGTGAATGATTTATACCTGTTTAGAATGATTTAAACAGTATATGTATTTGTATCTACAAATATGTTGGGTAGAACACGGGTAGATGAAATAGTTGATGTGAGACGAAATAAAATAATGAGAAGTGTTGATGATAATGATGTTCCAGTTAACTAGTGGAAAATAGATAACGACCACAGACTTTTCTAGACATTCCAAAGGAAAGTTAACAGGCTCGTAACATGTAGGTGTTTTGAACTATGTGTTCATTAAGTGATACTGTTCATTAAAGTAATTTTGAACTAAGTGTTCACTAGGTGTTTTGAACTATGTGTTTACCATGTATATTTGAACTAAGTGTTCACTAGGTGTTTTTGAACTAGGTGTTCATTAAGTATTTTGAACCGAGTGTTTACCAGATGTTTTAAACTATGTGTTTACCAGTTGTATAAACCTTGGCAGCTGTGGATTTAGTGCTTGTTGTATGAACCTCGGGGAGCAATGAACTTTGTGCCAAATCTTAGGTTAATCTTTAGGAATGAATGAGTGAAGGATGATTGATTCTTAGGGTAAATTCTTAAGAATTAAATGAAATAATGGGGATGGGTAATTGGGTTGATTGTTTGATGATTGAATATAATAATTATATTATTGTGGGTTGAAAACCCTATATGCTCACCAGGCCCCCAAGCCTGACCCACTAAGTTTTTCTTTGTATTACAGGTAGTGGCACCAGTGCATAAGTTGGATGACTTATCAAGATATTTTGGATATAGACTGGTAGTTGTAAATAACTGTTGTAAGCTCTATTTAGTACTGTTTGTGCTTTTGGTCTGTATCGGAACATGACATCCCGAGATTTTGTTATTTAATGAAAATACATTTCTTTAAGAAATGTTTTGATAAATTCTAATCATATTTGTTTTGGGAACAAATTCGGCAACTCTTTTAATCAAATGATTACTCTCATTTTATAAAACAAAGCATAAACAAATCGGTCTTTTCTGGCCGCAAAAATGAGGATGTCACAGTTGGTATCAGAGCATTAGTTTAAGCGAACTATAAATTTTTAGGATTTCTAGACTTAAACTTAGAATGCTAAGTGGTGATTGTGAGATGAGTGTTTACCATATTTTAGACATGAGCACTAGTTTATTTTAGGAAATATGCCTAAACCGCCTTTATGTGCTAAATACTATATTATTTACCATATATGTTGTTATTTGTTTGGGTCTATGGTCTGTTGCCGACCGGATTTGGAAACCTTATGTGTTTAGGATTCTAAGCGTATGACTATGATATAAGAACTAGCATGTAAACATTTCGGAGTAATAAGGAGATTCATACGTCTATCATAAATAAAACTTTCCTATCTTAAAATTCTCGCCTAAGTAGAGTGAACGTCTGCTTGGGTGTACAAAACATTATGGTGAAGACTCATAGAGAATTGAGTAAATGGAGGAAATGAAAGGCTTGTAATAGTGAATGAAACCTATCAGAATATATCGTAAGAGTGGTATCTTGCCTTTAGAATATGTCTGATAAAATAACAGAATGTTTAGAGGAGTACGGTACGTCTGAAGTACACCTTCGATTGGCATGATGATGGAACGATTGGTGTAATTCTTGAAGTTGTCCCATTGTCTGGAATTTCCATCACCAATCAAGTTGAAGTAGAATTGATGATTGAAGATACGCATGGAAGAAGTCCTAGTAGAGTCTAGGAAAAAAAAATTAATTGGACACATTCGTATGTGTTAAATTGTTTTGTGATTTTAGGACTTGGGGACTGCCAGACAATACTTGGGACGAGTATGAGTAGGTGTGAATAGTAGTAGAGATCTATACTACTGGAAGCACAAGACTCACACTTGGATCAGGGAACGTCTCAAGGTTACCAAGAAGCTAGTAATTGATTTCGTTTTTGTTCATGTATATCGTTACCATCGTTTTGGTAACAAATAAGAAGATGATTGATATTCCAACCCTATAGGTCACATCGAATCGAGTCTGATTAAGATGAGTATGTTACATGGTTCGGGGAAAGTGGAGTACAAGGTTTATTGGACCGTTTAAAGTTCTTTAGAGAAATGGGAACCAAGCTTACAAGCTAGGACTACCAGAAGAACTAGAGTGTTCATTAAGTGATACTGTTCATTAAAGTAATTTTGTACTGAATGTTCACTAGATGTTTTGAACTACGTGTTTACCTGGTATATTTGAACTAAGTGTTCACTAGGTGTTTTTGAACTAGGATTTCATTAAGTATTTTGAACTGAGTGTTTACCAAATGTTTTAAACTACATGTTTACCAGTTGTATAAACCTTGGCAGCTATGGATTGAGTGCTCATTGTGTAAACCTTAGGCAGCAATGAACTTTCTGCCAATTCCTTATGTTAATCCTTAGGAATGAATGAGTGAAGGATGATTGATTCTTAGGGCAAATTATTAAGAATTAAATGAAATAATGGGGATGGTTAATTGGGTTGATTGTTTGATGATTGAATATAATATTTATATACTTTTTTTCTTTAAAAACCTATATGCTCACCAGGCCCCCAAGTCTGAACCACTCAGTTTTTCTTTGTATTAAAGGTAGTGGCACCAGTGCATAAGTTAGATGACTTATCAAGATATTTTGGATATAGACCAGTAGTTGTAAATAACCGTTATAAGGTCTATTTAGTACTGTTTATGCTTTTGGTCTGTATCGAAACATTACATCCCGAGATTTTGTTATTTAATGAAAATACATTTCTTTAAGAAAATGTTTTGATCAATTCTTATTATATTTGTTTAGGGAACAAATTCTGCAACTCTTTTAATCAGAGGATTACTCTGATTTTATAAAATAAAGCATAAACAAATCGGTCTTTTGTGGCCGTGAAAATGGGGTTATCACAGTGCAACTCCAAAAGAGCAAGCTTGTACGACCTAGGATCCCAAAGAAACCTCCGTGGAACATCTGGATTCTTATAGGTACTCTTAAATGTATATATATATATATATATATATATATATATATATATATATATATATATATATATTGGATTTTGGGCAGCACCACGTCGTGGTGGAGCCTCACCATGATGTGGTAATTGCTTATGAGTCGTGGGGTTTTAATGAGCCACCACGACATGGTGATAGGTGCCACGACGTGGTGGCTGTTGTTGTAAAAAAACCCTAAAGTTCAGGGTTTGAGCCCTATTTAAACGACCTTAACCCCTTGTATCCTCCCTCCCATCAATCTCCACCCCTCATAATCGTCCCTTGCAAACCCGATACCTCTTGTATGAGTTTTTAGCCTAAAGTGTGTGTGTTTTTGGTGATTGTGAAGAAGGAAGGTGGTGATAGATCATCTTGGGAGTCCAAAGCAACGTAGATCCAAAAGTTTTTCTTCCTCACTCATCTCCAAGAGGTATAAAGCTTTCATCTTGATGAGTAAATTGTTAAATCTCTAGATTTTGTCCACCCATTTTCTATGCTTGGTTATCTTGAGTGCTTTGGTCTCATAAAGCTTGTGACTTTATGGATCTGTAGGCCTTTGGGAGTATTTGTTGCTTTGGATCTAGGCTAGGATTGAGTTTTGAGGCCATGCATGGATCTTGGCCCTTTTTGCATGTCTGAAAAGCATAGATTTTGAGGACATGCATGTCTGAAAAGCATAGAATTTTATTATGAAAATGGTGTTAGAAACTCTTCTAGAGTTGTTAGACAAGTGACCTTATATATATTAAGTGCTTATTGCTTAAGCCATGTGGTGTTTTGGACCATAAAGTCGAAATTTATGCACTTTGGAGTGTTCTAAGGGATAAAATTGGGAAATTTATCCATCAAGAGCCTAAAATGGACCAGATATGAGTTGGAGAATCCTTGGAATCGAAGAAAAACAACTTAATTCATTAAGTTGTTGAAAACCTAGTAACCACGATGTGGCGGCTAGGCTGGTCGCGACTATTTTGTCGTATCGACACCACGACGTGGTCAAGGATGACTACAACGTGGTAGTCAGTCCGTTGACTTTGACTCTGACCATTGACTTGACCAAGTTTGACTTAGGGGCATTTTGAGTATTTTGAGTTGTATTTTAGAATTGGTCACTATTTGTTGGATAGGTGATCGATAGAGTTGATATTCAGAGCTGTAATCTGTTCAACAATAATTTCAGACTGAGATGTGAGTTTTCCTTGTTGTACTTGTGGGTCGAAGGCACAAATACCTATGGGTGAGCAAAGGAAGCGAGTCTTTGCTTTTGGAACTAGAACCGCCTCAGAACTTTTGGTTCCTAAAGTTTTGGAACTTCCTTAAGCGGTCCCGGTTCTCATTTTTTCAGAACCGCTACCCGCTAGGTAATTGTCGGAACCGGTTTATATATATATATAAAATTATTTCAATTTAGAGACATATATGTAATTCCTTTTCCTTTCTTTTTAATTTAATAGTATCCCCATTACGATTGATTATATACGTAAGTTTGCTAATGTATTTCAATTTAGAGACATGTATGTAATTTCTTTCCTTTCTTTTTAATTTAATAATTTGCCCATTAGGTTTAATTATATACGTAAGTGTGCAATTTTGATTTGAGTCAAATATTTCTTTTATATATATATATATATATATATATATATATATATATATATATATATATATATATATATTAATTTTAGGTTCCCTTAGGAACCTTAAAAAGTTTCTTGATTTTTTTTATATATATTTTTTGCCACATATCTGGTCACCGGTTTGTCAATGTGTGGATTAATGTCTTGGACACGTGTTGTGCGCTGTTCAGCCACCGCACCCTCAACCAATCATTTTCCTCCAAATATCATCAATTATGCACAGTATATACACTAAACAGGCATGACACATGGCTGTTCTGCTACGTGTTCTTCTTCGCCTCTTCGAGAACACCACCACCGCCTTTGCTTCTATCTCTACGTGTTTGCCTATCGATTGAATCCTCACCGTCTCTCTCCTTCGACTTCTTCTACCATTCTTCCAAAGGATCCTGTATAAACGATTTATGATCAGTTATATATACATATAAAAAGAGATATAATAAATATATAACAAAAATTATTTTCTAGGCAAATAATTAGGTTTGTTTGTTTATAATGGTTGTCCCACATCGTTTTATATACAAATAGTTGATGGTTTTTTTTGATCTATATAGATGACGCACGTACCCCATCGCTTAGTGCTAAGAAGAGTAATGACTTTCTTAGTCTACTAAATAAGAGGGCGCTTAATTCTTTCCCACAAGTTTTAGAATTGACTATCTATTAAATGTAATGTTGTGAAAAGGGCTAAGCACAAGTTTTAAAAAATTTATTTTACAACCTAGTTTTTAAGTTGTTAGAATTTAGTTGATTAAACATTTATCTTTAAACTTGATGGTTCATAGCTTGAAACTGGTCAAAGTTCATCCGAGTGGTACCGAGTAGTACCGTGTTAAACCGAGTGATATATTTTCATTAGTTAAAATAGTTTCTAAGTCAAGAACCGGGTATTCGGTCCCGGAACCGATACAGACAGTTCCAAGAAAGGTTCCAAAATTTAAAGATCCGGTGTAACCAGTTCAGGTTCTATTCATAGTACTAGGAATAAGGATTCATCGGGGAAGGGACATATATTATAGGAAAGGAAAATTTTCTATTCATAGTACTATCAAGTTAAGTAAGACTCAAAGTCCTAGTACTGATGAAGATATAGTTGACATGAGTCGAGTTGCATATGATTCGACTGTAGGATCGATCATGTATGAAATGGCATGTACTCGCTCTGATGTCTCTGATGCTTTGAGCATGGTTAGTCGATTTCATGGAAATCCTGGCAGATCCCATTAGATTGTAATGAAGAATATTCTTAAGTATCTACAAAGAACAAAAGACATGTTCCTAGTTCTTGGCGGTAGTGATATGTTAAGAATGAATGGTTATAGTGACGCCAACTTTGAAACAAACCGAGACAACTTTTGTTTGCATTCTGGCTATGTATTCTTATAAAATGGGGGGAATGGTTCCTTAGAAAAGTTCCAAGGAAAACATGTTGGCTGATTCCACATGTGAGTCAATGTACATTGTAGGGAGTGAAGCATCAAATGAAGCATTTTGGTTGAAGAACTTTATCAGAGATCTCGGAGTTTTTCTAACTATTCAAGAACCCATGGATTTCTTCTATGATAATGAAGGTGCGATTTCTTTAACTAAAGAACCAAAGGATCATAGTAGATCCAAACATATCGACATAAAGTACCATTATATTCGACATCTGGTAAAAGGACACCTTCTGGTGTAGAGAGTATCATCAGAAGATAATGTTATAGATCCTTTTACAAAGGCTCCAAGCAGATTCAAAAACTATTAGAATGCTAGGAGCATAGGTTAAGACATGATATTAGTTTTAGTAGTTAGGTGATATTTTTTGAAACATGTAACAAAATAAGTGTAATTGTTTGGGTGGATGAATAATAGAGAAATATTTATGAGTATTGTACTGCCTTATTGTAACACCGAAAATTTCAAAACAAATTTTCATTAGAAATAATCGTTTAATTCTTAAAACACTTTGTTTAAAATCTCATTCATAATCGAATTACAAAACACAACTCCATTTTCACTTAATAAACCAGGATCCTCAAAAACATGACTCTTTCTCTGGTGTGTACAATCGAGCCGGTGCCGTCCCGTGATCCTGAGATAAACCTGAAACACATAACACAAAACACTGTAAGCACGAAGCTTAGTGAGTTCCCCAAAATACCACACATAACACATATTAGCCACTCGAGGCTATAACTCTGTGGGTCCGTGGACCCTACTCTATGAACCCTCTGGTTCTAACTCTGTGAACCTTGCGGTTCTAACTCTGGGAACCTTCCGGTTCTAACTCTGTAAACATGCACAGCATAAATCACATAGAAATAATGCAGTACAACACATAGCATACAAATACTCTGTCACATAACTCTAGTTACCTACTCGAGGTAAAGTATAGTGAGAAGACTCACCTCGTGTATCTCGATAACTCGCAAATCCCGGAAATCACTCGCGCTCGATCCTTCGAGCTATAATCCTCCTATAACACAATATATCTCTAATTAACACTTTCACAACTAAGGTTGACCACCCTTATCAAGTCAACACTGGTCAACTCTGGTCAATGGTCAACGGTCAACTTTGACCGAAATCGGCGAGTGCGCTAGAGCGACTCGGCGAGTCTATACGTGTTCACTGACTCCCTAGGATCCTCTCTTGACACGTCGAGTACTCCCCTGACTCGACGAGTTCCACCTGGCATGAATCGCGGGGCCACCACGACTCAACTCGCCGAGCCTCAAGAACAACTCGGCGACTTCTAGCTTGACTCAGTCCACCTGTCAACCCTCTCTGACTCTCCCTGACTCACTGAGTCAACCCTTAACTCGGTAAGACCACTCGCTGAGTGGTTATGGACAATCTTCATGATACTCACCGAGTCTGTTCTTCGGACTCGGCGAGTCTAAGCCATGCATGAACTCAAACTCACTCCTGAGGTCAGATCCGTTCCAGTAACTCATAGATCCAGTCCTTCCAAGCACATTTATCACGTAAAGTTACAATCTTGGTGCTCATGCAAAGGTCCAAAGGCCTTATTTGATGATATGGTCTCTAGAATGCTATTCTAAGCTCATAGCCTCCATTAACACTCATAAAGCTTGAGGGAAAAGAGTCTCTGGACCTCTTTGGGTCCAGATCTAAAGCATCAACACAAAAAGAGGCCAATTAGTCCATGAATCATTCCACAAAGAAGCCCTAACTCTAAGATTTACACCAAGGGCTGAGAAAGGAACGAATGGTTACCTCAAATGAAGTCTCTGGACTCAGGAATCACTGGATTAGCACCTCCTTTGGTCTCCTCTTGCCTTGATCCTCTTCTATATGCAAAATCACCCACAAATAATCAAGGATCTTCCTCTTTTCTCTCACAAAACGCTCCAGGACTCTGTTAGGGTTCTCTCTGGGGTTGGTGGCCGCAAATGACGGCCATAAGCCCCTTTAAATAGGTCTCATACCCTGAAATTTAGGGTTTCATTAAACAGCGTGAACTCGCCGAGTCCGAACGCGAACCCTTTCCCAAACCGCGATCATACTCGACGAGTTTGAGCTCCAACTCGCCGAGTCTCCTCACAAAACACCAAAACTAAGAAGAATAAATAATACCTGGGAATCTGGGCTGTTACAATTCTCCCCCACTAGAACTAGACTTCTCCCTCGAAGTCTCGCTCTGCAAATAACTCCGGATGTTGCTCACGCATCTCAAGCTCCGGCTCCCAAGTCATCTCGAACCCCTTACGATGCCGCCACTAAACCAAAACCAAGGGTATCTCCTTGTTCCTCAGAACCTTGATTTCCCGATCTCTGATTGCCACTGGCCTCTCAGCATAATTCAGGCTCGCACCCACCTGAATATCCTCTAATGGAACCACTGCTGACTCATCGGCTATACATTTCCTCAGTTGCGACACATGAAAAGTGTCATGAATCTGCCCCAACTCTGCTGGCAAATCCAAACGATAGGCTACCCAGCCTACCCTCGCGATCACTCGGAATGGACCAATATATCGGGGCCCCAACTTGCCCCTCTTCCTGAATCGAATCACTCCTTTCCAAGGAGAGACCTTCAGGAGTACAAAGTCACCGACCAAAAATTCGAGCTCGGACCGACGCCTGTCCGCATAACTCTTCTGGTGACTCTGAGCGGTCAACAACCTCTGGCTGACCTGTTGTATCTGCTCTGATGTCTGAAGCACGATCTTTGTACTTCCCATCACACGTTGCTCTACCTCTCCCCCGCAAATGGGGTCCGATACCCCCTTCCCTACAACAGCTCAAAGGGTGGCATACTGATGCACTAATGATGGCTGTTGTTGTAGGAAACTCTGCCAAGGGAAAATACGGGCCGCAATTTCCCCCCGGAATCTAATACACATGCCCGAAACATATCCTCGAGCATCTGAATCGTTCGCTCGCTCTGAAGTGTCCACAGACATCACCATGGTAAACTCTAGCTCATTTCTCATATTCATCTTCGATACCCAGCACCAGGTCAGCTTTTGGCCCCACAGCTAAACCCCCAAAGGTCACACATATCATGATCCAAAACATCTCACTAACTTCCTCCCCGTGACCACTATCACGGCCCAGTAACACGCAAGTCACGAAATTCCCTTTTCCTCATAAAAAAATACAATCCAATCGAAGATCGACTCAGCTCTAACCTCTGGCGTTTTCTGTGCATATTCTCCCGCGCGCCTCGCTGACCCTCCCGACAGAGACGGAGACCCCAATCTCGCCCTGGTTTAACCACTAGGCTCCAAAAACTCAACACTAGGGCTACTCAAGCCCAAAACTCTTCTGCATCATGCACTTATCGGAGAACACTCCATCATCACACTCTCTTGCCGTCTAGTGGGTACTATGGCTTCCCATAACATTACGACAGCCTCTGACTAGTGAGTGCTACGGCTCCCGGTAGCATCACAACACCAACTAACTAGTGAGTACTACAGCTTCCCGTAGTACCACGACTCCCTCCCTCTGACTTGTGAGTACTACGGCTCCCCGTAGCATCACAACACCAACTAACTAGTGAGTACTACGGCTCCCCGTAGTACCACGACTCCCTCCCTCTGACTTGTGAGTACTACGGCTCCCCGTAGCATCACAACACCCTCTGACTGGCAAATACTACAGCTCCCCGCAGCATCACGACTCTCTCTCTCTCTCTCTCTCTCTCTGACTTGTTAGTACTACGGCTCCCCGTAGCATCACAACACCCTCTGACTGGCAAATACTATAGCTCCCCGTAGCTTCACCCTATACTCTCATTCTCATTACAACGCCACACTATGTTCACTAACTCATGCACCGAAGACTATCATAGATAGTTACACACACACTTGCCCCGATATGCATTACAGACTTTGGCGGCAACCGCCATAACACAAAACCTACCTCTGCGGAGATCCACTTCCTTAAATAATCCCTCTTGATGAAAATACATGAAGGGCTCCCACTGGAACCGTGGATACATGATACATCACTAGTCATCTTAACCCAAGACTCTAAATAACTTCCGAAATAGGGACGCTATACGCGGAAACCACGGAACACCCTAACAGAGCATCACAATGTCCTGCCTCTACCACTGATTCCCTTACTCCCAGCACCATACACATACAACAATACATTTCCTCTGAATCCCATAATAATTTCCTATTTCACTCAATACGCAACTTCAGTGCATCCAAATACTCAATTGGAATACAAGGAAGGCGCTAACCCTTCAGAACACACTGATGATCCTCCGAAACCCTTTCCACTACTGCTCAAAATTCAAGCAAGAATACACATCCCAGCCCAGGAGTTGGCTACTCGACAATCTTCTATCCATATTTCAACCCAGAAGTTCTCAAATGCCCATACCATCATTACGAGTCTTCCACTTGAAACGACTCTGACCACCACCAGATTCCTGACCATTGACCACCCGCCGTAGAGACACCCATCCTTCTCTCAGGCATACACCACATGCATTATCTCGCCCTGCACCTTTCCTTGATCACCAATGACCCTGATCTCATGAATTCAAGTCCTAGGTTTCTGCATCCAACCCCTAACCGCTCTTGCACAAATCTCTGGTTCTCTCAATAAACCACCCGGTTCTCCCCCACTTAGGTTTCGAACCATCACTATCTGACACATCAACAACCTCACGAACTATTTTCACCAGCAATAATGCACCTGCCCCTGGAAGGTGCTACGCAATGCCCGATAGTCCCCTTTAAGGAAATCAATCGATCTCATAACTCGGAACCTCAGATGAAATCCTCAAAAACTTCTCGTCACGACTGCCTCTAGTCGTTCCAAGTCTCGTACCAATCCAATACCAAACAACTCAACTGTCCAATAACATCACTGACTCATAGACTGGACCACGAAATCATCATACTCCCCCACCTCGACTCATCAACCGACGTTCCAACACATGGATCATCCCAAGAACAGGGACCCACTCCCATATTCAATACCCAACATAGATAGAAAAACCACTGCACTGAATAACTCGATTGGACTCCCCACTGATACCTCTACAATACGCCCTACTATACTCAAACAGGTGTAACGTGGTCCTTGACTATCTCAGTCCCAACTGACTATCTGCTCATGGTAAATCACTGTCTCGCAGCACACATGCTACCTGATACTCTGATGGAAAATCATCATCAATGACAACCTGCAGGGTTTTACCCCCAAACCCGAAACTTAAACATCAGGCCTCTCATGTTCCGCACACAAACATAAATAGCACCACTCAGGTCATAGAAGGTGACATCTCCTCTATCGACTGATTGCTCAACTCAGACCGAAATTCTCCCCTCCCTCTAACTCCTTACCAAAATACTCTGATAGGCTCTCGACCTCCCTCTCAAGGGACGCCTCTTCGAACTCAATCATGGCTCACAGGCCTAAAACACATAGCGTCCAATATCTACCTCATCAATCGTGACCGGATAACCGGAGAACCACAAGCATCATTCACTACGAACCATGGTACTCTTCCCATGACATCTCTTCTCAATATGCTCCGGTGTATGGTACCCGAACCATAGCATCATTCCTTCATCCGCTCCGATTTATGATACTCGAACCATAACTTCACTCCTCGATCCGCTCCGATGTATGGTACTCGAACCATAACATCACTTCTCAATCCGCTCCGATGTATAGTACTCGAACCGTAACATCACTCCTCAATCCGCTCCGATGTATGGTACTCGAACCATAACATCACTCCTCAATCCGCTCCGATGTATGGTACTCGAACCATAACATCACTCCTCGATCCGCTCCGATGTATGGTACTCAAACCATAACATCACTCCTCAATCTGCTCCGATGTATGGTACTCGAACCATAACATCACTCCTCAATCCGCTCCGATGTATGGTACTCGAACCATAACATCACTCCTCAATCCGCTCTAATGTATGGTACTCGAACCATAACATCACTCCTCAATCCGCTCTGATGTATGGTACTCGAACCATAACATCACTCCTCAATCCGCTCCGATGTATGGTACTCGAACCATAACATCACTCCTCAATCTGCTCCGATGTATGGTACTCGAACCATAACATCACTCCTCCATCCGCTCATTAGAACCTTCAGAATACTCCCTGTATCAAGTATGGGTCCTCTGCTTTCTATAGTACGGGCCCATACTACCTGCCACATCTACCCATACTTTCCACACGGACTATCCCGGAGCTCCTAAGTAGCTGCTCGACCTTCCCGTTCACCAATTCCGTCGGGCGTTCGCTCCCTAGCGAAATTCTCTACTCTGCTAGCGCACTCATCTGGCTAAGGTTACTCCCTAGGCTCTTCCTAGATTCCCACACTTCTCTGCCATCAACTGCTGAAGAGCTCCTAATGATGCCAGCCATCTACCTCCTGAATATCGTCATATTCGCTTGGTAGCTGACTCCCATCATCGAGAGTTACACAAAGCACGAAGCAAGCAGCATTCGAGCATCGAAGAATATATATGACTCACTCTGGGTGATAACTCCGGTTGCTCTGCTCATCCTCGAAAGTACCACCGAACTCTGCAACTCTTCCCCTCGCGGGTTCTAACTATTATTTCTCTAAGTACCACGGTACTTATCTAGGTATCTCCCCTAGATTACTCATCTACTCAAATCCCCTAAAGGATTCCAACTAAATATTCTCACTCATCACATACTCAAAAGCACATCGCATATAACAACAATTCCTAGGTTAAGGCATCACAAATCAGGCCACTCTAGTCCTATGATATGGAATACCTAGCCTGTCTCTAGCATGCAATAATATCTCATAAAGTGCATCATAAATATCTCATAACACAAAAGTAAGGGTATTTTGGGAAATCACCATTCGGGCTCTGGCTGATTGTACACACTGCTCTTTCTCGCTTTCTCTTTGAACTCTTATTCGGTTTAGAAAATTATTTCTTTGAAAACTTTTCTTACTTCCTCAGTTTGAGTCCAGATTTACCCGAAGGCGCATCCGAATCCCTCAAACCAAGGCTCTGATACCAACTTGTAACACTGAAAATTTCAAAACAAATTTTCATTAGAAATAATCATTTAATTCTTAAAACACTTTGTTTAAAATCTCATTCATAATCGAATTACAAAACACAACTCCATTTTCACTTGCATAATAAACCAGGATCCTCAAAAACATGACTCTTTCTCTGGTGTGTACAATCGAGCCGGTGCCGTCCCGTGATCCTGAGATAAACCTGAAACACATAACACAAAACACTGTAAGCACGAAGCTTAGTGAGTTCCCCAAAATACCACACATAGCACATATTAGCCACTCGAGGCTATAACTCTGTGGGTCCATGGACCCTACTCTATGAACCCTCTGGTTCTAACTCTGTAAACATGCACAACATAAATCACATAGAAATAATGCAGTACAACACATAGCATACAAATAATCTGTCACATAACTCTGGTTACCTACTCGAGGTAAAGTATAGTGAGAAGACTCACCTCGCGTATCTCGATAACTCGCAAATACCGGAAATCACTCGCGCTCGATCCTTCGAGCTATAATCCTCCTGTAACACAATATATCTCTAATTAACACTTTCACAACTAAGGTTGACCACCCTTATCAAGTCAACACCGGTCAACTCTGGTCAATGGTCAACGGTCAACTTTGACCGAAATCGGCGAGTGCGCTAGAGCGACTCGGCGAGTCTATACGTGTTCACTGACTCCCTAGGATCCTCTCTTGACACGTCGAGTACTCCCCTGACTCGACGAGTTCCACCTGGCATGAATCGCGGGGCCACCACGACTCAACTCGCCGAGCCTCAAGAATAACTCGGCGAGTTCTAGCTTGACTCAGTCCACCTGTCAACCCTCTCTGACTCTCCCTGACTCACTGAGTCAACCCTTAACTCGGTAAGACCACTCGCTGAGTGGTTATGGACAATCTTCATGATACTCACCGAGTCTGTTCTTCAGACTCGGCGAGTCTAAGCCATGCATGAACTCAAACTCACTCCTGAGGTCAGATCCGTTCCAGTAACTCATAGATCCAGTCCTTCCAAGCACATTTATCACGTAAAGTTACAATCTTGGTGCTCATGCAAAGGTCCAAAGGCCTTATTTGATGATATGGTCTCTAGAATGCTATTCTAAGCTCATAGCCTCCATTAACACTCATAAAGCTTGAGGGAAAAGAGTCTCTGGACCTCTTTGGGTCCAGATCTAAAGCATCAACACAAAAAGAGGCCAATTAGTCCATGAATCATTCCACAAAGAAGCCCTAACTCTAAGATTTACACCAAGGGCTGAGAAAGGAACGAATGGTTACCTCAAATGAAGTCTCTAGACTCAGGAATCACTGGATTAGCACCTCCTTTGGTCTCCTCTTTCCTTGATCCTCTTCTATATGCAAAATCACCCACAAATAATCAAGGATCTTCCTCTTTTCTCTCACAAAACGCTCCAGGACTCTGTTAGGGTTCTCTCTGGGGTTGGTGGCCGCAAATGACGGCCATAAGCCCCTTTAAATAGGTCTCATACCCTGAAATTTAGGGTTTCATTAAACAGCGTGGACTCACTGAGTCCACCTTTTGGACTCGCCGAGTCCGAACGCGAACCCTTTCCCAAACCGCGATCATACTCGGCGAGTTTGAGGTCCAACTCGCCGAGTCTCCTCACAAAACACCAAAATTAAGAAGAATAAATAATACCTGGGAATCCGGGCTGTTACACTTATCCAATTACTTATTCTTGTGTTTTGTTTTGCATGTTTAATTCCTAAGTAATTTGAGTTATTCAAACTTCCATAATCATTCATACTTTTGGAAGTAAGTAGTGAATAAAGACTTTCATTAATGGATTGTAGATTGTCAATTGAAGTTAAGACATTACAATTGGAAATGCCACAATATTCATGAGTACACTGAAAATAGGAATTTTATGTATTAGATAAGCCCACTCTTAGATATTACTTCATGAATCTTGTCACGGGTAATTATAAGACGATAATATCTACCATTCTTCAAATGGAGATATATAAGTTGTAATTTACAAATCAGTTGTATATTGGTGTTACGTAAATGCATCGGTAACTTGACGTTATTAAACGTAGTATGATATATGATTTGGTGAGTAAAGATTATAGTTATGTAGTCAATTTTTATTCGTTCCTTTTACCCTAGCAGGAAAAGCGATATCATTGCGCCCCTCGATGATTTGATGTTGACATAATAATGTTGGGCCCAACCATGACTAATTGATGTATTCAATTTTAAGTCTGATAAAGTCTTTACAAATCAGGAAATCGAGAAAGATAATATTGGAAAATGAGATTGATTTTGATCTGTCTCGTTTCCATAGGATATCATGAAGTACGAAGGAATAGTTGATCATATATACGAAACTTGGTCCCTACTCTTCGATCGCAATAAATTTGATACAATTTTGTAAATCTGAGGTAGAATGAGAATTAGCTGACGGCGTCTAAATGAAAGTTGTAGTACTCGTAAATACCAACGCGTGGATATAAATAACATCAAAAATGGAGTTCGTATGAACGAGTTACAAATTATAATAGCATATTTACGTATTAAAATAAAGTATAAATCATATATATGTACACATATATATACAAATGTATATATCATTAGAAAGGTATCGACGATGTGGTTATTATAAGACTAGCGTTGAGTACTTTCGACATTAATTTAGTACAAATATCGTTAAATATATTTAAAATAGTACTATGAAGGGGTGTTTAGTCGTTTATATAACTATAAGGTCATTAAGTAATTATGAAGGGTAGTTTTTGTAAATTCAATTACTATAAATAAGAGGCTTGGGCTCTTATATTTCTTGCACCATTCTCTTGATTCAATAGTCTTTCTCTTCTTATCCCTCGAGCATTTCGGTCCCTCATGATTCGACTTCTCTTTCTATAGTTTTAGTATAGTAAGGTGAGCGCTGAAGCGCTGCATGAATCTTTCTTAGAAAGATTCAGCGACGAAGTTCTACCCCTGTAGAGCCCGACTCTTAGCTAAAACCCCTTGTAAGTAAGTTATGCTTACCCTATTTTAATATAGCTTGTATTTAAAATTAGTATTGTTATTATAAACTTATAATAAATATTTGAGCTATTATTATATAAATGTCGTTATAATATCTTTTTAACTACTCACGGTACGGGAAATCTGTTTTAAAGGGTCGCATAGGGTTGTTGGATTTCAAAAGTGTTATATGCCAAAATGGTCCTGCCCTCCGGTGTTTTATGTCTCGCCCCTGTCTGTATATAGTGGTTGGAAAGTATTGTTTAAACGCTTATATAATGATAATAATAATAAGACTAATAATTAGTCACGATAAATATTAGACTAAAATCTAGTGGTAATAATACTAGGTTTCATCAAAGGAAATTATTTTAAAGTAAACGAAGCGTTGTCCGAGTACCGAATCACCACCTTATCAAGTGAGTGTATGGTCCCTTTCATATTACACATAGATATGAAGTATTTTATATAAATTACGTGTTATGTGTACATATTATCTGAATACTTGTTGTCTATGATGGATGAATGATTTTATACATGTTTTAAATGGTTTAAGTATATATATTTATTTTATATCTACAAATATGTTGAGATAAAACATGGGTAGATGAAATAGTTGGTGTGTGATGAAATAAAATGATGAGAGATAGGTAATGATAGGAAGGTGGTGATAATTAGGTGATGGATAGGTGATGATGAATCGGTGATGTAGGATGAAAGATATTATAACCTTGTCCGGCAATTTGGAGATGTAGTCATCTACCAGAGTATAGATGGCGGCCACGGACTATTATAGACAACCCCGTGGAAACACCAGCAGGCTCACAACCTGTAGGTGATGAATTACAAGTTTAGGCGATGTTGTAACTACGTATTCATGTGATGATACTCTAACCCTTACTATGAATTATGAGTTCAGGCGATGTTGTAACTACGTATTCATGTGATGATACTCTAACGCTTACTATGAATTATGAGTTCAGGCGATGTTGTAACTACGTATTCATGCGATGATACTCTAACCCTTACTGGGTGCGTATCGAGGGAGTAATCCCCGAACCATTATTGTATGTGTGATGTAGACGATGATCCGTAGGAAAAGTCCTTAGGAATGAGCATATAAGGAAATGAGATGCAAAGAGATGAGAGGTAAATACAATATATGAGATGAACCTTAAGGTAATACTTTAGGGAATATCAAATGAAGAAAATAAGGATGTGTAATCGGGTTAACTATTTGACATGTATTATGTGAAGAAACAAGTTAATTATATTATTGTGGGTTGAAAAACCTATGTACTCACTAGGTTTCCAAACCTGACCACTCAGTTTATTTGTATCACAGGTGTTGATATGAAGTTACATTACACTGAGAGATTAAGGAGATGTAAATCACTAATGATAATGAATGTAAGTTATGTTCATGCTTACGATGACATCCCAATGTTTTAAAATAAATAAAAAATATATTTCTTTGGAAATGCTTTGATAACGTATTTATCATGTTTTTCTGGGAACAAATTTCGCAACATTTTTATGAAAGAGGTACTCTGATTTTTATAAAGCATAAACAAAATCGGTCTTTTCTGGTCGTGAAAATGGAGATGTCACAATATATATATATATATATATATATATATATATATATATATATATATATATATATATATATATATATATATATCAATGTTTTAAATAACGTAAGATGTGACTTGGCGTCAATGTCAAACCTCAAGTTTTTACGAGCCTTGACGACTCACGTAGTTTGTAAGATCTGACTAAAGACGACAATTTTATATACAATTGATAATTTTTTTTTATGGATTTTCAACTATTTTTCATTTTTATATACATATATGACTTAAGGCGTCAATTTGTCAAAACTTAGTGGCAAGTATAAGCCTTAGAGCCATGATAAGCTTTTTAGATACCTGATATATATATATATATATATATATATATATATATATATATATATATATATATATATATATATATATATATAGAGAGAGAGAGAGAGAGAGAGAGAGAGAGGTTCAAGTATTTTAACTAATTATTATACATCTATTGTATGCTATGAGAATAATAAAAAAAAATATGTTATTTGATAATATAAATACGTTCAATCTTATATAATTATTGTCATTAACATACATTATCACTAATTAAATCATTTATAAGGTTATTATACACTTATTATTATTATTCTCATTTCTGTCGGAATATTATCAGAATGTTTTATTGGGTCGTATTCTGTCAGAATGAAAATGAGCGAAAAATGATGTGTGAGAACAAAAAAAATAGTAATTAACGAGAAGGCATGAAAATGACATATTCTTGTAAGGTTGAACGTATTCGCATTGGTAAACAACTTATTCTTTTAGTAATTCTCATAGCATACGATAGATGTACAATAATTAGTTTGAATATAATAACCTAAGCCTATATATATATATATATATATATATATATATATATATATATATATATATATATATATATATATATATATATATATATATATATATCAAAAAAACTACAAAAATGGTCCTTATGCTTTGAATTTTTTTAGGAATCGGGTCTAAACCTTTCATAAGTTAAGAAAAATGTCATTTTTTTGTGAATTTTGGTCATTCAGAAAGTTGAAATAACTATTGTATCCTATTAAAATGGCTATATGCTATAAATGAAAAGTATCGTGCTATTAATATTAATAGCACGTGAAGCGTTCTCTTCAGGCCATTTGGGGTCAACATTGTTCGTTCCATGCATATTTTTAAATATCAGATGAATGTTGACGGACCCATTGTGCATTAAAAATTCAAACTAGTTTCCAACAACAGATGTTAACGTTCGAAGATATAATATGATGAGATATTCAATATGGTCATCAAGCTAGCCACTATTATATGTATTGTATGTTGACTTAATATATCTTGTTACTAACTGACATTAAATGTAAATTGTACGTATTTAGTCTCATATGCTCTACCATATTGTTATAGGAGCTCTACAATACCTCACTTAACATGATTTTGCCTATATTATTTAGCAAATATGCATGATCCCTTTAGCCTATTTTGGTGCTCTCAAGTAATCTTAGAGTATGTTTGAGGAATCTAGATAATGGCCTCCAATTTCATTCTTTTAACGTTATGATACTTATTGGCTGTTCAAATGTTGATGGGGTGTCGACCACCCGATGTTCTACACCAAGGTAATTTGCCTTTTTCGAGGATAATATTCTCTTTTGATTAACTAAGTGGCACTGTGTCATTTCTCGTTCCATGGTTGAAGCCGAGTATCACAAAGTCACAGATGTTATTGCGAAAACTTGTTGGCTCTACAGTCTTATTGGAGAGCTTCATTCATTGCAAACTAAAGCTACAATAGTCTATTGTGATAATTTTAGTGACGTACACCTGTTTTCTAATCTTAGGCAACACCAACAGACCAAGTAAATTAAGTTAAACATATTTTATTCAGGACCATGTTGTTTTCAACTTCTAATATTTCTCTTTTATGAGTTTTGGTACAATTTAAATATTTGGCCTTACCTTTTGATAAAAATGCAGAAGAATGCTATAACTTGGAACATAAAATTGGATTATATTGTATTTATATGTTAAGCCCACTTTTAGTTTCAATGTACCATGATTAAACCTGATAGCCATTTGTCACTCATATATTCTTGATCAATAAAATAATTTACTATAATAAATGAAGATCCATTTTGCCGCATGTCAAACTCTTATAAGTTTTGACACTTGTTATTTTATGATATTTTTAAAATAAATAACATTCACATGTAAGTTTCTGATTTTTTTTCAAATTTTTAAAATTAAAAAGCTATATTATACTTTTATTTAAATATGTAAAATATTAAATGTAATAAACGTGATAGTAAATTGCAGTTGATAACTTTCTTTATTTATTATTTCAAAATTTTATTTAAAAAATATTTATTGTTTACAATTTGCTATTTAATATTTTTTAATGATCTAATATAATACACAGGTGTTACACCTAGTTATTCATAAAAAGAAATATTATCAAATAAACATCTCTTTGTGCGATGTCTTCTTTTGGTCAATTGTATCTCTTCTTGGTTTTGGATGAGTCCCATAAAGGCTAGAGGGTGTATACACCTCTCATTCCTCATTTTTACTTTACCATGGACAGTACTACCTAAGAGTATCCCCAACACACTTCCATTTTCCGTTATTTCCTCTATTTCTTCCCTCATTCATCTCCAACCCAACCTCCCGTTTTGGGGGGAATGAATAGCATAACACCATATTTGGTGTTATACTATTCATTTCCCCTAAAATAGGGATGAACTCAGAGGTATCGGTTTTAGTCTCTCGTTTGATATATTTATACATTTCTGGTTTTTTTACCTACTAATTATTATTTAAATGTAATATTTAATACTTATAATATTGTGTTATAAATTAAATTATATTAATTAATTATAAATATAAATTTTCTTTTTGTTTATCAAATTCATATTAAAATTTAAATACATATTGCAAATTTTAAAACACAATAACGTATTTTACAAAATCTTCTAATTACGTATTATAAATATAATATTATTTATTTAATATTATTGTCATGAAAAAAAATATAGATTATATATTTGTTAAAACCAAATTAATAAAAAGGGTGTATTTGACAATTTATATAAGTTAAAAGAACGAAATATAATTTTTGGGGGGTAAAAATGAGGTAAAAAATAGAGTAGAGTTGGAGATGAACACTATTTACCCTATTTTTTACTCCATTTTAAAAGAATAAATGGAAGTGGATTGGAGATGAACATCGTCATTTTCATGTATTCTCACTAATTTTTATTCATTTTTGTTTTCACACATCGTTTTTCACTCATTTTCATTCTTACAGAATACGACTCAATAAACATTCTGACAGAATGAAAATGACAATAAAAACTCTATAATAACTTATATACAATTTAATTACTGATAGTGTGTGATAATGACAATAGTTATGTAAGATTGAACGTATTCATATTATCAACTACATATTTTATTTATCATTCTCATCACATAGCATTGTCCACACGTCTGTACAATGGATGTCAATCCACATTTAAACATAGCTCTCTCTCTCTCTCTCTCTCTCTCTCTCTATATATATATATATATATATATATATATATATATATATATATATATATATATATATATGTTAAAAACAATTTAAATCAATGTAAAAGATTGATTTTGAATATAAAAATACAAATGAAGAGATAATATTATAAATTAGTTTTAAAATATATCAAAACAAGATGAAGTGTTAAATGGTTAATGTTGTAATTTTTTTCAAATGAATTCATGAAAATAGTGTGGTGTTGCCGCACATTTGCGTTTCATGGCACTAACCGAACTATACGGTGTGAGACCACACCATATGTCTTAATGGTTTACTAGTCTTTTAATAATATTACCGCTTAAAAAGTATTATTACTCAACTTTCATAATATAACATACATATTCTAAAAATCTTCGCTATTACCCCACTCCGAAAAAGCGAAGTTATATATGAAGCATTAATTGAAGATACCGTTTGATTAAATTAATTTGTTTAATGACTCATTAGCTATTTCCTATTTGTATATAATATTAAGTTTTCATGGTCCAAAATACTTCAAATTTATGGTCCCGTTTTAATGGGGCATTATGTAATTACGTGGTCTCAAATTACATGCATGTCCCCTCATCCTATACTTAATTACTTATGCAAGTTTGATATGGATGTCATTAAACATTTTATCTACATTATTATTTACAATCTTTTCTATGTATATTCCACTTGCCGTTCTAAACAAAATATATATTCCACTTATACACTTGTCACGATCTTCTTTAAAATTTCATAAATTATATATTAGGGGCGTGTTTGGCATGGAGCTTTTGGAAGCGTTTGGGAGCTTATAGCTTTTAGCTTTTACCAAAACACTCTAGTTTAAACAAAAAGCTTCGTTTGGCAGTACGAGCGTTTAGCTTTTAGTTTTAACAAAACGCTACGATTCTAAAAGCTACTTTATGTAGCGTTTAACAAAACGCTCTTGAGCTTTTGAAATCAATTTCCATAATTACCCTTAAAAATATATTTATATATTTATTTATTTTTAATCAATTGTCCTTTTATGTAATTTTATATATTTCAAAAACTTCCAGCTACTTTTGCAAAACATTCATATAACAAATAAAAGCTATAGTTTCCCGCTACCAGCTACCAGCTACCCGCTACCAACTTACCGCTATCCGCTTCCAACTAACAACTTTTGTCAAACACGCCCTAGGTGTGTAACCCGTAGATTACATCGGCTGAGTAAAAAAAATTATATATAAATATATAAAAATCAAATATTTTTTTTACAGAAAATGTTAAATATCATGATTTAAACATTAAGTATTTTTTTTAGTAAAATTTTAAAATATATGCAAACAAAATGATAAATAAATAAATAATTCAATTTATACTAATAAAACAAACTATGATGAAATAATTATATGTTGGTTATATAACCTTTTTTTTTGTTTTATCAATGTAAAACAACAAAGATTTAATTATTTTTCCTATGTAGAACATTTTGTCTAAAATGACAATAAACTTTTAAAGAAACATGTCAATTTTAAATTATATACATTGAAGAAAACATATTAAAATTTGTAAATATAAGGAAACAAATTAATGACACAGTAATTATTTTTTATAACCTAAAAGTTAGAATACTTAATTAGAAAATAAAAAATTACAACAAAATAATAAGTGACACTTAATTTCTAAGAATTAACTAAAAAATTATATATGTCAAAATGCATAAGAATGTGACAAGTGGTATAAATGATTTTTATTTATAGAATAGATTGAAAAGTCATATAATATTTTGATATGTTTTTCATTATTCTTCAAGTTATATATGCACTGTATTTGAATTCCAAATCTATAACTACACAATATCTCAATTAGAAATGACAATAGATAAATATGTATTGGTTCAGATTCAACTCATTTACTACATAGGTTGAAATCTCAACTGAACCCAACTAAATCCAAGAAAAAGTCTTTACTTAAATATGTTGATATTTCCATCCCAATACAACCTTATAGATATTTTGGAGAAATCAAATATTCTCCTATTATCTTTCTACAAACCTAAAATTGTGATACTTGTTGTATTTAATATAATTAGTAAATTTTTATTACATTTGTTATTATCTAAAAGTAATATGAGGAGGAGTAAGTAGAATAAATAGGAGGATATTTAATTTCTCTTTAGATATATGGGTTGCGATTCGGTTGACATTTTTATGTATTTCCTATCCAAAATTATGAAATAAATTGGTTGAAAACAAGTTGACTCATATAAAATTAAAAATGTAAATAGATTAAAAGTTGCATATACTTAAACAACTTAACATGGAAACAAGTTAAATTTGACAACTTAAATACTTAAATATATAATACTATATTTAATGTTATGGAATGAGATCATACAAATAATTTTATATTTAATACTAATATTTAATCGTTTAATTATAATACTATATTATTATTTATGTTTTAAAAAATTGCAGCTATGGTGCTCATCTCTATCCTTGGTGCTCATCTTTATATATATATATATATATATATATATATATATATATATATATATATATATATATATATATAGAGAGAGAGAGAGAGAGAGAGAGAGAGTTGTAAAGTAGTTGTCAAGCTGAGAGGTAATCACAAAAAAGTAGAGCAAGACCAGTCGAATATAGGATTCGAGCTCGACAATTCGTAGTTAAACAACGTGATGCATGGTTAAAGAGTGTGATTTAGAGGGTTTAGTGTTGTTGAAACAAAGGATAGAGATGAGAACCATGGTTGCGTTTTTTTAATACATAATAATAAGATAACAATATATTTAAAAGATTATATATATATATATATATATATATATATATATATATATATATATATATATATATATATATATATATAGGGTTAGGTTATATTGTTCTAACTATCTATTGTGTGTATGTAGGATTTATTCTGGACCAATCATTTTAGTTATTTTAAGAAAATAATTAATGCATATTAGATGTTAAAGATATAATGAACATTAATTAGAACTTCAGCATTTAATATGCATTAATTACTTTCTTAAAATAACTAAAATGATTGGTCCAGAATCAATCCTACAAGCACACAATAGATAGTAAAAACATTTGAACCTAACTCTCTGTCTCTGTCTCTCTCTCTCTCTCTCTCTCTATATATATATATATATATATATATATATATATATATATATATATATATATAATTAAATGAGTTGACGGATTGAAAACAAATATACAACATTTACATGACCCAACCCATTGACTTAAATGGGTGAGACGGGTGACCCATTTAAATTGAGTGAGTTAAAAGTCACAACCCACTCCTTAATTTGTGTTCGATTATGATTTTTGATGATTATAATCTTAAAATCATTGAATAACCGATGAAAACTTCAATTATATGGTTAGGTGTTTCAAGCAATACATTTCAATAAGTTATTAGTTATGATTTATATTGTGTTAGCAAAATTTTATTTTTAACAGCCAATGAAAGGTTTTTAATAAACAAGACTAGAAATGAATTACTTTGAAAAAAATAAATATTGAAATTGTCTATGTTGTTTGGGTAAAGTTGTATGTTTGGTCCCTATCTTTTGTTTTGCACCTCGACAATCCTCATCTTGTGTTTTTACTACGTGTCTGGTTGTGCATTAGTTTTTCGTGAATCCCAAATGTTAAGACCCTGTATGCTAGGTATACAAGGGGTATTTTCATCCTTTTAGTTCATAAACCTGTTAGAACGGTAACACCCCTCATTCTTTTATCTTCTATTCTACCCTAAACTCCATCTCTTTCTTTTTCTCTCTTCTGAAGGTGCTGATCATCCCTAATGGCAAAAAACTACAATTGCGGTCAAGTTCATGTAATACGAGCACCGACTAGCAAAGAAAAACCTTGGAAAAGTATTTTATTTTTGTACTAGGAAGGTAAGGGTAATTTCTTCTTAACTATACCCCTATATCGCATACCTCTAAAACACAACGTATTGCTTAAATTGCAGGGAGCCAGATGTGTGTTTATAGTTTGGGCTGATGAGGACATGTTTAACGGTGAAAGCACTATCTCCCCTGGTTTGAAAAATTCAATGAACGAGCTTCAACATCAAAATAGGAACTTGAGGCTAGTACTAGTGTTCAGTTGAGTTTTTTTTGTCGATTTGTGACATCACCTATTTTTCATAACTGTATATTTTTTCTTTACACGTTATATTATCTTTTATTAGGAAAATCCCAATATATTAAAATATTTTGAATACAAATGATTGTCTCAATAAATAAAATCCTAAGGATAACATAATCGATACACAACATACAATATATCGTAAAGAACTAACGGTCCTAAATACTATTGCATGTCTTCTCTTTAATCACTCACTATCCTACTCAAGTCTTCAACAGTCCTAAAACCGCTACTAGTGATACTTATAAACTGAGTGGGTTAGGTTGAGAAACTTGGTTAGATACATAGGGTTTTTAATCGCACGATGTTATTATGATATTAATCCATAATCAATAAACATGCAAAACCGACTATTATGCAATCATGACATCTTAAAAATCTATAACACATTTTCTTAAATTACCCATCTCGTTGATCATCACATACTGATCCAAATACATTGTTCTTATGAGATCTACCCTGAAGGATCACTGTAAGAAACAAGTTCAATATACTACTTCGGGGCATCCTTGGCAGTAGGCATTAGTCAGTAAAGGCAACTATAAGGGGGATAGAGTGCATCAAATGAACATACAATCCAAACAACCCATATCATTATAATTCGTTAACGCTTATAGACTATAATTCTGCTAGCATATTCCACAAGACTGGGTTTAGTTAGTGTTCGTCATCTCACTGCGACAGATGACTAGTCACCCTTTGGTCAGATATAGACCGCTTATCCAGGCGCCTATCAGTTGTCCGATATAGAAATTCCATTTTTGGTTGTCTATAATGAGGGGGAATACTAATATAGTACTCCTGTACGTAAGACGTACCCCCACCAAATCATCAATATCATCGAACAGAGTTCTACTCTCCATTCCCATCTCACGTACACCCTTGATGCTACCCAATATCCAAACATAATTGAGCTAATAATCTCTTTTGGGTCTTAGGGTATAACTAAGACAATTCCAATACCCATAATCATCACAAAACACCTGCCTATGTAATATCTTCACAAGTCAAGGCAACACCTTTTCATCTTAAATCGAAGCCAAATGTTTTTGACAAACCTTAGTTCGTACTAGACAAATTTACTATTACTTACCAATATAGTCTTCACAATGTCCTATGGATATAAAGTATGACTATATTATTATTCAACTTATCTGGATCTAATCATCATTTATATGTCTTAGTTTAGAAACTAGACTAGGCTTCAATCACTGTCATCATCTTCCAATACCAACTCGGTTTAGGAAACACTATCCTAATTTAGTGTATTCTTTTAATCCATAGTATTTAATATACATTTATGTCCTCGGTAATAATAATTCTATTATCATTATATATATATATATATATATATATATATATATATATATACATCTTAACAAATTTAGAACCATATCTGGTTCACACAATTTAAGTCATCAAAAAATACATATCTACCACATATTCTAGTCAATAAGCATATTCACATATAAACTTTCAACATATATTTAATACTTTTAATAGATACTTGTAATAAAATCATGTTTATGAAGGTAGCTATGCACTCACCTGACTTAGGAGGAAGATCCTCAGGAAAGATAGCTCCTCTTCTAATACCTTAGTTTATCTCTTTCCAACATCATAAATATGAGTATCATTATGTCTTAATATTCGTTCGTATTTCGATGGGTTTTATAACTGTTCCTTAGATTCCTCAACAATCTCAATGAATACATCGAAGCCTATCAAATAAGGAACAATCAGGTAAGATCATATTGGATGTAAGTTATGTGTGGTATACATAGTATACTGTTTGGAAATCTGTCTTTAAACACCTCAGTAAAGCCTACCCATCATTCTGATTAGTAGATCAATCAATAATATGATTAAAATCACTAATAAATCTTATTTATAAATTCATAATAATGACTATGAATGAAAATATAAGTTAGACTTAAAGTGTAGTAAGTATAGCTTAACTTACATAAATTTGTAGCGAAAATTCGGAAAGTCGTAGGCAGAATCTCGACTCCAAAAACTTCTTTTTGTCGGGCTCTCTGATGCGCTAGAGTCTCATTAAAATACTCCAAAACCCCAAAAAATTTAAAAAATTTGGATGTTTAAAAAGGGAGTTTTTAGGAGTGATTTGTGTTGAATAAATGAAGCTAAATCATCTATTTATAGGTTGTTAAGGGTCCCACTACATTGTGGTACATGCTTGCCACATCGTGCTCAAGTGTAAGCAGCAAGCAATGATTCTGGTGCTGACATGTGGCACCACACATTGGTAAACCCAAGATCCTAAAAAATTCATAATTTTCGCATATGAGCCCCGTTTGCTATGTTCTATATATCAACACATAGCTATCAGTGAGTACCAAAACTTTCCTTTAGGTCTGAACACCTAATTCTCATTCTATTTTAAGTTCATATTTTATAGAGTTTACACTATTAAAATCCATGCAAAAATCACAACTCATTAATACAAACTTCTTTCTCGACTGTCTTTATATCAACAGATTCGTATTTACGAGATCTTCAACTCTCGTTTATGTTGTTTTAACTAACAGTCAACCGCTTTTAATTTTGATTTCTTTGTCACACACTACTGAACTGAAACTTTTAAAAATCATAACTTCTTCATACGGAGTTAGATTTAAGCATTATTTATATGTACGCTCTCGAAGTTATGACTACTACAAATTTCATTTAGAAGGCTAATAAGTATCCTATCTTCGATTCATATTTTACAACACACTTTGTTGTATAGGGTTGAAGGCGAAACTTCGAAAAATCATAACTTCTTCATACGAAGTCAGATTTGAGCATTCTTTATACCTACAGAATCTTCATCGCGACTACTACAACTTTCATCAAGACTTGTTATCCTAAATAGTCTTTTATTTTTAAACGTTTATTTATCGTAATTCGTTTAAATTTATAATAATGTTTTATAAAATATTATAAGATCATAATATTTTCCATAAAATATGTACGCAATATATAAATATTATTTATATAATTTATAAATCTTTAAAATGTCTAGCCTGAATTCGCAGCATTACAATTACTTTCCCCTAAGGATCATTAAGTCCAAGAATCACACAACAACAAAACAAATTTGCATAATGATCCCTTAAGTCGCCTCTCCATCCTAAGAAAGGTTAGTCTTTGTACCATGGTCCCACAATACTAAATCAACTAATTTGATTGTCTAATACTCTTCATAACATTATAGGTTTTATTATGACAGCTTCTCATCATGTCGACCTAGTTTCATCATCGGATCATCAACTCTTGTTGATCTAAACATCTCTTTTTCGCTGATGTTTCTAACACAATCACTTCCCTTATTACTAAGGATTAAAATGAAAAAGTTCACGAACTTAATTGTTTCGTGTTCTCCTCATGTTTTCGACTTTGTTGGCTTCAACCGCTTCACATCATCGTTTACACAAATATTCTCAAGAAATCAAAAAGTAATCAAAATCTTTACTTATTCCAGGTAATGAGTTTTACAAAAAATGTTTTCTATAGACCAATTATTGATTGACTTGAAGCCCCAAAGGCGTACCTTTATCATTTGGTTAACAATAGCTTTATACACTTCGTGGTTCTATTCCTTCCTTGAACACTTGATGATAAGATCTACGATAAGATCATACCATTTACCTTTAGGCACAGTTAAACGTTTCAATTTCCCTCAAGAAATTTCATATTGTTTTACTGACTTTCTAACCAATACATCCATTCTACCATCTCCATAACAACACTCAAAGCTAATAACTTTCGCTTAACTTCTAGCGCTGCAACTCTCATGGATCTTGATTTTGAATCTGAAGTCGACTTGCTTTTCACACTTTTGCCTTAGTTTTTGGGTCTCCCTTACTTATGTTTGAATCCTCACTTTATGATACTCACAACCAATAAAATCCCAAGATGGATCTGTCTCTGTGATTGGTAATTCTTTTTCTTCTTGAAAGGAACTTCTGATTGGCATACTCATGACTTCAACATTTTTAATGGAGCATCGCTACTTGTGTTTACTACGACTGATCTTCTTGTATTTCACAACCAAGTTCTAAACATGATTATGACAAGAACAAATTCTTCTACTAATGTATACACGTACAAAATAATATAAGATGGTTTTACTAACATAATACTAGCAACGACGACGGTTGCTGAACTCAATATTATCTTTCCTTCTCCTCTGGGACGATCAATCTGGATACCAACGCATAAATAACATCCCCATGCTTCTTCTCAGCCTTTCTACAACAGTCACAAATCTTATAAATTTCCAAATAAGTCTTAAAATTTTGGACTGCTTAGCTACTAGTGGTGCTCAAACTTGCACCCACTCTTCAACCTCTTTTGGACCTTCAGTCCTAACCTTCAAGTTACAAACTCGGTCTTCATCGGAGAATCCTACTCCTCCTCAAATTGTGTCATAGAATCAACCCAAGATAAGGTATTTACTTTGGCTATAGTAACAAACCAAATTGGTACACTCTAATGACCTTCCATGTCATTGTGCAATGAACTAGACTCTTGTCTCTTTGATTCAAACACTAACACGGAAGAAACCTTCCTTTATGTTCTAAGGTGGTATAATGACTTCATAGCAGGTAGCATTCTACCTGTTGGCTGCTCCGTCTTGATGAAGGTTGCAATCCTTCCGCCAAAAACCTCCAATCTCTTGATTAAATTCGGTCACTACACAAGACATGGTTCTCTGAAATTATCAACTCACTTTGTAGATTTACGTTAATCAAAATCAATTCTTCATCACCACTGGGACCTAAATCAAAATCATTTTCCTAGACATTATCATAATGTAGGTAATGATGAAAATAGAGAAAACAAACTCAACTACTAGTTTCTTAGTAACCTTGTGACTCTTCCTAATCCAACTACTACCTTTTCACGCCTACTCATACTCGTCCCAAGAATTGTCCTGCACTTTTCCAAGTAACCATACAAAAATCACAAATCAATTTAACACACATGAATGTGTCCAAACAAGCACAACCAAAAATTTTCCTAGACTCAACTAGGATCTTTCTCACGCATATGCTTGCTCCACCATATTATATTTTTGCGCTCCTTTAGTAACATTAAAGTAACATCAAAGAGTCTTAGGAATGGCTCTAATTAGAATGTTATCTTCAATAACATGTTTTTTCCTTTACTTTTGATCTTATCCCATTGATAAGTCATTTCATGATAGAATATAGCAATATCTTGTCATCAAGATTTGTCTAATCGTATAATTGTATATTATCACCAACATTACTACATTCACTTGTCATCACTTCTTACACTACCACAATCCTCTAAGTCTTACATGATAGGGATCCATAAAGCCTTGATTGTGTATTCGACAACAATTCTACTTCCATACTCTTCATTTAGATTCCTCTTAGTGTTCAGTTAACATCACACACTACATCAAAATCTACTCTGGTGGTATGAATACAAACACGCTCCAACTTTTTGTAGTACATCTTCACTTCATCTTCCTTTTGTGACATCTTCATTCCTTTATAGAAGTCAATATGCATCTCAGTTGCATATTTGTTTCATAGGGTTCACTCTTAGGAAGTTTGTACTTTGGTTGTATCTCAACGCACTCTATTAGCTTTAACTTGGTTCCTTATCATCCCTAAAACAAATAATCCATTTCATGAAACACCATAAATATATTGTTGCTTCAACTAATCTCCCTAACTTAATAAACAAGTAAGTTACTTATCATTTCACTAAACCATGCCTATTTTCACCATCTTATTCTTGTATGTTAAAGTCATCTTAACATATGAAGGAATTATCATAAGGATGTGATAGAAGTCTATTGTTATTCAGAGCAACCTGTACGTACCTATCAAATCTTATCACACTAATCAAACTACATACTGCCTTGCTTAGGCAGACAAAGACTTGACCTATTGAGTTTGGAAACTCTTTCAGTCTTAATATCTTTGTATTTTTTGAATTCCTCTTAATTCAACACTACATCTCATATATCTTCAGCTTCGATACCGTTGGAGTATCTATTACCATCTTTAGTTCCTCTAAATCCTCAAGCAATCACCATTTCGATCTGGTCGGTGGTGGAGACACCAAGTAATGGGACGACTTCATGGATCACACTCAAATTCCTTCCTCCCGCCAAGTGTACTTCAAACGTATATCATTCCTCTAAAGGTATTATTATTTCATCAAATATACTCTACAGTACGATACCATGCTCTAGGTATCATTTAAAATATCACTTGATTCATATTATTCACTTTCGTAAGTCCGCTTATCTACTTAAAAGGGTATATGCCATTTCTAATACAGTTATTAAACATTTAGAATCCTGAACACATAAACTTTTCTCCTCCAAACAAAGGTCAACAATAGACCTTATTTTCCAAAATTTTGTTTCTCGATTTCCCAATTTGTAATGACTCTTTTGGACTTCAAATTGAACACATCAATTAGTCTTGGTTGGGCCCAACACTTATAATGTCAACATCAAATCATCCAGGGGCCCAATGATATCGCTTTTCCTATTACGGAAAAGGAACGAATAAATTTGACTACATAACTGCAACCTTTACTCACCAAATTATATATGATACTACGTTTTAAAAAATCAAGTTACTAATGTGTTTAAGTAATACCAATATACAACTAATTCATAAATTACAACTTATGTATCTCTGTTTGAAGAATAGAAGATATTATCATCTTAGAATTACTCGTGACAACCTCCATGAAAAAATCTCTAAGCTTGGGTTCATCCAGTACTTAAAATTCCTTTTTTCAAAGTACTCATGAATATTATAGCAATTCCAATTGCAATGTATTAAAATCAATCGATAATCTAAAATCAATTCACATTCTTAGTTCACTACTTACTCCCAAAAGTATGAATGATTGTGGAAGTTTGAATAAGTCAAATTACTCAGGAAGTATAAACATGAAAAAAGAAACACAAGAATAAATAATTGAATAAGGCTGTACGATACTCATAAATAATTCTATATTATTCATTCACCAAATCAATTACATTTATCTTGTTAGAAGTTTCAAAAATATCACCTAACTACTAAAACTAACCTCATCTCTTACGACTATATGCTCTTAGCATGTTGTTAATGTTTGGCTCTACTCAAAGCCTTCGTGAAAGGATCTGCAACATTATCTTATGATGATACTCTCTTCACCAGAAGATGTACTCCTTCTACCCAATGTCAAATGTAATGGTACTTTCAATCGATATTCTTGGATCTACCATGATACTTTAGTTCTTTTGTCAAAGCAATTGTGCCTTCCTTATCACATAAGAGATACATGGGTTCCTTAATAGTTGGAATGACTCCAAAATCTCTGATAAAGCTCTTCAGCCAAGTCACTTCCTTTGATGCTTCACTCGCTGCAATGTACTCAGATTCACAAGTTGAATCAGCCACTGTGTCTTGCTTGGAACTCTTCCAAGTAACCATTCCCCCATTCAATATGAACACCCTGCTAGACTGCAAACAAAAGTTGTGAGACTTTGTTTGAAAGTTTGTGTTACTATAACCACTATCTTCTGAGGCATCAGTGCCTCTAAGAACTAGGAACATCTCTTTTGTTCTTCACAGATACTTAAGAATATTCTTCACCTCAATTTAATGGGCTTTGCCTGGATTTCCCTAAAATCGACTAACCATGCCGTGACATCCCCATTTTCACGGCTAGAAAAAGACCGATTTTGTTTATGCTTTGTTTAAAAATCAAAGTATCATTTTAAATAAAAGTGTTGCGGAATTTGTACCAAAACAAAATATGATAAAGATTTATCAAAAGCATTTCCAAAGAAATGTATTTCATTAAAAGACTTGGGATGTCATGTTCGTTATAGATCAAAAACATAAATAGTACAATATAAGCCTTACTACATTATTTCATATCTACAAGCCTATATCTGTAATCCCTCATCCAAAACATCACATCTATGCTCATGCGCCACTACCTAATACAAGAAACTGAGTGGGTCAGGCTTGGGAGACTGGTGAGCACATAGGGTTTTCAACCCACAATAAATAAGTTTATTAATTTCATCAATCAACAATAACTCGATTACCCGTTCCCGTTCTCCTCACTTTACGTCCCTAAACACCTATCATAAAGGACCTAGCCTAAGGATCATCATTGGGATGGACACTACTGCTAAGCGGATTCCTCAGCAATAAATGTCCTAAAGGCAACCATGTGGGGGATGGAGTACACCGGTGAACACATCGTTCACAAACACCTACAGGTTGCGAGCCTGCTAGTGTTCTATTGGACTGTCTAGAAGAGTCTGTGGTCGTCATCCATACTCCGCTAGATGACAGAATCAACAACATCAACATTAAGGCCTCTCATCATTATATCACACATCACCTATTACATCTACCCATGTTTTACCCCAACATCTTCGTAGATATAAAATACATATACAGTTTAAGTCATTAAAAACATGTATAAAAACGTTCATCCAGCATAGATAGCAAGTATTCAGATAATATGCACACACAGCACGTAATTTATATAAAATACTTCATATCTATGTGTAAGTTAAAAGTTACTATGCACTCACCTGAAAGGTGGTGACTCAGCACTCGGACAACGCTTCGATACTCTCAAAACAATTTTCCTTCGATAAAACCTAGTATCAATACCACTAGGGTGTAGTCTAACGTCAATCGCGACTAATTAATAGTCTAGCTATTATTATTATTATATAAGCGTTAAATAACACTCAATATAACTCATAATAATAGCCCAAATAATTATTTTAAGGACCTAATAACATTACTATAATTATTTGAAAGTTATATTAAAAATTGCGGAAGCGTAGCTGACTTACAGCAAATTTTAAAGAAAACCGGGCTTTGCTTGGAGCAGCGTTTCCGAAACCGAAAGACCCTTTTTCTCGGGACTTCGGGAGCCTCGGGGCTTCCTTAGGGTGCTACGGGTTTATCTATGGTTTAGGAGTGGTTTGGAGCCTTAGAGAGAGAAAGATTTTAGAGAGAGAATGAGAAAATGTGTGAAAAATCCGGAGACCCTCGCCCCCTTTTATACCTGCGAGGCCTCGGACTACGCTGGGCGTAAACGTTGATCTAATATCCGAATTTCGGGCTGTACACTGCTAAGGCGAAACTTCGAAAAATCATAACTTCTTCATACGAAGTCAGATTTGAGCGTTCTTTTTATGGACGCTCTCGGTTTAATGTATTCTACAACTTTCGTTTAGATCTTTAAGGCTAAATCTCTCTCTATCATAAATTCACTATTTACGCTTCCTGGTATCGTGCCGGTTTTGTCGCGAAACTTCGACGGGTCATAACTTCTTCGTTATAACTCGGATTTTGGCGTTCTTTATATCTCCGGAATCCTTGTTTCGACCACTACAACTTTATGTAGAGATATCGGGCTTATATAACACTTCAATTTTGACGATTATTTTTATTCTTTATTAATTATACATTTATAATTAAATAATAAGCACATAAATACACATAATTCACATAATACTCAAATATTTCATCTTTATTACTTCAAAAAGAGTTACAATAGTTGACCTAGACTATTACATTGTCAAAAATGCTTAGCCCTGAAACCTGGCCGTTACACATGCTGAAAGCATAAGACACATTAGGGTGAATATAGGTCATTGCATACATCATCAATCCTATAGTCAAAGCATATAAGACTCAACTCATGTTAGCTATCTCTTCATCAATACTTGGACTTTGAATCTTATTCAACTTGATAGTACTTTGAATAGACAATTCCCATTTCTTTGAATTCTCCATACTCAAATGCTTTATTATTTTATCCAAATAAGTACTTTGGCTAAGACTAATAAGATGATTTTTTCTGTCCTAGTGAATCCTTATTCCTAGAATATAGGCCACTTCCCCTTGATCCTTCGTAGCAAAACATTTTCCAAGCCAAGACTTACCTTCTTGCAAAGTTGGAATGTTGTTTTCTATAAGGAGTATGTCATTAACGTACAAGACTAGGAAGGTTACTATACTACCACTAGCTTTGACATATAAGCAACACTCATCTTCACTTCTAAAGAACCCAAACTCTTTAATTTTCTCATGAAATTAAATATTTTAGCTATGAGATGCTTGTTTTGATCCATAAATGGATTTCTCAATGTTATACAATATATAAAGAAACTTGGCATATACAAAACCCTCTGTCTAACTCATGTAGATGTCCTCATATAACTTTCCATTAAGGAAAGAGGTTTTAACATCCATTTACTAAATTTCATAAACATGAAATGCAACTATATCAAGCACAATCTTGATAGACTTTATCTTAGCTACTGGAGAAAAGGCCTCATCCTAGTCAATCCCTTGGGTTTAAGTAAAACCCTTAGCCATTAGCCGAACTTTGAAGGTGTGTAATTCCTCATCCATGTTGGTCTTCTTCTTGAAGATCCATTTGCCCCGGCTGACTTTCGACCAGGTACATGATCAACCAAGTTCCATACTTGGTTATCATACATGGACTGAATCTTACTCTCCATTTCCTCCTTCCATTTAGCAGCCTCAGGGCATGCCATCGCTTCCTTATAGTTAGCTAGATTATCTAAATTTACCATAATTATATCATTGATAAACGTATCACCATCCAATGTGATATGGAAACCACAGAACGTAGGTGGTATGCTAACTCTACTGGATCGACGAAGGGGTAATGACTTGTCGACTGGCTCAACTGGAATTTCTTCCTCATGTTGAGTGCTAGTGTTTTCTGTGGTTCCTTCATTGGATGACTCTTGAATTTCTCCAAGATTAATAATTCTCTCTCTTTCTCTCGCGAAATACTCCCCTTCGAGCTATGAAGATCATGTTCTCACTAGTTTGTACAGCAAGTATCCAAAGGAATTCTATGGGTATCAAATGAAATAAAACTTCTCGGCTCTGGGTTCAAGTTTTTCATGCGTCACTCATCTTACAAGTGCTTAACAACCCCAAACCATGATATGTGCCAGCAAGGGAGCTTTCCCTGTCCACATCTCATAAGGTTTTTTGGCAACCTTCTTTATTGGAACAAGATTTATGTTATGGGTGACTGTCTCTAAGGAATACCCCCAGAAGTGAATAACAAGAAAAGCTCGAATCATCATGGAACGAACCATATCTAACAAGGTTCGATTTCGCCTCTCAGCCATACCACTCAATTGTGGTGTTCTGGGAGAAGTCAATTATGAAACAATTCCACATTCCTTGAGATATTTGTGGAACTAGATACTAAGATACTCACCACCTCTGACAGATGTAAGCTTCTTTATCTTCCTCCCTAATTGATTCTCAACTTCATGATTAAACTCTTTGAACTTTTCAAAGGTTTTCAATTTATGTTTGATTAAGTTGATATAACCATATCTTCTATATTCATCTGTAATGTCATGTAATATTGATTAGCATCCTTTGTGGTGGATCTAAATGGGCATACACATCCATATGGATTAGGTCTAATAATCCTTTGCCTCTTTCACATGATCTAGTGAAAGGTGATTTTGACATCTTTCCCAAGAGACGAGATTCACATCTATCATCTGTCCTAAGATCAATGATTCCAACACTTCATCCTTTTAGAGTTGGGTGATCTATTTCTTATTTATGTGATCAAGATGAAAATGCCACAAACATGCCTTATTCACACCATTGTATAAATCAATATGAAACACACTATTGCCTAGGTTATCCACACAGGTGACAATTTCATACACACCATTACAAAGTAACGCTTTAAACATAAAAATACCATTATGAAAAGCAAAAATAGATCAAATGTCATTATCAAATGAATATCTAAAACCTTTTTCAAAAAAATGCATGAAATGAAATAATTTTTCGCGTCATATCCAACGTATAACATCAATTAATTAAATTAAGCCTAACACTACTACCGAGCATAAGTTCATAAGTCACAATCTTGGTAACAGGTGAAGATCGCATATTCCCCATGACTAGGTTTAGCCTTCCATGATCCTTTTCTTACTTTCTCTTAGTCCCAACAAATATGAACAAATATGGAAATCACATCATGTGTCGAGGACCCACGAATGAGAAAGTTGTGTGTTATTAACTTGAATAGTGTAAATACCTGAAGAAGACACCTTTTTACCATATTTCAAGTTCTGCAAGTAGGGATGTTCGTTTGGATAGATTGTTTTGATCTGATCCAATTAAAAAAAATCCAATTTGATTTCGATTTTCAAAATATGTGTAACACTCGAATCAAGGTATTTTTCCTTTTAGTCCTTGGAATAAAAATATATTTGCGAATGAGGTCCCTTCGTACGTTGAGCGTACATCTATGTACGCTTAGCGTACATGGACATGCTGAAACGGGACTATGAGCCATGTACACGGGGCGTACGTAGCCTAAAGATAAAACCCTAATTTTATGGCATGAGCCCAATTTAAACAAACTTATGACCTTTGGACCCTCACTCTTATCAGCCTCTACTGTTATTATTGTCCTTAATACCCTAGTTTGCCATTGAGAGTAATTTTTGAGCTTGGAAGTAACTTGAGTGGCCTTTTTGGTGTGTTTTCAAGAAGAAGAACTTGGTGTTCAAGCTTTGGAAGTGGTTGAGCTTCAAGATCCTGAATCTACATCATCTTAGAAAGCTTTTGACGGTAAAAAGCTCATACCTTATTGTTCCTTTTGATAGTTAGAGTTAGGGTTTGTTTATAAGCTCATTTTTGGTCCATGGGTTCTCTTTTGGGAGTTTGGGAAACTCCAGAAGCTAGAAATGCTAGAACTTAGTTCCTTTGGCCTGTTAGAAGGATAAAAATGTTATCTTGGTGGTTGATATGAAACCCTGCACGAATATAGGTCCTTTATGTGAGCTTTAGGATTATGACCTAATGCTAATTAGGGCTATTTGTTGATGATAGTGTGGGACTTTTCTGTTCGGCGATAGAGCGTATTGTGTTTCCAGGAGACGGAGGTGAGTTTTCTCACTGTATAAATGGGTCGAAGGCACCAAGGCCAACCGATTATTTATACTATAGGATACAAATTACTTGTGTAATATATGTATAAAAGACCAAGGTTTGGCCCCTAGCACCAATATGAAAGAACAGGATCTGGCCCCTAGCAGTTGCTGTCACAACCCGAAATATTTTAGTACCAACAAGGTCTAAACCCTAACCAAGTATAAGTGAAACCATTTTTGCAACCTGATTTCATTGTATTATCTATAGCCATGAAGACATGTCTATCAGATAGTAAATAAGTATGGATTTAAACCTAAGATTGATTTAAGCTAAAATATGTCAACGCAAATCAAAAGATTAAACTTTAAACCATGAAATAACCCACCATACTTGAGTTTTCGGCCTAGGAATCTAATGTCAAGTAGTTTACGATACAAGGAATCAAGGTACAAGGTTGTTTTCGGTTGTAACTCAAGAAGCTTTGGGTTTTCAGTCCACATGACCAAAATCACAAAAACAAATCCCATTAGGGTCGTAAACACAAAGATATAAGGAACGAAATCTCAAGAAACTCTAGAATCAAACATACAATTAAAATACTATAAGAGTATTCTAAGTACTATAATTAACTTACGTGACAACTAATAGACCTTTACTGATAGGTCTATAATTGCTGAGCATATACGCTAAGTTTATATATAATTAAGATTTTATAGACTTAGAAGTTGTGATTTTCGCTCTAGTTCCTATTCCTTGTTTGGTTGTGGTCTTAGAGTAGGATCACATGCAAAACCCTAAAGCTTTGGATCTAGGTTTATCTATTGTACATGCAAATTTATCCAAAGCTCATAAACCCTAATCTAGCATAATTCGAAATCTAGATCGATAACAAAACAAGTTTAGATGATACCTTTCAATAGTTGCAAGAATCTTCAATCTTCGAGAGGCTTAATGTCTTAAGTGTAGCACCTCTAATGCCTCACAAATACCACAAGCAAGAAGATGATCAAAAAGAGAGAAGGAGAGAGGAACAATTTCAGATATAGTAACTCTATGGTTTCTTGATGTAGCCGAAATTGAAGCCTTGGGGTCCTTTAAATAGCTGAGTTGCTAGGGTTTCAGTCAAAACCCTAATTGGATGACTTAGGCCCTAAGCAGCTTCAAGAACCTTCTGGAATAAGGCCCTTGGACGAAATTAGAGTGGGCTTGCACTCTAAATTTCGTCCCCCTTATATCCATAAGGATTCACAGCCTTAAAAAAATTATCTTATAATTGACAGGTTTACTAGTAACAGTAAATCAAGTGAAGTACACCATTTCAAAACTTATAAAACCCGAGCCAACTTAAGGCTTTGACACCTACATTCCATTTTGATAAAATTAAACATTTTTACAGTACCTATTCCTACTCTTTAGCATCGAAATATCACAGGGATGTTGGTCAAAACATTAAGAAACGTACATGAAAACGCGAAAAATATATGTGTATATAAATAGATAGAATACAACTAGAAACGACCATCGTTACTTATGAACTGATTTCACACCTTATAATAGAACCATGCCTTCACATGGAAGTAACCATCCTACTAGCACAACACCATTCCTACAAATGGACACCGCCACTTTACAAGTCGCGGTCATAGCCGCCGTGACAGCTGTCATGGCACAACTCAATGCTAACGACACTGACGGACATGGAAACGGTGTTGAAAATCTCAATTTTAGTAACAACCAAAGGCTCCAACGAGTGTCTGCCTGCAAGAACACCCCAACCCACAAACCTAAGTACATGAAACGAAGACCATGGAACAAGAGATGGGGCAACTCCACTCAAGGACGTGCCAAAAGACAAACAACAATGGTTGTTCATACCCCCACTGACCCTATTACCTCAACACCGACAACACCATATGCTGGAAACCTCCCAAACTACCACAAGTGCAACTACCATCATAATGGAGTCTGTCGAGTGTTTCATTGCAATAGGTGCAATAGGAAGGGGACACAATGCACGACTTCTATAGGACTCCAACTCAACACATCCCTTCAACCACCAATGTCGGTATAAGTCAAGTATGCCATACATGTAGTGAAACGGGGCATTTCAAGAGAGATTGTCCAATAGAGAGGAATGACAGAGGAGAGGGAGGAGCTTAACAATAAGACATAAAGAAGTAACAAGGAACTCTATTGGGATTTTCGGTACATTTCCAGGCAAGAATAGTAAATACCAAATTTTCACTAGAACTGATGCAAATTAAATGATAATCATAAATTACTCCACCATCCGAACTAATAACATTATTCATATAAAAACTAAGGATCCTTGCAGGTGAGATATGATGGCTTTGTGTATAAATTAGGGTCATTTATAATTAAGATTTTAAGGGTTAGAGTGCGTGATTTCACCTTATCTCCTGTTCCTTGTCTGGTTGTGGACTTAGGGCAGAGTCACTTAGTCGACTGCCTTTCCAATCTTAATTCTACATTACTAGTATACACGAAGTAGTTATAGAGGGACCTAGTAGGGACCTGCTAGTACTCACTAAATCAGTGCTTATATTCACAATAATAATAAAAAGGAAAAAACAAAAAGCATTAAAGACATATACATAGAATACACCATCGCTCTAAACAATCACTCCTTCCAAACCGACTTAACACTTGTTACCATAAAAATTTCCGACGTCGTCATTCGACGTGGATTGTCTTGGTCCTCACCATACCAATTTCATGTGCTACAAAATGACCCTTCGCCTTAACTAACCGAATAACGAAACTCTTTCAATCTATAATGACAAGTCCGACACAAACCTCCGAATCGTCGCTTACTCAGAAGTACCCATGCGAGGGGTACCACTCCTTCCTAGCTCACTTTGTAGACAAGAAACTTGAAATGAAGAACGTTGAGGATGTTCCGGAAGTCTGTAACCTTCCCGAAGTATCCCCAACAGACCTGCCAGGAATACCACTCGTACAACAAGTCAAGTTTAAGAATAGAGACTAAGGACCCATACATCTAGCATATCACTACTAAGTGTATAAGAGAGGGTGGTATATAATTAAGATTTTACGGACTTAGGACGTGTGTTTCCACCCTATCTCCTGTTCCTTGTCTGATTGTGGACTTGGGGCAGAGTTACCCATCCGACTGTCTTATCAATCTTAATTATATACGACTTGTATACACGAGGTGATAATAGATGAACCAGGTATGAATCCTATCATGAACTTCAGGATGAAGCTGCCCAGTACTACAAGTGAACATGCTACCATTCGAATGAATGTAGACAAGGAAGTTGAACCCACACACTTCTACAGATCAAAACAACAGATAAAGTAGGAAAGCTGAATGGAACATACCACTAGGAAGCAGTGTGACTGCACAATATACTCCTATCAATTATTATGGATAAGAGACAATCGATTTGCCTAACACTTTTGGCAGTCGTTACATAAGAGTTTGAAAACCCAACTCGTCTTGAATATAGCTTAACATGCCTAAACAAATAGTTAGAATGAGTGAAATAGTCAAACATTAGAAGGTATGCTTCACGTGTGTGTGATAGACGTTGGCAATGCATGGGACACTCACCTATCACTGGTTGAGTCCTCTTACAAACAATACCTACCCCCGACACCAATGCTACCCCGAATGAAGCACTATACAGACACAAACCCCAACTACCACAGGAAATCGGTAGCATACACCGCATCTTTCAATCATCCAATCTGAAACAATGTCTATCCGATGAGACTTTAGTAATTCCACTCGATGAATTCGATGTAAATAAGAGTCTACACTTTGCAGAAGAACCAGTAGAAATCTTGAGCAGGGAGATCAAGAGAACAAAATAAAGTCATATACCAATAATATAGGTCCACTGGAATACCAAACGAGGACCTAAATTCACTTCGGAACGAGAAAATCAGATGAAACAAAAGTACCCACATCTCTTCCCTAGCTCATGAGTAACCACTCTAGAACAAATTTCGGGACGAAATTCCTTCTAACGGGGGGATGATGTCACAACCCGAAATATTTTAGTACCAACAAGGTCTAAACCCTAACCAAGTATAATTGAAACCATTTTTGCAACCTTATTTCATTGTATTATCTATAACCATGAAGGCATATCTATCAGCTAGTAACTAAGTATAGACATAAACCTAAGATTGATTAAAGCTAAATTATGTCAACACAAGTCAAAAGATTAAACTTAAAACCATGAAATAACCCACCATACTTGAGTTTTCGGCCTAGGAATCTAATGTTAAGTAGTTTACGATCCAAGGAATCAAGGTACAAGGTTGTTTTCTTTTGTAACTCAAGAAACTTTGGGTTTCAGTCCACATGACCGAAATCACAAAAACAAATCCCATTAGGGTCAACACAAAGGTATATGGACCGAAATCTCTAGTGTTCTAGGTGGAAAATTGCTCAAAAACCCTCCTAATATCTAGATATTTTAGCCACTTGATATGTGATTTATTTTCCCAATACAACAAGTTACACATACCAATGCAAACCTTATCTCATTTACCTTATATAAAATACAAATTAGGAACCGTTTAATACACTTCCAATAAAAAAATTTCCACAATTCTCTCTCAAATAGCAAAACCCATTTCCTTCATCTGAAGTACAATTAAACTCCAGGAGACTATTTTGCTTCCAAATTCTTACAAGGCTTGGTAAGTATTATTCATAAAACTTGTATTATACAACACTTATATTACTTGTATCATCTTAATCACACATTATTATGTGTTTAAAACCATTAAGATTACGATATCCTTCCCGTATACTAGCTCAAATTCACCGTTTTACCTCGTTATCTATACCGCGATCACACATAAGGTGACTTCATACCCCTACACTTTTTATAACTTTTTCTATGTTTTTTTTTTTTTTTGGGGGGGGGGGGGGGTACAAGTAAAACACAAGGAGACTTGTGTAAATATACAAACCATTATTTATTCTTTCCTATCTTTTATAAACATCATACGTGAAATTACTAAATCTGAGAAACATAGTTATTACCAACTTCATAAATATTTACATGCAACCTATGTTAAAACACAACCGTTTTCATTCTCAACTAAACATATATTTTAAACTATAATAGGTATAGTTTGGGGAACATTCACATTATTCTACCCTTTCGTGGCAAAGAAACGATTATATAGAAATACAATTATTTTTATATTTCTAAACATAACGAAAAGAGCACCAATTCCATGTATGAACATTTTCATTACAAAAACATGTAAACTCGTTGGATAAGGTTGTGAGTCAATGTCTTCGTCGTACCTACCAAGGTATACAAGCAAGTCCTGTATTATAACCCGGGTCTCCTTCCGGAGAGCGTGATAATTGTGTACAGATCTATACGGGATTGATGACCCGACACCCTGGCTAATAGCTACATCCATACCGACAGGTTATGGGTGACAAATATCAAACAATGCGATGCCTGAAGAACGTCGAGGCAGGCAAATCATTCGTTAGCACGGTTATGAAAACTCACATGGGGAAAAACGACTATATGTGGGTTTTTACATAAAAACACATCTCTTCAAATGGTTTTATATACAAATAAAACTACTTATAACTATTTTAAGTATTAATAATACTTGTACTTTTCGGTGTTGGATCATATTAGACTACAATTCAGTTTTTTGGAAAATATGATATTTTCCGGGATAAACACAATTACTTTACAAGCAAACAAATCACAATTTAGTTTTATGGAAATTATAGGATTTTCTGGGATAAATACAATTACTTTACAAGTAAACAACTTACAATTCAGTTTTATAAAAAATATAAGATTTTCTGGATAAGATCATTTACGTTTTCAAGAAACAAAGAATATACTTTTTACATACCAAATACTTATGAACTCACCCACTTAAATGTTAAAACTTTTTTTTTTTCAAAACTACTTGTATTCTCAAGAAAATAGTAGACAGGTATACGCACAGGGTCCGAGAAGATGGAGCATAGTAGCTTCAAGTCTTTGTTTTGCTATTTACTTTCGGAGTCAATCAAGTTGTGATTCGAATACAATGTAAAAACTTTATTATTATTAATACAATGGTTGTTGTTTCTTTGATTACTATTATTCATTGCTATGATATTGTACATGACGTCCTACGTCTCCGAACGTTTCCGCCGTTCCGGTTTGGGGGTGTGACAGTTGCATGAAAGACCAGGATTTGGCCCCTAACAATTGTATGGAAGACCGAGAATTGGCCCTCAACAAGAATTATATGCAAGACTATGTTTTGGCCCATAACGTTAATTTTTATGTTGGTATGTGGTACTTTGGGGAAAACTTACTAAGAGCTTGCGTACATATTGTGTTTATGGTTTCAGGTACTTTCGGTACTAAGGGGAAGGGCCCGACGTGATGGCACATCTTTATCTCCCATTATTTATGCATTTTGATATTGTACTCTGATAATGTGATATTTATACATTGTGATGGTTTTGGAACAATTTTTATACTTTTAGTACTTGTTTTAAAAATGAAAATTTTTATCCCGTTTTGGGTTGTTACAATATGGATCCGAATTGTCCAAACTAAATTCAAATATGATCCGATCAAATCCATTTACAATACGGTTAGATTGGTTTTTATAATTCGGTTTCCAAAAGGTATAACATTTTAAAACAATATATAATTATAATAATACCCAATTTTTATAGAAGATACACAAAGCAAATTATTTAGTTGTAATTTAAAATTTATAATTAACTACTTAGAAGGTATATTATAATTTAATACTTAACAGATATAACACTTTTGAGTGAAAATGCATATTAATTTTTTTAGGTGAAGCCTTTTGAATTTTTTTGAAAAATAAATTATAAAATTAATAAATAATTATCGATATATAAAAAATAAATAAATATTTTTTTTGGACTATTCGGTTCTTATTTTATAAACCAAAACCAATCCAAACTAGTAACTCAGTTTTGGTGAAATCCAATCCAAAAATCCGAATATCCGAACTAAATGGTCCAATCCGAATTGTCCAATTGGAGAATTTGTTTTTATCCAAATAGTGAAGAACCCTATATGCAGGTATTTAGGACAGCTTGTTCTCCAATGACCCTTTTCTCCATAATGGAAGCAAGTCGCCTCTTTTGGATCACTGATCGTAGGGACATCAAAGTTGGGCTTCGACTTGGACCCACTACTAGACGCTTCAAAATGGGCCTTCCTTTTCCTGTTGGATTGGGAAGGATCCTTCCCCCTTTTCTAGATCTAATGGCCAAGACAAGAGCACTTGTTGTAGAAAGGGATTGATTTTTTTTTCATCCCGACCTAGTAGTTTGTAACAGGTTATGTAGTTGGGTCAATGACGTCTCCGTGTTGTTTAAATGATAAGTTAGAAAAAAACTGATCATAACTAGGAGACAAAGAATTAAGGACCATGTCAATGGCTAAATCCTCATCAAACAACACCGTGAGTCTTTGTAGTTTCTTCACGTACCTTTGCATCTTTTGTACATGAGGACAAACAGATTCTCCTTCCTTGAGCTTTCATGCCTAAAGAGACTTGACCACTTGCGTTCTTGTCTCGCCCTTTTATGAAACTTTCCAGCAAGGTCGAGACTTATCTCATATAGCCATTCGTCCTCATAGAACTTGTCTAGTTCAAGTGCTATAAAGGCCACCATGATGCAAGCAACCTTAGTGGCGTCATCAGAATGTTTGTTGTAGGACGCAATTTCCTCAGGAGTAGCGGTGTAATGATCGATTTCAACAACAAGCTTTTTAGAGGACATACTCGTTTCTCTCGTATCGAAGAGTCATCTTCAATTTCCTCATCCAATCCGTGTAGTTAGGACCAATGAGCTTCTCTTTTGATAGAATTGGGAGTAGAGAAAAGTTTGAGTTGGAGGGGGGGATTTAGTAGTAGCGAGATCACTGTTTCCATATATATGTATAAAGATACATAGTTTTTAGTTAGTGATATTATACCTTAATATTTTAACCCAATATCAATACTCAAGGCTAGGATCCAAAATACAATTCACAACGTAGAAGAAGGATGTTGTAATCTAATTGTGAATTTATTAAGGCAGGTAACACATATTTACCAATTTTAATCTAACATGAAATTCTTAGATCGTTTGAGATTCATTGAATCTTATCAATGACATGTTTAATCTCAGATTATGCTCTTCAAAATTGTGACTGGGATAGCGAGGATCACATATTAGATGAGAATAATCATGCAAACCCATTTGACAACCTTGAGGTCATTTATCACTCAAATTCATGTGCTGGTAAACCGTAAACGCTCCATCAACAATGGTAATTTCAATTTATCCATCACTCAACTTTATAGTCCCAAACTAGTGTGCTGGTTAACCACGCATGCTCCACTAATGACATATAAAGGGTGATGTGCGTTTTTATGGATTAACATACACTTCACATTTTAACCTAAAGTAACTAGAGTTAGGATTTATAAAAGGCTATGTTACTTTATAGTATCATACTTCTAGAGGTTATGTCCTATCAAACCAGTTCGGCTAACGAACCTCCACCATACAAGGGAGCGATGGGTGAGAGTGGTTACCCATTCAACAACCATTTTATAAGTTGTTTCCTTATACCCTCTTATAGTATGGTTTCGTGAATGAGACCTACTATTGATTTGATTCACTTATCTTATACATACAATATACAATATATTAAACATTCAATCATATAGAGTATAAGGTGTATTTTAAACTTTTTCAAAATACTAGGGTTTAAAATTAACTTTCAAATTAAACTTTTAATAATTAATTAATTTTAATCTATGAATGATTTACCAATTATCAATTAATAAAACCATTAGGGATTTAAATAATTATCTTCAATTAAACAATTAATAAAATAATTCAAATTTAAATCATTATAGATTAAATAATTGTCTTCAATTAACAATTAATAAATAATTCAAATTTAATCATTATCCCAATAACCCTTCAAACTTATAAAAACAAGGGATAAGGGTTACTAGGTTTTTAATTATCTGATTTTTAAGGTATTTAAAATTAGAATTAAGGAAACTAGAAACCCTAAGTAATCCTACCAATTTTCGAAAATAAGGGTAGAGGCTAGGGTTTCAAGAACATTGGTCATTATCGAAATTATAAGCCTTTAGGGTTTAATTTCCATAAACTCTAATTTTGATAAATTCATTTATATGCACAATCAAATAGAAAATTTAGGCTCTAATACCACTGATGAGTTTTCTAGGTTATAAAAAAGTCATCTGGCAGAAAAACTATTAAACCCTTAAGTTCACACACAACCTAGAAGGGATCTACGTTTTCTCTATGGATAAAAACTAACAATGAACGTCAAGAAACCCTAGGAAACGCTTGTATAAACGAAATTATATGAAGGAATATTGTTACATACCTTTTGCTTAATGTAGAAATTAATCAACCAACATCTCCTTTGAGTTCCGTGGAAAGCAAGCACCAAAAACTTGGATGCCTCTAATGGCTTGTACCAAAAACCCTAATAACTAGGAGACTTGAGGAGAGGTGAGGATTGGAGCAAAATGTCGGATCTATGAAGTTTGAGAAGAGCGGACAAAAATATGAGACCCTAGGGGTCCTATTTATAGCTTATAAAGAAACATTGGATAACCCTAATTTGAATATAATGATAATATTTCAAATATGAAAATTATTCAACTCCTTAGTTATCAACAATGAGAATTCTAGAAACCCTAAAGCCCTAGCCAAAATCGGCCATGATAGGAGGGTTCTACAATCCCTCAATTGTTCAACTATTGCACAATTACAACTTAGTCCTGCACCTCCAATTAATTCTAATTAACCCGAAATTAATTGCAATTAACATTTGTTATTTCTTAGTTAATTATAATTATTTCAAATTAATATAATAACCATATAATATATTAATAAATTATTTGTTATAATTTCTTAATCATATAATAACTTAACAAATCAGCCTCTTTTTCCAAAAGTCATTCTATTCTGTTATCTGTTATGAGGGCAACCCAAAAATGATTTTGCTTCTAATTCAAGAATATATCAACTTAGTTAGTGGCTTAGACATCTTAATCCAACACAATGTTTACCGATCATAAGAGTCTTTAGCACATCTTTGATCAGAAAGAACTCAACATGATACAAAGAAAATGGAGAGTTTTTGAATGACTATGAATGTAAAATTTGTTATCAACCTTGCAAGGAAAATGTAGTAGTATATGCCTTGAGAATGAAGGAACAAACGAAACCTCGTTGTATGCACTAACGATTACTATCTATTCAAACCTTACCGCTCAAATCTGATAGGCTCAACTTGAGGCTCTGAAAAGAAGAAAACATTGCAAGCGAATCCTTGTGAGGAATGGATAAACAATTCGAGCTTAGGGATGACAAAGGAAGATATGTAATGAACTGAATTTGGATGCCAAAAATTGGTGACATCAGAAGCTAAGTCATGGGCGAATCTCACAGATCAAGGTACTCCTTCAAATCTCTCTCTAACAAGATGTATCTGGACTTGAAGAGACAATATTGCCGGCCGAACATGAAAGAAAATATTTCCATTTCAATGGGAAAGTTCTTGACTTGTGCTCAAGTCAAAGTAGATTAATAATAGCCTTCGAGTTTATTATAATAACCATGAATACCTAAATGGAAGTGGGAATAAATTACAATGGACCTCAAAGAAAAAGACAAGATGGAGAAGCTAACCAAAATTTATCTCAAGGAAATTGTTAAATTACATGGAGTGCCAATATTTATCGTCTCTGACAGAGATAGTATATTAACCTCGTGATTTTTACAATCATCATAGAAATCTTTGGGAAGGTGCCTTTACATCAACACAACTTACCACTGGCAAACAGATGGAAAAAGTGAAAGGACCATTTAAACATTGGAAGACATGCTCTGAACATGTGTGATAGACTTTGGATGTAGTTGGGATACTCATTTGCCTCTAAATGAGTTCTCCTACAATAACAATTAACACCAACATTAAAGTTGCATCGTTTGAAGCACTATATAGGCTAAAGTGTCGATCACTGATATGTTGGGTGGAAGTGGGTGATACAAAACAAGAAAAACAACATGAGGGTGATACACTACTTACTGATCTTGGGATCATACACGAGAGAACTAAGAAGATCGTCCAGATAGGCAACAAAATTAAGGTTGCACGTAATCGACAGAAACGCTATGCTAACAATAGAGATAAGACTTTGGAGTTCCAAGCGGGAGACAGAGTAATGCTAAAAGTTTCTCCTTGGAACAGTGGTGGACGCAGAAAGTTGTCATAGCAGTGGCACAATTTTTTTCGTCCGAATATAATAACATAAAAAAAGTTAAAAGTACTAGTACATCAAATCGTTCCATTAAATCTTAATATCTAAATTTGACATCTATGAGTACACATTTTTTGAAACCGATCCATTACATCTTCGATATTTACTTTCATAAGTGCCTCTTTTTCAACATAAGAAATCATGACATCGTTCAAAAAACCATCACCTATTTTGTTACGCAAATCCTTCTTCAAAAACTTCATCGCTGAAAAACATCTTCCGACCGTTGTGGTTGCAACGGGTAAAACCAAAACCAACTTCAACAATCTATAAACCATATGATAAGACCGATGTTTCCCCGTTTCCACCATCAAACGAGAAAGGTCTGAAATTCCTTGCAAACTAGTGAACCGGTCATCTTTATGCAAAGCGTGATAATATATTTTAAGTTCACCATCAAGTTGCATCTTCTCCGTATCACCAAAATCTTTTGTGTATAACTAACTCGACTTTAACAACTTTGTTTTGTCAAATTTAGCAAATGAATCACAAGGACTCAAAGCTCCCATGTATTATAGTAATTGGGTGCTAAGTTTACTAAATCGGTCCCCGAATTCTGTAATTTGCATATCCATGACGGTGTTGAAAATTTGAACTTCAAAATTAAATTGATTAGTAACTTTAGTCTTATGGCCTCTTGATGTGACATGATTTTCTGTCATCTCCACAATATTAATATCATGTTTTTGACAAAAAGAGAATACCTTCGATAAAAGTTTAGCAAACCCCGTGTCTCTTAAAGACTTCAATGCGTCCATTGTCCCTCTAACCAAAGAAGCCGCTTCTAAAATATCTTGATCCTTTTTTTGAAGATTCTTTGAGAATACGTTCATGAGGTGTAAAATTTCATACATCAAATGTAAGTAAAACATGAAATCTAATGTCTTGAAATATTTTAAGATACCAAATGCTTGATTTTGGTTACTTAAAGAGGATCCTTTCTCTTTGACATAAGTAAGAACATGACGAACCTCTGCAAATAAGTTCATCAAACTTGTGATGGTTTTGAAATGTGAACCCCATATTATATCTCCCGCTCGAATAAGCGAGCTCTCTTGATTTAACCCTCTTCCAGTTTCAAGTTCACCATTTCCAATTGACATTTGGACCCTTTCTCCTTGATTTTCCAGTAGCATGTCTTTTCTTTTACATGAACCACCTACCACATTAAGCACCAAAGAAAGTTTCTCAAAGAAATTGGCAACACCATCATGCTTCTTTGCTACACCCACAATAACTAACTGAAGTTGGTGTGCAAAGCAATGCACATAATGCGCTGAATGATTATATTGTAAAATCAAAGCTTTTAGACCAAATGCACCTTGCATATTGCTTTCCCCATCGTAACCTTGTCCTATTACCTGATAAAAAGAGATATTAAACATTAAAGCGAATAATATTCAATTAAAATTCATAATAAGGAAGAAAAAATGTTAAATTTACCTGAGACATACTCAAATTTTTATGGGTAAAAGCGTAATCTATGGCTGCTTTAAGAGTCATAGAGGATGTATCCTTCACGTGCACCACTCCAATGAATCTTTCCTTCACCACTCCACGGTTTTCAACATACCTCAAAACTATGTCCATTTGTTCTTTTTTTGATACATCACTAAATTCATCAACCAATAAAGAAAACACATCTTTACCAATTTCTTTGCAAATATCTAAAACTATCTCTGTTGAAAAGCGTTCAAAAATTTTCTTTTGAGTCCTCGGGCACGTCACTTGATTATTTTGAGGAGCATTTTCTAAGGTAACATTGCGAATGCCTTCATTATGGTCTCTCAATAAAGATAATAACTCCAAGAAAATCCCTCTATTAAGAGAGTCACTCGACTCATCATGACCCCGAAATGGTAAACCATTTTTCAATAAAAATTTACAACACCAAATTGAAGCACCTAAACGAAGTTTATAATTACTCTCCTTAATCTTGGTTTGCTTCTTGAAGGCTTCACTAATAGATTGTTTTTCTTCAATAAAAATTCACAATTTTCTTTTTTGCTTTGTGATGAAAACTATCAATACCACCAATATGATCTCTCAATGACTGTCTTTTATTCCAACTATCAAAACCTTGTGAAACAAATGCATCTCTCCCATGTTGTTTTCCCACCATGTCTCCACATACATAGCAAAATAAACAAAAAGCGTTGTTCTATTTTATGCTATATTCTAACCAATCTAAGTCATCAAACCACTTAACAACAAAACGACTTCCTTTTGAACCTATTTTCTTTGAAGGGAATGTATGACCCCTTGGTTGACAAGGTCCTTGAAGCAAATATGCCCTCCTTATTTCATCTCTTTGATTTGGATGGTAAGTTGTAATCTTTGGTCTAACACTCGGGTCTTTTGGAAGATCTTTCAATTCAACATTTGTAATTGGAGTAGTTGTAGGTTGTGGATTTACATTAGAAACCGAAGAGAATGATTGATTAGAAGGACTTGGTCTTTTAGAGGATTCTTCAAAACTTAAATCATTGGAGCTTGGTCTTTTGGAGGATTCTCTAACACTTGATTTATTGATGCTTGTTCTTCCCAAAAAGGACCCAAGTTTATCCTAACAATTCAATATCAAACAAATAAGCCATCCAAGATTCCAAGTAATTTCAAGGTTAACAAATAATAACTACTAATTTCAAGTAAACAAGTAATTTCAAGGTTAACAACTACTAATTTCACCTAAACAATAAGAAATTTCAACAAAAAAGCAACTAATTTGACTAATTTCATAAACCTAAAATTATCAATACTTACTTATTTCATTGTATTTGTAGGATTGAAAGGAGTGCCAAGCCAAGCCAAGCAAAATCGAATGGTTGAACACTTGAATGGTTGTAATCGATTGAAGGAAGCAAGTCAGTAACCAATTTCTTTTTTCTTCTTCGACAACCCGCAGCCCTTCACGGCTTCATAGTTCACAGGTGCCGATTTTTTTTCTTTTCTGTAGTCTCGATCGTCCAACACTCCAATTTCTTTTCTTCAAAATGTCGATGGACCTAATAGAAATTTGGGGTATTGGGCTAATTCTAAATTGGGTTAAAAACGTAATAAGCAACTTGGGCCACAAACTAACAATGCATTTGGGCTATTGGACTAATTTTCTTTATTTTGTTGGACTAGCATTTTTTATACTTTTATTTTTTGGGAATTGAATTCTCGAAAGTATAATGTCACCCGAACGAATTTGAAGCCAGTGCACCTATTATAATTTTTTTTACCCTAACGGACTGAAGCGGAGCAGTGGCCCGGGACCCCTCGGGCACCACACACATCCGCCACTGCCTAGGAAGGGAATGATATGATTTCAAAAGCGAGGCAAGTTGAACCCATGATACATAGAACCTTTCGAAGTTCTTGCCAAAATTTGCCCCATAGCTTAAATCTCAAGTAGCCTCAGGAGCTCAACAATGTACACGACACTTTCCACCTATCCAACCTCAAGAAGTGTTTGTCTGAAGACACTTTTTCCATCCCTCTCAATGAAATTCAACTCAAATTGAAACTCCACTTCGTTGAAGAACTGCTGGAAATCATGGACCACGAGATCAAGAATAAAGCCACGTTCCCATAGTAAAAGTTCGATAGAACTCTAAACAAGAAGTAGAGTTTACCTTGGAGCGTGAGGATCAGATGAAAAGCAAGTACCCCCAACTATTCAACAATATTCCATCCACCAGCGACATGAGTTAAATTTCATGATGAAATTCCTTCAACGATGGGAGAATGTGACGATAGTCAAAATTCGTCAAAGACAGTCAATCGCAAATGCGACGAAAGCCAACGTAATAGGCTTAATGAATAACATTTGACGATTTTTTTTAATGAAAATAAGATATTATACTTTGAAATATATAAGAAAAATGAGTTGAAACCTCAGGCCGTGAAAAATTCGGATGAGTAAAATTTTGACGTTGTACGCAAAAATGATGTTAAAATGTGTTGTTAAATAAAATTGTGTATTAAGGATTATTTTCTATAAATAATAACATAATCCGAAAATATGTGTCAATAGGATTCCGAATATATAAAAAATATTGAAATTGAAGTTGGTATGCGAAAGTTGAAAACTTGTCATAATACAAAAAAAGGGATAAAAACAAATTATTGATATAAAATGTGTATAAAACATCTTTTGTGTACACAGGTTATGACACGATCGCCAAAAATTCCTTAAGGATTAGAGAGAGCAGAAACCACTTTCCTTGTAACAAATCTTCAAACGATTCGTTAGATGGCTTATGGAACTCGCTAGAAAAAGACATCGGCATTTTGTGAATCAGGAAGTAATCTATTAATTGACTCAATTGCTAAGTTTTTCGTTTGATGAAAGTCTAACGATTTTGCGAAAAACAATCGAATCGTGGCAACCGGGAAGCCACTTTATTCGTACTTTCAAACGAATTGGTTGCTTAGTTGTGGGACTCGGTAGGTGGATATTTTTACATTTTACGACTCATGTTATCGAGTACTATAAACCTTTGTACTCAAAATATTTTATGGAAGTCGAATTCCGGACCTAGAACCGACACCCGAGACCGTGTCGTACGTTTCAATCTTAGCAATCCATTCTACCAACCTTTGGCTATATAAAGAGGCAAGGAGCTGCACTTGCGTTCACCAAAAATCAGTTCCAAAAGCTCTCCAAAAACCTCCCTTAAAACCACCACTGGAATCGCCGTTCGCTGCCACCGGCCACCACCAACCACCGACATGCACTCCTCTCTTCGGCCAACTAGCAACACCACCCCTAGTTACTCCAGCTACCTCCCTCAAAGCCACCACTTGAACCACCGTTTACTGCCACTGGCCACCACCAACCACTAACAGGCTCCCCTCCCTCTGGCCAACTAGCAACACCGCCCCTAGCTACTCAAGCGGCCGCTACAGCCGCGACATCATTCCGCTTTCCAACAAGAACTCACCAGCGACGCTCCTGACAACTTTCTGGCGACCTTTTTGCAACGATTTCCATTTGTTTTTTCGGCATAATATTTTTAGCAGCCAACCGCTTTTCTGGCCACTTTACGACTAATTTAATGGCGAAGCGCTGCCCGTTTCCGTTTGCACGATTTGACGTTAGAAAAAACACGCTTCGAATGTGAGTTTCACGACCCCATTTTAATCTATTTTACTGTTTTCGAGGAAGAATACATGTTATATATTATTTACTTATATAAACGTGAATTGTTTAATATCGTTTATATAATTTAGTTATTTAATCATTATAATAAACCATTGTTAGAAACTATTGTTTTGTATAATGGATTAAATAAACATTATCATATTATATGACATTATATAATGCATTGTTGTTACTATGTCCGTATAATATGGATAATTATTATACTATGTCGTTATTCTGCCCGTTTGTTTTTACTAAATCATTAAATGATATAATTATAAACCGTGATTATAATTATACAACATAATTTGGTCTAGTAACTTGAACATTTAAAGTTAGGGCTACAACGTTTTAGACCTACTCATTCAATGGTTTACATGAGACACGTTCATCACCTAAGTGTAATACTTAACAAAGACCCTTACATATAGTAATTAAATCTTAAGTAAGTGGTAGAATTATGTATAGATTTATCTAGGTTGATACCCTCACCTACGGCTGCTAGTTACAACATCGACGATCAAATCACAGGTGATAACTATCTAAACATTTACTGCGTCTGATGAAACATCGTGAAGGCCAACAACTCGTCAGCAGCTCAATTATAGGAACTTATTATAACAATCTAAACGCACTTAATACATAAGTTGAAACAATACATATATATACAGTAAAACACATACTTTTGGAGGATTAAAAGTACAATTAATATAAGTTGAAATAATACTTATATAAAATAAAATTGTTAATTTTCAAGATAAAAGTACACATATTTATATAAGTCGGAAATAATGGAATCAAATGAGTACCATCTTATTGATTAAATTGTTATTATGCATATCTATTAAAACATTGTTTTTATTTTTCATTTCAATATTTCAAAACTTAATATAATATGTAATATTTTATTCGGTAATGATATTTATGTTATATATTTGTGTATTGTCCAATGTAATCAATATCTGTGATTCATGATGACGTCGCACAGTCCGATATTTCCGCCGTTAACCGTAGGTGTGACAATAATAAACTTTGGAGGTGTGTCAATAATAAACTTTCTTATTATATTGGTTTTATGAAATGTCAATGAAGTTTTGTTCTCTTATAGCTACGAGTTATAGGGAGCATAAATAACCGTGTTTGATATCTAAAGAGAATGGATATGATATTTTAGAACCTTGTTTCGAGTTATCTTCTATTTTCTCACTATTATCTAGTTTTATTTTCATCTTCTTGTTAAACTTTATGCTTTTCTGTTTGTTGTGTGATTTCTGGTGTTCTTTATGGTACTTGATTGGATCTCAACACACGTACTCCAGAAATACCTAAACCCATAGAAATTGAACTTGATTGATTTGGATTTTGTTTGATGTCCGTTCTATCGCAGTCACACAATACTAGGGTGTTCTTTTCCGCTGACCGGGTATTGTGGATCCAAGTGAGCTTTCCTTGAATATTATTTCTTTCATTTCTTCATTTGCCTGTGTTCACAAGAACCAATGAGAGGCTTTTCCATTTTTAATTTCATATATTTCTTCTTTATTAGGACGATCTGGAACTATTGCAGCAAAAAATCTTCTCTAGCGAGGCTACTTCTCTTAATATTTTTGTTGAGTAGTCATAAAAGGGGGGTCTTTAATATCAAATGGAGCGACTGGTGTTGTAATATAATATATGTTATGTAACTTTGTTCCCCTTTACTCTTGTATGTCGCCACTTTTAATAAAAATGAGGACGTTGTAAAATAGTATACATGATTGATTGGTATATTAAAAACTAGTTTATAACCCGTGGGAACCACGGTTATAAAATTAATCAAACTTTTATATTAAAAACTCAAAATTATTAATAAGTTATTTTAAATAAATTATTAATTTAAGAGATATTTTTATTAGTTATGTAAAATTATAATCATTGATTCAAATAAATATATAAAATTAATTTTTAATATATATTAGATATTTTTATTTGTGAGTTAATGAAAACAATAATTTAAAATTTAAAATAGATCACATTAATGAGGAGGTCTAATAAATTTAAAATGAAAAACTAATAAATTGACAAGTGGCAACACATTAATTAAAATGTCTAATATGATGACACATGGCAAAAAAAGCTACTCTTTTATTAGTTAGTATAAGAATGATGAACTAAATAACTGTTTTTTTAAAATATAACTAAAAATATGTTCCCCTCTAATGGATCCTCCAAAATCCAAAAGCATGAGATTCTAAACGAATTAATACCCCATATGTCCATCAGTCCATTCACATAAAGTGAAGTTATTTAACAAGGAATCAATATATATAATATACTATATTGATATTGCATTTGTAAGTATTCTTCCAAAGTATGGTATCAATTATTACAAGATGTGATAAAATGACGTTAGGAAACGGAAAAATAATTCGAAAAGAAAATCATGTTAAAACGATAATTATATACGCTTTGGAGATTATTAGTAACAATGGTTTTAAGCCTCTGCGTGTTGTGGCGGCAATTTAATTAATAATTTTTGTTGTATGTACATTTAATTAATAATTTTTATTATATGTCAATTGCTATAAATGGAAAAACCATTGATGGTCATTTTAGTAAATTTTTACAAATCTATTTATAACACGACTATCATTAAAGAGGTTAGCTTCCCTTTCACAAGGATCAGGATCAATTTTATTGTATTGTAGGTTGATGATATTGTAACTCTTTGGTTGATGTTAAAAGACCACAAATCTCTTAATTTGTATCTCCGTTTAGTTCCTCAAAGGGTATTTCAGTAACTATTGTATTTAGTTATTTTTCCTATTGATTGTGCCTAACCAGCAATCAAACAACTAAATTTGGAGAATTTGCAAAGAATAGCAACATACTTTACTTTTAAGCATTGATTATTGATAAAATTTTATACACAATAGCACTATTCTTTCTATGTATAACGGTTTAATAAGATAAAAAAATAACTTTTTAAATAATAAGAATAAGAAATAAAAGTATGATGTTATATTAAAAAAATGAAAAAATATTGTTATTTATAGCATGCAACTGTCACTTCCATGAGAAAAAAAAATCATAAGTATAGTGTTGTGATGAAAAAAAAAAGTAGGATGTTGTAATGAACATCATAAATATTTTTATGAAAACTAATACAATAAATTTTTTTAGTGTTGGTTGAAATTTCAGTTTTGACATTATACTTTCATTTTCTCTTAAGGCAACATTGTGGTGTGATAATCTATTCATTTACCGCAATCCAATAAACGCTCCACAATGTAAAAGAAAATAATTAAAGTAGGTTGTTGTTGTAAACATAAAAATGAAAGAAATAAAAATTAATAATATATTCAAGGACTACAAATGTAATTTACTCTAAATTAGTATTTGTTAAACTAATTTTAGACATTTAATAAAAATTACGGACACATAATAAATTTTATTGTAGTAGGTTGTTGTTGTAAACATAAAGATGAAAGAAATAAAAATTAATAATATATTCAAGGACTATAAACGAAATTTATTCTAAATTAGTATTTGCCAAACTAATTTTAGACATTTAATAAAAATTACTTACACGTAATAAAATTTTATTGTAATACAAAGAAATGAAATTAGAATGCTATAATATATACATAGATACACACAATCACACGCATACATTCATATTGGTACACCGTACACACACAAAGATACATATATAGACCATGCATTTTCATGTATAATTAAAAGTTGCTATTTGTATAAATTCTTAAAAACCTCTTAAACTTTTTGGTGAATATAAAAGAACCAAAGTTGAAAGTATAAGCACATTGGAATATAATGCTTTACTTTTTTAAGACAACTTCCTTCTTACAAAGTGTTTTCTTACAAAGTGTTAAATAGTTTAGAAAATTAATCGGGTCATGGATATAAAAAGAAGAGGAATGGTTGATTATTAAGTATTAGAGAAACAAAAAGAGGTTTCAATTTCATGTAGTTCCAAAATTACAGCTTAGGCAACAAAACTGCCCTACTATTAATGCAGTTCCAAAATCACAACTTCTAGTTCCAAAAAGTTGGTGTTAGAGTAAATTATGTTTCTATTAATGTGGAATAAAGTAGGTTTCTAAACACGTAACTTACTTTCCAATTCCTTCGATAAATCTACAAACCAAATAACAAACAGATTTGATTCCATGTCATCCAAACACATAACATATTCTAATTCATTCATATTCCAATTCTAACGATATATTGCATTCCTTCCAAAAACATTATACGAACCAAACACCCTTAAATTAATTGGTAAAGAATCATGTTGAGAGTAAACTTTGTTATTTGAACATAAATGCATCATAAATTTTGTTGAAAATGATGTTTCGGCTTATGATCGCTAGCTCATCTTATGATTCCTAAGTTGGTACCCATTCACCTCTTTTTTGTAACAAAAAAATGTTTTTAATAGCTTGGAATTAAGCTTACCATTGTCAACATGAGCATATGCAATGCACCCAAAAAATTGCAACTCTAAGTAGTATGTAGTTGAACCAGACCAAATATCAACCAACGTCTTCTTGTCCAACGGAATTTAGGGTGAAAGATCTGTAAAATAACATGCCGTCAAGGTTGAATCAACCCAACATTAATGATGTAAGAATGCTTTAAATTGCATACAACGATCCTTGTGGATAATGGTTTCATTCATTCAACTATACCATTTACAATATGCATGGAACTCTTTGGTATAGAACTCGATGTCATTATCAACCCTCACTTTTAAATTTCTTCATCGTTTGATTCCTAACAATAATATTTCATTCTTTAAAAGCTAATAGACAATATATAACTCTCACCACCAAGATAGTTATGTTGGAAATACCCCATAAGTTAATTTATATGTAGTCTAAATTTTCTATGGTGGTGTGCTTGTTGTTGTTGAACTTTAACCACTTACTTTTATTGAAAATGTAGTTTTCGCAAAATTTGACATTCCCTTTGTTAAAACCTTCAACTAGAACCCTTTATTTAGCTTGGAAAATCCAAATTCGTTCATATAGAATAATCTTAAATTCCTTATCTTAACCATATTGATCTTAGAAGAGGTAGTAGGAAAAACTAGACTAGAAAGGGAAGCACTTTTAGGGCTTTAAGAGGAAACATGATTGGGCGATTTTTCAGGGTTTTGTAGATACCATGTTTAATTGGATTTTGGTTTCGAAAAACTCTTTGAGATCATTTTTTCGGGGAGATAAGCCATATATGTAGTAGAGATTATTGGAGAAGCAAGATCAATGATATTGGTACCCTAGATATAATACAAGCCATTGACTTGTGTAGATCAACTTTAATAATAACTAAAGAACTTTTTGAGATATTTAGCATGTTATCCCCACGTATAAATTTAACACCTTCGTAGTTGAAAATACTTAAGGATAGGTGTTAGGGCCAGGATCCTCAAAGCATTCAGGATCCTCAAATATCTCAGGATCCTGACTATTACCGTTATTATTATTTACCGACATTTATAACGGTTATATTTCTTTCTTAATTAACACATGTGCAGAAACAATCAAGAGAAGACTTATTCTTAACAGAGAGTCGTCTCAACTATGCTAAAGACCCGAAATACCAAGTCTAACAACGTTCACACAGTTGGTCATAGGATCCTGGGAATATCGGACATCTTGTTAGCTAGTTTAGACTATAAATTGACACATGTATATCACACACGACTGACTCTTAGGTTACTCTACAAACTTTTTCAATTGTTCTTACTGAAATATTCTCCGTAATCATCATTTTTATATTAATAAAATCATCAAGGCAGGTGATCATTATCACCTCCCAAGGTTTTGTGCTGGAGATCCTAGCAAGGATCAAGGGCTTTCCTTGTAAACAATTGTGCCATTCTCTTTACCTTTATCTATTGCACAATTTGAACATTACAACCTCTCATTCAATTTGGTTGATTTATACTTGTGTAATTTTTTACCAAAACAATTTAGCGCCCACAGTGGGGACGTGGTGTTCAAAATCCTCAAAAGATCATGTCTATAAAACCGATCCTTTCTTCATCACCCGCTCCCTCCATTCCAACCAAAAGCCTACCACCTCCTCTGAGTGGACCCCCTGTTCAGAGGAAAGCACCTGACACTTCTAAGAGAAACACCCCTCCGGGCACTAACCATGGAAGTTTTGGATCTTCAGGACTCTAGGATCTGACTGCTCTAGTCACTATTGCTGAACTCTTCGCTATGATGAGGAAAATGACGCAACAGATGACTCAGTAGTAAGATTACAATAGAACACTACTTAAAGAAGTAGAGAGGATGAAGGCAGAATTTCAGAAATCCCCAGAAATGATGCCCACATTTGTATAACCAAGGATCCTAAACTTCGAAAATGCGGGATCCTCATGAAATCAATAGGGGAACACAACTCCTGCTACTACTGCATCACTCTGTGGGACGACTATGAACAATTGAGCATCAATGATCAAAGATCTCGATGAGCCTTTCAATACTCCTAGAAACCTTGATTCAAGTAAAATTTTATACAACAATACTATTAATACTAACTCTATGAATGTTGGTTCATGAATAAGTCCAAACATGGCTAGGGAACTTCAGCATTTGAGACAGATGATCTCAAGCGTACTCGGGGTTGTTCAACCCATATCAGAAGCATATCCAACAAGTCACATGATCTCAAGATTTGCTCCTGTAATAGCTGATACCAAAGTTCCTAAACGCTTCCAGACTCCTAGCATGAAGCCTTACAATGGACCTACGAATCCTGAAGAGCAGGGAGCACAATACCGAGAAAGGATGGAGATCATTCCCATCCCAGTGCACTTAAAGGAAGCTTGCCTATGCAAAGGCTTTGGTTCAAACCTCACGAGATCAGCTCTTAAATGGCTGCTAAACGTTCCTCCATATTCTATCACTTCATTTCCACACTTAGTCAATATTTTCAATAACCAATTTTCTTGTAGCTGAACCTTCGAGAAGATTACTAGTGATGTCTATCGGGTGGTTCAGGATCCTAAGGAACGACTTAGGGATTTTGTTAATAGGTTTAGCAGGGAAGCTCTGAGCATCCCCAACATTGATATGGCGACTGTTCTCAAGGCCTTCAAGATGGGTCTAAGGAAGGATTCACCCTTTTATGAAGATCTCGTGATGACTCCATGCAAGAGATTGGACAAAGTTCGGTGTCAAGCATTGAGGTTCATAAGGCTTGAAGAGGATAAAGAAGTCTAGAAGAGGAGTAACCCTTCAAGTCAATTAGAGAATCCCAATATGAAGGTCGAATACTCAGCTCCAAGATCCTACAAATCGAAGCCCTATTCTAGACCAGATCGTCATAGGGTTAATGCCCTCGAAGATGAAGGGGAGGAAGAGGAACCTCCTAAGATCATTGACTATTGTTTTTATGTGGATGTTTCAGGTTTAATCCATGCTATGCAGGATCTCAGAGATAAAGCAAGGTGGATAAAGAAGGAAAACAAGCCCACCAATTGGAAAGACAAGTCTAAACGGTGTGCTTACCACGAATATTTTGGTCATATGACGGAGGATTGCATAGCCCTAAGGAAGGAGATTAGCTATCTCATTAGCAAACGACATCTTAAAGAGACCCTCAGAAGAAAGAAAGAAAAGTCCAAGGAGAACAACCAGGATGGTCACAAGATCCCGAAGAAACAAGGATCTCCACCCCCAAACGCCAAGATAATTAATGTTATCTCAGGCGGATCTAACATTTGTGGTACTTCTTATTTTCAGGCTAAAAGACAAAACAAGGTCTCTAAAACAGAAAAGGAGAATAGATCACGGAAGAATACCTTAGTTAGCAAGAAAAAGGAAATCACGCTTGACGAGACGGACAGGGAAGGGATCCAGGATCCTCACCATGATGGACTCATGATAACAATGTACATTGCCAACCACTTCGTCAGAAGGATCCTTGTTGACAGAGTATCCTCGGTCAACATCGTACTCTTGGACGCACTGAAGAGGATGAACATCCTGGAATCGGAGATAATCAAAAGATCCTCGGTCCTCATAGGATTTAGTGGAGAAACGAAACACACCATTAGGGAGATAAAACTACCAATATACATAGAGGGGGTGAAATATATACAAACTTTTTGTGTTATTGACGCTTTATCTTCTTATAATGTGGTATTAGGTAGACCATGGATCCACGAGATGAAGGAGGTTCCATCAATATATCTTCAGTGTGTAAAGATGCCTACGACGAAACCCCAACAAGCATAACAATTAAGGCAGGGGGCACAACATGTTGTAGAAACGAAGGAGCGAAATGTGAAGGAAGTTCCCCTGAGCAGTGAGGATCCTGAAGCCAAAGTCCTCATAGGATCCTCAATACCTGAGCAAATTGAGCAAGACCTATTGAACTTCCTTTGAACAAGAAGCAAGATGTTTGCATGGACACACAAAGATATGACAGGTATAGACAAGAGCATTATCACTCACAAACTTAATATTGATCCTTCTTTCAAACCGGTACACCAAAAGAGAAGGAAGTTTGCACCTGAAAGGAATCAAATCATCCAAGAAGAAGTGGAAAACCTCCTCAAGACAGCTATGGTCAAGGAAGTGAAGTTCCCGAGACGGCTAGATAACGTAGTTGTCGTACAGAAGAAGAACGACAACTGGTGAGTATGTATAGACTACATGGATCTTAACAAAGGCTTGTCCTAAGGATCCTTTCCCTCTACCACTCATTGACTCCTTGATAGATGCAATGGCTGGCCACGAACTGTTAACCTTCATGGATGCTTCAGCAAGATTCCAACAAATTCAGATGGAACCATCCGATCAAGAAGATACATCATTTATAACACCAACAAGTATATATTGTTACACTGTAATGCCTTTTAGTCTTAAAAATGCAGGTGCAACATATCAAATACTAGTGAACCGAATATTTAAAGACAAGCTGGGGGACACCATGGAGGTCTACATTGAAGACATGGTGGTGAATTCCATGAAAGTTGAATATCATCTCATGGATCTCAAAGAAGCCTTCGACATTCTAGACGAATACAACATGAAGTTGAATCCATTTAAATGCCACTTTGGGATGAAGTCGGGAAGGTTCCTTGGGTATATGTTAAGCAAGAGAGGAATAGAAGCAAGACCCAAGCAGATTAAAGCAATCATCGAGTTGAAATCTCCATCTTAAACAAAAGACATCCAAAGGCTAACCGGAAGAGTAGCAGCACTCAACAGGTTCATTTCAAGATCCTCAGAAAGGTGTAAGCCCTTCTATGATATCTTAAATAAGAACGAGAAGTTTGAATGCACCGAAGAAGATGAAGAAGCTTTTCAGGAACTCAAAAGATACTTAAGCGTTGCGCCACTGCTGGTGAAGCCTATAGATGGAGAACCACTTCTCCTCTATCTCTTGGTATCCTCAAGTGTGGTAAGTGCTGTCCTAGCCAAGGATCTTAACGGAGACCAACATCCCATCTATTATGTAAGTAAACGTCTTATGGATCCTGAGACCATGTATTCTCATCTCGAAAAATTAATTCTTGCACTAGTAATTGATTCTACTATGTTAAGACATTATTTCGAGACACATACAATACATGTGAAAACTAATTATCCTATTAAGAATATGATGAGAAAACCAAAGATGTTAGGAAGGATGGCAAAATGGTCAGTGAAGTTAAGCACGTTGGAAATCAAATATAAGCCAAGATCCACCATAAAGTCACAAGCATTAGCAGACTTTGTGGCTAACTTTTGTGATGATCTACAAACCGAAGTAGAAATTGAAGCTAAACAACTCCTAGAAGATGAACACTTGGAAAAATGGACACTATTCATGGATGTAGCTTCAAATCAAAAAGGAGTCAGGCTAGGGATCATACTAAAATCGCCACAGGGGGACATCCAACCCCAGGCAGTTAGTTGCGATTTCAACGTAACCAAAAACGAAGCGGAATATGAAGCACTCATCATGGGACTACAATCGGCTATGGATCTTCAAATCAAGGATCTTCAGGTATTTGTTGATTCTTTATTATTAACCAATCACTTTAATGGATCTTATTCAGTGAAAGGTGAAAGATTACCATTATACCTTGAGATCCTCAAAAAATTAGTATCTGATTTTGAAAATTTTAGCCTAACCCAAGTTCTTAAGGAAGAAAACACAGAAGCAGATGCATTAGCCGACTTAGGATCCTCCCTACGGATCCCACCAGAAATGAAGATCCCTATACCCCACATAATAACTCCAACTATAGAAGCCATTTCTGAAAAACCAGGCGATCCTGAACAACCAATAAGTATAGCAGCCATCGGAGATAGTGACCCTCATATCCCTCCTGAAGGGGATCCCAACCAACAGGATCCTCGAAGAAGTCCACGATCATGGATCCAACCCATTATGGAGTATCTCCAAAAGGGCACGATCCCAACAGAAGAAAAAAGCGAAAGAGAATTTAGAAAAAGAGTCTAAAGATTCGTAATAATCCAAGGTAAAATCAATAAAAAGTTTATGGCGGGTCCATATATCGGATGCTTGGAAGATCCTGAAGTTGCGGAAGTCTTGAAGGACATACATGAAGGAGACTATGACAATCGCACTGGGGGTAGATCCGTATTCTCCAAGGTATTGAGAACAAGATACTACTGGCCAACCATGAAGAGAGATTCTTTTCTACATGCTCAAAAGTGTGATGCTTGCCAAAGACATAGCAACATCCTACATCAACTGGCGGAACCTCTACATCATAGTATCTATCCATGGCCATTTCATGAAATAGGGAATGGATATAGTAGGAAAATTTCCAATAGCTCCAGGAGGAAAAGTCTTCGTGTTGGTGATGAATGATGACTGATTACATGGTTTCTGCAAACCCTATTCCTTGGTGTTTGGGACAGAAGCAATGATCCCTATTGAAGTAGTGTTCCTGACAGCAAGATACTTTCTCACAAATAAAGAAAACAATGACAGGATCTTGGACCAGGATCTTGACACTGTTGAAAAACTTAGAGATCTTGCCAAGATATGAATTGCTGCTCATCAACACAGATCACCAAGGCTTACAAAAAGAACTTAAAAGTCAGAAGATTCCAAATAGGAGACTTGATATTAAGGAAAACATTCCAAAACACCAAGGATCCTACTGCAGGTAAATTAGCTCCTAAGTGGGAAGGACCATATCTCATAGATGTTGAAGCAAGAAAAGGAGCATATTGGCTAGCAACACTCGAAGGAGACATTTTGCCAAGATCCTGGAATGCTATACATCTCAAAGCATACTATATGTAAACAAGATCAATTGATCTTCAACAAAACCAAGGTGCACATGTTCTTTACCTTAAACTTTTCATCATTACTTATTTTCTCCTCGAATACATTACTAAATTAAGCATCGGAGGAGCGTTAGCTAGAATAACACCCACCACTAGCTAATGTTTGCCATGAAGAACAACATACAACTAAGGATCTCCATAAGCAATGATCCTGAAACATAAGGATCCTCAAGGCTAAAGATCATGAAACATAAGGATCTTGACACACGAAGATCTCAACATCTTAACACTTGTAAAATTCCATTATATCAACAGTATGATCTTTAACCTATCATATACACAAGCTAGACACCAATCATTTCTCCTACGCTTAAGGGTACTTAATTCCATCCAAGGTTTAAAGAGCTAATTACCTCTTTCACACGAAATAAGGTTTATACACCTTGCTTGAACGCATGATATCTAACTATGGGATAAAAATAAGGGGATCATTTCACGATGCAGTGGCTTGGCAACCCTCTTATCTTTGAACATAAGTTAAGATCCTTAAGGTTTATAAAATTTTCAGGTTATCTGAAATTGGGATCTTACCCTAGAAATTACATAAGGTTTATAACATCTTCATGTTATCATATATTGGGATTTTTTCCTAGAAAATACACACGAACCATAACATTTTCATGTTATCATAAGTAGGGATCTTTCCCATGAAATATGTCACAAGTTGGGATCCTCTCCAGTACATCACATTAACATGTAATCAATTGAACTTATGATGTTACCCAAGAATTTTGTCAAGGTTTATAACCTAAACAGGTTATCCTAAGAAGGGAATTCCCCTGTATGATCTAATGATTAAGGATCCTCATCATTAAGGATCCTCATCCTTAAGAATCCTCATCGTTAGGGATCCTCATCGATATGGATCCTCATCAGTAAGAACCTTATCATCAGAAGTCAACAATGATCCTAAGTTGAGATTTATGCTCAGTAAATTCTAAGATTGAAAAGCTTATGAAGCTTAAGGAAAAACTTGAACACAATCAGGTTCCATCTTTCCTTTTTCTTAACTTTGAAATTTTTAAGTAAAATTAAGGATCTTAAAAATTTTAGGATCCTACCTACTTAAAAATCCAAATACTATATTTGACACGCAGATTAAATAAGACAAGGAAATAAAGACAGATAAATGGGAAATGCTACCATGTCATTCAAAAAGTTGTACACGAACCTACTAAGGCAAAAGCTAAAATGTATCACATAAAGCAAAAAATACTTAATTTATCTTCTTGCAAGCCTAGACCGTAGTCTGATCATCATTGGCCCTATCTTTCTCTCCTCCCTCCAACGGCGGCGATGCAGGATCCTTAGTGATGGGGGCAGGCTTGCCAGTCAGCTAGGCTAATGCCTCGCGCCAACCAACCACATTCCAGGATCTCGAATTTTTAAGATCTTCAACAAGCTTGATCTTAGCTTCCCAAATAGCTATCGCAACATTACTCTTCACCTCGGCAATCACCTCCTCAATCTCTGCAGCATGCTCACCCTCTTTCTTAGCCTTTTACTTACTCAAAAGTTCCACTCGCTTCAGAAGATCCTCATTGATCACCTTCCACATCTTTTCCTGTTTCTGAAGAGTCTGCTCAGCTTTCTCAGCTTGGAGCCTCAAATCGACAGAGATATGATCGGAAACCTGAAAAAGATCAAATGACAATACGAAATAGAAAAATAACAAAGAACAAAAGAAAAATTACGGCTTGAGTAAAAGTAGTCAACTTCCTGAGAGCATCCTCACTCCCTAGATTCCCTAACCAAAATCCATGACTTCAAAAGGCTTTTGCTTTCGTGATCCTAAAGCCTTAACTATAGGGTCTACGAGAGATCTCTTAGGAGGAATAAGAGTGACATATTTTTCTTTCTTAACCTTGATCAAATCGCTGGTCATATCGCCTTCAAGATCTGCCAAACCAAAACGAGCCTTGGATCGAGTAGTCTTGGAACCTGCCAAATATGCTTATCAACTCAGGATACTTATCACTCTAAAAGAAGTATCCAAGCTAAATAATGTTACCAGTAGCCATAGAAGAAATAGTAGAATAAGCCTCTTGGAGACTAGAATGTTCGAACCTGAACGACCTTTCAAGTGTAGGAAGTGCATGAAATTTGGAACCTTCTCCTCAGAATCACCAACAGTAGGAACAAGCTCCTCAAATATGAAATGTTCAAAAAGCTCTGTTTGGGTACACTATGTGGTAGATATCGTGATAAGGTTTCCAAAAATATAAAGAACGCTAAAATCCGAGTTATAACGAAGGAGTTAGGACCAATCAAAGATTCGTAACGCTACCGGTAAAGCGTTGTTAAGCATAAAATGAGAAATTTCAATAAGATACTTTTCAACCTTAGGTGTCTAAATGAAAGTCATAGATATCCGAAAACGGTGAACATACACAAAAAGAACGCCGCAATTTGACTTCGTATGAGGAAGTTACGATTTTTCGAAGTTTCTGACCTAGCAATAGACAACTAAAAACTCGAAATAGAGATCGAGCGGTCTTTAGCCGACACAACCTAAAAAAAAGTTGAGTACCCCGACAATAGGAGTACAACAGTAAAAAGTCTGACGAAAATGGACAGCAGATGAAGGAGTTATGGGATTTAAACAGACTTTTCCAGGCCCGACCTGTTAAAAATAATATAATAAAAATAAATTCAAAATTAGCCAACGGAGTCTAAACGAGAGTTATAGATCCTTTTCACACCTACGCGTGCATATATAGAACGTCAAAATCGGAGCTTGGACACAAAAGTTATGCATTTTACAAGTTCGGGACACAAAATCTGAGGCTGACTCAGCCTCACGACGTGAGGAGACAATGCTCACGACGTGAGCTCGTGATTGATGGGTTCCAGTGTATCAGCCACATTAACTCATTGAAGAGGATCATGCTGACTAAGCCTCACAATGTGAGCAACCCAAACTCATGACGTGAGACCCCAATTCAGCCCCTATAAATAGAAGCTTAAGGGTGCCGGGTTTGGTGCTCATTTCTTTCCTTCTAAGTGCTGTTACTCTGCGTGATTACCTTGTTAAGCCTTCCCGAAGCCCCGGTTTTGAATACTCGAGTTCCAAAGGAAGTTGCACACTCCCGAGATCCCCGAGGATCCCGAGATTTCAACTTTCTCTAGTCGAAGTTCTGCTCGATTCTTCTCTCGACTACATCAAAATAACCACTTCAATCAAGTGAGTTCATACCCCTTTTATACACCTTCAAAAACTTTATAACATAATCTTAATACATTTCGGGGGAGAATACAAGTAAACACCCGGTTAATCCCGAGTGAAAACGTGAAAACTCTTGTTATACTTTGCATGCACTAGATTTATACAAAATGCATAGTATTCAGGATAGCCATCCTTGGTTAAATCATTTTATGCATTCAAAGAACTTATGATTTATGCTTTGTCAAACATTGTGAAAGAGGATAAACATTGCATACAAAACTATCACTTTAATACAGACTTAGTTGAGAATCCGTGAGACAATTACATCTTCAATGCTACCTTTTTGTTAAAAGGTACTACCTAAAGTTCTGTCTATTATAACCAGAGTCTCCGTGAGACAATTACATCTTCCCGCGCCTTGACTGTTAGCTACAGTCCTTTGGTTGATAGTTTGTCATAAACGTTTCGACGCATGAAGACCGTCACCAGAGGCATATTATGTTTAGTATGGTTATAAAACTCACCGGATAGACAATTATTATAGTATTCTGATTTTATGAATGAGTAGCTATTAAAACTATCCTTCATCTAACAAGTGTGATCCTCTTATAGCTTTTTTATATAAAACTATGACTCAACCTTTAAGGATGTCAGTTGCTTGCAATTTTCGGTCTTGGACATTAGAGACTGTCTGTTACTTTAGAAAAATAAGGGATTTTCCTGTATCTAAAACAATCAACTAATAGGAAAATATGGGATTTTCCTGGTGCAACTATTAACAATTCACACCACGAACATTCATATGCGTTTAATACTTTTATAAGAAAATAAGGGATTTTCTTGGAAAACGCATGAACTTTGGAATGTCATACATTTTCTCAAAACCGCTTATGAACTCACGAACTTAATTATTGACACTTTTTCTTTGAAATAACTTGTATTCTCAGGGAATCGCTATGCAGGTTTGGAAACCAACTTTTGGGGATTAACGCTTCGACGTTAATTACTTCTTTTGAAAGATGTTTATGTATTTATCTTTTGAACATGTAACAAATACAATTATGTAAACATTTTGAAACCTTTTTATATGTATGGTGGTGTGTACTTTCCTTAATATGAACTGTTATGATACTAAATATAACGTCCTCCGCCCCCGAACGTTTCCGCCATTATGGTTTGGGGGTGTGACAGATTGGTATGGGAGCATTGTTTATAGTGAATTAAGTATATCAAAACCATTTTGGTATACAACTATAAACACAACTAGGCAAAAACACTCTAAGTAAGAGTCATACTTTTAAAAATTAAATTTATTTAATTTTTGTAAGGTAGGCATGCATTCATTTCATATTAATAACAATGTCATAAATATATCAATATAGAAGTATTATAAATAAATTGTGCAGTGCAGGTGTGCCTTGGGACATGTAATCGGAACTGGGATGAATATAGCCTGATCAACTATATTTGTCCGAGAGCCAACTAACGTATGCCAGGGAGTGTCTGATGGGTTTTGGACATAAGAACAATCTTATGTGCTCATACAAACCCTAATGCTTGGATCTAGGTTTCTCTATTGTACATGCAATGTATCCAAGACTTATAATCTTAGATCTAACATATTATAAACTGAAATTAGGGTTTAGAGAATTACCTTTGATTGTTATGTAGCAATAACAATCTCAATTCCTCCTTACAATGACTTTAGAAAGCTTAGAGTCACAATTGTCACTCCTCTAATGGCTCACAAACACCAAGAGCAAGAGGATGAAGAATAAGGAGAGAGGAGGCTGCCCAAAACCATCCAAAACCCTAAGGAGTTCCTTCCACACGTTTTTGATGCTCTAGGGATCTTTAAATAGTGAGGCTATTAGGGTTATCTAACAAGGAAACCCTAATTTGGATGCTTAGGCCATAAGCAACCCATGGACTCCTTCCTTAAAGGCCTAGGACGATTTCTAATGGGTTTCCCCATAGAATTCGTCCACCCCTCTAATATGCAGTCCATTATCTCAATATTCAACTATCATACAATTGACAGTTCTAGTCCCTTAAGTTTAATTAATGTCTTTTAGCCACAAACTTAATTCTTATTAACTCTTGACTAATATTAATTAAACAATATGATTTCTCCTTTAATATATTATCTCATAATATATTAATAAATCATAATTAATCCTTTCTCTCCATAATTCATCCTATCAAGTTGCTTTGGTGAAGGCAACCCAAAAGGACCATGCACCATTGGGTCAAGTACATACCAAAATAGTTATGGACTTAGACACTAATCCAACAGTCTCCCACTTGGATAAGTCTAATAACTATTCTGCATATGACTTCAGATCCTGATCTGCAATCGTAGCTTTTAAAAGCCGCTGTCAACTCTGATCTTATCAGATACGCGTGTCCTTTAGATAAGGGATCATATATTCCTCCATTCTAGATATCGTATAGATATGAGACATGAACTTAATCATTCCCTCTATACTATTTCCCGACATCCGATTTATGATGACTGACAACAGACTACAATTGATCTCATCAAATTAGTCCCGGCTTGGCCAAGCGCTTAGGTGCCGTCACTAAATCATCGAGGGGCCCAAAGATATCTCTTTTATCCTACTTTGGATAAAAGGAACGGATAAACTTTGACTCAATGCTCGCTTGCACTCACTTACCGAATTACACACAACAATATGTTTTATAACACCAAGTTACTAGTGCATTTACATATTATCAGTGTGCAACCGACTCGCAAGATACAACTCACACATCTCAGTTTCAAGAATATAAGATGTTATCGTCTCACCAATCACTCGTGATACAATTCATGAAGTGATCCAAGTGAGCGTGGGTTTAATCCAATGCTCAAATCATATTCATAAGCACTCATGAACGTTGCAACAAACAATTGCTTATGTCTAATACACTTTAGACAATCCACACACCAATTCACGACAGTCTTCATTCATCCCTACTTCCAACATATGAACGACTGTGGTCCGTTCGAATAATTTGATTGTTCTGAACCAATTTAATTATTCAGGAAGTCAAAACATGCAAAGTGAAACATAAGAATAATACTAATCCCATATGACCCCAAACTTTTGAGTATAAATAAAACACCTTTTATCTATCACCATATTGATTACTCATTATTTGTTGTTTCGGGTAATCAACTTCTTACTTGAATTATTACTACACTTGTCCCATGCTCTTAGCATGAACACAATGTTTACCTACGGTTCTTACTTTGTGAAATAGATCAAATAAACACATTTCCAATCATACTCATTTCACAACTCCTAATCCTTTTAACAAGTGAAAGAATATCAAATTCTTGCCACTTATGGAATATGCTAGATTCTAACATTTTATGCAATGATCCTTACATAATGTTATAGTACAAAAGTCACATTGACTATTGCTAATGAAATTACAAAGTCCTCTATCTGAGATTGTTACAATACAATTCCATAGACATGATGTCTCTCACTCAAAGTACATTCCTTGAACATCCTTTTGCATAAAATATTCTAATCTAGACATAGACTCTCAATATCCAACTCCTAATATAGAACCATTTCCATATTTTCCATATGACAACTCATTCTTAATCGAATCTTATCTATTCATAATAATGTCGATATGGTCCATAATAATGTCGATATCGTCCTTTGATAGTTGTTTAATTATCTTAGTCAAAACCGATTCTTTTCCGTTTTCCCTCTAAATGCGCTAGACATTTGGAAAATTTTAGAATGGTTAAATATTATAACCCTTGCAATCGATCCTATACCCGAAGCATAAGGGACACGATGCATAATGTCTTACATGAAGATATGATACTTTATCAATCTTCTGCCATAATATTTAATGTGTCACGTTCTCACAATTCGAACTATGAAAAGGGATGCCATGATCATAATCAAAATTTAAGAACGCACTAGTATTCTTGACTAAATTTATTAACATTCCACAACTTAAGCCTTTAGATTTGAAATGAAGCATAATATTCTCTCCCTTAATTATATCAAAACAACTATTCAACCCTTACGACTTTGCAAATTATAACTCTTGTTTTCTATAATTAATATTGCTAACTTGCAATACTTGCCTTAATAATCATACAAGCATAATATTTATGCTCCCACTATCATGATGATTATTATCATATAAGCATAACACTTATGCTCCCACTAGCTTTGACATGTATTTAGAAAACAGCTTAACTTCCAGAAAAACAATACCTATTGAATTTCTTAAGTTCATATTTCTAATACTTGATGCTTTGATAATCTTTGATCTAAGCTTCTTAATCTCATACACCTTTGTCTAAGATAGCTCATATGTGTGTCTAAACAATTCAGACTAACTGCCAAATATCACAATTCGGATCATGGAAAGGGATACCGTAACCACAATCGAATTCGAGAATATAATTTCACAATCACTAACTTCATAAAATCTCTCTTAGTGAAAGCATTTCCTCACAGTCATCTTCATGAGGAGGAAATCTTATGACACTTAGATTTTAATGGTTTATGTGTTCCTATCTTTGTGAATTTGTCAAAACCAAAGTTTACGACAAATTCAAACTCATATGGACCGAACCTTCTCAATCTTGATCTCTTGCCTTATGGTAACACGGCTGCCCACCATGTCTTCCAAGTAGTTAAGCAGCTCACCTTTTCTTATCAATGTACTTTTCATTGATCAAGGTGCTTGCCTTTAATGTGTTCACATGAGATCTCATAGAACTTATATGCATAATTAACTCAATTGCAACGACACAGAAACAAGATAGTGTCAACACGATAGGTTGTAAACCTCAAGTCGTGTGCTAGTGATGTTCGATAAGGTTTATTTTGATTTGTTCTTGAACCCTTTCAAGACCATTAAGACTCCCACTGACTCCTTGACATATAAGATTCTCTTGTCAATAAACATTTCTTGACAAACAAATATTCAAGAGTTAGTGTAGCTTTTATCAAGACAGAACATTTCATAAAATTGGTCCTGGTTGGTCTTTGTCTTATCCAAGACATCACAACTTTCCACATTTGATGATTGTTATAAACCTTCTTAAGACTTGTCAATCAATTCACAATCTTAACTCTAAGACTTGATATTGGAACGAATTATGATTGACTTCTTGATTTAACCATTTCTTCAATCCTTGATTCCTTTTCTTAGACATACAATTGTACTAAGACTCACTTATAGGATCAATTGAGATGTGGTTCTTAATCATTAAGACCTATCATAATAAAAGGTACTCTCCCTTCTTCTTAGAATAGAGAAACTTTTATTTTTCTGCCTACTTGATTCTTCTTATTCGTTCTGCTATTGATTTAAACTCTTTCAATCAATTCAGAATTACACTAAATCTTATAAGTATAATCATATTTACTAAACTTTTAGTAAATCATGATGAATATCTTTGTTACTCTTGTGGTGTACTTGATCAACACACAACTTTGTGTACTCAATCTCTTAGTCCTTCACTTGACACTTTGTCAACGAATTAGTCTAATTTCCAAATGTGAAAGTTTTTAATTCATCATACACGTTGCATGATTCCAAGTTTCTTTCCAATTGAAACTTGGGCGATGAGAAACTCTCCCTATTTGGTGAATTCTCGACATTTCCACAAATAACATAATTAAGAATCAAATCCATTATTGCTAATAATAGAAATCTTCAAACATTAATTTTTTCATGCATGCCATTGTAAGGATAAATAAATAATATAAAACAAAATTTTATATTATTGCGGAAAAATTTGTCCTTACAATGCAACTTATCGAAAAACTATGTTAATACATATTTCTTAGCAATCTTTTCTAACTCTAAGCTCAAGAATCCAATCTTCAAGTAATGCGATCGAAATCCATTTCTTCATGATTAGATTCCGCTCACTTCTTCCCTTAAGCTTCCTCTCCTTTTCTTTGATGCTATAAAACATCAATTGTAATCTTATCACATCATGTATTAAGAATCTAGAATAGGAACTTAAAAGAGTTAGTTAATGGATTTTTACCTAAAGTAGAGCCATACGTTTTGACTCTGGTAAATAGGACAGCTTCGTCTCCAATGCCCCTTCTCTTGGCACTAAAAGCAAATTGACTCTTTTGGAATAGCACATGGAACTACTTCAGACTTTGCCTTTCTCTTATGATCAAACTTTTCGATCATGGCTTGCCTTTCGTTGCCATTGCCTATATCCATAGAGGTCTCGAAGGCAAATTCACCAATCAATTTTGCTTTTCCAGTGCGCCAAACCATCGCTGATTCAGCAGCAATAAGCATGTAGGTAAGATCTATAAGGGTCACATCGTGGTTCATCATATAGTACTCTCTTACAAACTCACTATACGAGTTAGGAAGTGACTGAAGAACCCAGTTAACAACGAGCTCCTCACTGACAACGGATCCCAACATTCTTAACCTATCAATGTGTGACTTCATCTCTGGGATGTGTGGACACACCGACTTTCCTTCTTCATGTTTACTTGCCAAAAGGGCTTGAGTGAGCTTGAAGTTTTCAAGCCTTCGAACTTGTGGGTTAGGGAGAATAATTGGAGGAGGTGGAGGAAGTGAAGCATGATCTCTTGTTCCTCAATTGAATCGTGGAATATCATCTTTATGTGGAAAGCTTGTTCCACGGGATTTGGGAATAACAATACTTTGACATCTACAGAACGGGAGAAAACAAATTCAAGTTAGTTGATTAGAATCCTCGATGTGACACCCAAATGAAACATCGAGGCTAGGATCCAACACAATACACTACAACCTAGAAAAGGGATGTCGTAATCTAGTTGCAGAATATTTGAAGGTAGGTAAATGACGATTTACCAATTTCCACCATGAAAAACGAAAAAGAAATTTAAGTTTTAAATCTATTGAAAATTCCTAGATCTTTTGAGATTCATTGAACATTTCAATGGCATGTTTAAATCTCGATATGCCCCTCTAGTTTGTGACTGGGATACCGATGATCACAAAGCGGGTGTGAATAACCATGCAAATGTACATGGTGCCCCCACATGTTACAGTCACCTATTCGATGTGCCGGTTAACCACACACACTCCACCGAACTATGACAAACATTGAGTCACCCTTTGCTACCCTTGCTTAGAACCATTTAGTGTTCCGGTTAACCACACGCGCTCCACTAACGTCTTCGCAAGGGCACAAAGTGTACTTTCATGGAATTGCATCAATTCACTTTTGCCTAAAGTAACTAAGATTGGGAATTTTATAAAAGCATTTAGTTACTTTTGTATTTCATTAAACTTTTAATGGAAGGTTTTTGTCCTATCCTACCCGTTCGGCTAACGACCCTCCACTAGTCAAGAGTGTGGTGGGTAAGAGTGGATACCCATTCAATCACCATTTTATATGCAATTTCCTTAAACACCCCTTATAGACCAGCTTCGTGAATGAGGCCTACTAACAGTAAGACTGAATTTTACTCATACATACATATATATATATATATATATATATATATATATATATATATATATATATATATATATTAGACTTTTAATGTTATGTATAGTATAGGGTGTATTTTACACTTTTAAAATACTAGGTGTTCTAATTTAATAATTATACCTTTAATTTAATTACATTGTAAACCAAAACTTTGTGGATTTACTAAATCTCCTTTAATTATACACTTTAAATAATTAATAAAACCATGAGGGTGTGATTTGAACGTTTCAAAACTATACTAGGGTTTTAGAATTTAACATTTCTAAATTAAACTTTTAATCAACTTTTAAATTCCAAAACTTGAGGGCAAGTTTTGAAACATTTCAAAACATTAGGGTTTTAACTATTTAAATTTCAAAACAAAACCTTAAGTTCAAATTTAAACCATAAAACTTACATGGGCATAATAGAAACTTTTTCACAACACAAGGATCAAATAACAAATAATAGAAATTAAACAATTAATTTTGTCATTATCTGTATTTGACCTAATTTCAATTTCTTGCAAGATAAATTACCCAATTAATACAAATAATCACTCTTTAGTCATATAAGGAAGTTATTATCTAATCAATTGGTAATTATCTTGTGTTTTGGTAAGGATAATCTTTTAGAAACAATAAAAATCATATTTTATTAGTTTAAAACGAATATGGTAATTATCCTTAAGCAAAACAACAAGTAAATCCGAAATTTCCTCTGCATGATGCTCCGACTCGCCGAGTAGGGCAGACTCGCCGAGTCCATGTAGTGACTCGCCGAGTCAGTTCGAACAGAAGGCCGAAATTCGATTTTCAGTAAATAATTCAACATAGCATCACATACAACAGAAACCAATCAAGGCTCTGATACTACTGATGGGTTTTGTACATAAGAACAATCCTATGTGTTCATACAAACCCTAATGCTTGGATCTACGTTTCTCTATTGTACATGCAATGTATCCAAGACTTATAATCTTAGATCTAACATATTATAAAATGAAATTAGGGTTTAGAGGATTACCTTTGATTGTTATGTAGCAATAACAATCTCAATTCCTCCTTACAATGACTTTAGAAAGCTTACAGTCACAATTGTCACTCCTATAAAGGCTCACAAACACCAAGAGCAAGAGGATGAAGAATAAGGAGAGATGAGTCTGCCCAAAACCGTCCAAAACCCTAAGGAGTTCCTTCCACACGTTTTTGGTGCTCTAGGGATCTTTAAATAGTGAGGCTATTAGGGTTATCTAACAAGGAAACCCTAATTTGGATGCTTAGGCCCTAAGCAACCCATGGACTCCTTCCTTAAAGGCCTAGGAAGATTTCTAATGGGTTTCCCCGTAGAATTCGTCCACCCCTCTAATATGGAGTCCATTATCTCAATATTCAATTATCATACAATTGACAGTTCCAGTCCCTTAAGTTTAATTAATGTCTTTTAGCCACAAACTTAATTCTTATTAATTCTTGACTAATATTAATTAAACAATATGATTTCTCCTTTAATATATTATTCTCATAATATATTAATAAATCATAATTAATCCTTTCTCTCCATAATTCATCCTATCAAGTTGCTTTGGTGAAGGCAACCCAAAAGGACCATGCACCATTGGGTCAAGTATATACCAAAATAGTTATAGACTTAGACACTAATCCAACAGTGTCTGCAATAGACAACAAATTTAAAACTTACCAAGAGCATATCATTAAGAATACTATGGGAGTATTTGGATATCTTCAACCTTCAAACTTAAGGGTAAAAATTTACATGTTTATTGTCAATTCTTAACCCTATTCTCGTATAGACTCAATGGCTGGATTCCATCACTCCGGAGACCCCTACTACCCCAACCAAGGTAATGAGGGATGGATTATAGACTACCCCGAGGAGGAACCCATGGAAGACGAGGAAGAGGAAGATTTAGATAGCTCAGCCTCAGAGCCCGAGGTAATTAATCCGCCAGCCGTCCGACCTCCATCCATTCGACCTCCTTTCAGGATGGGATTTCAAGGACCAACTCCCGTCTGGGGAAGCCACATCTATCATTGGACCCAGCAACAAGGACTGGTTCCTCCTTACGGTATGTGTCGGGACTTCTATGATGTCGGCGGAGGAAGTTCAGCTGATCGAGCACTCCCAGTAATGGTAGGCAAGCTTGCCAATCAGGCTTATCAATCCAGAGTCCAGGCAACCCAAATTCACGAGGTTGACATGAGGATGGAGGATAACGTAGCTGATATCCGACGCCTTGACATGCTACAAGGGAATGCTCAACTGCACACGAACTCTCTCCAAGAGAAAATGAATGCAGCTCTCTCCGAAATGAGAGATTTGAGGGAGCAACAAGCTGCCTTTGACAGGCGTCTCAAGGGAGCCAAGCAATCGGATGCGGAATCAAGCTCCAAGCGCAATCCGCACCGCGAGTAGTACTCGCCTAACTCGCAAATTTTGATATAGAATAGGACCATCGGCTAAAAGTCTTACTTTCTTTAACTTCCTGTAATCGGAGACCTTTAGAAAGGTCAGTTTTGTTCTAACTTCGGATGTAACACAACCAGATGTTTAATATATATAGGGCATATCTCTTTCGTTTGTTAATTATGTGCATTTCATTCGAGTTCATGAGTTTATCTATTGCTATTCAAACTCCATTTGTGAATCAAACTCGAAGCCCTGTGTAGGTCAAACCATAATTTTAAACTATTAAAGATAGTTAACTCACTATCATTCAACCATCAACCACCAAAACTAATGATCTTTCATTTTTAATTCTTGGCAGCGCAATGCCTCCTCGTCCAAACCTAAGACCTAGTTTGGGCACGATACCAACACCACCTCCACCACCAACTTATGATCCAGCCATGGTCCAGGCTGCTATCACAGTAGTAGTAACCGCCGCCCTCTCTCAAATAAACTCCAACGGAAATGGAGGGGCGGGAAGCAGCACAAATCATCCCAACCATGGCAATGGTCATGGTCAAGTAAGGGAATGTACTTACAAGGAGTTCTCCAGCGCAAAGTCAAAAACTTTTAATGGCACAGGGGGAGTCATTGCACTGATGCAATGGTTCGAAAAGACCGAAACAGTCTTTGAGATCTGCTCTTGCCAAGAAGCAAGCAAAGTCAAGTTCGCTGCTTACACCCTCACTGATCGCGCCCTCACCTGGTGGAAAATCTATGTGAAGTCCATGACTCTCACCGTCGCCAACGCCTTAAGTTGGGAGGACTTAAAGGTCCTACTACTGGAGGAATACTGCCCAAGGGGCGAGATACAAAAGCTAGAGCAGGAGCTCTAGAATCTGAAGATGACTGGGTCTGACCTAGTAGCCTACAAGGCCAGGTTCAGTGACCTTGCCGCCTTGTGCCCTGCCATGGTCAACCCAGAACCGAAAAAGGTTGAGAGGTACATTTGGGGGTTGTCACCCGAGATTCAAGGTCACGTCTTGGCCTCCAACCCTATCACTTTCAATAGCGCTAAGTGCCTGGCTCAGCGACTCATCGACCATGGGGTCAAACAGAGTACTGTTGTAGCTACTGCCGATCCATCACATGAAGTACAGGGCCAGGGAAGGCCTTGGAACAATAGAAGGGGACAAACCCTACAGGGGAACCCCAAGAAACAACAAGTGGTAGCGGCTCTCGCTGTTATTGTTCCTGTCACCACTGCACCCACAAGTTCATACAGTGGGAGATTTCCGAAGTGCAACCAATCCAACTTCCACCACCACGGTCTTTGCAGTGACTTCAAATGCACTAGGTGCAATAAGAAGGGGCATACGACCCGCTTCTGCAAGGAGCCAACCCAACAAGACGCCCTTACTGCTAATGCCAGAGTAAGCCGCACCTACTTTGAGTGCAGAGCCACGGGACACTACCGCAGGTATTGCCCGAAGGCAAACAACTAGGATACCGGTAGGAGGGGCCATGTGTTCGCAATGGGACTGGATGAAGCCGTTGCAGACCCCACTGTTGTTACGGGTACATTCCTTCTCGATAACTCATATGCATGCATTTTGTTCGATAGTGGAGCGGAGAGGAGTTTTGTGAGTCATAATTTTTAAGGCCTGCTGAAACAAACACCCCAATCATTAAGTAAACCGTTTATAGTAGAAATGGCCAACGGTAAAATAGAAGGCACTAAGGAGATATACATAAACTATACCCTAACTCTAAACGATAATCCCTTTCCAATCAGCCTCATACCAGTCTCGATTAAGAGTTTTGATGTCATCATAGGCATGGACTAGCTCAGTTCTCATCATGTGGACATTTTATGTTACGATAAGGCCGTTCGCCTTAATTTGCCAACCGGCGAAACCCTCATAATCTATGGCGACAAACCCAATACCACTCTTCGTATTATCTCGTATATCCAAGCTCAGAAGTGCCTACGCAAGGAATGTCATGCGTTTTTACCATATGTCGTGGATGTGAAACGCAAAGTCCAGGACATCAAGAGCGTGCCTTACGTATACGAATTTCCCAATGTTTTTCCCGAAGATCTTCCAGGAATACCACCTGCAAGACAAGTCGAATTCATAATCGATCTGATTCTCGGAGCTACCCCAGTAGCCAAAGCACCATATCAATTAGCCCCAGCGGAGATGCAAGAGCTATCCAGCCAACTGAATGAACTACTCAACAAAGGATTCATCAGGCCGAGCTTCTCGCCTTGTGGAGCACCAGTGTTGTTTGTGAAAAGAAGGATGGCTCATTTAGGATGTGCATCGACTACCGAGAGCTCAACAAACTTACCATCAAGAACCGATATCCCCTACCACGAATCGACGACTTATTCGACCAACTCCAAGGAGCCAACTACTTCTCCAAGATCGATCTGAGATCGGGATATCACCAGTTGCGAGTCCTGTAGAGTGATATTCCCAAGACGACCTTCCGAACAAGATACAGGCATTACGAGTTTGTAGTGATACCGTTCGGACTAACCAATGCCCCTGCCGTATTCATGGACTTAATGAATCGGGTATGTCATCCATTCTTGGATAAATTTGTGATAGTATTCATAGATGACATACTCATTTTATTCAAAGAGTAAAGAAGAGCATGACCAACATTTGAGACAAGTCTTAGAGACATTACGAGCTGAGAGACTTTATGCGAAGTTCTCAAAATGCGAGTTTTGGATTAGGAAGGTGGACTTCCTAGGTCACATGATCAGCGAATAAGGAATCCACGTGGATCCATCTAAGATCAAGGCTATCGAAAATTGGTCTGCACCAACTACACCAACGGAGATCCGCCAATTTTTAGGCCTTGCTGGTTATTATTGAAGGTCCATTCAGAACTTCTCCAGCATCGCAAAGCCTCTTACCTCCCTAACTTAGAAAGGTGTGACCTACAACTAGGGAGAAAAGCAAGATGCTGCATTTCAAACCCTAAAACAGGCCCTATGCAGTGCACCCATTCTTTCTCTTCTAGAGGGGATCGAAGATTTTGTGGTGTATTGCGATGCTTCGAACCAAGGGTTGGGATGTGTACTAATGCAGCGAGGAAAGGTTATTGTGTATGCCTCACGACAACTGAAAACACATGAAGTCAACTACACTACGCATGACTTAGAACTTGGAGCTGTGGTCTTCACTCTAAAAATTTGGAGGCACTACTTTTACGGTACCAAGTGCACCATATTTACAAACCACAAGAGCCTTCAACACATACTCGACCAGAAGGAGTTGAACATGAGACAACGACGTTGGTTCGAATTGCTCAACGACTACGAATGTGAGATTCATTACCATCCAGGAAAGGCGAATGTAGTGGCTGATGCCCTTAGTCGTAAGGACTACTCTGGTTGAAAAGTGAAGTCATTAACCATGTCGATCCATTCGCATCTGTTGACACAAATCAAGGAAGCTCGAATAGAAGCCTTGAAACCTGAAAACATGACAGGTTAAACCCTTAGAAGGATGGAAAAGAATCTAGAGATCAAGAGTGACAGAGTGCGCTACCTCATGAACCGAATCTGGACACCAAAGTTTAGTGGGTTCAGAGAGATAGTTATGAACAAAGCACACAAGACTCCATATTCCGTACACCCAGGATCAGATAAGATGTATCTAGATCTCAGACAACTCTAGTGGTGGCAAAACATGAAAGCAGAAATTGCTATCTATGTGAGCAGGTGCTTGACTTGCACCAAGATAAAAGTAGAACACCAGAAGCCCTCAGGTCTACTCTATCAACCCGAAATACCTGAGTGGAAATGGGAGCAGATTTCCATGGACTTCATAACAAAACTACCCAAGACTCAGGGTGGTCATGACACCATTTGGGTGATCGTCAACAGACTAACCAAGTCTGCTCATTTCTTACCGATCAAGGGAACTGATAAGATGGAAAAGCTAATGAGAACCTACATCCAAGAGATCGTGCGACTTCATGGAGTGCCAATGTTTATCATCTCGAACAGAGACAATAGATTCACTTTCGGATTCTGTCAAGCGTTGTAAAAATCCATGGGAACAAGGTTGGATATGAGTACAGACTATCACCCACAAACTAACGGACAGAGTGAGAGAACGATCCAAACCCTAGAAGACATGTTGTGAGCATGTGTAATCGACTTTGGTAAAGCGTGGGATGTTCACCTACCATTATTCAAGTTCTCTTATAACAACAGTTATCATACTAGTATCAAGACTGCTCCATTTGAAGCCCTTTACGGCCGTAAGTGCAGATCACCTCTGTGTTGGACGGAAGTAGGCGACACGCAGTTGGCAAAAGGTCTAGTCCCTGAAAGCACTCTCACTGGTCCGGAGATCATTAGAGAAACAAATGAAAAGATAGTTCAAATTCGAGAACGTCTGAAAGCCTCGAGGGATAGGCAAAAGAGCTATGCTGACAAAAGACGAAAACCCTTGGAATTTCAGGTTGGTGACCGCGTTCTACTAAAGGTCTCACCCTGGAAGGGAATGATACGATTTGGGAAGCGTGGAAAACTAAATCCAAGGTACATTGGACCCTTCGAAATTACTTCAAGGATTGGTCCAGTGGCTTATAGACTTCAACTTCCAATTGAGCTTATTAAAGTGCATCCAGTGTTTCACATATCTAACCTGAAAAAGTGTTTGTCCGACGAAACTCTTGTGATTCCACTAGACGAAATCGAACTAAACGAAAATCTTAACTTTGTGGAAGAACCTGTCGAGATCATGGATAGGTAAATCAAACGAACTAGACAAAGTCGCATACCCATAGTGAAGGTCCGTTGGAATGCTAAGCGGGGACCTGAATTCACATGGGAACGAGAAGGTCAGATGCAACAGAAGTATCCGCATCTCTTCCCTAGTCCCTAAACTTCTATTTTGTAATTAATTTCAGGATGAAATTCCCTCTAACGGGGGGATGATGTAACAACCCGTTATTTCGGGTCAATGTAATGACTGAAAGTTGAGTCTTGTAACCTCTTTGTAAAGTAATAAGAATATGATCAAAAATGAAATGTTCAAAAAGCTCTGTTTGGGTACACTATGTGGTAGATATCATGATAAGGTTTCCAAAAATATAAATAACGCTAAAATCCGAGTTATAACGAAGGAGTTATGACCAATCAAAGATTCGTAACGCTACCGGTAAAGTGTTGTTAAGCATAAAAAGAGAAATTTCAATAAGATACTTTTCAACCTTAGGTGTCTAAATCAAAGTGATAGATATCCCAAAAGCATGAACATACACAGAAGAACGCCCCAATCTGACTTCGTATGAGGAAGTTATGATTTTTCGAAGTTTCTGACCTAGCAGTAGACAGCTAAAAACTCGAAATAGAGATCGAGCGGTCTTTAGCCGACACAACCTAACCAAAAGTTGAAGACCCCGACAATAGGAGTACAATAGTAAAAAGGCTGATGAAAATGGACAGCAGATGAAGGAGTTATGGGATTTAAACGGGCTTTTCCAGGCCCGGCCTGTTAAACATAATATAATAAAAATAAAGTCAAAATTAGCCGACGGAGTCTAAACGAGAGTTGTAGAGTCTTTGACACCTACGCGTGCATATAAAGAATGTCGAAATCGCAGCTCGGACGCAAAAATTACGAATTTTACAAGTTCGAGACACAAAATCTGAGGCTGACTCAGCCTCACGACGTGAGGGGACCCTGCTCACGACATGAGCTCGTGATTGATGGGTTCTAGTGTGTCAACCATGTCAACTCATCGAAGAGGATCATGCTGACTAAGCCTCATGACATGAGCAACCCAAACTCGACGTGAGACCCCAAATCAGCCCCTATAAATAGAAGCTTAAGGGAGCCGGGTTTGGTGCTCATTTCTTTCCTTCTAAGCACTGTTACTCTGCGTGATTACCTCGTTATGCTTTCCCAAAGCCCCGGTTTTGCATACTCAAGTTCCGAAGGAAGTTCCACACTCCCGAGATCCCCGAGGATCCCGAGATTTCAACTTTCTCTAGTCGAAGTTCTACTCGATTCTTCTCTCGACTACTTCAAAACAACCACTTCAATCAAGTGAGTTCATACCCCTTTTATACACCTTCAAAAACTTTATAATGTACTTTTAATACATTTCGGGGGAGAATACAAGTAAACACTCGGTTAATCCCGAGTGAAAACGTGAAAAGTCTTGTTATACTTTGCATGCACTAGATTTATACAAAATGCATAGTATTCAGGATAGCCATCCTTGATTAAACCATTTTATGCATTCAAAGAACTTATGATTTATGCTTTGTCAAACATTATGAAAGAGGATAAACATTGCATACAAAACTATCACTTTAATACAGACTTAGTTGAGAATCCGTGAGACGATTACATCTTCAATGCTACCTTTTTGTTAAAAGGTACTAACTAAGGTTCTGTCTATTATAACCAGAGTCTCCCGTTTGGAGAGTGTGTCAAATGTGTATAGATCTATACGAGAAGTCATGATCCCGCGCCTTGACTGTTAGTTACAGTCCTTTGGGTGACAGTTTGTCATAAACGTTTCGACGCCTAAAGACCGTCTCCATAGGAATATTATTTTTAGTATGGTTAGAAAACTCACCGGATAGACAATTATTACGGTATTCTGATTTTATGAATGAGTAGCTATTAAAACTATCCTTCATCTAACAAGTGCGATCTTCTTATAGCTTTATTATATAAAACTATGCCTCAACCTTTAAGCATGTCAGTTGCTTGCGATTTTCGTCTTGGACATTAGAGACTGCCTGTTACTTTTGGAAAATAAGGGATTTTCATGTACCTAAAACAATCAACTAATAGGAAAATAATGGATTTTCCTAGTGCAACTATTTACAATTGACACCATGAACATTCATATGCATTTCATACTTTTATAAGAAAATAAGGGATTTTTTTGGAAAACGCACGAACTTTGGAATGACATACATTTTCTCAAAACCACTTATGAACTCACCAAACTAATTGTTGACACTTTTTCTTTGAAATAACATGTATTCTCAGGGAACTGCTAAGCAGGTTTGGAAACCAACTTTTGGGTATTAACGCCCCGACGTTAATTACTTCTTTGGAAATATGTTTATGTATTTATCTTTTGAACAGGTAACAAATACAATTATGTAAACATTTTGAAACCTTTATATATATATATATATGGTGTGTGTACTTTCCTTACTATGAACTGTTATGATACTGAATATGACGTCCTTCGCCCCCGAATGTTTCCGTCTTTCTGGTTTGGGGGTGTGACACGATACCAGTAAAAGGATAAGTTAAACCTAGAGTAAATGGGTATTTCGGAAAGAAAACCCACATCAAAGAAACAAAATCTGGTTGAACGGTGGCCTCTAAAGGTCGAAAAACTACATTGGAAGGAAAAGCCCCAATGGCTTTCAATGATTCCATATCCTCATCGTTGAAGGAGAAAACCTAATCATAAGTTAAGATTGCTTGATCACTGAAGTCATTCTTGGGATAAGTAACAACACTAGCTCGAGAACGACTAGTTCTCTTAACCATGACGAAGAAAATCGGAGGAACAGAAGAAAACGAGTAAGTGGAAAATTTACCTTCGCAATAAGACGATGACGACTGATGAGAGTAAAGAAGAAATTATCGGAAGCCCATATTTATTTCAAAAAAGAGATAAGAAAGATGATTTTAATACTTCTCGGTTAACTCGAGATGGATAAAACTTATCCATTAAGGGATAATTTTTAAACTCTTCTTTATCTCCTCTTTTTAATTTTTACTTTAAGTTATCCCTTTAATATTCAGTAAATTAACTCCTATTTTTTCAGGAATAAGTTGAGGGCAATTGTTAGGTCCATGATCTTTAAAGCATTCAGGAACCTCAAACCTCATCAGATATTCAAGATCCTGAAATATCTCAAGATCCCGACTATTACCGCTATTATTATTTACTGACATTTATAATGGTTATATTTCGTTCTTCATTAACACATGTGCAGAAACAGTCAAGAGAAGACTTATTATCAACAGAGAATCGTTTCAACTCTTCTAAATACCCGGAATACCAAGTCCAACAACGCTCACAAAGCTGGTCATAGAGGATCTCGGGAATATAGGACATCTTGTTAGCTAGTTTAGACTATAAATTGACACATGTGTATCACACAAAACTGAATCTTAGATTACTCTACGAACTTTTTCACTTTCTCTTACTGAAGTACTCTCTGTAATCATCAATTTTATATTAATAAAATCATCAAGATAGGTGATCATTATCACCACCCAATGTTTTGTGTCGGAGATCCTACCAAGGATCAAGGGCTTTCCTTGTAAACAATCGTGTCATTCACTTTACCTTTCTCTATTGCACAATTCGAACATCACAGCCTCTCATTCAACTTGGTTGATTTATACTTGTGTAATTTTTTTCCAAAACAATAGGGATGAGCAAAAACCGAACTAGAAATTGAAAAACTAACAATTGAACAAAAAACTAAAAATTTTGTTTTTTTATCCTAAAAAACAAAAAAAATTAATTCGGGTTTGATTTTTAGAACAAGAAAATCAGGAAAAACCGAACCGAATTGATTTTTTTGAAGTCTTTAATAAAATATATTTTCAATATAAGATTTATAATTAAATGAATTATGTGCATAACATACATAAGGAATAATGTGGTTAACGCTTTGGACCTTCGAACTTTAGGTTTGATGTTCGATCCTAGTATTTGACATATAATGAATCTCAGTTTCATCCTGAATCTTCTGAATAGGTCGAGTCACGATCTCCACCAAGGAACCAAGGTCTTATTCTTAAAAAAAAAAACACAACCAGTCAGACGCTCTATGGGGTCGACCTCAAACGACCACTCTGATGGTTAAGTTAGTCGGGGATCTGAAACCGAATTCGTAAGTGAAAGTAAGTTTATAGGGTATGGCGTCCCTGTTTCCTTCCCTTCGAGTCCCTTCTAATGATCTTGTTCCTCGGGAATGATCACCTTGATCAAAAGGGCCTACTTCGATCTAATCACCATTAATGCCCCAATTGATGAAGGTACTAAAGTTGCTACTTTAATGAAGTCATTAGTCACTTCTAATGAATCCTAAGTATTGCAACTAATATCAACAGTATATTACAACTATTACTTCTCTGATCGAGTCGCGTGGGCTTGTATCTTGTACTTCCAGAGTAACTTGAGGGCCTTTTGTTGTTGTTACAATCGACAATCCATTTCAGGGGTAGGTTTGGCCTACACGTCGAGTAGGATCGGCCTCTCAACAACAGTTATGGTTCAGTGTGAGAGCTTATATATGGTCAAACCTAGTAAATAGCTCATTAAGTCGCCTAGTTCGGATCATTATATGTAATGAGTCGAGTTAATTTTGTTATAGCCGAACCATGCCTTAAACAGATAAGTCTGAAATTAACTTATATGGTGAGAAGGCAATTCTATAAGTCTATTTATCATAATTACTCTATTACACTGCAACCATCACTTCTCATCAATTCCACTAAATTTTCCCTTGTTTATTTGAACGAACACTTTACCATTTAAAACACACAATCGACAATTTCCGATTTTCCTCCCATCATTCCCGTTCATCCTTCACTTTTGTCATATTCCCTTTCTGATTTTCAATGGCCAAGGATAATCAAGGTGTTTAAGAGATGTTCTTCATTCTTACTTCAAAACAATTGAACAAAATTGTTAGGTCATATCAGATTGTTCCCCGTTTCGAACCATAACTTCCTTGTATAACACAAACCATTACCAATCCTCTTCTAGGGCTTCCAGGGGTCTATCATCAGTTCTTTTGTGCTGGCTTGAGACTACCTGCCTTTAATTTCTTGAAAATTGTTCTTGATCACTATAGATTGCACAACACTCAAATCATCCATAACGATTTTTGCAAGATTATTTGTATTGCGATGCTCTATAAATCCCTGCATATTGTCCCTACTATCACCTTATTCTGATGCTTCTATGTAACCATTGTGAGTCACGATTGGATATCTTTTTCTTTTCGGAAGGATAGGATTAACATATGTGATACGTTATCCACATCCATAAAAAAGTGGAAAAAAGAGTATTTCTTTGTGGATGCCATTGCTTTTGCAGGACCCATAAAGTTTGCTAACCTTGCAGATCGAGAATTTGATCCTACTTTGGAATTGAACTCAAAGGAGAATCTTGTCATTGAGTGATTTTCTGCTAATTATGTGAAGTAGTTTGATCTTAAAAAAATAATGCTTGAAATGGTCAGGTTAGAGAGCCACTAGGGTAAAGAGGACAAAGTGGATACTCATGTTCTTCGTGGTAAGACACCCACTCTCCTTGGCAGGCTTCATCATAGGCACTACTTGGTCCTTTATTCTAAAATTTTTGATGATACTATATCTATGTCTCTCGGGTCTTCCATAACATAGGTGGCTCTTGGGCCTGAATCCAACATCGAATTTCCCCTTATTACCTGAAACACCCGCAAAATCGAGCTAGGCATTTAGGATATAATATAAATTTGAAAGAAATCTGACTCTGTATGAAATATATATGGTTTTTATAAGATATAAAAGTCATTTGTGCAGAAGGAATGTGTGATGTTAAAAGCTACGAAGAGAATGGTTGACTTTTAGCTAAATTCACTAAAAGGACAATCGTAGTACTCTTTAAGATAGGAATTTTTAGAGAAAGAATGTCAAAACCGGAGTCCGTACGAGAGAGTTATGATTTTAGCAAAATCATTTAATCTTATAAAAATAGCAACGAAATATAAATCATAGAGCTTTTAGGAAATATAAAAATGTCGAAAACGGAGTCTGTATGAAGTTATGGAATTTACAAAATCTTCGTTTTGTGCCCTAAGCGATGCGTGCTATGTGTGCACTGGTTGCACAAAGCGTACTTCTAGAATGTGAAAACATAGACAACGTAAAGGATGACACGTGACACAAAGTGGTTGGGGATACGTAGCCTTAAAATGCGTGACGTGCACCCCTTTTTCATGTTGTGCACCCCAAAAACGACTATAAATAGGAGGTGAAGCCTCATTCCTTTCCCACACCTCCCAAGATCTTCTCTCTCTAATTGCTTTCAATTTTATCCCATGTTCTCTTAGTTTTAGTATTTGGCGAAGCCCTTCGACCCCTGAAGTAGTAGTAGCTAGTGAGAAAAAGCTCTGCCAGTGCAATTTCCTAACTTTTGTTTGGAAGGACCTCTGTAAGTTACGCTACAGTCTAGTCTTTTCAGTGTAACGTATATTTATAGCCATAAGCCGTTATTATGAACCTATAAATAAGATTTATAATTGATTCCATGTTATTATACTAATAGATCTAAATACAAGAGAGTTATCTAGAATGATCATGTTGGCTTGGTTTTTGGATTTTAGAAAAGCTATTATGTCGAAATGGTCCTGCACCCCGACTGTTCTGCTTGGATGATATTTACTTGATAGATCTTTTTGTAGGCATTGGGATTAGTGAGGAATTTAGACTATACTTATTATGGTTACCAAGATTACTAAACTAGACTAAGGCTTAGTACTTTATGTGTCTAGGTCTTTTCAAAGTACGAAGCGAAGTTCTGCAGAAATCGTCAACCATCCACTTTATTAAGTGAGTGCATAGTTACTTTCAAACTTACACATATAAACAAGTATTCTATTGCTTAAATTCTATGTGTGCTATTTTGTTGTATTTAACATATTTATACAATATGATATGATGGTTACTTGATGTAATCGCATATTATATTTAATAATATAATCGGGTAGTAAATGGTGGCGCATAATAATAAATGAGAGGTTGTGATAGGGTAGTGTAAGTTAGTGGTTGTGATAGGTTAAATGAGAGTTATGCAAAATAGTAAGTCGTGACCTGTCGTGCCTATCCAATTTATTATTATATTGACGTGCTTGCCTTGTCTAGCCAAGTACTATTGTATTGCCATGCATGTCATGCTTATCCAAGTAATATTATAGTGTCATGCCTATCCAAGTACTTATGTACTATCGTGCTTACCCAAAATGTTATCATAGTACCAAAAAAGGTCCTTTAGGAAAGATCTCTCGAGATCACCATACTAGGAAGAGAAAGTGAGGATAATGAGACTAAGGTAATTGGGTCATCACGTTTCCCAACCTGACCCACTCAGTTTATTTGAATCACATGTTATTAAATAAGCATACTTGCATAATGATTTATGAGAGATTCTAGAAGATGTAGATCGTTAGTATATTGAGGCATTGTATGTATCCATTTATGCTTATGTTTCTGTATTGACGATGACATTCCGAGTTTATAAATAAAACACATTTCTTGGAAAATGTTTTGATAGTATTATTATCATATTTTTGGGACAAATTCTGCATAATAAATCTTTTTAAAAGAATTTTCTATTTAATAAGCATAAACATATCGGTCTTTTCTGGTCGTAAAAATAGGGATGTCACGTTAAAAAGGTAGGGGATTCACCAACTATCGCTCCCTCAAAGGATGTATCAAAAGCAATCAAAGCTGAGAGTATCGTTGCTAAGACTCTGGCTTCATCCACTAGGCCTCCCATAAAGGTTCATATTTCACATAAAGGCAAGAGATTGGTCCCATTGATGACATAGAAAAAGCCGATTTTGATTCTATGAAGACTTTGCCTCTTGATGTTGTGTTAGATCGTCCTGATCACCAATATCATTTCCATTATGGCTGTAAGTGATCCATTGGCGCCTCCCTTGGCCATAGTGGTTGTAAACCAAACTCCCATCTTGTATGAATTCCTTGTTCACTATGATCCTGCTCTAATCGATTCCAGTCAAGTTTTTGTTGAGATTTTATCTTCTACTACTCCTTCTGAGGGTATCGGGGAAGTTCCTCCCATTGAATATGATGCCATTGTGCTTTCGAACACTATTCCTATCATGACCAGTGTTGTCAAGCCTTATGTTGATGCGGTTAGACTCGCCTTTGCCATAATCTTGCTTGGATCCAATGGTCCTCAACTGGATCAACTGAAGTTGGAAGTTCGTTCGATCACCCCATGTTAGGTGCATTTTGTGCACCTTTTTGCACACCTTTAAGTCCCACTTATGCATCTATTTAGTATAGTTGTTCTTCGTTTTTCTTGAATTTTATCAAATTCATGTTAGTCTCTAGAACAACCTTATTTGCACACTTTCATGACCTTTCTAGGTAAATCATAAGTTGGAACGCACTTATGGAGGTGTTGAGAAGCATTGGTGAAGATTTCGGGATGATAGGGCGAAAAACGGAAAAGTCGGATAAATCAAGTTTAGATTTGGAGGCAAAGGAGTACATGGGTCGTGTTGCATTTACACTGAAAGAGGGCATGGGTCGTGTTTGACCAGAAAAGAAGATTTTGACCTTGCTGAACATGACCCGTATCAGTTTAGCCCATTTTGTCACGGGTCGTGTTTGATGGGTTTTAGCCATAAGAACATCATATGTGCTCATGCAAACCCTAATGCTTGGATCTAGGTTTCTCTATTGTACATGAAATGTATCCAAGACTTACAATCTTAGATCTATCATATTATAAACTGAAATTAAGGTTTTAAGAATTGCCTTTGATTGTTATGTAGCAATAACAATCTCAAATCCTCCTTGTAATGACTTTAGAAAGCTTATAGTCACAAGTGTCACTCCTCTAATGGCTCACAAACACCAAGAGCAAGAGGATGAAGAATAAGGAGAGAGGAGGCTACCCAAAACGTCCAGAAACCCTAGTGGAACACTTGGCCACATTTTTTGGGGCTTAAGGGTACTATATATACATGTAGGCTATTAGGATTTTCATCTAGGAAACCCTAATCTGACTGCTTAAGCCCTAAGCAGCCCATGGACCCTTTTAGAATATCCCTTGGACGATTTCTAATGGGTTTCCCCATAGAATTCGTCCAACCTATTATTCCAAGGTGATCCATAGCCCAAATGCAATTATCTTATAATTACAGTTCCAGTCCCTTAAGTTTAATTAATCTCTTTTAGTCACAAAATTAATTATCAATTAATTCTTGACTAATATTAATTAAACAATATGATTTCTCCTTTAATATATTATTCTCATAATATATTAATAAATCATAATTAATCTTCTCTCTCCATAATTCATCCTATCAAGTTGCTTTGGTGAAGGCAACCCAAAAGGACCATGCACCATCGGGTCAAGTACATACCAAAATAGTTATGGACTTAGACACTAATCCAACAGTCTCCCACTTGGATAAGTCTAATAACTATTCTGCGTATGACTTCAGATCTAGATCTACAATCGTAGCTTTCAAAAGCCGCTGTCAACTTTGATCTTATCAGATCCGCGTCCTTTCGATAAGGGATCATATATTCCTCCATTCTAGATATCGTATAAACTGAGACATGGATTTACATCATTCTCTCTATCTATGTGTTGTTTCTCGATTTCCGATTTATTACGAATGACAACAGACTACAATTGAACACATCAAATAAGTCCCGGCTTGGCCAAGCGCTTAGGTGTCATCACTAAATCATCGATGGGCCCACATATACCGCTTTCATCCTACTTTGGATAAAAGGAACGGATAAACTTTGATTCAATGTTTGCTTGCACTCACTCACCGAACCACACACAATAATATGTTTTATAACACCAAGTTACTAATGCGTTTACATATTATCAATGTGTAACCGACTCGCAAGATACAACTCACATATCTCGGTTTCAAGAATATAAGATGTTATCGTCTCACCAATCACTCGTGATAAAATCCATGAAGTGATCCAAGTGAGCGTGGGTTTAATCCAATGCTCAAACTCATATTCATAAGCACTCATGAACGTTGCAGCAAACATTTGCTTATGTCTAATACACTTTAGACAATCCACACACCAATTCACGACAATATTCATTCATACCTACTTCCAACATATGAACGACTGTGGTCCGTTCGAATAGTTTAATTGTTCTGAACCAATTTAATTATTCAGGAAGTCAAAACATGCAAAGTGAAACACAAGAATAATACTAATCCCATATGGCCCAAAACTCTGGGTATAAATAAAACATTTTATTTAATCACCATATTGATTACTCATTATTTGTTGTTTTGGGTAATCAACTTCTTACTACACTTGTCCCATGCTCTCAGCATGCACACAATGTTTACCTACGGTCCTCACTTTGTGAAATATATCAAATGAATACATTTCGAATCATACTCATTTCACGACTCCCAGTCCTTATCATAAGTATAAGAATATCAAATTCTTGTTACTCATGCTAGATTCTAACATTTTATGCAATGATTCTTTTGTAAATTCATAGCTCAAAATCATCAAGACTTGGCTAATCTCTATCAGAAACAATTCTAAGATATGATGTCTCTCACTCAAAATACATTCCTTTGAACATCCTTCTTGCATAATAGTTTCTAATCTAGATATAGATTCTCAATATCCAACTCCCAATATGGAAACATTTCTATATTTGCCATATGACAATTTATTCGTAATATAATCTTATCTATTCATAATAATGTCGATATGGTCCATCCAATACCATACTTCCAACTACTCACAAGCGACCAATCCTCAGCGAGCTTTGTATCGTCCTTTGATAGTTGTTTAATTATTTTAGTCAAAACCGATTCTAGTCCTTTTTCCCACTAAATGTGCTAGACATTTGGAAAATTTTAGAATGGTCAAATATAATAGCATGAACAATCAATCCTATACCCGAAGCGTATGGAACTCAATGCATAATGTCTTACATAAAGATCTGATACTTTATAAATCTTCTGCCATAATATTTTATGTGCCACGTTCTCACAATTCGAACTATGAAGAGGGATGCCATAATCATAATCGAAATTTGAGAACACACTATGTATCCTTGACTAAATTTATTAACATTCCATAACCTAAGCCTTTAGATTTGAAATGAAGTACAATATTCTCTCCCTTAATTATAGCAAAACAACTAATCAACCCTTACGACTTTGCAGACTATAACTCTTGTTTTATATTATTAATATTTCTAACTTGCAATACTTGCCTTAATAATCATACAAGCACAACATTTATGCTCCCACTATCATGATGATTATTATCATATAAGCATAACACTTATGCTCCCACTAGCTTTGACATGTTTTAGAAAACAACTTAACTTCCAGAAAACAATACTTATTGAATTTTTGAAGTTCATATTTCTAATACCTAATGCTTTGATAATCCTTTATACAAGCTTCTTAATCTTATACACCTTTGCCTTAGATAGCTCATATGTGTGTCTAAACAATTCAAAGTAATTGCCAAATCTCACAATTCGAAATATGGAAAGGGATACCATAACCATAATCGAATACAATTTTCACAATCACTATCTTCTTAAAATCTCTCTTAGAGAAAGCATTTCCTCACAGTCATTTTTATGAAGAAGGGAATCTTATGACACTTAGATTTTAATGGTGTATGTGTTCCTATCCATGCGAATTTGTCAAAACCAAAGTTTGCGACAAACCCAAACTCGTATGGACCGAACCTTCTCAATCTTGATTTATTGCCTTATGGTAACACGGCTGCCCACCATGTCTTCCAAGTAGTTAAGCAGCTCACCCTTTCCTATCAATGTACTTTTCATTGATCAAAGTGCTTGCCTTTTATGCGTTCAAATGAGAACTCATAGAACTCACATGCATAATTAACACAACTGGAACCGCACAAAAACAAGATAGTGTCAACACGATAGGTTGTAAACCTCAACTCGTGTGCTAGTGATGATCGATAAGGTATATTCTTGATTAGTTCTTGAAACTTTTCGAGACCACTAAGACTCCCACTGACTCCTTGACATATAAGATTCTCTTGTCAATAAACATTTCTCGACAAACAAATATTCAAGAGTTAGTGTAGCTTTTATCAAGACAAAACACTTCACAAAATTGGTCATAGTTGGTCTTTGTCTTATCCAAGACATCACAATTTTCCACATTTGATGAATGTTATAAACCTTCTTAATACTCGTCACTCAATGTCACAATATTAACTCTAAGACTTTGTTTTGGAACGAAGTATGATTGACTTCTTGATTTAACCATTTCTTCAATTCTTGATTCGTCTTCTCAGACATATAATTGCACTAAGACTCACTTAGAGGATCAATTGAGATATGGTTCTTAATCATTAAGACCTATCATAAAACATAATAAAAGATACTCTCCCTTCTTCTTAGAATAGAGAAACTTTTATCTTCTTCTTAGAATAGAGAAACTTTTATCTTTCTGCCTACTTGATTCTTCTTTATTCGTTCTGTTATTTATTGAAACTCTTTCAATCAACTGAGAATTAAACTTAATCTCATAAGTATAATCATATTTACTTAACCTTAGTAAATCATGACGAATATCTTTTTTTTTTTGAAAGAGCAAAATATAAGTAAAAAATAAATATGACGAATATCTTTGTTACTCTTGTGGTGGACTTGATCAACACACAACCTTGTGTACTCGATCTCCTAGTCCTTCACTTGACACTTTGTCAACGAATTAGTCTAATTTCCAAATATCAAATTTCTCATTCATCATGCAACCAAGTTGTATGATTCCAAGTTTCTGTCCAATTGAAACTTGGGCGATGATAAACTTTCCCTATTTGGTAAATTCTTGACATTTCCACAAATAACATAAATAAGAAACAAATTCATTATTGCTAATAACAGAAACATTCAAACATCAATTTTTCATACACGCCATTGCAAGGATAAATATAAAATAAAAATCTATTTTATTGCGGAAAAATTTGTCCTTACAATGCAATTCATTGAAAAACTATGTTAATACATATTTATTAGCAATCTATTCTAACTCTAAGTAGTAGGTCAAGAATCCAATCTCAAGCAATGTGATCGATATCCATTTTTTTCACGATTAGATTCTGCTCACTTCTTCCCTTAAGTTTCATTTCCTTTCTTTGATCCTACAAAACATCAATTGTAATCTTATCACATCATGTATCAAGAATATAGAATAGGAACCTAAAAGAGTTAGTTAATGGATTTTACCTAAAGCAGAGCCATATGTTTTGACTCTCCCACCTGTTAGATCTCTTAGGTAAATAGGGCATCTTCGTCTCCAATGCCCCTTCTCTTGGCAAAAAGAGCAAAATGACTCTTTTGGAACAGCGCATGGAACTACTTCAGACTTTGCCTTTCTCTTATGATCAAACCCTTTGATCATGGAATGCTTTTCGTTGCCTATATCCACAGAGGTCTGGAAGGCAGATCCACCAATCAACTTTGCTTTTCCAGTGCGCCAAATCATTGCTGATTCAACAACAATAAGCATATAGGTGAGATCAATGAGGGTTACGTCGTGGTTCATCATATAGTACTCTCTTACGAATTCACTATATGAGTCAGGAAGTGACTCAAGAACCCAGTCAACAGCCAGCTCCTCATAGACAACAGATCCCAACATTCTTAACCTATCAATATGTGACTTCATTTCTAGGATGTGTGCACACACTAACTTTCCTTCTTGATGTTTACTTTCCAAAAGGGCTTGAGTGAGTTTGAACTTTTCAATCTTTTGAATTTGTGGGTTAGGGAGAATAATAGGAGGAGGTGGAGGAAGTGAAGCATGATCTCGTGTTCCTCGATCGAATCGTGGAATATCATCTTCATGTGAAAGGCTTGTTCCACGGGATTAGGGAAGACCATAGTTGTCATACTTTGACATCTACAAAACGGGAGGAAAATTAAATTCAAGTTAGTTGATTGATTGAGTCCTTAATAGATCACGCAAATGAGATATTAAGGCTAGGACCCAACACAATACTCTACAACCTAGAAAAGGGATGCCGTAATCTAGTTGCAGAATATTTGAAGGTAAGTGAATGACGATTCACTAATTTCCACCATGAAAAACAAAAAAGAAATTTAAGTTTTAAATCTATTTAAAATTCCTAGATCTTTTGAGATTCATTGAACTTTTCAATGGCATGTTTAAATCTCGATATGCTTCTCTAGTTTGTGACTGGGATGCCGAGGATCACAAAGCGGGTGTGAATAACCATGCAGACTTACATGGTGCCCCCACATGTTACAGTCACATATTTGATGTGTCGGTTAACCACACACGCTCCACCGAACTATGACAAACATTGACTTACCCTTTGCTACCTTTGCTTAGAACCATTTAGTGTGCCGGTTAACCACACGCGCTCCACTAACGTCTTCGCAAGGGCACAAAGTGTACTTTCATGGAATTGCATCAATTCACTTTTGCCTAAAGTAACTAAGATTGGGAATTTTATAAAAGCATTTAGTTACTTTTGTATTTCATTATACTTTTAATGGAAGGTTTTTGTCCTATCCTACCCATTCGGCTAACGACCCTCCACTAGTCAAGAGTGTGGTGGGTAAGAGTGGATACCCATTCAATCGCCATTTTATAGACAATTTCCTTAAACACCCCTTATAGACCAGCTTCGTGAATGAGGCCTACTAACGGTAAGACTGACGTTTACTCATACATATACATTAGACTTTTAATGTTATATATAGTATAGGGTGTATTTTACACTTTTAAAATACTAGGTGGTCAAATTTAATAATTATACACTTTAATTAATTAATAAAACCATAAGGGTGTGATTTGAACTTTTCAAAACAATACTAGGGTTTTAGAATTTAACATTTCTAAATTAAACTTTTAATCAACTTTTAAATTTCAAAACTTGAGGGAAAGTTTTGAAACATTTCAATACATTAGGGTTTCAACTATTTACATTTCAAAACAAAACTTTTAAGTTCAAATTTAAACCATAAAACTTACATGGGCACAAATGAAACTTTTTCACAACACACGGATCAAATAACAAATAATAGAAATTAAACAATTAATTTTGTCATTATTTATATTTGACCTAATTTCAATTTCTTGCAAGATAAGTTACCCAATTAATACAAATAATCAATCTTTAATCATATAAGGAAGTTATTATCTAATCAATTGGTAATTATCTTATGTTTTGGCAAGGATAATCTTTTAGAAACATTAAAAATCGTATTTTATAAGTCCAAAATGAATATGATAATTATCCTTAAGCAAAACAGCAATAAAATCTAAAATTTCCTCTATCTGACGCTCCGACTCGCCGAGTCACACATTGGAACTCGCCGAGTTGGGCAGATTCGCTGAGTCCATGTAGTGACTCGCCGAGTCCGTTCGAACAGAAGGCCAAAATTCGATTTTCAGTTAATAATTCAACATAGCATCACATACACCAGAAACCAATCAAGGCTCTGATACCACTGATGGGTTTAAGCCATAAGAACATCCTATGTGCTCATGCAAACCCTAATGCTTGGATCTAGGTTTCTCTATTGTACATGCAATATATCCAAGACTTACAATCTTAGATCTAATATATTATAAACTGAAATTAGGGTTTACAGATTTACCTTTGATTGTTATGTAGCAATAACAATCTCAAATCCTCCTTCTAATGACTTTAGAAAGCTTAGAGTCACAAGTGTCACTCCTCTAATGGCTCACAAACACCAAGAGCAAGAGGATGAAGAATAAGGAGAGAGGAGGCTGCCCAAAACGTCCAGAAACCCTAGTGGAACTCTTAGCCACGTTTTTGGGGCTTAAGGGTACTATATATACATGTAGGCTATTAGGATTTCCAACTAGGAAACCCTAATCTGACTGCTTAAGCCCTAAGCAGCCCATGTAACCTTTTAGAATATCCCTTGAACGATTTCTAATGGGTTTCCCCATAGAACTCGTCCAACCTATTATTCCAAGGTGATCCATAGCCCAAATGCAATTATCTTATAATTACAGTTCCAGTCCCTTAAGTTTAGTTAATCTCTTTTAGTCACAAAATTAATTATCAATTAATTCTTGACTAATATTAATTAAACAATATGATTTCTCCTTTAATATATTATTCTCATAATATATTAATAAATCATAATTAATCTTCTCTCTCCATAATTCATCCTATCAAGTTGCTTTGGTAAAGGCAACCCAAAAGGATCATGCACCATCGGGTCAAGTACATACCAAAATAGTTATGGACTTAGACACTAATCCAACAGTGTTGGCCCAGCTAAGCAATTATGAGCATTGTACTTTGGAAGAATAATCGAGAATTGAGTGCCATTTTGCGTTGAACACGACCCGTGTTGGTTTACTCTATCTAGACACGGGGCATGTTCGACCCTAAAACCAACTTTTGGCAGTTTTTCCTATTTTTCATTTCACGGGAATTGGGTCATTTTTAGACACAAACATCAAATCAGAGCACTATTGGTGAGAGGATTTCGAAGGCTTTTGCAAGGATTTGATCATTTGTCATTTGGAAACATTATTTCTCTTAGTTGTAAGTTGTAATTGCATACTATTTCCATCTTTTGACTTGTGATCCTATTCTAGCCATGTGTGGCTAGAACCCTAGTTTCTCCAACTTCATCTTTTGACTTCTTGGCTGTAATTTCAATCATATGACTTGATGTTTTCTTTTAATTCTATCTAGTGAATTCGATTTTGCTTTAATCAAATGTTTTATTCTAATTGTGATTCTTATTGGCCATTTGAATCAGATGACTGGATGTTAGTACTACTTCTACCAATGCAGTCATTACTCAAGTTCTGGATACATATGAACACCCGTCGCAAAGGATCCGTAGGATTATATGTTTTTCGTTATTGACCTTTATCCTCCCCCTTTTTTACAAAACATTTCCAACTATATGTTCTTATGTAGAATTCAATACATAAGTGACTACTACTGATAACGAGCTCAAAAAATCAACCTTGATGTCTTATGTTACTTCCCTTCCTGAATTTCTTCATCTATATGCAACTACTCCTTTCAATGCAAACATGCCGGGTTTAGGCAAGATAACACACGAAGAAGGTATCAACAAAGATCGTTCGCATCTCATGAAGGGTATCCACCAGATTAATGAAGTATCCATGCATTATAGAGCTCGTGCTTCCTCTAGGACAGCCTTATAACTTTAGTTTGATACTCTCAAAAAGGCAATGGAAGGGGCATGGGCCAATTATGAGGCTTTAGAGAAGGAGAAAAAAACAATTATCTCAAGAAAAATTTAACCTTATCATTAGGAATAAGCCATTGATTATTGATTTTAGTGAGAGCACTCGTAGGTAGGAGGAGTTATATACATTGAACTTGAACCTGGAGATGAAGATTGAAGAAGCACATAGTTAGAAGATTTTAGCCATCAATGCTTTGGATGAATTAAATCAACTATTTAACGGTTTGAAGACTAGCTTTTTTGAAAAGGTTTCTCATCTCTATATAGCGCGCTTCGGGAAGTATGTGCACATTAAGTTGTTGGAGGGAGAATTGGCTCAATGCTAAGCATCTATGTGAGATAATGAGTCACGAATCAAGCTATTGGATATGAGAAAGCTCAAGTAGTCCAGGTAACTATGTCTCATCATCTTTTGGTCGAATGAATTCTTTTGACTTTTGTTGGCTATTGAAGAGGGGAATTCCCACCTTTATCTGTGCACTACTTATTTCAGAGGATTTCAGAACCATAAATGCTTCCTTCCAAGTTGCTTCCATTCAATTGGGTTACCATCAAGCATGTGTGGAAATTCAATATTAGTTTGCAAAAGAGTTAACTAGACATGCTCTTTTGTACCTTGATCCTAATGCCGAAGAGGTTTTACTAGAGCATTTCTCTGAGATTTTTATCCATGATTACTCTCTTGTGAAGGTGCTTGATAATGAGGGTGTTGACATAGGATATCTAAAGAAGCGTTTGGATGACATTTCCCCTTAAGGTAATGAAGCGGATCAGGGTTGTTCCTCTAAACCATAGGTGTCTAGTTCATGGTTAAGTTGTAATTTATTTTGGGTAAGTTCCTTAAGTTTATATGTATCATGGCAGATCCTTTTCCTTTTTGTTTGTTGTAATTGGAGTGTTAGTTCATGTATTTTGAATACCTTGAACATATATGTGGAGCTACTTTTATGAATTTAATATTTTGTATCGTTGTTTTTAGTTTTACTTTGCAACGATTCATCTTTACAATGTAGCGTTTCAAATTGACATCTTAAAGTCTGAAACAACATCTTCCCTACTGACATATTTCCATTTCTTCTTTCATTTGTCAATATTTTCTTAACTGAATAGAATTATTTAATCATATGTGTTATCATATGTCTTTTCTGTTTCAAACTTGATGATGACTTTATATGCCAATTCATGGTGATAAAACCTTTATGGATGTTTTTATCTTTGGTTGGACCATACCCATGGGTCAATGGTGACCTGTGTACCAAATCACGGTGATGAATTATGGCTTTAAGGCAATAATGACTTGTATACCTGACCATGGTAATGAACCATGATAGCTATTAATTCGAACCATGAATTTGAGCAATTGTGACGTGTATACCAGACCTTGGTGATGAACCATGGTGGTTTTTTGGTCGAACCATGACCTTGGGCCGATGGTGACTCATATGCCAAATCATGGCAATGTACCATGGTGACTTTTAGATCGAACCATGACCATGGACCGATGTCGACCTATATGTTGCACCATGGTAATGCTTCATGCTGGCTTTTAGGTCGAATGGTGATTCATTTGTTGAATCATGGTGATGTACCATTGTGGCTTTTAGATTGAACCATGGCCATAGGATGATGGTGACTCATCTGACGAACCATGGCAATGCTCCATGGTGGGTTGTCGCATCTACAAGAATCATTAAAGATAAACATAACTTCTTTACAATCAAAAAGTTCATTTTGAATGATTGGTTTAGACCGAATCGTTTCTCCTTACAACCTACCTAATCAAAAGGATCCAAAAAGCTACATTCAATGTTTTCTCCGACTAGGTTCGACATATTTAATGTCCTCTCTCTATTAAACCCTAAGCTTACGCATCTTCCAAATTGTGGGAATCCGATTTTCTTGCATAGTCTCTAGAACATACGATTTGTTCTGCCTTGCCTCAATGACCTTATACGGTCCTTCCCAGATCGGGCTCAGATTCCTCATGTGTTCCTGCCTAATTGCTACATTCTATCTGAGCACCAAGTCTCTAACTTTGCATAATCTCCTAGGGAGTCTCTTGCTATGACACTTTTTAGTCAGTGCTTTATATGTCGACTGGTGTTTCACTGTGTTTTGGCGACATTCTTACATAAAATCCAATCTTATTCGTAAGCTTGATTCATTCATCTGTAGAATTATGTTGGAAGTCCTGGTCGTTTGCATGCTTACTTCAACCGGGACAAAAAAATTTGTTCCATAAACCAAACTAAAAGGATTTTCTTTGGTTGGTGTTCGAGTGGCCATTCGGTAAGACCATAAAACATGTAGCAACTTGTCTACCCAGTTTCCTTTCACTTTCCCTAGTCTTCTCTTGATTTCCTTTATAATTTTTCGGTTCGTAACTTCTACTTGGCCATTGGCTTGGGGGTGTCCGACGGATGATAATTTTTTATTTATACTATTATTCTCACTCCACTTCTTGAACGAGTTATCTGTAAATTGTTTCCCATTTTCTCTTATAATCATATATCGCAACACGTTTCTGCACACTATGTATCGCCACACAAATTTAACTATATTTTTCCGTGTGATGACAGCCACTGCTTCGGCTTCGACCCATTTTAATCCACTACAACATTTTGGAAATTTACTCTTCCCGGAGCTTCTGGGAATGGCCCTGCAATATCAATGCCCCACTATAAGAATTGACATGGACTAATCAGGCTCGTATACACTTTTAGAGGTAAAATGGGGATATTAGAATGCATTTGAAAGCTATAACAATTTTGATGAACGAGCACATATCTTTCGACTTGGTAGGCCAGAAAAAGCCAGTTCACAAGATCTTTTAGGTGATAGACTTTTTCACCGCGTGTGCTCCACATACTCCGACATGTATCTCATATATCACTCATTCTACTTAGTATGAGGTTAAGCATTTCATCTAAGGGGTTGAGTACCCCTTTTGATACAACCATCCTGCATACATGGTATGATTGGGCGCGATTACTCATATCCTTCGTGTGTCTTAGCAAGACGGCAGTACACCCGTTCATAGGTACTGCATAATGGGTGCCATCTAGGAATCAGGCTCATCTTGTATCTCTAAAACCTACTTCGGCTTAGTTTTTATACTCTTCTTATAAAAAATTTCTACTAGTACCTTTTACCAAAGCTAACTTTCTTAAGGCATCTTCCTCCTTGTTTTTGGATCTTCATACCTACATGATTTGCAAAGGACTTGAATCATTTGACTAATTCCATTTCCTTGGCCAGGTACTTCTTGATGTGTTCCTCCTTAGCCTCATATGATCCCTTAATTTTATTGACCGCTAGCATGAAGTCTCCAAACACATCCAACTATAAAATTTCCATGTTAAAAGCTAGCTGTAATCCTATAATCAGCACCTCATACTCTACTTCACTATTAGAGCATTCAAAGTCGAAATGCAATGCATATGTGACCGTTCCTCTAGTTGAACTGATCAATATGAACCTTGCTTTAGGTCCATCTCTACTTGACTCATCATCGTTATACAATGTCCACGTGCTTTTGATCGTGATTACTGCCTTTGACTCCTTCATGACACAAACATCGGTTTTTTCATCAAGTGGAATATTCGTTAAGAAGTCTGCTAATGTTTGGGCCATAATGTTACTATCGGCTTGTATGAGATATCATGCTCCCCTAGCTCAATTTCCTATTTCATCATTCGTCCGGACCTTTCTGGTTGCATCAATATTTTCCTTATTAGTTGGTTTGTTAGCACAGTAATGGGATGATCATGAAAATGCCTTCGCTATAGCCTATTTGTATAGGCAAGGGATAACATCAACTTTTCTATTAAGGAATAGTTCAACTCCGCTCCTTGGAGTACCCGACTTACAAAGTATATTGGGATCTGCTTATTCTCCCTTTCAACGATCAATATTGTACTTATAACTTCTCTGTTAGTGGATAGGTACACAACAAGTGGGTCATTCATCCTCGGGTTGGCCAACGTTGGAAGAGTCTATAAATGTTTCTCCAGCTTGCAACCTGATTCTTCTACTTTTTATATCTATGTTATAATGTTCTTCCCCATGTGATTTTTCATAGACTATAAGAATGGTAAGGATTGTTCTACTAGTTTGGCCAAGAACCTTCCTAAAGTGGCAAATTTATCATTTAGGCTCTACACATCCTTTACGGACGTCAATGTCTTCATGTTTATTTAGGCTCTCTCTCTAAGCTCCCTAAGCCCCCCTAAAGTCTAGGTAAACCCCTAGCACCCGAAGGAAGCCCCGAGGCTCCTGAAGCCCCAAGAAAAGATCCTTTCAGCTCGGAAACGCTGCACCAGCGAAGCCCGGTTTTTGAGAAAAACCCGTTGTACGTGAGCTACGCCTAACCTATCTTTAGTATAACTTGTGTTTTAATATAGTAATGTTATTAGGACCTTATAATAAGTACTTGAGCTATTATTATGTGTTATATAAGTATTGCTTAACGCTTATGTAATCGTAATAATAGCTAGACTATTAATTAGTCTCGGTGAATATTAGACTAACCCCTAGTGGTAATGATACTAGGTTTTGCCGAAGGAAAATTGTGTTAAGAGTAATGAAGTGTTGTCCGAGTGCCGAGTCACCACCTTCTCAGGTGAGTGCATAGTTACTTTTAGCTTACACATAGATATGAAGTATTTTATATAAATTACGTGTTGTGTGTGCATATTATCTGTATACTTGCTATCTATGTTGGATGAACAATTTTATACATGTTTTAAATGATTTAAACTGTATATGTATTTTATATCTACAAAATGTGTTGGGTAAAACATGGGTAGATGTAATAGTTGTTGCGTGACAAAATAAAATGATGAGATGCCTCGTTATAGATGTTATTGATGATCCAGTCATCTAGCGGAGTATAGATGATGACCACGGACTATTTTAGACAGTCCAGTGGAACACTAGCAGGCTCGCAACCTGTAGGTGTTTATTTGAACTGTGTGCTCACCAGGTGTACTCCATCCCCCACATGGTTGCCTTAAGGACATTTATTGCTGAGGAATCCCCTTAGCAGTAGTGTCCATCCCGATGAAAGTCCTTAGACTAGGTCCCTTGTGTTAGATGTTTTAGGGACGTAAAGTGAGGATAACGGGAACGGGTAATCGGGTTTGTTTGGTTTGATAAAGTTAATAAACTTATTTATTGTAGGTTGAAAACCCTATGTGGTCACCAGGCTCCCAAGCCTGACCCACTCAGTTTCTTGTATTACAAGTAGTGGCGCATGAGCATAAATGTGATGTCTTGGGATGAGAGATTAAGGGATTTTAGGTTAGTAAATAAGGAATAATGTAGTAAGGCCTATGTTGTATTGTTTATGCTTATGATATGTATCGAACATGACATCCCGAGTATTTTCAATGAAATACATTTCTATGGAAACGCTTTTGATAAATCTTTATCACATTTCGTTTTGGGACAAATTCCGCAACACTTTTATTTAAAATGTTACTCTTATTTTCAAGCAAAGCATAAACAAAATCAGTCTTTTCTAACTGTGAAAATGGGGATGTCACAGTTGGTATCAGAGCATTAGTTTAAGCGAACTAGGAATTTTTAGGATTACTAGATTTAAACTTAGAATGCTAAGCGATGATTGTGAGATGTGAGCAGTAGCTTATTTTAGGAATTGTGCCTAAAATGCTTTCTTGTGCTAAATGATTTGTGGCTGTTATGTTGTTATTTGTTCGTATCTATGGTCTATTGCCGACTGGATTTGCAAACCTTATGTGTTTAGGATTCTAAACGTACGACTACGATATTAGAACTAACATGTAAACGTTTCGGAGTGATAAGGATGATTTGAACATCAGTCTTAAATAAAGATCTAAATTCACCTTATTCGGTGTATAGATCAAGACGACAAGGACCCGTAGCGGAAACTTGAATGCAAATGGGAACTAGGATCAACCCCCAGTGATACAGCAAATACCAGTCATAGTAGAAGTTGCACCTGAGCCAATCACCATGGCTAGAGTACAAGCCATGATGCGTGCTATGTTAGCTGAAAAAAGGGAAGAAATGAGGTGGTTGATGCAAGAGCATAGGGGTGAAGCCACTATGCCCGTTGTACAACAGGAGTCAATTCCCGAACAATCAGAGGAAGGAAACTACAGTAGGTCAGTGGGCCAAGCTGATCCGTATGTTAATGTAAGAAACGGCCAAGACGATGTAGTCGAGAGAAACGGATGCAAGTACAAGGATTTTCTGACTTGCAAGCCATCAACTTTCACTGGAAAGGAATATCCGATCGGAGTCATGGATTGGATCTCGGAGATGGAGTTAGCTTTCACGGCGTGCGGTTGCAGAGGCAAGTTACAAACCACCTTTGCAGTGCATCAGTTACGAGGAGGCGTTGTGCGTTGGTGGAATACCCTCGGGAAGACTTTAAGCGCCAACGAGCCCCTGCAACTAACATGGGTAGAGTTTTTGGTGCAATTAAAACGAAAGTACTGCTCAGCTCAAAACTTGCTCGAGCTAGAGAACTAGTTCCTGACCCTGAAGAAGGGAAGCATGTCGATCGATGAATACACCAACAACTTCACAGAAAAGATGGATTTTGCCTTGTGTTTTGTTCCGGATGAGCTAACGAAAATTGATAAGTACGCAAAGGGACTTCCATGGGAGTACACGGTGCCAGTGCGCCAGGCGCATACTCTGGAGGCAGTTATTTGGGCTGCCAAGTCTGTGGAGGATATGATTAAGGGAAGAGCTGCCAACAAGGTTGAGGTTGGCGAGAAGAGGAAATTTGAAGGGTCTGCTAAACCCAACAAAAAGAAGAGCAAGTTCGGTTCAAAGAAGCTCGGGGGAGGAGAAAATGAATCGAAATGGTGCAAGAAGTGCAAGAAAAAGCACTCGGGAAAATGTAGCGAGGAAGTAACCTGCTACAAGTGTGGGAAAATAGGGCACTATGCCAATGAGTGCACCATCAACAAGAGGGTGTGCTACGAGTGTCGTGAAGAAGGGAATATTTCTAAGGATTGCCCAAAGAAGAAAGATACGGGAAGGCCCAACGTTCCACCAAAGCCAAAGGTGAGAGCCTTCCAGAAGATGCTCGAGGCTGCGAAGGAGGCAGCAGATGTCGCTTCAAGTACCTTTCTTGTAAATGGTTTTCTGCCAATATACTATTTGATTCTGGAGCCAAATACTCCTTTGTGTCATGTAAATTTGGTGGGAAACTAGCATTACCTATAGAAAAACTTGATAATGCCCTAATTGTAGAAGTTGTCAGTGGCAAGTTCGTACCTGTTAGTAATCGTATTAAGAACATAGTCATCGACCTAAATGGAAATGAATTCCACGAAGAGTTGTTGCCCATAGAGTTGAATGATTTTGAGATCGTTTTGGGGATGGATTGGCTTAGCGCCAATGATGCCAAGATATTATACCGAAAGAAGATAGTTAGGGTAAATCCCCCTAGAAAGGAGTCATTTATGGTGTACGAGGACAAACGTAGAGTGAATTCTGGAATCATCTCGCTGATGAAAGCCAGAAAATGTTTATCCAAAGGATGTGCATCATATTTGGCATTGGTGATTGATGCTAAGAAGGAAAAGAAGGAGGTGCAGAATATACCGGTTGTATGTGATTATTTGGAAGTCTGTCCCGAAGATCTTCCCGGATTACCACTTGATAGACAAGTAGAGTTTCGAATAGAGTTGTTACCAGGTACAACACCGATAGCAAAGACACCTTAACGATTAGCACCGATGGAGATGAAGGAGCTTATGACGCAACTTCAGGAGCTGTTGGACAACGGTTTCATTCGACCAAGTTCATCACCTTGGGGACCTTCGGTGTTATTCATGAAGAAGAAGGATGGAAGCATGAGAATGTGTATAGGCTACCGAGAGCTGAACAAGGCAACAGAGAAGAACAAGTATCCATTGCCGAGGATTGACGACCTATTCGATCAGCTGCAAGGTTCGAGCTACTTCTCAAAGATCGATCTTAGGTCAGGATATCATCAACTAAAGGTAAGAGAGCAGGATATTGAGAAAACTGCGTTCAGAACAAGATATGGACACTACGAGTTCTTGGTTATGTCATTTGGACTAACCAATGCTCCAGCAGCATTCATGGATTTGATCAATAGGGTTTGTAAACCATTCCTCGATAAATCCGTGATAGTGTTCATCGATGACATTCTAATATACTCGAAAAGTCTAGAGGAGCATGGCAAACATCTACGGAAAGTGTTGGAAGTGTTAAAGAAGGAGAAGATTTATGCTAAGTTCTCCAAGTGTGATTTTTGGATCCGAGAAGTCCAATTCTTGGGTCATGTGGTTAACCAAGAAGGGATAATGGTTGACCCAGCAAAAATAGAAGCGGTAATGAAGTGGGAACGTCCAAAAAGTCCCACGTACATTCGAAGATTTCTAGGATTAGCCGGATATTACCGACGATTTATCCAAGGCTTTTCTTCGATAGCTGCTCCATTGACAGCATTGACCCACAAAGGAGCTACATATACGTGGAGTGAGAAACACGATGAGGCATTTGAGAAGCTAAAGAAGAAGTTATGTGAAGCACCGATACTTTCTCCACCCGATGGATTTGAAGACTTCGCGGTCTATAGTGACGCATCTGGAGTCGGTTTGGGTTGTGTTCTGACCTAAAGAGAAAAGGTGATAGCATACGCATCTCGACAATTGAAAGATCACAAAAAGAACTACGCCACTCATGATCTGGAGTTTGCAACAGTAGTATTTTCCTTAAAGATATGGAGGCATTACCTCTATGGCACGAGGTGCAAGCTTTTCACTAATCATAAGAGTCTCCAGTATCTCTTTAATAAAAAAGAATTGAACATGAGGCAACGAAGCTGGCTAGAACTACTTAAGGACTGACTGTGAGATACTTTACCACCCTGGTAAAGCAAATGTTGTTGTTGATGCTCTCAGTCGAAATGTCAATCTTGAAAGGAAAAGGCCAAGAGCGTTGAGAATTGAAGTCGTCTCGACAATTGTGGAAAGCATCAGGAAAGCAAAAGAAGAAGCTTCAGAGAAGAATGACCGAAAAGAAGAACGTTTGGGAAAAACGTTAGTGTTAGGTACAAACAATCGAGGACAGAAGGTATTCCAAGATCGGATTTGGGTACCTAAGACGGGAGGAATAAGAGACCTTCTGATGGAAGAAGCACACAAGACCATGTACTCGATTCATCCCGGCAGCACTAAAATGTATAGAGACCTAAAACCCTACTACTGGTAGCCGACAATGAAGCTTGGTGTTGTGAAGTATGTGGTTGAATGTGTAACATGTGCAAGAGTTAAGGCACAACATTAGAAACCGTATAGGACTTTAGAACCTTTACCTATACCTATGGGTAAATTGGAAGACATCACCATGGATTTTGTGACTAAACTGCCAAGGACGAAGAATGGTCACGACATGATTTGGGTAGTCGTGGATCGTTTCACTAAGAGTGCACAGTTCATAGCAGCCAACAAGAAGTGGTCTATGGATAAGCTCGCAAATGCTTACTTGAAAGAGATAGTAAGACTTCACAGTGTTCCTCTTACGATTGTATCTGATCGTGATAGTCGTTTCACGTCGAGGTTTTGGAGGAGTCTACAAGAGGAATTGGGTATGAAATTATGTTTTAGTACGGCTTACCATCCACAGGCTGATGGTCAGAGCGAAAGAACGATTAAAAAACTAGAAGATATGCTAAGAGCATGTACCCTTAAGTTCCAAGGTAGCTAGGATGAGCACTTACCTCTGGTAGAATTTTCCTACAACAATAGTTTTCACTCGAGCATCAAGATGGCGCCCTACCAAGCTTTGTACGGACAGAAGTGTCATACATCGTCTTGTTGGCTAGAAGCCGGAGACAAGCAGTTTATGGGCCCCGAGATAGTCCATGAGACTGCTGAGAAACTGAAGGTGATTACGGAAAGGATGTTAGCAGCTCAGGATCGTCAAAAGAGCTATGCTGACAAGAAAAGACAACCGATGACCTTCGAAGTTGGGGATTCGTTTTTGCTTAAAGTCTCACCATGGAAGGGACTTATAAGATTCGGGAAACGAGGAAAGTTGAGTCCAAGGTTTATTGGACTGTTCAAAGTTCTTCAGAAGATTGGGAACCAAGCTTACAAGCTCGAATTACCCGAAGAACGAGATGGTATTCATAATACTTTCCATGTGTGTTATTTGAGGAAGTTCACGGGAGAAGTTCCCGACATAATCCCGATCTCAGTTTAAAAATGGACGAGAATAAAAGGCTGATCGAAGAGCCTGAGGCAATTGTTCACCGTAAGACTAACAAGTTACGACGTAAGATGGTCGACATAGTGCTAGTCCGATGGAAACATTCAAATGGGACGAATCTCACTTGGGAAACAGAAAGTGACATGATGAGCCGCTACCCACATCTGTTTGCTGATGCATGCTTCCGGGACGGAATCATCCTAGGGGGGGGGGGGAGAATTGTAACGCCCGGGTTTCAGGGCTAAGCGTTTTTGGGCGATGTAATAGTCTAGGTCTACTATTTTAACTCTTTTTGAAGTAATAAAGATGAAATATTTCAATTCTATGTGACTTATGTGTATTTGTGTGCTTATTACTTAATTATAAAGATATAATTAATAAAGAATAAAAATAAGCGTCAAAATTAAAGTGTGATATAAGTCTGATATCTTTACATGAATTTGTAGTGGTCGAAACAAGGATTTCGGGGATAGAAAGAACGCCGAAATCCAAGTTATAACGAAGAAGTTATGACCCGTCGAAGTTTACCGACGGAACCGGCACGGCACCGGGAAGCGTAGTGAATTTACAATAGAAGAATTTTTAGCCTTAGTAATCTAAACCAAAGTTTTAGAGTATATTAAACCAAGAAAATCCATAAAAAGAACGCTTAAATCTGACTTCGTATGAGGAAGTTATGATTTTTCAAAGTTTCGGCTTAGCAGTATACAGCCGGAAGTTCGAATTTTAGTTCGAGCGGTTTTTGGCTTACACGACCTAAATGAGAGTTGAAGATATAATTAATAGGAACTCGACGGTAAAAATACAGACGGAAACGGAGTCCGTATGAAGGAGTTACAAATTCTTCGCGGTCATTTAGCAGTCTAATCTCCTCCTACTGTTAAATTTAAATTGCTCGAGAATTAGCCGACGGGGTCTAAATGAAAGTTGTAGATCTTGTTTTTACCTACGCGTTGAAAAAAAGAACGTCAAAAACGGAGCTAGTATGCGAGGGTTGTGATTTTTCTAAGTTGGGAGGCTGATACGCGATATTGGATGATGTGGCACCACCAGAATTGGACACGTGGCAACACCAGAAGGCTGCCACATGCACCAACTCGGCGAGTTTTGGGTCAAGACTCAGTGAGTTCATCATATATTTTCACTATAAATAGAGGTGTCGGGCATTCCAACTTCCTCACACCTCACCCTTCAACTTTCTCTCTATACACTCTCTCTCTAAGCTCCCTACCCCCCCCCCCCCCTAAAGTCTAGGTAAACCCCCTAGCACCCGAAGGAAGCCCCGAGAAAAGAGCCTTTTGGCTCGGAAACTCTGCTCCAGCGAAGCCCGGCTTTTGAGAAAAACCCATTGTAAGTGAGCTACGCCTAACTTATCTTTAGTATAGCTTATGTTTTAATATAGTAATGTTATTAGGAACTTATAATAAGTACTTGGGCTATTATTATATGTTATATAAGTATCATTTAACGCTTATATAATAGTAATAATAGCTAGACTATTAATTAGTCTCGGTGAATATTAGACTAAACCCTAGTGGTAATGATACTAGGTTTTGCCGAAGGAAAATTGTGTTAAGAGTAACGAAGTGTTGTACGAGTGCCGAGTCACCACCTTCTCAGGTGAGTGCATAGTTACTTTCAGCTTACACATAGATATGAAGTATTTTATATAAATTACGTGTTCTGTGTGCATATTATCTATATACTTGCTATTTATGTTGGATGAACAATTTTATACATGTTTTAAATGATTTAAACTGTATATGTATTTTATATCTACAAAATGTGTTGGGTAAAACATGGGTAGATGTAATAGTTGTTGTGTGAGAAAATAAAATGATGAGACGCCTCGTTATAGATGTTATTGATGATCCAGTCATCTAGCGGAGTATAGATAACGACCACGGACTATTCGAGACAGTCCAGTGGAACACTAGCAGGCTCGCAACCTGTAGGTGTTTATTTGAACTGTGTGTTTATTTGAACTGTGTGCTCACCAAGTGTACTCCATCCCCCACATGGTTGCCTTAAGGACATTTATTGCTGAGGAATCCCCTTAGCAGTAGTGTCCATCCCGATGAAAGTCCTTAGACTAGGTCCCTTGTGTTAGATGTTTTAGGGACGTAAAGTAAGGATAACGGGAACAGGTAATCGGTTTTGTTTGGTTTGATAAAGTTAATAAACTTATTCATTGTGGGTTGAAAACCCTATGTGGTCACCAGGCTCCCAAGCCTGACCCACTCAGTTTCTTGTATTACAGGTAGTGGCGCATGAGCATATATGTGATGTCTTGGGATGAGAGATTAAGGGATTTTAGGCCTGTAAATAAGGAATAATGTAGTATGGCCTATGTTGTATTGTTTATGCTTATGATCTGTATCGAACATGACATCCCGATTCTTTATAATGAAATACATTTCTATGGAAACGCTTTTGATAAATCGTTATCATATTTTGTTTTGGGACAAATTCCGCAGCACTTTTATTTAAAATGTTACTCTGATTTTCAAACAAAGCATAAACAAAGTCGGTCTTTTCTGGCCGTGAAAATGGGGATGTCACAATGTGGTAACACGAAGATATGAAATATATAGATAAAGAAATTATAACTCACAAACTCAATATAGATCCTTCTTTCAGGCCTATACATCAAAAAAGAACGAAATTTGCACCCAAAAGGAGCCAAATCATTCAAGAAGAAGTTGAAAAACTTCTCAAGACGAGAATACAACAGAGGTAAAGTTCCCTAGATGGCTAGCCAACGTGATGGTGGTACAAAAGAAGATTGGAAAATGGAGAGTATGTGTGGATTAAATGGATCTCAATAAGGCTTTCCCTAAGGATCCTTTCCCTTTACCACACATAGACTCGATGATAAAGCCATGGCAGGACATGAGCTACTAATGTTCACGGACGCTTTATTCGGATTACAAAAAATACAAATGGAACCATCCGATCAAGAGGATGTTGCCTTTATAATGCCTATTGGTATATATATTTGTATTGTATTGCCTTTTGGTCTTGAAAATGTCGAGGCAATATACCAAAGATTGGTGAATCGAATGTTCAAATAAAAACAAGGGGACACCATGGAAGTCTACATTGATAACATGGTGGTCAAGTCAAAAAGAGTTAAAGATCACCTCAGGGATCTTCCAAGAAGACTTCGATATATTACACGAATACAATATGAAGTTGAATTCTTCCAATTCTAACTTTAGAATGAAGAAATGCAAGTTCCTTGGTTATATTGTCACCGAGAAGAGTATAGAAGTGAATCCTGGCCAAATCAAAGCCATAATTGATCTAAGATCCCCAACGTCAACCAAAGAGATCTAGAGGTTGACTTGAAGAGTTGAAGCTCTCAGAGAGGTGCAAACCTTTCTATGATGTCTAAAAGAAAAATAAGAAGTTCGAATGGACTAAGGAGCATGAAGATGGCTTCCAAGAAATTAAAAAATATTTAAGTTCAACATCCCTATTAGTGAAACCATTAGATGGGGAACCACTCCTCCTATATCTTTCAGTATCCTCAAATGTTGTAAATGCAGTTCTAGCCAAGGATATCAAGCAGGATCAACATACAATTTACTATGTAAGTAAAAGTATCCTAGATCCTGAGACCAAGTATTCTCATCTCGAAAAACTAATACTTGCACTATTTACACTTCTAGAAGAAGAAAATATGGGAAAATGGATGCTCTTCCCGGACGGGGCATCCAACTTCAGAGGAACGGGCCTAGGGATCATGCTAAAATTTCCACAGGGGAATATCCTACCCCATCCCATTATCTATAAATTTGACGCATTCAACAATGAAGCATAATTTGAAGCACTTATTATGGGACTACAACTAGTTAAGGATCTTTAGGTATACATCGGTTCATTATTAATAACTAACCATTTTAATGGATCTTATGCAGTAAAAGGTGAAAGATTAGCATGATACTTTAAAATACTTACAACCTTAGCCTCAGAATTCAAAAACTTTAGCTTAGTCCAAGTTCTTAGAGAAGATAATACTGAAGAAGACGCACTAGCTAACCTATGATTTTCTCTCAGGATCCCGCCAGAAACCAAGATCCCGATAGTCCACATAGTGATCCCGGTAATAGAAGATCCAACTAAGAAACTAGAAGACCTCGCTACCCATGACCAAACAACTCGCATTGCAGAAATCGAAGATCCTTACCTCCAACCCTCTAACCATGATCTCAACACTCAGGATCCTAGACCAAACAATCAGGATCCTCAATAACATCCAAGATCAATGACCTAACCTATTATAACATACCTCTAAAATGGAACGATCCTAAAATAAGAAAAAAGAAATAGATCATTCAAAATGAGGGTCTCACACTTTGTGATGGTCCAAGGAGTGTTGTACAAAAAATCCTTCGCTTGCCCATATCTAAGGTGCCTACAGGATCACAAAGCTGTAAAAGTCTTGAAATACATACAAGAAGGGGTTTGTAGAAACCATATTGGGGGCAGATTGTTATGTTGCAAAGTGGTAAGAATGGGATACTATTGACCAACCATGAAGAAATATGCCTTCTTATATGCTCAAAAAAGTGATGATTGTCAATGACAAAGCAACATCCTTCACCAACCGGTAGGAGCTCTACATCCCATCATTTCACATTGGCCATTTATGAAGTGGGGAATGGACATGGTTGGTAAATTGCTTAAGGTATCAGGAGAAAAAATTTCATTCTAGCAATGATAGATTATTTCTCAAAATGGATAGAAGTTGAGGGTTTTGTTCAAGTAAGAGACAAGGAGATAGTCTAATTCATCAAGCATAACATCCTTACCAGATTTGAGATCCCTACAAAGATCATATGTGAAAACATATCCTAGTTCATAAGCAAAAGAACATGGATTTTTGCACTATTTGGGGGATCAAAATGGTAACTTCCACCCTAATTCACCCTCAAGCTAACGGACAAGCCGCGTCCAGTAATAAAATCATAGTTAACAACCTGAAGAAAATATTAGGCAAAAAGAAGGGAAGATGGACTAAGGAAATTCCTTTTATACTATGGGAAAATAGGACCATAATTGACGACAAAAGGTCAAAAGCATACTGCTTAGTGTTGGGAGCAGAAGTCATGATCCCCACAAAAGTAGTAATCCCAACGACAAGATAACAGCTCCAGACAGAAGACAACAACAATAGGATCCTATTTGAGGATCTTGATACTATTGATGAAATAAGGGACCTCGCCAAGATCTACATTACAACTCATCAGCAAAGGATCACTAAAGCCTACAATAGGAATATTAAGATCCTAAGATTCCAAGTAGGCGACTTGGTTTTAAGGAAAGCATTTCAAAATACCAAGGATCCCAAAGATGGTAAGCTAGCACTTAAATGGGAAGGCCTCTATCTTATCGATTCAGAAGCAGGAAAGGGGGAATATTAGTTGGCTACTCTATAAGGAAACTTCTTACCAAGTTCATGGAACGCAATACACCTCAAGACATATTTCATGTAAGTCAAAGTCACAAGGTTTCATTATGAGAAGTGGTGGGTCACTCAATTGTATAAATTTGATGATGTAAAATATATAAACTATAGTTAGATAGTTAATCTGGAGATATGCTGATGGAAGTTCATATGTCGAAGACTGAAGAGCATCCCCTGATGACTGAAAGACCCTGAAGACTCTATCAGCACCAAAGGCATGAAGACACCATCTACTAAAGACTGATTAGTGCTTCCAAATGCTGATGGAAATTCATATGACACAAAAATCAAGTGATAAGCTGATGAGACTCGTTGATGGTACCATATGTTGAAGCTGAAGTTGACTCTAAACCTAAAGCTAATCTCGCTGAAGCTTACATTGATGCCCTAATCAGTATGACTTCCTGAAGTTGATGCTCTAATCAGCTTCTGATGTGTTGGTGTTGATATATGAATCTTGAGAAGATCTGATATGATACACTCCTTTTATACCATAATTGTTGATATGTAGATTAGATACAATCCCTTGATTATAGGATTTCTCTAGACTAGATTAATATATATACAACATTAGGGTGAAACCCTAATGTGTGGCTTGGTGTCATCATTAGCTTTATACCAATCATCTTTGTGACAACCTATTTTCTAGGTGAAAACAAACCATTTCTTGGTGAAAGAAATTTTTGTGATACTTCTGTGTTCTTCATTATTCTTTCATGTTTATATTTGACCTACGGATCTACAAAGGTCTGAGGACTTTCAATTGGTATTAGAGCATACTAGAACATTCGTTCTAGGATTTGTTAAAGATTCAGAAGTTCATTCACTATTCAGATACTCGAAAATCAGAAGGAAAAGAAGAAGAAGATATAAAGAGTATTTCAGACATTCAAAAGAGAGAATATGGTATTTTTCTTATTTTTTGTATTATGTAACTATATATGGTATGTTCGGTCCTTATAATGTTTCTTAGATGAGAGAAGAATTCATAAGTGGAAGGATCAATAAAGATACAAACATTCTTGATGAAGAAGAAAAACATAATATTTTAAAAAATAAAAGGGCAACTGATTCAAGCCCGTTGTCATGTTTTCCAGATCTGATGTACGATCCAAAGGCTCATCTATCTATATTCTTCATTGCTGAACTTGATCTGAAAGACAAAATCATCAATAAGAATCAAGAAGATATAGAAGACTTATCAAAGATTCTGGTTGAAAGGGAGAAAGAGGTGTTAGATCTAAATGAAAAGATCAAAGAAAAGGTTGTGAAGAAAAGTTTTTCATTGATAAGTGTTCAAACTGAAGATGCACCTATGGAATGTTCATCAAGAAACTCTTTTTTTCACCGTAATGAACATCACATCAGCTCTTGCACCAACAAGCCTCACGATGACAAGCTTCAAGCTAAGAGAGTTCGCACTGTCAAGACTTCACACGCTAACAAATTAGTTCACACTGATAAGTTTCTTCTAGCTGACAAGACTTTTGACACTCTCAAGTTATCTAAAGCTATGACGTTTCCAACTCGTCCTGTCAAGATTCAAGCTCCATCTCTAAACATCAGAAGAGTTCAAGCCGGTCAGTCTTCTAATATTTGTTTTGGGTTTAATAATAATTCTTACATGGAAAATGAACAAAGACAAGGAAGAAGAGGCAACAAACAATGAAGGTTTATATTTGCATAATTAGTTCATATTAAGTATACATTTTTATTCATTTATTAGCTAAATTATTGAATTTTATGGACAAAAGGTACTTAAAAGTGTTTGAATTATGTTTTCAGTCCAAAAATGAAGCTCGGAAGCGAAAGGAAGCAGGAGAAACAGTTAGAAGTTCGAGAATGGAACAAAGAAGAGAAACATTGAAAAAAGCACCTACTCGGCGACTAGGGCGACTACTCGGCGAGTCCGATCGAAGAATCGAGAAGATAAAGACTCGGGATCCCAGAGAGTTATCACAATACGGGGAATGTGAGATGGACTCGACGAGTCGCCACCTGACTCGACGAGTCGATTCATATATATAAAGATAACTCCACAGAATGATATGAAACAAATTCTGGGGAGATTCAGAAGAGTTTTGCTGCGATTAAGAAGTCAGAAAACCCTAGAAGACGAAGTCATAAGCTAGAATTCAATCCCGAAGGATAATTGAGGCAAAATTTCATCATTCCACTTAATCTTTTGTTTTGTCATTATGGTTAAACAATTAGACTCTGTATGTTTGCTATTATTTACTTCAATTATGAGCTAAAACCTTTAGACTTCTGTTTGGGGATACAAAATTGATAATATGGTTTGATTGATTGGTAGGATTAATTCTAAGTTGGTGAATTTTTGTTATTCTAGCTTGCTAAAGAACCTTGTGTGTGAATAACAATTTTTTCTGTTAATAGGAAGATAATTGATTAGCATGAACATCTATTGATTATTAACCTCATATGCTATGTGATCACTATGCCATATGTCTAGGATTAATGAACATGAAACTAGAGTTAATAAGAAAATTGAGTAAATTCATGTGCAAGCTTGTGTGATTACCATCAACAAGAAGTTAATTAAAAGATTAAATTAGTTAACTATTGTAAGTCTAAAATAATCCGAATAATTAATCTAGTAAATCTAATTAAATTAGACAACTGACCACTGTTTAAGTTAGTTTATTTGCTAAGGATTAGTGTAGTGAATGTGAATCTAATTACTTGAATCGGTAACCAACAAAAGAATTAATCCATTGCACCATTACCTTGAAATCAACAATAAGATCAATTGAGTTGAACTAAACAGAAGTTCCTTCCCAATTATTGAATCTAGTTAATTCTTTGTTTTCTTGTTAGTAATAGTTAGCAAGTTTCTAGTCTTGTAAAACTAGAGAAAACCCTACTTAATTAATTTAGATTAAATTAGTTTTTAGTTTTAATTTGTTGTTCCCTGTGTTCGATATCCTACTTATTCAACTATATCACAATTGATAGGTTCACTGCCTTTTGTGTGTTATTTGATAATTAAAAGTAGGTTTAAAACTAAGTGAGTTTGCACACATTGATAGGTTCACTGCCTTTTGTGTGTTATCTGCGGATGGATTCGAAAAGTTGTAATTCTAGATTATGTATGCTTGGGTTTCATAATCATTATTCCTAAGCATATGATTTAGTATTCACATAGACATATGAGGTTAACAACTAAGAGATGTTTATGCAGCTTAATTGTCTTCCAATTAACAGAAAATAATTGTGATTAATGCATAAGGTTCTTTAAATAACTTAATTTAATAAATCACCAATAAACAATTAACCAAAAGCTAAGAATTAAACCATAGGAGTTCCTTGGTATTCCCCAAACAGAAACAAAAACGTGTTTAGCTCATAGTTGCAGTAAAAACAAACACAAAAACAAGTCTAGCTAGATTAAACATACTCAATTCCTAAAGCTAAGTGGAATGATTAACCTAGTTGCTTCAATTCTTCAAAAGGTTGAAGATTAGAATTCCTCAGCGTCTTCAAGGGTTCTCAATCATAGTTGGATCTTCAAAAAACGCCAGAAAAGTAGTCCCATTGGATAAAGGGTCAGTTTTTATAGATATCTCAAAACAGGGTGTACTCGGCGAGTAGCAGACCCAACTCGCCGAGTAGACTTATTGTTATTCGTCTTGAATCAGGAGTCGTGGCTATCTTATGGAATATTCAGCTGGACTCGCCGAGTAGGCTCGTGTACTCGTCGAGTAGGTAAGTTTTTGTCCCTCAATCTTCTTTCTTTGGTCTCTAATTTCTTTCCCTTGTTCCCTTTCACTCCAAAGCATGTCTTTTGGACTGAAAACAAAATTTAAACAATATTAAGTACCTTTTTTTCCATATTATTCACATAAGTAGTTAAAAATGTATGCTAAATAATCAACTAATTATGCACATATCAAAATACCCCACACTTGACTTTTGCTTGCCCCCATGCAAAACTGAATTTTAAACATATAGAATTACATATGACAATTCCAATCTAACCCAACCATTATGCCAAGACCGCAACACATGCGTTTGTCTCTAAAATTGTCCTAAGTACCCCCATACTCCAAATACTCACAATCCTCATAAACATTCGCCCACTCACCCCGAACTATGCTCATTTTATGCAACCCTCCGAATCCATCCGCAGAAAACCTCTTACCCTCAAGGTATTTTTAATTGAGCAACCTAAGCATACATAATCTAGAATTACAACTTTACGATACCACTATGGAGCTTTCTTGAATTCTTTACTTCCTTGACATTTGATCTTTAATTTCTTTGAATTCACCACCTTGTTGTTTGATTTTTGGTATCTTCAACTTTTTGAATCTTCGGAATTTTCGATCTTCTAATTTCATACTTAACTTTGATGCTCCAAAAATTCTTCAAAATTTTCTTGTAATTCTCTCTTTTTTTTAACATGTAACTCACTTTTTTCACTCAAAACCCTACATGCTTAAGCAGGGGCGCTCAACTTCAACCTTTATTGGTTAGCGATAATAATTTTCCTGGATACATTTCAGGTTTAGGCTACTAAACATATTGCATCCCTCAGGCTGAGCAGGGTCGTGTTTTTGTCCCATGATTTCACTGGAATAAGGAAGCCACAAATGCACTAGAACGTATATAGGCTCAACTAAACATTTGGGTTTTCATGCAATCATCAACACAATTCTAATATGGAATCCTAATTTGCTCTTACCAAAATTTTCTAATTTAAATCCCTAAGTAATATTTTTGGTATGTAACAATTTTTAAAATTAGCCTATATTAAGATTCTAAATTTTCTAATATGTGACCAACCCCCTACCCCACACTTATTTTATGCAATGCCCTCATTGCATACTATGCAAAAAATAAAAATGCAAATATATAGAGGGAATTGGAACAAACTCCCCTGGGGTAGCAGTCGATAGGTTGATACTCTCTTCTTTAGCTCCTTCTTCTCTTGACTTTAGCCATGGGAACAGCTCATCCATGGCTTGGGTGTCATGTCTCGTGTGGTTGACAGCTCGAAGATCTCACGGAACAAGCTTCTTAGAAAATCTCCAGTGACAATTCTTGACAAAAAGTGGACAGATACAGCAGTAAAAATGCTCAAAGCAGTTCTGGGAATCGAAAATTGGCAATCTACTCGGCGAGTAGTGTCGTGGACTCGGCGAGTATCTCTTGACTTGGAACGATATCGTGTAATATCTCAGGTACTCGCCGAGTAGATTTTGTGCACTCGGCGAGTAGGCGCTGTTTTGCCAAAACTGGTCCAGCTGACGTTCCTTTCGACTCTGGTTTTGAAACTGGAAATGCAAACTGACCCTCACTCTAATTCCTTCAACAGCAACACTCTCCATTACTCTCGACTCTCACGGACTCAATCCTAAGGACAAGACTCCATACTTTTCTTGAAAATCTCTCATTCCTTTCTTGCCCCTCACAAATTAGTATGCCTCCTAATCTTCTATCCCTGAAAAAAAAAAAAGACAACTAAAAGTGACAATAATAATCAACCCCACAAAAAGAAACATCATCCAAGTGTTTAACATTTGTTCAAAACATAACATCATAAAAACATAAAAAAACTTCATTCTTCATCTTCCATGTCGGCTCCTCCCACGCCACTTCCTCCTTCTCCATCTCTTCTCCTCATTCGCTTGTCCCAACTCATAATATATGGATATTCGGGACCGGGTCTTGGGGCAATATTCATCTGTTGGAAAAGGTATTCAAAAGATTTGTTATTATAATTCACCCCTTGTCCAATGTCACTCAAGTAACGTCGGTACTCCAATTGGTTCCATCCATCATTGTCCTCCTCCACCGGAATAACCGGTGGGTCTTCCCGCATCTGCTCGCTACGTTGTCGGACCCGCCTTCCCGGCTCCTCAGGAATTGTCGGCTCGTCTTCATGCGAAATGGTGAATGAGTCGCCAAATTTCTCAACTATCCGTGCCCTCCGATATAGTGCAGTGTTGAATGGTGGAGGGTGGATAACCGTGAGTGCCCGAGCTTGTTGCATATCTAGGATCCCATACGACTTTGCTAGCCTAGTCACAAACATGCCTCCATTGATTTTTGAGTTGACTTTTTCTTTAACCGCCCCTTCAGCGAGGAATTTGGCAATGCAATATGGGAGGTTGCAAAAAGCGTCGGGAGTAATAATACTCCATAAATAGAAGATGTCGAGGGTTGGGACCTTGTCCCAATCCTTCCTCATGTTGATGGTGCTAGCCACAAAACGGTGGATGAGGCGGTGGATTGGTGAGCGAATGTGGCCTTCTTGGGCGGTGGAAGGGATATACACCCGATTAGCGATCGTGTTCCACCATGTAGAGTCCACCACTGCCTCTGGGAGTTCCTTATGGCAATTTTCCAGGAAAGTTTCAAAATCTTCAGACAGCATCGTGCTCTGATCATAAATACCCAATCTCCATGAAAACTCAGCAATGTTGCAGTGTCGCAGATCCCCGCCCAAAGAAAAAGAAATTGTGTTGTGGTTGTAATACTCACTACCACCTCGGAATGAGATGGTAGCAAAGAATTCCCAACACAGCTCGGCGTATACAGGCTCTTGAATCTTGAATAGTTGTAACCAACCATCACATGTGATGGTGATATACCCCAGATTGCATTCCTTCACCAAGTAAGGCGTAAGCTCCTCCTCCAATCCTACATTTCCTAGCCACCCCCAGTCAACTGCATTTTGGTAGATGGATTTCCTTTTGTCTGAGCGCTTCCAGCCTGTTTTTGGCCATTGTTTGTGATGACTTGGAAGTGAGTTGTTGAAAAGAAAGCCATGGAATATCACTTTGGCTTCCCCCACGAGAAGACTGCCCCCTTCTGGCCATTGTTCCTGCATAAGAATATCAAAAACACACAAACAAACAATACCCAATAATTAAAAACAAAGGAATCTGGGCTGAATAGTCATCTACTTGCCGAGTAGGATGAACAGCGGGACTGTCTGGTGCCGGACCTATGTATACTGTCCAAAAATCCAAATTTTTCATAGGGGTTTGTTGTAATGACCTATCTAACCATAAATCATAAAGAAATTCATCCTAACATTACCTAATTTATGGCTAATTTGAAACCCTAGAATTTGAGGAAACCCCCAAATCCGAAATCAAGCAAAATCGGGGCAAATCTATGATAAAGATCGAACCTTTAACGAGTTTATAGTGTAAAGATGTTACCTTTTTCTTTGAATGATGAAGATTGAGTGGAAAATTGGAGAGAATCGGACGAAATCGCTAAAATCGCCGGGGCTGCTTAAGAGTTTGATGTGCACGGCGAGTATGGGGATGAAATGGGTGAAAACCCTCTTTTTTATAGTTTTATATTTCAACCGTGTAAATTGGCTACTCGCCGAGTACAAATGTCGTTACATGTTTTATCAGTCTACTCGGGTAGGTACTCGCCGAGTATACGTGCCTACTCGGCGAGTAAACCTTGCAGTTTGAAAAAATTATGATAATTTTGAAAAATTAATGTATTTTCTCATGTTTTTAAGCCATCCACCCCACACTCTAGGCATTGCTTGTCCTCAAGCAGTTATGTTCTTAAAAATAGATGAAGAAAAGAAAAAATAATGAAAATAAAGAAAAGGAAAGAAAATGCAAACTTGAAACTCGGGTTGCCTCCCGAGAAGTGCTTCTTTTTAGGGAGTCATTAGCTGGACTCCTCCCCTTCTACGTGGTTGCAACCCCTTCCAGCAGCAGCAACTCTTCCATTCCTTCATTCCGGGGAACTCCTTCTTCATACTTTTTGACCCTATGACCATTGACCTTGAAAGGTGTGCCATATCTTGATAATAGCTCTATAGCACCATGTGGAAACACCGTCTTTACTAGAAAAGGACCATCCCATCTTGACTTGAGTTTTCCCGAGAAAAGCTTTAGTCGTGAATTGAAAAGCAACACTTTTTCGCCTTCATGAATTTGTTTATCTTTAATCCGTTTGTCATGCCACATCTTGGTCTTCTCTTTATAAAGCCATGAACTAGAATATGCATCATTCCTTAGCTCCTCAAGATCATTCATTTGCATTAACCGGTTGCTCTTTAGTTCCTCCATGTTGAAGTTACACCTCTTCAAAGCCCAAAACGCCTTGTGCTCTAGCTCCACCGGTAAATGGCATTGCTTTCCATAAACTAACCTATATGGTGTAGTACCAATAGGTGTTTTGAAAGCTGTACGAAAAGCCCAAAGTGCATCATCTAGCTTATCCGACCATTCCTTGCGGTTGCTCCCCACCGATTTCTCCAAAATTCGCTTTAAGGCTCGATTTGTTACTTCGGTTTGTCCACTAGTTTGTGGATGGTATGATGTGGAAAACTTATGGGTTACCCCATATTTATTTAACACTTTTTCCAATTGGTCATTGGCAAAATGTGTGCCTCGGTCACTTATAAGGGCTTTCGGGACTCCAAATCGTGAAAATAATTTCTTTAAAAACCGCACCACCACCCGACCGTCATTTGTTGGTAATGCTTGTGCCTCCGCCCATTTGGATACAAAATCCACCGCCACTAGTATGTATTTGTTCCCTTTAGACATGGGAAATGGTCCCATGAAGTCAATTCCCCACACATCAAACACCTCGCACACTTGGATACTATGTTGTGGCCTTTCATTTCGAGATGAAATGTTTCCCACTCTTTGACAAGCATCACATTCTTTGACAAATTGGGTTGCATCTTTAGAAATTGTGGGCCAATAAAACCCAATGTCAAAGATCTTCTTTGCCATGTAGTGTGCTCTATGATGTCCACCCGTGGGCCCCCTATGACAATGCTCTAATATTTTCCGTCTTTCCTTCCCGAATACGTATCTCCGTATGATCCCATCCGCATAACTCCGGAAGAGGTATGGATCGTCCCAAAAGTAATATTTTAAATCGGAAAAGAATTTCTTCTTTTGTTGACTGCTAAAATCTTTCGGGATGTATTTTGTAGCTAAATAATTAGCTATGTCTGCGAACCATGGCTCTTCTCCCACGGTCACCATAATGTACTCGTCCGGGGAGTCGTCTCCATCTTTATCTTCTTGTAATTGCGGGTTCTCCAGCCTTGACAAGTGGTCAGCTGCTACATTCTTCATTCCTTTCTTGTCTCGTATCTCTATGTCAAACTCTTGAAGAAGTAGCACCCATCATATCAGTCTTGGCTTGGCATCCTGTTTTGCAAACAAATACTTGATAGTCGAGTGGTTAGTAAAAACAGTAGTTTTGGATAAAACCAAGTAAGGGCGGAATTTATCAAAGGCATACACCACAGCTAATAATTCCTTTTCAGTGGTCGTGTAATTCTCTTGGGCTAGATTTAGAGTCTTGCTAGCATAGTATATGGGTCGAAAGTGCTTATCAACCCTTTGACCAAGGACAGCTCCTAATGCAAAGTCACTAGCATCACACATAATCTCAAGTGGTAAGTTCCAATTTGGTGCAATAATGATCGGGGCATTAGTTAATTTTTCCTTTAAACATTCAAATGCCTCAAAACATTCTTTAGTAAAAGTAAATGGTGCATCTTTTAGTAGTAATTGTGTTAGAGGTCTAGTTATTTTGGAAAAATCTTTTATGAAACGCCGGTAAAAACCCGCGTGTCCTAGAAAACTCCTAATGCCCTTCACATTAGTTGGTGGGGGTAATTTTGCAATGGTGTCAATCTTTGCCCGATCCACTTTAATTCCCTTTTTGGAAACTTTGTGGCCCAAAACTATACCCTCCTTGACCATAAAGTGACATTTCTCCCAATTGAGGACCAAGTCGGTTTTTTCACACCTAGCAAGCATTAAGTCAAGATTTGTGAGACAATCATGGAAAGAAGATCCAAAAACGGAAAAGTCATCCATAAAGACTTCCATGAATTTTTCCACCATATCGTGGAATATGGCTGTGATACACCTTTGAAAAGTCGCGGGTGCATTGCAAAGCCCAAAAGGCATGCGTCTATAAGCAAAAGTCCCACTTGGGCAAGTGAATGTGGTCTTTTCTTGGTCCATTGGGTCTATGGGTATTTGAAAATAACCCGAGAATCCATCTAGAAAGCAATAGTAGCTATGGCCCGATAGTCTTTCTAACATTTGATCAATAAAAGGTAAGGGAAAATGGTCTTTACGAGTGGCATCGTTTAGCTTTCAATAATCGATGCACACTCTCCAACCAGTTACCGTTCGTGTCGGAATTAGCTCGTTCTTTTCGTTGGTTATGACTGTCATCCCTCCTTTCTTGGGCACCCACTTGGACCAGACTCACCCACGGACTGTCGGAAATGGAATAGATAATTCCCGCATCTAAGAGTTTGACCACTTCCTTCTTGACTACTTCTTACATGTTTGGGTTTAACCTTCTTTGGAGCTGTACAACCGGCTTTGCTCCTCTTCCTGATTGATCTTGTGGGAGCAATAAGATGGGCTTATTCCCTTGATGTCGGTGATATAGCTAATTATTTAGCTACAAAATACATCCCGAAAGATATAGCTAATTATTTAGCTACAAAATACATCCCGAAAGATTTTAGCAGTCAACAAAAGAAGAAATTCTTTTCCGATTTAAAATATTACTTTTGGGACGAGCCATACCTCTTCCGGAGTTGTGCGGATGGGATCATACGAAGATGCGTATTCGGGAAGGAAAGCCGGAAAATATTAGAGCATTGTCATAGCGGGCCCACGGGTGGACATCATGGAGCACACTACACGGCAAAGAAAATCTTTGACATTGGGTTTTATTGGCCCACAATTTTTAAAAATGCAACCCAATTTGTCAAAGAATGTGATGCGTGTGTAAAACCAACTAGTTTTAATCCTACTAACTTAAACACAAAGACAAACACACAAAAGGCAGTGTACCTATCGATTAGCAGTTTAGTTAAGGTAAGTAGGGTATCGAACACAGGGAACAGTAAACAATTAAAATAAATGCTAATAAAACAAGTAATAGAAAAAGGGTTTTCTCTAGTTTTACAAGACTAGAAACTTAGGTGTGCTTAAGTTTCTAGTCTTGTAAAACTAGAGAAAACCCTTTTTCTATTACTTGTTTTATTAGCATTTATTTTAATTGTTTACCGTTCCCTGTGTTCGATACCCTACTTACCTTAACTAAACTGCTAATCGATAGGTAAACTGCCTTTTGTGTGTTTGTCTTTGTGTTTAAGTTAGTAGGATTAAAACTAGTTGGTTTTAATATGGACTCGACAAGTCGCCACCTGACTCGACGAGTCGATTCATATATATAAAGATGACTCCACAGAATAATATGAAAAAATTCGGGGACGATTCAGAAGAGTTTTGCTGCGATTAAGAAGTTAGAAGACCCTAGAAGACGAAGTCATAAGCTAGAATTCAATCCCGAAGGAGAATTGAGGCAAAATTTCATCATTCCACTTAATCTTTTGTTTTGTCATTATGGTTAAACAATTAGACTCTGTCTGTTTGCTGTTATTTATTTCAATTATGAGCTAAAATCTTTAGACTTCTGTTTGGGGATACAAAATTGATAATACGGTTTGATTGATTGATAGGATTAATTCTAAGTTGGTAAAATTTTGTTATTCTAGCTTGCTAAAGAACCTTGTGTGTGAATAATAATTAATTTTATGTTAATAGGAAGATAATTGATTAGCATGAACATCTATTGATTATTAACCTCATATGCTATGTGATCACTATGACATATGTCTAGGATTAATGAACATGAAACTAGAGTTAACAAGAAAATTGAGTAAATTCATGTGCAAGCTTGTGTGATGACCATCAACAAGAAGTTAATTAAAAGATTAATTTAGTTAACTATTGTAAGTCTAAAATAATCCGAATAATTAGTCTAGTAAATCTAATTAAATTAGACAACTGGCCACTGTTTAAGTTAGTTTATTTGCTAAGGATTAGTGTAGTGAATGCGAATCTAATCACTTGAATTGGTAACCAACTAGCTTATGACTTCGTCTTCTTGGGTTTTCTGACTTCTTAATCGCAACAAAACTCTTCTGAATCGTCCACGAATTGTGCTATGGGGTAGGGGGTTGGTCACATATGAGAAAATTTAGAATCTTAAGTGAAAGTTTTTGGCGCCGTTACCGGGGAACGGTTCTAAAATTAGCATTAAATTCTAGTTTAATCGATCCTTTGTTTGGGATTTATCTTGCACAAAGTTATTTAAAAAGTAATTCAGTAAGTAGAATTAGTTTCAATAAAATTCCGTTTTTAGAATAACTAGAATTTTTTTTTAGTTTTTGCCTTGAACTCGCCAAGTGCATTCGTGCAGACTCGGCGAGTACATCGCTGTTTCAGCTTTAATTTTTTATTTCGTTTTTGTTCGTTTTACGCGTTTTTTTTTGTTTTGTTTACAGTTGTTTCATGACCCGAGGATCTGATACACCTCTGGTCCCTCCTTTTGAAGACCCGGAATCCACACTAAGAAGGAGCAAAGGCAAAACCGTTGGAGAATCCACTTCTTCAAAGAACTCACCACTCAAAAACTTGAAGTCCGTTTTCAGGAAGAAGAGGAGCAGCAAAACGTGAGCATCTAGTGCCTCGTTGACAATTGAAGACCCAATTCAAGAAGATATCGAGTACGAAACCGAGGAAGAAGAAGAACCCACATACGAGCACGACTCCAGATTGGAAGACGATTTAGCTATCACTATGGCTAATATCGATGAAATCCCCATGGGGGAATGGAAGAAGAGGATGCGCGATGACACCGGGCCGGGACTTGTGCAGCCCGCAATTCCCGCGACCGCTACTTTCGAACTAAAAGGCCATATTCTCGCTCAACTCAAGGAGATTCATTTTTACGGGAAGGATCACAAACACGCCTACAAGCACTTGGACGAAGTGAATGATGTGGCCGACTACTTCAATGTACCGAATGTTCCACGCGAGACCCAACTTCTTCGCATGCTTCCAGTCACGTTTAAAGGGGCTGCAAAAGATTGGCTAAAGTCACTTCCTCCCGGATCGGTCACCACATGGGCCAAGATGAAAGAAGAATTCATAGACCATTTTTTCCCGCCCTCCAAAATAGCCAAGCTAAAGAAAGCCATTGCCAACTTCGAGCAACAACCCGGAGAATCTCTTTATGAAGCTTGGGAAAGGTACAAGAGCTTGCTTAGAAATTGCCCACACCATGAACTTAATAGCCAACAAGAGGTCTCCATTTTCTATGATGGAGTCAATGTCACTACAAGGCAATTGCTCGATTCCCAAGGCCCGCTCACGAAGAAGGTGCCCCCGGTAATAAGGAGTTAATTGAAGAATTCTCTAAGCACTCTAGAGAATACCACAATCCAAGAAACAAAGTAAGTCGGGGAGTAGTGAACTCGGCAAATGATAGCATGGCGGCGGTGATAGCTAAGCTTGATAGTCTTGATAGAAGAATGGCAAAAATGGATCAAGCAATCCATGCTATTAGGGTGGGATGTGAAAATTGTAGAGGGCCCCATCTCACAAAGGATTGTGATTTGGATGCGAATGGAAATAAGAAAGCTCAAGTCTTCTATTCAAGTGGCGATCGATACGACAAAAATTGGCGAAAACCTAAGAAGGAATGGCTCCCATACGAAGAGAATAAGAAGGCTAAGGAGGAAAAATACAAGCAGAAGGAGAGGGGACTATATCCAAAGGAAGAACCGGTAGAAAAGAAAGCCGATTTAGAAGAATTATTCACTAGATTCATAGCCGCATCCGAAAAGAGACACAGTGATCACGATGCTGCAATACACAAGACCAGAAATATGCTAAGGAATCAACAGGCAGACATTCTCAACATTGAGAAACAGCTGGGACAGCTTACGCATCAAGTGAATGATAGAAGACCGGGTCAACTTCCAAGTAACACCGAACCCAATCCAAGAATGGAGAATGTTAGTGCAATAACCTCCAGCAAGGAAGAAATATGCACAGATGCACTGAGAATCTCCAAGAGGAAGACAGAAAAGGTAGAAGAAGCAGCTCCAGCAAAACCCGATCCAACTCGGTGAGTTACTCCATTGGACTCGACGAGTCCATGCGTAAATGACAAAACTGTCAGTCCTTTAAAGCCATATAATCCTCCTTTGACATACCCAATCAAAGCCATGCCTGCGGAAAAAGTTGAAGCATATAGAACCTTCATGAAGCATGTTAAAGCCCTACAATTTAATGTGCCATTTGTGGAAACGATGCTCCAGACACCCAAATACTTCAACTTGCTAAAAGGTCTTTTTGCTGCTAGGAAAGATTTGGCTGAAGTCGCGGAGATACTATTGAGTGAGCTACCCGAAAAGAAGGGCGATCCGGGGAATGTTATAATTCCGTGCCAGTTTGGTAATGAAGTTGTCACCCAAGCATTAACCAAATCGGGTGCAAGCATCAATCTAATGCCTTTCACTTTCTTTAAGAGGTTCAATTTACCGGAGCCAAGACCGGTAAATATGAAGATCCATTTGGCAGACAAGACAATAATTCATTCACAAGGCGTTTGTGAGGATCTCCTTATTAAAGTCGACAAGTTTATATTTCCGGTAGACTTCGTGGTTGTTGATATGGAAGAAGACCCCGAAATTCCAATTATTTTGGGGAGGTCATTTTTAAACACCGCTTGTGCTTTAATTGATGTATGTGCGTCTACATTAACGTTGAGGGTGGGTGACGAGTCCGTAATATTTAAAGCTATACCAGAAGCCAAACAAGAAGAGGAAAGAAAAGAAAAGATCTCATTTATCCATTTGGATGATGAGATATTACAAAAAGAACTTGCACTTTTGCAAAAAGAAGATCTAAGCAAGTTTCTGCTACATTCTGGAGAGGATGGAGATGTTAACAAGGACTTGGAGGAGTTAGAAAAGCTACTGGAAGGAGCCGACTCAGAAAACACACAAGAAATGATGGAATACGATCAGACTCGCAGAGTCACTTTACTGGACTCGACGAGTCCCGTCGAATTTGATAACAACTTAGACGATTTAGATCTGCTTGTTGCTAGTTCTCTGCATATTCTGGATTTGGATATTTTTCATGATTCTTTAGAAGAACAAACAGCAGGATGAGAAATGGAAACAGAAGTTCAACATGCCGATGTAGCATGTCTTGATGCAATCCCGCTTGAAGATGGGGTGAGCACAGAAAAAGAGGAGGAGGCAAAGGAAAGGAGGGTGGAAGCTGATCAACCATTCATTACCAAACCTAGAGCACAAACTTTCACAAAATACTAAGTAATTAAGTTTAAAGAAAAGGAGGTGCAAGAGAAGGTGAAAAAGAATGGGGTGAAGAAGAAGAAGAGAAAAAGGGAAGCCCAAGCAGCTGAGGATGATGCTGTAAAAAAGAAGAGAGAGGAATCAAAACGGGCTTACAAAAAGAAGATTCACGCTTACAAAACGAAGTACAAACCACAAAATATTAGGCGTGCATTCCCGATATTAGAAGATGACGAAACATAGATGGGAAGGAGTCCAGCTAACGACTCCTTAAAAAGAAGCGCTTGGCGGGAGGCAACCCGTTATTTAGAGTTTGCTTTCTTTTACCTTTTTATTTTTGTTTGAATTTTTTTCGTTTTGAGAATTTTAATCTTCCAATTCGTCGGACATGTCTGCTTGAGAGTGTGCATGGATTAAGTGTGGGGTGAAATGAATCTTCTTTTCAAATTAAATGACAAAATTTTAAAAATTTTGAATTGTTTGCAAGAGACTTGCCGAGTTTGACCATGACTCGACGAGTCCATATAGATTTCAGAAACAAATGGCATCGCGACCAGACTCGCCGAGTCTGACCCTGACTCGACAAGTCGGTATTATTCACAGAAAAAATAATAATAAGAATTACTTTTACAACTGGTAATTAGGGTTTTAACCCTAAAAGAATCAGTTTTTTTTTTAAACCCACTCACCGTGCGCCTCTCTCTCAATTCTCTCTCAAGCATTCATCTTACTCTTCATTGTTCTTCAAAATTTTCAAGTTCCATCGCAAAAGGTAACTAATTTCTTCATTTTTTCTGTTAAAAGCATAATTCTAAGATTATCTATGATGGAAATTGCATAGAAAAACCCGATTTTGAAAAAAAAGTAAATTTCTAGGGTTTCGATTTTTGATGAATTATGATGTTTTGCATGCTTATTCTTGCCTAATACCTTATAAACATGTGCCTAGACAAAACCCTTGAAGTAATTTTGAGATTTCATGGTCCAATTTAGACCTACCCGCAGACTGACTCGTGCAGTTCTTGCGACTCGCAGAGTCGTCCATGGACTCGACGAGTCGAGTCGGGGAACACGTGCATGACTTCTGTTAATTATAATCTATGTTTCTGGGTTTTGTATCTTGGTTTTGCAGAAATAATGTTCAACAGGGGGCAAAGTTCTAGTGGACACCAAGGTGACTTTCCTTGGTTGGATTTCCCACAAATCGAGTCCGCTTCAACGATGCGGAAGTGGAAGAAGAAGTTGGCCGACATAAGGAAGAAAGAAATTTACGTGCCCAATAGGATAGATTGGGATTGGTTGAAAAGTGTACGCTATGAAGAGGAGTTAGCTCCTTATCTTTTAAAGGAGTTTACCCACGAAGGAGAAACGATGATTTGTGAGGGGTGGAGTCGGGTCTTTCGAATTCAAGAGCCGGTGTATTTGGAGCTATGCCTAGAGTTCTTCTCCACAGTATCTTTCACGGGGGGAGTGGATTGTTATCACCCAGAAAGTTTTAGTTTCTGCCTTGGGGGTGAATTTCATCAATATTCTATGCTCGACCTTGCCTGTCGATTGGGAATTTATGACCAACCCTTGGTCTCAACAGCTATCTTTCGGGCCTTTTTGGAGCAATCCCACATGGTGTTTCCCGATGGAGTGACAAGCACGGGTTGGTGGAACACGATTGGCAACAAAGTTTATATTCCGAAATTGGCACAAGAGGGGAGCATTCGATCGCCTACACACCGCCTTATTCATCGTCTCATTTCATCCACTATTAACCAAAGGAAGGACGATGACAAGGTTTCCAACCTTGATGTCTTCTACTTATGGAGCATTATCACACCCGAAATTTTTTGCAATATTCCTTGGTGTTTGGCTTCATATCTATCGGAGGGTGCGGTCAAGGATCGCAAAACTTCTCGAATTAATGGTGGTATGTTTGTCACCCGGCTAGCCAACTCGTTTGGGTTGATGACCCGTGGTGCATCGAACTTTATGATGATGATTCCTACACCTCCATTCAATCCAATTCTTTTCCGGCGGGCCAGGATTATTGAAGACTATGGTGGTGGTCATTATGATATCCCACATGATGATCCGGTAGTTGGTCCCAAAGCACCGGGAAGGAGGGTCCGATCGAGGAGGGAGCGGGATGTGGAGGAAGAGCCGCCGGTGATTCCGGTTGATAATAAAGATGTACCAATGGATTGGTACAATGTGGAGATGAGGCGGTTACAAGATCAAATGGCGTGGGGCATCAATTTTAGCAATCAATCACATATTCGGCTTTTCGACCACTTCAACATTCCGCATATCGATGGTGGTAACTTTCCGTATATTCCATTGTGGGAAGAGGTGATTAGTATAAGAAGGAGTGGTGCGGGAGGAAGTGTAGTAGCGCCGAATCATGACGATGAGGAGGATTAATTTCTTTGCGTTTTTATTGAACAATTTTCAATTATTATTTTTTATGTTTTTTGTTTGGTTTGTTTGAATGTGTTAAGACTTTTACTGTTTACTTGATGTTTGATGCTTTGATAATTTTTCAGAATTGAATTAGGAATGCTTGCGTCGAAGGGTTTAGAATCGTAGAATCAAGGAAGTTAAAAAGTGAAAGAGAGAGTCAAGAAAGGGAAGCGTTAGAGTTAAAGTGTTGAATCCGGTCCTTAGAGACATTAGCAAGGGAGTCTAGAAGTGAGTAGAAAGTTTTGAGGATTTATTAGAGGCTGGAACGAATGCAGAGTATCATTATTTTTCATCCAATGACCTACTCGTCGAGTGCACTAAGCTGGCTCGACGAGTCGCCTTGAATTCTCATTAATTCGAAGATTTCCGCGATGCTACTCGAAGAGTCTCGTATATACTCGATGAGTCGTTCGGTTTGATACCAAAAGGGCTGCTGATTTGATGCTGATAAGAGTACCACTTGACCATTTATTTTTTCCATATTGATTCTTGAAGATCTTACACTGTTTTCCCGCGTATTTGGAGCGACCCACACGAGATTTGACACCCAAGACATGGATGAGCTGTTCCCATGTCTAAAGTCAATTGAAGTTGGAGCTAAAATGAAAGTGATTAACCTATCGACTGCTATCCCAGGGGAGTTTGTTCCAATTCCCTCTTTATTCACTTTTTATGTTTTTATCATGTATAATATGCAATGAGGGCATTGCATAAAATAAGTGTGGGGTAGGGGGTTGGTCACATATGAGAAAATTTAGAATCTTAATTTAGGCTAATTTTAAAAAAATTGTTGCATACCAAAAATATTACTTAGGGATTTAAATTAGCAAATTTTGGTAAAAGCAAATTAGGATTCCATATTAGAATTGTGTTGATGATTGCATGAAAACCCAAATGTTTAGTTGAGCCTATATATGTTCTAGTGCATTTGTGGCTTCCTTATTCCAGTGAAATCATGAGACAAAAACACGACCCCGCTCAGCCTGAAGGATGCAATATGTTTAGCAGCCTAAACCTGAAATGTATCCAGGAAAATTATTATCGTTAGCCAATAAAGGTTGAGATTGAGCGCCCCTGCTTAAGCATGTAGGGTTTTGAGTGAAAAAAGATAGGTACATGTAAAAAAAAAGAGAATTGCAAGAAAAGTTGAATAATTTTGGAGCAAATAAAGTGAAGATCAAAAGATCAAAATTCCAAGAAATTCAAAAAGTTGAAGATACCAGAAATCGAACAATAAAGGTGGTGAATTCAAAGAAATCAAAGATCAAATTATCAAGGAAGTAAAGAATTCAAGAGAGCTCCATAGTGGTATCAAAAAGTTGTAATTCTAGATTATGTATGCTTGGGTTGCTCAATTAAAAATACCTTGAGGGTAAGAGGTTTTCTGCGGATGGATTCGAAAAGTTGTAATTCTAGATTATGTATGCTTGGGTTTCATAATCATTATTCCTAAGCATATGATTTAGTATTGACATAGAATTATGTTTTCAGTTCAAAAATGAAGCTCGGAAGCGAAAGGAAGCGGGAGAAACAGTTAGAAGTTCAAGAATGGAACAAAGAAGAAAAACATTGAAAAAAGCACCTACTCGGCGAGTAGGGCGACTACTCGGCGAGTCCGATCGAAGAATCGAGAAGATAAAGACTCGGGATCCCAGAGAGTTATCACAATACGGGGAATGTGAGATGGACTCGACGAGTCGCTACCGGACTCGACGAGTCGATTCATATATATAAAGATAACTCCACAGAACGATATGAAAAAAAATTCTAGGACGATTCAGAAGAGTTTTGCTGCGATTAAGAAGTCAGAAAACCCTAGAAGACGAAGTCATAAGCTAGAATTCAATCCCGAAGGAGAATTGAGGCAAAATTTCATCATTCCACTTAATCTTTTGTTTTGTCATTATGGTTAAACAATTAGACTCTGTCTGTTTGCTGTTATTTACTTCAATTATGAGCTAAAACCTTTAGACTTCTGTTTGGGGATACAAAATTGATAATATGGTTTGATTGATTGGTAGTATTAATTCTAAGTTGGTGAATTTTTGTTATTCTAGCTTGCTAAATAACCTTGCATGTGAATAATAATTAATTTTCTGTTAATAGGAAGATAATTGATTAGCATGAATATCTATTGAATATTAACCTCATATGCTATGTGATCACTATGCCATATGTCTAGCATTAATGAACATGAAACTAGAGTTAATAAGAAAATTAAGTAAATTCATGTGCAAGCTTGTGTGATGACCATCAACAAGAAGTTAATTAAAAGATTAAATTAGTTAACTATTGTAAGTCTAAAATAATCCGAATAATTAATCTAGTAAATCTAATTAAATTAGACAACTGGCCACTGTTTAAGTTAGTTTATTTGCTAAGGATTAGTGCAGTGAATGCGAATCTAATCACTTGAATCGGTAACCAACAAAAGAATGAATCCATTGCACCATTACCTTGAAATCAACCATAAGATCAATTGAGTTGAACTAAACAGAAGTTCCTTCCCAACTATTGAATCTAGTTAATTCTTTGTTTTCTTGTTAGTAATAGTTAGCAAGTTTCTAGTCTTGTAAAACTAGAGAAAACCCTACTTAATTAATTTAGATTAAATTAGTTTTTAGTTTTAATTTTCCGTTCCCTGTGTTCGATCCCCTACTTTTTCAACTATATCACAATTGATAGTTTTACTGCCTTTTGTGTATTATTTGATAATTAAAAGTAGGTTTAAAACTAAGTGAGTTTGCACACATCAAAGGTATGGACTGAAAACAATCCATATTTATAACCAAGGAAAATGAAGCAAGTTTGGGTTCCCACGAATTCGTCTCAACAGTCTGAAACAAATCCAAAAAATGTAGTTGGAAAGGAGTTTTTTAATCAAAATTATCCAGGGAAAAAGAAGGGGAGATTTCAGAAACCTGAAGCTGATGGCTTTTCTTTTGATCAAAGGCATTTCAAAAAGTAAAGGTATGTAAAACCACCCAAATTCAGTTGCCTTCCTAAAACTATTTGATAAGTGTTGTCAAATCAGAAAGAGTCTGAAATTGTCAAGCTCATATTTTTGTAGACTTTCTCTCTTTGTAAAATAAATAAATCTTTTAGATTGTTTCTTTTATTTAAATAAAAATATATATGTATATATAATCTTGTTTTCAAAGTGTTACGTAAGCAATTTTCTTAGATTAAATAAAAATAATAATATAAATAAAAATAAAAAAAACTTGCATAGAGTCACGAGGACACCAAAAGTTAAGTCAAACCTTGTCTACTACTCTCTCTCCCTCTCTCTCAGTCTCTCTATCTCTCTCTCTTAAATGTTAAAGAGAATCTATAGATGAATATCAAAAGAATCACGGGGTAGGTCTTTCGGAAAAATTGTTTGAACTCCTTTTGCTATGATTTGGTCTATGGACTGATAGTTTCAAAAAAAAACTTCAGCAAGAAGCAAGGTCTCCACTTAGGGTACAAACAAAAGAAAAGATGGTGCTTGGCCTGTAAAAGAAAGTGTCAATAAATATGCTCAAAATTAGATGAATAAGTGATCATGGGTATAATTGAAAAAGATACAAGCATGCTTGGTGAATATGTTTTTATAGCTGATAAAAGAAACATCTCGTGAAGATTACAGACTAGTCAAATGCAGATTGTGACACCTCTTCAGTTGGTCTCCACGTTTCCTATTAAAAAAATAGATTGCCATTTTACAAGCCAGTACCTACTCCTTTTACCATCTAATCTCCAACATGTCCCACTTTTTGTTCACAACCAATCACTCTTTGCCATCTCATCTTAAAAGTTCTTAATGATTATCAATTTGTTGATGGGAGACTCACGAATTGGACTCATATGTTGATAGGTCTTGATGAAAATACTCAATCATTCCTGCATGCGTTATGCATGAGTTCACCATACTAAAGTTTCCCATGAATCAAGTGTCAAAATGTGTCTCACCAAAGAAATAGCATGGATCATCGACATGTAATTTTTTATTCATCTGTACCAACCAACTTCAGGAGCCTCACCAGCGCCACTTCATGCAACTTCAAGTTCTTCAATTTTTTCCCGTGAGATACCAATTTTTTTATCCACCTTATTTTCCTTCATCCCTCTCATACGTCTTTGCAACCCCAGTTTCACCTTGAGGAGCCTTTTCAAGCTTAGAGTGTGTATTTTGGTGCCTTAGAAGAAGAAGGAAGGAAGTCAAGCTCATCTTGAAGGAGAGAAACACTTGGATCTTGGATTTCTACTTCATTTGCAACCTTCCTAATGTATAAAGCTTGCAATTTTATCCCTCTAGCATATAAATCTAGTGTAAAGACCGTTGATTTGGGCTTGTCAATTTAAAACAATAAACTTCAAACATGACTTTTTAATAGAAGATTATTTAGACTAAATAACCTTAACCAAGTTACAGTATATGTCACAAGGATTCCGTACATATAAAGAACGATGACATCCAACTTATAACGAAGACGTTATGACCCGTCGAAATTTTATGGCTAAACCGACACGACACCGCGTAACGTAAAAAGTGAATTTTTGATAAATTACTTTTTAGCCTTAGGGATCTAAACCAAATTCGTAGTATATGTCAAACCGAAAATGTACGTAAAAAGAACGTCCATATCTGACTTCGTATTAGGAAGTTATGATTTTTATAAGATTTAGCATAGTAGTGGACAACCCAAAAATTGAATCTTAGATCGATCAATTTTTAACCAACAAAACCTAAATGAGAATTGAAGATCTCATTAATAAGAGCTCAACGATATAAAGAACGATGAAAACGGACGTCTGATGACAAAGTTATGAATTTTTAATGGACTTTATCTATCTAAGTCTGTTAAAATATAACTTTAAAAATAAATTCAAAATTAGTCGACGGAGACTAAACGAAAGTAGTAGATCACGTCGCTACCTATGTGTGGATATAAATAATGTCGAAAACGGAGCTCGTATGTGAAAGTTACAGAATTTAGAATTTTATTAAATTATGGGATTGGAATGCAAGGGGATACATGACGCAATCCGGACCTTCCCTTTCTCTCCACGGCTTCGCATGCGATGGTGGAACCTGACCCTCGTAAGCGTAGCATAAGGCCTCGTACGCACAAAATTCCAATTATTTTGGGAAGACCATTTTTTAATACCGCATGTGCATTGATAGATGTATGCGAGTCCACACTAACATTGAGGGTAGGAGATGAATCAGCAGTGTTTAAGGCTATACAAGAGGTTATGCAAGAAGAAACAAGAGAAGAAGAAATTTCCTCCATTGAATTGGATGATGAAATACTACAAAAAGAACTTGCACTCTTACAAAAAGAAGATCCAAATAAATTTCTACTATCCTCTGAAGGAAATGGTGATGCTGAGAAAGACTTAGAAGAGATAGAAAAGCTGTTGAAGGGAATTGATTCAGAAAAATCGATGGAAAGTGAGGCATGCGCATCGACTCGCCGAGTCGCATCGACGGACTCGACGAGTCCAGTCGAAAATTTCAGCAATTTGGATTACCTTGATCTTCTTGTTCCCAGTCCCTTGCCTGATTTTGACATGAAGATTTTTCCTAATTCTTTAGAAGATCCAGCAGCAGAAGGCGTAATTCGTTAAAACGTACTGTGAATTCCAAAATGATCAAGTAGCATACCTTGACACGGTGCTACCAGGAGATGAAGAAATGCGACTTAATAAGGAGGCAAGCTTAGGGGAAGATGAGAATGCAAAGGCTGGGAATAATGATACTAATAACTCGTTCATTGAGTCACATGCAACCAAACCTCGAGCCCAAGTCTTTTCCAATTATGAAGTAATTACCTTCAAGGAAGGGGAAGTACAAAAGAAGGTGCCAAACAGTGGGGTGAAGAAAAAGAAGGTTGGGAAATGATACATGCATGCAATTGAAGAAGATGCCACAAGGAAAAAGAAAGAAGAATTGATACGGGCATATAAGAGGAAGATACACGCCTACAAGACAAAGTATAAACCGCAAAAGATTAGGCATGCATTCCCGATGCAGGAAAATGAAGAAATGTAGATGGGAGGGAGTCCAGCTAAATACTCCTCAAAAAGAAGCGCTTGGCGGGAGGCAACCCGTTATGAGAGTTTGCTTTCTTTTATCTTTCTCGTTTTAGTTTTTGTTTTGATTTTCTTAGGACTTTTCTGTTTTTCTCTTCTAATTCATCAAAAATGTTTGCCTGAGGGTACGCATGGTCTGAGTGTGGGGTGGATTCAACAATTTTTATTAATAGATGACAAAATTATGTAATTTTTGAAATCTTTGCAAGTGACTCGGCGAGTTAGGGTATTGACTCGATGAGTCTAGTCGGGAACCCAGAAAGATTCTGTTTTAATGTGTTTCTGTGTCTTCTGGATTGTTTGTTCTTTGTTTTGCAGGAACCATGTTTTCATGAGGACAAAGCTATCGAGGAAGTCAAGGAGATTTTCCGTGGTTACATTTTCCACAAATTGACTCAAATTCAACAAGGATTAAGTGGAAGAAGAAGCTTGCGGAACTTCAGAAAAAAGAGATTTCTGCTCCCAATACAATTGATTGGGAATGGTTGGGGAGAGTTCTTTATGAAGAGGAGTTGGCTCCTTATATAATCAAGACGTTTGTACACAATGGAGTATCCATCACGTGTGATGGATGGAGTCGTGTCTTCCGTATTCAAGAACCGATCTATCGTGAGCTGTGCTTGGAGTTCTTTTCCACAATCCATTTCCAGGGTGTGGATGATTATTATAACCTCGGAAGTATTAATTTGTCTTGGGGGTGAGGTTCGTTATTGTTCTATGGTGGAGTTGGCATGGAGATTAGGGATATGTGACCAACAAGTGGTCAACACGGATGCATTGCGTACCTTTTTGGAGCATTTCCATAAAGCATTTCCGGATGGGATTACAAGTTCAAGTTGGTGGAACACCATTTCCAACAAGGTTTACATTCCGAATTCGGCTCAAGAAGGGAGCATACGGTCACCGACGCACTGCCTTATTCACTGTCTTGTTTCAAACACCATTAACCAAAGGAAAGATGATGAAAAGGTTTGTAACCTTGCTGTTTTCTTTCTTTGGAGCATCATTACACCTAATACTTTTTGCAATATTCCATGGTGCATTGCTTCGTACTTGGCGGAGGGAGCGGTCAAGGACCGCAAAACTTCAATAATTAATGGTGGCAAGTTCGTGACACGATTAGCCCATTCTTATGGGTTAATGACTAGTAGTGCTTGGAACTTGCTAATGGAGATCCCGACATCTCCCTTTAATCCTCTTCTTTTTCGCAGGGCTCGCATTATTGAGGATTATGGCGGGGGTTTATACGTTATCCCACATGACGATGCCGTGATCGGACCCGAGGCATCGGGAAGGCGGGTTCGACCAAGACGGGAGCAAGCACGCCATGATCCACCGGTTATTCCGGTCGAGGACAATGTTCCTCAGGAATGGTATAATGAGGAAGGAAGGAGATATTTGGATGATTTGGCTCGGAGTTCAAATGTCACAAACCAATATCTCGTCCAATTATTTGAACATTTCCACATCCAACATCTAGATGGGGGACAATTTCCATATGTTCCAAGTTGGGAAGAAAGGATAAGTGCAAGGCAAGGAGGAGTTGGTGGAAGTGGGGTTGTGCATGGTGATGATGAGGAAGAGGATGAAGACTAGTTTTTTTTATTATTTATGTTTTGTTGAACAATTTTTATTTGTTTTTATTTTGTTTGGTGTGTTTTGAATTCTTAATTAGGACTTAAACTTATGTGCTTGATGTTCTATTTACCTTGGTTTCTTTCAAAAATCGAGTTAGGAAATGCTTGCATAAGGAGTCTAGAGAATGTGAGAAAAACAGGGAAACGAGTCAAGAAAGGTTGATGTATTGAGTCTAAGTGTTGAGTCCAGTCCTAAAGGGTTTATGAGTGAATTTTTACTAAAGCAAGGGGAAGTTTTTTTTCGAAGTCCACTAAAAGCTGTATTCAAGACAAAATTTAATTATTTTCCACCCAGCGATGACTCGCCGAGTGTAGTTAGCCTACTCGACGAGTCGCAGTATATTTCCACGACTTCAAAATGATCGCGCAATGACTCGACGAGTGCTTCATATGACTCGGCGAGTCTTTCATTTATCTACCACAAGGGCTGCTGATTTAATGTCGATAGCTACACCATTTGACCACGTTATCTTTGTAATCAAATCCTGAAGATTTTACTGTGTCTTTCCTGCACATTTGGAGCTAACCACATGCGATTTGATGCCCAAGACATGGATGAGCTGTTCCCATGTCTAAAGTCAATTAAAGTAGGAGCTTAATACAAGATGATCAGCCTAGCGATTGCTACCCCATGGGAGTTTGTTCCAATTCTCTCTATATTTCATATGTTTTTATTTTTTTTTCATGCATTACATGCAATGAGGACATTGCATAATTTAAGTGTGGGGTATGGGGTTGATTTCATCTTAGTAAATTTAGAATCCTAATGTCCTAATTTAGGTCAACTTTAAAATTTTTAAATCTTTGCATACCGAAAATGTTACTTAGGATTTAATTTAGAAAATTTTGGTAAAAATTAAATTAGGATTCCATGTTAGAATTATGTTGATGATTGCATAAAGACCCAAATATTTAGTTGAGCCTATATACGTTCTAGTGCATTTGTGGCTTCCTTATTCCAGTGAAATCATGGGACAAAAACACGACCTTGCTTATCCCGAAGGATTCAATATGTTTAGCATCGTGTACCAGAAATGTATCCAGGAAAATTATTATTTTAGCCAATAAAGGTTGAAGTTGAGCGCCCCTGCTTAAGCATGTAGGTTTTTTATTGAAAAAAGTAAGGTACATGTTAAAAAAAGAGAGAGAATTACAAGAAAAGTTGTAAGAATTTTGGAGCAATCAAAGTGAAGATCAAAAGATCAAAATTCCAAAAGTTCAAAAGTTGAAGATACCAAAAATCAAATCAAAGAAGGTGGTGAATTCAATGAAATCAAGATCAAATTATCAAAGAAGTGAAGAATTCCAAAGAGCTCCAATGTGGTATCATAAATTGTAATTGTCTAGATTATGTATGCTTGGGTTGCTCAACCAAAAATACCTTGAGGATAGGAGGTTTTCTGCAGATGGATTCGGAGGGATGCATAAAATGAGCATTGTTCGGGATAAGTGGGTGAATGTTTATGAGGATTGTAAGTATTTGGAATATTGGGGGTTTTAGGGAAATTTTAGACACAAATGCATGCGTTGCGGTTTTGGCGTAATGGTTGGGTTCGATTGGAGTTGTCCTATGTGATTCTAATGTGCTAAAATTCAGTTTTACTTAGGGCAAGCAAAAGTCAAGTGTGGGGTATTTTGATATTTGCATATTTAGCCTTATATTAAGTATAGATTTTTATCATTTATTAGCTAATTTATTGCATATCATGGACAAAAGATACATAAAAGTGTTTGAATTGTGTTTTCAGTCAAAAAGCGAAGCTCGGAAGCAAAAGGAAGCAGGAGAAGCGGTTGGGAGCTCGGGAGGTGAACAAAGAAGAAAAATGCAAAAAATGCAAGGTACTCGGTGAGTAGGGTCGACTACTCGGCGATTCGCATCGAAGAATCGAGAAGATAAGGACTCTCTGACTTACCGTGCACAGGAATTAAGTGATAGACTCGACGAGTCAGTCATGGACTCGGCGAGTCTGTGCGAATCTATAAAAACGACTTTTCAGAACGACATAATCAATTCTGGAACCCTTGGGGAGAAGTAAGCTGCGAATTAGAGTCAGGAGAGATCTGGAGAACGAAGATACAACCCTAAAACCAATTATGTAGGAGATTTGAGGCAAATTCACATCATTCTTACTTCAATCTATTGTTTTTCATTATGTTAAGACTTTTAGATTTCGTTTTTGTGCTATCAATTACCTCAATCATGAGCTAAAACCATTGAACTTCTGTTTGGGGAGATAATATTGAGACTATGGTTTGATCTATGGTAGGATTGATTTAATATTGGTGATTTTGTTAATTCTAGCTTGTTAAAGAACCTTATGTGTGAATGATAACTATTTTTCTGTTAATAGGAAGAAAATTAAGTTGCATGAACATCTCTTAATTGTTACCTCATATAATTTATGTGACCACTTTATTATATGACTAGGATTAGCGACTGTGAAACTAAAATTAATAGAAAATTAGGTAAATTCATGTGTGAGCTTGTGTGATGACCATCAACAAGAGGTTAATTAAAGGACCAAATTAGTTAACCATTACAAGTCTAAATTAACCCGAATAAATAACCTAGTGAATTGAATTAAATTAGACAACTGGCCACTATTTGAGTTAGTTCGTTCTCTAAGGATTAGTGCAACGAACGTGAATCTAATCACTTGAATCGGTAGCCCATAGAAGAATTAATCCATTGCACCATTACCATAATATCAACCATAGGATCAGTTGAGTTAAACTAAACAGAAGTTCCCTTCGTAATTGAATTTAGGTGAATCTTTGCTTATCTAGTTTTTAGTTAATTAGTTTAAGTATTAGTTGGTAAGTTTCTAGTCTTGTAAAACTAGAGAAAACCTCTTTTTATTACTTAGTTTTAAATAAAGTTAGTTTTTAGTTTTAATTCTCCGTTCCCTGTATTCGATACCCTAATTATTTAGCTTTACCACAATTGATAGGTCCACTGCCTTTGTGTGTTTATTTTATAATTAAAAGTTGGATTAAAACTAGTTGAGTTTACACACATTAAGTTTTTGGCGCCGTTGTTGGGGAACGGTTCTAAATTAGCACTAAATTCTATTTTTATCGATCCTTTTTGTGAGATTTATCTTACACAAAGTTAATTCTTAGGTAATTTAGTAATTAGGATAGGTTTTGATAAATTTATGTTTTAATTAGGAACTTTTCTGTTTTTGACTTAACTCGCCGAGTGCACCCGAAGCAACTCGGCGAGTCCACCGCTGTTCACAGTTTTAGTTTTTATTTTATTTTTGTTCTTTTTATGCATTTTTTTTCTTGTTTTATTTGCAGTTGTTTCATGACCCGAGGATCTGATACACCTTTGGTCCCTCCACTAGAAGACCCGAAATCCACCCTAAGGAAGAACAAAGGAAAATCCGTTGGAGAATCTATTTCTTCAAAGAACTCGCCACTGAAGAATCTAAATTCCGTTTTCAGCAAGAAGAAGAACAGCAAATCAAGAACATCTAGCACCTCATTAGCAATCAAAGACCCGATTAAAGAAGACACCGAGTACGAAACCGCAGGAGAAGAAGACCCCACTTTCGTGCACGAATCCGACTTCGATGACGAATTATCCATTATCATGGCTAACATCGATGAAGTCCCCATGGGGGAATGGAAGAAGAAGATGCGTGACGATACCGGCCCGGGACTTGTGCAACCTGCAATTCCCGCTACTGCTACTTTCAAACTAAAGGGTCACATACTTGCTCAACTAAAGAAGATTCCTTTCTATGGAAAAGACCACGAAGATGCTTACAAGCACTTGGATGAAGTCAATGATGTAGCTGATTACTCTTGCCTGATTTTGACATGAAGATTTTTCCTAATTCTTTAGAAGATCGAGCAGCAGAAGGCGTAATTGTTAAAACATATTGTGAATTCCAAAATGCTCAAGTAGCATACCTTGCCACGGTGCTACCAGGAGATGAAGAAATGCGACTTAATAAGGAGGCAAGCTTAGGGGAAGATGAGAATGCAAAGGCTGGGAATGATGATACTAATAACTCGTTCATTGAGTCACATGCAACCAAACCTCAAGCCCGAGTTTTTTCCAATTATGAAGTAATTACCTTCAAGGAAGGGGAAGTACAAAAGAAGGTGCCAAAGAGTGGGGTGAAGAAAAAGAAGGTTGGGAAATGATACATGCATGCAATTGAAGAAGATGCCACAAGGAAAAAAAAAAGAAGAATTGATATGGGCATATAAGAGGAAGATACATGCCTACAAGACAAAGTATAAACCGCAAAAGATTAGGCATGCATTCCCGATGCAGGAAAATGAAGAAACATAGATGGGAGGGAGTCCAGCTAAATACTCCTCAAAAAGAAGCGCTTGGCGGGAGGCAACCCGTTATGAGAGTTTGCTTTCTTTTATCTTTCTCGTTTTAGTTTTTGTTTTGATTTTCTTAGGACTTTTCTGTTTTTCTCTTCTAATTCATCAAAAATGTTTGCTTGAGGGTACGCATGGTCTGAGTGTGGGGTGGATTCAACAATTTTTATTAATAGATGACAAAATTATGTAATTTTTGAAATGTTTGCAAGTGACTCGGCGAGTTAGGGTATTGACTCGACGAGTCCAGTCGGGAACCCAGAAAGATTCTGTTTTAATGTGTTTCTGTGTCTTCTGGATTGTTTGTTCTTTGTTTTGCAGGAACTTCAGAAAAAAGAGATTTGTGCTCCCAATACAATTGATTAGGAATGGTTGGGGAGAGTTCTTTATGAAGAGGAGTTGGCTCCTTATATAATCAATACGTTTGTACACAATGGAGTATCCATCACGTGTGATGGATGGAGTCGTGTCTTCCATATTCAAGAACCGATCTATCGTGAGCTGTGCTTGGAGTTCTTTTCCACAATACATTTCCAGGGTGTGGATGATTATTATAACCCCGAAAGTATTACTTTTTGTCTTGGGGGCAAGGTTCGTCATTGTTCTATGGTGGAGTTGGCTTGGAGATTAGGGATATATGACCAACAAGTGGTCAACACGGATGCATTTCATACCTTTTTGGAGCATTGCCATAAAGCATTTCCGGATGGGATTACAAGTTCAAGTTGGTGGAACACCATTGCCAACAAGGTTTACATTCCGAAGTTGGCTCAAGAAGGGAGCATACGATCACCGACGCACCGTCTTATTTCAAACACCATTAACCAAAGGAAAGTTGATGACAAGGTTTCTAACCTTGATGTTTTCTTTCTTTGGAGCATCATTACACCTAATGCTTTTTGCAATATTCCATGGTGCATAGCTTCGTACTTGGCGGAGGGAGCGGTCAAGGACCGCAAAACATCAAAAACTAATGGTGACAAGTTCGTGACACGATTAGCCCATTCTTATGGGTTAATGACTAGTGGTGCTTGGAACTTGCTAACGGAGATCCCGACATCTCCCTTTAATCCTCTTCTTTTTCGCAGGGCTCGCATTATTGAGGATTATGGAGGGAGTCATTATGCTATCCACATGACGATGCCGTGATCGGACCCGAGGCACTGGGAAGGTGGGTTCGACCAAGATGGGAGCAAGCACGCCATGATCCACCGGTTATTCCGGACGAGGACAATGTTCCTCAGGAATGGTATAATGAGGAAGGAAGGAGATATTTGGATGATTTGGCTCGGAGTTCAAATTTCACAAACCAATGTCTCATCCAATTTTTTGAGTATTTCCACATCCAACATCTAGATGGGGGACAATTTACATATGTTCCAAGTTGGGAAGAAAGGATAAGTGCAAGGCAAGGAGGAACTGGTGGAAGTGGGGTTGTGCATGGTGATGATGAGGAAGAGGATGAAGACTAGTTTTTTTTATTATTTATGTTTTGTTGAACAATTTTTATTTGTTTTTATTTTGTTTGGTGTGTTTTGAATTCTTAATTAGGACTTAAACTTATGTGCTTGATGTTCTATTTACCTTGGTTTCTTTCAGAATTTGAGTTAGGAAATGCTTGCATAAGGAGTCTAGAGAATGTGAGAAAAACATGGAAACGAGTCAAGAAAGGTTGACGTATTGAGTCTAAGTGTTGATTCCAGTCCTAAAGGGTTTATGAGTGAATTTTTACTAAAGCAACGGGAAGTTTTTTTGAAGTCCACTAAAAGCTGTATTCAAGACAAATTTAATTATTTTCCACCCAGCGATGAATCACCGAGTGCAGTTAGCCTACTCAACGAGTCGCAGTATATTTCCACGACTTCAAAATTATCGTGCAATGACTCGACGAGTCTTTCATTTATCTACCACAAGGGCTGCTGATTTGATGCTGATAGCTACACCATTTGACCACATTATCTTTGTAATCAAATCTTGAAGATTTTACTGTGTCTTTCCTGCACATTTGGAGCTAACCACATGCGATTTGATGCCCAAGACATGGATGAGCTGTTCCCATGTCTAAAGTCGATTGAAGTAGGAGCTTAATACAAGATGATCAGCCTAGCGATTGCTACCCCAGGGGAGTTTGTTCCAATTCTCTCTAAATTTCATATGTTAATATTTTTTTCATGCATTACATGCAATGAGGACATTACATAATTTAAGTGTGGGGTAGGGGGTTGATTTCATCTTAGTAAATTTAGAATCCTAATGTCCTAATTTAGGTCAACTCTAAAAATTTTAAATCTTTGCATACCGAAAATGTTACTTAGGATTTAATTTAGAAAATTTTTGTAAAAAATTAAATTAGGATTCCATGTTAGAATTATGTTGATGATTGCATGAAGACCTAAATATTTAGTTGAGCCTATATACGTTCTAGTGCATTTGTGGCTTCCTTATCCCAGTGAAATGATGGGACATAAACACGACCTCGCTTAGCCCGAAGGATTCAATATGTTTAGCATCGTGTACCAGAAATATATCTAGGAAAATTATTATTTTAGCCAATAAAGGTTTAAGTTGAGCGCCCCTGCATAAGCATGTTGGGTTTTGAGTGAAAAAACTAAGGTACATGTTAAAAAATGAGAGAGAGAGAGAGAGAGAGAGAGAGAGAGAAGTACAAGAAAAGTTGTAAGAATTTTGGAGCAATCAAATTGAAGATCAAAAGATCAAAATTCCAAAAGTTCAAAAGTTGAAGATACCAAAAATCAAATCAAAGAAGTTGGTGAATTCAAAGAAATCAAGATCAAATTATCAAAGAAGTGAATAATTCCAAAGAGCTCCAATGTGGTATCATAAATTGTAATTGTCTAAATTATGTATGCTTGGGTTGCTCAACCAAAAATACATTGATGATAGGAGGTTTTCTGTAGATGGATTCGGAGGGATGCATAAAATGAGCATTGTTCGGGATAAGTGGGTGAATGTTTATGAGGATTGTAAGTATTTGGAATATTGGGGGGTTTTAGGGAAATTTTAGACACAAATGCACGCGTTGCGGTTTTGGCATAATGGTTGGGTTCGATTGGAGTTGTCCTATGTTATTCTAATGTGCTAAAATTCAGTTTTGCTTGGGGGCAAGCAAAAGTCAAGTGTGGTGTATTTTGATATTTGCATATTTGGCCTTATATTAAGTATAGATTTTTATCATTTATTAGCTAATTTATTGCATATCATGGACAAAAGATACTTAAAAGTGTTTGAATTGTGTTTTCAGTCCAAAAGCGAAGCTCGAAAACAAAAGGAAGCAGGAGAAGCGGTTGGGAGCTTGGGAGTTGAACAAAGAAGAAAAATGCGAAAAATACAAGGTACTCGGTGAGTCGCATCGAAGAATCGAGAAGATAAGGACTCTCTGACTTACCGTGCACAGGAATTAAGTGATAGACTCGACGAGTCAGTCATGGACTCGGCGAGTCTGTGCGAATCTATAAAAACGACTTTTCAGATCAACACAATCAATTCTGGAACCCTTGGGGAGAAGTAAGCTGCGAATTAGAGTCAGGAGAGATCTGGAGAACAAAGATACAACCCTAAACCCAATTCTGAAGGTGATTTGAGGCAAATTCTCATCATTCTTACTTCAATCTATTGTTTTTCATTATGTTAAGACTTTTAGATTTCGTTTTTGTGCTGTCAATTACCTCAATCATCAGCTAAAACCTTTTAACTTCTGTTTGGGGAGACAATATTGAGACTATGGGTTGATCTATGGTAGGATGATTTAATATTGATGATTTTGTTAATTCTAGCTTGTTAAAGAACCTTATGTGTGAATGATAACTATTTTTCTGTAAATAGGAAGAAAATTAAGCTGCATGAACATCTCTTAATTGTTACCTCATATAATTTATGTGACCACTTTATTATATGACTAGGATTAGCGACTGTGAAACTAAAATTAATAGAAAAATAGGTAAATTCATGTGTGAGCTTGTGTGATGACCATCAACAAGAGGTTAATTAAAGGACCAAATTAGTTAACCATTACAAGTCTAAATTAACCCGAATAAATAACCTAGTGAATTGAATTAAATTAGACAACTGGTCACTGTTTGAGTTAGTTCGTTCTCTAAGGATTAGTGCAGCGAACGTGAATCTAATCACTTGAATCGGTAGCCAATAGAAGAATTAATCCATTACACCATTACCATAATATCATCCATAGGATCAATTGAGTTAAACTCAACAGAAGTTCCCTTCGTAATTGAATTTAGTTGAATCTTTTCTTATCTAGTTTTTAGTTAATTAGTTTAAGTATTAGTTGGTAAGTTTCTAGTCTTGTAAAACTAGAGAAAACCTCTTTTTATTACTTAATTTTAGATAAAGTTAGTTTTTAGTTTTAATTCTCTGTTCCCTGTGTTCGATACCCTACTTATTTAGCTTTACCACAATTGATAGGTCAACTTCCTTTGTGTGTTTATTTTTAAATTAAAAGTAGGATTAAAACTAGTTGAGTTTACACACATCAGTAAGTTATGCTTACACTATTTTAAGTAAAACTTATGTTTAAGTTCATTATCATTATTGTGAACCTATAAGCAATATATGAGCTAAGTATAATAAAATATAAATTATACAAAGTGTTATTATAATACCTTTTAACTGCTCGACGTATGGGGAATCTGGTTTCAAGGACTGCATAGGGTTGTTGGATTTCAGAACAACTTAAATTCCAAAATGGTCCTGCGCTCCAATGTTTCATGTCCGGTCCATGTCTGTACATAATAGTTGAAAAGTATTGTTTAGCACTTATAAAATAATATAGCTCGTGGACCTTGAGTTAATAATTAGTCGCAATAAACATTAGACTAAAGTCTACTGATTATGATAGTAGGTTTCCTCGAAGGAAAATAAAATTGTTAGAAGCGAAGTATTGCCCGAGTGTGGAGTCGTCACTTTAACAAGTGAATGCATGGTTACTTTCATCTTACACATAGATATGAAGTATTTAATATAAATTACGTTCTATGTGTTCATATTATCTGTGTTCTTGATATCTATGTTGGATGAACACAATATATACGTTTTACTTGATTTAAACTATATATGTATTTTTATACGTATAAATATGTATTTGGTAGTGACGGGTGATGAGAGATAGGTGATGATAGCTATGCAATGAGGAATAGGTGATGCAAGATACGAGTTGATTAGGTGATGCCATAACCTTAACCTGCGATGTTACGATTATCTGCGTTCTTAATATCTACGCTGGATTAACAAAATATACACGTTTTACTTGATTTAAATTATATATGTATTTTTATACTTATATATATGTATTTTGTAGAAATAGGTGATGAGAGATAAGTGGTGTTAGAAAGGTGATAATAACTAGCCGATGATAGATATGCAATGATGAATAGGTGATGCAAGATAAGAGATGATTAGGTGATGTCATAACCTTAACCTGTGATGTTGCGATGTAGTCATCTACCAGAGTATAGGTGGCAACCACTAACTAATCTAAACAAGTCATGTCGAAACACCGACATGCTCATAACCTGTAGGTGATGAATTATGAGTTCAGGCAATGTAGTAACAATGTATTCATGCGATGATACTCTAACGCTTACTAGACACATATTTAGGGAGTAATCCCCGAATCAGTACTATCTACGCGATGTAGGCGATCCTTAGGAAAAGTCCTTAGGAACAAAAACATAAGGAAATGCGACGTAAGGATATGAGAGGTAAATACGATGTAGGATATGACCCTTAGGATGAATCTTTAGGGAAGATTAAATGAAGAAAATGGGGATGTGTAATCGGGTTAATTATTTGACACAAAATATGTGAAGAAACAAGTTAACTATATTATTGTGGGTTGAAAACCCTATGTAGTCACCATGTTTCCCAACCTGACCTACTCAGTTTATTTGTATCACAGGTATCGATACAAAGACACGTTACACTGAGAGATTAAAGGAGATGTAAATCATTAGTGTAAATGAATATAAGGCCTGTTTATGCTTATGCTTCTGTATTGACAATGTCATCCCAAAGTTTTAATATAAACAAAATACATTTCTTCAGAAATGCTTTGATAATATATTTATCATGTTTTCTGGGAGCAAATTCTACAATATTATTCTTTAAAATGGATACTCTTATTTTTAAATAAGCATAAATTAAAATTTTAAAATGAACGTGAATTTGGGGATGTCACAGTTGGTATCAGAGATTAGTTTAAGAGAACTAGGAATTTTAGGAAATTTCTAGACTTCAACTTAGAATGTTAAGCGATGATTGTGAGATGAGTGTCTGCTATATTTAGGATCTATGCCTAAATAGAAACAAGCACTAGCGTATTTAGGGGAGATGCCTAAATTGCTTTTATGTGCTAAATGATTTATGCTATCATATGCTTTATGATGTTATCATTTGATTGGATCTGTGGTCGGTTGCCAGCCAAATCTGGAAGCTTTATGTGTTTAGATTTCTAAACATTTAATTACAGTATTAGAATTGACATGTAACTTTTCGAAATGATAATGAGATTTATCGACTATCATAAATAAAGCTTTCCCTATCTTAATTCTCGTCACTACACACCAAACGTCTGATTTGGTGTATAGATCGGCATGGTGAGAAATCAAAGAGGATTAGGAAATACTAATGGAAGTCGTCGGCCTGAGCCACAAGTGATCAGGCATGCGCCAGAGGTAGCAGTTGCACCTGAGTCAATCATGATGGTAAGAGTCCAGGAAATGTTCGGTTTATGATGGTCGAACAAAGGGAGGAGATGAGGCAAATGTTTCTTAATAGGGATGAATCTACTGTGCCTGTTGTGCAGCCTAAATTAAATGAAGAGTTGTCATAGGAGGGAAATTACAATCATACTGTGAGTCAAGTTGGACCCCGAGTAGCCAGGAGGAACGACTCAGACAAAGGGATTGACAGGGATGGGCATATGTATAACAACTTCTTGGGTGCCAAACCACTAAGTCTTTCTGGAAGCCCAAAGCCAGTGGAAATTATGGACTGGATTTTCGAGATGGAAATGGTATTTGAAAGCCACAACTGCAGCGATAAAAAAAAGACCATCTTTGCAATCAAACAAGTAAAGATCGGATTTTAAAGCTGGTGGAAGTTGTTGGCAGATACAATGCCATGGGGAGAAGCCATGCAGATGTATTAAGAGGCATTCATGGAGCAGTTGAAAATGCAATACTGAGCAAATATAGATTTGGTAGACCTAAACAACGAGTTTCAGAACCTGAAGAAAGGGAAGATGAGTGTTGATGAGTATGCCACTCCATTCACTGAGAGGGTGAATCTATTCCCCTACTTGGTGCCTACTGAACTCTCCAAGATAGATAAGATTGCTAACAGATTACTAACGAACTTTGGCGCAACGTTCAAAATGACAACTACCTTGAAAATAGTCGTTAGATCGGCAAAGAATGTAGGGTCTAGAAAAAGATAAGACATGAGAAAAGAGGAACATTGAGGTATCCTCAAGATCTGATAAGAAAGGAAGATTCACGAAGTCCAACTAGATGACCAAAAGTATGGAGGTAGTGGTGGGACCAAGTGGTGTGAGAAATGTAAGAAGAAGCACTTCGAAAGATGTGATGGAGAAGTGATGTGCTATAAGTGTGGGAAGACCAGTCAGGATTCCATAGATTGTATATTCGATAACAAGAAGTGTTACGAATATGGAGATGGTGGGCAGATTTCGAAGAACTGCCCAATGAAAAACGAAGTTGTAAGGCAAAATGTGCCGCCAAACCCAATGGCAAGAGCATTCCATGTGATCCTTGAGGAAGCAAGTGTCAATGAAAGGGATTATCAGTAAGGAACTATAAAGTAGCCATATAGTCAACATCATGTGTTGTAGCCTATTATAAAAGGCATAGTATAGGTGAACTTGAATATCTATGTAATCGTTTCAAGAATTAATATAAACCTTGGTTATGTTATCTAATGTGTTAAGTTGCTATATGATTTTTCTTGTATGGTGACTTGGAGAACTGCGAGAAAATACTTGGGACGAGTATGAGTAGGTGTGAAAGGTAGTAGTGGCCTATACTACCGGAATCACATGACTCATACTTGGATCAGGGAAAGTCACAAGGTTACCAAGACACTAGTAATTGATTTTGTTTTGTTCATGTCTATCGTTACCATCGTTTCGGCAATCACTAAGAAGATGATTGTTATTCTGACCCTAGTGGTCATATCAGATCGAGTCAGACTAAGATATGTATTCTACGTGGTTCAGAGAACCAAGTTCGATGTAGCATCTGACTTAAGCCAGAAGATTGAAGTGAAAGATAATCGAAGAGATAAGTAGAAGTATTGCAATCACCGTGAATGTAAGAAACATGTAGCTAGAAATGCTACATGCTAGAATGTGATTATATCACATTAGATCACGAAGGAAGGTATATTTCGTTCTGGAATTTGACTCTAAAAGACCTGAGTCTAAGCGTTGCATCATAACATGAGAGATCATTAGAACATGACCCATCAGCCTATTACAATAATCGAAGTAAAGTCTGTTTACGAAGGAGCAGGAGTCTCCAATAAGGATCAAGATTGTAACTTGAAGGTCACGATTGAAAGTCCAACGTGAGATAGAGATTGGGTGGAAGATTGAGCACTGCCAGCAGTCAAGAAGTCCAAGGGTTAGAAACTCATTAGAAAAGACATAATAGTTATAGTTATTACCTAGGATGAAAAAGATAAGCTATGGAGTCATTATACATGCCCTTTTTTGTTGATGATTTTTGGATGTAATCATCCTAAGGGGGAGATAATTGTAACGCCCGCAGATTCGGGCTAATCAATTTAAAGACAATAAGCGTCAAAAACAACTTTTCAATAGAAGATTATTTAGAGTAATAAATCTTAACCAAGTTATAGTATACGTCACAAGGATTCTATACATATAAACAATGTTAAAATCTGACTTATAACGAAGACGTTATGACTCGTCGAAGTTTAATGGCTAAACCTGCACGGCACCGTGAAACGTAAAAAGTGAATTTTTGATAAATTACTTTTTATCCTTATGGATCTAAACGAAATTCATAGTATATGTTAAATCGAGAACGTATGTAAAAATAATGTCCAAATCTGACTCCGTATGAGGAAGTTATGATTTTTCTAATATTTAGCATAGTAGTACACAGCCCATAAATCGAATCTTAGATCGATCGAATTTTAGCCGACAAAACCTAAATGAGAATTGAATATCTCATTAATAGGAGCTCAACGATATAAAGACAGACGAAAACGGACGTTGGATGACAAAGTTATAAATTTTTAATGGACTTTATCTGTCTAAACCTATTAATATATAACTTTAAAAATAAAGTCAAAATTAGCCAACGGAGTCTAAACGAAAGTTGTAGATCACGTTGCTACCTACGCGTGGATATAAAGAACATTGAAAACGGAGCTCGTATGCGAATGTTCCAGAAATTAGAAGTTTATTAAATTATGGGATTAGGATGCGAAGGGACAGGCGTAATCCGGACCTTCCCTTTCTCTCCATGGCTTTGCATGCGATGGTGACACCTGGCCCTCATACACGCAGTGTAAGGCCTCATATGTGCAAGCTACTCCGAAGCTACACCCAACATAGACCGAGGATCCAGCATATAAATAGGTGCGGGGATCACCTCATTTCTTCACACATTTCCTATTCATTCTCTCTCAAACATCCTTCTTACTCCCTCCCATTCCCTAGCACTTCCCAAGTGTTAGAGGCAAGTCCCGGAGCGCCAAGAGGCTCCAAGGAGATGAGCTTTCGGCTGAGAAGTTCTGCCCACGTAGAGTCTGGCTCTTCGCTAAACCCCTTTGTAAGTGAGTTATGCTTATCCTACTTTAATTATAACTTATATTTAAGTTCATTATCGTATTATGAACCTATAAGCAATATATTAGCTAAGTATAATAAAATACAAATTATATAAATTATTATTATAATATCTTTTAACTTCTTGCAATATGGGGAATCTGGTTTGAAGGGTCGCATAGGGTTGTTGGATTTCAGAACAACTTAAATTCCGAAATGGTCCTGCCCTCCAATGTTTCATGTCTGGTCCATGTCTGTACATAGTAGTTGAAAAGTATGGTTTAGCACTTATAAAATAATATAGCTCGTGGACCTTGAGTTAATAATTAGTCGCAAAAAATATTAGACTAAAGTCTAGTGATAATGATACTAGGTTTCGTCAAAGGAAAATAAAATTGTTAGAAGCGAAGTGTTGCCCGAGTGTGGAGTTGTCACTTTAACAAGTGAGGGCATAGTTACTTTCATCTTACACATATATATGAAGTATTTAATATAAATTACGTGCTATGTGTGCATATTATCCGTGTCCTTGATATCTATGCTGGATGAACAAAATATACACATTTTACTTTATTTAAACTGTATATGTATTTTTATCCGTATAAATATGTATTGGGTAGCGACGGATGGTGAGAGATAGGTGATGATAGAAAGGTGATGATAGTTATGCAATGAGGAATAGGTGATGCAAGATAAGAGATGATTAGGTGATGTGATAACATTAACATGTGATGCTGCGATGTAGTCATCTACTAGAATATAGGTGGCGACCATTGACTAATCTAAACAAGTCATGTGGAAACACCGACCGGCTCATAACCTGTAGGTAATGAATTACGATTACAGACGATGTAGTAACTACATATTCATGTAATGATACTCTAACCCTTACTGGACACGTATTGGGTGAGTAATCCCCAAATCAGTATTGTCTATGCGATGTAGGCAATGATCCTTAGGAACAAACACATAAGGAAATGTGATGTAAGGAGATGAGAGGTAAATATGATGTAGGAGATGACCCTTATGATGAATCTTTAGGGAAGATTAAATGAAGAAAATGGGAATGGGGAATCGGCTTAATTATTTGAAATGAAATACGTAAAAAATAGATTAACTATATTAAAAAAAATGTGCATACAAACATTTATAAAGAACACATGGACATAAAAATCATAAATAAAAATATATTGATTTTTATTTTAAAAAAAAAACGTTTATATCCATGCATTGCTTGTGAATTTTTGAATGTTTTTTTTATAAAATTGTAAGCAAAAAATATATTACTTTTATAATGAGAGTAATCTTAACGAAAGTTGTAGTATACTCAAATGCAAACATGTGGATATAAAGATCGTTAAAATCCAAGATCGTATAAAGAAGTTACGACATTTAAAACACAAGACCTAAGCCAAACCACAAAACCTAAGCAACCAAACAGCCCATGTCACGATGGACATAAAAATCAACAGCCCTAAACACCTCATTAATGATTCTCCCACATAGAATAATGTAAGAAACACCTAAGGAAATGAGTCACAAGTATTGAATATGTATAAAAACAACAAGGATTTACTTTGCAATAAAACAAATATTAAGAACTAAATGCGCAAAAAGATATTAAAGACTAAGGTCCCATTTAATACGCATATTTCCAAGTCCAAACAGACCTTTCTGGCTGAATGGACCGGAAAGACTGTTTGATTTGCACAAAAGAAGGGGTCTTTCCCGGTAACATATGTCTTTCCCAGAAAGCCCCAAAATCATATCTTTCTGGCTGAATTGGCTGGAAAGACAATTATACATCAAACCTCGCCTCTTTCTTTCTTTATTGGATTATTAATGTTTTTAAATAACTTTTTTTAAAATTTATTTTTTATTGAATTATTACTTTTTTTCATCATTTAGCACAGTCATTCAGATATACAATCAAACAACATTGTTTCTTTCCCAGTCAGAAAACTTTCCCAGACAACATTTTTTCAGACAGAAACTATCAAACGGGACCTAAATGTGTACAAAATGAGAAATATATTGTCTTTTTAAGTCATTTTTCTGGCTTGCCTAGAGTAGCCGATTATAAAGACTAAATATGTACAATTTAATAAGTTGAATGGATAAATGTGGACGGAAAAATAAAACTTAGTGACCAAATGTGTATAAATTGAAAAATATATTACTCTTTTAAATCATTATCCCAAATAACTACTATCAAAGTTATGTTAATAAGGAATCCAAAATACAAATCTAATAGCATATTATTAATGTTTCTAAAAGAAAGGTTATTCTTGCATTTACTCTTAAAACAATTCTAAAACCAATGCTTGTTATAAAAGTCGCCTCTTATAAAATGAAAAATGACTCATGAGGGTAACCACCTATTGATTTTGTTCATATTTGATTTTTTTTTTTTAACGTAATAGATCATCTAAATTGTTGCTTGTTTTCACCACAACCCTTTTGACCGACTATTATCATCTAACTTGTTGTTTGTTTTCACCATAACCATTTTGACCGACTATCACATATGATAGCCGGTCAATATGGTTATGGTAAAAACAAACAACAAGTTAGATGGTATACTACGTACAAAAAAATGGACTAAATATGAACAAAAGCAACAGTTGTTTACCCTTCTGAATCATTTTTCTTATTTCATACGGTTACCTGATGTATTGTGATTTCACTTTTTTTATTCGAATCATGTTCGTTGAATTATCATATCTTAATCAATTTTATATTTATACTCTGATTTAATCGTTGTTTGGAGATTATTGTTGGAATTAATTTCTTGGATGAATATGATCATTGAAATATATTAAGATCTTAATTGAATCTAATTGGTGTTTGTGGAATCCTCTTGCAATTCAATTGAGTATCGAAGCAGTCAAATGGAATTCGATAGTTTAAAAGTCACATTTGATGATATTGCAAATAAAAAGTGGGTATAAAAAAATGAGTTTTTGGCACTGTAACACAACAAAGTTTGATGAATTTAAGCATTTAGTCACTCAAGTAATTTTTTTTGTCTAACAGACCATTAAAGTTGAATTTTACCTATCAATTACATCATTATATGACCTGATACACAGAAACAGTCGGTTACTTGAGCGACTAAATGTATAAATTCGTCAAATTTTATTGTGTTACAGTGCCAAAAACAAACTCACGTATGTCAAGCCATGTCAACATGTCACCCGTAAACCAGATATAATTTCCCCCAAACCCTTAATTAGTGGTTATATTCTAACGCTAAGGACCAAATTGAGTATAAAAAATACTTGAGTGACTAAATATGTAAATTCGTCAAATTTTATTGTGTTATAGTGCCAAAAACCCGAAAAGAATTGAACTTCGATAAGTTACAATAAATATTTGATAGTCAAACTAAGTAATAGATTGGTCAATTTTGATGTTCCACAAAAAATATTGTCTATTGAAAATGCAATTTATCAAAAAGGAAGTGAACTGTTGATGGTGTTTTGAAAAGGAAGAAAATGAAATTTGGTGATTATAGCTATCAAAGTATTGAATGATTGTGGTATCGAATTGGCTGGTCAAAGGAGTTGAAATTGAAAGAAGGGGATTTTGGATTCAACTAATATGGAAAAATGACTTACGACGTAGCAAACTCAAACGAATTTTGTTAATATTTGTTTTTTTTTTACCTCAATATAACATATAACTTGTTTTTGTTCACCATAGCCATTTTGATTGTTTATCATTCGTGAAAACTAATCAAAAGGGTTACGGCGAACACAACCACCAAATTATATTATATATTGGGTAACAAAAAAATGAAAATCACAAAAATTGGTTATCTTTTCTAGTCATTTACTCCTTATAAAAGTATTTTAATTTACAAAAATGTCCTCCTAAAACCAAATGAATTTCACACTTGGGCCGCAATGGTGAAGGATTTGAGTTTCGACTACAGCTATAGCTATATAAGTACGAGTTTCTTCCAACATGGATACTTTTTATAGACGCTACACTCTTATTTATACATCACATAATGCTCTTAAAAGATAAGTTTTGGAGGAAATATCTTTACTATAATATTAACTAGATTATAGCCCGCGTTAAACACGGGAAACGCATAAAAAACATATAATTGTCTATAGATATTGCATAATGATTATAATAAAAATGTATGGTTATTGGTATTATTGAAATGTGTAGAAAAAACATTGAAAACGATAAATATCTATAATCATTGAAGGAACTCTTTATAGACAATATTTTTTGTTTTATTAATTGAATGACTTTCATCGTCTCATATAGTTATGATACTGTTATATAGTTATAAGCATTTTAATTAGACGTTCCTTCTATAATTAGGTTACCTAATTTAAACATATATTAACAACCAATATATCATTTTTTTTTCTAATACATTAAATATTGACAACTATTTCATTTATTCAAATAAAATCATATAATATAATTTATAGAATGTTAAATGTTATATGGATTTAATTTTAGTATATCATCAATGAAGATTCTTTTCTAAATCATGATTGATTTATTTTAAATTGATTATGAATATAAATGTCAGCTTTTATGCTAGTTCTTATTAATTTGGTGTTCGCAAGAACTTTGCATTAGTTTAGCGCAACTTTGAATAATTTTAATATATCATCAATGTAATTTGATACATATTTCAATTATATGAAATATCAAATAATGACATTTCATTACTATTGTGATAATTTAGTTTATATATTGTATTTTTACTAATCTTAATGGTTTTATTTTTTTAATAACCGTAACGCTTTTACTAATTGTACATTTTACAAATCTCTTAATATCTTATAATTTTTATCTTACTTTATAATTTTTCATAACTATGTTATTTTCAAGATTGATTATCTTAATAGTTTTTATTTTTTATTTTTTCAGTCTATTCAATTTTATATTTTATTATACAACATCATCGTTTGTATATATTCTGAAATTTCACATTAAAAATGCTTAATGTTTGCACTTTGATATTAATTTTTTATAATAAACTCATTTAATACTTATGGAATATATATCTCGTTTTAATTAACATTTACTTTCTTCATTAAATCAAATTCATTATTAAACGGTTATATTTTTGGAAAGTAATAATTATAATGGGGCAAATTTATAAAAATTTATATAAAGAAAATACAAAAATGTCCTCCTAAAACCAAATGAATTTCACACTTGTGCCGCAATGGTGAAGGATTTGAGTTTCGACTGCAGCTATAGCTATATAAATACGAGTTTCTTCCAACATAGATACTTTTTATAGACGCTAAACTCTTATTTATACATCACATAATGCTCTTAAAAGATAAGTTTTGGAGGAAATATATTTAATATAATATTAATAACCTTTCTGCAAATATTATGTTCATTCCACATGTTGGAAATACATATTTCATTTAAATTATTCTGTTAAAATTTAATTAACATTTAGAAAAAATAAATGATAAATAAATAAACCTTGTGCATATTTTATTATTGACTTTAGAACAGTTAATATCCTCGTGCATATATACCATCTGAAGCCATATTAAAATTGCAAAGACACATACTAACTTGAAAACAATCATGTCGAAAGAGAGCTTTAAGGGGTTATATGATCGTACCAAGCCTTTTATGTTCATTATCTTCTTGCAAACCTCGTATGCTGTTGGTAGCTTAGTCATCAAGTCTGCCCTGAACAAGGGATTGAATCATTACACTTTTGCTGTTTACCGAAACGCCATTGCAACTCTCTTCTTCGGTCCTTTGGCTTTCTTCTTCGAAAGGTATATATATGTTTCTATATATATACATGTCATGAACTGTATAAATCCACCATTTTGCTTTATAGTTATCATTCATTTGCTGGTGGAAACAGGAAAGCTAGGCCAAAAATGACGGTTTCCATCTTCCTGAAAATCATATTACTGGGATTACTAGAGTATGTATTCTATATTCTATGTTTTTCTTCTGTAAGAAAGAAACCCTAATCTTTGGACGATTGCATGCATTATATATATCATCTGAGCGATGGTTTATATATTGAATCACAGGCCAGTGATAGACCAGAACTTGTTCTATGCTGGAATGAAATCTACAACAGCAACTTTCGCGTCTGCTATGTGCAACATCCTTCCTGCCATTACCTTTGTCATGGCTTGGATGCTTAGGTATTATTCCCTTTCTTTAAACGAATTGAAAAATGAAAATATTGGCTTTGTACAAAACACGTAAAAAACAACACAAATACAAGAATTGTCATCTACGGGTCCTAATTAAGCTGTTGGGTGTCAGTCAACTTTTTTGCTTGGATGTGATCCATGCTTTAATGTCAGTCATACTAATTAAATCAAAGCCAATATTCATTATTCCTACTTAATATTGTCCGGTTGGATTGAACATGCTTGTTAGGTTCGGGTTAATTTGATTGGTATAATATATTAATTAAGTACATCAGGATAAAATAACCATTATCCCATTGTGCTTAATTTTCACTTTTATAAAATTTAATAAAAAATAATACTCTTAACATATTGTACACCTTATTCTCGAGTTTTTGTAAGTAGGGAAAAAGAAGGAAAATAGATGAAAGTTATGTTCTTGAGTTTTTTTTGAAGGAGAAGAAGAAAATGAAATACAACGAGTTTGTGTTCTCGAGTTTTATATAAGAAGGAGAGAAGAGAAGGAAAGGAAATGGAAAGAAAATAAAGTTTTTTTTCTTTGAATCTATCCTCTCAAATATTAGATGATTGGGAAGGGAACGAAAGAAAATGATTCCCCTCTGTTTCCTTTCTTCCCCCTCAATTTTAACCTGTGAGGAGAGGGGAGTAGTATTCTGCCACTCAAGCTCACTCTTCTCGCACCATAATTGACCCATCATTTTTATGGGTAATTATCAAGCCAATCGATTAAACAACTTTGTTAAAGTGAAACAAGATAAATAATTTTTTACTTGTTAGTTTGCTTATACTTTACAGGTGTTTTACATAGAACTTTTTCTTAATTTCAATAATATTTTATTTATTTATATATGAAATATATATAGTTGTCTCTCTAAAATTCTTAATGGAAAGGGTTATTCACTATTTGGATAAAATCGAATTGCCTAATTGGACAATTTGGATTGGACTATTTGGTTCGGATATTCCGATTTTTGGATTGGTTTTTTAACAAAACCAAATTATTATTTTGGATTTTGGATTGAGTGCTTTATAAAATAAGAACCGAATAGTCCACAAAAAAACAGAATAACAATTTGTTATGTATTTATTTTCAATATATCTATCATTATTTATTAATTTTATAATTTTTTTAAATAAGTTCAAAAAGTTTTACCTAATAAAAGACATTAATATGTACTTTCTCTCAAAAGTTTTTTATCTATTAAATAATAAACTATAATATGTCTTCTTAGTTGTTGTTTAAAATTTTTAAATCACAAGTAAATAATTTGTTTTTACTTCTTCTGTAAAATTAGATCATATTATACTTCTTTGTCCTTTTAAAATGTTATCGTTTTTGAAAACCGAATTATAAAAATCGATCCAACCGAATTGTAATTGGATCGGATTTGAATTTAGTTTGGACTATTTGGATCCATATTTTGAAAACCGAAATCAATTTGGATTTACTTAATCGGATCGGATCGACCCGATCCATCCAAACGAACACCCTTAGGAAAGATAAAGACTCAAATATATATATATATATATATATATATATATATATATATATATATATATATATATATATATATATATATATATGATTGTGTTGTATCGACGCGATATACACTAACATCCCCTATGGAAGCTCGATGACGATTAGACAAAGAGTTTAAGTCAAAGGGTGTTGGATGCCGACTCTAATACCATGTAAAATATATGTGGAGTTCAAGTTTTTTTTATATTTTTTCTAAAAGAATCATCATACAAAAGAGAGATTAGTTCAAGGTAATCTTTAAAACAAATCCCAATAATTTGGATTTGGTTAAGAATAACATAATCTTAGAAAAAATCTCAATAATTTGACCGAATTAACCGAAAAAATAAAAGATAGGATACAGCAAAATCTATTAAACCGGCTTAAAAGGGTTATTCTGAAGTTTTTTTGCTATAATATGCTTTTTGTAAACAAAATTTAATTGAGGACTAAAACTGTTAACCGATTCAAAATATTATGATTTTATCAGAGATTTTACAAATGTTGACCAACAAAAGTTTTTGATCATAAGACAACTTCAAGTTCGGAGTTTTTTGACATTTTTTTTATCATCTTTTTTTGACATTTTTTTTATCATCTTCTTTTAAAACAACACCAGTTAAAAAGTCTCGTTGTCTCTTTCATGTTCAATAATTAATAATTTAAATATTAGTAGTATGCTTGACATTTTGTGCACACTTCATTGGTCTATGTTATCATTATTTCGTATGTAAGTTTTTCCATTGCCTTTCCATAATGACTATCTTGTAACAATAGCTTAGTTAATGTAACATGTTAAAGACCAAAATATTGCTATAACCAAACATGGCTCTCCGTCACAACTAAAGTTCCTAGAACCGGTACGAATTACTTGTATAGAATAATAGAACACGGTGCACAAATTCTTCCGGACTTAAAAGATCTTAGTATTAAACAAACCCGTCAAATCATGTATATATTTAACTACTTTTGGGGTCCAACAAATGGGAAATTAGCATTGATTCACCAAAAAAATGAGACTTAATTTTTTATTTATCTTCGTAGACTTGAGAAGGTGAAGATGAAAAGTTTACATAGCCAGGTGAAGATAATCGGGACATTAGTGACGATCGGTGGAGCCATGATAATGACTCTAATAAGAGGCCCTGAAATTCAATTTCCATGGACAAATAATCATACTCTTCATCATCAATCTCCGGTTAACACCATGAGTACACAAGATCAGATCAAGGGGTCCCTCATGATCAGTGTTGGTTGCATTTCTTGGGCGAGTTTCGTCATCCTTCAAGTAAGATTTCAGCTCAAAATTATGGTTCTGTTACGTATTAAAAAAAAAACTAAAAATAACATCACAAATTTGTTGATGTTGATGGATTTGGATTTTAAAAAAACACAACAGATAAATTATATATTGATAAGGTGCTCAGATGGTGAAAAACCAGTCATACAAAATATTTCCGTCACTAATTGCTTATGATTGTCTACATTAAAGCTAAAAGGTCTCGCCGAAAACCTTTTACATATTCATCACTACAAAAAAAATTCTCCACTATACGTCTTCCAAATCTAAAAGACATCACTCAATTCCAGTTGAAAAAAAAAAATTCTTAATTCAACAATGCCATTTTACACAAAATTTGATTATTTTGCACAGAACTCCAAGAAAAAGTATACATGATTTTAGCGAATTAGTATTATTTTTTAGCAGGAAGCTATACAAATATTTAAGTTTCTTTGATGTATTCAAAAAAGGCAGTGACACTGAAGTCGTACCCAGCCGATTTATCTCTCACAGCGCTCGTGTGTATGATGGGCACATTAGAAGGGTCCATACTTACCCTAGTAGTTGAGAAGGCCAATACCTCAATCTGGTCAATTAATTGGGACATCAAATTATTTGCAGCGATTTATAATGTAAGAAAATTAATAATATTTATATCCATAACATGTTAGTACGTTACCATGATTAAAATAATCTCTTGTTAGTGTCATCAATTTAATAACTAAGAAAATGGGTACTTTTTAAATGTTGCCATGTTTAAAAGGATAGGAGGAAGAGAAATCTTCCTACATTTTTTTCATTCCCATCTTCCTACTCATATAAGATTATAATGTGTTGAATTCATTAATTCTTTCTCTTGATCTTCCTTCTTGATTGTGACTCTTTCTTTGATCTAATGAGTAGTAAGATGATTAGGAACAAAATATAGAGGATATTTAATTTCTCAGGGAGGAAATATTACGAATTTTTGAAATCCTTAAACCAAAATTTTGAACTAACATGGATGAACCAAAATTTTGGACTAACATAAACAAAAGATGGGGGATATTTCCTCCGTGAGAAACTCCTGGTCCTGGTTAGAATGTGTTTAATCATGTGCCACTTTTAAACTCACTAAAAGTTTGATTATTATATATTTTTATGGAGGCACGACAAAAAAATTGTTTAAATGAGAAATAAAATATCCTTCGACCTTTTGTTCATACTCGTTAGATCAAGACAAGTTTCAAAGTCAAGAGAGAGATTAAGAAAAAAATTAGTGGATTACACGTGTCATTAATCACAGTATACGATTTATTACTTTTCGTGAATGATATTGTTATCTTAGCTTTTGATTATCTTTCATAATGTTTTCTTGAATTGTGTGGATATGTAGGGAGTAGTGTGTTCTGGATTTGCCTACTATATTTCGGGAGTGGTAATGCGGGATAGAGGACCAGTATTTGTGACAGCTTTCAACCCACTTAGCATGGTTATAATTTCCATTTTGGAGTCTTCTTTTTTAGCCGAGAAATTAAACTTAGGAAAGTACGTTTCTCAGTCTCAAGATAACTAATAACCGTTTGTTTTCCCTCGATCATTTTATGGAGATTAATTTCTTAATTTATATTGTAGTATTGTTGGAGCAATTGTTATTGTCCTTGGGCTATATTTGGTGATATGGGGCAAGAGCAAGGATCAAAAACAACAAGGTCACGAGTCGCCACTTAATCAACAAGAGAATGGAATGAAGAGACCAATTAAACATAGTGTCGATGTTGTTAATTCTCATGGCAAGCCATCTAGTGATGTTGAAGTAGTTTAGGGAATTCGCTTATACATAAATTATCGTTTTTATCATATGATTATTAGTATCATTAAAAGCTTTGTGAAACCCACAAATTGAATAAAGAAACATTATTTACTTTACAGGATAAAGATAAGCCTGAAAATATATGTGATGTAGTCACGTAGGATGGACCGATGACTCTTAATCTAAGCTTTCTTGCATGTTCCTTGTTTGGTTGTAGCTTTAGAGTATGATCATCTGTCTGGGTGTCTATCTCACCACTAGTTACATATGGTTACTTATTCCTTGCAGATTCAATCACGTATCCTTATGTATAGGATGTTGTTATGCTATAGTAATATATATATATATATATATATATATATATATATATATATATATATATATATATATATATCCCAGTGTGATAGGATGCAACAGTAGAGGTATACTTGTTAGAGTACCAGTAGACATATTATCGTCTAGTGGAGTGTACTAGGGACTGTACATAGTCATGTAGGATACCCTAAGAACTCTTGGTCTAGGATTTCTTGTTTGTTCCTTATTTGGTTGTGGCTCTAGAGTAGGATCATCTGTTCGGGTGGCTATCTCACATCTGGTTACTTATGGTTGCGCATTCCATGGAGGTTAGCTGTAGAAAAGCAATGTATTGTGAGAGATCTAGTAGGAGGTAGTGAGTTGTATGATTAATAATTGTCTGTATTATGTGCCTACTTGATCCTTGATTGTTTATATTTCAACATATGGTAGTGGATGAGGTTGAGGCGGTTCTGCTATGCCTTGTACTCCAAGATACCATGTTTAGGCTGGTTATAAGTCGTAGGCACGGAGGCTCAGGAAGAGAGGTTAGGCTTAGGCGGCAGGCTAACAAACCGAGGTTATTCCAGTCCGATGACTGATTGGACCCATTACATGTTAGCATTCCAATACGATGACTAATTGGCCCATGGAAATTGAATCTAATGATTGTGGACCCGTTATGCATGCTAGTATCTTTTTTGTATGGGGTATTTTGGGGAAAACTCGTTAAGATTTATGCTTACCTAGTTGTTTTATGTTTCAGGTTCGGTGATCGTGGTAATGTGAAGGCAGGACTGTACACGTGCATCAACAACATTGAGAATTATGTGTTGTTTATATTAATCTAATTTTCGATAATGTAATTTGGAATAAATGGTTTTTCATAAAAATGATTTCATAATTGGGAAGTTTTACCTTAATAAAAATGAATTTTTTTTTTTGTGAAAATGGAACGTTACAAAATGATGGTTATTCATGTTCATGCATTTAAGTTAGCCAAATAAACAAATAAACAAAAATGGATAAATGAATGAGTTTTCTTGTTAATGTTCATTCATTGAACAAATTTCATTTTTCATGTTTGTTCGTTTATGTTCGTAAACATGCTTAACGAGCATAAGCGAATGGAGATAAATAAACATAATTGAATATATAATATATTAATGTAATCAAATACAATTGAACATATATGACCATGAAAAGTTAAATGAACGAACATAAAAAAAATGTTAACGGTCGATATAAATGAACGTTAATGAACTTAATTGAACGAAAAATATCAATGTTTATGTCCGTTCTTTAGATAAACGAACAAGAGCTTGTGTTCATTTTTGATCATTTATTAAATAAACATAAATAAATTAACTTTCCGTCGAACAATTCTCGAACAGTTCGTTGAATGTTCGGTTCGTTTACATCCCGAGTGATAAATATTTCAAGCTAATCAATGTATAGCTTCTTTTGAGGGTTAATCTATAACATATTTTATCTTGAAGTATAATTGCGATTAAAAGAGATGTGATGGTTTCGTGTAATTAGCTAATTATGTGATGTAATTATGTTTGTGTAATTAGTTAGAAAGCATAATTAATATCGATAAGGAAAAAAAGAATGAAAAGATAAATGATGTCTAGCATTGAGAACTTGTCTTACATCACCATTGGGAAGAATACCGGGAAGAATACGGAGGGTGGATGATTTAATATATATATATATATATATATATATATATATATATATATATATATATATATATATATATATATATATATATATATATATATATATATATATATATATTGAGGGCTTTAAACGAACCAAAAAATTATATATATATTGAGGGCTTTAAACGAACCAAAAAATTGGGGTCCCTTTCGTTCTAACCCTGATTCTACATTCTATAATAAAAACAAATATAAAGGTAAAAATTGTCTATTTCTATTTCTGATTAAACTTGCAGTGTTTTAATTGAAAGGAAAACTCAAACTTGTAGGATTATTTTAACTCAAATATGTACAACTCAACACAAAAATCAATGAACAAGACAGTAGTCACATACATAGAAATCGATCAATAAACAATAACAAACATTCCTTAGATTGCTCACAAAACGAGAAACATTTTCCCTATTTGACTTGCATATTCAAGTATTTCTATTTTAGATGTCACGAAAAGAAACATTTTATATAAAACAGTAGTTATAGTCCATTCATGAATCAAATGGAACACCTTAACAAATTCAGTAAAACACAAATTCACAAAAATACAAGTCAAAAGATGTAAACAAATTAAGGTGTACTAGTTTAGTTTATCAAATCATATAAATCCTGTAATACCTTGACAAGAAGTAAACAAATTCAAATTAAGTTTAACAGCAACACAAAAAATGAGTGGAAACACTAACTTAATCGAGAATGGAGAATTAGTCAATCAATGATTCACAGTGCGAGTCTTCAAGAATGGAGAAGGAAAGAAGAAGTATCATTGTCACTTTTGACTTGAGGTGTCGTATACAAATCAACGAATACAGAAGGCGAGAAGAGAAATATGGAATCGACATTAGCAGATTTGGGTTAAGTGACACCCTTTAAAAAATTGGGCCCTAAGCCCTAACTTATATTTTTAATATATAAGGCGAGCCATGCATATATATGTGCATCACTTGACAATTGTTTGCAAGAAGCTTGGTTTAACATTGAACCAACTTGTTCTTTTGAAGCAGTTAGTCCTAGTGAACCACGTTTCTTGTTCAACCGAGTCAGACCATTAGTCTGTTTAGGCCAAGTGAGTCTCTTTGGAGTGATTTGGTTCAAATTTTTAATGAATTTTTCCAATTTTGACTTATTTGGACATTTTTTTTGAGTGAGGTTTAATATCTACTAAAATATCGAAAGCAACCTAATAAAAACCGCAAAACCTCACAAAACCCGAAAAACCATGATGCTAAAATAATTGTAATATATATGGAAACAAATTATGTATTATCTTTTATCTAACATGTCTCCGTCTTACGACATAACTCCGTGGAAATTAAATATTATTGCTTTGGTTGTTGTAGATATTGTTGTTCAACTGTAATTTAATTACTTTGAAATATATTCAAAATAAATTAAATTGAGAAGAAAACGACATGTAAATAACTACTATAAAAATTTATGTTAACTAGTTATGTGTCCCATGCACTGTATGGGTCGAGGTTTTTTTTTTTGATGTTGGGTGGATCACGAAAGTAGCAGGATATAGTTGGTTGAATTTCAAAGTACGATGCTTAAAAACGAAATAAAGTAGAAGTAGATGTTGTAATCATTAACAGGTTATACTGAGATCTGTTGGCTTTTTAAAACACATATGTTAGGTTCTTAAAGCTAAACAGATGAACAAAATCACATGTATTCAGAAGATAAGTATAATGCTCAAATAAGGGATCATTGGAAAGCTTAGAATAAGTCAAAGCACAACACCTTTGAAAATAACTCATGGTTGACGATAACAACTCTGAATTACCAACAATCCTAAAAAGTCAAATGTTTGAAACTATTAGCTTCATTTTGACCTTGTATCAAGAACTACCCAAATTGAAAGCTTGAAGAAAACTTATAAAATTCATGGAAAATAATAAATAAATGTGGTATTGTAAAAAAGAACATCAAACATCCATACACATTAAGATAGATTACGAATCCCAGTCATAGTCAGCACTTGTTACACCAAAAATGACACCATTTGTCAAAATAATAACCTGAAACACTACAAAAACCAAATGAAAATGTAAAAGAAAAACATAAATATATCCAGATTTTTCATAAATTAAAAGCATATAGTTATAGTAGAAAAAAAAACTAAGATGTTATAATAAATGAAAGCATCTTGTTACTTTTTGCCTTTAAGCACCATTTTTTCCAACAATAAGCATACGTAAGCCTTGAGAAAACATCTTGTAATGGTAATAATTATAAGGTAAAAGTGAGTACCTACTACCTGTGATAAAAGTTTTGTGAACATATGTTAAGTTTATAAACAATAAGACAGGAATATTGTAACATCCGGATTCCCAGGTATATTATTTTATTCATTTATTTTAGGAGTTTGTGGAGGAACTCGGCGAGTTGGTGCCAAGACTCGCCGAGTAGGGTCGCGGATGTTCATCCGGGTTCATGTCTGGACTCGGCGAGTCCATGTTGTTTAATGAAGCCCTAATTTCCAGGGTTTGGTACCTATTTAAAGGCCCTTATGGCCGTCATTAGCGGCTACCACACCCCAGAGAGAGACCTAGATCGTTTGTAAGGTAAAGAGTGGCCATTGTTGATCATTTGTTGGTGTAAATTGAAGGAAAAGGTGATCAAGGCAAGAAAAGGCTGAAGGAAGTGCAAATCTAGTGATTTCAGAGTTCAAAGGCTTCATATTGAGGTATTCCTTCGGACTTTCTCCAGTTTTGGATGTTTATTCATAGAGTTAGGGTTTTTCAAACCCTTTGGAAGATGATTATGTAGAGTATTTGGTCCCTTCTCGAGTTTGTGCTTGGGATCTGGACTCAAAGAGGTCCAGAGACCTTAACCCTTGGAGCTTTATGAGTCATTTTGGGGTTATTGGACATAGGTTGCCATTTTTGGGGCTAAATCACCATTTGATGCCATCTTGTTGATATATAAGCATCAAGATTCGAACTTTACGTGACTTTCATGCTTGGGAAGGCCAGATCTATGGATTAGGGGCACAAGTCTGACCTCAGGAGGTCAATAGAGTTTGTGCATGGCATGAACTCGCCAAGTAGGGTTAGGGTTTCACGAAAATCACTCAGTGAGTAGACTTGCTGAGTTGGGGGATAACTCAGTGAGTCAGAAAGGGATTAGAGGACTGGAGTTCAAGGCGGTACTCGTCGAGTTGTTCTTGAGACTCGGCGAGTTGAGTCGTGGTGGCCCTGCGATTCATGCTAGTTGTGACTCGTCGAGCATAGGGATGGACTCGACGTACTAAGCAGGACAAAGAGTTAGTGGACATGTGTGTACTCGCCGAGTCGCCAGAGTGCACTCTATGAGTTGGGTCAAAAATTTGTCCGTTGACTTTTGTTGACTTTTAGGGTTTGGTCAACAATGGGGTGTTTGAGTCAGGAGAGGGGTAAAATAGTCTTTACCCTTCTGAGGGTGCCAATAGAGGGTTGATTCTAGTCTCGAGAGTTATATTTATGAGAGTATTTACTTTATGTGAATAGGCGGAGGCTAGGCAATATTTCTACCGAGTCAAAGATTGACCGAGACGTCTGAGGTGAGTCTTCTCACTATACTTTACCTAGTGTGGTAACAGAGTTATGTGACAGAGTATTTTAGAGTTATATGCCAGTTTATTTGCATGTTATTTATGTGATGTGATTTATTGTGATATGTGATATGCATGATTCAGAGTTATAGAGTAAGGAACTTCGGGATCATAGAGTTAGGGCCAGAGGGCCCACAGAGAGTTGGGGCTGGAGGGCCCCACTAAGACACGTTTAACAGAGGGTCGACAGAGTTATAGCCTCGAGTGGCTATTATGTGTTAGAGTGGTATTTTGGGGAACTCACTAAGCATTTATGCTTACAGTGTTATGTGTTATGTGTTTCAGGTACCAGTGATGATCGCGGGAAGGCGTCGGCATGATTTGTACACACGCGCATTGGAGTCTATATATTTTGATCTTGGGGTTATGTTTTGATACAATGTTAATACAATGTTTTTATTTATGAATGCAAATGATATTTCATGGTTTTTAAAAGTGAAAAATTGTTCAAATTTTTACGGTGTTACAAGTTGGTATCAGAGCCTTGGTTTGAGGGATTTAGATGCATCTTCGGGCGTATCTGAACTCAAACTGGGGATTTGAGGAAAATTTTAATAATAAATTAAATTTTTTGAAAAAGAGTAAAAAGAGTTTTGAGAAAAACAGAGCAAAGCCGTGTGTACGATCAGCCAGTGCCCGAACGGTGATTTCCCAAAATACCCTCATAATAAGTGTTATCAGATATGCTATGTTATGCTATATGATGAATTATGATATGCATGCTAGAGTAGACTAGGTATTCTTATTAGGACTAGAGTGGCCTGATATATATGATGCCTTTGACTAGGGGTTTTGCTGCTAGAAATGCTTAAGAGTGTTTAGATAGCAGCGAGGTGCTTATGAGAGATTTGCTAGTGAGTAACACATGATAGAGAGAGTAGAGTACTTGGGCTTTGGGGCTCAAGGAGGAGGACTTGGGATGAATGCTGATGTGGTATGAACGGTAGTATTGGGACCGTACTACTGAAGATACCGGGTTGGTGCGTAGTCCAAGTAAGAATCCTTAGGGCACTAAGGAACAAGTAGGGTGGAGTTATCGAGTGTGATTATACTCGAGGGGGTCCCTAATATTCTTATGTTGTATTTCAGAGGGAGACCATGGTTGGGACACGCCACACACCAGAGGGCAGTAGTACGAGCGAGGCTAAGATCCATAGGATCATTCAGGAGGAGGTGGCTGCGGCCATCAGGGCAGAGATGATGGGTTTTGGCTATAAGAACATCATATGTGCTCATACAAACCCTAATGCTTGGATCTAGGTTTCTCTATTATACATGCAAGTTATCCAAGACTATAAACCCTAGATCTAGAATATGATAATCAATATAACATATAAATAAGGGTTTAGATCATACCTTGATTGTTATGTAGCAATAACAATCTCAAATCCTTCTTGTATTGACTTTAGAAAGCTTAGAGTCACAAATGTCACTCCTCTAATGGTTCACAAATACCAAGAGCAAGAGGATGAAGAGGAGGAGAGAAGGAGGCTGCCAAAAACGTGTGGAAACCCTAGAAAGAAGCTTGTCCACGGTTTTGGGGCATAAGGGCTCTATATATAGTGAGGCTATTAGGTTATCTAAAAAGGAAACCCTAATTTGGATGCTTAAGCCCTAAGAAACCCATGGACTCCTTTCCTTAAAGGCCTTGGACGATTTCTAATGGGTTTCCCCATAGAATTCGTCCAACCTTATAATATAAGGCAATCCATGGCCCAATTGTAATTATCTTATAATTACAATTCCAGTCCCTTAAGTTTAATTAATCTCTTTTAGTCACAAACTTAATTCTTATTAATTCTTGACTAATATTAATTAAACAATATGATTTCTCCTTTAATATATTATTCTCATAATATATTAATAAATCATATTTAATCCTTTCTCTCCATAATTCATCCTATCAAGTTGCTTTGGTGAAGGCAACCCAAAAGGACAATGCACCATCGGGTCAAGTACATACCAAAATAGTTATGGACTTAGAGGGTGTTTGGCCTGGCTTTTAAAATGACTTTTGACTTTTTCTTTTAGAAAAAGTCCAAAAAGATGTTTGGTAAAATGAAAATAACTTTTATAATCAACTTTTGCAACAGAGTAAAATGAGTCTTTTTGAAAAGTTACAAAATCGTGACTTTTTCTAACTTTTCAACAGGTAAAACCATTAATTACCTTTATACCCCACCTACCCTAATCAATTCACAGTATCCCTCATCACTCTCTCGTTCTCTACGCTCACCCACTTTCTTCTCTCTCGCATCTTACTCGATCGATCGTTCCTACAACACCGGCGATCTTGTTGCAACGTCGGCGATCTTCCTGCTACACCGGCGTATTCTGTCTCCATCTCCGATCAGGTAAGTTTTCTTTTCTTTTCCAGTCAATTTCCGATGTTACAACATCTTTCTATCGATTTTACAATCGATTTTACAATATCTTGCTGTCGATTTCCAATTTTCAGTAGCAAAGACATGTAGTTTTTCGATTTTCCTTGAACTGCTCTTCTCTCTCGCATTTGCTGTGATTTGTTCCTCCTATTTCTGAAATTGATATTCTGTGATATCCTGTGATTAACATACCTTTGTGAAATTGATGAAATATGGATGAAATATTGATTAATAATTAGTGAACTTGATGAAATATGGATTAATAATTAGTGAAATTGATGAAATATGAAGCTGATAGAAATTTTTGTTTTGGGATTGTGTTAACAGGTAACCAATTTCTATGATATTATGTTTTTCTGTTTTGATTAGAATTTTGATAAATGAATGAAATCATTTAGTAAGGTTAATGAAATTGGTTTGTTGTTTAAATGTTGATCCTATATGTAATTCACAGATAATGGATGAAAACAACACTACAATTGTTGATTGTGAAACATCTTTGAAAATGAAAAAACCAAAATTTGGGTGGGATAATCGTACCTTCATGGTGTTTGTTGATTCATGCTTGATTGAAAAAAAAGGGGGCGTAAAGCCACCGGCTCCTTTGATAAAGTTGGGTGGGAAAATATACAAAAACGCATTAAGGAGAAAACAGGTTACATCCTTGAAAAAAACAACTAACAAACACATGGGAGAACATGAAAAAAGAGTGGAAGCTTTATGACCGCTTATTGAGGCTTGAAACCGGACTCGGTGGGATGAGAAGCCTAGTAGATGCGTCGCCTGAGTGGTGGGAGGAGAAAATAAAGGTATGATTACTATTCTTTTTAATTATTTTAAGTTATGATTGCATATAGATTGAACATATTTGATTTATAATATCTTTTTGTCTTGCAGGAGAATAATGATTATGCCAAATTTAGGAACACAGATTTGAGCATATTTGATGAGAAATATGCTACTTTGTTTCGGGATTCTGTTGTCGTTGGAGATCAGACTATGACTCTGTTACAATTTCAAAACAATAGCAATCCAAACGAAGAAAATATGGAGGGCTAAGGAGATAGTGATGAAATCAATTTAGATTATGATGAGCCACTTTTTCCTAGTCTCCATGAAAGTAGTTCAAGTAAAAGGAAGAGGTCTAAGTCTGTTTCCAACAACCGTCCAACCAAGAGCAAAAATTCAATTTATGAAGAAAAATTTGATGCTTTATTAGATGCCATATCATCAAAAAGCACACAAACTTATCCACAAAATAATCCTTCCCCAACAATAGCAGATTGCATGGCCATTGTCATCAAGTTTCCCGAGTTTCGTGAAGGGTCCAACGAATTTTCACAAGCATTGTTTGTCTTCACCAAAAAACAAAATCGTGAAGCTTTTATGTTTCCAACGACCGACGAAGCCAAGATGGAGTTTCTTAAGTTACTTATGAAATAATGATTTAGCAATATGTGTTATGCTTTGACATTTATGTTTTATGTTTTGACATTATGTGTTGTCCTTTGACATTATGTATTTGACATTTTATATTATGTGGTATTGTTTGTCTTTATGTATTTGACATTTTATATTATGTGTTAATGGTTGACATCTTTTTATTTGTATTATGTAGGATGGATAGTGATGATTCTAATTCATCCGATGATAATGAACAATGTTGGGTGGAAGAGGATAGAGAATTTGAAATGTTATGTGGATTAGCTTTGAAAGGGATAATGATCGCTCGTAACTTACGTATGCCATGTCACACTTCAGATCGCAAAGGGCACATGTTTATTACTGAAGTACTAAATGGACATCCTAGACGTTGTTATGAGATGTTTAGACTCAACGTACCGGTTTTTAGACAGTTATGCATAGATCTTACTACAAATTACGGGCTACAACAAACACGAAATGTATCTATTGAGGAGTCTGTAGGAATATTCTTGATGACTTTGTCTCATGGGTGTAGCAATAGATTTGTGCAAGAATGTTTTAATCATTCGGGGGAAACGATTCATAGGCATTTCCATACAGTTTTGGAAGCCGTACTAAAACTGAGTGCCAACATCATCAAGCCAGACACAAACTATAATGATGATGTTCCCGAATATATATTAAATAAGCCTCGGTATTATCCAATGTTCAAGGTATTATCCAGTGTTTATTATCTTGGTAGTCAAACTTTAACAAATAATTTATTTATGATATATTTTTGAATTTGAAGGATTGCATTGGTGCTATAGATGGGACACACGTCAGGGCATTGGTTCCACAAAAAGATGAAGTGAAGTACATTGGTCGAAAGGGATATGCAACACAAAATATAATGGATGTTTGTGATTTTAACATGTGCTATACATTTGTTTGGGCCGGTTAGGAGGGGACTGCACATGATACAAGAATTTTCAATGAAGCCTTACAGAGACTAGATCTTAATTTTCCCTATCCAACAGGTGGTTAGTATTTTTTTTGAAACACAAGTTTTATGTTTTTACTACTTGTTTGAAAAGAATAATAAATGTTTGTTTTATTTACAGATAAATATTACGTTGTTGATGTCGGATATCCAAATACGAGAGGGTATCTTGCTCCATACAAAGGCACAAATATTCGTTATCATTTACCAGATTTTCGACGTGGACACACGGCTGCTATTCGTGAACCTCGTGGACCGAAAGAGAAATTTAACTATCTCCACTCATCATTGCGAAATACCATTGAACGAACTTTTGGAGTGTGGAAAGCTAGGTGGGCGTTATTAAGAGACATGCATGTTAATTACAAGTACAAGAACCAAGTGAAAATTGTGATAGCATCGATGGCGATCCATAACTACATTAGAAAGGTTGGTAGGTCTGATGAAGCGTTTAATAGGGCACAACAAGAATCCTACAATCCCGTACGAGGTGATACTGGTAGTGATGTTTACAAAGAAGGTCCAAGTACATGTCGCACGAGCGATGATGATTTATATATGGCAGCGATACGGGATATTATTGCACAAGATATAATCACATTGCGAAGATGAATGTAATGTTATCTATGATTTTTTTTATGAATTATTTACAATTTGTATGAACGTAATTTTAATATTGTCATGGTCTAATCCAAAAAAATTAGAAATATTTTAATTTGTATGAACATAATTTATATTTTATATTTGTATAAACGTAATTTTAATATTGTCATGGTCTAATACAAAAGATACTCTTATGAATTATTTACAATTTGTATGAACTTAGTAATTTTATATTGTCATTCTCTAATCCAAAAAATTACAAATGTTTTTAAAAAAAATTTATATTTTATATTTTCTAATAAAATGTTTACAAAATTATAATATGTGTTTAAAAAAAATATTAAGTATAAAATAATATACCTAAAGTAGTAAATGAATGTAAATATGTAAACATGTCCTTTTTAGTCATTTTACATGTAAAAGTTAAACCAAACACTTTAAGTTTTTACTTTTTACCTTCAAAAGTTAATCCAAACACTTTTTAAAAAACAACATTTGTAAAAAGTTCTTTTGCAAAAAGTCCTTTTACAAAAAGGACTTTTTCCCCACAAAAGTTATGTCAAACACCCCCTTAGACACTAATCCAACAGTCTCCCACTTGGATAAGTCTAATAACTATTCTGTGTATGACTTCAGATCCTGATCTGCAATCGTAGCTTTCCAAAGTCGCTATCAACTCTGATCATATCAGATAAGCGTGTCCTTTAGATAAGGGATCATATATTCCTCCATTCTAGATATCGTAAGACATGATTTCTAATCATTCTCTCTATACTATTTATCGACTTCCGATTTATGACGACTGACTAATCAAATTAGCCTTATCCTGGCCGAGCATTTACGTTTGTCGTCACTAAATCATCGAGGGGCCCAAAGATATCGCTTTTATCCTACTTTGGATACAAGGAACGGATAAACTTTGATTCAATGCTCGCTTGCACTCACTCACCGAATCACACACAACAATATGTTTTATGACATCAAGTTACTGGTGCGTTTACATATTATCAATGTGCAACCGATTTGCAAGATACAACTCACACATCTTGATTACAAGAATATAAGATGTTATCGTCTCACCAATCACTCGTGATACAATTCATGGAGTGATCCAAGTGAGCGTGGGTTTAATCTAATGCTCAAATCATATTCATAAGCACTCATGAACGTTGCAACAAACATTTGCTTATGTCTTATACTCTTTAGACAATCCACACACCAATTCACGACAGTCTTCATTCATACCTACTTCCAACATATGAACGACTGTGGCCCGTTCGAATAATTTGACTGTTCTAAACCAATTAAATTATTCAGGAAGTCAAAACATGCAAAGTGAAACACAAGCATAATACTAATCCCATATGGCCTCAAACCTTTGAGCATAAATAAAACACCTTTTATTTATCACCATATCGATTACTCATTATTTGTTGTTTCGACTAGTCAACTTCTTACTTGAATCATTACACTCGTCCCATGCTCTTATTATGCACACAATGTTTACCTATGGTTCTTACTTTGTGAAATAGATCAAATGAACACATTTCCAATCATACTCATTTCACAACCCCAAATCCTTTTTCATAAGTGAAAGAATATCAAATTCTTGCCACTTATAGAATATGCTAGATTCTAACATTTTATGCAATGATCCTTTCGTAATGTCATAGCATAAAAGTCACAATGACTATTGCCAATGATATTACAAAGTTCTCTATCGGAGATTGTTACAATACAATTCCTTAGATATGATGTCTCTCGCTCAAAGTACATTCCTTTGAACATCCTTTTGCATAAAAATTCTAATCTAGACATAGATTTTCAATATTCAATTCCCAATATGGACACGTTTCCATATTTTCCATATGACAATTCATTCTTAATAGAATCTTATCTATTCATAATAATGTCGATATGGTCCATCCAATACTATACTTCCAACTACTCACAAGCGACCAATCCTAGACGAACTTTGGATTGTCCTTTGATAGTTGTTTAATTATCTTAGTCAAAACCAATTCTTGTCCTTTTTCCCTCTAAATGCGCTAGACATTTGGAAAATTTTAGAATGGTCAAATATTATAGCATTTGCAATTGATCCTATACCCGAAGCGTATGGGACACGATGCATAATGTCTTACATGAAGATTCGATACTTTATCAATCTTCTGCCATAATATTTTATGTGCTATGTTCTCAAAATTTGAACTATGAAGAGGAATGCCGTAATCATAATCGAAATTTGAGAACACACTATGTTTCCTTGACTAAATTATTAACATTCCACAACCTAAGCCTTTAGATTTGAAATGAAGAATAATATTCTCTCCCTTAATTATAGCAAAAAAAACTTTTTAACCCTTACAACTTTGCAAAGTATAACTCTTGTTTTCTATAATTAATATTGCTAACTTGCAATACTTTCCATAATAATCATATAATCATAACGTTTATGCTCCCACTATCATGATGATTATTATAAACATAACACTTATGCTCCCACTAGCTTTGACATGTATTCAGAAATAGCTTAACTTTCAGAAAACAATACTTGTTGAATTTCTTAAGTTCATGTTTCTAATACCTAATGCTTTGATAATCCTTTATCTGAGCTTATACACCATTCCCTTAGATAGCTCATATGTGTGTGTAATCAATTCAGACTAATTGCCAAATCTCACAATTCGAATTATGGAAAGGGATACTGTAACCATAATCGAATTCAAGAATTCAATTTCACAATCACTATCTTTTTTAAAATCTCTCTTAGTGAAAGCATTTCCTTACAGTCATTTTCATGAAGGAGGGAATATTATGACACTTAGATTTTAAAGGTGTATGTGTTCCTATCCATGTCAATTTGTCAAAACCAAAGTTCACGAAAAATTCAAACTCATATGGACCGAACTTTCTTAATCTTGACTTCTTGCCTTATGGTAACATAGCTGTCCACCATGTCTTCTAAGTAGTTAAGCAGCTCACCCTTTCCTATCAATGTACTTTCCATTGATCAAGGTGCCTGCCTTTTATGCGTTCAAATGAGAACTCATAGAACTCACATTCATAATTAACTCAATTGGAATGACACAAAAACAAAATAGTGTCAACATGATAGGTTGTAAACCTCAACTCGTGTGCTAGTGATGATCGATAAGGTTTATTTTGATTTGTTCTTGAAACCTTTCAACACCATTAAGACTCCCACTGACTCCTTGACATATAAGATTCTCTTATCAATAACCATTTCTTGACAAACAAATATTCAAGAGTTAGTGTAGTTTTTATCAAAACACTTCATAAATTGGTCCTAGTTGGTCTTTGTCTTATCCAAGACATCACAACTTTCACCATTTGATGAATGTTATAAACCTTCTTAACACTTATCACTCAATTTCACAATCTTAACTCTAAGACTTGTTTTGGAACGAAGTATGATTGACTTCTTGATTTAACCATTTCTTCAATTCTTGATTCCTCTTCTTAGACATACAATTGTACTAAGACTTACTTGGGGATCAATTGAGATATGGTTCTTAATCATTAAGACCTATCATAAAGCATAAAAGGTACTCTCCCTTCTTCTTAGAATGGAGAAACTTTTATCTTTCTGCCTACTTGATTCTTCTTATTCGTTCTGCTATTGATTTAAACTTTTTCAATCAATTCAGAATTACACTTAATCTTATAAGCATAATCATATTTACTAAACCTTTAGCAAATCATGACGAATATATTTGCTACTCTTATGGTAGACTTGATCAACACGCAACTTTGTGTACTCGGTCTCCTAGTCCTTCACTTGACACTTTGTCAATGAATTAGTCTAATTTCCAAATATGAAATTTCTCATTCATCGTGCAACCAAGTTGCATGATTCCAAGTTTCTGTCCAATTGAAACTTGGGCGATGAGAAACTCTCCCTATTTGGTAAATTCTCGATATTTCCATAAACAACATAATTAAGAATCAAATCCATTATTTCTAATATTAGAAACCCTTAAACATAAATTTTCATGCATGCCATTGCAAGGATAAATAAATAAATAATATAAAATCAAAATTTATTTTATTGCGGAAAAATCTGTCCTTACAATGCAATTCATTGAAAAACTATGCTAATACATCTTTCTTAGCAATGTAATTCTAACTCTAAGTAGTAGATCAAGAATCTAATCCTCAAGTAATGCGATCGAAATCCATTTCTACATGGTTAGATTCTGCTCACTTCTTCCCTTAAGCTTCCTCTCTTTTCTTCGATCCTACAAAACATCAATTGTAATCTTATCACATTATGTATTACGAATCTAGAATAGGAGCTTAAAAGAGTTAGTCAATGGATTTTACCTAAAGCAGAGCCATACGTTTTGACTCTCCCATCTCTTAGATCTCTTAGGTAAATAGGGCAGCTTCGTCTCCAATGCCCCTTCTCTTGGCAATAAAAGCAAATTGACTCTTTTGGAACAGGACATGGAACTACTTCAGACATTGCCTCGATCATAGCATGTCTTTCATTGCCATTGTCTATATCCATAGAGGTCTTGAAGGCAGATTCACCAATCAATTTTGCTTTTCTATTGCGCCAAACCATTGCTGATTCAGCAACAATAAGCATATAGGTGATATCTATAAGGGTCACGTCGCAGTTCATCATATAGTACTCTCTTACGAACTCACTATATGAGTTAGCAAGTGACCGAAGAACCCAATCAACAGCCATCTCCTCACAGACAACGGATCCCAACATTCTTAACCTATCAATGTGTGACTTCATCTCTAGGACGTGTGCACACACTGAATTTCCTTCTTCATGTTTACTTGCCAAAAGGGCTTGAGTGAGCTTGAACTTTTCAAGCCTTCGAACTTGTGGGTTAGGGAGAATAATTGGAGGAGGTGGAGGAAGAGAAGCATGATCGAGTTCCTCGATCAAATTGTGGAATATCATCTTCATGCGGATGCTTGTTCCTCGATCAATCGCCATTTTATAGGCAATTTCCTTAAACACCCCTTATAGACCAGCTTTGTGAATGAGGCCTAATAATGGTAAGACTGACTTTACTCATACATGTATATATATATATATATATATATATATATATATATATATATATATATATATATATAATGTTAGACTTTTAATGCTATATATAGTATAGGGTGTATTTTACACTTTTAAAATACTCTGTGGTCAAATTTAACAATTATACTTTTAATTCAATTAAATTGTAAACCAAAACTATTATGGATTTATTAAATCTCTTTTAATTATACACCTTAATTAATTAATAAAACCATAAGGGTGTGATTTGAACTTTTCAAAACAATACTAGGGTTTTAGAATTTAACATTCCTAAATTAAACCTTTAATCAACTTTTAAATTCCAAAACTTGAGGACAAGTTTTTAAACATTTCAAAACATTAGGGTTTAGAATTTAAATGTGCATCAAAATTAAACTTTTAATCAAAATTTAAATTCCAAAACTTGAGGGCAAGTTTTGAAACCTTTTCAAAACATTAGGGTTTCAACTATTTAAATTTCAAAACTAAACTTTTGAGTTTAAATTTAAACTATAAAACCTAAAGGGGAAAATTGAAACTTTTCATAACACAAGGATCAAATAACAAATAATATAAATTAAGAAATTAATTTTGTCATTATCTATATTTGACCTAATTTCAATTTCTTGCAAAATAAGTTACCCAATTAATACAAATAATCAACTTTAATCATATAAGGAAGTTATTATCTAATTAATTGGTAATTATCTTGTGTTTTGGCAAGGATATTCATTAAGAAACAATAAAATTCGTATTTTATGGGTTTAAAACGAATATGGTAATAATCCTTAAGAAAAACAACAATAAAATCCGAAGTTTCCTCTGTCTGACACTCCGACTCGCCGAGTCACACTTTGGAACTTGCCGAGTAGGGCTGACTCGCCAAGTCCAGGTAATCACTCGCCGAGTCAGGTCGAACAGAAGGCCATAAAACGTTTTTCAGCAACATAAAGCATCAATACAATAGAAACCAATCTAGTCTCTGATACCACTGATGGGTTTTGGCTATAAGAACATCCTATGTGCTCATACAAACCCTAATGCTTGGATCTAGGTTTCTCTATTGTACATGCAAGTTATCCAAGACTATAAACCCTAGATCTAGAATATGATAATCAATATAACATATAAATAAGGTTTTAGGTCATACCTTGATTGTTATGTAGCAATAACAATCTCAAATCCTTCTTGTATTGACTTTAGAAAGCTTAGAGTCACAAATGTCAGTCCTCTAATGGTTCACAAACAACAAGAGCAAGAGGATGAAGAGGAGGAGAGAAGGAGGCTGCCAAAAACGTGTGGAAACCCTAGAAAGAAGCTTGTCCACGGTTTTGGGGCATAAGGGCTCTATATATAGTGAGGCTATTATGGTTATCTAACAAGGAAACCCTAATTTGGATGCTTAAGCCCTAAGCAACCCATGGACTCCTTTCCTTAAAGGCCTTGGACGATTTCTAATGGGTTTCCCCATAGAATTCGTCCAACCTTATAATATAAGGCAATCCATGGCCCAATTGCAATTATCTTATAATTATAATTCCATTCCCTTAAGTTTAATTAATCTCTTTTAGTCACAAACTTAATTCTTATTAATTCTTGACTAATATTAATTAAACAATCTGATTTCTCCTTTAATATATTATTCTCATAATATATTAATAAATCATATTTAATCCTTTCTCTCCATAATTCATCTTATAAAGTTGCTTTGGTGAAGGCAACCCAAAAGGACCATGCACCATCGGGTCAAGTACATACCAAAATAGTTATGGACTTAGACACTAATCCAACAAGAGATACCATAGATGTTTGGGTCTATCAAGACCACTCTGATTGAGACATTTGACGAGAGATACGCTGCTCTTTCTGAGGCTGTTGTTGATGCGGCCACTACAGCTATAGCTGTGACGAGGCGGCAGAGTGGTGATGCGTTGCTGTTCCGGGAATTCAGCAACACGAAACCACCAGAGTTCGATGGGACCCAGGAACTGATTGCAGCAATGAGGTGGATATCAGACATTGAGGGGTGTTTCTTTACTTGCTCATCCCCTGAGCATTTGAGAGTTTGATTCGCACTGAACCAGCTTCGCTTGGGAGCGAAGGACTGGTGGAAGTTTGTGACGGCGCACTACACGCCTGCTGAGCTTGCTGCAGTAACCTGGGAGAGGTTCACTGCTATGTTTCAAGATGAGTACGTTCCCCAAGTGGAGAGGGAGCAATTGTCACAGGAGTTTCTGACCCTCAAGCAGGGTACTGAGTCGTTTACAGCGATTACTCGGAAGTTTCATGAGAGGGAGATGTTCTGCCCAGAGCACGTGTCCTCCGAGTAGGCACGTATCCAGTATTTGAGTGTGTTGAGGAGGGATATACGAGAGTTCATGGCGAACTCATCGTACCGGACATTTCCCGAGCTTCAGGCAAATGCCCGGAAGAGGGAAATAGAGTTGGAGACCCAAGCTAGGGAGGAGGCTGAGTCTCAGGGAAAGGATCAGCGACCGGCTCAGTCTCAGCCGGCAGCCAAGCGGGCCAAACCCGCTGATTCGAGATCTAGGAACCAGAAGGGCCACACTTGTGGCAAGTGTGGCAAGAGCCACGATGGGATATGCAGAGCGGGGTCTTGCTACAAGTGTGGCAAGGAGAGGCACATGGCCAAAGAATGCCCCAAGGGGTTTTCAGTTTGTTTTCACTGCAACCAGACAGGACATCGGAAGGCAGAGTGTCCACAATTGCAAGGGTCAGCGCAGGGAGCATCTCCAGGATCTGCCCCTGCTGCAGTGAGAGTTACAGATGTTCGGCCTGCGAAGGTCGAGGCACCGACGACACGAGGGAGAGCCTTCCAGTTGACTGCGGAGGAGGTCCGTGCAGCACCCGATGTTGTGGCCGGTATGTATTCTTTCATGTATTCTTTTGTATATTGAGATAGTGTGCTTATATTATGATTATGCGTAGGTACTTTCCTTGTGAGTTCTGTACCTACCCTAGTGTTATTTGACTCGGGTGCGAGTCGATCTTTTGTATCAATGGCTTTTAGCCGACACATCAGTATTAGTCGAGAGGCGTTGAGTCGACCTCTGAGAGTTTCCATAGCGGATGAGAGAGCGGTGTATGCCACCGAGGTGATTCGGGGTTGTGTACTCGAGATTTTCAGGGTAGAGTTTCCTATCGATTTAGTCCCCATTGCGATGGGAGATGTCTGTGTCATCGTGGGCATGGACTGGTTGAGCTGATTTGGAGCAATCATTGACTGCGAGCGACAGCTGGTGACCATGCGAGACCCTAGTTGGGGATTTCTTACGGTGTACGGCGAGGGTACACGTTCTAGGTCGGCATTTTGTTCAGCCGCCAGGGCGAGGCAGAGTCTTCAGCAGGGATGTAAGGGATTTATAGCGTATGTGATGGACACGAGGGTTGATTCAGAGAAACCAAGGTCAGTGGAAGAGGTTCCGATAGTGCGTGAGTTCCCGGATGTATTCCCGGAGGAGTTGCCGGTGTGCCTCCCGAGAGGCAGGTAGAGTTCAGTATTGATTTGGTCCCGGGGGTTGCGCCTATTGCCAAGGCGCCCTATCGCCTTGCGCATCTAGAGATGCAAGAGTTGTCCTCGCAGCTTTAGGAGCTGCTGGGGAAGGGATTTATTCGGCCGAGCAATTCGCCGTGGGGAGCGCCTATCCTTTTCGTCAAGAAAAAGGATGGTTCACACCGGATGTGCATTGATTACCGGGAGTTGAACAAGTTGACGTTCAAGAACCGTTACCCGTTGCCGAGGATTGACGATTTGTTCAATCAGTTGCAGGGAGCATCTTGGTTCTCCAAGATCGATTTGAGGTCTGGATATCATCAGGTGAGGGTGCGAGATGAGGATATCCAGAAGTCAGCGTTCAGGACTCGTTACGGGCATTACGAGTTCGTGGTGATGCCTTTCGGGCTCACCAACGCACTAGCGGTGTTCATGGACCTCATGAACAGGGTGTGCAAACCGATGTTGGATCGCTCGGTGATCGTATTCATCGACGACATTTTGGTGTATTTGAGATCTAGAGAGCAGCATGAGGAGCATTTGAGGGAAATCCTCGAGGTTTTGAGATCGGAGAGGCTTTATGCCAAATTCTCCAAGTGTGATTTCTGGTTACAAGAAGTCCAGTTCCTGGGACATCTCGTTAACCAAAAAGGGATATTGGTCGACCCAGCCAAGATTGAGGCGGTGATGAGTTGGGAGGTGCCGAGGTCACCAACGGAGATCAAGAGTTTCCTAGGACTGGCAGGCTATTATCGGAGATCTATCAGGGATTTCTCCAAGATCGTCGTGCCACTCACTAAGTTGACCCGGAAGGGTGTAGCTTTTGCTTGGGGTCCAGAGCAGCAGGCTTCCTTCAAGACACTTCGCCAAAGACTATGTGAAGCCCCGGTGTTAGCCCTTCCGGAGGGAATGGAGGATTTTGTGGTATATTGTGACGCGTCGATATCAGGGTTGGGAGCAGTGCTTATGCAGAGAGGGCATGTGATAGCATATGCATCGAGGCAGCTGAAGCCTCATGAAGCGAGGTATCCTACCCACAATTTAGAGTTGGGGGCAGTAGTGTTCGCCCTCAAGATCTGGCGTCACTATCTATATAGGGTCCGGTGTACCATATACACGGATCACAAGAGCCTGAAGTACTTGATGGATCAGCCCAACCTGAATATGCGACAGAGGAGATGGCTGGATGTGGTAAAGGATTATGATTGTGAGATCCTGTATCACCCGGGTAAGGCTAACAAGGTCGTCGATGCCCTGAGTTGTAGGGCGGAGAGTGTTCCGATGCGAGACGTTTGTATGAGATTGACAGTGATGACTCCGGTGTTGGACACCATTCGAGGAGCCCAGGCCGAGGCCGTGAGACCAGAAAACCAGAAGCGAGAGTGAGTTATCGGGCAAGTATCGGAGTTTGTTACCGATATCTATGGGCTTATGACATTTCAGGGTCGGATTTGGGTGCCGTTTGTGGGCGGAACGCCTACCATCTTGATGGAAGAGGCACATCGATCGAAGTTCTTGATCCATCCCGGGGCCACTAAGATGTATTTGGACCTGAAAAGGGTGTATTGGTGGCCCTGTATGAAGAGGGACGTTGCATGGTTCGTGGAGAGGTGCCTAACCTGTCGTAGGGTTAAGGCCGAGCACCAGAGACTGCACGGCAAGTTGCAGCCGTTAGATATTCCCGAGTGGAAGTGGGAATAGATTACTATGGACTTTACCACCAAATTGCCGAGGTCTGCGAGGGGCATTGATGCAATTTGGGTGATTGTAGACCGGTTGACGAAGAGCACTCATTTCCTCGCTATTAGTGAGAGCTCTTCCGCAGAGAACTTAGCAAAGATGTACGTGAGGGAAGTGGTATCATGGCATGGAGTGCCGATCTCGATTGTCTCAGACCGAGATGTGCGTTTAACTTCCAGATTCTGGAAGAAATTTCGTGAGGAATTAGGTACTAGGCTGCATTTTAGTACCGCATACCACCCACAAACTGACAGACAGAGCGAGCGAACGATTCAGACGCTCGAGGATATGCTCCGGGCATCTGTGTTGGATTTCGGCGGGAGTTGGGACACGTATTTGCCCTTGGCAGAGTTTTCCTACAAACAACAGCCATCATTCGAGCATTGGTATGCCACCCTTTGAGCTATTGTATGGGAGGAGGTGTCGGACCCCCATTTGCTGGGGAGAAGTAGGGCTGCGTGTGATGGGTAGTACAGAGATCGTGCTTTAGACGACTGAGCAGATACAACAGGTCAGGTAGAGGTTGTTGACCGCTCAGAGTCGTCAGAAGAGTTATGCGGACAGGCACCGGTCCGAGCTCGAGTTTCAGGTCGGCGACTTCGTACTCCTGAAGGTCTCTCCTTGGAAAGGAGTGATCTGATTCAGGAAGAGGGGCAATTTGGGGCCCTGATATATTGGTCCTTTCAGGGTGATCGCGAGAGTATGCAAGGTAGCCTACCATTTGGAGCTACTTGCAGAGCTAGGTCAGATTCACGACACCTTCCACGTGTCGCAGCTGAGAAAGTGTATAGCCGACGAGTCGGCAGTGGTGCCATTAGAGGATATTCAGGTGGATGTGGGCCTGAACTACATTGAGAGACCGGTGGCGATTAGGGATCGACAGATCAAGGTTCTGAGGAACAAGGAAGTGTCTCTAGTGCAGGTCCAGTGGCTGTATCGGAAAGGGTCAGAGCTTACTTGGGAGCCGGAGCGTGAGATGCGTGAGTAGCATCCGGAGTTGTTTTCAGAGTGAGACTTCGAGGGCGAAATCTGATTCTAGTGGGGGAGAATTGTAACATCCGGATTCCCAGGTATATTATTTTATTCATTTATTTTTGGAGTTTGTGGAGGAACTCGGCGAGTTGGTGCCAAGACTCGCCGAGTAGGGTCGCGGATGTTCATCCGGGTTCACGTCCGGACTCGGCGAGTCCACGCTGTTTAATGAAGCCCTAATTTCCAGGGTTTGGGACCTATTTAAAGGCCCTTATGGCCGTCATTAGCGGCTACCACACCCCAGAAAGAGACCTAGATCGTTTGTGAGGTAAAGAGTGGCCATTGTTGATCATTTGTTGGTGTAAATTGAAGGAGAAGGTGATCAAGGCAAGAGAAGGCTGAAGGAAGTGCAAATCTAGTGATTTCAGAGTTCAAAGGCTTCATATTGAGGTATTCCTTCGAACTTTCTCTAGTTTTGGGTGTTTATTCATAGAGTTAGGGTTTTCAAACCCTTTGGAAGATGATTATGTAGAGTATTTGGTCCCGTCTCAAGTTTGTGCCTTGGATCTGGACTCAAAGAGGTCCAGAGACCTTAACCCTTGGAGCTTTATGAGTCATTTTGGGGTTATTAGACTTAGGTTGCGATTTTTGGGGCTAAATCACAATTTGATGCCATCTTGTTGATATAGAAGCATCAAGATTCGAACTTTATGTGACTTTCATGCTTGGGAAGGCCAGATCTATGGATTAAGGGCACAGATCTGACCTCAGGAGGTCAATAGAGTTTGTGCATGGCATGAACTCGCCGAGTTGTTTTTAAGACTCAGCGAGTAGGGTTAGGGTTTCACGAAAATCACTCAGTGAGTAGACTTGCTGAGTTGGGGGATAACTCAGTGAGTCAGAAAGGGATTAGAGGACTGGAGTTCAAGGCGGTACTCGTCGAGTTGTTCTTGAGACTCGGCGAGTTGAGTCGTGGTGGCCCTGCGATTCATGCTAGTTGTGACTCGTCGAGCATAGGGATGGACTCGACGTACTAAGCAGGACAAAGAGTTAGTGGACATGTGTGTACTCGCCGAGTCGCCAGAGTGCACTCTATGAGTTGGGTCAAAAATTTGTCCGTTGACTTTTGTTGACTTTTAGGGTTTGGTCAACAATGGGGTGTTTGAGTCAGGAGAGGGGTAAAATAGTCTTTTACCCTTCTGAGGGTGCCAATAGAGGGTTGATTCTAGTCTCGAGAGTTATATTTATGAGAGTATTTACTTTATGTGAATAGGCGGAGGCTAGGCAATATTTCTACCGAGTCAAAGATTGACCGAGACGTCTGAGGTGAGTCTTCTCACTATACTTTACCTAGTGTGGTAACAGAGTTATGTGACAGAGTATTTTAGAGTTATATGCCAGTTTATTTGCATGTTATTTATGTGATGTGATTTATTGTGATATGTGATATGCATGATTCAGAGTTATAGAGTAAGGAACTTCGGGATCATAGAGTTAGGGCCAGAGGGCCCACAGAGAGTTGGGGCTGGAGGGCCCCACTAAGACACGTTTAACAGAGGGTCGACAGAGTTATAGCCTCGAGTGGCTATTATGTGTTAGAGTGGTATTTTGGGGAACTCACTAAGCATTTATGCTTACAGTGTTATGTGTTATGTGTTTCAGGTACCAGTGATGATCGCGGGAAGGCGCCGGCATGATTCATAAACACGCGCATTGGAGTCTATATATTTTGATCTTGGGGTTATGTACTGATACAATGTTAATACAATGTTTTCATTTATGAATGCAAATGATATTTCATGGTTTTCAAAAGTGAAAAATTGTTCAAATTTTTATGGTGTTACAAATATAAACTGGATTTGTAATAACAAAAAAATATTAAGGAAAAAAAGACAAGACCTCTTCTTTCATGTCAGATTTTTCCAAAATGTTAATTCTTTGACTATTGAGCAAGTCGTTCCTTTTGAATGTGAAACGTGATTCCGCGATCATTTACTTCATCACTTCAAAGACATATCACATATGGTAAATGTAAAATAGCTCTATTTTACAACGGAAAACTTATTGAATGTGAATAGGAAACTTGGAAAAAAATAACTTGATATTGGTTTTGAAAATATTGTTAGTTATCTCATTAAAGAATCGATGCTCTCATTTGGAACTGCAAGCCAGTATACCAGTTATTTCAGACATAATCATCTCGGACTAATATAGTCATTATCAACTATTTTTTTAGAAAATCTACACAATGGGATGGTAATTTATTTTCTCCAAATAAAATAACAATGCATTTAGATTTCCACCTCTTCAATTGCCTTTTTATTCCACTCTATGATGGATTATAAAACAATATTAAAAATAAAACTCCCAAGGAATGAAGGAAAAATAACGAAAAGGAAGGAAATAATTTTTCCAATTCCGCTAGACAAAGCATGTAGTTTTTCTTTATTTCAACAGGATGAACTACATGATTCCATTGATGTTTCAAAGAAGACACCACCTATGAGTATAATTCTATGTTTGGAGAACAGAATGAAAATCATTAACAAAATATATATTACCATGAAAATGGTTTGCACTAGAGCCAGAAAACCTCTATAGTGATTTGGTTATCTAGCTGGAAATTTGATAAACCCTGGCTTGATATCTGCAACCATCTTTAAAAGATCATTCTAGAAGCCATGCCCCTGTTCCAAAAAAATCCATTTCATAAATCATAATTAATATAATTAATATAAAAAGAATTAACACATACTAAGCTTGGTAAAAAAATTCAATTGTGCATGCTCATAGTTGATGTAGCTGAAAGCAGCTACAGATAGTCAATTAGTATCGAATTGTAAAATGCTTGAAAACCAAGGGCACCATCGTGTGCCTAACGAAACAAAATTTGAGAAAACGTATCTCTACTCTTGCTTTTAATTAATCAAGAACGTAAATTAGATTAAAACCCAAAAAACCAAACTCTGTTCACGCTATTAACAAGGTATTTAAAGGTTATCCATACTAATCCTAACTGAATCCTAATTTGACTAGAAGACTTCTATAAAATAGGATAAAAACTAAAACAAATAAAATATGAAAACTTAGGCTTCACTCCTCCTGGAGCACAATCCGGCCAGAAGGGTATTTCAGGAAATAATACCACATCATTCTCCCCTAGTTGAAAAAGAACTCGTCCTCGAGTGAGCATCAGGATATAAAGGATCATCGGGTCTAAACTCGGTCAAATCTGCCACATTGAATGTTGAAGAAATAGAATAGGATTCGAGGAGGTCAACGACATAGGCATTATCATTAATTTTGTGAAGTACCTTGCATGGCCCAATCCGCTTCATCTTGAGCTTGTTGTATGTCCCTACCGGAAATCTCTCCTTGCGTAAATGGACCATAACTAGATCAACAACCTTAAAAACCTTTTCTTTCCGATGTTTATCTCGATCTTCTTTATACTTCACGTTAGAAGCGGCAAGCCTTTGTTTAGCTTCTACCTTGACGCGAGATTCTTAGCGGCCAAGCTATGACCAGGGAGTTTAGGCATCGGAACTAGATCTAAAACATGCTTTGGTTAGCATTGATAAACCACCTGAAACAGAGACTTTCCGGTGGAATGGTTGACCATGTTGTTGAAGGCAAACTCAATTCGAGCTAAGAACTGATCCCATTCCTTGGGGCAATCTCCACAAAGACAACGAATCAAATTACCAAGTGTTTTATTAACCACCTCCGTCTTTCCCTCGGTTTGAGGGTGGAAAGAAGTACTATATTGCAATATAGTTTGAAACAGACGCCAAAGTGTACGCCAAAAGTGACTAAGGAACTTGGTATCGCGATCAGAAGTGATGGTAGAAGGAACCCCATGCAGGCGTACAATTTCCCAAAAGAACAATAAAGCAATATTGGAAGCATTAACGGTTTTCTTAAATGGAATAAAATGTGTCATTTTGGAAAATCGATCAAACACAACAAACACAGACTCGTTCCCACGAACTGTACGAGGAAATCTGAGCACAAAATACATGGAAATGTCTTCCCATGGACCGTCCGGGACGGGCAAAGGCATGTATAACCCTGTATTTTGATACTGCCCTTTGGTGGTTTGACAAACAAGACACTTAGCAACGAAACACCCTAAATATTTCTTGAGATGTGGCCAATAATAATGCTCTTCAACGAGAGATAGAGTTTTGTCTCTCCTAAAATGACCACCTAAACCACCACCATGTAATTCCTTGATAAGTTGGTCACGCAATGAAGTGTGTGGGATACATAGGCGATGATTATAGAAAAGACAACCGTCTAATTTGGACATGGGAGCCACAATCGGACCTGCCCAAATTTGTTTAAAATCATCATCTTCCACATATAAATCTTTCAAATTTCCAAAACCAAGAATATCAGATTTTTAACGTAATAAACAACTCAGCTCGTCGACTCAATACGTTTTCCACCTTATTTTGGGAACCGGACTTGTGTTTTAAAACGAAAGTAAAACGCTGAAGATAAGAAACCCAACGGCCATGCATACGATTTAACTTATGTTGGTTGCTAAAATACTTTAAGGCCTCATGATCGGTAAATAATACAAACTCTTGATGAAACAAATATTGCTCCTAGTGTTGAACAGAAAGGTAAATAACATAAAACTCTAACTCGTATGTCGTCCACTTTTGCCTTGCCTCACTAAGCTTTTCACTAAAGAAAGCAACAAGTTTTTTCTCTTGCGACAAAACTGCTCCAATGCCGATAATCGACGCGTCACACTCCAAAGTAAAAGGCTTATCAAAATTGGGTAACTGATGTGTGTGTAATCAACTAGTTTTAATCCTACTAATTTAAACACATATGGGGCGTTTGGTAAGCGGTAATGAGGGCAGGAAAGGAATGAACCATTCATAGGGAATGGATAAATGGGCATTTGGTTGGAGTAAGGAAAGGATATCCTTATTCAAAGGGGAATAGCATTCCTAGTGAACGCAACATTTTCATTCATGGGGGTACCCATGATTATTTTTCATTCCATTGCCGCCCTATTGCCAATATTACGATTTTGACCTTCCTCATATTATCACGATTTGCAAAAAATTCAGGTAGCACAAAATCGATTTCTCTCCATACGCAATTGATTGCTTATGATAAAGAATTAATATTTCTAATTTTCATTTAATGAATATTTCTTACATATAATACAACCAACAAATCATCATCTTACACAATATATATATATATATATATATATATATATATATATATATATATATATATATATCGAGAGAGAGAGAGAGAGATAGAGAGAGAGAGAGAAAGAGGAAAGTCACACTTTATATGATAAACAAATAATATTTGAAGAAGTTTCATTGCTTTTAGTGAAAGCTCGTTGCTATCTTTTTTTTGGTGTTAAAAAAATTCAATTACTATCTGTTTATTTTAATGGAAAAGTATAACTTTTGACTAGTTAATGTTGAACTTATTGGATTTTATGAGTTTTGTGTTGTATGGGTATTTTCATCATTATCAAATATTTTCATTCCATTCCTTTATCTTTTTATCATACCAAACAACATGGATGACTGGTTCATTTCATTCCATTAGCATAGCCAAACATGACAATTGAATGATAATGAACGATTCCATTACCTTGTCCATTCCATTACAACGTCCATTTCATTCCCTTGTCATTCCATTACTTCCAACCAAACATACCCATAGTTCAAGCAAGTAGGGTATCGAACGAACACAGGAAACGGTAACAATTAAAATAATTACTAGAATTACCTAAATAAAAGCAATAATAAAAAAGGGGGGTTTTGTCTGGTTTTGCAAGACTAGAAACGTAAGTAAGCAAATAACACTCAAACAAATACAATTAACAACTAAAGATAATAGAAGGTAGCTAGATTCAATGATAAAAGAGACTTTTGTTCATATTCGACTCACTTATTCCTATGGTTGATTTTATGGAAAGTGTAATGGATTAATATATCATTGTCTACCGATTTCTAATGTGATTAGGTTCATGTTCACTATTACTAATCCTTTAGCAAACAGGTTAATTCAAACAATGACCAATTGATTAAACTAACAAGTTTCCTAGTGTTCAGTTCGGATCAAGTAAGACTTGTAATATTAGTTAACAAAATTTGTCAACTCAATAAACTCATGTATGGTTGTTCATCACACATGCTTACACATTAATTTACTTATTTTATAGTTAATCCTAGGTTCATATTCACTAATACAAGGCATACAATATTGTTTTCACAAAACTATATGATTCAAGCAATTAAGAAGATATTCATGCAACTCAATAACTTGATTATTAATAGAAAATACTTATTATTAACACAAAAGGGTCTTTAACAAGCTTCACAAGACAATTCACCAAATCAAATTAGCCATAAAATTGTTGGATTAGTGTCTAAGTCCATAACTATAATTGGTATGTATTTTACCCGATTTGGCATGGTGCATTTGGGCTGCATGACATCAAAACAATTGGATAGACAAACTGAGAAAAAAGATATTTATGATTTATATTAATATATTATAAGTTCTAATATATTAATATGGAATCATATTATTTAATTAGTATTGATCAAGAAATAAGTTAGAATTAATTTAGTGATAGGAAGTTTACCTTGATATTCGCATGCGAGCTGAAGATTCTTCCACCAAGCATGAGCCCTACCTTTGAGCTTGTAAGCTACTAAAGTGACTCATTTCTCTAGAGGTATCTCATAGAATTCAAAGAAATTTTCGAGTTCACTTTTCCAATCCAAGAAATCCTCAATGTTCATTGAGCTCGTGAATGATGGAATGTCCTTGGCTCTCTGCTTCTAATTGAAATCTCAATTGTCTCTACGTCGTCCAAATCTCCCTACTCTTTCTTCTTCCTTTCCACTATATTCATCGATTTCGGAATCCTCACCCAAACGACCCAGTTCCTACTGTTCCAGCTACCTGAGTCGATCCCTCGCTTGATTTCTTGGTTGGAATCATTGATTTGGAGGTTGATTTCTACGAGTGAAAATTCTATCATCGACTTGTACAATCGGTGGGACTTGGGGGGCACGTACTTTGGTCGCAATAGTAGTTAAGGTTTCTGTGATTTGTTGAAGGGTAAGTTGGAAAACTTGAAGAGTTTGTTCCATCCGTTCAATCCTATCAGGTTCATTCTTTTCTCCCGGCATCAAAGAGGCTCTTATACCACCTAGTGTAGCCGAAAGCAGCTACAAATAGACAATTAGTATCGAATTGTCAAATGCTTGAAAACCAAGGGCACTATCGTGTGCATGACTAAACAAAATCTGAGAAAACGTATCTCGACTCTTGCTTTTAATTAATCAAGAATGTAAATCATATTAAAGCCCAGAAAACCAAACTTTGTTCACGCTATTAACAAGGTATTTAAAGGTTATCCATAGTAATCCTAACAGAATCCTAATTTGACTAAAAGACTTCTATAAAATAGGATAAAAACTAAAACATATAAAATATGAAAACTTGGGCTTTACTCCTCCTGGAGCATAATCCGGCCAGAAGGGTACTTCAAGAAATAATACCACATCAATAGTAGTTAAAGCAAAAAATTGGTTTTTTAATGTAATTAGATCTTATTTATATGACATTATCCAAGAATATAATCAATATACCTTTTTTGATCGGATTCAATAAACCAATTGGAAATCCGATATTTCCCAAATCTTTAATAAGCTTTATCTCCCCTTTCGCTATGCGAACAATAATATCTAGCCAACAAGTAATTAATGATTAATCAAAGCATAATTACAATAATTAATATAAAAACAATTATCAATCCCTAGTTTACTATTATACTTAAATTGAATCGCTAAGCTGTGAGTATCAATTCGAAATCACTGCAAATGAACAAATATGAACAATGACATTACATTCTAAATTAACCACCGATAAGAATAAATTACATATATATATATATATATATATATATATATATATATAATTCATATCTGCCTCTGAAACAGAGAGCTGTTAGCACCAATGGATGTGTAGCAAGCAAAGATACATGTATTAGGTATCCTATAAACAACAAAAAAAATCATGTACTAATTCATTCAATAGCTCCAACGATTAAGAGAAAAACAATAAGAAATTGATAGAAACAAATGTAACATCCCAAAATCATGACCAAACATTCCATTTTTAATTAGATAATTATAAAAACCAGTAGTCTAAGAACATCAATAGTGTTATCTCATATCATAATCAAAACCAATATCTTAATAACCAAAACATGCCATAAGAAAACAATCATCGTATAACTCCTAAAAGATCTCATGTGCGGAAAATCATAGTGTGATGCACTGCGATCATGTCGGCTCCTTTCCTTTCGAAGTATAACTACCTGAAACCTAAACTAAAAACTATAAGCTCAAAGCTTAGTGATTTCCCCCATCATACCACATACCATACAATAAACATATTGCCGAGCATATCCGGGTGATGGCCTACCTCTTCGGTCTCTTTCAACTGGTAACTGCCTAGCATATCACGGTGCCAGCCTACCCCTTCGGTGTCTTTCAATCGATAACCAGCTAGCATATATGGGTGCTGGCCTACCCCTTCGGTCTCTTTTAACCGGTTAAGGGGTCTATTTCACCCATACCATTACCACATAATTTAATGGTTTTGAGCATTCTAACACTCTTATGGTGTACATGCAACCCCAGAACCCTTGGATCTATGTTTTCTCTATTATACATGCAAATATGAATTTTCCAAGGTTCTCATCCTAACTAGCATATCATGAGGTACTTGTAATATAAAAACTGGTAGAATGACTTACCTTTTCTTGTGGTTGATTGCTTGGAGCTTCAAGAGCCTAACGCCAATAATGTGGATGCCTCAAGTGGAATCCCAAATCACCAAAACAACTTGGAAGACTTTGAGAGAATATGGAGCACTTCTAGAAATCGACCCACTCTTGTTTACACACACACTAGTGCCATTTCATGTGTCAAAGACCTCTTTATATAGTATGGAGCATTGGGGTTACATCCATGTAAACCCTAATACCCATGACCTTTCATTTCCATAGGATCCATAGGTTAAAAACTCCATGGACTATCCATGCAAGGTTATCCCATCCTAAATAAACATTGGCCCATTCTATATGTATAAGAGTCCATATTTAATTAGTCTCTTTTGATCACTAAATTAATTCCAAATTAATTATTGATCAATACTAATTAAATAATATGATTTCATATTAATATATTATAACTTATAATATCGTAATAAATTGTATATATATACTATTCTCAAAAGATTATCCATACAAATTGTTTCGGGTGAAGTGCAACCCAAATGGACCATGTCGGGTCAGGTCAAGTACATAACAAATATAGTTACGAACTTAGACACCTTATCAAACAGTCTCCCACTAAGATAAGTCTGATAACTATAGTTTCAAGTATGACTTCAGGAACCAACCAGCAATCATAGCTCTTAAAACTTTGTTGAACTATGAAGTTCCATTTTAGATAAGTGAAAATATAATCCTCTGCTCTCAAGATATCAGCTGGGAAAATACATGGAACAACGTCGTAGTTATTGTCCAGTAGTTTGTTTCCCGATTTCCGATTTGTTTGACATAGAACTAAACTTAACACATCAATTTGGTTTTGACCGGGCCCGACACATAGGTCAAAACAAAATCATCGAGGGGCCCATATATCAATTATAATCCTCCATGGACTAAAAGGAATAGATAAACTTCGACTCATATGCTTGTTCTACTACTTGTTGAATTATACACAAAGGCACGTTTTATGACATCAAGTTACTGATACGTTTTCGTACAATCAATTCACAACCAACTCATAGGCAACAACTTATATCTCTAGGTTTGAAGACTTATATGATATTACCGTCTCACGATTACTCGAGATAAATTCCATGAAGTGATACAAGTGAGCGTGAGTTTAATCCAATACTCAGAACTTATGAGCACTCATGAATGTTGGAGCAACTCTTGCTATGTCCAACACCTTAGACATCTACAAGCCCAATTCACAACAGTCTTGATTCATACCTACTTCCAATATATGACTGACTGTGGAGAGTTTGAATAAAGTAATTATTCTGGAAGTCAAAACATGCAAAGTTGAAACAATAGTAAACGATTGACACAAGATAGAAACACATTACTTATAAATAAAAAAAAAACTTTTATTTAATCATCAAATGTCAATTACATTTTACAAGTTTCAAAGCTATCTAATCTATAAAACTAATATCGTCCTTCAGCTCGACGCGCTTCGCATTTTGCAAATGCTTAACCTTAGTCAGTCCCTTCGTGAGGAGATCTGTTGGGTTCTCTTCTGACGACACCCTCTTTGCCATGAGGAGTCCTTCTTCTATCTTTTGTCTTATGAAGTGATATTTTCTATTAGTGTGTCTGGATCTGCCATGATCTCTCGGTTCCTTGGCTAAGGAAACCGCACTATTGCTATCAAAGAAAATCTCCATATGCTCCTTTATAGCTAGTACAACTCCAAAGTCTCCGGTGAAGTTCCTCAGCCATATCGCCTCTTTCTCCATTTCACTCGCTTCTATGTACTCTGATTCACACGTCGAATCAGCTATCACATCCTGCTTGGAACTTTTCCAAGTAATCGCTCCTCCATTCATGGTAAAGAACCAGCCTGACTGAGAGAGGAAATTATCCCAATCAGTCTGGAAGCTGGCATCACTATACCCCACTACTCTCAAGTTATCACTCCCACCAAGGTTAAGAATCCAATCCTTATTCCTTCGTAGGTAATTGAGAATGTTCTTTACCGCAGTCCAGTGAGCCTTGCCAGGGTTCCCCTAATGTCTGCTGACCATGCTGAAAGAAAAGCCCACATCAGGGCGGGTGCAAGTCATAGCATACATGATCGAGCCAACAACGGAAGCATATGGTAATCAACTCATCTCATCTATCTCAGCCTCTGTACTTGGACACTAAGCCTTTCTCAGTCTGGCGTTATGCTGGATCGGTAAGTCACATTTCTTGGAATTATACATGTTGAACCTTTTCAACACTTTGTCCATATAGGTGCTCTGACTAAGTCCAATTAGTCTTTTACTCCTTTCTCTCAATATCCTTATCCCTAGGATATATGCAACTTCTCCAAGGTCCTTCATAGCGAAACACTTCCCAAGCTAGGATTTAATCTCCTGCAAAGTTGGGATGTCATTTCTTGTGAGTAGTATATTATCCACGTACAGTACCAAAAAGCTAACTATACTCCCATTAGCTCTGACATATACACAGGACTCATCTTCGCTTCTCGAAAACCAAACTCTTTGACTTTTTCATCAAAACAAAGATTCCAGCTACGAGATGCTTGTTTCAATCCATAAATGGATTTCTCAAGCTTGCACACTCTATCAGGGTACTTTGAATTGACAATACCCTCTGGCTGACTCATGTAAACATCCTCAACCAACTTTCCATTAAGGAAAGCGGTTTTGACATCCATTTGCCATATTTCATAATCATGAAATGCAGTAATGGCTACCATAACTCTAATAGACTTAATCTTCGCTACTGGTGAGAAGGTTTCATCATAGTCAACTACCTGAGTTTAAGTGAAGCCCTTTGCAACCAAACGCAACTTATAAGTGTGCACTTTCCCATCCATGTCGGTCTTCTTCTTGAAGATCTATTTGCACCCGACCATCTTACGACCCGGTACATTGTCAACCAAGTTCCAAACTTGATTGTCATACATGGACTTAATCTCGCTGTCCATAGCCTCTTTCCATTTAGCAGACTCAGGGCCTACCATGGCTTCCCTATAACTGTTAGGTTCATCCAAATTTAAATGTGTACTATCACTGATAAATGTATCACCTTCCACAATAATATGGAAACAATAGTAATGCTCAGGTGGATTCCTAACTCCAGTGGAATGCCTCAGAGGTACAGACTCGTCAGTTGGCTCAACAGGAGTTTGCTCCTTAGGTTGATTGCTAGGGTTTGAGGTTCCTTCACCACTTGACTCTTGAAGCTCTTCAAGGTCAATTTGCCTCCCACTGTTTCCTTGGCTTATAAATTATCTCTCGCGAAAGACCCCTCTCCTTGCCACAAAGACCACATTCTCACTGGGTTTGTAGAAGAGTTAACCTAAACATTTATGTGGGTAGCCGATGAAAATACACCACTCACTACGAGGTTCGAGCTTATCCTGAGTCTCACGTCTCACGAAAGCCTCACAGCCCCAAATCTTGATGTGGTCTAAATTGGGAACTTTCCCAGTCCTCATCTCGTGAGGTGTTTTGGCAACCTTCTTGGTAGGGACTAGATTAAGGATATGGGCGACAGTCTCTAAGGCATACCCCCAAAATGAGATTGGAAACGAAGCTCGACTCATCATGGAACAAACCATGTCCAACAAGGTTCGATTGCGCCTCTCAGACACACCATTAAGTTGTGGTGTTCTGGGAGGTGTCAATTGTGAAACAATTCCACATTCCTTAAGATAGTCAAGGAACTCTGTACTAAGATACTCTCCTCCTTGATCGGATCAGAGCATCTTAATGTTCCTGGCCAACTGATTCTCCACTTCCTGTTTAAACTCTTTAAACTTTTCAAACGTTTCTGACTTATGCTTGATTAAGTAGACATAACCATATCTACTGTTGTCATCAGTAAAAGTCACATAGAAGCGGTTAGCATCCCTTGTGGCGGTTCGGAAGGGTCCACACACATCTATGTGTATGAGCTCCAACAAACCCTTACCCCTAACACACGTACCAGTGAAGGGTGACTTTGTCATTTATCCAAGTAAACAAGATTTGCAACTAGCATCTGACCTTAATTCGAATGACTCCAAGACTCCAGCCTTTTGGAGTTAGCCTATGCGCTTCTTGTTGACATGTCCAAGACGACAATGCCACAAGGATGCTTTGTCCAAACTAGTGGAAGAATAAATATGCAACCCATTATTTCCTAGGTTGTCTACAATCGACACAGTTTCGTACACACCATCACAAGGTAATGCTTTAAAATAAAGAACACCATTATAAAAAGAATTAATACCACCACATTCATTATCAAATGAAAAAGTAAATCCTTGTTTGTACAAACCATGAAAAGAAATAATATTTCTCGCCATTTCAGACGAGTAACACCATTTATTGAAATCTAACATTAGCCCACTACTTAGCAACAAAGAATAAACTTCAATCTTGGTGACAGGTGAAGCTTTCCTATTCCCCATGATCAAGTTTATATTTCCGTGCTCCACATCCTCACTTCTTCTTAGGCCCTGCAAATCAGAACATATATGAATACCACAACCTGTATCAAGGACCCAAGAATTAGTATGTGGTGAGTTATTAGACAATATAATGTAAATACCTGCATGGATAGGTTTAACCTTCCCATCCTTAATATCTTGCAGGTACTTAGGGAAGTTTCGTTTCCAGTGCCCCCTATCATGACAATAGAAGCATTCAGCTTCTTTTGGGTTGGAAGAGGGAGTGACAGGACCAGCTTTGGTCCCATTCGAAGAGGAGCCATCAAGAGACTTTCCCTTGGTACCCTTCGAAGGGGCCTTCCTCTTTTTACCTTTACCTTGCCTGATTTCCAGAACATGGGTGGTGTTAGGAGTAGGAGTATTAACAACCGATTTACTTTTGAGGCCACTTTTGGCGGTCTTCAAAAGTCCTTGAAGCTTGCTGAGTGTGACCTCCTCCTTGTTCATATGATAGGTCATTCAGAACTGATCATAACAAGTAGGTAAGGAGTGCAGTATGATGTCAATAGCCAACTCCTCAGGGAAGTTCACATTCAACTTTAGCAAACGGTCCACAAACCTTTGCATTTTCTACACGTGGCCCGTTATGGGTTCACCATCCTTCATTCGGGTTGTTATCATGGAAGAGATGATTTCTTACCTCTCTTGACGATCACTATGATGGTATTTTTCCATCAGGTCCATGTGCATCTCAAAAGGGTAAAAGTCCTCATAGGACTTTTGGAGTTCAGTTGTCATTGTGGCCAACATGATACATGCCACCTTGGTGGCATCTCTCTCATGTGCCCTAAAGTCAGCGATCTCCTGTAGAGTAACAGTAGAGTCATCAATTTCCTTTACCTCCTTGTGGAGGAAATATTCCTTGTCCTCGTAACGTGTGACCATCCTGATGTTCCTGATCCAATCATTAAAGTTGGAACCATCAAAGATGACTCTCCCAGAGAGGTTCATGAGAGAGAAGGAGCCGGTAGGGTTTGAGCTAGAAGCATTGTTGGAAGACATCTGAAAAGAAGAAAGACAAGTTTATATTAGATAAAGAATCCTTAATAAGATACCCAAATGTAATATTAAGGCTAGGACCCAACACAATATTGCATAACTTGGAAGAGGGGTGCCGTAATCCAAGCTATGAAATATTTGAAGCTATGTGTATGGCGATTCACCAATTTCCACCATGAAAAACAAAATAAATATTAAGTTTTATTTGGTTTGAAACTCCTAGATCTTTTGAGATTCATTGAAATTTTCAATGGCATGTTTAAATCTCGATTCTACCCTCTCAAGTTTGTGACTGAGATGCCGAGGATCATAAACAATGTGTGAATAACCATGCAAATTAACTTGGTACCCTTAATCATTATCACCTAATCAATGTGTTGGTTAACCACACACGCTCCACCGATCTATGATAAACATTAAGTCACCCTTTGCCACTCTTACTAGTGCATGTTAGTGTGTCGGTTACCCACACACGCTCCGCCAACGACTTGGTAAGGTACAAAGTGTAATTTCATGGGTTGGAACCAAATTCACATTTTCCTAAAGTAACTAAGATTGGGAATTTATGAAAGGTTTAGTTACTTTATATTCATCATTATACTTTTAATGAGAATTATAGTCCATGTCCTACCCGTTCGGCTAACGACCCTCCACCAGTCAAGGAAGCAGTAGGTGAGAATGGACACCCATTAAGCTGCCATTTTATAGGCAACAACCTTATACCCCCTTATAGACCAGCTTCGTGAATGAGGCCTGCTAACGGTAAGACTGACTTGCTCTTATACATACATATATATATATATATATATATATATATATATATATATATATATATATATATATATTATTATTAACTTATAATACTATAAAGTATAAGGGTTGAATTTTAACTTTTAAAACTCTAGGGTTTAGAATTAAAATGTGTGTCAGACTTTACAAATTCCAAAACTTGAGGGAAAGTTTTGAAACTATTCAAAAACTTTTCATTTCTATAACTTATGAGTTTTAATGGTTTTAAAGAAAAGACTTTTGCAATTCCATAACTTGAGGACAAGTTATGAAGTCCATTAATTGGCATTTAGATCAAGAATTACACTAATAAACAATAAATAATTCCTATGATCTACTAAAACTCATAAGCAAGAACATTCATATCAATAAATTTCAAGAATCATATAATCATAATATAAAACTTGAAACTATGATAATTATCATTGAAATTGGATTAGCATAATCATTACCACATCAAAAATAGATTTTACAAGTCGAAAACAGTTTAGGGTAATTATTCTAATCAAATTCCAGCAACAAAACTCGAAAATCTGCACACAAGGCCTCCTACTCGCCGAGTACATGAACCTACTCGACGAGTAGGATGAAGTTTCATTTGGACTTGTCGAGTGTAACATCCCGAAATTCAGGAACATCTCTTAAACCCTTCTTCTCTTCCAAGTTGTCAAGTTTAGCCCTTAAAAGTGAACCAAGGAAATCGAGTACGCTGGGCATACAACGGAGTACGTTGCGCGTACTCAAGGGCGTTTTTTGGACGCGGACTCCACCCGGTATGCTGGGCGTATCGGGTCTAGAATCAAAACCCTAATTTAGACTTGAGCCCTATATAAGGAAGGCTATGGCCTTATCCTTAGCCACCATTTGAGAGAGTGAAACCCTAAAAGAGAGCCAACCTTCGTTCTAAGCTTGTGTGAGTGTTTTGGAGCTAAAAGTGCCTTTGGGTGTTAGTATAGAAGAGGAGGAGATTCTTGGGAAGGCTAGAAGTTGGAGTGCAAGCTTGGATCCAAGTTCTACAGAGGGTAAAGCTTCACTTGGAGGTAAAAAGCTCAGAATTTCCTTGTTGTTATTATGGTGTGCTTCTTGGACCAATTTTAGGGTTTTTGGTCCCAAGGTGGAGACTTTATGAGCAAAGGTCTCCATAAGCCTAGATCTTCTATATTTCAGAGTATTATGGGCTGTGGGTTCATAAAAATCCAAACTTGGGCGTGGATCTTAAGTCATGCATGAGATCTAAGCTTTATGGGGAAAGAAGAGAGGTGTTAGAGTGATTAGTGACCTTTACAGCCATGCAAAGGCTTAAAGGTACCGGCTTTATGGAATAAGAGGCTTAAGGAAAGCCAAATATGAAAGTTGGATAAGTGTCTTAACCGTTTAAGACCCAAAGATCAAAGAGCATAAATCTGGGAGTTACGCGGGGCGTAATCCCCGAACGCGCAGCGTAGGGGCCCGTGCACCCCGATTCTGTGAGTGGTCGGGTACGCCCAACATACAGTTTTGGTACGCGCAGCGTAACCCGAAGGGATAACTTTTGGTTGACTTTTAGGGTTTAGTCAATGGTTGGATCTTTGAGTCATAAGAGGGGTAAAAGGGTCGTTTACCCTTCTAAGAAGAACTTTGGAGATGAGACTATGATTGAGTATTGATAAGGAATGTTATTTGGATGATAGGAAGAGGCTAGGTCGGGACGTTGAGCATGAGAGTTATCCGACTTCATTTGAGGTGAGTCTTCTCACTATATTGTACCTGGAAGGGTACCTATGTGTGACCGGAAGGTCTTATATGCTATGAGATATACGTGCTACATGCTGATATGTGATATGTATGTGTTATGTATACTATGTATGATAAGGACCAGAAGGTCAAAATGATATGGATCGGAAGGTCGAGATGACATGGACCGGAAGGTCAGGAGGTTACGGACCGGAAGGTCTACCAGGATTCGGGACGGAAGTCCCCTAAGACACTTGGACCGGAAGGTTCCACAAAGTTATGGCCTGGAAAGGCATATGTGTTGTATGTGGTATTATGGGGAACTCACTAAGCATTTATGCTTACCATGTTATGTGATATGTGTTTCAGGTTCTAGCGAGTATCGTGGGAAGGCGCCGGCATGATATGTACACACTAATGAAAATTTATGTGCTTGAGATTCTGGGATATGCTTTGTAATGATAACATTGGATACATTATATTTTGGTATTACCTTTTTAATAAAAGTATGATTTAAAAATAAAAAAATAAAATAAATTGTTTTGAAAATTTACGTCGTTACAAGTTGGTATCAGAGCCTTGGTTTGAGGGATTCGGACGCACCTACGGGCGTATATGAACTCAAACTGAGGATTTAAGGAAGTTTTTCATAAAAAGGAGCATTTTTTCTAAAAGAGTGAAAGAGTTTAAGAAAAGCAGAAAGGAGCAGTGTGTACGATCAGCCAGCGCCCGAACGGTGATTTCCCAAAATGCTTTTACATTATGTGTTATGAGATATGATATGATATGTTATGCATGCTATAGTAGGCTTGGTATTCATATTAGGACTAGAGTGGCCTGATTTGTGATGCCTTAGCCTAGGGAGATTTCTGCTGCTATGAGATGCTTCGAGAGTGAGTAGGTAGCAGTGAGGAGCTTATGAGGTCTACCGAAGGGTAGCCTATGCTTAGCAAGATGTAGAGTACTTGTGATCTGGGATCCTAGGAGGAGGACTTGGAATGAATGCTGATGCGGTATGGAAGCTAGTATTGGGCGCATACTACCGAAAACACCGGATTAGTGTGTAGTCCAAGTAAGAATCCTTAGGGTACTAAGGAACAAGTAGGGCTGAGTTATCGAGTGCGAGTACGCTCAAGTGAGTCTCTGATATTTTTATGTTGTAATTCGGTGACATCATGGTTGAGACACGCCATAGACCAGTGACGTGAGTGACGAGTAGCTTCGTCAGATGATCCACGACGAGGGGGGGTGACTCAATGTTGTTCCAGGAGTTTAGCAACACGAAGCCCCTAGAGTTTGAAGGGATGCAGGACCCGATTGTTGCGATGAGATGGATTTTTGATATCGAGGGATGCTTCTACACATGTTCGTGTCCGGAGCATCGAAGGGTTCGGTTTGCAGTAAACCAGTTTCGCTTGGGGGCGAAGGACCGGTGGAAGTTCGTGGTGGCGAACTTCACTCTTGTAGAGATTCCGGAGGTAACCTGGTAGAGGTTCACCACCATGTTTAGAGACGAGTAAGTTCCCCCGGTGGAGCGGGAACGGTTGGCACCGAAATTATTGTCCCTCAAGTGGGGGACGGAGTCCGTGACTGTGATTACACGGATGTTTCACGAGAGGGCGTTGTTTTGCCCTGAGCACGTGTCTTCTGAGCAGGCATGCATGAGCCGGTATTGGAGCATTGAGAAGTGATGTCATGGTTCGAGTACCATGATAAGTAACAGATTGAGAAGTGATGCCATGGGTCGAGTCCCATGAGTTGTAGCAGGTCGAGAATTGATGTCATGATTCGAGTGCCATGGTTGGAGATGGATGGAGAAGACAGAACATGGTGCATGTACCATGATTCATAGCAGATAGAGAGGTGGCCACTCGGTTGAGTATCATGTTAGGTGGCGGATAGTGTTTCTAGGTTTTTACCGGTTATTCCGTCGGGATTGTCTAGATTGAGATTAGAGGTGAATGAGTATGAGGCCAGAAGGCCATGATGAACAAGTTTAGTGGAGCATCCCTTGAAAAGGGAAATCGAGTGAGCTCATAGGGTTGTGGATGATATGCAAGTTGGAGTCGCAAGACTCGGGGATGAGTAGGGATGGTGCGTTATGGGAGAATACGGCCTGGGCTGGGCGACCGGCCGATAGTGGAGAGGTCACTTTCTGTGACCCGAGTGGTGCAATTTTCGTTTCCTGTGGGATTACACAGATGGTGATTTTCAACCAAAGTATATGGCAGTAGGTCTGCCGCGAGGTAAAGATATAGCTTGAATAGGTCGTCAGTAGGGGCATAGATGGTCAAGGACCAGGATACACCCTATTTGAGTATAGTAGGGCACGTGTTAGCTGCAACGTCAGACAATAAAGAGGAGTATATCAGGGCGGTGGCCCTCATTATCCTTGATGGGTATTAAGAGTGGAAATATGGGTTCTGCTCTTATGATAAGTGACGTGATGGAACGTTGGATTGAGGAGTCGATGATAAGGAGTTCGGCAGATCATTATTTCCAGACTAAGAGTCAGAGTTAATACTGGACAGTTGGGAGGTCCAGTGATGGAATGGTGTGAGATTATGAATGACTAAAGGCAGTCATGGTAGGAAGTTCTGAGGATTTCATTTGAGTTTCAGGGCATTGGAGTTGCTCGATCTCTGTCAGGAGATCATCGAGCGTTGTGTAGCACCTTCCAAGAGTCGGTGCGATGGTACTGGTGGAAACAGTCTGTGGGATAGATTGCTGGCGCGCCGAGTGGGGTTGGTTCGATCCCTAAGTGGGGGAGAATCGGGTATTTTATTGAAGGGATTAGAGATTCGATCAAGAATGGTTAGGGATCTGGATACGGAGAGATCGGCAGTGTGAACTCATGAGCCCAGTGTTATTGGTGATTGAGACGAGGTGCAAAGCGAGATAATGAATGTGTTACGTTTGAAAAGGATGAGTGTCTCCACGACATTTGGCCATTGGTCGGAGACCTTGGAGCGAACGGAAATTCTTCGAGGTTAAATGGTGAATTCGAGATGGTTGGCTCGTAGGGTGAGTTTGTCGGTTGAGAAATTCTGGTTCAATGATGGGGCTGTTAGTCAGTTTGTGAAGGATAGAAGTTGATTAGTCAACCAATTTCAGGGTGTGGAATAGGAAGATCAGTGGAAGACATGAGATGTCGTGAGGTTCTATGGTGGTGTATCGAGGTATCCGAATCTAATGCATTGGATTTCGGATGATTTTGAGTCATGAGTGGAGATGGAAGGTGGTAAGTCAAGCATCTATGATTCTAGTGGAAGTCCTTTCGGTTAATGATAGCAAGTGAGATTGTCCAAGAGTATGGAGTGTAGCAGGGAAGGGTGTTTTGTTATGACAATTTCCACCAACTATATTGGTGAACAATTTGGGTAAATGCATGCACCTATCTATGTTTGATTCGTGGATCACTAGTTAGAGGTTGTTGTGATGCTACAGGAAGCTATAGTACTCACTAGTTAGAGGTTGTTGTGATGCTATGGGATGCCGTAGTAATCAGTAGTTAGAGGTTGTTGTGATGCTACGGGAATCCGTAGTACTCACTAGTCAGAGGTTGTTGTGATGCTACGGGAAGCCATAGTACTCACTAGTAATAGGTTGTTGTGATGCTACGGGAAGCCGTAGTACTCACTAGTAAGAGGTTGTTGTGATGCTACGGGAAGCCGTAGTACTCACTAGTCAGAGGTTGTTGTGATGCTACGGGAAGCCGTAGCACTCACTAGTCAGAGGTTGTTGTGATGCTACGGGAGGCCGTAGTACACACTAGTCAGAGGTTGTTGTGATGCTACGGGAAGCCGTAGTACTCACTAGTCAGAGGTTGTTGTGATGCTACGGGAAGCCGTAGTACTCACTAGTTAGAGGTTGTTGTGGTGCTACGGGAAGCCGTAGTACTCACTAGTCAGGGGTGTGGTGATACTACGGAAAGCCACGATACTCACTGGTCAGTGAGAGGTTGCGGTGATACTGCGGGAAGCCGTAGTACTCACCAGTCAGTGGGAGGTTGATGTGATGCCACGGGAAGGCGTACCACACACTAGTCAGCAAGAAGTTGTTATGGTAAGGTACTCCTTGATCAGAGCAGAGCGCAGAAGAGTTTTAGGCATGGGGTGACCCTACATTATGAGTCTTTGGGAACCTGTTAGTCGGACCAGGGGTGAGACCGGGGTCTCCTTAGTAATGGGGAATCACTATGTTCTGTGTAAGGTGTGGTCATCGCAATCCGAAAGATTGGGATAAGTGAGGTACGCATGGGTTACGGGGAATGAGTTCTGAGTTGAGTGCTCTGTTGGGATGAGTGTTTCCAACTCTGGGTCAGACCAAACTCTCGAGTTTGAGTTTGGCTCTGGTGGTGCGTTGGATAGGTGAGATGAGATTCTAGATCCAGAGGTGGGTTCCATGTTGAGGAGTATTATTTCCATCTGATGTCTTAGACCTGCGTGGGTCAGTACTAGGGTACGGGAAGTATCGCAGGTTGCATGGATCGATGAGTAACGGATGACAGAGGTCGGGGTTGAGTCGATCCCCAGTTGGGAGGGTAGCATTTGCTTTGGGGTTAAGCGAACTTCGTTACTTGTGTGACACCTTGGGCCGATGTGGTTATAGTAAGAGGAAACCATGGAGACAGTGGGGATAACGCAGCAGATGGCATTGGAGGTGCAACTGTTGGGTCGAGATCAGGCCTGGTACTCAGTTGTAAAAAGGGGGTACGAGGAATGAAGTCAGGCTTATGATTTTCAATGTCTGAGGACTTCTGAGCGGGCCTAAATTTTTTTTTTGTGTCAAAGAGCAGGTTGTTGAAAGTTTATTGTTCAGATGGTTTCTGATAGTAGTTCAGTGGATGAGCCTTGGTGGGAGAAGACTGTTTTGGTACGTTGGTAGCCGATTGTCAAATTTGTCTTGTGGGGATCAGAGGAGCAGTGACTTGTCAGGGTTCGATGTTCGAGGAGCGAATATCACGATGATATCGAGTGGGCGGTCTGGTGGCGGGCCAGGCCACTAGAGTTTTCCTGTTTTTAAGAAGGTCTGAAGGGGTATTATAGTGTCAGAGGGGTCGGTTTTGTTCTAAACTTGGAATTCCTGGTCGGAACCATGTATTCATGTAGAAATATATCGTTTTGGTGTGGGAACCTCTCAGTGGTGCCTTTCGAGCGGTTGATTTTTATTACTATATGGTTTGAGGAGCGATTTCGGGGGCAAAATCTATTTCAAGTGGGGGAGAATTGTAACATCCCAAAATTCAGGAACATCTCTTAAACCCTTCTTCTCTTCCAAGTTGTCAAGTTTATCCCTTAAAAGTGAACCAAGGAAATCGAGTACGCTGGGCATACAACGGAGTACGCTGTGCGTACTCAAGGGCGTGTTTTGGACGTGGACTCCACCCGGTATGCTGGGCGTAGCGGGTCTAGAATCAAAACCCTAATTTAGACATATAAGGAAGGCTATGGCCTTATCCTCAGCCACCATTTGAGAGAGTGAAACCCTAAAAGAGAGCCAACCTTCGTTCTAAGCTTGTGTGAGTGTTTTGGAGCTAAAAGTGCCTTTGGGTGTTAGTATAGAAGAGGAGGAGATTCTTGGGAAGGCTAGAAGTTGGAGTGCAAGCTTGGATCCAAGTTCTACAGAGGGTAAAGCTTCACTTGGAGGTAAAAAGCTCAAAATTTCCATGTTGTTATTATGGTGTGCTTCTTGGACCAATTTTAGGGTTTTTGGTCCCAAGGTGGAGACTTTATGAGCAAAAGGTCTCCATAAGCCTAGATCTTCTATATTTCAGAGTATTATGAGCTGTGGGTTCATAAAAATCCAAACTTGGGTGTCGATCTTAAGTCATGCATGAGATCTAAGCTTTATGGGGAAAGAAGAGAGGTGTTAGAGTGATTAGTGACCTTTACAGCCATGCAAAGGCTTAAAGGTACCGGCTTTATGGAATAAGAGGCTTAAGGAAAGCCAAATCTGAAAGTTGGATAAGTGTCTTAACCGTTTAAGACCCAAAGATCAAATAGCATAAATCTGGGAGTTACGCAGGGCGTGATCCCAGAACGCGCAGCATAGGGGGCCGCGCACCCCGATTCTGTGAGTGGTCGGGTACGCCCAGCGTATAGTTTTGGTACGCACAGCGTAACCCGAAGGGATGACTTTTGGTTGACTTTTAGGGTTTAGTCAATGGTTGGATCTTTGATTCATAAGAAGGGTAAAAGGGTCGTTTACCCTTCTAAGAAGAACTTTGGAGATGAGACTATGATTGAGTATTGATAAGGAATGTTATTTGGATGATAGGAAGAGGCTAGGTCGGGACGTTGAGCATGAGAGTTATCCGACTTCATTTGAGGTGAGTCTTCTCACTATACTGTACCTGGAAGGGTACCTATGTGTGACCGGAAGGTCTTATATGCTATGAGATATACGTGCTACATGCTGATATGTGATATGTATGTGTTATGTATGCTATGTATGATAAGGACCGGAAGGTCAAGATGATATGGATCGGAAGGTCGAGATGACATGGACCGGAAGGTCGATGCGGGTAGGACCGGAAGGTCTACCCGGATTTGGGATGGAAGTCCCCTAAGACACTTGGACCAGAACGTTCCACAAAGTTATGGCCTGGAAAGGCGTATGTGTTGTATGTGGTATTTTGGGGAACTCGCTAAGCATTTATGCTTACCGTGTTATGTGATATGTGTTTCAGGTTCTAGTGAGGATCGTGGGAAGGCGCCAACATGATATGTACACACTGATGAAGATTTATGTGCTTCAGATTCTGGGATATGCTTTGTAATGATAACATTGGATACATTATGTTTTGGTATTACCTTGTGAATAAAAGTATGTTTTAAATAAAAAATTGTTTTGAAAATTTACGTCGTTACATCGAGTCCCCCCCTCCCCCCCCCCCCCCATGGACTCGGTGAGTTCACTAAACAGTTAGCAGAATTTCGACTTTTTCAAGCAGTTTGCATCAAGTATAATGAAAATAAGCCTAGGCTCTGATACCACAAACCTCTTTATATAGTATGCAGGATTAGGGTTACATCCATGTAAACCCTAATACCCATGACCTTTCATTTCCATAGGATCCATGGGTTAAAAACTTCATGGATTATCCAAGCAAGCTTAGCCCATCCTAAATGAACATTGGCCCATTCTATATATATATATATATATATATATATATATATATATATATATATATAATTAGTCTCTTTTGATCACTAAATTAATTCCAAATTAATTCTTGATCAATACTAGTTAAATAATATGATTTCATATTAATATATTATAGCTTATAATATATTAATAAATCATAAATATGCTATTTTCAAAAGATTATCCCTACAAATTGTTTCGGTGAAGTGCAACTCGAATGGACCATGTCGGGTCGGGTCAAGTACATACAAAATATAGTTACGGACTTAGAGACCTTATCCAACAATAACATCCTAGGATATAAGCACATAAATCACATACTGCCTAGCACATATGGGTGTTGTGCTACCCTTTCGGTCTCTTTCGACCGGTTACGGGGTCTACTTCACCCCTACCACTACCACGTAATAACATAGCATACAAGCATATAAATCTCAACAGATAGTGGCATAATAGACAATTATCACAAAGACAATCATCTCTACTATAAACAACTACTAGTGGGATGGTATTGGTGCCTTCGGCCCATTCATACCGGGAAGGTTACTCACCTCGAAAAATGGAAGTAGCTCAACAGTCCCCGACTCCGAATATCAATCCAACTCAATCCCCTACACATCAAAGATTTCCTTAATTACTCTTTCATACTCACAATCCCTTTAAGTTGACGCTCCGAGTTGACGCTCAAAGTCAAAATCAAAATCAAAGATTCACGTTAAAGTCAAAATCAAAGTTGACGCTCCGAGTTGACTCAACTTGTCGAGTTTTCCCTTCAACTCGCCGAGTTTTCATAAATCACATAATCATGATATTGCAATCCAACCCGTCGAGTTATCTTCCAACTCGATGAGTCCATAGCTCACAGAATCGCGATACCCAAGTTCGACTCGTCGAGTTTTTCCCTAACTCACCGAGTTAGTCCTTTAAAACAAAATCAGGACACTTCTAATCAACTCGTCGAGTTCCTTTATGAACTCGTTGAGTTCTTCAGTCTGTTAATACCTCTTATTGCATTAAGCCGTTATTTTTCAGATCTACACCCTATACTCCAGATCTAGACTGGAAATGCCTCTAGGGGGTAAAGTTTCCAACTTTACCCATTAATACCCTTCCTAATGAGATTAAGCTCAAACCCTAACCCACAAATGCCAAAGTCTTCATCTAAAAGCCACCAAAGCTACAAGATACACCATGAGGTCATAGATCTGGACTCTAAGACTGAAAGATCACATAAAGTTCCAGCTTTCTCTACATACATGGCCACTAGAAGCTCCAAAAGGCCAAAATGATGGTCTAAAGGTTGCATAGGACTTCCATGGCCATAAAGTTAGCACCTTTATTCCATGAAAACCCCTCAAGACCCTATATCTGAAGTGTTAACGCATTTGGGACGTCCAACTCTCAAGGACCATGATATTTGGGCCAAAACCAAGAAAAAAACCCTAAAAGAAGATCTAAACAATTAAAAGGCAAGGTTCCAGCTTTATACCAGAAAAGGGTCGTGGATGAGGCAAGGATTCTGGATCTACAAGCTCCTTCTTGAGTCTTCAAGCTTTTCCTTCTTCCAATGGCTTCAACACACACCAAAAACACCCAAAATGGCTCACAAACTCTAACAAATGCCTTATGGTTTCGAGATTTAGGATTAGGACAGTGGAGGCTGGGAAAGGAGGCAAGCATGAAAGGTTTAAGGTGTTTAAATAAGGTGCAAAACCCCGGAATTAGGGTTTCATTTTACCCAACTAACTCATCGAGTTGATATCTCCTAACTCGCCGAGTTGGTCACCAAAACACACGGTCCAAAACATCTCTACTCGATGAGTTTGGGGCCTCCAACTCGTCGAGTTGCTCTATAAAAGTGAATAATTTATAAATTTAAATACATACCAGGAACCAGACGTTACAACAAAAAAAACTTTTACTGATTCATTCAATAGCACCAAAGATTAAGAAAAAAAAAATAAGAAATAGATAGTGAAATATACATATGTCTTAGCGGAAGGCAAGATGTAGAAGCCTCCAAATCTTGAATGTTGGAGAGTGATAGAAGAAAGTGAAATAATGAGAATAAAACTTTATATTGTATAAAAAACAGGATTAGTCCTCAACCGAAAGAAATCAAAAAAAATCTCAAGAAGGTGATGAATTAGTGACCTTGCCGATGAGTTGCTCTTGTGGTGGTTGCAACCGGTGATGCCGATGTTGTTGATTTTTCCTCCTTGTCTAATATGAACGCTCCTAGGGTTAACATTCAGGGGTGGTGGCTTCTTCAGGAGGCAAGCAAAGAAGGAATCAGATATCTAGGTATGGTACTATCGTAAGGCAGACTGATCACAAAGAAGACTGCGATTGAAGGAGTCTGCAATTGTAACGCCCGGGTTTCAGGGCTAAGCATTTTTGTCAATGTAATAGTCTAGGTCAACTCTTGTAACTCTTTTTGAAGTAATAAAGATGAAATATTTGAGTATTATGTGAATTATGTGTATTTATGTGCTTATAAATGTATAATTAATAAATAATAAAAATAAGCGTCAAAATTAAAGTATAAGATAATCCCGATATCTCTACATAAAGTTGTAGAATATGTCTCAAGGTTTCCGTACATATAAAGAATGTCGAAATCCGAGTTATAACGAAGAAGTTATGACCCGTCGAAGTTTTACGGTAAAACCGGCACGGCACCGGGAAGCGTAAATAGTGAATTTACGATAGAGCGAGATTTAGCCTTAGCGATCTAAACGAAAGTCGTAGAATATGTTAAAATAAGAACATCGATAAAAAGAACGCCCAAATCTGACTTCGTATGAAGAAGTTATGATTTTTCGAAGTTTCAGAATAGTAGTGTACAGCCCGAAATTCGAATATTAGATCGAGCAGTTTTTAGCCGACACGACCTGAACGAGAATCGAAGATCTCGTTAAGGGTAGCGTAACGAGAAAAAGATGGGTGAAAACGGATGTCGGATGAAGAAGTTATGAGGATTTAACGGACCAATCGTGTCCCGGCCCGTTAATAATATAAAATTTAAAATTGAGCCAAAATTAGCCGACGGAGTCTAAACGAAAGTTGTAGAGTACGTTCCCACCTTCGCGTGGATATAAAGAACGTCGAAAACGGAGGTCGTACGCGAAAGTTACGAATTTTTAAAGTTGAAGTATGAAAATGCGAAGTCTGTTGTGAGGCTGATGACGTGGCTGCATCTGGGCCGCCCATCGCCGATGAAGGAACGCGCTTCGGATGATGACACCTGCCCTCGCTGTACGCTCCGCGTCCGAAGCCAGTACGCCCCGCGTACCCTCACCCTTATCTCTTCCGGAGTGCTAGCCAGCTGGTCCGAGGTGGCGCTCTTATCCGATGACTACGCCCTGCGTAGGTCCGAGGTACGCCCAGCGTACCGAGGCCTCGCAGGGCTATAAAAAGGGGCCGATTTTCCTTCATTTTTCACACCTTTCTTCACTCTCTCTCTAACTTCTTTCTCTCTCTACAACCCCAAAACACCTCTAAACCCTAGTTAAGCCCCTTAGCACCCTAGGGAAGCCCCGAGGCTCCCGGAGTCCCGAGAAAAAGGAGTTTTTCGGTTTCGAAACGTTGCTCCAATCAAGTCCCGATTCTCGATAAAATTCGCTGTAAGTGTGCTACACTTACGCAATTTTTAATATAGCTTTCAAATAATTATAGGAATGTTATTAGGTCCTTAAAATAATTATTTGGGCTATTATTATGAGTTATATCAAGTATTATTAACGCTTAATAATACTCGGACTAATTAATTTGTCGCGGTTATCGTTAAACTAAACCCTAGTGGTATCGATACTAGGTTTTATCGAAGGAATATCGTTTTGAGAGTATCGAAGCGCTGTCCGAGTGCTGAGTCACCACCTAATCAGGTGAGTGCATAGTTACTTTCAGCTTACACATAGATATGAAGTATTTTATATAAATTACGTGCTATGTGTGCATATTATCTGAGTACTTGCTATCTATGTTGGATGAACATTGTTATACATGTTTTCAATGATTTAAACTGTATATGTATTTTATATCTACGAAAATGTTGGGGTAAAACATGGGTAGATGTAATAGCTGATGTGATAAAATGATGAGAGGCCTCGATGTTGATGTTGTTGTTTCTGTCATCTAGCGGAGTATGGATGACGACCACGGACTCTTCTAGACAGTCCAGTGGAACACTAGCAGGCTCGCAACCTGTAGGTGTTTGTGAACGATGTGTTCACCGGTGTACTCCATCCCCCACATGGTTACCTTTAGGACATTTATTGCTGAGGAATCCCCTTAGCAGTAGTGTCCGTCCCGATGATGATCCTTAGGCTAGGTCCCTTATGATAGGTGTTTAGGGACGTAAAGTGAGGATAACGGGAACGGGTAATCGGGTTATTGTTGATTGATGAAATTAATAAACTTATTTATTGTGGGTTGAAAACCCTATGTGCTCACCAGGCTCCCAAGCCTGACCCACTCAGTTTTATGTATTACAGGTAGTGGCGCATGAGCATAGATGTGATGTTTTGGACGAGGGATTACGGATATAGGCCTGTAGATATGAAATAATGTAGTAAGGCTTATATTGTACTGTTTATGCTTTTGATCTGTACGAACATGACATCCCAAGTCTTTTAATGAAATACATTTCTATGGAAATGCTTTTGATAAATCTTTATCATATTTTGTTTTGGGACAAATTCCGCAACACTTTCATTTAAAATGTAACTCTGATTTTTAAACAAAGCATAAACAAACCGGTCTTTTCTGGCCGTGATTTTGGGGATGTCACAGTTGGTATCAGAGCATTAGTTTAAGCGAACTAGGAATTTGTAGGATTTCTAGACTTAAACTTAGAATGCTAAGCGATGATTGTGAGGTGTGAGCACTAGCTTATTTTAGGAATTGTGCCTAAAATGCTTTTATGTGCTAAATGCTTTGTGCATGATATGCTGTTATTTGTTCGGATCTATGGTCTGTTGCCGACCGGATCTGGAAACCTTATGTGTTTAGGATTCTAAACGTACGACTACGATATTAGAACTAGCATGTAAACGTTTCGGAGTGATAAGGACGATTTAAACGTCTATCCTAAATAAAGATCTAAATTCACCTTATTCGGTGTATAGATCAAGATGGCAAGGACTCGTAGTGGAAACGTAAACGCGAATGGAGATAGGAACCAACCCCCAGTGGTTCAACAAATACCTGTTGTAGAAGAAGTTGCACCTGAGCCAGTCACGATGGCCGGAGTGCAAGCGATGATCCAGGCTATGTTGGATCGTCAAATGGAGGAAACCAGACGTTTGCTCCAGCAAAATCGAGAGGAAGAGACTATTCAGATCGAACAGCCCGAGTTGAACGAAGGGCAGACTGAGGAGGGAAACTATAGTGGGACTGTTGGTCAAGCCAACCCACCGATAGTTAGGCAAAACCACCAGGATGGAGGAAATGACGGACGTGGATGCAAATACAAGGATTTCATGGCATCCAAGCCACCGAGTCTATCTGGAAGCCCGACACCGGTGGAAGTCATGAACTGGATCTCTGAAATGGAGACGATGTCTGAGAGTTGCGAGTGTAGCAACAGGCAGAAGACCGCTCTCGCAGTTCCTTTGTTGAAGTCTGGAGTACTAAGCTGGTGGAAGCTACTAGCTGACTCAATGCCCAAAGGTGAAGCAAGCAAGATGTCGTGAGAGGATTTTCTGGTACAGTTGAAGATGCAATACTGCTCTGAGCAGGATCTTCTGGAAATCAACAACGAATTCCAGAATCTGAAGAAGGGAAGAATGAGCGTTACGGAATACGCTGCAAGCTTTACTGAGAAAATGAAGTTTGTTCCTCACCTCGTCCCAACTGAACTCTCCAAGGTTAACAAATTTGCCCTCGGATTACCAGCGGACTTCGGTCCAATGGTCAAGCAATCTACCACTCTGAAAGCCGCCATCTGGGCTGCTAAGAATGTGGAGACCCAGATACGAGAAAAGGGTCTGGAGAGAGCGGAAGTGGGAGAGAAAAGGAAATTTGACGGATCCTCAAGGTCCGGTAAGAAGGGTAGATTCTCGAAGTTTGGTTCAAGAGGAGGAGGATCAGAAGCGAAGTGGTGTGACAAGTGCAAGAAAAAGCACTCTGGGAAGTGTGACGGAGGAGTCACTTGTTACAAATGCGGAAAGCCTGGGCACTATGCCAATGAATGCACGTTCACTAAGAAGGTCTGTTATGAGTGCAACGAGGAGGGGCACATTTCAAGGGATTGCCCGAAGAAGAAGGAGACGGGAAGACCCAACATACCACCGAAGCCGAAGGCAAGAGCCTTCCAGATGACGCTCGAGGCTGCAAAGGAGGCAGCAGACGTCGCTTCAGGTACCTTTCTTGTAAATGGTTTGCCTGCAAATATACTATTTGATTCCGGAGCCAACTACTCCTTTGTGTCGCATAAATTTGGTGGGAAATTAGCATTGCCTGTAGAAAAACTAGATAATACCCTGATTGTAGAAGTTGCCAGTGGCAAATTCGTATTTGTTAGTAATCATATTAGGAACATCGTCATTGACCTAAACGGAAACGAATTCCACGAAGAGCTATTACCCATAGAGTTAAACGGTTTCGACATCGTTTTGGGTATGGATTGGCTTAGCGCTAACGATGCTGAGATTCAATGCCGAAAGAAGATAGTAAAGGTAAACCCACCCGGAAAAGAATCATTTATGGTGTACGGGGACAAATGCAGAGTGAATTCTGGAATCATCTCCCTGATGAAAGCCAGGAAATGTTTGTCAAAGGGATGTGCATCATACTTGGCATTCGTAATCGATGCCAAGAAGGAGAAGAAAGAGGTGCAGAATATACCGGTTGTGTGTGATTATCCGGAAGTATTTCCCGAAGATCTTCCCGGATTACCACCTGATAGACAAGTGGAGTTTCGTATAGACTTGTTACCAGGAACAACACCAATAGCAAAGGCACCTTACCGATTAGCACCGACGGAGATGAAGGAGCTCATGACGCAACTTCAGGAGCTGTTGGACAACGGTTTTATTCGACCTAGTTCATCACCCTGGGGAGCTCCGGTGTTATTCGTAAAGAAGAAGGACGGAAGCATGAGGATGTGCATAGACTACCGAGAGCTGAATAAGGCAACGGTAAAGAACAAGTATCCATTACCGAGGATTGATGACCTATTCGATCAGCTGCAAGGTTCGAGCTACTTCTCAAAGATCGATCTTAGGTCAGGATATCATCAGCTGAAGGTGAGGGAGCAGGATATTGAAAAGACTGCAAGATATGGACACTACGAGTTCTTGGTTATGTCATTCAGACTAACCAATGCTCCCGCAGCATTCATGGATTTGATGAATAGGGTTTGTAAACCATTCCTCGATAAATCTGTGATAGTGTTCATCGACGACATTCTCATCTACTCGAAAAGCCAATAGGAGCATGACAAGCATCTACGGGAAGTATTAGAAGTGTTGAAGAAGGAGAAGCTTTTTGCAAAGTTCTCCAAATGCGACTTTTGGATACGGGAAGTCCAATTCTTGGGTCATGTTGTTAACCAGGAGGGAGTAATGGTTGACCCCGCAAAGATCGAGGTTGTAATAAAGTGGGAACGTCCAAAGAGTCCCACGGAGATTCGAAGCTTTCTAGGATTAGCCGGATATTATCGACGATTTATCCAAGGCTTTTCTTCGATAGCTGCTCCATTAACAGCTTTGACTCATAAAGGAGCTACGTATACATGGAGTGAGAAACACGATGAGGCATTCGAGAAGCTAAAGAAGAAGTTATGTGAAGCACCGATACTTTCTCTACCCGATGGAGTCGAAGATTTCGAGGTTTACAGTGACGCATCTGGAGTCGGGTTGGGTTATGTTCTGACCCAAAGAGAAAAGGTGATAGCATACGCATCTCGACAATTGAAAGAGCACGAAAAGAACTACCCCACTCATGATCTGGAGTTGGCAGCGGTAGTTTTTGCCTTAAAGATATGGAGGCATTACCTCTACGGCACGAAGTGCAAGCTCTTCACTGATCATAAGAGTCTCCAGTATCTCTTTAATCAGAAGGAGTTGAACATGAGGCAACGACGCTGGCTAGAACTTCTCAAGGACTACGACTGTGAGATACTTTACCACCCAGGTAAAGCAAATATTGTTGCTGATGCTCTCAGTCGGAAAGTCAATCTGGAAAGGAAAAGGCCAAGAGCGTTAAGAATTGAAGTCGTTTCGATGATTGTCGAAAGTATCAGGAAAGCTCAAGAAGAAGCTTTAGAGAAAAATGACCGAAAGGAAGAACGTTTGGGAAGAACGTTAGTGTTCGGTACAAACAGTCGAGGACTGAAGGTATTCCAAGATCGAATTTGGGTACCTAAGACGGGAGGAATAAGAGATCTTCTGATGGAAGAAGCACACAAGACCATGTACTCGATTCATCCAGTAGCACTAAAATGTATAGGGACCTAAAACCCTACTACTGGTGGCCGACGATGAAGCTCGATGTTGCGAAGTATGTGGCCGAGTGCGTAACATGTGCGAGGGTTAAGGCACAACATCAGAAACCGTATGGGAGTTTAGAACCTTTACCTGTACCCATGGGTAAATGGGAAGACATCACCATGGATTTTGTGACTAAACTGCCCAGGACGAAGAACGGTCACGACATGATTTGGGTAGTCGTGGATCGTTTCACCAAGAGCGCACACTTCATAGCAGCCAACGAGAAGTGGTCTATGGATAAGCTCGCAAATGCTTACGTGAAGGAAATTGTAAGACTTCACGGTGTTCCTCTTACGATTGTATCAGATCGTGATAGTCGTTTCACGTCAAGGTTTTGGAGGAGTCTACAAGAGGAGTTGGGTACAAAGTTATGTTTGAGTACTGCTTACCATCCGCAAACTGATGGCCAGAGCGAAAGAACGATTTAGACATTGGAAGATATGCTGAGAGCATGTACCCTCGAATTCCAAGGGAATTGGGACGAGCACTTACCTCTGGTAGAATTTTCCTACAACAATAGTTTTCACTCGAGCATTAAGATGGCACCTTACCAAGCCTTGTATGGACAAAAGTGTCGTACGCCGTCTTGTTGGCTTGAAGCCGGAGAGAAGCAGTTTATGGGCCCCGAGATAGTCCATGAGACTGCCGAAAAGTTGAAGGTGATTAGGGAAAGAATGTTAGCAGCTCAGGATCGTCAGAAGATAGTCCATGAGACTGCCGAAAAGTCTTTTAATGAAATACATTTCTATGGAAATGTTTTTGATAAATCTTTATCATATTTTGTTTTGGGACAAATTCCGCAACACTTTCATTTAAAATGTAACTCTGATTTTTAAACAAAGCATAAACAAACCGGTCTTTTCTGGCCGTGATTTTGGGGATGTCACAGCAATCTCGACAGATTTTGAGACAAAGGGGTTGAGGTGTTTTATGAAACGATGAGATTTTTCACCAAGAATTCAAATCGAATTGGGTAAATATAAGAAAAAACAAACCTGGAAGAGTGACAAACGACAAAAGTGGAAGCAAAAGACGGAAAATCAAGGATTTTTCGGTGCAATAGAAGTTGGAAGATGGAAAGAATTAGGAAAGCAAGGATCGATTATCGGTGGAGAGGTCGATTTGGAAAGCATGAGAAAGGGGACAAAAGTGGATAATGGAAACACATCAAATGGAGAAGACGTAGAAACACAACAGATGGAAAAGATGTATTGGGCAATAATGGCAGTGACGTACAATAAACCGGCTTAAAAGCAGATGGTATTGGAGTCGAGTCAAACTGCCCAGGCCACAGCTCCAAACTTGTTACTGTAGCTAAGAGCAATATGATTTAACTGTATATATAATAAGGAATCCAAAATACGAATCTAATAGCTTATTATTAAGTTTTGCATTTACTTTTAAAATAATTCTAAAACCAACACTTGTTATAAAAGTTACCCCTTATAAAATTATTATAATTTACAAAATTGTCCTCCTAAAACTAAATAAAATTTCACAATTGGGATGTAAGAGTCAAGGATTTGAGTTTTGAGACAACAGGTGTATATGTAATATACATATGTAAGGTGCTCTATGTTTTTTCAAAATGAAAACTCGTTTTTCCGAAACGAAAACTCATTAAGTTTGCGGACCACATCTGCAATCTTCTGCAACATAAAATGTGGATTAAACAACCGTAGCATGTAACTAAATGTTTGTTTGTTTTTTAACATCTGAATGCTACTACGATAAACTAAAATTTAAATAAATTACTTTTACAAACTAAAAATACTTTTTCAACACCAAGATTTTAATAATTTTTTTTAAATATGACCATTCAAGAGTCTATCCGTGATTACTAACATTTTATGACTCCCTCTCTTTATTTCCACTATATATCATCAAAAACAATGAGCACTTTTTTCACTCCTTATCCATTCTATAACATATTAATTTTCACTCATTTACCTTTCATTCTTCGAAACAAAAAAATAGTAATCTTTCATTATCTTTTATTTTTAGTTTTTTAAAATATAATTAATTTAGTTTTAAAGACTATAAATAAAAAATAAATAGAATTAATTAAAAATGATAATAAACACAAAAATTAATAAATATAGACATACTTCATTACTTAAAAATGAAAATTACATAATAAAAATGATAAAGCATTATTAAAAATTACATCACTCTGAATCGTCGTTCTTGTTATCCGAATCCTCACCCGAGTCCTTAACGAACATACTTGAATTTTCATCTGATTCGTCTAACAAATCATCATGTCAATACTCGACATTGGGTTGTATGTTAACCCTGTAAATATGTTCCACCAAATTCGCACAAAAGGGAGTGATGAATGGTGTGATCATGTACTTCTCTTATATTTTCCCTATACTCTTGCATACCAACAAGTATTACATTGACGTTTGGCGAAAATTCGTTTTCGTCGTAGCGGCATATCGTTCTTCCTTTGTCTTCTAGAATAATATTGTGTAATATGATGTACGCATACATTATGTGTTGCAACCTTTTGACTTCATATGACCACGTACTGACTTGTAGTATTTGCCAAGGTATCTTGAGTACACAAAATGTTCACTCCACTCCTTCTAAGCTAACTCTTATGACAGCTTAAACTTTTTTCTTTTTATTGTCGTTCGGACATGTGAAGTATTTCACAAAAACAAATAAGGTAGGATATACCCCATTAGTACAATAATACTCACGCTTATATACTATCCCATTTGCTTGAAATGATACATTGTTGACTTTCCAAGATAGATGTCGCTAAATATCAGCGACTAGTCAAGAACATTGATGTCATTGTTTGCACTCTCTGGACCAAAAAATGTAATGCATATCCAAAGAACATAAAATAATCGTCGACTCTCTATGATTGCCTTGCATGTATTGACCACTTTATGCGTTGGAGCACAACCCCTAAGATCAGTGCATGCAATAAAGGATACTTAGCATTCCATGGGAACCTATGCTTATTTCCGTATACCGTGTACGATTGGTGGACATCATCGATCGTTAGTTTGCGCAATATCGTTCCCCGTAAACCAAAGTAATAGCTTTCGCGAAATTATACACGATATCTCGTGTAGTACGCTCGAACATCCTCAAATACTCGACCCATCTATATGCATGCTCCCATGTCATATGCTAATTGACAAATTACATCTTTGTATTTTTTAATTGGAGAAAAACTTTTCTACCTCTCGCATCCCACTTCAATTGAACATATGAAAGTTGGCCTTCCAAACCGCCAACAATAGGTAAAAATAACTTTTTCCTTATCTGAAACCATCATCAAAACTTTTCATTATACACGACATTATCTACGTAATAGTCTTTTATAAGATGATTACGCCCAACATCGCGATTTCTCTTCAATACAGGTCTTCTTGTTTGCAAACGTGAACATGAACTTTGACCGTCAGTTTTGAAAATACATAATTGTTTTTGTCATGACGGAATCGACAAATGTTGTCTCATCTTGCATCATCGAATCAGACGAACTAGAAGATGATGACAGAATTGTGGTTGAATGAGTTTTTGAGAAAAAATATAGAAACGTGAACATATTATATATATATATATATATATATATATATATATATATATATATATATATATATATATATATATATATATGAGAAAAGTAAATATACCCTTAAAGATATATAAGTTTAGGTACCAAAACCCACCATATATGTCGTTTTCTTTGTTATATTCATTATAATGTTCTTAACTTCAACTCCTAACTTGATTTAGTTTTAAGATTTTTGAAAATTTTCTATTATTTTCCTTTTACATCACATCTTTTTATCGAACACTTACTAGGTTATATATATTATAGTTGAAAATAAAACTTATGTAAGAAAAAGATAAATGTGAAATTTATAAATATATTAGAAGAAAATCAAGTTAGAAGTTGAACTATAAGAACATTGGATGATTACAATGTATATATGATACAAAATGATATAGTATGGTAAGTTTGGGTACCTAAGCTTATATATATATATATATATATATATATATATATATATATATATATATATATATATATATATATATATATATATATATATATATATATATAATCTTATACAAATCAAGTATTCATAAATAAATCATTAATATTTACCAAAGTTTAACGACTTAAGTTAAAAAAGGTTATTAAGAAATTTAATTTAGAGCAAAATGAAAATTTTTAAATTTGAAATTCATGTAATTAATTTCTATTTTCAAACTAGACACCGATATTAGTTAATTTACATCAAATGTATAAACAGACAATATACATATAAAGTCTAAATATAAATATTTTATTTAAAAGTGGAAATATTTTTATTACATACTAACCAATAAAAAAATCTAATTATTATTTTTCCATAAGAAAACTATTTGTCAAAAGAGCAATTTATCGTCGCTGCATGGACACGCATCTAGTAATATAATGTTCTAACTTTGGTAATTAAAAAAATGAAAAAAAATGTTTTTTTATATAACATATGATTCCATCCTCTAAATAAATAAATAAAACAATAAATAACGGGGTGCCAATCATAGTAAGAAATAAAGTGGCAATGGGTCACCTCACCGTAAATTGTACCTAGGATATGGTGTTCCGAAGTGCGGTTCCGGCCACCACACAACTATCTATGGTACATATTTTGATCTTATAGACACAATACTCTATGTCAACAGCTTAAGACAACTCTCATTCACAAATAAAACCAAACCAACTATATATTAAAACTAAAAAATTAATTTATCTCTCTTTCACATATACAATCCAATAAATTTAAAACTTCCCTCCTATTAATAACCCAACTCAACCCAAATATTTAATATTAACAATAATATATATATATATATATATATATATATATATATATATATTAGTCTATTTTATAGAAAAAAATAAATTATAAACTTTAGTATATGTTGTTTTTTTTTCAACAAAATAAAACATATTTTTTTTTTAAATTATAAAGTTGGTTTGATAAATAAATGCCAATCAAGAATTGTTTAAATGAAGAAAAAGAATTGTCCAAATGGAGCCAACCGACTTGAGGTTGCTGCACCAACATCGTCCGTGGCTTTCATGCTTTTCTATGATTTTTTTTTCACCCCAACCAATCAAAACTATTGGTCACCAATAAAAGTGGTCTAACAAACTTGTTTACATGATTTACACATCACATAATAATTTTGAAAAATAAGTTTTAGAGGTAATATGTTTACTATAATAACCTTTCTGCAAATATTCTGTTCATTCCACATGTTGGAAATACATATTGTATTTAAATTATTCTTTTAACATTTAGAGAAAAAAATAAAAACAAAAAACCTTGAAAAATATTTTATTATTACTTTTAGAACAGTTATTATCCTTGTGCATATATACCATCCGAACCATATTAAAATCGCAAAGACAGATATAACTTGAAAACAAGCATGTCGAAAGAGAGCATTAAGGGGTTATATGCTCGTACCAAGCCTTTTATGTTCATGATCTTCTTACAAACCTCGTATGCTGTTGGTAGCTTAGTTACTAAGTCTGCCCTGAACAAGGGATTGAATCATTACACTTTTGCTGTTTACCGAAACGCCATTGCAGCTCTCTTCTTCGGTCCTTTGGCTTTCTTCACCGAAAGGTATATATATAGATATGTGTCATGGAGTGTATGAATCCACCATTTTTCTTTATAGTTATCCTTCATTTGCTGGTGGAAACAGGAAAGCTAGGCCCAAAATGACGGTTTCCATCTTCCTGAAAATCATATTACTGGGATTACTAGAGTATGTATTCTATATTCTATGTTTTTCTTCTGTAAGAAAGAAACCCTAATCTTTGGACGATTGCATGCATTATATATATCATCTGAGCGATGGTTTATATATTGAATCACAGGCCAGTGATAGACCAGAACTTGTTCTATGCTGGAATGAAATCTACAACAGCAACTTTCGCGTCTGCTATGTGCAACATCCTTCCTGCCATTACCTTTGTCATGGCTTGGATGCTTAGGTATTATTCCCTTTCTTTAAACGAATTGAAAAATGAAAATATTGGCTTTGTACAAAACACGTAAAAAACAACACAAATACAAGAATTGTCATCTACGGATCCTAATTAAGCTGTTGAGTACTTGAGTGTCAGTCAACTTTTTTGCTTGGAGGTGATCCATGCTTTAATGTCTGTCATACTAATTAGATCAAAGCCAATATTCATTATTCCTACTTAATATTGTCCGATTGGATTGAACATGCTTGTTAGGTTCGGGTTAATTTCATTGGTATAATATATTAATTAACTTCAGGATAAAATAACCATTATCCCATTGTGTTTTACATAAAACTTTTTCTTAATTTCAATAATATTTTATTTATTTATATATGAAATATATATATATATATATATATATATATATATATATATATATATTTGCCTCTCTAAAAGTCTTACGAAAGTCCGACATATATATATATATATATATATATATATATATATATATATATATATATATATATATATATATCTCATACCAACGATGAACATATTAACTATATATACAGGGAGAAGTACAACGTATATAAAGATATATAAAACCTTGTCATACCAAGGATGAACATATTAACTATATATACTTTTGAGAATAAGCCTTGTGAAAAAACTTGGTATAATATAACTGAGATATATCTTAGAGGCTTTTTATTGAGTTAATTATTAATGTGGATCGGAATATAAGCTTTTTCTATATGGATCCTTTGGGATTTTTTATCTACAATTTTGATGAGAAATGTCCAATAAAATCTAAATATTTTTGGTGAGTTTAAAGTTTAATATTAAATTAAATTTGTTTACAAAAATAGTCATGTCAACTAAAATTTTGAAATAATCATTTTTAGTCGATTTCACATATTTAGTCAATATCCGGTCTTTTTTCCTTAATTTAGGCATAATATTATTTGAGACATTTTTAAGATTATGTTATTTTTAACTAATAATCAAAATATTAATATTTTTCTGAAATTATGTTATTTTTTTATTTTATAGAATTAACAGTATATTTTTTTTATTTATAATAAAAAAGATGTGTTATATAATGTAATGGGCAGAAAACTATAGATGAGTACAAACTTCATATTATAGTTTTATGCAATATTTTGAACGCTAATATGTACTTGAATTGAAGTCATTAAACGATAATATTCTTACAAGTGAATGTGATTGTGAATGTAATGATTCTTCCTCAAATGATGGTTTCGCTACCATAAGGTCATGCGGTATGGATTAGGTCAACCTACGCGTAGTGCCTACGTGTCATAGTAGGCTATGCGTGAACACCGCCCCAAAGATGGGTGGGTGTTTTGTGGCGTGATACCACTATAGAAGAAGACGATGACCGTGATTGTTGGGGAATTACTTTGTGTCTATCTCTCTCTGCAATCTCTCTTTTCTTCACCACCACTTTATTAGTGAACATTGTTTACACAACCTAGTGGGTTGGTTGTAGAATAATGAAAATAATTATGTGACTTTTTTTTTTCCATTCTCTCTCACACGGGAGGATACCTCTTAGCCTAATCCTCAATCTCTTTTTTTAGAAATAGCTTTTAAAAACATGCTTTCAGAATTTCTAAAATTTTAAGTAAAGCTCAAGATTCATCAACATAAATTTTATATTGTTTTTTGAATTTTCCATTGAAGAATCTCTAAACTATCAAATCAAGTTTGAAACTCACCTAAAATTGTCCTGGTGAGATCGAGTTCGTCGTTACTCATTTGTAGCATTATTTTAATTATTGAGTTTTTTTTAAAATAAAATAACAAAATTGTGATAATAATAATAATAATAATAATAATAATAATAATAATAATAAATAATTTATCATACTCATAAATAATTACAAAAGACGTGTTATGTTTATATAGCAATAGACAAGAAATTAGAATATCACCGACGACAGCTAAAAGTTTGGTTTGTCGCCGCTAATACTATTAGCGGCGACATGTCGTCACTAAAAGGTCGTTGCTGATGCTTTGTCGCTAATAATCAAATTATCGTCATTAATGCGAGAGGTCGCCGCTAAAGGCTTGTCGTCGTTAATAACCATCGCCACTAAAGGCGTCGCCGGTATTGGTATTTTCATTATATATATATATATATATATATATATATATATATATATATATATATATATATATATATATATATATATATATATATATATATATATATATATATATGAAAAAAAAAACTATAAAAAGTATAAAAATTGGTATGATATTAATTAATCTAATCATATATCATTCCATTCCAAAATATTAATACAACATCCGTTTAAAATACTCATCCAGTTTAAAATACTAGAACGAACGAAACCAATCTTCAAGTGCGGCACTACATGTCGGATCTTGTAACATTGTTTGAAGCATTTGCAACTATAAATAAAAAAACATAATCTTATAAGTTAAACTAGCATTATAACATTCTATATACAAAACATACATTACATATACAACCAAAGTACAAAATATAGCATTGAACAATAACTAACAATTACCAAACTACAAAATACCATTATAGCATCGTACTTTCATAAACTAACAATTAACAAATTACACATATTGCATATAAAACATTATAGCATTGTACTATAACTAACAATTACCAACCTACAAAATACCATTATAGCATTGTACTTTCATAAACTAACAATTACCAAATTACACATATTCCATATAACACATTATAGCATTATACATTTCTTTCATTTTTTTCCATTATAGCATTGTACTTTCATAAACTAACAATTACCAAACTACAAAATACTAATATATCAAACTATAACCAAACTAACAATTACAAATATATAAACTATTATCAAAATAACAATTACCAAAATCTAAAACTATTACTAAACCAACAATTACTAACATTTGAAACAATTACCAAAATTAAATAGTCTTGTCACATGTGATTGTGGCGGTGGTTGTGTCAGTGGTTGTTCATGATCGTACATCGACACAACCGTAGAAAGTTTACGCCCGATGCCTCTGATATGGCCTCGTTGAACACCCAATATTTTTTCAAAACAATTTTGTGTCTCCTTTGGTGTTAGACCGCTGGCTTCAGAAGAAGCTTGAGTTTGTTGACTAATCGCAAGGAGTTAAGCATTCTGTATTTTCAAAAAACTAATAAACATCATAAAAATTAGATTACTAAATACCCCTTGAAGATATAAACACTTATATGAAAATACAAACTAACCACTTACGTATTGTTGCTCGACTGCAGGACTACTAAATACCCCTTGGCGATCAGTATTGGCCTTACGAAATGTTTCGATTCGAGCGATATCCTATTTAACATTAAAAATTAGATTAATTATAATTTAAACAAACAGTTAAATATACCATAACATACTTCTTTGAAACATGCATTGTTATACGAGCACGATCCCCATCTGTTTACAATTTGTTGTTGTGTACGGACTCCTTTGTTTGACGCCGAACGCTTTAAAAATTCAGGAGTTTGAAAATATTCGACTGCTTGCGCCCAATTTTCACGTGACATACCATCGAGGGTTGGCTAATGCCCTTGGGATATCTATAAGCCCCCCGGCATTCTGAAAATAAGTATGCGCTTTATTTTTTCGGCCTCTATAAACTCTTTGTAAAGTCGCATCAATGCTCTGCAACAACTGAGCATGCTCGGGATCCAAGTTAACATTATCCAAATCAAACTTATTCTACAAATACAAAAAAGTTAGTTAGTTAAATGCCAATCAAAACTAAACTTAAAATATTATCCAATTTACCTTTAGATGCACCACTATGACATTTCTTAAAGCGGGGGAAACATTGTCCCAACCAGATACATTCAAAGGGATGTTCATCCACATATACCTCCCAATTTCACGGGTAAACCAATTACAACAGTTCTCGATTGGGGAATATGTGAGCTCTCTATCGAAATCCAAATCCACAAGCTTTCCCTTGTTTGCCCATATCAGCTTTGATAGCTGGATGTTTTTTGCTAGGCCTTTTCTTTTTTAGGGAGCTCAGTTGAAAAATATAATTAAAAATATTAGTCACAATAGCTTATAATAAATCATAAATGGATAAAAATAGCTAATAAATATATCATTATAAAACTTATCATCCTATTTATGTTGTCCACGACCAAAGCCTACTGGAGATGGTGGATCCCCGGCACCATCACCTCCATGTCCTAAGCCCATAACATATGTCATCAGGTAGAAGAGTATCACCCACATTTCTTGTAGTGACATTAGCGGCGACATGTAACGCGTCATTTACATGTCGCCGCTAATACCCACCTTTTTTGTAGTGACATTAGTGCAAGGTAATCTTAAAAACAAATCCCAATATTTTGGATGTTAGTAATCTTAAAAACAATCCTAATATTTTAGATGTTCGTCAAGAATAACATAATCTTCAAAAAAAGTCTTAATAATTTGACTGAACTAATTGACAAAAAAAAAAAGATGGGATGCTGTTAAAACTATGAAACCGGCCTAAAATGGTTATTTCAAAGTTTTAGTCGTTATAGTATACTTTTTGTAAACAAAATTTAATTGAGGATTAAAACTATAAACCAATTCAAAATATTAGGACTTTATCGGAGATTTTGCATATTTTATCCAACAAAAGTTTTTGATCATAAGACAACTTCAGATTCAGAGTTTTTTGACATTTTTTTATCATCTTCTTTTAAACAACACTGGAGTTTTTTTGACATTTTTTATAATCTTCTTTTAAATAACACCAACGATGTTCTTTAATTAATAGTTTAAATATTCGTAATATGCTTTACATTTTGTGCACGTTTCATTGGTCTATGTTATCACTAGGCAAATATCAGCGTGTTGCGCAGAATATTAGTTTATAGTTGAAATATTTATAAATATACATGTTTTTTGTTAATTATAACAATGAGGTTGTTAACTTTGATATAATAATTCTTAAACCAAGTTGTTATTAAACATAATTATTTGGAATGATATTACAATATATACATCTTTTAAAACTATATAATATCCATTGTAAATTAATTTTTTTGTTTAACATTTTTATTTCTATCATTATAATTATTTAAAAACATCAAACATTGTTTTTCTTTTTTAAGGTAACAATATAACCTTTTACATAACGTTTGTTTTGGTTATTGTTGTTGTAAGTTATTTTTAAACAAATTATTTAGAAATTCTTAATGATTATAAAAAAAGTTTTAAATTTTGTAGCTATTTTGGGATTGCAATTTATATTGAATATTATAATTTATAACTTTTAACTATTTATAAAATAGTCTCTCGATTTTTTTTTCAAGTTTAACTGACATTTTGATTTAAGTTAACCGTTTAACATTATATTGAAATTAATAACTTAACTATTTTGCATAAAATCATAAATTATACAAAAATTGTGACTTTAAAATGACAATTGTTCACATACGACAACATATCTAAACTAATAACTTAACTATAATATGTTAAAAAGTTAAAGTCATAATTTTATAAATAGAAGTAAAATATAATATTTTAATATTGTAGTTTAGTTAATGTATTATAAGAATTTAGTTTTTGTATTAGTTTAATATTATTAACAAATTTATAATAAATATTAGAAATAAATTGAAAAGTCATGGAGATTTCAAATGCATGTGGTGCAAGAAAAAATATCTCCTTTATAAGTATATATAGATTATTTCGTATGTAAGTTTTTCCATTGCCTTTCCATAATGACTATCTTTTAACAGCAGCTTAGTTAATGTAACATGTTAAAGACCAAAATTTTGCTATAACCAAACATGGTTGTCCGTCACAACTAAAGTTCCTAGAACTGGTACGAATTACTTGTAGAGAATAATAGAACACGGTACACAAAGTCTTCCAGACTTAAAAGATCTTAGTATTAATGAAACCCGTCAAATCATGTGTGTGTGTGTATATATATATATATATATATATATATATATATATATATATATATATATATATATATATATATATATATATAACTACTTTTTGGGGTCTAACATATGGAAAATTAGCATTGATTCACCAAACAAATGAGTCTTAATTTTTTCTTTATCCTCGTAGACTTGAGAAGGTGAAGATGAAAAGTTTACATAGCCAGGTGAAGATCATAGGGACATTAGTGACGATTGGTGGAGCCATGATAATGACTCTAATAAGAGGCCCTAAAGTTCAATTTCCATGGACAAATAATCATACTCTTCATCATGAATCTCCAGTTAACACACAAGATCAGATTAAGGGATCTCTCATGATCACTGTTGGTTGCATTTCTTGGGCGAGTTTCGTCATCCTTCAAGTAAGATTTCAATCCCAAATTATGGTTCAGTTATGTATTAAAGAAAACTAGAACGTACAGTGAAACAAATTTGTTGATGCTGATGGATTTGGAATTTAATAAAACATGACATATAGATTATATATTGATAAGGTGCTGAGATGATGAAATATCAATCATACGAAATATTTTTGTCGCTAATTGCTTATGACTGTCTACATTAAAGCTAAAAGTTCTCGCCGAAAACCTTTTACATTTCCATCACTAAAAAGTTACACTATACGATATTCCAAATTTAAAACACATCACTCAATTCCGGTTGAAAAAAAGTTCTTAATTCAGCAATGCGGTTTTACATAAATTTGGATTATTTTACACAGAACTCCAAGAAAAAGTTTACATGATATTAGCGAATTAATATTATTTTTATCGGGTAGCTATACTAATATTTATGTTTCTTTAATGCATTCAAAAAAGGCAGTGACATTGAAGTCGTACCCAGCTGATCTATCTCTCACATCACTCGTGTGTATGATGGGCACATTAGAAGGTTCCATACTTACCCTTGTAGTTGAGAAGGCCAATACCTCAATCTGGTCAATTAACTGGAACATCAAATTATTTGCAGCGATTTATAATGTAAGAAAATTAATAATATTTATATCCATAATATGTTAGTTACCATGATTAAAACAATCTCTTGTTAGTGTCATCAATTTAATTACTAAGAAAATGGGTACTTCAAAAATGTTGCCATGTTTAAAAGGATAGGAGGAAGAGAAATTTTCCTATATTTTTTCATTCCCATCTTCCTATTCATATAAGATTATAACATGTGGAATCCATTAATTCTTTCTCTTGATCTTCTTTCCTGATTGTGACACTTTCTTTGATCTAATGAGTAGTAAGATGATTAGGAACAGAAAATATGGGATATTTGATTTCCCAGGGAGGAAATATTACGACTTTTTGAAATCCTTGAACCAAAATTTTGGACGAACATGGATGAACCAAAATTTTGGGCTAACATGAACAAAAGATAGGGGATATTTCCTCCATGAGAAACTCCTGGTCCTAGTCAGAATGTGTTAAATCATGTACCACTTTCAAACTCACTAAAAGTTTGATTATTATATATGCTTATGTAGGCACGAAAAAAAATGTTTAAATGAGAAATCAAATATCCTTTAACCTTTTGTTCCTACTTGTTAGATCAAGACAAGTGTAAAAATCAAGAGATGGATTAAGAAAAAAAAATTAATGGATTACACGTGTCATTATTCACACTGTACGATCTATTTCTTTTTGTGAATGATATTTTTATCTTAGCTTGTGATTATCTTTCATAATGTTTTCTTGACTTGTGTGGATATGTAGGGACTAGTATGTTCTGGATTCGCATACTACATTTCAGGAGTGGTAATGCAGGATAGAGGACCAGTATTTGTGACGGCTTTCAACCCACTTAGCATGGTTATAATTTCCATGTTGGAGTCTTCTTTTTTAGCCGAGAAATTGAACTTAGGAAAGTATGTTTCTTAGTCTCAACTCTCATGGATTTACTTTATTACCGATTAATTTCTTTTACTAAAATAAAACATATCGAGATAATACTCTAGATAACTAATAACTCTTTGTTTTCCCTCGATCATTTTATGGAGATTAATTTCTTAATTTATATTGTAGTATTGTTGGAGCAATTGTTATTGTCCTTGGGCTATATTTGGTGATATGGGGTAAGAGCAAGGATCAAAAACAACAAGGTCACGAGCCGTCACTTAATCAACAAGAGAATGGAATGAAGAGACCGATTAAACATAATGTCGATGTTATCAATTCTCATGGCAAACCATCTAGTGATGTTGAAGTAGTTTAGGGAATTCGCTTATACAGTATTTATCGTTTTTATCTTATGATTATTACTATCATTAGAAGCTTGGTGAAACTGTCACACCCCGTTAAAGCGGAAACACGATGGGTGAAAGGCTAAGGTCTCATAACACAAGCTAAATAGGATTACCAACCATAATCATTGAGCATTTTATGTTTACATCATATTCAAAACAATATTACATTTTAGTTCCATACTACATAGTCTAGTACATAACAAGAACAATAAACATAAATCATTATGGCGTCTTAAACTGGCTCACCGACCTTTTCCTGAAAAACATGCAAAAATGAGGGTTAACTATAAAATAGTTAGTGATTTCACAGGTTTATAAAGGTACATCATTTCAGTAAGAAAATATAGATTTGTTCAACAAAAGTTCCAACTCAAAATGAGTGTTGAATGTCAAAGCACTTCGTTCACAACCAAGCCTAACGACCGTTCTTGCCCCATTCTATCATGTCCATGGTTCCCATGATGTTAGTTCATAGAAATATGCACTCACGGTTCTAGTGAGTGGGGGTTGTCTACCCCAAATAGCGTTATTCATAAGACTGTCAACTGGAAATACAAGTTAATAGGATGTAGTTCGGTTCTCGGGGACTTAACATACAAAGTTCATATCACAAAGTTTATATCAAGAGTTCATAGCATAAAGTTCATAGCACAATTTCATAAAAGAGTATTTTTCCAAGTTCATCAAGTTCATAATACAATATCGTTCCAAATTCATTAAGTTCATAAAACAATATCGTTCCAAGTTTATTAAGTTCATAAAACAAGGCTCAGCATGTTCACAAAATAGTGTTCAACAAGTTCATAAAGCAAAGTTCCACAAGTTCATAAAATAGTACAAATAGCTCATAAAATGGTAGCATGCTTTCCACCCTAAAACATAAAAACAGTAAAAAGGGGGTTGTGAATACTCACTAAGGAGAGTTTGTAGTTCAAGCTTCGTGGTTCGGTATTGTAGAGATTGATTTCTACTAGTGCCCTATGGAACAAATAGTTTCTAGTGAGATACAATTCTCTAAAACATTATTTAACATCTACCTATCCAACTAGTGGTGTTGCAAAGTGCCCAAAGTTTGTTCGGTTCATTATTGGTATTATCAAATTCACGGTGCCTTGTGTTTAAAAATCCACAAAGGCATGAAAATGAACTCCAAAAATTTTAACAAATTATATTATAGTTCTAACAGGGGTTATGAGTGTATTGAAATTTTATAGGAATTTTTGAAGGCCATTTTTTATTTATTTGCAACTTAAGTCTAAATAATAAGAAAAATTCTAAATAAATAGAAAATAGTTGCAATAATTCCCAATTCAATTTCCACAGGTTCTTATAATGTGCCCCACGCAAGGAAAATATTGGTTTGTGCTCTTAAGTCATAAGACCCCGTTTGTAAATTCATGCCCTAATTAAATGAAAAATCCAAATAAAATACCAAACAGTGACCAAATTTTATGAAAATTTAGGTGGCATGCATATTTTGTACATAAATCAGTTCTACACTTTTTCAGATTTTTATCTCGTCTGTAAGTATTTATTTTGAATTTTTAACCATTAAATCCTTATTTTTGTAGAAAATAAAGAATATGTTCTAGCACTTGGGGTTTTACAGAAAATCCCTTGAAACCATTAGCTTACATAAAACAATTTAGCTAAAAATTATTTCAGAGCTAAATGGGGTTATTCAATCCCAACAAGTTTAGAAATGTAGCACTAACTAGTGCCTGAGTTCCAAATGTAGCTGGAAGTTTAACAATTTGTGTACAAATTTCTATAACGTGTTCGTTCATGAAATTTTAGTTCTTTTGAGATAAATGTGTCAAGTTCCTAAAATAATTTTCTCCAGATTTATTGTGGGGTTTAAGGCCTTTGATCATGTAATGAAATACTAGTGATCACATAAAAAGTTCTTTTTGCGCAATGGTGTTGTAAAAATCGTAAAAAATCAAATTCCTAATGTTTTACAGTGAGACTACTTGGGTTAGAAATTTAACTCAGAGAACGAGAAAAATAATACCGTGATTTGGTCAAGAAATGAGTGAGATATGGATGTTCAAAGCCGAACATTTTTTTCTGACAAGATACATGTTATTTTTGATTGATTAAAGTGCCCATTTGGGTTATTTGTTTACAAGAACAACATGCATAACCTTTATGGTTGAAAGTGGATGATAATATACTAGAGTTTACAGAAGAATAAGAAACTTTTAGATGCATGTATCCAAGCCATAGATCTAGGTTTATCCAAGGCCCTAAAGTGGGTGTTTCATTCTTGTGATAGAGAACTCCTTGGAACCACCGAATCTTACACTAGGATTGCACCACAAATCCGATTTCTATCACATGCATGGAGTTAATAAGCATCCAAGATGCACTAGAAATGGTTTAAATGGTTTTTGTTATGTAAAACACAAAAGAAATGAATAAGATGATGTAAAACTCAATAGGCGATCTCTCTCGTCATCTCTTTGGGGGTATACTACATTAAAATTATCCACAATACTCCAGTAATGTGAGTCAACTTCTGAAAAATGAAATGGAAAAATATCTCCCATAGAAAATGTATCTAAGATCGGTTTTTCTCTCTCACATTGTCATGCAAAATCTGACCTCAGGATTTTGCATAATGGAGCAACAATGAGTGAGTGAGTGAGAGAGAGAGAGAGAGAGAGAATGAGTGTAGAGATTGTGTATGAACGAACTTTTGGGGAGGAGAGAGGGTTATTATGAGAATTTCTTGGTAAGGGTACCCTCTGAAAGCCTTCCCTTAAGTTTTATAAAAATTTAGCTTTAACTTTTATAAAAACTCTAAGTACTTTCATAAACTTCCAAGAGTTTATTTCTTGGTTTTTATTGAACTGTTTGTTTTTAGAAATAAATTCATAAACTTGAATCATCTTGAATTAAGTTATAAAAATGATAACTTATGATTTGATTTTTATAAAATCAAATTTTTATACTTCAAATAAATGAATAAAGGTTCATAACATATGAATGTAGGATTAGACAATCCATGGATTATATTTTTGGCTCATAATTCAAATTATGATATGTGGATATTATTGTGGGATTAGTGTCTAAGTCCATAACTATTTTGGTATGTACTTGACCCGATGGTGCATGGTCCTTTCGGGTTGCCTTCACCAAAGCAACTTGATAGGATGAATTATGGAGAGAGAGGATTAATTATGATTTATTAATATATTATGAGAATAATATATTAAAGGAGAAATCATATTGTTTAATTAATATTAGTCAAGAATTAAGTTTGTGGCTAAAAGACATTAATTAAACTTAAGGGACTAGAACTGTCAATTGAATGATAGTTGAATATTGAGCTAATGGAGTCCATATTAAAGGGGTGGACGAATTCTATGGGGAAACTCATTAGAAATCGTCCTAGGCCTTTAAGGAAGGAGTCCATGGGTTGCTTAGGGCTTAAGCATCCAAATTAGGGTTTCCTTTGTAGATAACCCTAATAGCCTCACTATTTAAAGGACCCTTAAGGCTCAAAAACGTGGTGAACTTGTTGATTAGGGTTTCCACACGTTTTGGGCAGCCTCCACTCTCCTTATTCTTCATCCTCTTGCTCTTGGTGTTTGTGAACCATTAGAGGAGTGACAATTGTGACTCTAAGCTTTCTAAAGTCATTACAAGGAGGATTTGAGATTGTTATTGCTACATAACAATCAAGGTAATATCTTAAACCCATTATTATGTTAATATTGATTATCATATGCTAGATCTAGGGTTTAAAGTCTTGGATGAATTGCATGTACAATAGAGAAACCTAGATCCAAGCATTAGGGTTTGTATGAGCACATAGGATGTTCTTATTGCTAAAACCCATTAGTGGTATCAGAGCCTTGATTGGTTTCTATTGTATTGATGCCTTGCATGTTCATTCTTGTTGCAAAATCGAAATTTTGGCTTTCTGACTGCTGAACTCGGCGAGTTCCAATGTGGACTCGGCGAGTTGGCTCCTACTCGCTGAGTCCATAGAGGAACTCGGCGAGTTCGAGCGTCAGAAGGAGGCAGTTTCGGGATTTCTTGCTGTTTTACTCAAAGATACTTGCCTTAACTGTTATGGGTCATTAAGATTCGAATTTTAATCATATTTTGAGTGTATCCTTGATTAAACAAAAGATAATTACCAATTGATTAGATAATAACTTCCTTATTTGATTAAAGTTTGATTATTTGTATTAATTGGGTAACTTATCTTGCAAGAAATTGATTTTAATTCAAATTAGATAATAATTAGATTAATTGTTTAATTTAAGTTATTTGCTGTTTGATCCTTGTGTTTTGAAAGGTTTCAAAACTTGGCCTCAAGTTTTGGAATTTAAATTTTGATTAAAAGGTTTGATTTTGAAATATTTAAATTCTAAACCCAAATGTTTTGAAATGTTTCAAAACTTTCCCTCAAGTTTTGGAATTTAAAAGTTGATTAAAAGTTTAATTTAGGAATGTTAAATTCTAAAACCCTAGTATTGTTTTGAAAAGTTCAAATCACACCCTTATGGTTTTATTAATTAATTAAGTTGTATAATTAAATGAGATTTAATAAATCCATATAATTTTTGGTTTACAATATAATTGAATTAAAAGTATAATTATTAAATTTGAACACCTAGTATTTTAAAAGTGTAATATACACCCTATACTATATATAACATTAAAAGTCTAACATTATATATATGTATAAGTAAAAGTCAGTCTTACCATTACTAGGCCTCATTCACGAAGCTGGTCTATAAGGGGTGTTTAAGGAATTTGCCTATAAAATGGCGATTGAATGGGTATCCACTCTTACCCACCGCACTCTTGACTAGTGGAGGGTCGTTAGCCGAACGGGTAGGATAGGACATAAACCTTCCATTATAAGTATAATGAAGTACAAAAGTAACTAAATGATTTTATAAATTCCCAATCTTAGTTACTTTAGGCAAAAGTGAATTGATGCAATTCCATGAAATTACACTTTGTGCCCTTTCGAAGACATTAGTGGAGCGTGTGTGGTTAACCGGCACACTAAATGGTTCTAAGCAAAGGTAGCAAAGGGTGACTCAATGTTTGTCATAGTTCGGTGGAGCGTGTGTGGTTAACCGGCACATCGAATAGGTGACTGTAACATGTGGGGGCACCATGTAAGTTTGCATGGTTATTCACACCCGCTTTGTGATCCTCGGTATCCCAGTCACAAACTAGAGGGGCATATCGAGATTTAAACATGTCATTGAAAAGTTCAATGAATCTCAAAGGATCTAGGAGTTTTCAAAGCACTTAAAACTTAATTTGTTTTTCGGTTTTCATGGTGGAAAATTAGTGAATCGTCATTCACTTACCTTCAAATGTTCTGCAATTTGGGTTACGGAATCCCTCTCCCGAGTTGTAGAATATTGTGTTGGGTCCTAGCCTTAATATCTCATTTGGGTGATTTATTAAGGACTCAATCAATCAACTAACTTGAATTTATTTTCTCCCGTTTTGTAGATGTCAAAGTACGACAACTATGGTCTTCCCAAATCCCGTGGAACAAGCATTCCACATGAAGATGATATTCCACGATTCAATTGAGGAACAAGAGATCATGCTTCACTTCCTCCACCTCCTCCAATTATTCTCCGTAACCCACAAGATCGAAGAATTGAAAGGTTCAATGTCACTAAAGCCCTATTGGAAATGAAACATGAAGATGGTAAGTCCGTGTGTGCCCACGTTCTAGGAATGAAATCACACATCGATAGGTTGATAATGTTGGGTGCGTCATTCCCTGATAAGTTGGCTGTGGACTGGGTTCTGCAGTTACTCCTTGAATCATATAATGAGTTCAAAAGAAAGTATCATATGATGGATCATGACGCAAGCCTCGTTGACTTAACTTACATGCTCATTGCTGCTGAATCATAAATGATTTGGCAAGGCAATGGAGCATATTTGTTGGGAAAGTCAACCAACCATGCTTCCGAGGACGTTCTAGGAGAACCAACATGCGTTTGCTGCCAAGAGAAAGGGCGTTGGATACAAGTCTGCCCTAAGAGCCTGAAGAGTCCAGAAGATGGGAGAGTCAAAGTGTATGGCTGTGCTTCAGGTAAAATCCACTATCTAACTCCATTAAGTTCCTATTTATTGATTATTAATACATAATGTGATAAGATTGCATTTGAATGTTTTGCAGGATCAGTGAAAAGAGAGGAAGCCTATGGAAAAGCAAGATGAGTCTGATCACGAAGAGATGGATCTCAATCACATGGATTCAAACATTAGATTTTGAGCTTAGAAAGTTATGATGGAGTTGTTAGGAATATTTGATTACATAGTCTTTTAGTTGATTTTGCATTGTAAGGACAAATGTTTTCCGCTGATTTTATGAATAAAATAAATTTTGTTTGACGTATTTATTTATTTATTTATTTATTTATTTATTTATTTATTTATTTATTTCCTTGCAATGAAATTGTTATGAAAAATTGATGTTTGCATATTTCTACAACGAATGGGTGTGATTCTTAATTATGTTATTTGTGGAAAGATCAAGAATTTACCAAATAGGGAAAGTTTCTCATCGCCCAAGTTTCAACTGGACAGAAACTTGGAATCATGCAACTTGGTTGCACGATGAATGGAAATTTCATATTTGGAAATTAGACTAATTCGCTGACAAAGTGTCAAGTGAAGGACTAGGAGATCGAGTACACAAAGTTGTGCGTTGATCAAGTCCACTACAAGTGTAACAAAGATATTCGTCATGATTTACTAAAGGTTTAGTAAATATGATTATACTTATAAGAGTAAGTGTAATTCTGAAAAAGTCTGAATCAATAGCAAAACGAATAAGAAAAATCAAGTAGGCAGAAAGATAAAAGTTTCTCTATTCTAAGAAGAAGGGAGAGTACCTTTTATTATGTTTTATGATAGGTCTTAATGATTAAGAACCATATCTCAATTGATCCACTAAGTGAGTCTTAGTACAATTGCATGTCTGAGAAGAGAAATCAAGAATTGAAGAAATGGTTAAATCAAGCAGTCAATCATACTTCGTTCCAAAACAAGTCTTAAAGTTAAGATTGTGACATTGAGTGACAAGTCTTAAGAAGGTTTATAACATTCATCAAATGTAGAATTTGGAAAAGGGTTTTCTTATTCTTGCACATTTGAAATTGGAAAGTTGTGATGTCTTGGATAAGACAAAGACCAACTAGGACCAATTTATGAAGTGTTTTGTCTTGATAAAAGCTACACTAACTCTTGAATATTTGTTTGTCAAGAAATGCTTATTGACAAGAAAATCTTATATGTCAAGGAGTCAATGGGAGTCTTAATGGTCTTGAAAGGTTTCAAGAATAAATCAAAATAAACCTTATCGATCATCACTAGCACACGAGTTGAGGTTTACAACATATCGTGTTGACATCATCTGGTTTTCTGTACCGTTCCAATTGAGTTAATTATGCATGTGAGCCCTATGAGTTCTCATTTGAATGCATAAAAGGCAAGGACCTTGATCAATGAAAAGTACATTGATAGGAAAGGGTGAGCTGCTTAACTACTTGGAAGACATGGTGGGCAGCCGTGTTACCATAAGGCAAGAAATCAAGATTGATAAGGCTTGGTCCATATGAGTTTGAATTTGTCATAAACTTTGGTTTTAACAAATTCACATGAATAGGAACACATACACCATTAAAATCAAAGTGTCATAAGATTTCCTCCTTCATTAAAATGACTGTGAGGAAATGCTTTCACTAAGAAAGATTTTAAGAAGATTGTGAAATTGTATTCTCGAATTCGATTATGGTTACGGTATCCCTTTCCATGATTCAAATTATGAGATTTGGCAATTAGTCTGTATTATTTAAGACACACATATGAGCTATCTAAGGCATAGGTGTATAAGTTTAAGAAGCCTTGATAAAAGATTATAAAAGCATTGAGTACTAGAAATATGAACATAAAGAAATTCAATAAGGCATTGTTTTTCTGAAAGTTAAGTTGTTTCTGAATACGTGTCAAAGCTAGTGGGAGCATAAGTGTTATGTTTATAATAATCATCGTAATAGTGGGAGCATAAATGTTATGATTGCATGATTACTAAGGCAAGTATTGCAAGTTAGCGATATTAATTATAGAAAACAAGAGTCACACTTTGCAAAGTTGCAAGGGTTGAATAGTTGTTTTTCTATAATTAAGGGAGAGAATATTATGCTTCATTTCAAAACTAAAGGCTTAGGTTATGGAATGTTAATAAACGTAGTCAAGGATACATAGTGAGTTCTTAAATTTTGATTATGATTACGGCATTCCTCTTCATAATTCGAATCATAAGAACGTGACACATAAGATATGATGGCAGAAGATTGATAAAGTATCAAATCTTGATGTAAGACATTATGCATCGTGTCCTATACGCTTCGAGTAAAGGATCGATTGCAAATGCTATAATATTTGACCATTCTAAAATTTTCCAAATGTCTAGCGCATTTAGAGGGAAAAAGGACAAGAATCAGCTTTGACTAAGATAATTAAACAACTATCAAAGGACGATCCAAAGCTCGATGAGGATTGGTCGCTTGTGAGAAATTGGAAGTATGATATTGAATGGACCATATCGACATTATTATGAATAGATAAGATTCACTACTAGAAAAACAGCCTTTTACGACGCTCATTGCGCGTCGTAAAACGCTCAGACGACGCGCAAATGCGCGTCAAGAAAGGCCCTGTCATAAAGAGAGACGACGCGCTTTTGCGCGTCATCTATAGACGACGCGCATTTACGACGCGCATTTATGACGCTCATTTACGACGCGTGGTTACGACACGCAATGCGTATCAAGGAAGGCCCTGTCATAAAGGAAGACGACACCCATTCGTGTGTCGTAACCTTACGACCTACGTGTTAATGACACGCAATGCGTATCAAGAAAGGCCATGTCATAAATGAAGATGACACACATTTTTGCGTATCATAATTTTAAATGTTTAAAAAAATATTATTTGTAGATTTACTAATTTTCAATTTAAATTTGTATTTAATGTCTCATAATAGAAAATAAAATATCATATACCAAAAATAAAATCAATTGCATAAAATTTAATGTCATACAAATAATCGTTCCATGGAAAGATAAAACAAATCAATAGTTGTAACAAAATTTTACAAACTAATCTCCATGTCAGCTCTTCAACTCACTTCTCCGGTTTATCCTTGGGTTCTCTACGGGCTCCAACATCTCTTGCAGCCTTTGACAACATATATTATAATTTTCTTATTACTATTTATTCTTATAATTCATAGAATTTAGATAAAATTGTATTATATAATACTTAGATTCTTTTACAAAAAATTCACTCACCAGCTTCAACATTCTTAATTTTTTCCCAAGTGACACCTTTTTCCTGTCTGTTAATTTGCCTGTGCTTGTGTTGAGTAAAAAGTTCAAAAGATGTCCATCCCCAAGTGCACACAATAAGTAAGGTATCTATAATTAAACATTAAACACTTTTTACAAATTTGCCCTCATAGACGAAGATAAAGATGAAGATGAGATGAGAATCATACCCCTTCAAAGGCACAAAGAAGAACAGAACATGATATTATTTTGCCACCTAGATGTTCTTCAGTGATGTGATGAGAATCATACCCCTTTAAAGTCACAACAAGTAAGATACATGTAATTAAATATCAGTCCACATCCTAACTGCAGCAAGATTACTATAATCACTTGAGCTTCAAAGACATCCCAAAGAATGATTAATCCACTTTCGTATGCAATTAAAACTCTGCAAAAGAACAAGCAATTGGATATTTATACAGGCCGTATATGATATTTAGTGAATGTATGCAAAAAAAAGTTTTTTTTAAATGAAAAGGGAGAGAACTTCAACCAATACTTGTATCTTGCCTATTTCCAGAAGAACATGGTTGATGAAGAACTCCAACAACAGTCCAATGATCTGGAAATGATGATCCAACTGCTTTTGTAGAGTAAATTGGAATATAAAGTATTGTATTGTGTTGAAAATGAAGATAGAGAACTCACATTTAAGCACCAAATTTATAAAGAAATAATTTAATGAAATGGGAAGAGATATTACCAGTAAGAGATTTGGCTAAAATATGATATGGCAGCATCAAAAGCTCTGCATCTTCCTCATACTTCAAAACAGACCTCAACCCATGCTCATCTCCAACATACCTGTATAATTGGGTAGACTTTTCAAAGGACAATACTGTAAATTAAAGTATATTATTAAATTATTTGTCAGTATTATCATACATGAAGAAGGAGCCATGTATCAGAGAAAAACTTGTAATGTTAGAGCTCCATTGCAAACTAGAGGCTACAAATCTATCTTCCAAATTCCACACCTACAAAAAGAGCATCAAGTCTGAAACCGAAGTTGTACTTAGATAAATTCATTACCATGGGACTGGTCAAGTGGGACCCTGATAGGAAAAAGTCAAACTTTGATTGTGAATGGAGTTTTCCTGCTTAACTCAGATCATAATAAACCCTGATAGGAAAATGTAATTTATTCTAACTTCTATATGCAATACAACATAGAAAAACCTTTTTAAAAAAGTTTAGTCAACAACCTGCAAAACAATCTCATTTGGCTTCAACTTGATTTACATTTCCCCTTCACCTTTTGTTGACATATTAGGTCCATCACTTTTTCCCATTCCAATTTTGTCCCCAAAACATGCAAACATCAAAGTTGTCTCTACAATTCACAGTTGACTTTGTAAGTAGTTTACTACAGGAAGAATAATAAAAAAAGAAGAAATTTTTTTAACTTTTTCTTACCAATTAATTGGAGTAGAAAAAGTTCTGTCAACTTTAGTTTCAAAAGTAAACTGAAGTGGGCCCTTGATAGAAGACACATCAAGTTCTTGATATGGTTTTTGATCATCTATCATGTTTTTTTCAGCACCTGGTTTTGGAGAGCCTCCAGGTAATGTATATATAGAAAGCTCAATTTTATCTTCATCAAGAATGGAAAATTGTCCATCATTTAGCCCAATAAATGCAACATCTCGACCTGAAAAGTTCACCAAATTCATGATTCCTAAATTTTATGCACTTTTAAATTATCATTTAAATTTGTGAAAATCCTAAAGTGACCTTTGATTGTATTGGCTTTACTGTTGGATGATTGAGAGTTTGTATTTTCCCAATAAAGTACAACTTCACTAGAAGCACCATTAAACTCATAAACCACAAGAAATAAGTGTTGCTTTCTACTATGGAGTAAATACTTTCAATAGAACTCAACATGCCCAGGCATCTGAAAGTAGATAACTAAAATATCAGTATAAACAGTTTGTGTATTGTTTAAAAAGGATGAAAACGTCATTTTACCGATGGAAAAAGTTTCTTGTAGATAGTTTTGGCTCCAGTAGAGAGATTGTATGCCACTAGGTTTACACCTTTTATGTAAAAAGCTATGGTGGGATAATGAAGAACACGATTCTCTTTACTGAAGAAATTTTGCTCCAAATGAAGTGACTGTTAGAATGAGAAACATTTTTAGACTTTTTTTAATGTATATCAAAGGGAAAATTTATACAAAAGCCATTTTTAGACTTTTTTTTAATGTTGCATTGGTCTATTTCAAATTAGGGTTTTGTTAGTGTGTACCTCAAAGGTAAGTCAAAAGAAAGTATCAAGAAGAAGGAGAAAAAGGTAACTGTTGTGAAGGGTATATTGGTCAGAATGTTTTCAAGAAGACACTAATAAAGAGTTGTAAGTTACAAAGCAAATGAGAAGTACAACTTTACCAGGTTCATAATGTTCCATTCACCAACTAATGGATTAATTTCTGAACCAACCCCTGTCTCGTGGTACTTGAGATGAATAACAAAAGTGAATTCAAGTCTTTAAAAAAGTATATGAAATAAAAAAAGAGGTTAAAATGTAAAGTTACTTACATGTGGAGGTGGAAGGATCCGAGCATCTATCATTGTCAGCTGCTCTTTAACAGCCAGTCCAAAGGCTTGGCTCACATATGGATTGGCATTGTAATTGTTACTTCCCACAATCTACAAACAATATAAAAAATAGATAATTTTTTTTAATCTAAGAATAAAAAAAAATATAAAACTTTTAGTTTGTAAAATTCATACATTCTTGATGCTAGTTTGTAAAACTACCTTACATACATGATTTACCAAATATACAAAACTTGCCCCCATGATATATATATATATATATATATATATATATATATATATATATATATATATATATATAATTATTAGGTAAACAAATGTCAAATGATTTCCCAGATATCACAATAAAAGAAAAAAAATGATATATTAAGATATGATAAATTTACAATTACCATACTATCTCAACTTTAATCTCATATTTGTAATGTGAACCAAAAACCCAAACAGGAAATGATATATATAGATGACAAGAACATGATTTTAAAGAGAAGAAAATACTCAATATTTGAAAAACACTACTTTTAGTTTTAACCATGCATTACCATTATCCCATCCTTGAGCTTTCAATGAGGAGCACCCACTATATGTCACCATCCTCAGCTAACTGAGCAATTTGTTTTTCCTCAACCCCTTGGATCTGGTAAATGATTTACATTTACAGCTTAGTGAAATATTTGTATCTTGCCTATTTCCAGAAGAACATGATTGTTAGCAAACCACTTTATGTTGCACTTGCTCAATGTAAGGAAGAAAGAAGGGAAAGGCTTTAGGTAAATGATTTACCAGGAAATAATTATGATTTGTTAACAGCAGGTATGATTAACTTTCATTTAGTATCTTATTATCTATATCTATATATAGCAACCATGCATGAGGAAATTTGCTTCTCTTTTTTTTCAGATGGTTCCAAGAGGGGATGGACAAATGTATTGTTACCCAGGTAGGAACATGGGAGATGGAAACATGGGAGGAGGGATGCTTCTGGTGCCTTACAACATGGATAACATACTTCCATGTGGAGGTGGAGGGGGAGATGGTGCTGCTACTGGCGGCATACAACAGCAGCCGCCAATGCCAATTACAGCGTTGGCTTCTACTCTTGCCAATGCACCACCTGAACAACAAAGAACGGTTAGTAAATATGCTACGTGTGCTCTTCTCAACCTGTAACAGATTAAGGAATTAATTTTCATTATATATGTATTTATACCTAAAAGACAAACATATGTAAGTCAGATCAAAATTACCATTTTGTCCGTGTTGTATCTTACATCATAGCCAAGACTAGATTTGTGATGTTGACCAGCCCATAACACTTCCCCGCCTAAAGACATGTGAGGGGTCACACTCTGCAAGCAGAATATTACCCATGAGAAAATGCTGATATTAAGAAAAATGAAATATAATAGATGAGGGATCGTTTACCTAGATATAACTAGCTCCAAGGAGGCCACCATTTCCTAGTTTGAATTGTGTCCTGTAATCACTAACCTGCATCAAGAAAAAACGATTCATCATAACAAAAATGGACATTCGCATCAAAACAAATTAAAGTGTATTTGAATTTTGAAGCAGGTACAATGTCATGCAAGAACATAAACTACAAGAATTCTAGATATCATAACCATAAAGAGCCACAAGATGAATAATGTACCTTATAGTCAAAGTTAAACATTCCATGTGACATGTGAGGCTCATTTGTAAGCAGATATAAGTCCAAAATTGAATTAACAACATACCAAGTCAGCTGATTGAAAAGGAAGTTTTGTAGGGCCCATAACAATACCGTAAATTAAAATAGAAAAACTCATCAAATCAGAAGTAGATTAATCCATACCAAATCAAAATAAGTTAAATGTGTAGCTGGCTACCTGTGACTTAGTGAGAATCTCTGATTCAGACCCTTGGGAAATTAGACACACATACCCTCAAAAAGTTCAGGCTTTAATGACACTGCAAAGGAGTAAGTGTGTTCAATATAAGGAATATTAAACATATTATTGATGAGAAACATCATAATGCCTACAAAGCTCATAAGAAAATAAAGGGTGACTGATGACAAGTACCAAAAGTTGGAAGAATAAGGATTTAACCTTGAAATTTCACCCAAAAGAATGTGAACATTGAACATTAAACATTGATATGAATATGATACTCCTTAAGAATGAAAATTAATGCAAGTTTTATCCCATGTATGGAGTATAATGTGTATTTTCGAAACAATTTTGACATAATTCTACCCTTGGACTTGATAACATTCGTCACACAAATCAAACATAATTCACCAGGATATTTCTAAGTACACATTTGATCGGTTTCGAGGATTAACTAATCAACAATATAGTAGCGTCCGATTATTCAGGAAAAACTAGTATCAGTCTCACCGAAGATCCATAATTAATAAGATCGAGAACGGTGTATACGTTTAACAAATAAAACGGCATAGATTTCAGCAATGAAGTTGGATTGCGAGAAAATTTGAAGGTGTTTTACAGAATTTCAGATCTACAAGCATCAAAATTTGAATTCTAACTGAATATAACATCAACATACCGTCACTCACCTCCACCGATAAGCTCCATCTCTATCTGAACCAAGCCAACAGAAAAGTCGCCTCTGCTCAAGCCATTTTTTATGCACGTGGTGGTTGAATTGGTGAAATCATCGTCTTCAGAGGAAGAGGAAGGACTTGGAGTTGAGTTGTTGTGTCTGGTAAGGAATTTGTTGAAGAAGATTAAGAGGAGAGTAGTAGTAGGAGATAAGGTGTTGGTATGTTCGATCAATTAGGTTGATCAAAGAGGAATGATCGAAAATGTGTCTATTTTAGGGTTCTTAATTTGGTAGAGGATTTTAAAAGGAGAAAAAGAGGCGGGGGTGTTTAATTTTTTGGGGATAAATCGATTGACTGATAATTTGAGAGAGCAAGAGAAGACCCACTTGCTAGCGATTTGGATGAACGGGTGGCTTAGACGAAGGTATTTGAGGCGGTCGATCAGTTTTACGAGAGAGACTGTGAACGATATCTATGGTATAGAAGAAGAAGAAGATGACGACTTGACTTTCTTGTTCACAAGATCATGAAATTAAGTTTTACCTGGTATTTGTTAGAGAGAATCGCTTGAATGTGGGGTGAGAGAATCATGAAGGTGAACATTGGGAGAAGATGGAGGAGCGTAGGAGGATGGGGGAGAGACGAAGAACCGGCAAAAAATGATAAATAGGGAGTTTTTCTAGTGAGATGCCATCTGAGGAAGCATTGAATGGCTGAAAACCATAGTAATACTTATAATTCTTAGGGCACGCTATTAGGGAAATAAGGATGACTTAGGGGTATAAAATGGTGGAGAAAATAGGATAGCTGCCGTCATTGACCTCTGTATGGCTACAGAGCTCCAAAAAGGGAGAAAGATCGACAGCCACACAATCCTTTTAGGGTTTCTTTGGAAGATGATTTTACAAAATACGAAGAAGAAGGAGGAGAGTATCAGGCGGGGTTTTCAATTTTTTTTGGTATTTCATTCCCCCCACTTGGCAATTAAAAAAATGGAAGAACGCGCGTTCGTGAAAAAAAATTATAAAGCGACAGTTTTAGACGACACGCTCTTTTATGATAGGCGCCCTCCGTGTTTTTAATTTTTTTGTTGGACACTATTTTTAGGGCACACACAAATTCGTGTCCTCTATCTTTCAAATTTTGCAAAACTGACATTATTTTTTAAGGCACACACAAATGAGCGTCCTCTATCAACGAGTGTCATTGTTTGCGCGTCATTAAAGGGTTGTTTTCTAGTAGTGATTCTATTAAGAATGAGTTGTCATATGGTGAGTATGGAAAGGTTTCCATATTGGGAGTTGGATATTAAGAATCTATGTCTAGATTAGAAACTTTTATGCAAGAAGGATGTTCAAAGGAATGTACTTTGAGTGAGAGACATCACATCTAAGGAAATGTATTGTAACAATCTCCGATAGAGGGCTTTGTAATTTCATTGGCAATAGTCATTGTGACTTTAGTGCAGTGACATTACGAAAGGATCATTGCATAAAATATTAGAATCTAGCATATTCTATAAGTGGCAAGAATTTGATATTCTTTCACTTGTGAAAAGGATTAGGAGTTGTGAAATGAGTATGATTGAAAATGTGTTCATTTGATCTATTTCACAAAGTAAGAACCATAGGTAAACATTGTGTGCATGCTAAGAGCATGGGACAAGTGTTGTAATAATTCAAGTAAAAAGTTGATTACCCAAAACAACAAATAATGAGTAATAGATATGGTGATAAATAAAAGGTGTTTTATTTATACTTAAAGGTTTAGGGCCATATGGGATTAGTATTATTCTTGTGTTTTACTTTGCATGTTTTGACTTCCTGAATAATTTAATTGGTTCAGAACAGTCAAATTATTCGAACGGACCACAGTCGTTCATATGTTGGAAGTAGATATGAATGAAGACTGTCATGAATTGGTGTGTGGATTGTCTAAAGAGTGTTGGACATAAGCAAATGTTTGCTGCAACGTTCATGAGTGCTTGTGAATATGATTTGAGCATTGGATTAAACCCACGCTCACTTAGATCACTTCATGGATTTTATCACGAATGATTGGTGAGACGATAACATCTTATATTCTTGAAACCGCGATGTGTGAGTTGTATCTTGCGAGTCGGTTGCACATTGATAATATGTAAACACACCAGTAACTTGGTGTTATAAAACATATTGTTGTGTGTAATTTGGTAAGTGAGTGCAAGTGAGCATTGACTCAAAGTTTATCCGTTCCTTTTATCCAAAGTAGGATAAAAGCGATATCTTTAGGCCCCTCGATGATTTAATGATGACATCTAAGCGCTTGGCCAAGCTGGGACTAAATTGATGTGTTTAATTGTAGTCTGTTGCCAGTCATCATAAATCGGGAATCGGGAAACAGTATAGAGAGAATGACTAAGTTCGTGTCTCATATCTATACGATATCTAGAATGGAGGAATATATGATCCCTTATCTAAAGGACACGCGTATCTAATAAGATCAGAGTTGACAGCGGCTTTAGAAAGCTACGATTACAGATCAAGATCTGAATTCATACGCAGAATAGTTGTTAGACTTATCCAAGTGGGAGACTGTTGGATTAGTGTCTAAGTCCATAACTATTTTGGTATGTACTTGACCCGATGGTGCATGGTCCTTTTGGGTTGCCTTCACCAAAGCAACTTGATAGGATGAATTATGGAGAGATAGAATTAATTATGATTTATTAATATATTATGAGAATAATATATTAAAGGAGAAATCATATTGTTTAATTAATATTAGTCAAGAATTAAGTTTGTGGCTAAAAGACATTAATTAAACTTAAGGGACTAGAACTGTCAATTGAATGATAGTTGAATATTGAGCTAATGGAGTCCATATTAAAGGGGTGGACGAATTCTATGGGGAAACCCATTAGAAATCGTCCTAGGCCTTTAAGGAAGGAGTCCATGGGTTGCTTAGGGCTTAAGCATCCAAATTAGGGTTTCCTTGTTAGATAACCCTAATAGCCTCACTATTTAAAGGACCCTTAAGGCTAAAAAACGTGGTGAACTTGTTGATTAGGGTTTCCACACATTTTGGGCAGCCTCCACTCTCCTTATTCTTCATCCTCTTGCTCTTGGTGTTTGTGAACCATTAGAGGAGTGACAATTGTGACTCTAAGCTTTCTAAAGTCATTACAAGGAGGATTTGAGATTGTTATTGCTACATAACAATCAAGGTAATATCTTAAACCCATTATTATGTTAATATTGATTATCATATGCTAGATCTAGGGTTTAAAGTCTTGGATGAATTGCATGTACAATAGAGAAACCTAGATCCAAGCATTAGGGTTTGTATGAGCACATAGGATATTCTTATTGCTAAAACCCATCAATTATTTCCAACTTGTAATTAAAAAAAATCATGATTTAATTAAATTGAGTTTGATAAGTACTTAAACTAGTTAAGCACGTCATATGTTCCGATTAATAAATTAGGGTATTTAACTTACCCTTAAGATGTGATCTATTGAACATGGTTTCATGTTTAGTGTTGAGATATAACTTTGGCACTTTACAACCTAGTTAGAGTATTCACATATCAATATGACTACTTAGTACAAGCTATGTTACACTACATGTTTGAAGGATCTATTAAGTCGCAATCCAGTTCAACTTGTTGCTTCTAAAGCCAAGTTATGTGCACGCATGGATATGACAAGGTTCTAGATGATTCCTTACCTGAGTTTTGATGGTTGTCACAGAAACCCACCAAATGAATAAAGAAACATTATTTACTTTACAATATAAAGATAAGATTAACAATATATGTGATGTACTAAAGTAATTTTACTACACAACCAAAGTTACCAAGAGAAAATTTGTTGCAAAGCATATTTTCCAATGGGTTTCCTTATTCTCATTAATAAAATATATATACAATAATCAAAATACAGTGGTTCAGACAACTATACATTTAGAAAGATTACAATAATGGGCCTAATAAATATTACATGCACACATGTATAATATGTGACCAATACACTCCCGCAATTTCATCGAGAGGTTGGCGGATGATCAAATTGGTATAAAACTAAGTGGAAAGAGGTAATGGTATGTCGTTGGTGAAAATATATGCAAACTGGTATCTTGAAGGCATGTGGAGTATATATACTTTCTTAACAACGACTTTGTCATGCACAAAGTGAATATTCATCTTGTTATGTTTTGTTAGTTAGTGGATGGACATCCCTCCGTCCCACATTTGAGTAAGATATGAGGGACAAAGAGAGGGAGGCATAGAAACAAAAATCATGATGAAGAGTGTCGCGAGTGTAATGTAAGATATGCTTTAAGACATTAAATTGTGGTTCCCAAGGATCATGCATATATAGGCAAACTTGTTGGACGACAAAGGAAATATCTAGACATGTAAAGGTCAAATATTGAAGTGCCCATACAGGGCTTTGGTACAAGTTGGGATCATTGACAACTTTCCTACTCGCACCTAGTTTGTGATCAATTTCAATATACTATATGTGTTCTTTGTGGATTCATGAAAAGTTTTATTTTTTGGAAGATGTTTTATGATAAAAATGGACATCTATAATTTCTTTTACACATGATTTACATTAATAAACTTGTGTACACTAGGGTTAAGACTTGAGTGACCAATGACGATATGGGGAACCAATGACGATAAATGAAATTGTGGCATTCTTGACATGCGTTATTTGCATATAAGGCTAGCTAACTTATATGTGGATGTTGTATAATGGACATATTATCCTAGTTATGATGATATACTTGCTTGATGTTTTGAATATATGCCTTTACTAAGACTGATGTTTGGAAAACATGCAGTCATTTCTTGAAAAAATTCCTATTTCATTGATGTATAAGGCTGGAACTGAGATGACGTGGTTTGGGACTTAGAAGCATAAGAACTGCACTTATTATACGATGTTTTGGTGGTTTGCTGATTTTTTTACAAATGATGAGCAATTATTCCAACTTCTTTGACAAATGACGATTTCCCTTTAACAATGAATGATGAATACCCTTCAATGTCGAATGATGAGGTATGACGAACCACCAATGATTACTTTAACAGTGTCCAAATTCTACTTTTTCATGTAATACTTTGGGTTTCCCATATTTATGATAATAATATTCTTATGACATTTTCTAAATACTTTTGGGTGTTCATCCATTCAAAGTACGTACAAGTCCTTGAATTTCCAAATGTGTTGAACCCAATATTACTCCCTAGGATTCCTAAGCCAACAATACGTATTTTGACATGTATTCTGGATGATTAGAAGATAAGGATGAAGGATGATACTTGTACATGTAGAAGTGGTTTGCTTTAAATCTATGTTTTGATGTTTAGGTTGGTGCACCATCATATTTTATGAAGTTTCCTTAATTTTGGTATTTATGACATTGTGACCTATTTTTTCGTAAATGATGGCTTTAATTGTTAAAATATGACTTTAAATTGGTTAAAATTTATAACCCATACAATGGGTTGTTTCATTGAGTCACCACAGAACGTAATAAAATAGCTCTAACCTCCTCGAGTAAGTATTCTATTTAGCTTACAAATATCCAAATGGATCAACTCTAGTAATGATGTAATTCGTTTAACGTTTGGAAAAGATTTCTTTGTAAATTTAGATTTTACACATGTTATGCAATTATCATATTTTTAATCATTTAGTTTTAAAATACCTTTAGTTTTCATTTTTTATATTATATAGTGCTAAACGCTTATATCATAAATAAATTGAACAAGCGATAAACTCAGATAGAGTAATTTCCTTCAGCTCAAACTCAATTACAACATTACTACAATATTATCATTATCACTAACAATATTAACCCCACTATCACTATCATTAAAATCATCATCTAACACCGAAACACCATTTATGATCCTCCATGATTTTGAGTTTTTTCATTCAACTCAAGCTAATACATTCCACGCATGTTGATTTCTTGACCAACAAAAACAAGGTTTCTAGTAAACTACATACACCATTCTTGATTACCATAATGTACCCATTCTTGCCAAACTTATATGTTGACATGCGTTCCTTCAAATGTATATGTGCCAATGTCATGGACCCTAACTATGTGTGGCCATCAACATATACCACCATTATCCCTTATTGTATGGGACCATAAGTTTGAAATTTTGAATCACTTTCGTAGACGTGCATAGTAGCTCGTGAATCTATAAACCAACATCAGACTGCCATTTCGTCTATAAGTGAGGAGAGAATGTTGACTCCTCCAATATTCATGTTCATTATGTAGTGGGTAAGATCATCAACAACATTTTTGGATCTGTATGTAGAACCAGATTTAAACATAACACACTCTCATACATAACGGTTGGTTACTCCAAAACCGTGGCATTTTTTGGTTCTCTTTTGTTGGTTGTTAGTTATCTGGTGGTTGAGCTTCTTGAACTCCCATTTCTTATGTACACAGATTTTTTTATTATTGAAATTATTCTTCCTATTTTGATCAGAATACCTAGCTAACATGTGGTGCATACTCGGTCCTACTTACCCTTTATGTCCTCGTTGCATGTTTCCTCATCGATATGGAAAATTTATATAAATAACCATATCTAATGAGCATCAACAAACACATCGCATTAACAGTCTATAACCGAGTAAAATTGGACCATCCAATACCCAAGGGATCATATTCGGTTGTCAAGTACCAAACAAATTGCTTACTAAAAAGTCTCCAAAGTCCATATCTGACAAAATCATGAATCACAATGTTAGCAAACATAAAATGTTAAAAGGATAATATTGATATATAATTAATGTATTTTACTTTAAAAGTGAATAAAAAACTGCTAAGGTTTTACATCAATTTTTGGAGTTTTGGTTTTTTAACTTTAATAGGATGAATAAGTTGACAAAGTTTTCTAAATACCATCACAAAAATAATAATATGTTTCTTCAAATTGCCTTAAATATTTGGTTAGTTTATTGAATTTTTCTTTGTGTGTGTGTGTATATGGCTAGGTTATATATATGGCTAGGTTATAATGTGGATGGACAACTATTGTGTGGACGTGTGGATAATGTTATTTTATGAAAATTACTAAGAGAATATATTGTTTAGTAATGTGAATACGTTCAATCTCACAGAACTATTGTTATTTTAATGGATTCTCACCAATTCTAATTTATTTTTGTTCTCATTCATCGTTTTTTATTTATTTTAATTCTTACAGAATACGACTCAATAAACATCCTGATAACATTATGACAGAATGAGAATAATTAAAAAAAAGTGTATAATAACCTTATAGACGATTTAATTAGTGAAAATGCTTAATAATTAAAATAATTATATAAGATTGAACGTATTCATATTATCAAAGAACATATTTTCTTTGTAATTCTCACAGAATAACATTATCCACACATCCACACAATAGATGTCAATCCACATTTAAACCTAGCTCTATATATATATATATATATATATATATATATATATATATATATATATATATATATATATCAACATATCTAATACGATACACAACATAAATAATACAGATGCAAACACATGTAGTAACATGTATTGCAACATTAAAATATGTTCGAGACACTCAGGGTCGGCCTTATTCTTTTATGTGTTAAGATAGGGCTTAAAGCCCCCAATTGATAGGGGCCCCATTTAATTTCAATCCAATGTCCGAGTATCCAAAAGAAAACGTTGTATGGATTCTTCAACAAATCAAGTCGATCGACTACACGGCGATTAAACTTCCTTCTTTTTCTCACTTCTCCAATCGCTTCACGGCTTCAAGGATTCAAGCAATCAAGCGATCGCTGTTGTATTTAGTTGATCAGTTCTTCTTGCTTCTTAATTCTAATCTTCTCGGTTTCTCTTGAATCTTGATGATCGGCTGCTATTCTTCTCAGTTCTCATCTGCTGTCACGGAGGTAATATACTAATATGCATCATCAATTTTCAGTTTTGATTTTTTTATTATCTTTGAATTCTGATTATCTAATTGGAGACTTGGGGTTAAGAGCCAATTAATTAGGGTTAATCTTTTGACAATGGACATTAGTCACATTACACAACCACAGATTTTTCAAGTTTCAATGAACTGTAATTTGTTAAATTGTTAAAATTGAAATGTTGACAACTTGACATTGGCAGACTACATGTCTACATATGAATGTTTTTTTTCATAATGAATCAACCTTATTTGCAATCTAATGAATGGTTTTTTTTTCATAATATGTGATAGTATTGGACAATGTTTGGTTTCTAATTATTGACAGAATGATGTGGAATTGCATGTAAGTTTTCAATTACATTTATATATAACTGATTTCATTATAAATATAGCATACAAAATAGAAAAAGTTTTCAATTAAATTTGTATTTGAATTGTTTTTGGCTTTATCCAAATGACATGAATGATCAAAGTTGTTAATCTTTTTAATTTTCTGATTTTTTATTCCAGATTGGAAGATTTCATTGTTCATTGATTCCATTGTTCACTGATTCCAGATTGGCTGATTCCATCATTCACTGATTCCAGATTGACAAATTCCATCGTTTTTGAGCTTTCCATTATCTCAGGGGCGGTATAATCTTAATCCATATCTTATAAACTTATAGTTATTATTAATCAAATAATTAATAATCATGTCAAAGAGAAAATACGAATCCGGTGCTTCAAAAAGGAAACGAAAAATGCAAGAAGAAGCTTTTATAGATAAACAAAAATGGTCGTTTTTAAAATATTTAACTACAAACAAAAACATTGATAATCAACAACAAGAAAGATTTAATGGATTAGCTACTTTGTCGATTGAAAAACATTTAGTAAAAGAAATTGATTATAAAATTTTATTAAAGAATTTGCATCTAAAAAAGCTAGAAAAATTAACTTTATGTCATAAAATATATTCACAAAAACATATACATAATATATATATATATATATATATATATATATATATATATATATATATATATATATATATATATATATATAACTCCGCCATTTGTAAATTTTTTAGTTTAATATTATCGGTCCCAAGCCCGGATAAAGGAGGATGGTTTATAACATTAAGTATAGTAAATGTTAAAGGGTTCCAAATTTTTGGTTGCTTAGAGCCCCTAGCCGGTTGAGCCGGCCCTGGAGACACTTAAAAAGAAGAAAATTCGTTGAAAACATCTTTAAAATGTGACTTTGCTTCAAACTATATTGAAGCGTATCTTTTTTGCGAGTTACAAATAGAGATACGCGTAGAATTAAGTTAGCTAGTCGTCATGTCCTCTAACACTTAGTTTTGGTGATTTAGTGGTAAAGATTCATATGGAATTGACTAATTGTAGATGCATCAAAATATCTACAAGATAGTAAAAATTAGTACCACTTAATTTGTTTAATACTTTAATGTATTTAGATTTACAAATTAAAATATGGTTAAAAGTAACACATTGGCTTGGTCAGGTCGATTTGGTCTAAAAGAACGTGTTGTTGTTAAAGTCCTAGTAATAACATGCTTAAAAGCTTCTATCCAACTGCACTCTTTGAGTATGAAAATCCGGCTCGGTTAAGCCTATCTGCTAAGCCCGATATGACTTAAGCCAAAAACTCTGTCTTTTTTCAATTTGTATCTATCCTTAAATTACACAAATTTGATAAGAGAATTTACTCGTACACAACAAATTTTTTGTATACACAACAATTTATACATTAAAGTATTGTATTTTACAAGTCTATAAAATATAAATTGTTGTGAATCGAGAAAAAATATTATGCACGACTCACTTCCAAATTGATAAACATGTTGGTTTTCTTTATTAATATAACAAAATAAATTTCTAAAGCTTCGGTACTATTTTGAAATTAAAATTTTATTTATCATTATTGTTAAAACATAAAATGATCTATTTGTTTGTCGTTCAAACATGGCTTTATTAAAAGAAGGGTCTGTAAAACATTTTTGAAAAAATTGTGTTTATTGAAATAACAATAAAAAGAAAATAGTCAAATATCAATGAATTACGTGATTATTGAAATAATAAGCACTAAGTTGGGAAGCATAAATTATATTATTCTTTAGTGCAATCTATCCACTATGTAAATACAAGTTAGAATTACAAAATAACAATCTTATTCCTATTTATCGGTCCTTCAAAATTAACTCAAAGCTTTATAGTCGGATGTTTTTATTTTGTATAAAGATGTACTAAAGTTTATATAAACCCACCATAATGACAACTTCTATGATTAAACATGCATTATTTAATTCATATTTATATATTTATTAATTACATTTTTTGTAGGACAACAAGTCTTACATTTTTTGTCACATTTGGTTTTATCTATGTCACACGTGCAACAGGTGCCACAACAGCAATATGTTGGACCCACTTTGCTACAAGTCGAAACACAATCTGGTGGTTTAAACCCACCTGTTTTGATGTCATTCGTTTCAGTCTTGTTACCTATAAATCAAAAACACATACTATTAATTATGATATCTAATAAAAAAGATCTAAGATGGGCAAAATAATATATGATCAAAACTTACATCGATGACAAACCAACAATAAAAGAAAACTTATAACAAAGACCACTATTCGTATTTCGAAGAGCTTCACCATTGGATTGTGTGAACGTGTGGTCTTTTAGGCTACTTCTACATCTTTCACATATAAAGAAGATTCAACAAACCACAATTAATACTACGTGTATACTTATATGTGTATTAAGGATTGTTCACTACGTAACTGTTAGATTTTACCAATTTTAATATGGCTAAGAATAAGATGACTTTAAACGAAAGGAGTAATCTTTTTTTTTAAACGTAACGTAGTTCTATTTCTAATTTTATTTATGTTTCAAGACTTACACTCTCAATTTTAAGGAATGATGATAGCACAAATATCGTTGGGCTAAAAACGTATTGTTATATATATATATATATATATATATATATATATATATATATATATATATATATATATATATATATATATATATATATATATATATATATATATATATATATATATATATATATAGGGTTACGTTCATTTGAGACCACCTATATTTTGTGAGACCGTGAAACGCATTTTTTTATTTTTTTTATTTTTTTTAGTTAATTCAAGTTTCGAAAATAATATTTAAAAAAAGAATTTTGGATTTTTCCATTTATTTTGTATTTTAAAATTATTTTTTAGAATATGTACAATGTAATATTCTATTAGAATATTTCACGTATTTTTCAAAAAAAATGGAATTTATTTTTATTTATTTTTATTTTTTTTAGTTAATTCAAGTTCGGAAAATAATATTTAAAAAAAAGAATTTTTAGATTTTTCCATTTATTCTGCATTTTAAAATTATTTTTTACAATATGTAAGTGTAATATTCTATTAGAATATTTCACGTATTATTCAAAAAAATGGAATTTATTTTTATTTTTTTTTTATTTTTTTTTAGTTAATTCAAGTTCCAAAAATAATATTTAAAAAAAGAATTTTTAGATTTTTCCATTTATTCTGCATTTTAAAATTACTTTTTAGAATATGTCAGTGTAATATTCTATTAGAATATTTCACGTATTTTTCGAAAAAAACGGAATTTTTTTTATTTTTTTTTATTTTTTTTAGTTAATTCAAGTTCCGAAAATAATATTTAAAATTTTTTTTTTTGGATTTTTCCATTTATTTTGCATTTTAAAATTATTTTTAGATTTGGTCTCACGGTCTCAAAAAATTAGAATGGTCTCAAATGAACCTGAACGTATATATATATATATATATATATATATATATATATATATATATATATATATATATATATATAATCGAAAAATTCAATATATTAATTAAGAAAATACGGAACAAATCTAAAATGTCGGAATTTAGAACGAACATCGGCAAAAAAAATGGTTGTAGACTTTTACAATGGACGCAAATGCACCGAATTATAACAAAACTCATTCTTTTTTTTAGTTTAATATTTTTATGCCATGTTTTTTATCAAAAAAAAAAAACGAATTTACCGTGGTTTATGATATTACGTCCTCTTTCCATAAAAACTTATATTGATATATAAAAAAAATGAACTTTTTTTTTTCAAAAAAACACACTTCATTTTTTTTTTTTTTTGAAAAGCTGAAGTCTATTTTTTATTGAAAAAAGTTAATAAATATATCAAAATTCATATTTTGTGGTACTCTTTAAACATAGATTAATATTGATGTTTAAAAAAATCGAAATTTCAGTTCAGATTAACATTGTGAATCTGTTCAGATTCACATTATGAATTCAGAAAACTAAATTATATACGATTCAGATTCACAATATGAATAAATTCATTTGTTGATTTTACAAAACTAATTTACAAGTAATCAAAACACTAAAATATTATAAAACCACATGAAAATATATTATGATTCATATTTAAAATTGACTTAATTTGTGAATGATCAAAGAGTTGAAATAGTAAGTCAGATTTACATTGTGAATGTTAAAATTGAAATATTTACAGTTTAGATTCACAGTGTGAATAACTGAACGAGTTTTTTTTAATCAATATTGATGTTTATTAATAGAGGACAAAAATTGAGATTTTTGGTATAATTAGCTTTTTTTTATAAAAATAAACTTCAATTTTGAAAAAAAAACACCAAAACGAAGTTATTTTTTTCGAAAAAAAATAAGTTTGTTTTTTATATATCAACATAGATGGAAAGATGACGAAAAATCGTAAACAACGATATATTCGGTTTTTTTATCGATAAAAAACATAGCTTAAAAAAAATAAACTTAAAAAAAAAGTAAGTTCTTTTAGTAAAGAAGTGGGTTTTATGGTATAATTTGATGTGTGTGCGTCCAATATACAAGTACACATCCATTCCCTTGGCCGTTTATCATTATGATTCTTGATGCTCACGAATGGTTCTTTGTTTCCTTGTTAATAATGATTCTCTATAGAACATATCTCTCTCTCTCTCTCTCTCTCTCTCTCTCTCTCTCTATATATATATATATATATATATATATATATATATATATATATATATATATATATATATATATATATATATAACACTATCCACGTCGACAATCTAACATAAGCTAAATATTTCTTTATAAAAATGATTTTCTCTTGTTCACATGGATAATCTTATCAATTTAATTTCTGTTATTTTACAAGTAATCTAACTTTCAACTTTTTTATTATAAAATAATATTAACTATATCCGATTTTTATTATTTTAAGATTATAAAATAGTTTCATATTTATAATTTAAATAGAAAACAAAGTAAACATTTGTTATTATTGTTATATTTTAATTCATGATTTTTTTTTTAAATATATAAAAGAATCTTAACAAAATATATTAATTTATGATTTTTTTAAAATTATAATATAATATAAAACAAAATATATTAATATCAATTCATATTGAGTCAAATGATGATTAAGACGGAACTTTGTATTTTTAAGCCACAAAATACTTGGTTTTTATCGGTTTTTATCTCGAAAAGAATAAAACTTAATTTAAAGTATAAAATTTCATTGGAAACTAAGAAACTAAAAGTTAATAAATTAAATAAAATAAAAAGGCCAATCAACTGTACCCAAAAAAAAAATAAAAAAAAATAATAATAATAATAATAATAATAATAATAATAATAATAATAAAACCGTTTATCCTTCTTTCTTAGCTGGGTGGGCCTAGTAGTTTAGCATGAGTCCCTAGTTTGTAAAAGAATTGAATTAATTCATCCGTTTTTGTGAAGTGAGTATTTCTATTTTCTTTAACAACAAACTAACATATTTTAAATAGCACCTATGGCTTTTTAGCATGATCTTTCAGAATCACTTATTATCGCTAGGTTAAAATCATTTTAGTGTGAACCACGTTGGGCCCAAGGGAAGGGCCCAGGGCTATGGCCCAAACCAATACTGGACTAGAGGCAGCAAAGTTTCAAACGGTTATCTGATTTTACTTTGCCTTATTTTGTTTTTCGGAAGTGTTTTATTTGGTGGATCTAAATCTGCCTATCTTCTTCATCTTCAAATAAAGTGTTTGGTGTTTTACTGTTTTATATTTGTGATAAATCTTGATTGAGATTTATGGATTTCGTAGTATTGGTATTTACTATCTTTGTAAAATTATAATCCTGGTTTTCCTCATTTAATTCGGGGTTAAATAATAGAAACAGCAATGTACTCTTCTTTATTCATGTATGATAACATTGTACTTTCATTTCTATCTTTTACTGCATTATACTTCAGTCTTTTTTTTTCCAATTCGCTGTATTTTTACAATTTTAAAATTTTTCTAATAGTTGAAAATTTTGCTAGTTACTCTAATACTCTCGATAATTGACTTGTTTGTTTTTTGTATTTGCTGCGACAAATAGAAAAAAGTATATCGTTACATAGAATTTATGATAAAGGATGCTAGGGTTAAGTATACGTGGCCAATGAATTTGGCTAGTTTTTGTTTATGCTAATAGTATTTAGGGCGTTAATAAGTATTTTATGTTTAAATAAAAAATTGGGTTACAATTACAGGACACTATTAAGTATTTTTGTCAGGGGGGCGAAAAACCTATGGATGGGCCCTATTTGTAACAAAAAAATATATCTTATATGTTGTGCAAAAACTATTTAACCTGACAGATGCATATTAGGGGCTAACCCTATGTTTCTTGTATATCTTATATGTTGTGCAATGCATTTGATAAGGAAATCTTGATTCTCCAACTGTGTCTTGTTAGTTCATGTTTGTTAACTTTCAAAAACTTAAAAAGAAATATATATATATATATATATATATATATATATATATATATATATATATATATATATATATATATATATATATATATATATATAATCAAATAAATAGGAATTTAATAAGAAATCTTGATTCTCCAACTGTGTCTTGTTAGTTGATCTTTGATAAAGCTAGGTTATTTTGTTTCCTATATTTATTTTGTGATAGAATGCACCAATACGAGTTTAATAAATTAAAAAATTATTTAATTAATTAAATATAAATATTAAATGATTTCCATAATTATATGTATAGTAAATGATATTCATAATTACAATTCTCATTTTATCGAAATTAATTAAATCCGTCATTAATGTTAGCGATAATATTTTTTTAGAATGAATTCGCATCTAGGATTTTATATATGAATTTGTATTTTGTTTCAGGACTCACGCACTTAAAATACAATAAAGTTGCATTGAATAAGAAGAACGCGAATCTATTCTACTCATTCTGCTGAAATACACTCTCATTCTTTTAAATATAAATTCATTCTGAAAGAATATTATTGTTGACATTAATGACGAATTTAATTAGTTTCCATAAAAATAAGTTATATTTATGGATAACATTTAATATACATATAATTAATACTAAATTTCTATTGGTGCATTCTAGCACACAATAGATATGAGAAACATTTGAACACACACACACACACACACACACACATATATATATATATATATATATATATATATATATATATATATATATATATATATATATATATGAGTAGGATCAAATGAGAATACCTAAAAGGTTGAGAACACGAAAACACATCTGGCCCATTTAAATAATTAAATCTAAGACTATTATCAAACGAGCAATTTATGTAAAATTCTAAAAGTTATAGGTATTAAAGTGTAACTTTAAATGGTGATAAGGGTAGTATAGTAATTGGACCTATACCACCGTTAGTTAATTCCTATAATTCCTCAGTCACTCACCTATTTCCTTCCATTTCCCATCTCTTTCTTCATCTCTCTGTAAACTTAGGTACGCTTCCACCATCTCCATCTGTTCATCGTCATCATCTCATCCCAACGCCACCAATTTTGCACAACCCTATATCATTGATCCACCACCATCACTAGCATCGGGTTTAACCATCAACCTCCATCATCATCTTCGATTCAAGATGAGAAACCCATCAATGTTTAAGATATCTTCATCTCTTAGCCTACCTCCACTGCACCTTCGATTTGCGTAGCCCTAATCGGACCTGCAAGTAGATTTCCAATCGGCCTCCTGTAATTCGATCTCAATCGGACCTCCAATCGATCCATGAAAAACCGAGACGGAAGTGTATACCAGGTTCAGATCGCAATCAGATATTCGTCTTGAAACACACAAGAAGATGAAATCATTCCACCTTTCTCTTTTGAACTAGCTATTGTTTCCAGATTTGGGACCCAAATTCATCATTGCTGAAGACAGGTGAAATCCTTCCTTCTTTTCTTCGCTTATTTCATTTCAATTGTAGCATCAATTGTTGGTCATTTGGTTTAGTTTGATGGCGGGAGTGGTTTAACCAATTAAACTTGCCTTTGGATGATTCATGGATGAATTTAGACATCATGTACTTCTAAAAGACAAGTAAATAAAGGTTGTATTAACCTTTTGTTCACTTATTTTATTGTCAAATAATCTAAAGTTCTTAAGTTATAATCTCACACCCACATTATTGTTTCCAGAACTCAGATTCATCATTTCTGAAGATGAAATCATTCCACCTTTCTCTTAAGATTGCAATCGGACATCCATCTTAAACGACACAGGAAAATGAAATTGTTCTTCCTTCAATCGGAATACATTTCAAGCTACTCTAAGACTGAGGCTTCCTTTAATTTCAAAAGATGGTGAGGTTTATAAGGAAGAAAGAAAGAAATGTTTTTCTGAAGATGTGAAGGGATTGTTTGATGCAAGGTTTCAAATTCAGATTTATGAAGGTTTTTGCATGTTCTGTTAAATAAGGGTATTGTACTTGTTTATGATAAAAATGTGTATTTATTTATGAATAGCAGTGTATTTATTTATGAATAGCAATGTATTCATGTGTGATTGGTTGTACGTATTTATGAATTTTAGTATATTCATGTGAATGAGTGTATTTATTTATGATTAGAGGTATACATTTTATGATAGAATGTGTATTAATTTATGAATAGCAGTGTATTCATTTGTGAATAGAAGTGTATTAATGTATAAATGATTGTATTTATTTATGAATAGTAGTGTATTCATTTCAATTGATGAAAAAGGTATTGAATTATTTGTAATTTGATGTCTATTCATTTGTGATTGGAGTAGTATTTGGTTTTTTGAAGAAACATTTTGTTTGTGAATACAAGTGTATTGATTTGAAATTGGATTTCTATTCATTTTTTTGAAAAACAAAAATGTGAAATAGGAGAATAAAATGATTTTTTTAAGATTTTAAATAAATTTGACTAAAAACGTTTTTTATATTCCATTTAATAAAAAAATAAAAAATTGAATATTTCTTTGTTTTTTGGTAACCGATCCTAAATTTAAGGGAATTTGATTTAATTTTAATTTAATTAAAATATACATTTACTAATATGCCCTTACATATTGATTGGTCCAGAACTATTCTCGCGTTCTCAACCTTTTATGTGTTCTCATTTGATCATCTCCATATATATATATATATATATATATATATATATATATATATATATATATATATATATATATATATATATATATATATATATATATATGAAGTTTTTGAAAGTTAACTTTTCCATACCATCTTTTTATCTTTTTGTGCTCTCACTCCACTCATCATAACACATTTACATGCATGCTAAAGAAACGAAACATGACCACATGCGGGAATTGAAGCATCTGGCAAAAATATTATGAACTCACAAAGAATATCACGATTATCATCGAAAAGTAAGGTGAATGCATAGATTACAAAAGAGAAAGGAATGCATAGTAGATCAACAAATAAAAAGTAATCATTTATACCAACCACAAGGGTGGACTTGTGAGGAAAAAAGATTGTAAGGACAATGCTATAATTAAATAGATTTTTCAAAGTACATTGTCTCAATACCAAAATAATTAAACTATAATATTGTAATGAAAAGAAAGGGTACATTAGGCTTATTTATTTATTTTTTGGTCCTAAAAATTGTTATGCAATTTTGGTCCTTATTTTGAATTATTGTAACAACTTTGTTCCATGGATCGTTAAATCTAACTAATAACCTATTAATGTTTCTAAAGTGACCAAATTATGCTTCAAACATTCCTAAATAAACAGTATATTATAAAGGTACCTAAATTAACAATAACAAACTAATACTAACTATTTACTTCAAACTAACAACAAACTAATACATACCAGATTCAAAAAATGGACTACATTGAAAGATGATGGAATCTTGATTGGGTGGGATAGATGTTTCACTATTCAGAGAGGCTAATTAATAAGTAAAGTTTCCCTTAAGATAAATGCCTCAAGACCATTCATAAGTTGAAGAAAGATCATTGTGTAATCAATGAAATTCATGTTGCCTCTTTCAGGGTACCTTAAACTCATAAAAGGTACAAAAAAAGGCGAAAAAAGTCACTAAAACAGAAAGAAAATAAAGAACGAATGAAGAGGACGAAAATTTAGATCATGTTACACAAAATCAAAACCATCGAACACAAAAAAATGAAATCCAGAAACCTACAAAATCACTAAGATTGTCATCAAAATCCTAAGGAGAGAAACAATTTAATTTAAGAGCTGAAATGATGATCCAAATTTAAAAATGAAACAAAAATTAAAGGACACAGATCTGCAACGCCCTCAGACCTACCATTACATCAAATTCAAGGAATATTAATATGAAGGAGAACAATTGAAAAAAAAAAAGCAAAAGAAGGAATAGACATACCATACCTCAATTGAAAGGAGGTAGTCAAAGACGTGTATAGATGATGAGGGGCTTACGATGTGGGTTATTCTCTCTTAACTCTTTGACTTGAGAGATTTTTTGAATGCTCGGGTGAGAAGGAGTTAAAGCAGACATCGTTTTAAAGGAAAGGACAAATTTGGAATTAACACCATTATTGAATATGATTCACGAGATCATCTGTTTCATGGAATTATTGGAACGACCGATGGATTTGGGAAGGAGTAAGAGTATACGTGGTGATATGGTATATGCCGATTCAAAAGCTATGTTTCTTGGGATTAAATTGATAGGTTGAAGATTTATTTATTACTCCATAAATTGTTGTTGATTTTATGGGATTTACAGTAATCAAATATGATCGTAGTATAAGTTTGGTCTAATATATTTGAGCGGGAAATGAAATTTTTGGGACATGAAAAGATTACACATGGCAAAAAAAAAATCATAATAAAAAAGAAAATATGTGGTATAAAAATAGGAATCATATACCAAACGGTATACCAACGACGGACATCATCGTAGTATACGTGGCAACGAAATCCCGATGTGCACACAATCCCGGCCATTCGTGGTTAGGCGTGCTCGTTGTGGGTTGTGGTGCGTACAACGAAATCAAACATCCAATCAACACGGGTCTCTCGATTTGGAACGGAAATAGCCGTTCAATAGCTATTTTTTTTTAAAAGTTAGTTTTTTTTTAAACGACACTTTTTACCTATAAATATCAAACATTAACCCTCATTTCTTACATAATTCTTTTCTTTCTCTATACACAAAATACACACAACATTTTTACAACTATCAAAAATGGATCCCAACCAAAATATCCCCCCCCCCTCTCCAAACATTAGAAATCGCAAACCCGATAACGTTTTTTACGTTAAATACCACCCCTCGCCAATTCCCGACCATGGAATCACCTCAAAGTGGTTTTATCAGTTTGCTTCAAATGGTTCCGCTATCCAACAAACACCACTTTTCCAACAACAATATTAACATTTCCTAGCCTTTCAACAACAATTCCATCAATTTCAACAACAATTTAATCCACAATCGTCACAACCACCACTTTCACAACCATCTCATTCGCCAGATTTCGTTTCGAAAACTCAACCTTCACAACCACCACCTCCACCAAAAAAGAAGAAAGGGAAAAAAACTGGCACTACCCACTACTACCCAAGAAAGGGTGACAAGGACAAAAGAGGAAGAAGAAAAGCTAGCGGAGGCGTGAGTTTCGGCTTCCCAAGACCCAATTGAAGGAGATAATCAAACCTTCAATTGTTTTTAGGAGAAAGTTCAAAGTGTGTTTTATGCGTTAACAGCGATCAAATTAGCTCCATGTGGTAAATATTCGACTAAAATGCACGGAATTTAAAGAAATTTACAAAAACCTCCAAAACATACGCAAAAACGGGTCAAACGGTTTTGATGTCTTCAAGGCGACCTTGGAACAATTTGAAAAAATAACGTCAACCCACAAATCTTTTCCGTATGTGAAAGTGTGGCTAAAATTAAAAGACGCTCCAAAATGGATACAACAAACGGAAGGAACTTCACAAACCACTTCTAGTTCAAAGCGTTCAAGAAACTCGGATGCAACTTCCCAACAATCAGGCAGGCGAACATACATCGACATCAATAATGATCCGTTCGATCTTGAAAACGAGTAACCTCTTTGTCGGCCCGTTGGAAGAAGTAAAACAAAAAAAAGGGAGTTCGACGTCTATGGGATCTAGTATTATGGATCATTTTGGAAACAAATCTAATCGATATGTGCTAGTTTAAGAGAACAAGGCCGAGATAATGAATCAGATGGAAAAAATGATTGAAACGCAAACTTCATTTCAAGAGGGACAAACGACGCTTCAAAAGAAAAACGATATGGAAATCTTGAAAATGAAAGCGTACTACCTCGTAGGAGAAGATTTTGAGCTTTTTTCTCACGATGAAAGAGTTTGTTCGAACCCGAAGTAAGAATAGGGGTAGTTTATTTTAGTTATGTTTGGTATTTTTTAGGTTCTTTAATTTTATTGAAATTTGTATTTTTTATTATAATTAATGTAATTTTTTAATGTAATGTGGTATTTTAATTTAATAAAAAAAATAGTATTAAAGAAAATTATATGCTTTTTATGTATTTTTAAATTAAATTTAATTAAAAAAATAAGATGGAGTGATGTGTTTAATGGTAAGTAACTCATAATTAGTAATATATAGTGTGTGGTGATGATATAACACTCATCATTGTATTGGCTAATGATAGGTATAAAAAATGACCTATTATTGTTGGTTTTCATGGTATCAAAACCAATTGGATATTATGTAATTTCTTTTTTAACTTTTTACTAGTTTTGGATATATTTATTAACTGTTTAAAAATATTAAACAAAAATTTATTCAAATAATAAAAAAAAATACCATTAATTGTTTATTAAATGGATTTTCAAAGCACTCTCTTATTTTATCCTTACATAAACTAATAAACAAATTATTATCCCATTTTTTCAAGTGACGATACGCAATTGGAATCATCAAACTTTTTTTTTTTTTTAATATTAGTGTGATTTGAATATTTTTATTGGAAAACATTTTCTTACAACTAGATATTCATTATTTTAAACATTTTATTGTGATATACATTTATTTGAATATTTCTGTTGGATAACATCGTGTATGTATAAATTTAAAGAAAAAGAGTAAATTATACGAATGGTCCCTATGGTTTGGGTAATCTGCACGTTTCGTCCCCAACTTATTTTTTAATTCGGAAAGTCCCTACTGTTTGTTTTTGTTGTGCTTGGTCCTTGTCTTACCTAAAAATACTATTTTATCCGTAGTCTTTTAATTTATTTAAATAAACACACCACAACCTCACTTCCGTCTCACATTGCATTACCTTACATACTCCACTATAATTAAATAAATTAAAAAATCAAGGACAAATAGTCTTTTAGATAAGACAGGGATCAAGCTCGCAAAATAAACAAATTGTAGAGACCTTCCGAATTAAAAAAATAAATAAATTATGAACCAAACATACAAATTACCACAATCCATAAGGACCATTCGTGTAATTTACTCAAAGAAAAATGATGGAATGATGGATAAATTTTGCACATCAAACTTTAAATGTTCAATAATAGAATTATAAATTAAGAAACATAACAGACAAATTAGAAAAAAACACAATTGGTAAATAAGAAAAAGACTAAATTGCACAAATGGTCCATGTGGTTTGCTGAAAATTGTCACATTGGTCCAAAAAAATTTGGATTAGCACCACAAGTCCAAAGTTTTCATTTTATTACGAGTTGGTTTAATTTACTTTAAACTTTTTTGTAATAACGATTTTACGTTTGTTTTTTGGTTTTTCAGCTTTATTTATTTATTTATATATTTTTATGATTAAAAAATTAATAAAAAAATACATCTCTCTCTTTTTATATATATATATATATATATATATATATATATATATATATATATATATATATATATATATATATATATATATATATATATCGTCACCACCACGAACATAATCGAAAACACACCATAATTCCTAAAGTTCTTCAAAACAAAAAACACACGCATACAAAAATAAACATACTCATAAATCTGAAACATTTCTAGAACTAAACAATAAAAAATTCCTAAAATCAAATCTAAAACACCAAAAAAAACCCAAAAAATGAATATGAAATCGTATGTTCTTAAAAATTGTTTTTGGAACTAAAAAAACTCAAAAAACAAATCTGTAATCGATTTGTGTGTGTAGGATATATCAAGAAACATCACTTATCCATTCTGTTTAAATGTTGACTTATTAATTTCTATTAAACTAAAGAAATCATAAATGTTGACTTATTAATTTCTATTAAACTAAAGAAATCATAAATGTTGACTTATTAATTTCTATTAAACTAAAGAAATCACGAAAATGAAAGAAACATATTTGATAGATCAAGAAACACCAAGAAACTTTTTTTCTTTTTAGAGAAAACTATCGAAGCTCACAACACCCATTTGACAAGATCCACTGGATAACATTTGGTTTCCCCCTTGAAATCCGATTGTAAGAAAGATCAACAACCTGAACAGAAACCCAATCGGCTTCAACCAGCCATTAAAATGGATTTCCAGTCAAATCGAGAACGTCATCAAGGTGAAAGTACCAGAAACACCATTTTCATCTTCTCCACCCTTATCTCTCCATCACAACCTAAAACCCATCATCTACTGCACCAGCGGATCTGTTGGTCATCGGATCTAGGTTTGCTAAAGTTTGTAGAGGCGACGATAACTTCGTCTATCTCCGACGACGACATCCAGCAACATCGAAGTTGTTGATTTTGTATATAGCTTTTGGGTTTTTGGCGTTCGATCATCTTCTCCGACCACCTTCATCTTCACTGCCGACGACATCTCCTGCCTCCTCCCTCATCAGTCATCACCATCGACTTGAGATGATTTTTTTAATTAGATTGTTTTAAGGAGATAGTACTGGAGACAGAAGGTATTTGTGGGGAAGAAAACGTGGGAGATGATGGTGGGCTATAGATTTCATCGATGCCATCCGAAGGTGATGATATTGCCATCAATGGTGGTGTTCCACTCATTTAGTGTTCTTTTGGGGTTTTAAGATATATATATATATATATATATATATATATATATATATATATATATATATAGACAGAGAGAGAGAGAGAGTATTTTTATTAATTTTTTAACCATAAAAATATATAAACAAATAAATAAAAATGAAAAAGCAAAAAACAAGGGTAAAATCGTCATTAGATAAAAGTTTAAAGTAGATTAGACCAAACTCACAGCAAAATGAAAATTTTGGACCTATGATGCTAGTCCAAACCTTTTTGGATGAAAGTGGTAATTTTCAGCAAACCATAGGGACCATTTGTGCAGTTTAATCTAAGAAGAAAAGAATAAAGGGAATTAAGAAACACAATTAATAAATTGGAGTATTAATTACGTTTAGACTATGTTTGGCGGACTAGCCGAAAAACTAGTTGTTAGCTGAAAAGCTAGCTGTTAAATAAAAAGCTAGCTGATAACTGAAAAGTTAGCTGATAAAAAATAACGTTTGGCAAAACTAGCTGAAATATATAAAATTACATAAAAGGACATGTAAGAATATGTGTTTCTATAATTAATTAAGGGGTGTATTTGGAAAATTTTAAAAAAGCTCCTAAAAAGCTAGTCTAAGTAGCTTTTCAAAAAGCTAGCTTATCAGCTACTTTTTGACTTACCAAACACGACAACATAAAAAAGCTCAAAAAATAAGCTAGTTTATCAGCTAGCTGTGACGCGCCAAACACAACCTTAATATTAAGAAACACAATCAGTAAATTAAGAAGAAACTCAATTGATAAGTTAAAAGAAAACCATGCAATTGTCGATTCATAAGTTAAAAAATAATTTGTTTATTAACTTATGTAAGAGAATCCTCTTTTATCTCTTATATTTTAATTAATTTTTGTTATCATAAAAGATATGGAAAACTAGAATGAAAAAGTGGAGTGGAAAAATCACTTCCCTAAAAATAATTATAGATAAAATTTTATTTATGGTGATTGGTACAAATGAATAACGTTGAAAAAGAATTGACTAGTAATCTAAAAAGTAAATGTCACTGTAATTCAATCAATTTATGTGTTTTGGTTTAAAAGATCCTTCATGTTTTTTTTGGTGGTTTAAGTATCTAAACTTTCATTTTACCTGTTTAAAAAGGGAACCATCCTATTTATTTCCGGTTTACCGGTTACAATTGGTATATTTGGCTTTTCTATATATTTTTTTTTAAAGTTCAAAATTTAAAATAAATTCATGTGGCTTTTTTCTTACTTTTTGGAGTACGTCGGTACAAAGAAACAAAGGGGAACACGACCCTCCTCTTCAAAGAATAGATTGTCAGACATCCTTCCACCTATGGTATTCCAATTGAATTTGTGATCTGGAAAAAAAGAAGGAAATGTTCCCATATTCTTCGTCTGTAACCGGAACATCATTTCCTTTTGTGGTCACTACCAAATTGGGTGGTGGCATAGAGAAATAGATCTCAAATTTAGCTCTTTGAGTTTGCCGGACCTCCCAATCTTTCTATGATATCTTCATCTGTATAAAGTATTATACTCTTAAAATCCATGAACAAGGTGAAATAGAAATAGATCTCAGATTCAAACTTGGTGGTGGGTTATGATTCTCTCTGATTGATTAGATTTCTTGGCTGCATCTTCATCCTGGTAGGCCCTGCCACCACTCCGAAAGGGATGACACAGTTGCTGACTTCGACTTTTGTGTGTGGCCATACGAGCATCATCGATTCCTTCAGGATCGATGTTCGGCATCTCTGTCCATATTTTGGGTCGCAAACTTGAAGGTTTGCTTTGTGTGTGTCTGTGTGTGTTTCTGTAGTTATCGGAATCGATGGGTCTATATGGATTTGGGCAAAATCTAAACATGGTTAATTAGGTCTTGGAATCGGAATCACAGAAGTATGTGTGTGATGAGTTGCATGTATTATAGAGAAAGAATATGTGTTGATCGAAGATGGTGGATGAAGAAGAAGAAGGAGGAGGAGGAGGAGAGAGAGAGAGAGAGAGAGAGAGAGAGAGAGAGAGAGAGGAGAGAGAGAGAGATTAACTGATGATGTGATAGTTACTTCCATAATTAATAATTAACCTGCTGATTAGGAAGGGGTTCACCGGGTGACCCCTTCATTTTTCTCAAAGGGACCTTTTGATCCCTAAAAACATGAATCCATACCCTTATAGCGCGCACCTTTTAAACCAAAACACGTAAGTTGGTTAGGCTTTAGTGACATTTACCCTAATCTAAAAGAGTAAAAGTTATGGCTGTTCGTTTGGATAATTCAGTTCGATTCAATCCGGTCAAGTTAATCCAAATTGATTTTGGTTTTCAAAACATGTATGTAAATACTGTAAATTAAATTCAAATTTTATCTGCTCCAACCAATTTACAATTTGATTGGATTGGTTTTTACAATTCTATTTTCATTAACCATAATATTTTAATAAATATATAACATGAGTACTAATCAAGTCTCTAAACGAAACTAAAGAAAAAAAATATTGTGAATTAAAATTTATAAATAACTACCAAGATTAATATATTATAGTTTAACATATTATAGGAGAAAATATTTTGATAAGAAATAAATACTAAAGGGTTGTATTAGATGAAACTATCTAATATATTAGAAGTAGGGTTGTCAATTGGGTAAAATTTTCGGGTTTCGGGTAGAACAGATATTTCCTTAAAAAAAATAATACCCGACTTATATTGTAATTCGGGTTTTCGGGTTTTTGAGTTTCGGGTTTTAGGGTGGATCGGGTAATTATCGGGTATACCCGAAAATGTTTCTTTTTTTTATTTTTATTTTTATTTTTGCATTTCAGTTGGTTTCATAAAAAATTGGGTAGCAAAATATTCCATTTCAAGTTAACGAAGTCAAAGGTATGTGAGTATTTTGAGGTGCATACGCATGTCATTCTAGTCTATTGAATCTCGAGGAAATTAACCCCATGTTTAACACACATATTTTGAATCCAACCAATTTTGGGTTATATTGTAATCTCAACTACAACAATTTATCATGTTTATTATTGGATTAAATAGCTGGGATATATATAGTAAAGTCCTAATATTTTCATCGATTTGACAAGAAAGTCCTAAACTTTATTTTTTTGACAGTAAATTCCAAATTACCGACAGTTTTTGACACTTTTACCATTTTTTCCCAGTTAGCCGGTAATTATGACTTTTTTGTAACAAAATAAAATTTAGGACTTTCTTGTCAAATCGTCAATTAGAACTTTACTATCAAAAAAATAAAATTTAGGACTTTTTTTGTCAAATCCTTGAAAATATTGGGACTTAGTGTATATATAATTTTTTTGGTTAGAAATGTAATGGTATGATACTCTTTAAGCATAAGAGTTATTGAAACCTTCTCTAATCAGCTAGATCCTATTGAAATTCTTTACGTTTGCTTCTTGTTAAATCGTTTTTTTAATCTCAACAAACCGACATTGAAAAAAATTGAGATGATCAATAAAGAAAGAAAGAATCAGGGTTGTTGGCTTTTTGCAGCCTCAAAAATGGAGAAATTAAAAACCTAAAAAAATGAAATTGCTCTGGCTTTATACAAACACAAACAACACATGCCTAGTCAAAAGGGTGTGAATATGGAGAAGGGAAAGAATGGCAATTTTGTTTTTTCGGTTTCTTATTTCTCCATCTTTTTTTGGGCTGCAAAAAGCTAACACACCTCTGATTCTTTCTTTCTTTTTTTCTTGATTATCTCAATTTTTTCAATGTCGGTTTGTTGAGATTAAAAAAACGATTTAACAAGAAGCAAACGTTAACGATTTCAATAGGATCTAGTAGATTAGTGAAGGTTTCAATAACTCTTATGCTTAAAGAGTATCATACCATTAAATTTCTAACAAAAAATATATATATACATATATACACTAAAGTCCCAATATTTTCAACGATTTGACAAAAAAATCCTAAACTTTATTTTTTTGACAGTAAAGTCCTAATTGACGATTTGACAAGAAAGTCCTAAACTTTATTTTGTTGACAAAAAAGTCCTAATTACCGGCTAACCGGGAAAAAAGGGTAAAATGGTCAAAAATTGCCGGTAATTTGGACTTTACTGTCAAAAAAATAAAGTTTAGGACTTTCTTGTCAAATCGATGAAAATATTGAGACTTTACTGTATATATCCCTCAAATAACTCTTATTGGGTTATATTGGATTCGAAACTAGAATCTGATGCACCACTTCATTGTTATTGTTGTATAATGTGTGTTCATGATGCATGACTAGTGAGAATATGCATTAGGAGAATTTTCAGCTTATAACAAAGATGGAGGCTGAGAATTACATCTTTGAGGATCAGAATTCGGAACAAGAAATATGGAGTGTGCCTGTGTTCGTTTGTTTCGATCAAGAAGTGAAGGGTTTTAATTTTTTTTTCAAGCGTGCTTCTGCCTTCTGTTACCAATAGTCCAATACCCTATATAATATATGGGATATGGGATATACTAATATTTAAATATACTATGTATTAGTTTAAAAAACGAATTCGGGTATACCCGAAAATTAATATTCAGACCTAAAACCCGACCTATATTATTATCGTGTTAACCAATTACCCGAATGTTCATACCCGTTACCCGCTCTACCCGACTCATTCTAACCGAATTCGGAATGGGTCGGCTGGGTAGAACAGGTTTTGGTTATTTTTGACAGGCCTAATTAAAAGGATAATTTGATAAATAATTATTATTATTATTATTATTATTATTATTATTATTATTATTATTATTATTATTATTATTATTATTATTATTATTATTAAAACAAATATTGAAATAGTACTTATGGTTTGCAAAAATTGCATGTTCGGTCCCTAACATTTGTTTTGCACTCGGATACCCAACTTTTGATTTTGTTGCGTTTTTCATCCATCTCTGACCTAAAAATACTATATTTCCCTTGGCATTTTCTTTTTGAGTTTTTTTTCTTTTTATTTATTTATTAGCTAAAGAAAATTAATTAATTAATTTATAGACAAACGGGACCCACACTCCTCTCAATCGCACACCCATCACCAGCACCGGGTACCCGTAACCACCACCGGTTACTGACAACCTTCACCAATCGTTGTGTAACATCCCAAAATCAAGACCAAAAATTTCTTTTAAAAACATTACTAATCCATAGCATTAAGTCATTCAAACATACAAAAAGGGGCTATATGACAAATCAGAGTAAACATCCCAGGCTAAACTTCTTGGTGTGCGCCATACGATCATCCCGAGCTCTTCATTCCGCTATCGGAAATACCTGAAACCAAAACTGAAAACTGTAAGCACGAAGCTTAGTGAGTTCCCCAATCTACGACATACCATACATATCTACTGAGCCATACATGTCATACATAATTCTGAGCACATAACCACATATTGGGCCCCGCCCGCTGCATTAGGCCTCGCCCGCCATCGGACCCCGTCCGTCATCAGGCCCCGCCTGGCATCAGGTCCCACCTGGCATCGAGCCCCACCCGGTATACAAATCTGTTTCCTTTAGGCCCCGCCTGACTCTAGGCCTCGCCCTCCATACACATACATACGATTAAATAACATATTGAAACAGACATAAACATTCCCTACCCATACCCTAATCTAAGGCCTCGCCTAACTTGGGCCCCACCCATGGTCTGATACTAAAGTAGTGGAGCCCCATCCACACTCCTACTAGTAGTGAGATACGGGCCCTCGCCCACACTCACATCCTTCCTATCACGGGCCTCGCCCCTGCTCTGCTAATATCGAGATATGGAACCCCATCCATACTCAGCTAGTGATGGGATATGGGACCTCGCCCGCACTCACCTCCTTACTAGGCACATACAAGTATCACGAAGACAACTAGTATAATCTAATGCACTACATAAGAATCTTCCTCGGGAATACCCTGACATCGGACCCCCAGCCCGAAAGCATACTATTATCTAACGTACTTCAGGCTTACCCCGACATCGGGCCCTCGATCCGGATCCTATCATGCTGACACATGCAAGAATCACAAAGACCTCTAGCATCCTAACATTCCTCGGGCCTCTCCCGGCATTAGGTCGTAACCCGGAACATATATTAATAAGTGCCTAGGCTAACCCCTGGGTCTTCCTTCTATACATGAGCATAAACATGAACATGAACATAATGGGTCGACATTGTAGCCGTAGACCCATGCACACAGTGAGGAGACTCACCTCGAACTGCTGATAAACCTCTGACTGCTATCCAACAACTCTCCAAACTACTGCTCCTTTAGCTCCCCGAGCTACCAATACCAAAAATAGCAACACTTAGCCTAACTGTCCTCAAGAAGCCAACTAAGTCAGCTTTGGTCAAAGTCAACCTTCCAGTTGACTCGACTCGTTGAGTTGTTTTTCCAACTCGCCGAGTCCATGCTCCTCAAGCCCCAAAATAACCCCAACTCCACTCGTCGAGTCAAGCGAGAACTCAACGAGTTCTCCTTCATCTAACACTTTGGGACTATCTTCAACCAACTCGCCGAGTTCATCCTTGAACTCGTCGAGTTCATCTTCATAACTAAGAAGATTTCCTTGGAACCGTCGAGTTCCTCTTCGAACTTGTCGAGTACTATGATCTTCAGGTCCATTACAGACCCAAATTGGTTGAATCCTTTACCAACTCCACTCACTGATCCGTATCACAAACAGAAGGGTTTGGGTTTGCGACCCGACTCGCCGAGTCCATGAACTGACTCGTCGAGTCCACCTTGTGACATCTCTATTCTGTCGATTACAGTCCATTCCAGCACCTTCAACCCATAGATCTAGACTTCTAATGCTAGCATCGCACGTAAAGTTGCTAACTTTACGTGCATGCAAGGTGCTATGGAGCTAAAACTCTTAATCCAAGCTAAAATGAAGATCTAGGACATGAAATGGAGTCATAGCTGGATAAAGCTACCCACTCAGAGCTCCTCAAGCTCATAAATGCCCAGATCTGAAGTCCTTTTTGTCCTCAAAGGATCAATACTCAGATTGGCCTTGGAAATGGCCCAAAAGGGGAAAAATACAAGCTAGAAAGGGAATCTAGATGATTAACAGCCAAGGTATAAGCTTTATACCTTCAAATGATCTGCAATGCTACCCCAACTTTGGATCTATAGCTTCTTCTTGCACCACCAAGGTCCTTCTTCCTTCTCCAAGCTTTAATTCACTCTCAAGGCAAGAACTAGCTCAACAATGGAGTTGGGTGGCTAGGGTTTTGAGTTCTGGACTAGAGAGGCCGCAAATGAAACCCTAGGGAGGAGAATAGGATTCTTAAATAGCGCACCAATGTGACATCCCCTGATTTCTCGGCCATAAAAGACCGATTTAATTTATGCTTTTTAAAATAAAATCAGAGAAATCTTTTTAAAAGATGTTGCGGAATTGGTCCCCAAACAACATATGATAAAATTTTATCAAAATCCTTCATTAAGAAGGTATATATATTTTCCATATATATCAAAACCTCGGGATGTCATGTTCCGATACAGATCCAAAAGCATAAACAAGACATTATAAGCCTTTTGACAGTTATTTACAACTACTGGCCTATAATCCAAAAATCTCTTGTCGTCCTCCGACTATGCTCGGGGTCCACTACCTGTAATCATAAAAACTGAGTGGGTCAGGCTTGGGAGCCTGGTGAGCATATAGGGTTTTCCACCCACAATAATAATATAGTTATTAAGTTCACCAATCAACAATAACCTTGATTACTCATTCCCGTTGTCCTCACTTTACGTCCCTAAACACCTATCACAAGGGACATAGCCTAAGGATTATCATCAGGATGGACATTATTGCTAAGGGGTTTCCTCAGCCATACATGTCCTTAAGGCAACCATGAGGGGGATGGAGTATGGCAATGAACATTTAATTCATCAACACCTACAAGTTGCGAACCTGCTAGTGTTCTACTGGTCTGTCTAGAAATTCTGTGGTCGTCATCTATACTCCGCTAGATGACTACAACAACAACAACAACAATATCAAGGCCTCTCACCTTTTAACACACATCAACTATTTCATCTACCCATGTTCTACCCAACATATTTTGTAGATAAAAAGCATATACAGTTTAAAACTTGTATAAAACATCAATTCAACAGTCACCTCAATTAAACAATTAATATATTTACACATAACACGTATTTCAAGGTAAATACTTCATATCTATGTGTAAATTGAAAGTAACTACACACTCACATGTTTTGATGAAAATCGGACAGCAATTCGTTTCCTAAAACGATCGTTTCTAATAAAACCAGGAGTTTTATTGACAAACCGGGCTCTGCAAAAGTCGGGCTTCGAAACCGAAAAGATAAAATTTTCGGGCTTCTCGGGCACTTTGTGGAGTATTCCGGGCTTTACAATCGATACCGGGGCTTTGCGGGATGTTAAGATGAAGAAAATATGAAGAAAGGGGCTAAATATGGCAATTTCTTAAAAATATCCGAGAAGGCTCGCAGCCTTCTATTTATAGGGTGAAGCTTCTGATCGGACGGCTGAGAAGTATCCAGGTGGCGAAGATCCGAAGGCTCGTAGGGGAGGGCTCGCACGTGGGCTACGCATGGCTCGCACATGGTCTGCGCATGCGAAGGGCTCGTTGGCGGTCTGTGATTGGACCGAGGTCTAAGGTCCGAAGTAGGGGGGTTCGTGGCATGTTGCGAGGGTCGGACATGTGCTAAGAGGGTACGGGTCGCACCGCTATTGGACCACTTCGGATTAGGCCATGTGCTCGGATGACTCAGCAGCTCGGGTGACTTAGCAGCTCGGATGACTCAGCAGGACACGTGGCACCTTTTCAGTGAGGGTGACGTGGCAACTCGTGACTATGCAAATTTTCTTGATTTTCGCGCCAAAACTTCTAAAATCCATAACTTTCGCATACGAGCTCTGTTTTTGACTTTCTTTATATGCACGCGTAGCTAAAATTACGCTATACAACTTCCGTTTAGACTTCGTCGGCTAATTTTGACTTTAATTTTTATATTATTATTTTTAACAGACCGGGACAGGAAATCCGTTAAAAATTCATAACTTCTTCATCCGACGTCCGTTTTCGTCAGACTTTTTACCGTTGTGCTCCTAATAAAGAGACCTTCAATTCTCGTTTAGGTTGTGTCGGCTAAAAATCGTTCGATCTAAAATTCGAGTTTTTTAACTGTCTACTGCTAAGCTGGAACTTCGAAAAATCATAACTTCCTCATACGAAGTCAGATTTGGGCGTTCTTTTTATCGAAAACTCACTTTTTACGACATTCAGCATCGTGCCGGTTTTGTCGCGAAACTTCGACAGGTCATAACTTCTTCGTTATAACTCGGATTTTGGTATTCTTTATATCCCTGAAATCCTTGTTTCGACCACTACAACCTTATGTAAAGATATCGGGCTTATCTCACACTTTAATTTTGACGCTTATTTTTATTCTTAATTAATTAAGCCCTAATAATTAAGCATAAAACACATAATTCACATAATACTCACATAATTCCTTTTCATTTCTTCAAAATGAGTTACAAAGGTTAACCTAGACTATCAACTCAATATAAATGCCTAGGCTAGAAACACGAGTGTTACAATTCTCTCCCCCTTAGGATGATTCTGTCCCCGGAATCACATATCACCAAACAACCGCGGGTAGCGACTCATCTTGTCACTCTCCGTTTCCCAAGTGAGATTTGGTCCATTCATATGTTTCCAGCACACAAGCACTAAATCGACCATCTTGCGTCGTAACTTCATAGTCTTACGGTCAACGATTGCCTCAGGTTCTTCGATCAACCTCTTATTTTCATGCAACCTTAACTCAGAAATCGGAATTATGTCGGGCACATCTCCTGTGAACTTTCTCAAATAACACACATGAAAGGTGTTATGAATACCTTCTAGTTCTTCCGGTAACTCTAGCTTGTAAGCTTGATTCCCGATCCTCTGAAGAACTTTAAATGGTCCAATAAACCTTGGACTCAACTTCCCTCTCTTACCAAATCTTATAAGTCCCTTCCACGGTGAGACTTTAAGTAAAACCGAATCTCCAACATCGAAGGATATTGGTTGTCTTTTCTTGTCAGCATAACTCTTTTGTCGATCTTGAGCAGCTAACATCATTTCCCTTATCACTTTCAACTTTTCAGCAGTCTGATGGACTATTTCAGGTCCCATAAACTGCTTTTCCCCAGTTTCCAGCCAGCATGATGGCGTTCGGCACTTCTCCCCATACAAAGCGTGATAAGGTGCCATCTTGATGCTCAAGTGGAAACTATTATTATAGGAGAATTCTACTAGAGGTAAGTGTTCATCCCAGTTACCTTGGAATTCTAGGGTACATGCTCTCAGCATAACCTCCAATGTTTGAATCGTTCGTTCACTCTGACCATAGGTTTGCGGATGGTAAGTTGTACTCAAACACAACTTGGTACCCAATTCCTCTTGTAGACTCCTCCACAATCTCGAGGTAAAACGGCTGTCACGATCGGACACAATCGTTAACGGAACACCGTGAAGCCTCACAATTTCCTTCACGTAAGAATTCGCAAGTTTATCCATAGACCATTTCTCTTTGGCTGCTATGAAATGCGCACTCTTAGTGAAGCGATCAACGACCACCCAAATCATGTCGTGACCGTTCCTTGTTATGGGTAGTTTAGTCACAAAATCCATGGTGATGTCTTCCCATTTACCCATGGGTACGGGTAAAGGTTCTAAACTCCCATACGGTTTCTGATGTTGTGCCTTAACCCTAGCACAAGTTACACACTCAGCCACATACTTAGCAACATCGAGCTTCATCGTCGGCCACCAATAATAGGCCTTTAAATCCTTATACATTTTTGTACTGCCAGGATGAATCGAGTACATGGTCTTGTGAGCTTCTTCCATCAGAAGATCTCTTACTCCGCCCATCTTAGGTATCCAAATCCTATCTTGGAATACCTTCAACCCTTGGTTGTTTGTATCGAACACTAACGTTTTGCCCAAACGTTCTTCCTTTCGGTCATTTTTCTCCAAAGCTTCCTCTTGAGCTTTCTTTATACTTTCCACAATTGTCGAGACAACTTCAATTCTCAACGCTCTTGGCCTTTTCTTTTCAAGGTTTACCTTCCGATTGAGAGCATCAACAACAACATTTGCTTTACCAGGGTGGTAAAGTATCTCACAGTCGTAGTCCTTGAGTAACTCTAACCAGCGTCGTTGCCTCGTGTTCAATTCCTTCTGATTAAAGAGATATTAGAGACTCTTATGATCAGTGAAAAGTTTACACATTGTGCCATAAAGATAATGCCTCCATATCTTTAGGGCGAATACTACCGCAGCCAACTCCAAATCGTGAGTGGGGTAGTTCTTTTCATGTTCCTTCAATTGCCTTGATGCATACGCTATCACTTTATCCCTTTGGGTCAGAACACAACCTAACCCAACTCCAGATGCATCGCTATAAACCGCGAAGTCATCAACTCCTTCAGGCAATGAAAGAATCGGTGCTTCACACAATCTCTTCTTCAACTTCTCAAAGGCTTCCTTATGCTTCTCATTCCAAGCATAAGTAGCTCCTTTGTGGGTCAAAGTTGTTAATGGAGTAGTAATCGAAGAAAAGCCTTGGATAAACCTTCGGTAATATCCAGCTAATCCTAAAAAGCTTCGAATCTCCGTAGGACTTTTTGGTTGTTCCCACTTCATTACAGCTTCAATCTTTGTTGGTTCGACCATTATTCCTTCTTGGTTAACCACATGACCTAAAAATTGGACTTCTTGAATCCAAAATTCACATTTGGAGAACTTTGCATACAGCTTCTCCTTTTTCAGGACTTCTAGCACTTCACGTAGATGCTTTTCATGTTCCTGCTTGCTTTTCAAATAAATCAAGATATCATCTATGAATACTATCACTGATTTATCTAAGAATGGTTTACAAACCCTATTCATCAAATCCATGAAAGCTGCTGGGGCATTGGTTAGTCCGAACGGCATAACTAAAAATTCATAGCGTCCATATCTCGTTCTAAACGCAGGCTTTTCGATATCCTGCTCTCTCACCTTTAGTTGATGGTATCCCGACCTAAGATCGATCTTCGAGAAATAGCTCGAACCCTGCAACTGGTCGAACAAGTCATCGATCCTTGGCAACGGGTACTTGCTCTTTATCGTCGCTTTGTTCAGATCTCTGTAATCGATGCACATTCTCATGCTCCCATCTTTCTTCTTTACAAATAACACACCAGGGCGATGAACTAGGTCGAATGAAACCTTTGTCCAATAACTCCTGAAGTTGTGTCATAAGTTCTTTCATTTCGGTTGGCGCTAATCGATAAGGTGCTTTTGCTATCGGCGTCGTTCCTGGTAACAAGTCGATACGAAATTCTACTTGTCAATCAGGGGGCAATCCGGGAAGATCTTTGGGAAAGACTTCTGGATAATCACACACCACCGGAATATTCTGCACCTCCTTCTTTTCCATCTTAGCATCGATCACGAACACTAGATATGATGTACATCCCTTGGCCAAACACTTTCTGGCTTTCATTAGGGAAATGATTCCAGAATTTACTCTGCGTTTGTCTCCATACACCATAAACGACTCTTTCCCTGGCGGGTTTACTTTTACTATCTTCTTTCTACATAGTATTTCTGCATCATTGGCGCTAAGCCAATCCATTCCTAAGACTATGTCAAATCTATTTAACTCGATAGGAAATAATTCCTCTTGGAACTTATTCCCATCCAAGTCAATGAGGATGTTTTTCATACGATGGCTAACAGGTACAAACTTGCCACTAGCAATCTCAACTAATAAGGCATTAACTAGCCTATCTACAGGCAAAGCTAGCTTTTTACCAAATTCATTCGATATAAAGGAGTAATTGGCTCCAGAATCAAACAAAATTTGGGCAGGCAATTCGTTTACGAGAAAGGTACCTGAAGCGACATCGACTTCTTCTTTCACAGCTTCGAGTGTCATCTGGAAGGCTCTCGCCTTCGACTTTGGTGGTATATTGGGTTTTGCTGCGTCCTTCTTCTTCGGGCAGTCCCTCAAAATATGCCCTTCTTCATTGCACCCAAAACATACGTTCTTATTGAAGGTGCATTCATTGGCATAATGCCCTGGCTTTCCACATTTGTAACAAGTGACTTCCACGCTGCACTTCCCAGCATGTTTCTTCTTACACTTGTCACACCACTTGGCTTCACTTCCTCCTCCAAACTTTCTCGAACCAGTCTTCGAGAATTTGTTCTTTTTATTGGAACCTGAAGTTCCTTCAAACTTTCTCTTTTCGCCAACTTCAAACTTGCTGGCGGCTCTCCATTTTATCATATCTTTAACAGACTTGGCAGCCCAAATAGCTGCCTCCAAAGTAAGTGTCTGACGTACTGGCACCGCGTACTCCCATGGAAGTCCCTTTGCGTACCTGTCTATTTTTGCCAACTCATCTGGGACAATACGCAAAGCAAACTCCATTTTGTCTGTGAAGTTATTCGTATATTCGTCAACGGTCATACTCCCCTTCTGCAACATTAGAAATTGGTTTTCTAACTCAAGTACATTTTGGGTCGAGCAGTAATTGCGCTTGAAGTGCACTAAGAACTCTGCCCAAGTTAATTGTAGTGGCTCATTAGGGCTTAGGGTTTTCCCAAAAGTGCTCCACCAACGAGCAGCACTACCCCTAAACTGACGTACTGCAAAGGTAGTTTGTAACTTGCCTTGGCAATCACAAGTCATGATAGCCAACTCCATTTCCGAGATCCAGTCTATTACTCCGACATGATCTTCTTTTCCATTGAAGGTCGATGGCTTGCAAGTCATAAAGTCCTTATACTTGCACCCATTTCTCTCCATTCTACCCTCGTAGTTATTCCTCCCAACCACAAGCGGTTCACTATGACCAACCGATCTACTGTTGTTCCCTTCTTCAGATCGATCGTCATTTAGTTCACGTTGTTCAACAGGAACTGAAGGTTCGTCTCTATCGTTCAGCAACATTTGCCTCAATTCCTCCCTCTGTTCAGCCAACATGGCCTGAATCATAGTTCGTACTCTAGCCATGGTGATGGGTTCGGGTGCAGCTCCTACTACAGGCACCTATTCCACCACTTGAGGTTGAGGTTGTTGGTTTCTGTTTGCATTTCCAGCTCCACCCCGAGTTCTTGCCATTACAATCTATATACCAAATAAGGCAAATTTAGGTCTTTATCCTTGTTAGACATTTTAATTCCCTTATCACTCCGAAACGTTTACATGTTAGTTCTAACTTCGTATTCATACGCTTAGAATCCTACACACATAAGGTTTCCACATCCGGTCGGCAACAGACCCTAGATCCGAACAAATAGTGGCACACATGGCAAACACATAGCATTTAGCACATAAGGGCATTTTAGGAATCTTCACTAAAATAAACTAGTGCTCGTGTCTAAAATATGGTAGACACTCATCTCACAATCATCACTTAGCATTCTAAGTTCAAGTCTAGAAATTCTACAATTTCTTAGTTCGCTTAAACTAATGCTCTGATACCAACTGGGACATCCCCTAATTTCTCGGCCAGAAAAGACCTATTTAATTTATGCTTTTTAAAATAAAATCAGAGAAATCTTTTTAAAAGATGTTGCGGAATTGGTCCCCAAACAACATATGATAAAAGTTTATCAAAATCCTTCATTAAGAAGGAATATATATTTTCCATATATATCAAAACCTCGGGATGTCATGTTCCGATACAGATCCAAAAGCATAAACAACACATTATAAGCCTTTCGACAGTTATTTACAACTACTGGCCTATAATCCAAAAATCTCTCGTCGTCCTCCGACTATGCTCAGGGTCCACTACCTATAATCATACAAACTGAGTGGGTCTGGCTTGGGAGCCTGGTGAGTATATAGGGTTTTCAACCCACAATAATAATATACTTATTAAGTTCACCAATCAACAATAACACTGATTACTCTTTCCCATTGTCCTCACTTTACGTCCCTAAACACCTATCACAAGGGACATAGCCTAAGGATTATCATCAGGATGGACACTGCTGATAAGGGGTTTGCTCAGCCATACATGTCCTTAAGGCAACCATGAGGGGGATGGGGTACGACAATGAACATTTAATTCATCAACACCTACAAGTTGCGAACCTGCTAGTGTTCCACTGGACTGTCTAGAAAGTCTGTGGTCGTCATCTATACTCCGCTAGATGACTACAACAACAACAACAACAACAACATCAAGGCCTCTCACCTTTTAACACTCATCAACTATTTCATCTACCCATGTTCTACCCAACATATTTTGTAGATAAAAAGCATATACAGTTTAAAACTTGTATAAAACATCAATTCAACAGTCACCTCAATTAAACAATTAATATATTTACACATAACATGTATTTCAAGGTAAATACTTCATATCTATGTGTAAGTTGAAAGTAACTACACACTCACATGTTTTGATGAAAATCGGAAAGCAATTCGTTTCCTAAAACGATCGTTTCTAATAAAACCGGGAGTTTTATCGAGAAACCGGGCTCTGCAAAAGTCGGGCTTCGAAACCGAAAAGATAAATTTTTCGGGCTTCTCGGGCACTTCGTGGAGTATTCCGGGCTTTACAATCGATATCGGGGCTTTGCGGGATGTTAAGATGAAGAAAATATGAAGAAAGGGGCAAAATATGGCAATTTCTTAAAAATATCCGAGAAGGCTCGCAGCCTTCTATTTATAGGGTGAAGCTTCTGATCGGATGGCTGAGAAGTATCCAGGTGGCGAAGATCCGAAGGCTCGTAGGGGAGGGCTCGCACGTGGGCTGCGCATGGCTCGCACATGGTCTGCGCATGCGAAGGGCTCGCTGGCGGTCTGTGATTGGACCGAGGTCTAGGGTCCGAAGTAGGGGGGTTCGTGGCATGCTTCGAGGGTACGTGTCGCACCGCTATTGGACCACTTCGGATTAGGCCATGTGCTCGGATGACTCAGCAGCTCGGGCGACTCAGCAGCTCGGATGACTCAGCAGGACACGTGGCACCTTTTCAGCGAGGGTGACGAAGCAACTCGTGACTATGCAAATTTTCTCGATTTTCGCGCCAAAACTTCTAAAATCCATAACTTTCGCATACGAGCTCCGTTTTTTACGTTCTTTATATATACGCGTAGCTAAAATTACGCTCTACAACTTCCGTTTAGACTTCGTCGGCTAATTTTGACTTTAAATTTTATACTATTATTTTTAACAGACCGGGACAAGAAATCCTTTAAAAATTCATAACTTCTTCATCCGACGTCCGTTTTCGTCGGACTTTTTACCGTTGTGCTCCTAATGACGAGACCTTCAATTCTCGTTTAGGTTGTGTCGGCTAAAAATCGCTCGATCTAAAATTCGAGTTTTTTAGCTGTCTACTGCTAAACTGGAACTTCGAAAAATCATAACTTCCTCATACGAAGTCAGATTTGGGCGTTCTTTTTATCGAACTTCTCGGTTTAACGAATACTACAACTTTCGTTTAGATTAATAAGGCTAAAAAGTAGTTTATCAAAAACTCACTTTTTACGACATTCAGCACCGTGCCGGTTTTGTCGCGAAACTTCGACAGGTCATAACTTCTTCGTTATAACTCGGATTTCGGTATTCTTTATATCCCCGAAATCCTTGTTTTGACCACTACAACTTTATGTAAAGATATAGGGCTTATCTCACACTTTAATTTTGACGCTTATTTTTATTCTTAATTAATTAAACCCTAATAATTAAGCATAAAACACATAATTCACATAATATTCACATAATTCCTTTTCATTTCTTCAAAATGAGTTACAAAGGTTAACCTAGACTATCAACTCAATATAAATACCTAGGCTAGAAACACGAGTGTTACAACCAAGTCCCGAAATTAGGGTTTCCAAACCCAGACCAGACTCATCGAGTCCACCTGCCCACTCGTCGAGTTGGTCACTTAATTCGCGACACGGAACCCGCTCTGACTCGTCGAGTCCTCCTTTGACTCGATGAGTTGACCCCTTTGACTTTGGGTTTTTCTTTCTTTTCCGGGTCTTCTGGATTCTAGGTGTTACACGTTGGCATCCATCACCCACTTATTCTGGCACCACCGCTATCTACCTATTTTGGAACCATCACCACCCACATTATCGATTCAGTAAATGACACCCCAAGATTAAATACCAAAAATCAAATTTGAACATAGAAATTAAGACCACGATAAGATCAAATCCTTAAATCAAAACCTAACCAAATTCAAACCCTAAAATCGTGAATCAAAACCTAATCTAAAATCAAAACTGATTTTGGAAATCAAAACCCAAAACGCAAATAAAAGCACACATGAACACCATTTTCCTCTTTTTCTGGACGACGCCGATGAAGAACATCAAAATCCAACCCCAAATCAAGCAACATCGGAGACCCCAAATCAAGTGACATCAAAATTCAATCTACATCTAAGTATCTAGTTTCGTTTTCTTATGTCTTCAATCTCTTTTACTTCCTCTCTTCTCTCCATAGCTCCGATGAAGAACAACAAAATCCGCCCCTGAAACTAACATGAAAGAAAAAATAATTGAGGTTGTAATCTAAACCAAAATCCATAGTTCCACACATTGATTAATCAAATAAAGTGAATTAGTTGCAAACCTAAAACTAATTCATTCGAGACTGTAATCAAAATCAAACTTCATCTAATCTCTGTTTCAACGAGGATTATAATAGGGGTGGTGGTCGGAGATGGAGATGTAGGACAATGATGATTTTGAAGACAGAGGGGAACCAGTGATGATGGGTATTGATAGATGTCATTTTATACATCTTTTATGGTAGTTTTTATTACCATATTTTGTACATGCATTTGCATTTCATTTGTTTAAATAATGTTCAACTCATATCTTATATCTAAATTCCCGTACCGCTGGCATTTTTTGTGTCAATTTCAGATAATTCTAGTGGAGCAGTACTTTGGGAGTAGTTGGATGCATATTTGGAGCCTAAATGGAGTTAGAACTGAAGGAAGATTGAAACATCCCAAAAATTTCAACAATTTTAAACTTTTCAAAACGATCCTTGGTTGCTGGCTTACAGCTCCCTGAACCGTTAACATCAAGACAACACCCCCATCAACAGTTGATTCCACGAATAATCTCTAACCGCAGATCGACTATAATCCACGTGCTATCAAATACCAAAATGACAACCCATCGACATCTAGCCACTGACTCACACTATGAGTCCAAATTAGGGTAAAAGACCTTTTTACCCTTCCACAAGCTTGCCCAAAGCCAAGTCCCAACTAGACAACCAAATGCCCAAAATCCAAATATAATATCTAAGGCCCAAATATGGCTCAATTTGGAAAATTGGGGTCTATTTCCTTTCATGGCCCTTTGCCCAAGAAGGCTTAACAAAATACAACAGCCCAACAATAAAAATCCAGGTGGCCCAACATGGCCCAACACAACCCAGCCCAAACCGAAGCCCAAAACACAAAAGGTCCAAGTCTGCTGAGTACGCAGGGCGTACTCAGCTTGTACACTTAGTGTATTGCTTGGGAGGTATGTACGCGCAACATACATACATCGTACTCACCAGCCCAATGCCAACTTTCTAATTAATCACTTAATCCATTAAGATTTGGATCCAAAATCAAATCTGACTTTCCCAAGGTGGTTAATCACATAAAGTTGCCAACTTTATGTGTATGCATGGCTAAATGGGACTCTAAAGCTCAAAAGAGCTTAATACTTGACTTAATACATGCATGGTACCAAAACCACAATAAAGTTTGCACCTTTATGCCCAAGGAACCCATGATATAATTGAAGGGTTTTGAGCATTCTAACACTCCTAACTCCTAAGGTGTACATGCAACCCTAGAAACCTTGGATATATGGTTTACTAAGATACATGCAAATTTGATTTTCCAAGGTTCTTAACCTAACTAGCATGGCATGGGGAACTTTGAAACATAAAAGCTAGTAGAAGAACATACCTTTCTTGTTGCTTGGATTCCTTGAGAACCTTGTGATCCTAGCACCTCAAATGTGATGCCTCAAATGTTTCACACAACACCACAACTCTTGGAATAACTTTGAGAGAAGTACACTATCACTCAAATCAGATAGCTCTCTTGTTCTACACATAGTGTTGATTTCGGTAGCCCATGGGGTCCTTTTATAGTTGTGTCACAAGTAGGGTTACAACATGTAAACCATAATTGACATGGCTTTTCATATTCCATGATCCATGGGTTTATAACCTCCATGGAATATCCATGGAGAACCTTATGGGTTTTAGCCCAATTCAATAAACCATGGATCATTAGACCACTATAAAAGAATGGATGATTTGCACAATCAATCCCATATATTTAATTAGTCTCCTTTTGATCACCAAATTAATTCTTGATCAAAACTAATTAAATAATATTATTAATATATTAGAACTTATAATATGTTAATAAACCATAAGTGTCCTTTCTCTCATTTACTCTATCCAAGTGTTGCAATGCCATGCAACCCAAATTGACCATGCTAACCGGGTCAAGTACATTCCATAAATAGTTATGAACTTAGACACCTAATCCAACAGTCTCCCACTTGGATAAGTCTAATAACTATAACTACAAGAATGACTTCAGGAACCGATCAGCAATCGTAGCTCTTTAAAAGTCTCGCTGAACTGAGATGATGATGATACGCCATTTAAGATAAGTGATCATATATGTGACATCCCCAAAATCTCGGCCATAAAAGACTGATTTTCATTTATGCTTTTAAAATAATTTCAGAGTAAATCCTTTTGATTTGAAAGAGTTGCAGAATTTGTTCCCAAAAACAAAACATGATAAAACAATGTTTACCAAAGCATTTCATAAAAGAAATGTATTTTCATTATGTAATCAAAAGTCGGGGTGTCATGTTCCGATACAGACCAATAAGCATAAACGATAACATTACAAGTCATTCAACAAATATATACATATACAGACTTGTAAATACAACAACTTGATGGTTCATCCATCTTATGCCCTTGCTTCACTTCCTGTAATACAAACAAAACTGAGTGGGTCAGGCTTGGGAGCCTGGTGAGCATATAGGGTTTTCAACCCAGAATAAATAATTATATTTAATTTCCACCAACCAACAATAACCTAATTACCCATTCCCGTTATTCTCACTTTATGTCCCTAAAATAACTAACACAAGGGACCTAGTCTAAGAATATTTCATCGGGACGACAACACATGCTTCGGGGGTTCCTCAGCAATATAAGTCAAATAAGGCAACCATGAGGGGGATGGAGTACAACGAATGAACACCCAAGTTCATTAACACCTACAGGTGGCGAGCCTGCTAATGTTCCACATGACTGTCTAGAAAAGTCTGTGGTCGTCGTCTAAACTCCGCTAGATGACTAAATCAAACAACAACGAGGCCTCTCATCTGTTTATTACACACCAACTATCTACCCATGTTCTACCCAGCATATTAGTAGATAAAAATATACATTTTTATACATAGTTTAAAAAAACTGTATAGCATGCTTTAATCAATACATACTCCACATAACAGATGAGGCACACACACATAACACGTATTTCATAGAGAAATAATCAGATCTATAAGATAGAAGAAAGTGAATACACATTCACACATATAAACAACAATATACTTAATACACTCAAACCATACTTGTATTATTATCGTGTTTATGAAAGGTAGCATACACTCACTTGATCAGAAGATGATCGGACAACACTACGGCTTGCAGAAGTAGTATTCTTCGGCAGATTTGGAAGATCTTCACAAAAACCGGACTCCTCGCGGGCAGAGCTTCGACTCGGGAATCGCACTTCTCGGGATCTTCGGGATCTCGGGGATTGCTTCGGGGCTCGGGAATGATACCGGGGCTTTGGGGTACTTCTGGCACACAAAATGATGCAAAACAGGAGAGAGAAGAGAGAAAAAGAGCAATTGAGTCGGCTGCCCTCGCATCCTATTTATAGGAGGCTGGAGCCTCGGAGTACGCGGGGCGTACTGCCTCGGTCGTCATGGCTTATGTATCCGAAGTAACTTGAGTGCGAGGCGGTGCATGCATCGGGGTACGCTGGGCGTACCTCGGATCAGATCGGTGACTCCTCTTCGAATAATGCCGGCTTTTATAATTAAATTTAAATATTAATTATTTAATAAACTTCGGAAATTTATATCTTGTTCATACGAACTCCGTTTTCGACGTTCTTTATATCCACGCGAAGGTGAGACTACGCTCTACAACTTTCGTTTAGACTTCGTCGGCTAATTTTAACTTTATTTTTATTATTTATTTTTAATAGGCCGGGACAGAAAAACTTCGTTATAAATTCATAACTTTTTCGTTTGACGTCCGTTCTCGCCTAACTTTTCATTGCTTCGATACCAACAACGAGATCTTCGATTCTCGTTTAGATTACTTCGGCTAAAAACTGCTCGATCTCAAATCGAGTATATCAGGCTGCATATCGCTAAGTCGAAACTTCAATCAATCATAACTTCCTCATACGAAGTCAGATTTGGGCGTTCTATATATATATTTGGAAACCTCGTTTCAACTACTACACCATTATCCAAAGATATCAAGTTTATTTTACACTGAAATCTTGACGCTTATTTTTATTCTTAATTAATCAAACCACATAATTAAGCAATTAAGCACAAAACACATAATACTAAAACAATACACTCTTATTATTTCAAAACGGGTTACAAAGGTTAACCTAGACTATTACATTGCTAAAAATGGCAAGCCCGGAAACACAGGCGTTACAATATAATCCTCTATTCTAGATATAAACCGGACAAATACATGGAACAATGTCTTACTTATTGTCCAGCAGTCTGTTTCCCGATTTCCGATTTGTTTAACATAGAACCTAATCGAACACATCAATTTAGTTCTGACCGGGCCCGGTATATAGGTCAACACAAAATCATCGAGGGGTCCAGATATCGCTTCTAATCCAAGAAGGAACAGATAAACTTCGACTCATATGCTTGTTCTGCTACTTGTTGAATCATACACAAAGGCACGTTTTATAACATTGAGTTACTAATGCGTTTTCGTGAAATCAATGTATAACCAACTCATAGTCAACAACTCATATCTCTAGGTTTGAAGACTTATATTATATTACCGTCTCATGATCACTCGAGATAAATTCCATGAAGTGATACAAGTGAGCGTGGGTTGAATCCAATACTCAGAACTTACGAGCACTCATGAGTGTTGTAGCAACTCTTGTTATGCCCAACACCTTAGACATCTACAAGTCAACTTCATGATAGTCTTGATTCATATCTACTTCCAACATATGAACGACTGTGGAGAATTTGAATAATATGATATACCATAATATAATTATTCTGGAAGTCAAAACATGCAAAATGAAATGATAGTAAACGATTGACAGAAGATAGCAACACTTTACTTATAAATAAACAACAATTTTTATTTGTCATCAAATGTCAATGACACTTTACAAATTTCAAAGCTATCTGATTTCTAAAACTAATATCATCCTTCAGCCCTATGCGCCTCGCATGCTGAAGATGCTTAACCCTACCCAGTCCCTTCGTGAGGGGATCTGCTGGATTCTCATCCGATGATACCCTCTTTGCAACGAGGTGTCCTTCTTCTATTCGATGTCTGATGAAATGGTATTTTCTATCGATGTGTCTGGATCTTCCGTGATCCTTTGGTTCCTTGGCTAAGGCAACTGCACTTTCACTATCACAGAAAATCTCCATAGGATCCTTTATAGCTGGTACAACTCCAAGGACTCCAACGAAGTTATTTAACCATATAGCCTCGTTTGTTGCCTCTCTTGCCGCTATGTACTCTTATTCGCAAGTTGAATCAGCCACTATCTCCTGCTTGGAACTTTTCCAAGTAATTGCTCCTCTGTTTAAGGTAAAGACCCAGCCTCACTGAGAGCGAAAATTATCCCTATCAGTCTGGAAGCAAGCATCACTATACCCTACTACTCTCAAGTCATCACTTCCACCGAGGGTAAGGACCCAGTCCTTAGTCCTCCACAGGTACTTGAGAATGTTCTTTACCGCAGTCCAGTGAGCCTTGTCAGGGTTCCCCAAATATCTGCTGACCATGCTCAACGCAAAGGCCACATCAGGACGAGTACAAGTCATAGCATACATGATCGAGCCTACAACGGAAGCATACGGTACTTGACGCATCTCTGCTATCTCATCCTATGTACTCGGGCTCTGAATCTTACTCAATCTGGAGTTACTATGGATCGGTAACTCTCCTTTCTTGGAACTCTGCATGTCGAACCTATTCAACACCTTATCCAAGTAAGTACTATGACTAAGTCCAATTAGCCGCTTACTCATGTCTCTCAGAATCCTTATCCCTAGGATAGAGTGAGCTTCTCCAAGGTCCTTCATAGCGAAACACTTCCCAAGCCAGGACTTCACTTCCTGCAGAGTTGGGATGTCATTTCCTATGAGTAGTATGTCATTGACATACAATACCAAAAAGCTAGCTATACTCCCACTAGCCTTGACATATACACAAGATTCATCTTCGCTCCTTGAAAACCCAAACTCTTTGACTTTCTCATCGAAACAAAGATTCCATCTGCGAGGTGCTTGTTTCAATCCATAGATGGATTTCTCAATCTTACACACTCTATTAGGGTACTCTGTATTGACAAAACCCTTTGGCTTACTCATGTAAACATCCCCAGCCAACCTTCCATTAAGGAAAGCAGTTTTGACATCCATTTTCTATATTTCATAATCATGAAATGCAACAATGGCTAACACAACCCTAATAGACTTAATCTTTGCTACTGGTGAAAAGGTCTCATCATAATCAACTCCCGGAGTTTGAGAAAATCCCTTTGCAACCAGTCGTGCCTTATAAGTGTGTACATTACCATCCATGTCGGTCTTCTTCTTGAAGATCCATTTGCACCTGACTGTCTTACGACCTGTTACATTGTCAACCAAGTTCCAAACTTGATTGTCACACATGGACTGTATCTCGTTGCCATAAACTCTTTCCATTTAGCAGCCTCAGGGCCTGCCATGGCTTCCGTGTAGTTGTTAGGTTCATCCATACTTACCAGTGTGCTATCACTGATAAGTGTATCACCTTCCGCAGTAATATGGAAACCATAGTAATGCTCAGGTGCATTCCAAACTCTCGTGGAACGCCTCAAAGATACAGACTTGTCAGTCGGATCAATAGGAGTTTCCTCCTCAGGTTGATAGCTAGGGTTTGAGGTTCCTTCACCCCTTGACTCTTGAATTTCTTCAAGGTCAATTTTCCTCCCACTGTTTTCCTTGGCTTATGAACTCTCTCTCGTGAAAGACCCCTCTCATTGCTACAAAGACCACATTATCACTGGGTCTGTGGAAGAGATAACCAAAGGATTTTTGTGGGTAGCCGATGAAAATACACCTCTCATTTCGAGGTCCGAGCTAATCGTGAGTCTCGCGCCTCATGAAATTCTTGCAACCCTAAATCTTGATGTGGTCCAGATTGGGAACTTTTCCAGTCCACATCTCGTGAGGTGTTTTAACAACCTTTTTGGTAGGGACTAGATTAAGAATATGGGTGGAAGTCTCTAAGGCATACCCCCCAAAATGCGATTGGTAGCAAAGCTCGACTCATCATGGAGCAAACCATATCCAACAAGGTTCGATTACGCCTCTCAACCACACCATTAAGTTGTGGTGTCCTGAGAGGTGGCAATTGTGAGACAATCCCACATTACTTAAGATAGTCAAGGAACTTTGTACTAAGATACTCACCACCTCGATCAGAATGAAGCATCTTAATGTTCCTGCCCAACTGATTCTCCACTTCATGTTTAAACTCCTTGAAATTTTTACAGGTTTCTGACTTATGTTTGATTGAGTAGACATATCCATATCTGCTATGATCATTAGTAAAAGTCACATAGAAGCGGTTAGCATCCCTTGTGTCCGTTCTGACGGGTCAACACAAATCAGTATGTATGAGGTCCAACAAACCCTCACCTCTAGCACAAGTATCAGTAAAGGGTGACTTTTTTATTTTCCCAAGTAAACAAGATTCACAACTATCATCCGACTTTAGGTCAAATGACTCTAAGACTCCATCCTTTTGGAGTTGGCCTATGTGCTTCTTGCTTACATGTCCAAGATGACAATGCCATAAAGATGCTTTATCCAAGTTAGTGGAAGAATCAATACACAACACATTATTTCCTAGGTTATTAACAACCGACACAGTTTCATACACACCATCACAAGGTAATGCTTTAAAATAAAGAACATTATTAAAGAAAGCATTAATACCACCACATTCATTATCAAACAAAAAGGTAAACCCTTGTTTGTACAAACCATGAAAGGAAATAATATTTCTTACCATTTCAGAAGAGTAACAACATTTATTCAAATCTAATGTTAACCCATTACTTAGCAACAAAGAATAAACTCCAATCTTGGTGACAGGTGAAGCCTTCCTATTCCCCATGATTAACTTTATCTTCCCATGTGTTAGGCATGTCAAACCCAACAAATAATAGGGGTACGATGTACTCCTAAGAACACTACTATGTTGCACTAAAGGATAGTACAAGGCAAGTAGGGTCGATCCACAGAGACACGGGATAAAAGTCTATACCTTTTTGCACAAGGTACTTTGGTCACAAAAGGGGGGAGTTTTTAGTGCAATGATTAAACAAACAAATTGAAAGCACAAATAAGCAACTAAACGAATGAATTAATTTCAAATTTGGTAAAGACTCCAACTTCATGAATGACAACTGAGCAATGTGATTCAAAGATGACACAATATTTGTTCATTTTTATCTAAGTTGGTACTTGAAAGTGTCAACAAGCTCTAAAACTTCCCTTTCACCGCATTAATTAACAAAAAAAAGCTCTTTGATTAATCCTAACCTTACTAATCTAATCTAAACAAGCTCTTAGAATTAGATTACAAGATTGCATTAAGCTCTACGTGAAAGTTCCCAACAACACCTAATGCTCCTCACAAGCTCGGGAGTGTAAAAGTGTATGAATAAGCTTTACACTAGATTTATTCAAAGGAATTCAATTTAGTGTTTGTTACTTGTTCAATTTCACAAAACAATTAGGGATTTTGTAAAAGAGATAACTGGAATGACCTAACCCTAATTGAAATGGCCAATGAGAATCACAATTAGAATCAAACATTCAATTGAAGTAAAATCAAATTCATTACAAAGAAATTGAAAACAAAAATCATGTCATATGATTGAAATCAGTGCCAAGAATTCAAAAACATGAAATTGGAGAAAAAAAGGTTCTAGCCACACATGGCTAGAACAAGATCACAAGTCTAAAAGATGAAATTAAGTGCAATTACAACTTACAAATACTAGAAATAACGTTTCCGAATGATTAACGATTAAACACTTGCAAAAGTTTTTGAAATCCCCTCTCAAAATATGCTCTGCTATGCTCCACTATCCCCCAAAATGAACCAATTACCTGACATATGAAAAATAGGAAAAACTGCCAAAAGGCAGTTTTTAAGTTGAACACTGCCCGTGTTAAAATAGAGTAAATCAACACGGGTCGTGTTGATTGAAAATATATCCATCAATCCTCGATTCCAGCTCTAAAGTACGATACTCAAAAGTGCACAGCTGGCCGAACACACCCTGTGTCCAAATAGGCAAAAGAGACACGAGTCGTGTTTAATGAAGTCAACATGTCTTGATCTGGTCAAACACGCTGTTGTTAGCTTTGTAGTGTAATCCAACACGCCCCGTGTTTCTCTCTGTGTGCTGATCCGAACTTGATATTCTCAATTCTTCCGTTCTTCGCCCGATCATCCTGCAATCTTCACCAATGCTTCCCGGCACCTCCAAAAGCGTGCTCCAACCTCCGGTTTACCTGAAAGAGACATGAAAGTGTGAAAATAAGGTCATTCTAGAGACTAACATGAATATGATAATAATGCAAGAATAACGAATTATAACTAAGCAAAATACATGCATAAAAGGTAGTAAAAGTTGTGCAAAAAGGTGCACAAAATGCACCTAACACCATGCTCCACATTCTCATTCTTCTTAGTCCCTGCAAATCAGAACATATGTGAATACCACAACCAGTATCAAGGACCCAAGAATTAGAATGGGGTGAGTTATTACAAAATATAGTGTAAATACCTGCATGGTTGGGTTTCACTTTCCCATCCTTAACATCTTGTAGGTACTTTGGGCAGTTTCGCTTCCAGTGAGACTTTTCATGGAAATAGAAGCATTCAACCTCTTTAGGGTTGGTAGAAGGAGTGACAGAACCTCTTTTGGTTCCACTCGAAGAGGATCCATCAAGGGAATTTCCTTTTGTACCCTTCGGAGGGCTCTTCCTCTTCTTCCCTTTACCTTGCCCGATTGCCAAGACAGGGGTCGCGGTAGGAGTAGGAGTGGTAACAACCGATTTACTTTTAAGACCACTTTCGGCAGTCTTCAAAAGTCCTTGAAGTTTGTTGAGTGTAACTTCCTCCTTTTTCATGTGCTATGTCATTCAGAATTGATCATAACAAGAAGGTAAGGAGTGCAAAATGATGTCAGTTTCCAACTCCTCGGGAAACTTCACATTCAATTTCAGCAAACGGTCCACAAATCTTTGCATTTTCAGCATGTGGCCCGTGATGGGTTCACCATCCTTCATTCGGGTTGTTATCATGGAGAAGATGATTTCATACCTCTCTTGACAACCAGTTTGATGGTAGCGGTCCATCAAGTCCTGGTGCATCTCGAAACGGTAATAGTCCCCATAGGACTTTTGGAGCTCGGCTGTCATCATGGCCAACATGATACATGCCAGTTTAGTGGTATCTCTATCATGAGTTCGTAATTCATCGATCTCCTCAGGAGTAGCAGACGACTCATCAAGTTCCTTAAGCTCCTTGTCGAGGACATATTCCTTGTCCTCGTAATGAGTGACCATCCTGATGTTCCGGATCCAATCCATCAAGTTGGAACCATCAAAGATGACTCTTTCACAAAGGTTCATGAGAGAGAAGGAGCCGGTAGGGTTTGAGCTAGAAGCAACATTGTTGGAAGACATCTGAAAATAAAGAAAGACAAGTTTAGATTAGATATAAAGATAGTCCTTAATAAGACACCTAAATGTAATAATAAGGCAAGGACCAAACACAATATTTTATAACTTAGAAGAGGAATGTCATAATCCAAGCTATAAAATATTTGAAGGTAGGTGAATGACGATTCACCAATTTCCACCATGAAAAACGAAATGTATTACTACCTCCGTCCCAAATTGATAGTCCACTTTTGACTTGTGAAGTCTTTTTCTTCAACTTTGACCTTAAATATTTTTGTGTTTAATAGATAATGATTGATACAAAATATTTATTTTAAATGTTTTTTCATTGTTATAAGTTTTATCAAGTAATATATAACACAAATAAAAATATTTAAGGTCAAAGTTGAAGAAAAAAGACTTCAAAAGTCAAAAGTGGACTATCAATTTGGGACGGAGGGAGTATTAGGTTTTAATTGGTTTTGAAAATCCTAGATTCTTTTGAGATTCATTGAACTTTTTAATGGCATCTTTCAATCTCGAATGTGCCCTTCAAGTTTTGTGACTGGGATACCGAGGATCACAGAACAAGGTGTGAATTAACCATGCAAATTACTTGGTACTCTTAATGTTTATCATCTAACCGATGTATCGGTTAACCAAACGCGCTCCACCGATCTATGATAAACCTTAAGACACCCTTTTCCTACCTTGTTAAGTCCAGGTTAGTGTGTCGGTTAACCACACACGCTCTACTAACGACTTAAGCAAAGTTCAAAGTGTAATTTCATGGGTTAGCATAATATTCACAGTTTCCTAAAGTAACTAAGATTGAGAATTTATAAAACATTTAGTTAATTTATAACCATCATACTTTTAATGAGGATTAAAGTCATTGTCCTACTTGTTCAGCTAACGACCCTCCACCAGTCAAGGAAGCGGTGGGTGAGAGTGGACACCCATTAAGCTGCCATTTTATAGGCAGCAACCTTATACCCCCCCTTATAGATCGGCTTCGTGAATGAGGCCTACTAACGGTAAAACGACTTGATCTTATATATATATATATATATATATATATATATATATATATATATATATATATATATATATATAGGCAGCAACCTTATACCCCCCTTATAGACCGGCTTCAGTAATTTGCATCAAGTATCAAGAAAACAAGCCTAGGCTCTGATACCACTAAAGGGTTTTGAGCATTCTAACACTCCTAAGGTGTACATGCAACCCTATAAACCTTGGATCTATTTTTTACTAAGATACATGCAAATTTGATTTTCCAAGGTTCTTAACCTAACTGGCATGGCATGGGGAACTTTGAAACATAAAAGCTAGTAGAAGAACATGTAACATCCTGAGTTCGGGTATGTTAATTTAATTATTTATTTATTGTTTTATTGAGGAACTCGACGAGTTGATGCCTCAACTCGTCGAGTAGAGTCTGATTTATTGACGCGTTTTCGCGAGCGGACTCGACGAGTCGGGGACCTGACTCGCCGAGTCGGTGCTGATTAGGAAAACCCTAATCCCCGGGTTTGGAGCCTATTTAAAAGCCCTTATGGCCTTCATTTGCGGACACCTTGTTCCAGAGAAACCCTAGAGAGAGTGAGGAAGGCTTGAGTGCAAGAGAGGGCTTATAATCTTCATTTTTGGGGTGATTTTGCTAGAGTAAGAAGAGAGGATCCATATAGAACGTGAAGGGAGCTTGGATTGGAGCTAATCATCTTGAGATATTGTCTTTGGAGGTATAATTCTTTCCATTTCACGTTCATATGGTGGATTTCATAGTTTTAGGGTTTTTCCCTCATAATTTTTTTGAGACCTAGTGAGTATGAGGTCCCCTTGGTATGAATAACATCAGATCTGGACCATGAGAGGTCCCTAGAGCCATTATCTTCCAGCTTTTTGCAAGCAAATAAGGAATTGGGGACTAGGTTGCCATTTCTAGTGTTATTTCTCCATTTGAGGCTTGATATGGGTTGCATGCATGTAAAGGTTGCACCATTACGTGACTTTTGAGTGTTTAAGGGTTAGATCTATGATCTGGTTAAGCATATCTGACCTCAGGAGGTTGTTTGAGCAAGTCCATGGAGGAAACTCGTCGAGTCCATATGTAGACTCAACGAGTCGGACCGGGTTGCCCCGGGGTCTGACTCCAGTGGTGACCCGGTGAGTTGAGGGGTGAATCAGTGAGTCGAGTGAGGCTTAGAAATGGAAGAGTTTGTGGGGACGATGGGACTCTCCAAGTCGTCGTATGCACTTGGCGTGTATGGTCAAAATGGACAGTTGACTTTTGGTTGACTTTTAGGGTTTGTCAACAAATGGGCCTTTGGGCCTGTAGAGGGGTAGAATGGTCTTTTACCCTTCTAGGGATTTGCATGAGAGAATATCCAATTTATGAAGAGACATTTATTTAGTGTAATTTTTTATTGTGACAAGGCGGAGGCTAGGGCAGTATTCTGAAATCGAGATTTTACCGAGATTCCCGAGGTAAGTATTCTCACTATACTTTACCTAGAGTGGTAATCAGAGCTATGTGATAGTGTATCTTGTATGCTATTTATGTGTTGTGATCTCTATGTGATATGTGATATGCATGATTCAGAGTTTACAGAGTTAGGACCAGTGGGTCCATAGTGTTATGGGACCAAGAGGGTCCCACAGAGATATTCGACCAGAGGGTCATCAGGGTTACAGCCTTGAGTGACTGATATGTGTTATGTGGTATTTTGGGGAACTCACTAAGCATTTATGCTTACAGAGTTTTGTGTATGTGTTTCAGGTACCAGTGATGATCGCGGGAAGGCGCCGGCATGATCTGTACACACTCATGGAGCTTTTGTTTATATGATTCTGGGATATGTCTTACTATGATGACACTGGATACATTATGTTTAATATTATTTTATGAATGAAAGTATGATTTAAATTGTGAAAAAAATTATTTGAAAATTTTGGGTGTTACAAGTTTGTATCAGAGCCTTGGTTTGAGGGATTCGGGTGCACCTTCGGGCATATCTGAACTCAAACTCAGTATTTGAGAGATTTTCAAATAAAAATCACAAAAATTTTCTCAAAGAGTAAAAGTTTTGAAAAGAGTAAAGCAGAGCAGTGTGTACGATCAGCCAGCGCCCGAACGGTGATTTTCCCAAAATTCCCTTATATTATGTGTTATGCGATATGAGATAATATGTTATGCATGCTAGAGTAGGCTAGGTATTCTTACTAGGACTAAAGTGGCATGATTTGTGATGCCTTAGCCTAGGGGTTTTGCTGCTAGGAGATGCTTGAGAGTGAATAGATAGCAACATGGAGCTATGAGAGATCTGCTGGAGAGTAGACTATGCATAGTGAGAGTAGAGTACATAGGATTTTGAATCCAAGGAGGACTTGGGCTGAATACTGATGCGGTGTGGACGGTAGTATTGGGCCAGTACTACTGAAGACACCAGATCAGTGCGCAGCCCAAGTAAGAATCCTTAAGGTACCAGGGATCGAGTAGGAATGGGATATCGAGTGTGTGTACGCTCGAGCGAGTCTCTGATATTTTTGTGTTGTATTTAAAAGAGACGTCATGGTTAGGACACACCACACACCTGAGAGCAGTGGTATCAGTGACGAGGAGATCTGTAGGTTGATTCATGAGGAGGTGGTTGCTGCCATCCACGCACAGATTCCAGAGATGTTCGGGTCTATTAAGACCACGCTGATTGAGACTTTTGATGAGAGATATGCAGCGGTTACTAAGGCTGCAACCGCTGCAGCTACCGCAGCTGTTGCTGCTGCCAGACCTCAGGGTGATGATGCATTGTTGTTCCGAGAGTTCAGCAACACGAAGCCACCAGAGTTTGATGGGACGCAGGATCCAATTGTTGCGATGAGATGGGTTTCTGATATTGAGGGTTGATTCTATACGTGTTCGTGTCTGGAGCATCTGAGGGTTCAGTTCGCGTTGAACCAGATTCGCTTGGGAGCGAAGGACTGGTGGAAGTTTCTTACAGCGCACTATTCGCCTGCTGATCTTGCTGCGGTGACCTAGGAGAGGTTCACCGCCATGTTTCGCGATGAGTATGTTCCACCGGTGGAGAGGGAGCGATTGGCCCAGGAGTTTCTGACCCTCAACCAGGGTAGTGAGTCTGTTACCGTGATCACCAGGATGTTCCATGAGAGGGCAATGTTCTGCCCTGAGCATGTGTCTACCGAGCAGGCACGTATGAGTCGGTATTTGAGTATTCTGAGGAGGGACATACGAGAGTTTGTGGCGAACTCGTCGTACCGGACATTTTTCGAGCTCCAGGCAAATGCTCGGAAGAGGGAGATAGAGCTGGAGACTCATGCTAGAGAGGAGGCGGAGTCTCAAGGGAGGGATCGGCGGCCAGCTCAGTCCCAGCCGGCAGCCAAGCGGGCCAAGCCCGCCGATTCGAGATCAGGGAACCAGAAGGGCCGCACTTATGGCAAGTGCGGCAAGGGTCATTAGGGGGTTTGTATAGCAGGGTCTTGCTACAAGTGTGGCAAGGAGGGGCACATGGCAAGGACTGCCCCAAGGGGTTTGAGTCTGTTTTCACTGCAACCAGACCGGACACCAGAAGGCCGAGTGTTCGCAGTTGCGGGGGTCAGCCCAAGGAGCATCGTAGGGATCTACCCCTACTGCTGTTTGAGCTACCGAGAGTTGGCCAGTGAAGGCCGAGGCGCCAAAGGCTTGCGAGAGAGCCTTCCAGTTGACAGCGGAGGAGGTCCGCGCAGCGCCAGATGTTGTGGCTGGTATGTATTCTTTCATATGTTTATTTTGAGTTTGTGGTGTTATGCTTATATTATGATATGCGTAGGTACATTTCTTGTGAGTTCTGTACCTGCGTCGGTGTTATTTGACTCGGGTGCGAGTCGGTCTTTTGTGTCGTTAGCCTTCAGTCAGCACATCAGTATTCGTCGAGAGGCGTTGAGTTGACCTTTGCGAGTTTCCATCGCTGACAAGAGAGCAGTGTATGCCACTGATGTGATTCGAGGATGTGTACTCGAGATCTTCGGCGTTGAGTTTCCGATTGATTTGGTCCCGATTGCTATGGGAGATGTCTGTGTCATCGTGGGCATGGATTGGTTGAGCAGATTTGGAGCGGTTATCGACTGCGAGCGGTAGCTGGTGACCATATCAGAACCTAGTGGGAGAGTTCTTATGGTTTATGGCGAGGGCACCCGTTCTGGGTCAGCATTTTGTTCAGCCGCTAGAGCGAGGTAGAGTCTACAGCAGGGCTGTAGTGGGTTTGTGGCTTATGTGGTGGATACGAGAGTAGGTGCAGAGAGACCGAGGTCGGTTGATGAGGTCCCGATAGTGCGTAAGTTCTTGGATGTTTTCCCCGAGGAGTTGTCGGGTGTGCCTCCCGAGAGGCAAGTGGAGTTCTGTATCGATTTGGTTCCGGGGGCAGCACCTATCGCCAAGGCGCCCTATCGCCTTGCGCCTCCAGAGATGCAAGAGTTATCCTCCCAGCTTCAGGAGCTGCTGGGAAAGGGGTTTATACGGCCGAGTAGCTCACCGTGGGGAGCACCAGTCCTTTTTGTCAAGAAGAAGGATGGTTCACACCGGATGTGCATTGATTACCGGGAGTTGAACAAGCTGACGGTCAAGAACCGTTACCCCTTACCGAGGATCGACAATTTATTCGATCAGTTGTAGGGAGCGTCTTGGTTTTCCAAGATTGATTTGAGGTCTGGATATCATCAGATGAGGGTGCGTGATGAGGATATCCAGAAGACAATGTTAAAGACTCGTTACGGGCATTACGAGTTCGTGGTGATGCCTTTTGGGCTCACCAATGCACCGGCATCATTCATGGATCTCATGAACAGGGTGTGTAGGCCGATGTTGGATCGTTCGGTGATCGTGCTCATTGATGATATATTGGTGTATTCGAGATCCAGAGAGCAGCATGAGGAGCATTTGAGGGAGATCCTCGGAGTTCTGAGATCGGAGAGACTTTACGCCAAATTCTCCAAATGCGATTTCTGGTTATGAGAGATCCAGTTTCTAGGACACCTCGTCAACCAGAATGGGATATTGGTCGATCTGGCCAAGATTGAGGCGGTGATGAGTTGGGAGGTGCCGAGATCCCCTTTGGAGATCAGGAGTTTCCTGGCGTTGGCCGATTATTATCGGAGATTCATCCAGGATTTCTCCTGGATTGTTGTTCCTCTCACCAGACTGACCCGGAAGGGCGTGACTTTCAGTTGGGGCCCGGAGTAGCAGGCCTCATTCAAGACACTTTGCCAGAGATTGTGCAAAGCCCCAGTGTTAGCCCTTCCAGAGGGAATGGAGGACTTTGTGGTATATTGTGACGCGTCGATGTCGGGACTGGGTGCGGTGCTGATGCAGAGAGGGCATGTGATAGCATACGCATCGAGGCCATGAGATCAGAGAACCGCAAGCGAGAGCGGGTGATCGAACAGATATCTGAGTTCATTGCCGATAGCCGGGGGCTTATGACCTTCCAGGGCCAGATTTGGGTATCATTTGAGGGCGGGGCACGTGCCATTTTGATGGAGGAGGCGCACAGGTTGAGGTTTTCGATCCATCCCGGGGCCACTAAGATGTACTTGGACCTGAAGAGAGACTATTGGTGGCCCTGTATGAAGAGGGATGTGGCGTGGTTTGTAGAGAAGTGGTTGACCTGTCGCATGATTAAGGCCGAGCACCAGTGTCCACATGGCATGTTGCCTCCACTTGAGGTTCCCCAGTGGAAGTGGGAACATATTTCCATGGATTTTATCACCAAATTGCCGAGGACTGCGAGAGGTGTCGATGCAATTTGGGAGATCGTTGACCGGCTGGCAAAGAGCGCTTATTTTCTAGCTATCAGTGAGAGCTCTTCCGCAGATAGGCTGGCAGAGGTGTATGTGAGAGAGGTGGTATTGCAGCATGGTGTACCAATCTCGATTGTGTCAGATCGAGATGTGTGTTTCACTTCCAGGTTTTGGAATAAGTTCCATGAGGAGTTGGGTACTAGGCTGCATTTCAGTACCGCTTACCACCCACAGACGGACGGACAGAGTGAGCGGACGATTCAGACGCTCGAGGACATGCTTCGGGCATGTGTGTTGGACTTCGGAGGCAGTTGGGACACGTATCTTCCTTTGGCTGAGTTTTCTTATAACAACAGCCACCATCTGAGCATTGGTATGCCTCCCTTCGAGTTGTTGTATGGGAGGAGGTGTCGGACTCCCATCTGTTAGGGAGAGGTAGGGCAGCGAGTGATGGGTAGCACGGAGATAGTGCTTCAGATGACTGAGCAGATACAACAGGTCAAGCAGAGGTTGCTGACGGCTCAGAGTCGTCAGAAGAGCTACGCGGATAGGCTTCGCTCAGAGCTCGAGTTCCAGGTTGGTGATTTCGTTCTCCTGAATGTGTCACCTTGGAAAGGTGTGATCAGGTTCAGGAAGAGAGGCAAGTTGGGGCCTCGGTATATTGGTCCATTCAAGGTGATCGCGAGGGTAGGCAGGGTAGCGTATCGTTTGGAGTTACTTGCGGAGTTGAGTCAGATTCATGACACCTTCCACGTGTCTCAGTTGAGGAAGTGTATTGCCAATGAATCGGCGGTGGTACCGTTAGAGGATATTCAAGTGGATGCGAGCCTGAATTATGTTGAAAGGTCAATTGCGATTCAGGATCGGATAATCAAGGTTTTGAGAAACAAGGAGGTGTCCTTGGTGCAGGTTTAGTGGCAGCATCGGAAAGGGTCCGAGCTGACACGGGAACCAGAGATTGCAATGCATGAGCAGTATCCAGAGTTATTTGCAGAGCGAGACTTCGAGGGCGCAGTCTGATTCTAGTGAAGGAGAATTGTAACATCTTGAGTTCGGGTATGTTAATTTAATTATTTATTTATTGTTTTATTGAGGAACTCGACGAGTTGATGCCTCAAATCGTCGAGTAGAGTCTGATCTATTGACGCGTTTTCGCGAGCGGATTCGATGAGTTGGGGACCTGACTCAAAATTTACCCTTCCACAAGCTTGCCCAAAGCCAAGTCCCAACTAGACAACCAAATGCCCAAAATCCAAATATAATATCTAAGGCCCAAATTTGGCCCAATTTGGAAAATTGGGGCCTATTTCCTTTCATGGCCCTTTGCCCAAGAAGGCTTAACAAAATACAACAGCCCAACAATAAAAATCCAGGTGGCCCAACATGGCCCAACACAACCCAGCCCAAACCGAAGCCCAAAACACAAAAGGTCCAAGTCTGCTGAGTACGCAGGGCGTACTCAGCTTGTACACTTAGTGTATTGCTTGGGAGGCATGTACGTGCAACATACATACATCGTACTCACCAGCCCAATGCCAACTTTCCAATTAATCACTTAATCCATTAAGATTTGGATCCAAAATCAAAGCTGACTTTCCCAAGGTGGTTAATCACATAAAGTTGCCAAATTTATGTGCATGCATGGCTAAATGGGACTCTAGAGCTCAAAAGAGCTTAATACTTGACTTAATACATGCATGGTACCAAAACACCATAAAGTTTGCACCTTTATGCCCAAGGAACCCATGATATAATTGAAGGGTTTTGAGCATTCTAACACTCCTAACTCCTAAGGTGTACATGCAACCCTAGAAACCTTGGATCTATGGTTTACTAAGATACATTTCCAAGGTTCTTAACCTAATTAGCATGGCATGGGGAACTTTGAAACATAAAAGCTAGTAGAAGAACATACCTTTCTTGTTGCTTGGATTCCTTGAGAACCTTGTGAGCCTAGCACCTCAAATGTGATGCCTCAAATGTTTCACACAACACCACGACTCTTGGAATAACTTTGAGAGAAGTACACTATCACTCAAATCAGATAGCTCTCTTGTTCTACACATAGTGTTGATTTCGATAGCCCATGGGGTCCTTTTATAGTTGTGTCACAAGTAGGGTTACAACATGTAAACCCTAATTGACATGGCTTTTCATATTCCATGATCCATGGGTTTATAACCTCCATGGAATATCCATGGAGAACCTTATGGGTTTTAGCCCAATTCAATAAACCATGGATCATTAGACCACTATAAAAGAATGGATGATTTGCACAATCAACCCCATATATTTAATTAGTCTCCTTTTGATCACCAAATTAATTCAAAATTAATTCTTGATCAAAACTAATTAAATAATATTATTAATATATTAGAACTTATAATATATTAATAAACCATAAGTGTCCTTTCTCTCATTTACTCTATCCAAGTGTTGCAATGCCATGCAACCCAAATGGACCATGCTAACCGGGTCAAGTACATTCCAGAAATAGTTATGAACTTAGACACCTAATCTAACAATAACTAGATCTACAATTTCATGCTTCACAAACGACTTAGACTCCCAATCATCCACCAAAAGGGTCAAAATGACCAAAAATGAACCAAGAAGAAGATCTATGAAATGAAAAGGAAAGGTTGTGACTTTATACCTCCCAAGCTACCAAAAGGAGGTGCAAATGTTAGATCTTAAATCTTTCCTTCAAACAACAAGTCTTCAATTTTCCCCTTCTTCTTCTAGATCCACAAAACCTTCCAAAAATCTCACATGAGCTTCCAAATCACCAAACATGGGCTCGGGGGTCGAATTAGGGTTTTAGAGCATGGAGGCTGTCTTAGAAATGAACAAAATGGACTATCATAAAGCTTATATATGGCACAACACAAAAATTAGGGTTTTCCAACTTACCCTCGTACGCCCAACGTACTCCTCGTACACCCAACGTATGCCTCTCTACGCCATGCGTACTGATATCTGTAGCTGTACGCCCTGCGTACTCCCTTGGTACGCCCCGCGTACTAAGGTTCCTTCCAAAACCAAAAATACTCCGAAGGCCATAACTTCTTCGATCTAAGTCCGTTTCCGATGAACTTCTTATATCCACGGAAAGGTGAAGAGAAGCCCTACACTTCTAACAACTCACTTAAGCTTTACAACTCCCTGAACCAAAACCCAAAATTCATAAAGGTCCGAACTAACAAATTACGATTATGCCCTTGGGCTCCGAAACACCATCGAACACTCGGAAAACTTTAAACTTTGACATCCTCATCCAAAAGGGGCCAAAACCTTAATTTCCCAAGCTCCCAAGCCTTATGATAACTAATGATCAGGTCGCAGCCCCAAATAATGAAGCGATTCGAAATCGGGTGTTACAACTCTCCCCCACTTAAATTCGATTTCGTCTTCGAAATCATTCCTTATCATTCCCTACGTGGTCAACAGCCTGAGTGACACAACCACAATCTTGAACAATGAATTGCCTTCCCAAGTAAACTGAACCCAACAATATTTTCCCTTCAAAGAAGACGAACCCACAGTCCCATGCAAAAACCCAAACTACTTTATCTGAACCCTGAACTCTCGAATTGGTCTGACTCCCTGACAGACGGCCCCAAATTGAACCAATGCTAATTTCATGACACCTATCCATCAAACTATCTATTCAAATCCTGATGATAACGATTCCATGAACGATATAGGATAAAGATTTCCTCAACCACCGGACCAACATGTTGCTGCTAAGATGCTGAAACCTCATCATTTGCCCCGCCTTCACACAAGTAGAACCATCCCAGAGCACAAACACATAAGCTAAATCCTGAACCCTCGAGCTGATGCCTATGACATCCAAATTTCTTAATCCACATGTTTCCGAGCATAGATCTTGCACGGATACACTCGCGATTCCCAACGCAAGTTTCCACCAAAAACCCTCACGAAAATGGCCACTCATATGCTTCTCGCAGGCTCTTCCCTACGACTAATAAAAAAAATCTGAATATTTGAACCAAATAATCTGATTCAAATTGTCCAATTGAATAATTCATTTTTATAGAAGCATAATAAAAAAAACTGCATAGAACTCTAAAAATAATGTTGATCATGATTTATCATCACTTTTGGATTATGAAGACATGATCTAAAGATTAAAGTGATGAGTTCTTTAGGTTTCGGATTTGGGCCTCGCTTTTCCGATGCTCACATGTTATAATGTTATTACTTAACACCATAATTTTTTTAAAAAAAAAAAAACTACAAATAAAAATAATACATTTAAGTTTTGTATATATGCAATTTACTTGGTAAATTAGAATCTATGCATCGTAAACAGATGACACGACTTTAGTAATGCAAAACCAACTGTCCACCATTGGCAACAACAAATATGAAAGAATATATCCTTCTCCCAAATGTCAACGACAAAGAAGAAACGAATTGCAACCCACGTACACAACCATATCTCATACTGTCATACACGTGGGGAGGAATTTAAAAATTATTTTACGTTAGAGGTAAAAGAGGTTTCACATAATAAACCATAGAGTTGTTTACAACTACAATGAATAAATCTATATAATTTATATTAGTGATGTATCTAACATTTTTTTAAAATTCAAGATATCTCTTTAGAAATTAAATATTCTCAAAGGTCCTTGACAAACCAGAAAATAAAGGCATTTACCGTTATTATAAAATAAAAATATATAATAAAAAAAATTGGGTCATGTGCAACTGTCCACTCCTCCCCCCTCATGCTTTTAAAATGTTTTAGTAGGGGTGTCCCTCGTACTTCAAGCGGGTGCACGTAATAGAAAAAACCAAAAAAAAAAAAAAAAAAAAATTTACACTGCGTGTCGGAAATTGAGCAGTGGCCCGGGACCACAAATGCCCTACATAGGTCCACCACTGGCTTTTAATGATTATGTAAATCATGCAAAGTAGGAAAATAGTTAAATAATTACTTTGTATTTATCATTATATTAATTATGTGTACTACACGGGTTGCTTAATATAACAATTGAACTCTCAAGGTATAGGAAATTTCTAAAAGACATGAGTAGCACAACCTTGTTCTCAACACTAAGCATTTCATTCAACTTAGATTCTTTATTCATAGAAAAGGGAATCGAAACAAGACCTAGCCGATTTGGGTCTGAATCAAATGAAATACCTTATGTATTTGAAGAATAAACCATCTTAACATTCTTGAAAAACATAACCAAGGTCGAATTTGGCCGATTAAGTCGTCAACAAGACCTCAGCCGACTGCCGTCAGCACACAATGTTAGCAATCTTCCGATCACGTTGTTGTTCATGACTGGATCATAGAGATTTTGTTTTGTTTAACAAACACTATTTGAGTTTTTAGTGCAAAATTTTGAATTAGTCCACCATCTATTTGTTTGAGGGGTATTAATGATATATCGTTTAAAATGTCTTAATGATTATGTAAATCTTGTAAAGTAAAAAAATAATTACTTTGTATTTATTATTTTCTTAATTTATGTGTATCCATGTATTATATAATATGATCAATACAACTCCCATAACGTGTAGTGGATTTTTTATAATCCTGCAGTTTATATAACGTTTTGTTTGATTGAATTGAATTGAATTAAATGAACCTTTTCTTTTAGGAGAGTATAGAGCCCACGTTTCCCAAAAACATCAACATATACAATGAATAATATATGCAATCTAAGTTCATAGAACCATTCTTTACGAAATGCATGTTATATGAAGTAGAATAGAATACGTCATAGTGTTAAATTCCATTATTTTAACAAAAAGAAATTCATCGACGCAAAGCTAGTGAGATGCTAGTAAGTTAGAGGATCCACAATGCATGTAATATTATAGTTAAATAGGATGATCGTTAGGATTGAATAAGGTGCTATTTGTTTTTTCTAAAAAACAACTTCTGACCATTTATTGTTGTGCCGCACAACATTTGGCTATCGCAGTTGTTTGTTTTTCAAAAGACTTTTGACTTAAAAACTGTTGCACGTGTGCGGCGTGTCGCAACACTTGACCCTCCGCTTCAAACGTCTTCACACTTACTTTAACTTATTGCAGCAGTCTACAGAGATTAAAAAACAAACAGACTTTTTATTACAGAGGTGGTCCGCAGACTTCAGACATTTTCGCTTCTTAAAAAACAAACACCTAAGAGTTGAATGGAGTGTGTGTAGTGGCGGACCTTAGTGGGGCATTTGGGGCCCCGGACCACTGCTCAATTTCCAACACGAAGTGTAAATTTTTTTATTTTTTTTCTATTAGGTGCACTCGTTTGAAGTACGAGGGACACCCCTACTAAAACAGTATGCGTCCGCCACTGAGTGTGTGTGATTACATGGAATAGAGTTGAATGGATGAGTTAAATGATTATTGAATGATTCAATAGAAGGAATACATTGATGATTACGATTGAATGTGTGTTTAATGGGTGGTGAGTGGTGTTGTACATATGTTTAATGGATGATGTGACAATTCTATAAAGTTCAATTGATTATGGATAGTCTTACATAAATAATAGTCTAGGGTGAGCAAAAAATGTATAAACCGCAACCCCAATCAAAACTGATGATGACGTTTTCTGTTTTTCAAAAACCTAAAATTTGCGGTGCGGGACGGTTATTAGTTTTTAATAACCGTAAAAAAACCCGCACCACACCGCATATATTATATACAATTTTTTTTATTAATTATTGATATATTAACTATTAAAAATAAGACAAATTTTATGAATGAAAAAAAGATAAAAATTCTAGAAGATAAAAGTATTGATTTTTTATTATATTTAACTTTAAAAAATAGTGAAATTTGACAATTTTAATTAGTTGTTTGTGATTTAAATTAATTGTCTTATACATTATTGTTTTTTATTATCATAAGTAATATGTTTGAACTTTTAACTGCAGTTAAAAACCACACAAAATAATCGCACAAAATTCATACGGTTAATAACTGAAAAACAAAAAAACGAAACTGCACAGCAAAAATAACCGTCTAACCGTACCGTAAAAATAACTACACCAAACGGTTTCGAAAACGGATTAACTGTATTTGCGGTTAGTGATGAGCTTTTTGTCAATAACCACACGGTAACGTTCACCCCTAAATAATACAATAAATTGCAACTACTACACCGAAGATCCCGAATCAATGTTTTTACCCTCTTCAACCTTGCTTTCATTGGAGTAAAAGCTTTTATTTTATAACCTTGCCAATTAAGCCACAAAGGGAAGTTGTAAAAAATTTGCCAATGTTCTGTCTAATTATCTAATTAACGTTTTTCTTTTTTAATTATTTCGAAGGTTTATTATTTCTATTTTCTAATACATGTGGTCGTGGTGAACCATACGTAAATTCAGGAATGCGTTGGTTTTGGCTAATACCAAACTGAGAAGCAGTTCTTTTTAATAGAATAGTTACTATTTCGTATTGGTGGTTATTACATAAAAACACTATAATAAAATTTGAATTGGGTTAATTGGCTCCAAAAGCCAACCAATAATATTCCATTTGTAATTTTTTTTCTTGATTCATGCTTAATGTATTCCTTTTGAAAATTTAATATTTTTTTTGTTTTTATTAAATTTTATATATGTAGAGACATTTTATTTTGTATATATTACATGGAGTACAACATATACGTCATTAGTTGGATAAGTTCTCCAATTTTTTTATTTTTTATATGAACAACATCCATTCCAAAGTAAAGTTGAAGCATGTGGTTCTTGAATTGAATAAACTCTATTTTAAAAATATTTTATATCAAAAGATCATCTTACTATCTTCTATAATGTATATTTTCTTATATACCAGACACATCAAATTTAAAAGCCTTTAAACTAATATTAGTTTTTTTTTTCTTTGGATTTTTAACCCCAAAATTTATGACAATAATAATATTAACAAGTTCAACGAAAGACATACATAATTTGGCATTCGATGTATGCCATAAGTTTTAAATATCAAAATAAAAGGCCCCAATGCTAAAGTAAACAAAATTTAGTGTCCATAAGTTAAAACATAATGGAATCTCTATATGACACCACCATTTACGATATTATCCATTATAGGTACATAACTCTCATATATATATATATATATATATATATATATATATATATATATATATATATATATATATATATATATATATATATATATATATATATATATATATATACCAAAAAATATGAATAAAATTTTGTTTTTAAGTTCATTCAATTCATATGATACTAATATCAAATAGTCGAAAGGGTATCATAGCAACATGTTATCAAAGTACAAATTCTCAAAATCTCTAAATGTGGAAACCATAGGGTGATCTGGTGCGATCAGGTCGGGTCATTCCCCTTCGAAATGAAAGTACCTGAAACATAAACTAAAAACTGTAAGCACAAAGTTTACCGAGTTCCCCCAAAATACCACATACTAAACAAACATACAGCCAACCATATTTAGGTGCTTGTCTACCCCTTCAGTCTATTTCAACTGGATACTATCAAGCATATCTGAGTGTTTGCAATCCCCTTCAATCTATTTCAATCGGATAATGTCAAGCATATATGGGTGCTTGTAATCCCCTTGAGTCTATTTCAATCGGATACTGGGTCTATTTCACCTCCTACTACTACCATATAATATCATAACAAGAATCAAAGAGTCATCAAGCAAATACATGCATAACTGACAATTGCCATAAAGACAATCGTTACACTACATCATAAACTAGTGGTCCAACATTGGTGCCTTCGACCCACGGATACAGTGAAGGAAAACTCACCTCAGACTGAAGGTATCAAATCGCACTCAATGGATGACTTGCGAAATCCTCTCCCTAAGGCACCAACACAAAACCTAATTAGAAATGGGGCCAATACTCCAGCCTGAGGGTCCAAACCTTAATTCTTATCCTAAAAGCATAAAAGGTTGCTTAACCCTTGCCTCATTGGGCCTGCCCTACCAAGGCGCAAATCCAACTAGTCCAAAAAGCATTCCAAGCCCAACTACAAGGCCCCCTTAAGGCCAAATATGGTCAAAGAGCACTTAACATGGCCTTAAGCCCAAAACTCTCCTGCTACAACAGGTGTGCCCAATGCCCAACCTAAGCAAGAGCCCAAAAGTCTCGCAAGCCCACAGACGGCGTACGTGCGACATACATGGCTCGTACGCCCAACATACGCTGATGATCCAGAAGTTGGGGCACTGGCCCAATACGCGCAACATACTCTAGAGTATGCCTAACGTATTGGCCAATACACCAATTATTGTTCCCAAGTCTTAATCCATTCAGCTTTAACGTCCAACATATAGATCCAAGCTCATAATAGTGTCTTAAGCCATAAAGATCCAAACTTTATGCTTTTTCATTCCTTGTTGGGGTTCAAACTATGAATTAAGCCCTCTAGCCTACTTAGGTGGTCACTAACACATGCCTGGTTGAGTCTTAACCTCCAAGATAAGATTTTTATGACTCCATACACTTCCAAGAGTCCAAAAGGACAACTCAAATGGACTCGAGTAACTCATATTCCAAAGTTATGGGACCAAAAGATTTTGAAATCTACCCTAAACCTATATCTAAGCTTAGAATGATCAAGGTTCAGACTTTATACCTTCAATAGGATATAAATGGTGCAAAATTATGGATCTACAAGCTCATTCTTCTCCTTTTCTTCTTCCCAAACTTCCTTCTTCTTCAAAACCACCAAAGAACACCCAACCCTACTTCTTGAATCGAATGGCACCTTTCCAAAGTGACAGCTTTAGGAGAACCATATCCCCAACATGAAACTCTAAGTCTGATCGGCGCTTGTTGGCATAGATCTTCTGCCAACTCTGAGTTATCTAAAGTCTACTCTGAACCTGCTGAATCTGATGGGTTTTGAGCATAACATCAATCCAATGGTGCACATGTAAACCCAAAAGCTTTTGATCTAGTTTTTCTAATTGTACATGCAATAATCATCCAAAGCTCCTAAACCCTAGTTCTAGCATACTATAATCGAAATTGACATATGATTAGGGTTTAGATCTTACCTTGATTGTTATGTAGCAATAAAAATCACAATACTTCTTAATCGTGAATTCTGAAAGCTTAGTGCCCGAAGTGTTGCACCTATAATGGAGTCACAAACATCATTAGCAACAAGGATGAACAAGAGAGAGTGGAGAGGCACCAAAAACGTCAAAGATACTCTTAGGAATGCTTAGCCATGTTTGTGGGAGCCTTAGTGGTCCTTATAGTTGAGGCAACTAGGCTTTTTCAACTTGGGAACCCAAATCCAATTGCTTAGTCCTTAAGCAGCCCAAAGATCCTTCCAGAAGGCCCCTTGGATGATTTATATATGGACTCTCATATAGAATTCATCCATTGCTTCCTTATGGATCTTAAGCCCAGCTCTATAACTATCTTAAAATTACAGTATCAGTCCCATTAATTTAATTAATCTCTTTTGACCACATAATTAATTCTAAATTAATTCTTGATCAATATTAATTACACAATATGATTTCTCTTTTAATATATTATTCACATAATATATTAATAAATCATAATTAATCCTCTTTCTTCAAAATTTATCCTATCAGTTGCTATGGTGAAGGCAACCCAAAAGGACCATGCTCATAATCGGGTCAAGTACATACCAAAATAGTTATGGGCTTAGACACCTAATCCAACAGTCTCCCACTTGGATAAGTCTAATAACTATTTTGCAAGTACGACTTCAGAACCTGATTAGCAATCGTAGCTTTCAAAAGTCGCTGTCAACTCTGATCTTATCAGAAACACGTCCTTTAGATAAGGGATCATATATTCCTCCATTCTAGATATCGTATAGACATAAGACATGGATTTTTAATCATTCTCTCTGTCTATGTGTTGTTTCCCAATTTCCGATATATGATGACTGACAACAGAATACAATTGAACACATCAACTTAGTCCAGGCATGGCGAAGCGCTTAGGGTGTCATCACTAAATCATCGAGGGGCCAACATATATCGCTTTTATCCCTCTTAGGGTAAAAGGAAGGGATAAACTTCGACTTAAATGCTTGCTTGTACCTACTCATCAAACCACAAACAACAATATGTTTTATAACACCAAGTTACTGGTGCATTTACATATTATCAATGTGCAACCGACTTGTAAATTACAACTCACATCTCTCGGTTTCAAGAATATATGATATTATCATCTCACTAATTACCGTGATAAAATCCATGAAGTGATTCAAGTGAGCGTGGGTTTAATCCAATACTCAAATCTTATTTCAGGAGCACTCATGAACATTGCAGCATACTTTTGCTATGTCTAAAACGCTTTAGACAATCTAAAGTCGGATTCATGACATTCTTACCTCATTACCTACTTCTAAAGTATGATCGACTGTGGACGGTTTGAATAACCTAGTTATTTTGGAAGTCAAAACATGCAAAGTGAAACACAAGAATAATACTAATCCTATATGCCCCAACACTTTTGAGTATAAATAAAACACCTTTATTTAATCGTCATATTGATTACTCATTATTCATTGTATAATGTTTCAGATAATCAACTTATTACTTGAATTATAAGAACAGTTGTCCCATGCTCCAAGCATGCACACTATGTTTACCTATGGTCCTTACTTTGTGAAATATATCAATTGAACACATTCCCAACGATGCCCACTTCACAATTCCTAATCCTTATCATAAGTGTAAGAATACCAATTCTTGCCACTATTAGAATATGTTAGATTCTAACATTTTATGCAATGATCCCTATGTAACGCCATGACACCAAAGTCACCAAGACTCTGTCAATGATATTACATAGTGCTCTATTGGAGATTGTTACAAGGAAATTACATAGATATGAAGTCTCACATTCAAAGTACATTCCTTTAAACATCCTTTTTGCATAAAAGTTTTTATTCTAAACACAGATTCTTAACGTCTAACTCCCAATATGGAAACATTTCCACATTTTCCATATGAAAACTCATTCTAAATAGAATCCTATCTATTCATAATAATGTCAATATGGTCTATCCATTACTATACTTCCAAATGCCCACAAGAACCAACCCTTAGCGAACCTTAGATTGTCCTCGATAGTTGTTTAATTATTTTAGTCATTTCCGGTTCTAGTCCCTTTTTCCCTCTTAATGCCCTAGGCATTTAGAAAGTTTAGAACGATCGAATATTACAACATATGCAATCGATCCTATACTAGAAACATATGGAACAAGATGCATGAAAAACATGATACTTTACCAGTTTCTTGCTATAATATTGTCATATATAGAATTGCCTTATGTTGAATCTTTTCAACATACCATTCATATATGTCCTTTGACTAAATTTGATTAAAATTTCTTGATCTAAGCTTTTAGATTTGAAACGAAGTATAATATTCTCTCCCTTAATTATAGCAAAACAACCTTTCAACCCCTGCAACTTTGCAAAGTGAAACTTTTTGTTTTCTATAATTAGTATTGCTAACTTGCAACACTTAAACTAATGATCATGCTCCCACTAACATGATGATTATATCCTTGCCAGCATAACACTTATGTTCCCACTAGCTTTGACATGTATCCAGAAATCGGCTGAACTTCTAGAAAATAATACTTATTGAATTTCTTAACGAAGGTTCACATTTCTGATACGAGATGCTTTGATAAGCCTTTATCTAAGCTTCTCAAACTCATACACCTTTCTTTAGATAGCTCATATGTGTGTCTAAACAATTTTAGCACTTATAGCAATAAGTCTTAAATGTTTAAACTAATTGCCAAATCTCACAATTCGAATTATGAAGAGGGATGCCGTAGTCATAATCGAATTTGAGAATGAAAATATCACAATTGCTATCTTGTTAAAATCTCTCTTAGTGAAAGCGTTTCCTCACAATCATTTTCATGAAGTGGAGAGAAACCTTATGACACTTAGGTTTAATGGCGCATGTGTTCCTATCCATGTGAATTTGTCATAACGATAATCACAAAACAAGGTTAGTGACAAATCCAAACTCATATAGACTGAAATAGTTCAATCTTTATTTTTTGCCATCTGGCAACACAAGGGCCTACCATGTCTTCCAAGTAGTTAAGTAGATCACCCATATAGATCATTGACCTTTCATTGATCAAGTTGCTTTGCCTTATGCAGTCAAATAAGAACTCGTAGAACTCATATGCATAAGTAACTTTACTGGAATGGCATAGAAACAAAATTGTGTCAACTAGTGATTAATGATAGGTTTACTCTTGATTAGTTATTGAAACTTTTCAAGATCTTTAAGATTCCTACTAGCCTCTTGACATATAAGATTCTTTTTTCAAGAAACATTTATTGTCAAACAAATATTCAAGAGTTAGTGCGGTTTTTTATCAAGATAAACACCTCACACAATTGGTCCTAGTTGGCATTTGTCTTATCCAAGACATCACAACTTACCAATTTCGAATGTACAAGAGTAAGAAACTTTTCTACTCCACATTTGATGAGTGTTTTAAACTTACTGAAGACGTGTCACTCAATATCACAATCTTGGAGTACGATTCTAAGACTTGATTTTGGAACAAAGTATGACTCACCTTTTGATTTAACCACTTCAACAATTCTTGATTCCTTTTCTTAGCCTTACTAGTGCACTAAGATTTACTTATAGGATCAATTGTGATATGGTTTCATAATCAATGAGACGATCATAAAACATGATACTAAAGTACTCTCCCATCTTTTTCAGATTGGAGAAACTTTTATCTTTCTGCCTAATTGATTCTTCTTATTCGTTCTGCCATTCATTAAAACTTTTCAATGATTCAGAATTACACTTAATATTGTAAGCATAACCACATTTACTAGACTTTTAGTAAATAATGACGAATAATCTTATTTTTATTTTTGGTGGACTTGACCAGTGCACAACATTGCGTACCAGATCTCCTAGTCTTTCACTTAACTCACATACTTATGTGAACAAGGAATTAGTCTTAATTTCCTACGTACCAAGATTTTCATACATCACATGACTCAAATCATATGATACCAAGCTTCTGTCGAATTGAAACTTGGGCGATGGGAATCTTTCCTTACTTAGAAAATTACAACATTACCACAAATAATATAACTAAGAATCACATCCTTTTCAATATTGCTATCAATAGAAACATACAAACATCAATTTTCACAAATGCCATTGCAAGGATATATAAATACGACAAAACAAAATTTTATTTTTATTTATAAAAGTGCGGAAAAACTTGTCCTTACAATGCATTTATAAATGAAAACTGTGTTACTAAACATTTCTAAGCAATCAATCCTAACTCTTAAATAACAGCTCAAAATCCGATCTTCGAACCATGTGATTGAAATCCATTTCTTCGTGATCAGACTCAACTCACTTTTCCGTTAAGGCTCCTTTCTTTTCTTCGATCCTACAAAACATCAAAATGTAATCTTATCACATCATGTATTAAGAATCTACAAATAGGAACTTAATAGAGTTAGATAATGGATTTTACCTGAAGTAGAGTCATACATCTTGACTCTCCCATCTTCGTGATCCTTCAGGTACATATGGTAGCTTCGCATCCAATGCCCCTTCTCTTGGCAGTGGAAACAAATGGACTATTTTGGAACAGCACATGGGGCAATCTTAGATTCAGCCTTTCTCTTTACCATCGGGTCAAACGGTTTGACCATGACCGATCCCTTTCCATTGGGAAGAGAAGACTTTTCCGTACTTCCTATGTTGCCATTGCCAATGTACTTTTCCGTACTTCCTATGTTGCCATTGCCAATGTCCATGGAGGTTTGGGAGGTTGATCTACCAGTCAAATTTGCTTTACCAGTACGCCAAATCATTGCTGATTCAGCTGCAATTAGCAAATAGGTAAGATCAATGAGGGTTACGTCGTAGTCTACCATATAGTACTCTCTAATAAACTCACTATATGAGTCAAAAAGTGATTGAAGAACCAAGTCAACAGCTAGCTTCCTTGAGACTTGGACACCCAACATACCCAACTTGTCAATATGTGACTTCTTCTCCAAGACGTGAGCACATATAGAATTTCAATCTTAGTGTTTGATTGACAATAGGGCTTGAGTGACCTTGAACTTTTCAAGTCTTCAAACACGTGGGTTAGGGAGAGTTATTGGAGGAGGTGGAGGAAGTGAAGTATGATTTCCATTTCCACGATCCAATCGTGGAACATCATCTTCATGTGGAAAGCTTTTTCCAAATGATTCAGGAAGACCATAGTTGTTAGATTTTGACATCTACAAAATGGGATAAATTCAAGTTAGTTGATTTAATCTTTAATATAACACCCAAATTAAATATGAAGGCTAGGACCCAACACAATATTCTACAACTCGGAAGAGGGATGCCATAACCCAGCTACAGGATATTTGAAGGTAGGTAAATGATGAGTTACCAATTTCCACCATGAAAAACGAAAAAGAAGTTAGGTTTTAGATGAATTGAAACTCCTAAATCTTTTGAGATTCATTGAACTTTTCAATGGCATGTTTAATCTTGATTATGCCCTTCCAGTTTGTGACTGGGATGCCGAGGTGCACAAACAATATATGAATAACCATGCAAATATATTTGGTAACCTCAATGTCACTATCACCTAATCAATATGTCGGTTAACCACACATGCTCTATTGATCTTTGACACATATCGAGTCACCCTCTGCTATCCTTGCCAACCCCAAATTAGTGTATCGGTTAACCACACACGCTTCATTAACGTCTCGGCAAGGTGCAAAGTGTAATTTCATGGGTTAGCATCAAATTCACACTTTTCCTAAGTAACTAAGATTTTGGAATTTATAAAAGGTTTAGTTACTTGTATTACATTATACTTATAATGGAAGGTTGTGTCCTATCCTACCCATTCGGCTAACGACCCTTCACTAGTTAAGAGTGCGGTGGGTAAGAGTGGATACCCATTCAATCGCCATTTTATAGGCAATTTCCTTAAACACCCCTTAGAGACTAGCTTCGTGAATGAGACCTACTAACGGTAAGACTGAATCTTTACCCATACATATATAATATTAGACTTTTAATTTTATATAGTATAAGGGTGTATTTTACGCTTTTAAAATACTAAGTGGTTTAATCTAATAAATTATACCTTTAATTTTATTAAATATAAACCATTACATTATGGATTTATTAACTCTCTTTTAATTACACACTTAATTAATTTAATAAAACCATAAGGGTATAATTTGAACTTTTTCAAAATAATAAGGTTTTAGAATTTAATATTTCAAAATTAAGACCTTTTAATTAAATTTTAAATTCCAAAACTTTAGGACAAGTTTTGAAACTTTTAAAAACCTTCTAGATCAAATTACAAATAATTCAATTAATCAAATTATTGGTGATTATCTAAATTTGACCTAATTCAATTTCCTTACAAGATAATTCAAATCAAAACTACAAATAATTAATTTTTAACTTATAAAACAAGTAATTATCTTAATTTTGATAATTATCTACTATTTAGATTAGGATAATCAATACCATAATGAAAAAATCGGATTTTATCTGTTAAAAACATTTTTGGTAATTATCCCAAGCCAAAATAGGTCAAAATCCCGAAAAAACTGGCATCTGACCCTCCGACTCGTCGAGCCAACTTTGGACTCATCGAGTTGCAGTGAACTCGGCGAGTCCAGGCATCAGAATCAATTTTTCACGACTTTCAGCTTTGAATGATCAAACATAACATCAAATAAAATAGATAAACAACATAGGCACTGATACCACTGATGGGTTTTGTGCATAACATCAATCATATGGTGCACATGCAAACCCAAAAGCTTTGGATCTAGTTTTTCTAATTGTACATGCAATAATCATCCAAAGCACATAAACCCTAGTTCTCGCATACTATAATCGAAATTGACATATGATTAGGGTTTAGATCTTAACTTGATTGTTATGTAGCAATAAAAATCACAATACTGGAGAAAAACAATTTATGATTAGGGTTTAGATCTTAACTTGATTGTTTAAGTACAACTTACCATCCATAGACAGGTGGCCAAAGTGAAAGAATGATTCAAAGACTAGAGTATATATTATGAACATACGTCATCTTGCTGGATAGAGGCTGGAGAAAAACAATTTATGGTGCTTGAAATTATCCTTTAGACCGCCGAAAAATTAAATATAATAAGAGAAATAATGCTAGTAGCCCAAAACTGTAAGAAAAGTTATACGTATAAAAAGTGACAACCGATGACTTTTGAATTCAAATACCACTTTTTGCTCAAAGTATCTCCATGGAAGGGACTTATCAAAATTGAAAAACATAGAAAGTTGAGTCCACAATTCTTTGGACCATTCAAAGTGCTTCAGAGAATTGGGAACCAAGCATACAAGTTGGAGTTGCCAGCTGAGCTGGAAGGTATTCATAACACCTTTCATGTTTGTTACTTAAGAAAGTTCTTGGGAAAAGAACCCAATATGATTCCACTTTCAGAATTAAGAGTCAATGAAAACAAAAGATTAATCGAAGAACCTAAAGAAATTATTGACCGTAAAAAAAAGAAGTTGCGACACAAGATGATTGACTTAGTGTTTGTGCGATGGAAACATACAGCAAGTCCAAACCTTACTTGGGAAAAATTTAACACGAAAAGTCACTATCCACATCTACTCGCTGATATATGATTCTTGGACGGAATCATCCTAAGTGGGAGGCAATTATAACACCCGTATTTTTCGCTAGGCATTTCATAGAAGAATCATTATTTTCATTGGTTGATTGTGTTAATTTTCTTTAGAATAAATGAATAATAATTCTTCAAAAATTATATGTGATTTTATAAAGGTTATTTATATATACATTATGTACATGAAGTTTGGACAAATGTTATGGGTATAAAATATATGTATAAAAGAATATTTTAAAACTAAATAATTTGTGTTAAATAAACTTATATAATTAATAGAGTATTTGAAATAAATAATCTATAGGAAAGTTGTAGTAATCGTGATTACAAACCCATGAGTATAAAGAACGTGAAAAACTGACGTCATGTGTAACGTCCCAAAAATACAATCTAAAATTTTGCAATCATTAATGAAGCCATAATTATCATGCATCATATAAAAACCATGAGTCGTGTATCTCGGAAATATCATAAACATCTGTCAATATATCAAAAACATATGTCAAAACATCAGAGTAAATCATCCCAGGCTAAACTCTATGGTGTGTGCCATGCATACATCCTGAGCTCTTCCCCTTACTAGCGGAAGTACCTGAAACCAAAACTGAAAACTGTAAGCATGAAGCTTAGTGAGTCTCCCCAAACTACCACATACCATACACATAACATATAACATGCAACTAGGAGATAGAGGCCTCACCCACACTCAAGGAGATATGGGCCCCCACCCACACTCGACTGACTATAAGATACTGGCCTCTCCCACACTTAAATACCAATGAGATACGGGCCTCGCACACACTCAGTTGGCTAGGAGGTATGGGCCTCGCCCACGCTCCTCTATCCGGAGGATACGTGCCCCCACCCACACCTCGCTAACTAAACATACATACAAGTATCACGCAGACAACAAGTATACTATAATCTACCAATTCATAATCATACTCAAATAATGCTAAGATACGGGCCCTGCCCACACTTAGCTACTAATCATAAACGAGTCTAAGATACGGGCTTGCCCACACTTAGCTACTAATCATAAACAAGTCTAAGATACGGGCCCTGCCCACACTTAGCTACTAATCATCATACATACTCTACAAGGGCCGACATTGGTGCCTTTGACCCATTCCTACTGAAGGAAACTCACCTCGTAAGCTAACTCTGAAGTCTCGCATGAGGAATCTCTAACGGCTGCTCCACGATTCCCCAGCTATCATTATTACAATAACACTTAGTCAAAAACTGATAATCCTTCTTAGGGTAAAATGACCATTTTACCCTTGGTCAAATTCAACATTATGGTCAAAGTTAACGTTCTGGGTTGACTTAACTCGACGAGTTGATCCATCTGATGGGATTTTTATACTACAACATCCTATGGTGCACATACAACCCTAAATACCTTGGATCTATGTTTTCACTAATTATACATGCAATGATGTTTCCAAGGTATTAAGCCTATAACTAGCATGCAATTTTCATATACCATACAAGATACTAGTTAGGGTAACATACCTTGTGTGTAGCTTGAAGTCTTGATGTATTTGGCCTTAAGATCTTAACCCCAATAGTGTAGAAACCTCAAATGAAGTCACAACACATCATGAACAAGGTGGAACTTGAGAGAAAATTCCTTCCACACCAAAAACACCTCCATGAACTCCAAGTACAAGTCCTTACGTTTTTGGTCATGAAATAACATATTTATATGTTGGATTCCAAGGGTCATGGGTATAACCCAAATCCATACCCATGGGTGTTATGATCCATGGTTCATGTGGCCCAACACTTTATGTATCCATACATAAACTTGGTCCAACATGGATCATAAGCCCAATACATATAAATATAACTAATTACCATATATAGTCCCCATAGATTTAAATTAGTCTCCTTTGATCACTACATTAATTCCAAATTAATTTTTGATCAATACTAATTAGGACGTATGATTTCATATTAATATATTATAACTTATAATATATTAGTAAATCATATATAACCTTCTCTCAAGAGTCCATCCTAACAAACTGTCCTGATGATATCCAACCCAAATGGACCATGCTGCTCTAGGGTCGAGTACATACCAATAATAGATATGGTCTTAGACATCTAATACAACAGTCTCCCACTTGGATAAGTCTAAAACTATTATCGCAAGTATGACTCCAAAACCCGGCTAGCAATCGTAGCTCTTAAAAGTCGTTGTCTAACTCTGACCTACTCAATGACGTGGCCATTAGATAAGGGATCATATATTCCTCCATTCTAGATATCATATGGACTGAGACATGAATTATAATCTTTCTCTCCATCTATCTGTTGTTTCCCAATTTTCGATTTATGATGACTGACTAATTGAACAAATCAAATCAGTCCAGGCCCGTCCGAGCACTTACGTTTGTCATCACTAAATCATCAAGGGGCCCACAGATATTGCTTTTATCCCTCCAAGGGTAAAAGGAATGGATAAACTTCAACCCAAATTCTCTCTTGTACTTACTCATCAAATCACACACAACAATATGTTTTGTAACAACCAAGTTACTGGTTGCGTTTACATATGTCAATGTGCAACCAACTCACAACTACAACTTGCACGTCTCCGTTTGAAGAATATAAGATATTATCGTCTCATGATCACTCATGATAAAATCCATGAAGTGATTCAAATGATCGTGGGTTTAATCCAATACTCGAATCTCATTCTAGGAGCACTCATGAATGTTGCAAAAACTATTGTTATGTCTAAACATTTTAGACATCTACAAGCCCAATTCATGACACTCTTGATTCATACCTACTTCCAAAGTATGATTGACTGTGGAGAGTTTGAATAACCTAGTTATCCGGGAAGTCAAAACATGCAAAGTGAAACACAAGAATAATCGAATCCAGTATGGTCTCAGAACTTATGAATATAAATAAAACACCTTTTATTTAATCACCATATTGATTACACATTATTCATTGTATAATGTTTCGAATAATCAACTTAATATTTAAACTGAAACAATAGTCATGACATGCTCCAAGCATGCACACTATGTTTGTGCAAACAATAGTTATGCCATACTCCAAGTATGCACACTATGTTTTTCTATGATCCTTACTTTGTGAAATAGACCAATTGAACATGATTCCAATGATGCTCATTTCACAATCCCAAATCCTTACCGCAAATGTAAGAATACAAGATTCTTTGCCATTTACTGAAATTTGTTAGATTCTAAACTTATATGCATTGATCCTCTTGTAATGACTATGCACAAAAGTCACAAAGACTTGGCAACATACATTTACAAAGTATTCCAATGGAGAGCAATTCCGTGGAAACGAAGTCTCAAATTCAAAGTACATTCCTTTGAACATCCTTCTTGCATTAAGTTTTCTAATCTTACATGGATTTAATGAATAACTTCCACATATGGAAACATTTCCACATTCCCATTTTGACTATCACTTCTGAACAAGAGTTGCATCCTTTCAGAATATGTCAATATGGTCCTTCCAAAATTAACACTATACTTCCAATTGTCCATTAGCTACCAATCTTTGGTAAACCTCAGATTGTCCTCGACAATTGCTTAATCATTTTAGTCATATACAGTTCTGGTCCTTTTTCCCTCTTAATGCCCTAGGCATCTGAAAAATTCAGAACACATGGAAATATTCTAGCATATGTAATCGATCCTACACCCGAAGCATATGGGATACAATTCATAATGTCTCACATGAAGACATGATACTTGACCAGTCTTTTGCGATAATGTTTCTATTTGCCATGTTCTCACAAATCGGACTATAAAGAGGGATGCTGTAATCCTAATCGAATTTTGAGAACGCAATAAACATTTCCATATATAGAATTTCCTTATGTTGAACCATTCCAACATACCATTCATATATATGCTTGAATAAATTTGATTAAAAATCTCAATCTAAGCATTTAGAATTGGGATGGTATAACTTCCTCTCCCTTAATTATAGCAAAACAACAACTTGCAAATTGAAACTTTTGTTTTCTATAATTAACATTACTAACTTGCAACACTTTACATAATAATCATGCTTCCACTAACATAATAATTATTAGCATAACATTTATGCTCCCACTATCTTTTACATGTATCCAGAAATCAGCTGGACTTCTAGAAATCAATACATTACTGATTTTCTTACAAAAGTTTAGATTTCTGATACGAGATGATTTGATAAGAATTTATCAAAAGCATACACCTTTCCCTAGATATCTCACATGTGTGTCTAAACATTTTTTAGAACTATGAAAAGGGATGTCGTAATCATAGTCTCAATTGTTTAGACCTTTTCCATTTCTCACAAGTCCATGTTATTGTGTCGGTTAACCACACAAGCTCTACTAACGACTTTGAGAATGCAAATATCACAATTGCTATCTACTTAAAATCTACTTAGCGAAAGCGTTTCCTCACCATCATTTTCATGAATTTGAGAGAAACCTTATGACACTTAGATTTTATGGTGTATGTGTTCCTATCCATGTGAATTTTTCATAACCACAAGAGGAGGTTAGTGACGAATCCAAACTCATATGGACTGAACTTGTTCAATCTTAACTTCATGCCACCTGGCAGCATAAGGACCTACCATTGCTTCCAAGTAGTTATGCAAACAACTAAGAACTCATAGAACTCACATGCATAGTCAACTTTAACTGGAATGGGCACAGAAACAAGAATATGTCAACACGATGGGCTATAAACCTCAAGTCGTGTGCTAGTGATAAACAACAGGTTTTATTCTTGATTAGTTCTTAAAAAATTTCAAGATCTTTAAGACTCTCACTGACCTCTTGACATATAATATTCTCTTGTCAAGAACCATTCCTTGTCAAACCAAATATTCAAGAGTTAGTGTAGATTCTTATCAAGACAAACACTTCACACAATTGGCCTTAGTTGGTCTTTGTTTTATCCAAAACATCACAACTTACCAATTTCAAATGTACAAGAGTAAGAAAACATTTTACTCTACATTTGACAGGTGTTATAAGCCTTCTTAAGATTATGTCACTCAAGTTACAATCTTGGAGTATTACTCTAAGACTCAAATTTGGAACGAAGTATGATTCATCTTTTGATTTAACCATTTCAACAATTCACGATTCCTCTTCTCAATCATATGAATGCACTAAGATGTCATTAGAAGATCAATTGTGATATGGTTTCATAATCACTAAGATAATCATAAAACACGATACTAAAGTACTCTCCCATCTTTTCAGATTGGAGAACTTTTATCTTTCTGCCTAATTTGATTCTTCTTATTCGTCCTGCCATACATTGAAACTTTTCCAATGTTTCAGAATTATACTTAAACTTGTAAGCAGAACCATATTTACTAAACTTTAGTAAATCATGAAGAATAACCTTATCGTTCTTTGTGGTGGACCTGATCAGCGCACAACCAAGTTTACCCAATTTCCTAGTTCTTCACTCGACTCACATATACATGTGAACAAGGAATTAGTCTTAATTTTACAAAGATGAAAACTCTCATTCATCATACAATACAAGTTGCATGATTCCAAGTTTCTATCCAACTGAAACTTGGGTGATGAAAGTATTTCCTTATTTGGTAAATTATGAAACTACCACAAACGAAAGAATCACATCCATTTTCCAATGTTGCTATCAATGGGATCATATAAACAACAATTTTTCACAAATTCCATTGTAAGGAAATTTAAAATAAAATCAAAACTTTTCTTTTATTTAAAACTTACGAAAAAAACTTATCCTTACAATGCAAATGCATATGAAAAACATGTTGTTATCTATTCCTAAGCAATATATCTTAACTCTTAAGTAGCAGCTCAAAATTCTAATCTTTAGATCATGGGATTGAAATCCATCTCTTCACGATCAGGATTAGCTTACTCTTCCTTTAAGCTTCCTTTCTTCGATTCTACAAAACATCAAAATGTGAACTAGTCACATCATGTAATAAGAATCTCCAAATAGGAACTTAATAGAGTCAAATAATGGACTTTACCTGAAGCATAGTCAAGTTTTGTCTTTTACCATTCTAGTGAACTTATAGGTACATAGGGCAGCTTCGCAACCAATGCCCCTTCCTTTGGCAATAGAAACATATGGACTCTTTGGAAATGGTACATGGGACTATCTCAGACTTAGCCTTTCTCTTTACCATTTGGTCAACCGGGTTGACTATGGCCGATCCATTTCCATTGGGAAGAGAAGACTTTTCTGGACTTCCAATGTTTCTATTGTCAATGTCCATGAAAGTTTGGGATGTAGATCTGTCAATCAAATTTGCTTTACAAATGCCCTAAGTCATTGTTGATTCAACAGCAAGAAGCAAATAGATAAGATCAATATGGTTCATGTCGTGATTTGTCATCAGGGAGTGACTGAAGAACCAACTCAACAGTCAGCTACCTCGAGACTTCGACACCCAACTCTCCCAGTCTGTCAATATGTAACTTCATCTCCAAGATGTAAGCACATATAGGCTTTTCTGACCAATAGAGATTGAGTGACCTTGAACTTTTAAAGAACTTGTGGGTTAGGGAGAATAATTGGAGGAGGTGGAGGAAGAGAAGTATGATTTCCATGATCCATTTGCAGGACGCCATCTTCATTTGAAAGCTTGTTCCAAGGGAATTGGGAAGACCATAGTTGTCTGAACCAGACATCTAAAATGGGAGAAATTCAAGTTAGTTGATTTAAGTCCTTAATATAAAACCCAATCTGAAATATTAAGGCTAGGACCCAATACAATATTTTATAACTTGGAAGAGGGATGTCGTAATCCAAGCTATAAAATATTTGAAGGTAGGTGAATGACGATTCACCAACTTCCACCAAGAAAACCTAATAGGGGATTGGGTTTTAATTGGATTGAAACTCCTAGATCTTTTGAGATTCATTGAACTTTTCAATGACATGTTTAAATCTCGGTTGTGCCCTCTCAAGTTTGTGACTAGGATGCCGAGGATCATAAACAAGGTGTGAATAACTATGCAAATTAACTTGTTACCCTTAATTTTTTATCACGTAATCGATGTGCCGGTTAACCACACGTGTCACACCCCAAAACCGGAACGACGAAAACGTTCAGGGGCGGAGGACGTCATGTATAGTATCACAAACCAGAATAATAGTAAACAAGCAAACAACATCATCCATTACATTAATAATGTATTTTAATACAAGAGTGTTCTGTACAGTTTACAAGACACCAAAATATGAATCAAAATAAAAGATGAGTCTTGAAAGTGCTCCATCTTCTAAAAAACTGGCCTCGGTACCTGTCTACTGATGACCCGAGAATATAAGGTATTTTGAAAGAGTTTATTAGCTTTAAAGCTGGCGAGTTCATAAGCATTTTAGTGTCATTTTTTGTATGAAAATGTTTGTAAGCGTTTGAATTTATGAGTTTGTAAATGTTTGTAGTAATTGTTTGTATCTCCTAGAAAATCCTATATTTTCTACTAATAGTAGCCTTCTACCAAGGCATCAAATGTATTGTATGTTTGTTCATTGTAAAAGTGAGTATTCCTCTCAAGTGTGACTATTATTAATAAAATATAGTTTGTACATTACTGTTTATGTGAAGATCACAAGGTAAATGTAATGGGGAAAATAATGAAGTACTGTAGTTTTATGTTATAGTGACTACTGTTGTACTAATTACCTTAATCCATATGCTAATTAAGGTATAGTGTGATATAATTGTAACCACACTTGATCGACCTAGTAAAACACGACGCACGAAGATGTCGAAATGGTAGGACATTCATCACCCGAAGACCTACAGGTCCCACTATAGCTAGCAGCAAGGTGTAGGACGGTTATTCATATATAGATCTATACATGAATCTATGATCTCCCTTCAGAAGACTCTCGTTACAAGACGAGCCATGACAGATGCCATGCCCCAAAGTAGTGCCTCACATTTATGTTATAGTGTGTATGTATTGTATGTACTCGTGTATTGTATGTCCTCCCTGATTCTGATCATAGTGTGTTCTGTTGTATAGTATATAGTGTGTATGAATAGTATGTACTAGTGTATGATCTCTCTGTATAGTGTATAGTATGCTCTCTCTGCATAGTGTATAGTATGTATCGACTCATGTATGAACTGACTCTTTGTATGTTTCATTGTACTAGAAATTAGTAAGTAGTATATCCCTAAACTATACCTATTATAGTTTACTAGAACTGTTGTTTGAATGACTTGGCAAGTTTATACACCTTTGCTACCCATAGGTGTTGGAACTGAAGTAAAAGCTTTATATCCATACATATTTATATAATATATAACTAAGGATCAAGCGACACTCGGACAAACAATAGAGTACTCTAAGTCCACAACCAAACAAGGAACATGAATTAAAGCGAGTTATCAGTCCTAAGTCCTTCAAACCTTATTTATATAACTATATATGTGTTATACATGGTTTTAACAATATATAAGTTTGAAAAACTGTAATAGAAAGTTTTGATACATAGTGAATTTGATAAAGAGTTTAACATGTAAAAGGATTTGATAAGCAGTTTGAAGTCATTAGTTTGATAAAACAGTTAAAAGCATAGTAAATCCATTGTTTGATAGTTATTAATCACATGTGATTGATATAATAACTATAAGTTTCAACTTGTATTCCCCCCCCCCCCCCCATAAAATCATTTAAATCATTTGAGGTTGATTAAGGGTTATGAACTCACGTGTAGTGAGTACATTGGATGAACAAGTGGTATTGGATGCTAAATGTCAAGTGAAGACTTGAGCACACACAGATCCTATTAACATATAATGATACACATATGTATCTAATTAGTGGTTTAACAACTAATTAACAAGTATAGGCACCCTAAAACATGGAAAACACTTTGATTCAAGTGTTATAAGTAATAAAAGGGTTACACCTAAGGGTTGTATGGCTTTACGTTGGAGTTAATGGCCCATGGTAATTACCACATGAGTTTATGGCCCAAGGACCATTTCTCCATGAGTTTACGGTCGTAAACTCGTGGTATTTTTTTACTATTTCAAAGTTTAAGGTCCTTAGTTCAAGTTGGAAGTGTTCTAGACTTGGTCCCAAGGCTTTGGAAAGAATTAAGGCTCATTTGCACCCTTTTAATAGAGTTTACGACCCAAGGAGATTGCCCTGGCCGTAAACTCCCATTTGATCTTGATTTCTTGATGTTTTCTAGGTGTAAACTAGTTGATTCAAGTATATAACAAGCTAAGACAAGAGTAGTTACAATATAGAAGCTTGTAAGGGTGTTTAAGGCTCAAGAACGCCAGTGTGTGTTCTTGGTGAAATGAAGAACACTTGAAGATCTATCAAATGAAGAGATTTCATGGATGAAATCATGTATAGACACTAGATATTGAAGTATATCAACTAATCAAGGAAAGAATCACTTACAAAGTTGAAGATCTAGTGAAAACTCGGATGATACTTGAGAGGGAATGAGTTTCTAGGCTTGAAAGTGGTAAAAATGACTAAAAATGACTAAGTGTCATATTTATACCCTAGAGTTTACGGCCGTAAACTCCATTTTGTGGCCGTAAACTCCAAACTCTTGGAGTTTTGAGACTTAAGTGTTGCACATTTAACTCTAGAGTATACTTCCTATAATTACCTCTAATGCATTTAAGATTAAAACACCCAAACTGACTCCAAAAGTGCTAAAAGTTAGCAGAACTAAGTTTGACTTTGATTGAATGCGGGGTTTCTTATAAGATAGAAACTTCAAGTTGTCATAACACGCGTTCCACCAATATATGATAAACATTAAGTTACCCTTTTCCACTCTTACTAGAACATGTTAGTGTGTCGATTAACCACACACGCTCCACTAATGACTTGGTAAGGTACAAAGTGTAATTTCATGGGTTAGCACCATATTCATATTTTCCTAAAGTAACTAAGATTGGGAATTTAATAAAGTTTAGTTACTTTATATTTATCATTATACTTTTAATGAAAGGAGAATTAATGTCCTGTCAAACTCGTTCGGCTAACGACCCTCCGCCAGTCAAGGAAGCGGTGGGTGAGAGTGCACACCCATTAAACTGTCATTTTATAGGCAGAAACTTACACCCTCCCCCCTTATAGACCGACTTCGTGTATTAGGCCTACTAACAGTAAGACTTAGTTACTCTTATACATATATATAAATATTAAACCTATAATATTATAATAGTATAAGGGTTGAATTTTAAACTTTTAAAATTCTAGGGTTTGGAAAGTTTTGAACAATTCAAAAAACTTTTAGAATCTATAACATATGAGTTTAATATGAATTTTAATGATAAGACTCTTGAAAATCCATAACTTGAGGACAAGTTATGGATGTCATAAAACAATTTATGGGAAAAAACTCTTCAAATACATAACTCATGACTTTTAAGGACTCATTAACAAGAAAGACTCTTGGTTTTCCATAACTTGAGGACAAGTTATGGAATCCATTAAAGGCCATTTAGATCATCTAATAAACAAAAAAACATGTCAAGAAAAACTATGATCTATATTAAACTCATGAACAAGACAATTCAAATCAAACAATTTTCATGTAATTAGCCCAATCATTAAACTAATAAAAAACATGAAAATTTTGACAATTATCTTTTGAATTGAATTAGAATGATCATTATCACATCAAAAACAGGTTTATAAGTTCAAAAACAGCTTAGGGTAATGATTCTAGTCCAATTACAGCCTTAAAAGTCGAAAATATGCACTCAGGGCCTCCTACTCGTAGAGTGTATGAACCTAATCGACGAGTAGGATGATTTTACTCTTGGACTCAGCGAGTTCCCCAGTGGACTCGGCAAGTCACAGTCAAGAAAGCCAGAAATTTGATTTTTATAGCATTGCACAAGTACAATTGAAAACCAAGCCTAGGCTCTGATACCACTGATGGGATTTGTATACTACAACATCCTATGGTGTACATACAACCCTAAATATCTTGGATCTATGTTTTCACTAATTATACATGCAATGATGTTTCCAAGGTATTAAGCCTATAACTAGCATGAAATTTTCATATACCATACAAGATACTAGTTAGGGTAACATACCTTTTGTGTAGCTTGAAGTGTTGATGTATTTGGCCTTAAGAGCTTAGCCCCAACAATGTGGAATCCTCAAATGAAATCACAACACATCATGAAAAAGGTGGAACTTGAGAGAGAATTCCTTCCACACCAGAAACACCTCCATGAACTCCAAGTACAAGTCCTTACATTTTTTTTGTCATGAAATAACATATTTGTATGTTGGATTCCAAGGGTCATGGGTATAACCCAAATCCGTACCCATGGGTGTTATGATCCATGGTTCATGTGGCCCAACTCTTTATGTATCCATACATAAACTTGGTCCAACATGGATCATAAACCCAACACATATAAATATAACTAATTACCATAATTAGTCCCCATAGATTTAAATTAGTCTCCTTTGATCACTAAATTAATTCCAAATTTATTCTAGATCAATAGTAATTAAAACATAAGATTTTATATTAATATATTATAAATTATAATATATTAATAAATCATATATAACCTTCTCTCAAGAGTCCATCCTAACAAATTGTTTTGATGATATGCAACCCAAATGGACCATGCTAATCTCGGGTCGACTACATACCAATAATAGTTATGGGCTTAGACATCTAATCCAACACCATCAACTCGCCGAGTTCTATAAATCAGAACCCTTAAATCACAATCCAACTTTTCTAGTCATCCCCTTGACTCGTCGAGTTTCTTGGCTAATCATAGTCGCAATTAAGCGAGTCAACTCGTCCAGTCATTCTCAGACTCATCGAGTTCTACCATATTCAGCATCGGGACAACTCGCCTCAACTCGTCGAGTTTCTCTATGAACTCGACGAGTTCCTCGGTCTGTTTGGTCCATCTTAATGGATTAATCCCCTATACTTCATATATAAGTTTCTTGTTTCTCACACACACTGAAAACGTCCTTTTAAGTGTAAAGTTTCCAACTTTACCCGTTAATACCCTCATTTAACGAGTTTTGGCTCAAATCATAATTCCCTAGAACATAGGTCTTGGTCCACAAGTCATCTATACTCCAAACTAGAGCATATAAATAGAGATCTAGGCCTTAGACATCATTTAAACACGTAAAGCTTTTGCCTTTTCCTCCAAGCATGGCCTTTTGGGGATTAAAAAGCCAAGATGACATCTTAGAGCTTACATGGGGGCTCCAATGCCATAAAGTTTGCACCTTTATGCCATAACCATGCTTAATGATTCTAGATCTAAAGGTATCCTCACTTGGGACGTCCAAATCCCAAGGATCAAGCTTCCTGGACCAAAAACCCAATAAAGAGAAAGTAATGAGATCTAAGAAACTATTAGGCAAGTTAAAGACTTGATTACCAGAAAGAGGATGGAAGGAAGTCTCTGGATCTACTATCTTCTCCTTGAATCATTTAGCTTCTTCTTCTTCCATAAGCTTCAAGAACACACAAAGATCACTCAAAATGGCTCACAAGCTCACAAATGCATTAGGGTTTCTGAAACTAGGGTTTGGGACTTGGAGGCTGGAAATGGGGCCAGCAACTGGGGATTAGGATGCTTAAATAAGGTGCAAAACCCCAAAATTAGGGTTTCATCCTGGCAGCCCTACTCGTCGAGTCGAGGCTCTCAACTCGTCAAGTAGGTGACTTATAATCCCACGTCCATTCTGGTTTTTACTCGACGAGTTTGGGGCTCCCTGCTCGTTGAGTAGCTCTACAAAAGTGAATAAATTATAATTAAATGTGTACCAGGAACCATGCGTTACAATTCTCCCCCACTTGTCTTAGACTTCGTCCTCGAAATTTGCTGCGTAGGGAAACAACTTCATGTAGTGCTCCCTCATCTCCTCCTCGGGTTCCCAAGTCTACTCGGAACCCTTGTGATGTTGCCACTGCACCTTCACCTGCTCAACCCTCTTGTTCCTCAGCTCCTTCGTCTTCTTGTCGAGAATAGCTTATGGTCTCTCGATGTAATTCAGGCTGTCATCAACCTAAATATCCTTTATAGGCACAACCACTGAGTCATCCACTAAGCAATTCTACAACTAAGAAACATGGAAAATGTTGTGGATCTGGTTGAGCTTTGCTGGAAGATCCAAACGGTAAGCAACCCGACCTACCGAGCCAACACCTTAAACGGATCGATGTATCTGGGGCCCGGCTTGCCCACTTCCTGAACCGGATGACACCTTTCCAAGGTGACACCTTTAGGGGGACCATGTCGCCCACCTGAAACTCCAAGTCTGAACGATGCTTGTCAGCATAGCTTTTCTGCCGAATCTGAGCAGTCTGGAGCCTGCTCCGAACATGCTGGATCCTCTCAGTAGTCTTGAGTACTACCTCAGTACTCCCCATGACTCTCTGACCGACCTCGCCCCAACAGATCGGGGTCCTACACTTCCTCCCGTATAGCATCTTGAAGGGAGGTCGGTCTACGCTGACGTGGTAACTATTGTTATACTAAAATTCCGCTAACTGAAGATATGTATCTCAACTGCCACTGAAATCCAAGAAACATGTGAGTAGCATGTCCTTGAGAGTCTGTATCATCCTCTCACTTTGTCCATCCGTTTGAGGGTGGAAAGCGGTGCTGAATTGGAGACGAGTACCCTTCTCATTGTGAAACCGCTTCTAAAACCTGGAAGTGAAACGGACATCTCGGTATGACACCATCGAGACAGGCACTCCGTGATGTGCCACCACCTCGCTAGCATAGATCTCAGCTAGCTTCTCAGCCGATATACTCTCCTAGATCGGGATAAAATGAGCACTCTTGGTTAACCGATCCACGATGACCCATATCGAATCTACTCCACGTGCTGTCCTGGGAAGCTTGGTGATGAAATCCATAGTGATATCTTCGCATTTCCACACAGGAATGTCTAACGGCTGCATCTTGTCATGTGGTCGCTGGTGCTCGGCCTTGACCTTCCTGCAGGTCAAGCACCGCTTCATATACCATGCTACGTCTTGCTTCATTCAGGGCCACCAGTAATCAGGGCGAAGATAACGGTACATCTTCGTCGCCTCATGATGGATGGAGAACCTCGACTTGTGGGCCTCATCCATCAGAATTTGTCGTACTCTGCCCTAGTATAGAACCCAGACCCTCCCATGCAAGGTCAACAATCCACGACTATCTTAATCAAATGAGGCCACTTGGCCTATGATCCGCTCACACTTCCGGTGTTCCTCCTTCATACCCTCGACCTACGCCTCTCGGATCTGCTCCAACAGCGGAGTAATCACTGTCATCCTCAAACATATGTCTCGAATCCGAGCCGACACCGCCTGGAAGCTAAGAGCATCACCACCACATTGGCCTTCTCCGGGTGGTAAAGGATCTCACAGTCGTAATCCTTCACCACATCTAACCACCGACGCTGCCTCATGTTCAGATTCAGTTGATCCATGAGGTACCTCAAACTCTTTTGGTCCATGTAAACAGTACAATGAACCGCATAGAGGTAATGCCGCCAAATATTATGGGCGAAAACCATATCCCCCAACTCTAAATCATGTGTCAGATAGTTTACCTTGTGAGGATTCAATTGCCTCGAAGCGTATGCTAACACATTAACCCACTGCATCAGTATCGCACCCATGCCCGTGATCGAAGCGTCACAGTAAAACACAAAGTCATCGACTCCCTCCGGCAAAGTCAGGATCGGTGCCTCGCATAACCGTTGTCTAAGAGTCTTGAAGGCTGCCTGCTACTCAAGCCCTCAGCATAACGTCACCGACTTCTTGGTCAGTCGGGTCAAAGGAACAACGATCTTGGAGAAATCCTGGATGAATCTCCGATAACAACCCGCTAGACCAAGAAAACTCTGAATCCTAGTTGGAGACCTTGTAACCTCCCACTGCATCACAACCTTTATCTTGGACAGATCTACCAGAATAGCCTTCTGGTTGAGAAGGTGCCCTATAAACTGTACCTCGTGCAACTAGAACTCACACTTAGAGAATTCACAAAAATTCTCTCCCTCCTTAGTGTCTCCAGTACCCCCCTTAGGTGCTCCTCATGCTGCTCCTAAGACTTGGAGTAAACCAGGATGTCATTGATAAATACTATCACAGACCGGCCCAGCATCGGTCTGCACACGCGGTTCATGAGGTCCATGAACACGGATGGAGCATTGGTGAGCCCAAACGGCATCACCACAAACTCATAGTGATCATAGCGAGTCCTAAAAGCTGTCTTTTGCACATCCTCGTCTATGACTCGCATCTGGTGATAACCCAATCATAGATTAATCTTGGAGAACAAAGATGCACCATGTAGCTGGTCAAACAAATCGCCAATCCTTGGGAGGGGATAATGGCTCTTCATCATTACCTTTTTCAGATCCCGGTAGTCTATGCACATCCGATGTGACCCGTCCTTCTTCTTTACAAACAGGATCGGGGCTCCCCATGGTGAACTACTCGGTCTGATAAATCCCTTGTCTAACAACTCCTACAACTGTGTAGATAACTCCTTCATCTAGGGAGCAGTCAAATGATATGGTGGCTTGGCTATCGGAGCCGCACCAGGGACTAGGTTAATCCTGATGTCTCTCCGGAGGTATCCCAGGAAAATCCTCTGGGAATACGCTCGGGTACTCTCGCACGACCGGTACATCATTGACTATCGCCTTACCCTTATCCCGGGTATCCATGACATAGGAGACATAGCATGCGTAACCCTGCTGAAGGTAGCACCTCGCTCTCGCTGCTGAACATAGATTCGGTCCATCCTACGACCTCTCGCCCTGAATCACTAACCCTCCTCCGCTAGGACTCCGAGCCCTCACTTGCAGATGCTAGCAGTCGATCACTGCCCCTATTGGGTCTCAACCAGTACATATCCACTACAACATTATTCCCTCTCAGGGGAATAAGGACCAAATCCACGGAAAACTGCTCATCGAACAGCTGCATTGTACATCCTCGGTGAACCCTCGCAACCCTGACGGTCCTATCATCTGCTATGTTTACGTCAAGTGGGCAATCCAACTGCCCTGGAGCCCTAATGAATCGCTTGCTGAGCGCGATCGACACAAAAGATCGAGTAGCCCCCAAATCAAACAATACCAGAGCAGATATACCGTTCACAAGGAACGATCCTATAATGAAACACAGAAACATAAGCAATAATAACTATAAATAAAGAGATAAGGAGAAGATGCATACCTGTCACCACATCGGGAGATGCTCATGCCTCCTCTGTTGTCAACTGAAAGGCCCTGCTCCTCGCTACAGGCGCCTCTGCCCAACCCTGACAGCCGTTTGTAATCCTCAACGTAGCAGGAGCAGGGTGCTGCCACCTACCCTGCCGCTGCTAAACTCGGGCACTAGGACCGCTTGTGTCCCCTTTGATTGCTCTGAAAGAAAATTAGATTTGATATTGTTGTAGTGGTGGTAGTAGCTGTACAATCTCTGTTCACGTGACCAGTTCGGCCGCACTTGAAGCAACCTGATTTCCCTGCCTTGCACGTCCCCTCGTGCAACTTGCCGCATTTGCCACAACGGCCGCGGCCCTGCTGGCTTCTAGGTTTGTGTTCTGATCCCTTGGGCTTCTTGTCCGCACTCCCTAACTGAACCCTCGCGAGTTTCCTCTTCCTTTTCGTCTCCAAGTCCAACTCTCTCTCGAGTCCTAGCAATCATATCCTTTAGCGTCTTGCAGCTGGATCGGCCCACAAACTGGCGGATGTCACTCCGCAACATCTCATGATATCGGGCCTTTTTCATGTCCTTGTCCGCCACGTACTGTCGAACGAGAATGGCCCTCTCCCTGAACATGGCGGTGATCTCAGTCACTGTCTCAGTCGTCTGCTGGAGATCCTGGAACTCCCTGGCAAGTTGTTGCACCTCAATCACAGGTGCAAACTCAGCCCTGAACATGGCCGAAAAGTCACTCCAAGTCATAACATCATGAGCTGCATCATCACCAATGGCATGTCTGACCTCCTCCCACCAGTCACGTGCCCTGTCCTTCAAAAGACCGGAGGCAAGTCGAACCTTGTCCCCCTCGGGACATCGGCTCGTACGAAATGCGTTGGTGACATTAGCCAACCACCTGATGCTAGCAATGGGTTCCCGGGCCCCATGATAGTCGGGAGCTCCACAAGCTCTGAACTCCCTGAATGTCAGCGTGCGCGACCCCATCATGGCCGCCACCTCAGTGCGGAATGCACTTAGTCTCTCATCCAAAAGCTCTAGGATACCCTCCTTGATCGTACCGAAGATCACTGGAGTCTGGTCTAAAATACTACGTGTGACCTCAGACGAAATGAACTTTCTCGTCTGCTCGTTGAGCTGCTCGGCTCCAAAGCCCGAGCCTAATCCCTCACTGTCACCTGAACTGCCGACTGGCCTAGTTCGTAGCGTCACCATGCTGAAAATACACCATAAGAAACATCATTATACATATCTTAACTCGAGGGATCTCACATACTACAAGTTCCCTAGATTCATCTCCGCCTTCCTTGATTTGAGTACGGATCCTCTGCTTTCAGTAGTACGGGCCCATACTACCTTCTGCATCTATCCGTACTTTCCTCAAGAACTGCCTTGACTCCACTAAGTCCCTTCTACTACTACTGTTGTTCTCATGCAAATCACATCCTAGGCTTTCCCTAGGGTAATCACCAACCCACTTTCCATTATCAACTGAATAAGAAGTGTCTGTTATCCCCCCTAACTAACTCGCAGATACCATTACATATCACTAAGACTAGATAATTCTTCAAATGAGAGATCCTACCTACAACGGTTGGACTCAAAGAAGAGCTGCGAAATAGAGCTAGACCTAACCTTATGAAATTATTTATTCCTCGCAATATGTAATTTAACATATTCATTTACTAGTTAGTAGAAGATAGCTAGAACTCCAAAAAACACAAAGCAAGCAACATTCGAGCATTGAGTAAACATAATCAAGCATATCTTATTTAGGCCATCACTGACTAATCTATATTAGCATGCAGTTCATAAAGCTGATATACATATAACATGCACATAACGCATCCTTCCTAGACCCTTAGCCCTAATCTAGCATGAAATTCTCATAAACATATCATAACATAAACTTGTATGGGTAATTTGGGAGTACTTACCTGAGCTCGGCTGATTGCATGCGCTACACCCTTTTCTCTTTTCAAAGTTCTTTTTCTCTTTTCAAAATTCTTTTCTCTTTTCAAAATTCTTTTTATAAAAATGATTTCCTTTTGAAAAATTTTATACGAAGTCCTCAGTTTGAGTCCAGACACACCCGAGAGTGCACCCGAATCCCTCAAACCAAGGCTCTGATACCAACTTGTAATGTCCCAAAAATACAGTCTAAAAATTTCATTTTAAATCATTAATGAAACCATAATTATCATTCATCATATAAAAACCATGAGCCGTGTATCTCGAAAATATCATAAACATTTGTCAACATATCAAAATCACATGTCAAAACATCAGAGTAAATCATCCCAGGCTAAACATTGTGGTGTGTGCCATGCAGTTATCCCGGGCTCTTCCCCTTACTAGCCGAAGTACCTGAAACCAAAACTGAAAACTATAAGCACAAAGTTTAGTGAGTCTCCCCAAACTACCACATACATACACATAACATATAACATGCAGCTAGGAGATACGAGCATCACCCTCACTCAAGGAGATACGAGCCCCTGCCTACACTCGACTGACTATGAGATACGGGCCTCGCCCACACTCAGCTACCTATGAGATACGGGCCTCACCCACACTCAGCTGGATAAGAGGTATGGACCCCGCCCACACTCCTCTATCCTGAGGATACGGGCCCCCGCCCACACCCCGCTAACTAAACATACATACAAGTATCACGTAGACAACAAGTATACTATAATCTACCAATTCTAAATCATACTCAAATAATGCTAAGATACGGGCCCTGCCTATACTTAGCTAGTAATCATAAAGGAGTCTAAGATACGAGCCTTGTCCACACTTAGCTACTAATCATAAACATGTCTAAGATACGGGATCTGCCCATACTTAGCTACTAATCATCATACATACTCTACACGAACCGACATTGGTGCCTTCGACCCGTTCCTATTAAAGGAAACTCACCTCGTAAGCTAACTGTGAAGTCTCGCGTGAGGAATCTCTGACGGCTGCTCCACGACTCCCCGACTATCATTATTAAAATAACACTTTGTCAAAAACTGATAATCCCTCTTAGGGTAAAATGACCATTTTACCCCTGGTCAAAGTCAACATTTTCTGGACAAAGTCAACGTTCTAGGTTTACTCAACTCACCGAGTTGATCCATCAACTCGCCAAGTTCTATAAACCAAAACCCTAAAATCGCGATCCAACTCGTCGAGTCATCCCCTGACTCGCCGAGTTTCCTGGCTACTCATAGTCGCGATTAAGCAAGTCAACTAATCGAGTCATCCTCAGACTCGTTGAGTTCTACCATTTTCAGCATCGGAAAAACTCACCTCAACTTGTCGAGTTTCTCTATGAACTCGATGAGTTCCTCTGTCTGTTTGGGCCATCTTAACGAATTAAGCCCCTACACTTCAGATCTAAGCTTCTTGTTTCTCATATACACTGAAAACGGCCTTTTAAGGGTAAAGTTTCCAACTTTAGCTGTTAATACCCTCATTTAACGGGTTTGGCTCAAACCCTAACTCCCTAGAACTTATGTCTTGGTCCATAAGTCATCTATACTCCAAACTAAAGCATATAAACATAAATCTAGGCTTTAGACATCATTTGAACATGTAAAGCTTCTGTGTAATGCCTGTGTTTCGGGGCTAAGCATTATTAGATTATGTAATAGTCTAGGTCAACCATTGTAACCCATTTTAAAGTAATAAAGATGAATTACTTGAATATTATGTGAATTATGTGTTTTTGTGTGATTATTACTTGTTTATAATAATACAATAAATCAGGGATAAAAATAAGCATCAAAATTAAAGTGTGAGATAAACCCTATATCTTTACATAAAGTTTTAGTGGTCGAAACAAGGATTATGGATATATAAAGAACGCCGAAATCCGAGTTATAACGAAGAATTTATGACCCTTCAAAGTTTCACGGCAAAACCGGCACGACACCGGGGAGCGTAAAAAGTGAATTTATAATAGAGAAATCTTTAGCCTTAGAAATCTAAATGAAAGTTTTAGAATATGTTAAACCGAGAGCGTCCATAAAAAGAATGCCCAAATCTGACTTCGTGTGAGGAAGTTATGAATTTTCTAAAATTTGGCATAACAGTGCACGAACCGAAACTCGAATTTTAGATCTAGCGGTTTTTGGCCTACGCGACCTAAATGAGAATTGAAGATCTCATTAATAGAAAATCAATGGTAAAAATACAGGAGAAAACGGAGTCCGTATGTAGAAGTTATGAATTTTACGCAGACATTTAACATTATAATCTCCTCGTATTGTTGAATTTAAGATCGGACGAGAATTAGCCGACGGATTCAAAATAAAAGTTGTAGATCTTGTTTCTACCTAGACGTGGATATATAGAACGTCGAAAACGGAGCTCGTATGCAAAATTTATGAATTTTGAAAATCGGTTGATTTCCATCCTATGTGCGATGCCACGTGTTAGCACCAGACGAAACCTTGGAGCCTACGGAACACCACGACATGGTGAGAGGCACCATGATGTGTTGTCGCTCCAAGAGCACTATAAATAGAGGCTCGGGGCTGCCTCATTCCTCACACATTCCCCACTTCTTTCTCTCTCTAAACACTCTCTAACACCCCCCCCCCAAACCCCCTAAAAAGCCTAGGAAAACCTCCTAGCACTAGAAGAAAGCCTCGGAGAGCCCAGAGTCTCCGAGAAAAAGAGTTTTTCGGTTTGAAACTCTGCTTACACAGAGCCCGGTATTCAAGCAAACTTCCCGGTTTCGTCAACGAATATTATTTTAAGAAGCGAAGTGTTGTCTGAATCACTCCTTATCAGGTGAGTGTATAGTCACTTTCATATTACACATAGATATGAAGTATTTTATATAAATTATGTGCTATGTGTATATATATATGTTATCAGTTTACCTGAGATGTCTGTTGGATGAAAGATCTATAATTCTTTCTTTCAGATCTGAAACTTTTTCCTTCAGATCTACACTTTCTCATCTCAGATCTAAACTTTTTCTTCAAATCTAAACTGTATACTTTAAGATCTATGTTGGATGAAAGATTTGAACTTCTTTCTTTCAGATCTGAAACTTTTTCCTTCAGATATACAATTTCTCATCTCAGATCTAAACTGTATACTTTGAGATCTATGTTGGATGAAAGATCTGAACTTCTTTCCTTTAGATATGAACTATTTTTTCTTCAGATCTAGAGTGTATATGTATTTTATGCTTTGAAAGTTATGTTGGATGAAAGGTGTAAACATTGTTTTTCAAATCTGGACTGTGTATGTATTTATATATACAAATATGTTGGGTAGAACAATGGGTATATGAAATAGATGATGTGTGTTAAAATGATGAGAGGCCTCGATGTGTACGATGTTTAATATGATCCAGTCATCTAGCGGAGTATAGATGACGACCACTGACTTTTCTAGGCAGTCTAGTGGAACGCTAGCAGGCTCGCAACCTATAGGTGTTTTATTGAAGATGTACTCCATCCCCCCCCCCCCCCCCGGTGGTTGCCTTATAGACACAAATGGTTGAGGAATCCCCTTAGCAGTAGTGCCCATCCCGATGAAATTCCTTAGGATAGGACCCTTATAATGGATGCTTTAGGGACGTAAAGTAAGGATAACGGGAACAGGTAATCGGGCTAGTGATTTGATGAAAATAAATAATGAACTTATTATTGTGGGTTGAAAACCCTATATGCTCACCAGGCTCCCCAGCCTGACCCACTCAGTTTCTTGTATTACAGGTAGTGGCAAAAGCATAGTTGGATGATTTGATGAGAGATTACGGATTTGAGGCCATATAGTGTCTTGTGGCCTAAGATGTTTATTTCTTTTTAGTTTATGCTTATGGTCTGTATCGATGATTGACATCCCGAGTTTTGGTAATGCAATGAAAATACATTTCTTTAATAAATGCTTTGATAAAATTTATATCATATTTTGTTTTGGAAACAAATTCCGCAATACTTTTCTTAACAAGTTACTCTGATTTTTATTAAAAAGCATAAACGAAATCAGTCTTTTCTCACTGTAAAAATGGGGATGTCACAGTTGGCATCGGAGCATTAGTTTAAGCGAACTAGGAATTTGTAGGATTTCTAGACTTAAACTTAGAATGTTAAGCGACGATCGTGAGATGAGTGTCCACCATATTTTACACACGAGCACTAGTTTATTTTAGGAAAGATGCCTAAAATGCTTTTATGTGCTAAATGCTTTATGCTTTCCTTATGTGCTATTATTTGTTCGGGTCTATGGTTTGTTGCCTACCGGATCTGGGAACCTTATGTGTTTAGGATTCTAAGCGTACGAGTACGATATTAGAACTAGCATGTAAACGTTTCAGAGTGATAAGGGGAATTTAAACGTCTATCGTGAATAAAGATATAATGCATCTAATTTGGTGTATAGATAGAAATGGCAAAGAATCGAAGTGGAGCTGGAAGCGCAAATGAAAACATGAATCAGCAGCCTTGTCCCGAAGTGATTGAGCAGGTGCCGATAGTTGAAGTTGCACTTGAGCCAATCACAATGGCTAGAGTTCAAGCCATGATTCGGGCAATGATGGCTGAGCAAAGGGAAGAGATGAGACAATTGTTGCTGAATAACAGAAATGAACCTTCGATGCCTGTTGAGAAACCAGAACCGAATAACGGAGAGTCTGAAGAAGGGAATAACAGCGACACTGTCAGTCAGGTGGAACCCCTGGTGATCAGTAGGAACAACCATGATGAAGGAGTCGAGAGGAACGAATGCAAGTATAAGGGCTTCACGACCTGCAAGCCATTAACTTTCATAAGGAAGGAGGATCTAATTGGAGTCATGGACTGGATATCGAAGATGGAATTGACATTCATAACCTGCAAGCCATCAACCTTCATAGGGAAGGAGGATCTAATTGGAGTCATAGACTGGATATCGGAGATGGAATTGGCATTCATAACATGTGGTTGCAAAGGCAAGCTACAGACCATATTTGTAGTGCGTCAGTTTAGAGGTGGCGTTGTTCGCTGGTGGAACACTCTGAGGAAGACCCTAAGCCCCAATGAGCCACTGCAGTTGACTTGGGCAGAATTTTTGGTACACCTCAAGTGCAAGTACTGCTTAGCCAAAAATATGCTTGAGCTAGAGAACCAGTTCTTGACACTGAAAAAGGGAAACATGTCCATTTATGAATACACCAATGTCTTCACTGACAAAATAGAGTTTGCTTTGTGCATGATGCCAGACGAGCTGACAAAAGTTGATAAGTATGCAAAGGGACTTCCATGGGAGTACGATGTGCCAGTCCGCCAGGCACCTACTTTGGATGCAGCTATCTGGGCTGCCAAGTCAGTTGAGGAAATGATCAAGGGAAGAGCCGCTAGTAAGGTTGAGGTTGGAGAAAAGAGGAAGTTTGATGGGTCGTCAAAGTCTAACAAAAAGAACAAGTCTGGTTCAAAGAAATCTGGAGGAGGAAACGAAACAAAGTGGTGCGAGAAGTGTAAGAAGAAACACTCAGGGAAATGTAGCGAGGAGGTGACTTGCTACAAATGTGGAAGGACAATGCATTACGCCAACGAGTGCACATCCAACAAGAAGGTTTGCTATGGATGTAATGAGGAAGGGCACATCGCTAAGGATTGCCCGAAGAAGAAGGAGGCGGCAAGGCCCAATGTCCCACCGAAGCCAAAAGCCAGAGCTTTCCAGATGACACTCGAAGCCGCGAAGGAAGCAGCGGACGTCGCTTTAGGTACCTTTATTGTAAATGGATTGCCTGCCAATATATTGTTTGATTCTGGAGCAAATTACTCCTTTATATCACATAAATTTGGTGGAAGACTAGCATTGCCTATAGAAAAACTTGATGATGCTCTAGTTGTAGAAGTTGTTAGTGGCAAATTCATACCTGTTAGCGATTGCATTAGGAATATCGTCATCGACTTGAACGAAAATGAATTCCACAAGGAGCTGTTACCTATTGAGCTGAATGGTTTTGACATCGTACTGGGAATGGATTGGCTTAGCGCCAATGATGCCGAAATATTGTGCAAGAAGATCGTAAGAGTGAACCCGCCTGGGAAAGAGTCATTTGTGATCTATGGGGACAAACGTAGAGTGAATTCTGGAATCATTTCCCTAATGAAAGCTAGAAAATGTTTGTCCAAATGATGCACATCATACTTGGCATTTGTGATTGATGCTAAGAAAGAGAAGAAGGAGATGCAAATTATACCAGTGGTGTGTGACTATCCGAAAGTCTTTCCCGATGATCTTCCTGGATTGCCCCCTGATAGACAAGTAGAGTTTCGAATAGACTTGTTACCAGGAACAACACCAATAGCAAAAGCACCATACCGATTAGCACCGACGGAGATGAAGGAGCTTATGGCGCAACTATGGCGCAACTTCAGGAGTTGTTGGATAACGGTTTCATTAGACCTAGTTCATCACCCTGGGGAGCTCCGATGTTATTTATGAAGAAGAAAGATGGAAGCATGAGGATGTACATAGATTACAGAGAGTTGAACAAGGCAACGGTGAAGAACATGTACCAATTGTCAAGGATTGATGACCTTTTCGATCAGCTGCAATGTAGGAACCCATTTTTATAAAGAACGATGAGTGCGGAAGTAAGATATCTCGAGATTAATCGTGTTTTTGTAAGTATGAACACGAAGAACATAATATGAGTTCATGAAAAATACTAAGAACGAAGAGAGATAAAATATATTGCATGAAGAACATGGTAGGAGAGAAACTCTCCCTGGGTGGGAGAACCCACCAACTTTCTTTCTCTAGAGATTACATTGTAAGCAATGTAACTCTAACTAAGGAAAAGATAAGCTAGCTTAAAAAAATAAATGACCAACTCTCCCTTTATATAGGAGGGGGAGTATTTACACCAACAATACAAAATAAAGGGAAAATACAACATAATAAACACTCATTATTTGTGGAACATTTACATGCACCAACATTCTCTCCCTAAATGCTTACAAATGATGAGAGATACAATAAGTGATAAGAGGATATAATACAGTAATCCGACTAGCAAGTGTGGTAATAAAATGAAATCCAGTGCTAAAATGTATCTGAAACTCTGAAGTGTCTGTGAAGTCTGAAACTGGTCATGAATCTCTAACAATGAAGGTCTTCGGCTTCAAAGCACTACCAAGGAAGCAGAAAAGATAAGATCGAAATCTTCAAGCCAATCATAATCACCCGGAGAAGGAGGTCCCCATGAGCAAGTAGAAGATCCAACAAAAGAAACACTTCGGCTTCAAAAAGTCTGAAAAACATCTCGATTTCTCGAATCATAATACACCGAAATTCTTCAAAGAATAACCTGCTAAAAATGTGAAGCATCCATAAAATGTAGTCCGGATAAAGATAATCTGAGTCCAAAACCATGATCCAACAATGCCAAAAATTTGATCCAAGGATCAAAAATAAGTGTCACGTCACATCGCCAAAATAATCTTCGTCTTCAACATATCACAAATCCAAACTCGTGAAACCATAAGAACTGAACCAAATGCGAACACAAAATCATCCTGTGGTAGAGTCCGAATAATAAATAATCTGAATCGGAAAACATCGAGTAATGCCAAAATTTGATCCGTAAAGACCAAAAATAAGTTCCATATCGCATCACTAAATAAATAATCGTCTTCAGAAGTCTTCAAAAATCCAAACTCAAACAATAATAACCAAATCCGGATGATATTCTCTCCCTATTTTTGATAACCAATGACCGGATATCAAAAATCAACAAATCATCGGATGGAGAGTGTTGGATACCAAGAGCTAAGAGAAGCTCTCCCTAGATGTATGAAGGGTCTCGATAAGAAACGAGAAAGAGTAAATACTCTTAAGGTCATGAGAAGGAGGGTGACATAGTTGCTGAAGCTGTGCTAAGAATAATCTGTTGTGCCAAAAATAATATCCAAATATCCAAACTGCGGTGCCGGAACACTTGAAGTGGATTCAAAGAAAATAAAGTCCACTTGCTTAAAATAAGAAACCAAGTCATAAAAATCCCATAATATGAAGAATGCGAAACAACTTTGTTGATCAATCGCCGTTGCGGTGCAAGCATCACAAAAAAAAAATAATATGAAGTCCGACTGCGGTAGGAGTATTCTTCCAATAATAACCGGCATGAAATAAATAACCAATGTGACAATCCAAGGTTCGGTTGTGGCAAAAATTGGTGTTAAAAAAATAATTTGTGTAATAAAAAAAATTGGTTATAATAAAAAAATGGCTAAATAAAAAAAATTAGTGTTAAAAAAAATAATTGGCTAAATATAAAAAAAAATTGGCTGGAAAAAGAAATTTAATTAATTAAAAAAAATAATGTAGAGAAAAAAACCGAATAATAAAAAAATAAAGTCTAGAAAAAAATGGTTTTAAAAAAAATGGAAAAAAAGGAGGGGAGGGGAGGAAAAAAGAAGGAAGAAAGGAGGGGGGAGGAGGAGGAAGGAGGGGTTGAAGGAGGAAGAGAGGAGGGGGAGGAGAAGGGAAGGTTGGTCGAAGGAAGGACCTGAAGGAACCCATTTTTATAACGAGCGGTGAGTGCTCTGATACCAATTGTAGGAACTCATTTTTATAACGAACGGTGAGTGCGAAAGTAAGATATCTCGAGATTAATCGTGTTTTTGTAAGTATGAACACGAAGAACATAATATGAGTTCATGAAAAAGACTAAGAACAAAGAGAGATAAAATATATTGCATGAAGAACATGGTGGGAGAGAAACTCTCCTTGGGTGGGAGAACCCACCAACTTTCTCTCTCTAGAGATTACATTGTAAGAAGTGTAACTCTAACTAAGGAAAAGATAAGCTAGCTTAAAAAAATAAATGACCAACTATCCCTTTATATAGGAGGGAGAGTATTTACACCAACAATAAAAAATAAAGGGAAAATACAACCTAATAAACACTCATTATTTGTGGAGCATTTACATGCACCAACATGCAAGGTTCGAGTTATTTCTCCAAGATCGATCTTAGGTCAGGGTATCATCAGTTGAAGGTGCGAGAACAAGATATTGAGAAAACCGCGTTTAGAACAAGATATGGACACTATGAGTTTTTGGTTATGTCGTTTGGACTGACCAATGCTCCAGCAACATTCATGGATTTGATGAATAGGGTTTGTAAGCCATTCCTTGATAAATCTGTGATGGTGTTCATAGATGACATTCTGGTTTACTCAAAAAGCGAGCAAGAACATGCCAAGCATCGACGAGAAGTGCTAGAATTTTCGAAGAAGGAGAAGATATACGCAAAGTTCTCCAAATGTGATTTTTTGATTCGAGAAGTCCAATTCTTGGGTCATGTGGTTAACCAAGAAGGGATCATCGTTGACCCAGCGAAGATTGAAGATGTGATGAAGTGGGAGTGACCAAAGAGTCCTACGGAGATCCGAAGCTTTCAAGGATTAATTGGATATTACTGAAGGTTTATCCAAGGGTTTTCTTCGATAGCTGCACCATTGACAGCTTTGACCCATAAAGGAACTACTTATACATGGAGTGAGAAGCACGAAGAAGCATTCAAGAAGCTAAATAAGAAATTATGTGAAAAACCGATTCTTTCTCTACACGATGCAGTTGAAGACTTCGCAGCTTATAGCGATGCATCTGGAATTGGATTAGGTTGTAATCTGACCCAAAGGGATAAGGTAATAGCATATGCATCGAGACAATTGAAAGAACACGAAAAGAACTACCCCACTCATGATCTGGAGTTGGCGGCGATAGTATTCTCACTAAAGATATGGAGACATTTTCTTTATGGCACGAAGTGCAAGCTTTTTACTGATCATAAGAGTCTTCAGTATCTCTTTGATCAAAAAGAGTTGAATATGAGGCAACGACGTTGGCTAGAGTTGCTTAAGGATTACGACTGTGAGATACTTTACCACCTTGGTAAAGCAAATGTCGTAGCTGATGCCTTGAGCCGAAAAGTGAGTCTAGAAAGGTGAACGCCAAGAGCTTTAAGAATTGAGGTTGTCTCAATGATCGTGGAAAGTATTAAGAAAGCTCAAGAAGAAGCTTCAGAGAAGAATGACCGAAAGGAAGAACGATTGGGAAAAACGTTAGTGTTTGGTACAAACAGTCAAGGACTGAAGGTATTCCAAGATCGGATTTGGATACCTAAGACGGGAAGAATAAGAGATCTTCTGATGGAAGAAGCGCGCAAGACCATGTACTCGATTCATCCCGGCAGCACAAAAATGTATAGGGATCTAAAACCCTACTACTGGTGGCCGACGATGAAGCTTCATGTTGCAAAGTATGTGGCCGAGTGTGTGACATGTGCGAGAGTTAAGGCACAACACCAGAAACCATATGGGAGTTTAGAACCTTTACCTGTTCCCATGGGTAATTGGGAAGACATCAACATGGATTTTGTGACTAAACTACCCAGGACGAAGAGTGGTCATGACATGATTTGGGTGGTCGTGGATCGTTTCACTGAGAGTGCACACTTCATAGCAGCCAACGAGAAGTGGTCTATGGATAAGCTCGCAAATGCTTACATGAAGGAGGTAGTAAGACATCATGGTGTCCCTTTTACGATTATATCGGATCGTGATAGTCGTTTCACGTCAAGACTCTGGAGGAGTCTACAAGAGGAAATGGGTACGAAAATTGTGTTTGAGTACAACTTATCATCCACAAACTGATGGTCAGAGCGAAAGAACGATTCAAATGTTGGAGGATATGCTAAGAGCATGTACCCTAGAGTTCCAAGGTAACTAGGATGAATACTTACCTTTGGTAGAATTTTCCTACAACAATAGTTACCATTCGAGCATCAAGATGGCACCTTATCAAGCCTTGTATGGACAGAAATGTCGTACGCCGTCTTCTTGGCTTGAAGCCGGAGAAAAGCAGTTTATGGTCCCCGAGATAGTCCATTAGACTGCTGAAAAGCTGAAAGTGATCAAGGAAAGGATGTTAGCAGCTCAGGATCATAAAAAGAGCTATGCTGACAAGAAGAGGTGACCGGTGACATTCGAAGTTGGGGATTCAGTTTTGCTCAAAGTCTCACCATGTAAGGGACTTATAAGATTTGGGAAATGAGGAAAGTTGAGTCCACGGTTTATTGGACCATTCAAAGTTCTTTAAAGGATTGAGAACCAATCTTAAAAGCTCGAACTACACGAATAACTAGATGGTATTCATAACACATTCCATGTGTGTTATTTGAGGAAGTTCACGGGTGAAGTTCCCGACATAATTCCAATTTCAGAGTTAAGGATGGACGAGAATAAGAGGCTAATCGAAGAGCCCGAGCCGATTGTTGACCGTAAGACTAAGAAGTTATGACGCAAGATGGTCGACTTAGTGCTAGTCTGTTGGAAACATTCGAATGGGCCGAATCTCACCTAGAAAACGGAGAGTGACATGATGAGTCACTATCCACATTTGTTTGTCGATGCATGATTCTGAGGACGGGATCATCGTAAGGGGAGAGAATTGTAACGCCCGTGTTTTGGGGCTAAGCATTAGTAGATGATGTAATAATCTAGGTCAACCATTGTAACCCATTTTAAAGTAATAAAGATGAATTACTTGAATATTATGTGAATTACGTGCTTTTGTGTGATTATTACTTGTTTATAATAATACAATAAATAAGGGATAAAAATAAACGTCAAAATTAAAGTGTAAGATAAACCCTATATCTTTACATAAAGTTGTAGTGGTTAAACAAGGATTCCAGATATATAAAGAATGCAGAAATCCGAGTTATAACGAAGAAGTTATGACCCTTCGAAGTTTGGCGGCAAAACCGGCACGACACCGGGGAGCATAAAAAGTGAATTTACAATATAGCTATCTTTAGCCTTAGCAATCTAAATGAAAGTCGTAGAATATGTTAAACCGAGAGCGTCCATAAAAAGAACGCCCAAATCTGACTTCGTATGAGGAAGTTATGAATTTTCTAAAATTGGGCAAAACAGTGCATGACCCGAAACTCAAATTTTAGATCGAGCGGTTTTTGACCTACGTGACCTAAATGAGAATTGACGATCTCATTAATAGGAACTCAACGGTAAAAAGACTGGAGAAAACGGAGTCTGTATGTAGAAGTTATGAATTTTACGTAGACACTTAACATTATAATCTCCTCGTACTGTTAAATTTAAGATCGGACGAGAATTAATTGATGGAGTCAAAATGAAAGTTGTAGATCTTGTTTTTACCTATGCGTGGATATAAAGAACGTCGAAAACGAAGCTCGTATGCAAAAGTTAAGAATTTTTGAAAATCGGTTGATTTCCACCCTATGTGCGATGCCACGTGTCAGCACCAGACGAAACCTTGGAGCCTACAAAACCACGACGTGGTGAGAGGCACCACGACATGTTGTCGCTACAGGAGCACTATAAATAGAGGCTCGGGGCTGCCTCATTCCTCACACCTTTTCCCACTTCTTTCTCTCTCTAAACACTCTCTAACACCCCCCCCCCCCAAAAAAAAAGCCTAGGAAAACCTCCTAGCACTAGAAGAAAGACTCGGAGAGCCTAGAGTCTTCGAGAAAAAGAGTTTTTCGGTTTGAAACTTTGCCCACACAAAGCCTGGTTTTCAAGCAAACTTCTCGATTTCGTCAAAGAAAATTATTTTAAGAAGCGAAGTGCTGTCCGAATCACTCCTTATCAGGTGAGTGTATAGTCACTTTCATCTTACACATAGATATGAAGTATATTATATAAATTGTGTGCTATGTGTATATATATGTTATCTGTGTACCTGAGATGTTTGTTGGATGAATGATCTATACTTCTGTCTTTCAGATCTGAAACTTTTTCCTTCAGATCTACACTTTCTCATCTCAGATCTAAACTTTTTCTTCAGATCTAAACTGTATACTTTGAGATCTATGTTGGATGAAAGATTTGAACTTCTTTCTTTTAGATCTGAAACTTTTTCCTTCAGATCTACACTTTTTCATCTCAGATCTAAACTTTTTATTCAGATCTAAACTGTATACTTTGAGATCTATGTTGGATGAAAGATCTGAACTTCTTTCCTTCATATATGAACTATTTTTTATTCAGATCTAGAGCGTATATGTATTTTATGCTTTTAAAGTTATGTTGGATGAAGGATGTCAAGATTATTTTTTAGATCTAGATTGTATAAATATTTTATGATTTGAAAGTTATACTGGATGAAAGGTGTAAACATTGTTTTTCAAATCTGGACTGTGTATGTATTTTATATCTACAAATATGTTGGATAGAACAATGGGTATATGAAATAGATGATGTGTGTTAAAACGATGAGAGGCATCGATGTCTACGATGTTTAAGATGATCCAGTCGTCTAGCGGAGTATCGATGATGAACACGGACTTTTCTAGACAATCCAGTGGAACGCTAGCAGACTCGCAACCTGTAGGTGTTTTTTTGAAGATGCACTCCATCCCCCCCTCCCCCCCCCCATGGTTGCCTTACAGACACATGTGGCTGAGGAATCCCCTTAGCAGTAGTGCCCATCCTGATGAAATTCCTTAGGATAAGTCCCTTATAATAGATGCTTTAGGGACAAAAAGTGAGGATAACGGGAATGAGTAATCGGGCTAGTGATTTAATGAAAATAAATAATGAACTTATTATTGTGGGTTGAAAACCCTATATTCTCAGCAGGCTCCCCAGCCTGACCCACTTAGTTTCTTGTATTACAGGTAGTGGCAAAAGCATAATTGGATGATTTGACGAGAGATTACGGATTTGAGGCCAAATAGTTTCTTGTGGCATAAGATGTTTATTTCTTTTTAGTTTATGCTTATGGTCTGTATCGATGATTGACATCCCGAGTTTTTGTAATCCAACGAAAATACATTTCTTTAAGAAATTCTTTGATAAAATTAAATCATATTTTGTTTTGGGAACAAATTTCGCAATACTTTTCCTAAGAAGTTACTATGATTTTTATTGAAAAGCATAAATGAAATCGGTCTTTTCTGGCCGTAAAAATGGGGATGTCACATTCTGCCTTTTCCTCCATGCATGGCCTTTTGGGGATTAAAAAGTCAAGATGACATTTTAGAGCTTGCATGGGGGCTCCAATGGCATAAAGTTTGCACCTTGATGCCATAACAACCCTTAATGATTCTAGATTTGAAGGTATCCTCACTTGGGACATCCAAATCCCAAGGATCAAGCTTCTTGGACAAAAAACCCAATAAAGAGAAAATAAGGAGATCTAAGAAACTTTTAGGCAAGTTAGAGACTTGATTACCAGAAAATGATGAGGATGGAAAGAAGTCTCTGGATCTACTATCTTCTACTTGAATCATCTAGCTTCTTCTTCTTTCACAAACTTCAAAAACACACAAAGATCACTCAAAAATGGCTCACAAGCTCACAAATGCATTAGGGTTTCTGAAACTTGGGTTTGGGACCATGAGGCTGGAAATGAGGCTAGCAAGTGGGATTAGGATGCTTAAATAGGGTGCAAAACCCCGAAATTAGGGTTTCATCCTGGCAGCCCAACTCGTCGAGTCGAGGCTCTCAACTCGTCGAGTAGGTGACTTAAAATCCCGCGTCCATTTAGGTTATTACTCGACGAGTTTGGGGCTCCCAACTCGTTGAGTAGCTCTACAAAATTGATAAATTATAATTAAATGCGTACCAGGAACCATGCATTACATCATGTGAAGAAATTATGATATTTTGAAGCTATGCGTTCGATACAATGCGTCAGCATCTGTTGTAAAATATGAAACGAAAATATATTACTTGTTAGCCAAATCAATGTAAGCAAGAGTTGTTGTCCATGTAAATAAGAATCCGTAGATATAAAGAATGCCAAGAACAAAATTCATTGGAATAAGTTATGAATTTCGCAAGAGCTTTCGCAGTGTAATATTTATAAAAAATAAAGTGAAAATAGAATGCAAAGTACCCATGATTGTAAGTTGTAGGAGCAATTCTTGCAAGAATTTCGAAAGGTCCTATGTATTGTGGGTTTAGCTTGCCTCGTTTTCCCAAATCAGATCATTCCCTTCCAAGGAGAGACTTTTAACATTACCCGGTCTCCCACTTGGAACTCCAAAGTCTTATGTATGTTGTCAGTGTAGCTTTTTTGACGAATATGTACAACCATAATTATGTCATGTATGTGGACGATCTTCTAAGTTGTTTCATGTATGATTTTGGGGCCAGTAAGTAGTGTATCTCCCACATGTTTCTTTGTTAATTCGGTATCACCTACTTTTGCCCAACATATTGGTGATCGACACTTGCCTCCACATAGAGCTATAATGGTGCAACTTTAATACTGGTGTGACAATTGTTATTGTATCAAAACTCGATCAGAGGTAGATGAGTATCCCATGCCATTCTGAAGTCTATCACACATTTACAAAGCATATCTTCCAACGTTTTAATGGTCCTTTCACTTTGACCATTTGTTTGTGGATGGTAAGTTGTGCTTGTGTCAAGGCATGTTCCCAAGGATTTCTACAGTGAGTGGAAAAATCGTGAGGTGAACCTGCTCTCTCTATAAGAGATGTAATTTGACGATTTCCTTGAGATAGGTCCTTGTTAGCTTCTCCATCTTATCAATTTCTTTGATTGTCATGAAGTAGGCAGACTTAGTCAAACGATCGACAACTACCCAAATAGTGTGGTAGCCACTAGAGGTCTTGTGTAGTTTTGTTATGAAGTCTATTGAAATGGATTCCCACTTCCACTCGGGTATTTCTAGTTGTTGTAGTAAACTTGAGGGCTTCTGATATTCTGCTTGACTTTAGGACAAGTCAGACATTTTCTCACATAAGTAGCAATCTCAGTTTTCATGTTTTGTCACCTATACAATTTCTTTAGATCTAGATGCATTTTGTCAGATGTCAGATGGATAAATATCTTGATTTGTGAGTTTCGTCCATGACTAAGCTTCTAATGTGTCACACCCTCGGCCGCCGGCGGAAACGCCGAGGTGCGCGACGTAAATCAGTGGTCATAGTTATGAACATACATTAAACAGTACAAATATATCTTCTATTATAACCGAAATAGAAAGTACATTGATAATGGCTATTGCTAAATCGTGACACACGCCTAACAATTCAACGTTTACAACTGTATAGTAAAATAATGGAAACTATTATATGCAATTCCTTCCAACCTGATAAATAACCTGAGAATAATGTTGGTGATTTGTTTCACTACTGTGATTTAAGTGTAATGGGATTTCTTTGTGTGGCCAAAAGTGATCTTGATAAATATTAAACAAGTAAGGAAGGTGTGGAGTGCACACTTGTTTAAATTTATTCAAGATTAAAAGTAGACTGTCATTTATGGGGGAAGCGCCTGAACAAACGAGGGTTCGGGGGAAGCGCCCCTGGGAGCGGGGTCCAAGGGGGCAGAGCCCCTGGCTGGGATCAAAAATGCATCATAAATCCAAATTTGGAATATTTGACCAGTTTTTGGGTTTGGTATTAATCATTATAGAAAACCTGGATTTATGACAGTTTTTTGACTGTTTCCAAACTATTTTATGATAGTTTTGACAGTTTTCAGACAAAGAAGGTATTTAACCAATTTTGGTCAGTTTTTTCTGGTACTCACGAAATTCATATATCTCATTATCTGTTCTTTTCTCTTCTGAGTCTTATCCAATCAAAGATTAGGGAGTACAACCCAATACTTTGATTTGATAGTGAAATCACAATTCTAAGAATTTCCAAGGCTATTATTATCCAATTTTTCTAACAAATACATGCATTAAGATATGTCAACAAAATTGTTGGTGATATCTATAGGTTTTGATACAAAGTATTTTTATAATCACAAGTGTTTTATAAAAGTTAATTGGTGACCTAACTTTTATAAATACGTACTTTTCTATCAAAAATATAAAATAATTGAGTTATAAAAAAGTATTTGGACTCATTGAAAAATATCATTTGCTTAAATCCAAATATAACCATTTGTTGAATATATAAGTAAATCAAATTTATAACAAATCTTTACGGTTCTCATGATCAAAATGTTGTTTATATAAGGATTTTGAATACCAATTTATATAAAAGAAAGCCATATCACTCTTTATGAAAACATAAAATATCTGAATTTACTCTTGAAACATTGTACAAACATTCGTATAGTTTATATGTAAAATTCATAGATGTTGTAAATTCGTTTCGTGGTATTAATTAAGTATTATCTTACTTGATTTAGAAAACGGCACTTAACCAGTGGGGCAAATTCTTCCCATATATATATATATATATATATATATATATATATATATATATATATATATTGTGTTTTTCGTGTAAAAACACAGGGTTTATATAAATAACTTATTACTTATAAGTTAATAAACCTCATTCAATCGTGTCATGGTATTAATTAAGTATTATATGAATTAATTTATGGTATTGACACTTATCGTTTTGAGTCACAAGCTATCCCACTACATACCATCTCTTTCAACTAACATAAGTGGAGAAAATCTCCATATACTATCTATTTCAGTCCTATACGGTAACAACAGAACATTCAGGGTCTAAAATGAGGTCGTAACCGAACTGTGACGAACACCTTTGCACCAAAGCTGGAAGGTTGTGTTGAAAGCTCACACCACGTATTTGATGACGTGATGAAAAAAATTAGTGAAGGAAACGCCAACGCCCAAGTTCGACTCGTCAGCCAATGGTTGTAGCTTGCAACCGGTGGCGGGATGTCAACCTGTATAAGTGTGTGATCCTGAACTTATACTCGACGTTCATCGTTCCATACAAATTAACGGTTATGATACAGAGGACTTTCCGCTAAGATGTACGGTCACAGTGTGGTTACAAACGTAGCCCATGCAGCTTAGGAAATGATCCTAACTCATAAAGCTTTTAGAAACAAATGTAACTCATATAGAACGCCCCGTGGATATGATGGATTCTAACATTATGTCTAGGCATCCTAATCCTAAAATTTCGGATACAAGACTCTTGAATACTTATAATTCTTTGATGTTTAGGAATGCTATTGATTTAAGTCTCTTAGTATCTGGGATTCATAAGACTTAATGGATTTCCAAATTTATTACTTGTCGTGACGAAATTTGGACAGCATAACGGTTGCTTATATAATATGGGGGAATCATTTTCAGACAATCATTTATTTTTGCCACAAAACGCTCCAGCGTACCGGGCCGACGAAGGATAAATAATATTCATTAATGAATATAAGTTTATTCATATATACATACACCAACTCTTGTCCGCCACCAACCACCACCGTCTCCTTCGCCACCACCACCAACAATCGTCACGTCTGATGTCACCGATCGTCGCCATATTCATATATGAATATACGTATTCATATATGAATACACGTATTCATATGTATTCACAAATGAATATGATCTGTTACTTTGGCCCGGTACACTAGAGCGCTTAAGCGACAAATTAGAAATGAGCGGTCCAGATTCATTTCTTCATTCTCAACCTTTTCTTTTCTCAGTTGAACCCTCATATATATATATATATATATATATATATATATATATATATATATATATATATATATATATATATATATATATATATATATATATATATTACAATAGGGTAACATGTACCATATAATCACACAAATTCCAACATTAGTCAATTAACCCATATTAAAAAAGGAAATTTTTGGATTTTTAGGGATAATTAGTACCTATATTTTTAAAAATCTGAATATTGTAAATTAATTCAAATTTAAAAATCCAATTTTATTCTGTCAGAATGACAGAATACCAACCATAAACTAGTAAATATATTTTCGATTTTATTCTTGCGGATAATATTTCGAATGCAAATATTTTTGATAATTAGCCTGATTTAAGAATTCTAGATATTATTTATATACATCCAAGTTGGGTCTATGATTTAATTCATAATACACATCCAAATAAAATAAAAATTCATACATATTCTTACAGACGAATGCCTTATACATTTTTATATTGTTATACATATTTGAAAAGAATATCATCAAAAATAATAAAATTCTTAAAAAATAGCATTCTTGAATATACAATTATTGAACAAATACACTAGATCTTCTTGAGTGGTCCATATAATCAACTTCATCTTCACATATATACTTGTTGTTGAACTCGATTCCAAATATTTCTATTGTATGACCAATACTGAATTCCTTCTCCATGCAATTCTGAAAGAATAAGACACATTACTCGTTAGTATTATCAGTTAAACAAATTTACTTGTTATTAAAAAAGATTCTCAAAAGACATTCTAACATAATGCATTTATATAAATAAATTCTAACAGAATACATTACATAATGTACTTAAATCATCGTGTTTTCTTCTATATGCATAAACATTCTAAATCATGTATAAATGTATTCTGTCAGAATTATTAGCAACACATGTTTTGTATAATATTTATACTCTCATAGAATGAACATGTGTTTGCATTCTGATATGAAAAAAATCATCAGCTTAACCCTTTTCATGCAAATTCTGACAGAATGGCAGCTTAACCCTTTTCATCAAAGACAAATTTAGAACTATCAAGTATCAAGAACAAATGGAAAATCAAGAACAATCTATCATTATTTTAGTCAGATTCTAAATTACAAAATCAACTTGAATGATGAATATTTAAAATTAAAGAAGAATTAGAGCACAATGGGTATACTAGTGAAATTGGAAATCAACAGGAAGGATAATCACTACACCAACTCGTTGGAGTTTTCAAATTATTTTTAATCACTACACCAACTCGTTGGACTTTTCAATGTTGGTGTCAAATCTAATTTTGTGTTCTTCGACATTTATGAGGCTAAACACATTTACTTTCAAATAGTTGTAAAGATTAATCCAAATGGTTTCATCTGATATCATGACATTCCCCCATATAGAATAATCATGATTTATCATCTATGTATGTGAATAACAATGGAGTATCACCACTCAAAAAAACTTAATATCAATAAAAAAAGGCGGCTTCATCAATTAGAGTTTTAAAAAAGTGGTTTATAGACAATAGTTTTTAAGAAATACTTTTTATGAATAAAAATTAAAATTTACGTTAGTAAGATTACCTGGATTTTCATTCTTTCAATTCCTTAGTGCAACACTCTTCTACATATTGGTGATGGGAAGAGGAGTACGAAGGAATGGAAGAACTCGAAGGGTTTGATTATTGTTCTTTGGAAAGAAGATGGTGGCACCGATAGTAGTAGGGAATAAGGAGGGTGGAGGTAGTAGTATAGTCGTCTGATTTTTGCGCCGGTGGTGGAGTCATGTGATGTCGCCCATGAAGCATGTGAATTAGAAAGTATTTTTAAAGAAAGAGAGGGGATTGATGGTGGTCTTATAGACTTGTGAAACTGATAACCTAAAGTAATGATATATTAATTGATTTCGTTTTATTTTACCATAATTAACTATAATGTAGATTATACTTATACCCTTCTATTATTTGTGAATGATTTAATTATTTCCTCAATTCTCATTGGTTCTTACAAACACACAATAGTTCCCAGAAACATTTGAACCTAACTCTCTCTCTCTCTCTCTCTCTCTCTATATATATATATATATATATATATATATATATATATATATATATACGGTTAGTTTATTGTGTTCTAAATATCTATTGTGTGCATGTACGATGGATTCTGGACTATTAATTTTATTTATTTTAAAAAAGTAATTAATGCATATTTCATGTTGAAGATATAATGAGTATTAATTAAATCTTCAGCATTTAATATGTATTAATTACTTTCTTAAAATAACTAAATTGATTGGTTTAGAATCAATCCTACATGCACACAATAGATAGTAAAAACATTTGAAATATTGTGTGCCTAAATGCACCAATCATAATTTAGCAAATAATTAAATAATTTATTAAATGAATAAGGGTATTTTTGGGTTTTTGACACATTCAACTAATGAGATCATTTAATTAAATCTAGGGGTGTCGAACGGGTAAAATTTTCGGGTTTCGGGTAGAACGGGTCGGGTAGAACGGGTATTTCCTTAAGAAAATAATACCCGATATCCGACCTATATTGTAATTCGGGTTTTCGGGTTTCGGGTATTCGGGTTTGAGGTCGGGTTGGGTAATTATCAGGTATACCCGATAATTTCTTAAATGACACTTATTGATATTTTTTTTTAATTTTTTTCACATGTTGGTTGGTTTAATAAAGAATCGGTTAGGAAAATACTCCATACAATTAACAAGTACATATATAATAACAATACAAATCATTATAATATGTTATGTACTTTTTTAATTCCATTCTGTGCGATAGTGAGAAACTGAGAATTATGATGACGATTCAGGACTTCGGATTCAACGTCGTATTCCATTTGCAAGTTTACGTCGACTGTCGAGTCGTCGTTCATAAGAAGGAAACGAATGGTTTTGTTTTATTTGAAGTGTGCGTACGTGACTGCATTGTATATTTGGTATTATTTAAAAAATGAATTTGGGTATTCGGATATACCCGAAAATAAATATTCATACCTAAAACCCGACCTATATTATTATCGGGTTAACCTATTACCCGAATGTTCATACCCGTTACCCGTTCTACCCGACCCATTCTACCCGAATTCGAAACGGGTCGGGTGGGTAGAACGGGTTTTGGGTTTTTTCGACAGGCCTAATTAAATCCTTTTAATTAAGGAAACAAAATAATTAGGTTTGACCTAATCTCTCTCTTTTATCTCACGTATTATTCACCTACAAAAGAAAAAGAATCTGTTTCACAGTTTCACCCCGTCTTCTCCACTGTCGTTGCTTCAAACAGCTAGCCACCACCACCTTTATCGATTATAAGTACCTCCTTAACATTTTTTGATGATCTATTTACCATTGTCAATCAAAACCGAAGCCACATAACCATTTATGCTTTTTTTTTTCAATCGTAGAAACCGAACACAGGAGGTATACCCTCCTGTGTATCTCATTTACTTTGCAAACTTGATTAATTAAAATGAACCCTCATTTATGAAATTTTAATCCAATTGCTTTTTTATTTTGATTTTGAAACACAATCATCAGTTTTTTAACCAACAAATAAGTATATATGTTTATGCATTCTATGTATCCTGCTATTTCAATTTCATAATTTTTTTTTCTATTTAGATTGTTAGGTTTTTTTAATGCATCTTAATGTTGATCATTCTGCTAGAATGGAATTTCGAATTCTAATTTTGGCAGAATAGAATCTTGAATTCCTTGTCACCTTAAGCAGTGAATTACCGTAGCCAATTCTGTCAGAATAAAATTGGTTTCTATTCTTGTTATTGGTCTTGATTCTTATAGAATGACATCCTAAATAATGAAACATTACATTCTTTCAGAATAATATACATTGCAAGTTTAGGGATGAGATCGTTAATGTTGGTTTGTAGAAATTATAGTTATATTCTATTTGAATGTATATCACATTCTATTAGAATTTATTGTTTTATTCTATTTAATGCACTAAAAATTTTAATATTTTGAAAGTTGATTATGTTTTCCTTAAGAATTTAGGTTTTGAAGAGGTTGTCACTAATGTGAAAAATGAAGAAAACATGGAGAACGATATTGTATTCTAACAGAATGTATTCTGTCAGAATTTATAAATTGTTTCTTAACAATTATATTCTTTCGGAATAAAGTAGTGTTTTAGTTAGATTTGGATGTTTTTTTTTTTCTTTTTTAACCATTTTTAGTTTTAATCTTTAAGAATAAATGTAATCGTTAAACCATTATTAGTCATAATTTTTTTAGAATGATTGTAATAATTGTTTATAGTCTTTTTCTTTAGTGATGAATGTAAATAGTGATTCTAAAAGAATAAAATCTGTATTCTTTAGAAAATGTTATTTTTGATAATATGTTGTATAATTCTTTAAGCATGTTTAATATAAAAAGCATCTTGAATGAAACAATATTCTGCAAAAATAAAACCGTGAATATATTTACTAGTTTATTGTTGACTTTTTGTCATTCTAACAAAATAAAATCGGTTATTATTAAAAGTAATATTTTAATTAGAATTAATTTAAAAAATTCAGATTTTTTAAAAATAAGGGAATTAATATCCATTAAAATTCAAAAATTTCCTTTTTTAAAATAGGTTAATTGACCAAAATACCATTTTACTGAAATTTATGTGATTATATGATATATGTTACCCTACTATAATATCATAGACCATCATATCATGATTGTTGATTCTATTCATCCGGTGGTCCAGATCTATGCATTATGACACACAATAATTACTAGAAACAAAATAACTTAAGATATATATATATATATATATATATATATATATATATATATATATATATATATATATATATATATATATATATATATATATATATATATATATATATATATATATATATATATATGATAGTTTGATGTTCTTATGAATCTTAAAGTCGTTTCATTTTTTATTCAAACGTCATTTGAAATAATGTTATGAATAATTATAATAACACATGGATTTGTGAACAACAAGTTGGTGTTAGTTTCTTTCATCATAAGGTGGTATATAAAGTTTCACTCTTATAATAACACATGGATTTGTGAACAACAAGTTGGTGTTAGTTTCTTTCATCAAAAGGTGGTATATAAAGTTTCACTTATTATGGCTTGTGGGCATGAGACCTCCATTATATAGAAGAGCTAATGTGGCATGGCTCCACTCATGAACACATAGGAAAATAGCATTCCCCTACACCCCTAGTGGAGGAATGTGGTGTTGGCAACGAAGCTCTACGTTTGTCTTGAAGCCAGCAAACGGTCAAGAAGATGACAAATATGGGCTTGTAAGGCTAGCAGGGATGATGCTACATTTTTGACGGTCTAGGACTACATGTAGAAGTAACGTCATTTTTGTCACATCTTAACTAAATTTTATCATTTGCATTGTATGGGTTGGCACATTTGCTATGCTAAATATTTTTTTTTTAATTAATTCAGAAAATAAATATTGCAAACATATTATTTTTTCAAAAACCTAAATTCCATTAAAAAACATAGAAATTCAAAAAAAGAAAAAAAAAAAAAAAAAAAAAACAACAACATAAAAATTAAAAATATCACAAGACCACTAGAAATTTAAAAACATCACACTAAAAATTCAAACATACAACCTTCTAGAAATTAGAAGACAAAGACTTCAAATTTCACGCCATTTGGGGCTCTACCTCAAAATTTGTCAAAACTCAACAAACTTGAAATCTTTGTGAGTTTCAACATGGGTACGCCTCAAAAACATTCTCCAGTAAGTATTTTTGTTTTCACCATAAAATTATGTATAAACGACTTTTTATTTTTTTAATAGAAAAGTCACGACTTTTTAACTGTTTGACCTGCTCAGCATGTCATAGGACCAAATCATAATTTTTTCCAAAATGATGAGACTTTTCAGCAGATTTCATCGAAACTTGTATATAATATATAAACGTATTTTTTTTTATGTATTTATATCTATTTTCACGTATTTATGTATTTTATAAAGTTTTTATATGTATATGTTTACGTGTTTTTATGTATTTTAAATACATAAACGTATTTTTTTAATGTATTTAAATGTATTTTTAAGTATTTTGTATATATTTATTTATTTATTTTTATGTATTGTCGTTTATGTATTACATATTTATGCATATTTTTATGTATTTATATATTTTTAAGCTTTTATATGTATATGTTTACATTTTTTATGTCTTTCAAATTTATAAACGTATTTTTTACGCATTTATATGTATTTTACATATTTTTATTTATTCATATGTGTTATTTTTTTTATGTATTACGTATTTATGTATTTTTTTTAAGTTTTTATATAGATTTTTATGTAATTTCATGTATTTCTAATGTATAAATATTTTTTTACGTATTTATATGTATTTTTAAGTATTTAACATATTTTTAAGTATTTTTATGTGGTTTTTATGTATTACGTATCTATATGTATTTATGTAATTTTTAAAGTTTTTATATAGATGTTTATGTATTTTTATGTATTTTAAATGTATAACTGTATTTTTTATGTATTTATGTATTTATTACTTCAAGTTATCTTCACCATTTCATCCAATTCGTACAACTTTTTCGAGTATGTCTAGATGGTTTTCCTATACACCCACATATTTAAGATTTTCCTATTCGCTTATCTTGAAATGAAACATCGAATGGGAAAAGCTTAAAATATGTGGGTATGTAGAAAAACCATCTAGACATACTCGAAAAAGTTGTGTGAATTTGATGAAATGGTGAAGACCTTGAAGTAAAAAAAAATACATAAATACGTAAAAATAATAGATTTAAAATACAGAAAAATACGTAAACATCTGTAACATCCCAAAAATCACAATAAATTTAAACTTTTAAAAACAACTCATAGTCATAAAATGTTTACCAAATCATTATTTCCAAATTGTTTATCCATATCAAAGTATCCCAAAATCATCAAGCCATAAACAGAGAACGTGTACCGTCACGCCAAAGCTTAGTGAGTTCCCCCAAAGTATCACCACAAACAACATATCAAACAACAACATGCATAACCGAGCCTTTAGCCTAATCGGACCGCCTTGTAGGGCCTACAACATATTTGGACCACTCTCGAGCCTTCGACATGACTGGACCACCTCGTAGCGCCTACAGCCTATCCGGACCGCTCGCCCGACCTTCGACCTAACTGGACTGCCTCGTAGTGCCTACAGTCTATCCGGACCTCCCAGAGTATCTTGGCCTTTAGCATAAAGTAGGACCGCCTCAACCCAACCACACATAACATGTCGACATATACATAGCAGATAAACATATAACTAGTCAACAGACAAATAGGCAAATCTACATATCACTATCGCATGCTAACATCCCATATACCAAGACACCGATCTAACAGATCACTACAACATAACAACATCCTATATACCAAGGTACAGATCTAATAGATCACTACAGGATAACAACATACGGTAAACCATGATATCAATCCATAGGGCCGACCTTGGTACCTTCTATTGGAATAGTGTCCAAGGTCATTAACTATTGGTAATATCTCTAATAATAGTAGGGTCCTTTTGAGTTGCCCTCAAGACCCAAATTGAGTAGAGTAAATAAGGGAAAAATTAGTTTATTAATTATTATGATTAATAATTAATTAGAAACTAATTGGAAATATATTTTGGGAATTAATTAACAGTTTAATTAATTAAAGGGTTGAATGTTCATTAATCGATAATTGGTTAATCAGGAATGTTCTAGAACCTTATGGAATTAGGGTTGGATGAAAATCACTCCATCCCACATGGGAAAGGAGTGAAATTCCGTGGTTAGGCCTCCATCCCACATGGGAAAGAGTACTAAACCCTAGGAGGGATCCAAGGCTATAAATAGAGCCTTAGGGATTTAATTCCTCCTTGCACCTTGGCTTGAAGTATTCGCCAACCCTTCTTCTTACCCCTCTTAGGGACGATTTCTAACCCCTTTGTGTTTGTGAAATTGACCCTTCTCCTAGTTATTTTTATTCCACTCTTTGGTGTCATTGGGTGTGATACCATTAGAGAGATTCTGGTTTGGGTCCTTTCATCCAAGCAACTTCATGGAGGTTCAAGATCTCAAGCATGGAGATCTAGGGCTACATAAGAGGTATGTTTTCTTACTTATGTTTTAGTTTTCTAGGGTTGATGTAATTAGCATGAAGCCATAGATCCATAGGATGCATGTACACTCAGGTATATCGTTATTTCGATTTTTCTGTTGCCTAGTTTTAGAGTGTATTTGATGCGTAGAAAACCCAACAGTGGTATCAGAGCCATTGGTTCATGGTTACTTTCACCATAGATCCATATTTTTTGTAAAACTTTGTTTGAAACTAAATGGAAGAAGATTAGATGAAAAATTCGTAATTGATAAAAACCTTAGTCGTAGCTCACGACGTGAACTAGGAGTTCACGACATGAGCTCAGTAGAGATTAGAATTTCAGAATTTTTTTTTTTTTTTTTTTTTTTGCATTTTTCAGATATGAAGCTTTATCAAACATGGATAAATACATAATTTAAATTGTTTAAATCTGGAAAATAATGGATAAATATTATTTAAATGTGTTTATTTAAATTTGAATATTTATGTGGTAATTGATAAATATTATTTAAATATGTTTATTTGAATTTGAATATTTATTTATTAATTGATATATATTATTTAAATGTGTTTATTTGAATTTGAATATTTATTTGTTATTTAAATTGTGAATTTAAATATTAAATATTATTTATAATATGGACTTATAAATTTGAATATTAACCCCTCATGATTTATTAATTGTTACATTGCATCCTCGCAATTAATTAGAATTAATAACAGAAAACTAAATTTAAAGAGTTTTAAATTTACCCCTTGTATTTATATATATAAGAATTGTGTTTGTTATATGTATAAGAAAGTTATAACATGCGCCCTCGCGTGTTTAAATGTTGACATTATCAGTCCTACCATGACTAGGCTCACCCATTCTAATGTAGGGGTTTAAGGAGGTCTCTTTGATTCCTAATGAGTTCGTTTTTAATATGCTTCGCATTTACCACCCTCACCGCCGTATTGCATTTTGAGAATGGAGTTACCGAAAGGGTTTGATAGTGATAATGGTCAATCTAAAAGTATTCTAAATACAAGTATAAAACAAAATCCCGTTTTATTAATAGAATGTGAGATTATATTATCCATGAAAATTGCAAATTCTCTTTATATTCTGTTGGTGGAGCTCGTGTGGTTAACCGGCACATCAATGTAGGGTATAGTTGAGAATGATATGGAACTCGCAAATCTCAAGCGTAACTTGAGCCGGGGACCATGCGATTTTGCAAGGTTAATTATCAATCTATTTAATGTGTATCTTATATTATCCATAAAAGTTGCACATTCTCTTTATAACTTGTTGATGGAGCTCGTGTGGTTAACCGGCACGCCAATTTGAGAGTGTAGGTAGAGAATGATGTGGAACTCGCGAATCTCAAGCGTAACTTGAGCCGGGGACTACGCGATTTTGTATGGTCGATTCATCATCTATTCTGTGATCCGCAGTGACCCCGTCATTGAATTTGAGATGAACATAATCTGAGATTAACATGCCATTGATAGTCAATGAATCTCAAAGATCTAGGAGTTTCGTGGTGATCGAAATTGGCAAATGGCTTTGCCTACCTAAATAACTTTATGGTGTGTTTATGGCATCCCTTTACACATCATGGAGCCAAATATGGATCCCAGCCTTCTAAAATAATTTTATTTAGGGTGATTATTTTCTAAGGATGAGTAAAACAAACTACAATGGAATTTGTTATTGAATGATGTCTATAAACTTATCCACTAAAATCTACTGCTATAAAACCTTTGAAAGGATTAGCTATGATGATGATCAATCTTGTCAAATTCGTAGTTTGGGAATAATTCTCATAAATGAAAGGAAAGATCATGCATTTGTTAAAGCTCTTCCTAGGTTACTTCAAACATTGCATTCTAAATTGTTAGAAAGAGCAATTATCAAATGTACGTTGTAAATTGACATATTGAAGTAAAATGGAATTTCCTTGAGTTAGAACTTGACTAGGCTTAGTCAACTAGCTGACATGTACATATAATCAATTCATTTTGATTTTGATATGAACAAATTGGAATGACCATGAAGGAGTTGTGTAGCATGTTGAATTTTCCTTTTGGAATTAACATGGCAATCATATAAACTCTTACTTCAAAACACTCCCATATTTTACTATCATGAATAGAAGTGCCAAGAAGAAGAAAGTCAATTGTCCATGGTTTAAAAGGAGAGTAGTGTTGGTATACCTAATCTAGGCCCTAATACCTAGGACAAAGGAAGGCTTAATCTAATACATGTTCTGATAGTTGCTCGTTTCCATAACAAGGAAAGGACTAAAGAAAGCAAATTTTCCCAAATGTATATTTGAGGTGGAAGGACTAGAACATGAAGAAGTTAAATTTGATTGTGGATCACGAGCCCGTGCTACTTTTCATAGGATCAAAAAGATAACTTGATCTTCCATGTTTGGTGTCCAATCAAATATATGGATTTATAATGCCATCAAAACATTACTTCTAAACCTTAAGTATTTTACTAAGGATTAAGAACTGACATTTGCAAGAATGTGCAGTCACTAAAATGAAGTAAGAAGACTAAAACAGGAGAAGATAATTTGATCATGAATGCCAAGCCCTTGCTACATTCATAGGATCAAAAAGACAACTCTTTTCAAAATGTTTAGTCTATGGTATTATAATTGAAATTGTTTATACTATGATTCTTGAGATAATTATGACTTATTTAAAAGAAAGTCATGAAATCTACGAAACTAGTATAATAACAATAGTTCAAAGTTGATTCAAATATTTGAATAAGGTGTATTATTTTGAATGGATCATTCAGATTAATCACAATATGTACTTATTCAAATACATCCAAAGGTTTGGTGACATGTATTTGTGGAATCATAATCTTGGATACATAAATGAGAAATGCATTACCAAGTATCCAGTTGGATCGAATTTTGGATATCATTTGGCCTCAAGCCTTATGATAAATGCAAATCCTGTTTATCAAGATAGATGATGAACACATCATAGGGTGATGCCAATATCTGTTGGAATTAGTTTGCATTAATTGACCGTTCAGATCAACCACGATACATGGTCAAACCAACTTCATATGAATGTGAGTCTGGAACCTTTCAGGTGTTTAGAGCTCTCATAAAGTGAAGTTAAGAATCAATTAGGAAATAGGATGAGATACTCATAGTGAGCATTTCAGTCCAAATTTTATCGATCATCTAAGTGATTGTGAAAGAGTTTCACGATCTATCTCCACCCAAAACACTACCACTAGGAAGTGTTAGTTTGATAGAGAAACAAATCATTAAATGATTTTGTACTAGATGAGTCGCACTGTGTTTGCTAACAATTCGTGGATTGTACCATGAATAGTGTTACAAGAAGTCCTTTAGTCTTGTGCCAACTAAGTAGGTTCCTGAAACACTCTATGATATGTGAAGTGGGATTCTATCATCACTGCCATATATGTAAGTCTAGGATTATGAGGCTTACGCTTGTCGTGAAGCGCTCGACAATCTAGGACTTTGATTAAAGATGTGTTATCTCGTTGGAAAGCCCATCAAGCATTTTGGATAATTGTTTAACAACCTTCTGAGAAAAAAGTGTATGTTGCTCAAAGGGAAGTCTTCCAAGAGAGGGAGCTAATTTCCAAAAGGGATAGTAGGAGCCACATTGATCTTGATAAGATTCAAGAGTCAACCAATGAAGAGCCTAAAGTTGGACATAGCATTCAATTTGGAATTGAAAGAGCTATTAAGGAAAATAACATATTTCCATTTTTCCTTATAGATCTAATAGAAGACGTCATGGAACTAGTTATATAAGAGTTTATATTGCTAAGGTATTTGAGTCACTAGTAGATAGCAATCAGAGTGTACCATCAATCGAAAGCTATGGTAGGCCCTAAAGGCAACAACATAGAAAGAGGAATTGGAAAGCAAGATTCAATCCGTGTATGTTGTTATTTGGTAGACCTAACACTTGACCTTAACCCTTAGGTGCAAGTAGATCTTCAAGTAGAGACAATCATGAATAGGAAAAACACATAATTAAACCAAGATAGGTTTTGAAGGATGTGTAAGCTTAATAAGTTCATTTATGGACCGAAATAAGCATCTCGCAAGTGGGATCATTATTTCAATGAGAAAGTTCAAGGAGTTTGAATTTCGAGAAATAAAGATAAGCCATATATATGTCAAAGCTAGTGGGAGTAATTGGGATCTTTGTTTCAATGAGAAAAGTTCAAGAAGTTTGAATTTCGAGAGACAAGAAACATAGATAAGTCATATATATGTCAGTGCTAGTGGGAGCACTGTAGTCACCCTTGTATTGTACATAGACAATGTACGATTTATAGGAAACTGTATTCTAACTTGGTAGGTGTAAAAGCTTGGCTTGGTATGAGAACTGTTTCGCTATGATATACAAGGGAGATACAAGACACGTGCATAATAAGGATCTATGGAGATAGATCAAAGTGATTCATTTGATTAAGCCAAAGTACATGGAATGTTGAGGAAACTCGAAAAAGAGTTTAGGCTTATTATAATATGGCATGACATTGAGCAATGCTAATGTACTAGTTCTACTATTGAGCTAAAGCAAATGAGTCATGTCCCATATGCTTCTGCTATGGGATCGATCATATATGCCATGACATGTACCAGATCTAATGACTCGTATGCCTTGAGCATGACAAGTTAGATTAGATCAATTTGGCAAGAATCAATGAATCAAGATCAAGAACATTATTATGTGTCCTTGGAGGACAGAACGGATGATCTTGACAGTATAGGAGAGATCGTTGTAAGAGTTACATCGATGCTAAAATCCATACCGATAGAGACGATTCCGTTTGCAGCCGGATTTCGTGCTTCTCTAAATGGTGAAGTTTTATCTTGGAAGAGTACCAAATATTACACCATAGTGGATTTTGCAAACTTAGAATATGTTGTAGTTGGTTAAATTGCAATGAAGTCAATGTGGCTGAAAGAGATTCATTAGTGACATCTTTATTGAAATTCAATCATTGATGGTCCTTATGATGTCTCTTTGTAACTTTAAGGGTGAACTTACCTTGAGTATGGATCCCAAGTCACACAAGCTCACATTACATATACTCAGTAAGTTCCAACACATTTGATAGTGAGTCAAATGTAAAGACATCATAGTCAATATGTAATATCGAATGATAATCTTGTCGATCCATTCCTAAGCCGATGTCATTGACCAAGTCTGACAGTCAGACAAAGTCGAAAGGCATTAGATTTGCAAGTGAATTGGCTTAAAAACTCTTTGTTTGGTTTGTTTTAAAACCCGAGAACTTTAAGTGGTATAAGTTTTAATTTGATTTGGCGATTATTAAGTGGTGATCTTAATATATGATAGATTTCGGTCATTTCAATTAGCCTATCACTACGTTCTCACTTTTGCATGTTTGGAACCCACTTCCCGAGTATTAATTTACCCAAACATTCACAGTCGGTCATACTCTTGGAAGTAAGTAGTGATTCAAGACTGTCGTGAGTATTAGTGGATTGTCCATATTGATTGGACATAGCATAGAGATTGCGCTCATACTCATGAGTGCTTAATAGAGATTTAAGTATTGGACCAACCCACGCTTAGAGATTACTTCATGGATTCAGTCACGAGTAATTTTAAGACAATAATATCTTCTATTCTTCAAACCTAGATACATGTGGGGTTTTGCTCTATGATTCTGTTATGCATTGGACTACTCCAACGCTAACCATAATTGGTAGTTATAAAGGGTATGTCCATGTGTGACATGATGAAATAGACGAAAACTATGTAGTCAAAGTTTATTCGTTCCTTGTGCCTTAATAGGAGAAGCGATATCTATGGGCCCCTCGATGACTTGGTGCTGACATCTAAAGTGCTTGGCCGAGCCCTGACTGGAATTGATGTGTGCAATTTAGTAGTAAGATTCAGTCGTCACAAATCTATATCGGGAAACATAATCTTAAATTCTTTAGATTGACTATTATCCATGTCTCGAATTCATACAGATATCATAGAACGAAGGGAAAGTTGATCACTTATCTAAGGGTTGAATCTTGATTAGATCAAGAGTTCGGTAGTAGCATTGGATGGCTAACACTCTGTTGATTATTAGAGAAATATTAGTCCTCGTATAGTTGATGACTTGTCCAAGTGGGAGACGATTGGAATAGTGTCCAAGGCCATTAACTATTGGTAATATTTCTAATAATAGCAGGGTCCTTTTGGGATGGCTAACTCTCTGTTGATAATTAGAGAAATATTAGTCCTCATATAGTTGATGACTTTTCCAAATAGGAGACTATTGGAATAGTGTCCAAGGTCATTAACTATTGGTAATATTTCTAATAATAGCAGGGTCCTTTTGGTTGCCCTCAAGACCCAAATTGAGTAGAATAAATAAAGGAGAAATTAGTTTATTAATTATTATGATTAATAATTAATTAGAAACTAATTGGAAATATATTTTGGAAATATATTTTGGGAATTAATTAATAGTTTAATTAACTAAAGGGTTGAATGTTCATTAATTGATGGTTGGTTAATCAGGAATGTTCCAGAACCTTATGGAATTATGGTTGGATGAAAATCACTCCATCCCACATGGGAAAGGAGTGAAATTTCGTGGTTAGGCCTCCATCCCACATGGGAAGGAGTACTAAACCCTAGGATGGATCGAAGGCTATAAATAGGGCCTTAGGGATTTCATTCCTCCTAGCACCTTGGCTTGAAGTATTTGCCAACCCTTCTTCCTCCCCCTCTTAGGGACGATTTCTAACCCCTTTGGGTTTGTGAAATTGACCATTCTCTTAGTTATTTTTATAACACTCTTTGGTGTCATTGGGTGTGATACCATTAGAGGGATTCTGGTTTGGGTCCTTTCATCCAAGCAACTTCATGGAGGTTCAAGATCTCAAGCATGGAGATCAAGGGCTACATAAGAGGTATGTTTTCTTACTTCTGTTTTAGTTTTCTAGGGTTAATGTAATTAGCATGAAGCCATAGATCCATAGGATGCATGTACACTTAGGTATATCGTTGTTTCGCTTTTTCCGCTGCCTAGTTTTAGAGTGTATTTGATGCCTAGAAAACCCAACACCTTCGACCTGTAAGTACAGTGAGGAAAATTCACCTCACAATCTAAACAATAGTTGATCAGGTCCCTGATGGGTTTTGGTCATAAGACATCCTATGTGCTCATACAAACCCTAAAGCTCGGATCTAGGTTTCTCTATTGTACATAATTTGAATCCAAGACTTTGAACCCTAATTCTAGCATATGGAAATCAGAATTCACATGTAAATAGGTTTAAGAACATACCTTGATTGTTATGTAGCAATAACAATCCAATTCCTCCTTGAATTGACTTTGGAAAGCAGAGAGTCACAAGTGTCACTCCTCTAATGGCTTACAAACACCATAAGCAAGTGGAGAAGGTATAAAGAGAGAGGAGGGAGGTTAGAATTCGTCCTTAGGACCTCTTGGGAAGGGTTTGACGAAATCCTAAGCCCTAGAGGGTTTATATAGGTGTAAAGATTAGGGTTTTAGTCCTTATCCTTATCTAGTTGCTTGTCCACCAAGCAACCATAAGATAAGTCCTAGAAATCCTTATCCTAGTCAAATTCTAAGGGATTTACACCTCAAATTCGTTCACCATATATATAAGATAATCTTTACCTTATTTTGTAACTATCACATAATTACAATTCAGCCCCTCTAGTTTAATTAATTACACTTGATCACAAAATTAATTCTTATTTAATTATTGACCAATATTAATTAAACAAATATGATTTCTCCTTTAATATATTATTCTTATAACATATTAATAAATCATAATAACCTCTCTCTCTATTTATTTCTCCAATCAAGTTGCTTTGGTGAAGGCAACCCAAAAGGACCATGCACCATCGGGTCAAGTACATACCAAAATAGTTATGGACTTAGACACTAATCCAACAGTCTCCCACTTGGATAAGTCTAACAACTATTCTGCGTATGACTTCGGATCCCGATCTGCAATCGTAGCTTTCCAAAGCCGCTGTCAACTCTGATCATATCAAATACGCGTGTCCTTAGATAAGGGATCATATATTCCTCCATTCTAGATATCATATGAGATATGATTTCTAATCATTCTCTTTGTACTACTTCTCGACTTCTGATTTATGACGACTGACTAATTGAACAAATCAAATTAGCCCTAGCCTGGCCGAGCATTTACGTTTGTCATCACTAAACCATCGAAGGGCCCAAAGATATCGCTTTTATCCTACTTTGAATAAAAGGAACGGATAAACTTTGATACAATGCTTGCTTTTACTCACGCACCGAATCACATACAACAATATGTTTTATAACACCAAGTTACTGGTGCGTTTACATATTATCAATGTGCAACCGATTTGCAAGATACAACTCACACATCTCGGTTTCAAGAATATAAGATGTTATCGTCTCACCAATCACTCGTGATACAATCCATGGAGTGATCCAAATGAGCGTGGGTCTAATCCAATGCTCAAATCACATTCATAACCACTCATGAACATTGCAGCAAACATTTGCTTATGTCTAATACTTTTCTAGACATTCCACACACCAATTCACGACAGTCTTCATTCATATCTACTTCCAACATATGAATGACTGTGGCCCGTTCGAATAATTCGATTATTCTTAATAAACTCAATTATTCTGGAAGTCAAAACATGCAAATGTGAAACACAAGAATAATACTAATCCCATATGGCCTCAAACCTTTGAGTATAAATAAAACACCTTTTATTTATCACCATATTGATTACTCATTATTTGTCGTTTCGGGTAATCAACTTCTTACTTGAATTACAACACTTGTCCCATGCTCCTAGCATGCACACAATGTTTACCTATGGCTCTTACTTTGTGAAATAGATCACATTGAACACATTTCCAATTATTCTCATTTTACAACTCCAAATCCTTTTTCATAAGTGAAAGAATATCAAATTCTTGCTACTTATAGAATATGCTAGATTCTAACACTTTATGCAATGATCCTTTTGTAATGTCACTGCACCAAAGTCACAAAGACTATTGCCAATGATATTACAAAGTCTTCTATCAGAGATTGTTACAAAACAATTCCATAGACATGATGTCTCTCACTCAAAGTACATTCTTTGAACATCCTTTTGCATAGAAGTTTCTAATCTAATCATAGATTTCTCAATATTCAATTCCCATTATATGGACACACTTCCATATGTTCCATATGACAACTCATTCTTAATAGAATCTTATCTATTCGTAATGATGTCGATATGGTCCATCCAATATGGAAACATTTCCATATTTTCCAATACTATACTTCCAACTACTCACAAGCGACCAATCCTCGTCGAACTTGGATTGTCCTTTGATAGTTGTTTAATTATTTTAGTCTAAACCGATTCTAGTCCTTTTTCCCTCTAAATGTGCTCGACATTTGGAAAAATTTTAGAATGGTCAAACATTAAAGCATTTGCAATCGATCCTATACCCGAAGCGTATGGGACACGACGCATAATGTTTTATTTGCTATGTTCTCAAAATTCGAATAGTGAAGAGGGATGTCGTAATCATAATCGAAATTTTAAGAACACACTTTGTACCTTTGACTAAATTGTATTAACATTTCTCAACCTAAACCTTTATATTTGAAATGAAGCATAATATTTTCTCCCTTAATTATAGCAAAACAACTCTTCAACTATTGCGACTTTGCAAAATATGACTCTTGTTTTTCTATAATTAATATTGCCAACTTTGCAATACTTGCCTTAATAATCATACAATCATAACATTTATGCTCCCACTACCATGATGATTATTATAAAACATAACACTTATGCTCCCACTAGCTTCAACATGTATTCATAAACATCTCAACTTCCAGAAAGACAATACTTATCGAATTTCTTAAGTTCATGTTTCTAATACTTAGTGCTTTGATAATCTTTTATCAAGGTTTCTTGAACTTATACACATTTGCCTTCGATAGTTCATATGTGTGTCTAAACAATTAAGACTAATTGCCAAACCTCACAATTCAAATTATGGAAAGGGATGTCGTAACCATATTTGAATTCGAGAATGCAATTTTACAATCACTATCTTCTTAAAATCTGTCTTAGTGAAAGCATTTCCTCACAATCATTTTCATGAAGGAGGAAATCTTATGACACTTAGATTTAAATAGTGTATTTGTTCCTATCCATGTGAATTTGTCAAAACCAAAGTTTACGACAAATTCAAACTCTTATGGATCGAACTTTCTTGATCTCGATTTCTTGCCTTTATGGTAGCACAACTGCCCACCATGTCTTCCAAGTAGTTAAGCAGCTCACCCTTTCCTATCAATGTACCTTTCATTGATTAAGGTGCTTTGCCTTTTATGCGTTCAAAATGAGAACTCATAGAACTCACATGCATAATTAACTCGATTGGATTGGCACAAAAACAAAATAATGTCAACACGATAGGTTGTAAACCTTAACTCGTGTGCTAGTGATGATCGATAAGGTTTATTCGATTTGTTCTTGAGACTTTTCAAGACTATATAGACTCCCACTGACTCCTTGACATATACGATTCTCTTGTCAAAACATTTCTTGACAAACAAATGTTCAAGAGTTAGTGTAGCTTTTATCAAAACACTTCATAAATTGGTCCTAGTTGGTCATTGTCTTATCCAAGACATCACAACTTTTCACATTTGATGAACGTTATAAACCTTTTAATACTTATCACTCATTGTCACAATCTTAACTTTAAGATTTGTCATTGGAACGAAGTATGATTGACTTCTTGATTTAACCATTTCTTCAATTCTTGATTCCTCTTCTTAGACATACAATTGTACTAAGACTCATTTAGAGGATCAATTGAGATATTGTTCTTAATCATTAAGACCTATCATAAAGCATAAAAGGTACTCTCCCATCTTCTTAGAATGGAGAAACTTTTATTTTTCTGCCTACTTGATTCTTCTTATTCGTTATGCTATTGATCTAAACCCTTTAATCAATTCAGAATTACACTTAATCTTGTAAGTATAATCATATGTACTAAGCTTTTAGTAAATCATGACGAATATCTTTGTTACTCTTATGGTGAACTTGATCAGTACACAACTTTGTGTACTCGATCTCCTAGTCCTTCACTTGACACTTTGTCAATGAATTAGTCTAATTTCCAAATATGAAATTTCTCATTTATCGTGCAACCAAGTTGCATGATTCCAAGTTTCTGTACAATTAAACCTTGGGCGATGAGAAACTCTCCCTATTTGGTAAATTCTCGACTTTCCATAACATAATAAGAACCAAATCCATTATTGCTAATAATAGAAACATTTTAACATCAATTTTTTCATACACGCCATTGTAAGGATAAATTTAAAATCAAAATTTATTTTATTGCGGAAAAATTCGTCCTTACAATGTAACTCATTGAAATACTTATGCTAATACATTTTTCTTAGCAATCTAATTCTAACTCTAAGTAGTAGCTCAAGAATCTAATCTTCAAGTAATGCGATCGAAATCCATTACTTCTCGGTTAGATTCTGCTCACTTCTTCCCTTAAGCTTCCTTTCTTTTCTTCGATCCTACAAAACATCAATTGTAATTTTATCACATTATGTATTAAGAATCTAGAATAGAAGCTTAAAAGAGTTAGTCAATGGATTTTACCTAAAGCAAAGCCATACGTTTGACTCTCCCATCTCTTAGATCTCTTAGGTAAATAGGGCAGCTTTGTCTCCAATGCCCCTTTTCTTGGCAATAAAAGCAAATTGACTCTTTTGGAACAGAACATGGAACTACTTCAGACATTGCCTTTCTCTTATGATCAAACTTTTCGATCATAGCATGTCTTTTGTTGCCATTGTCTATATCCATAGAGGTCTTGAAGGCAGATTCACCAATCAACTTTGCTTTTCTATTGCGCCAAACCATTGCTGATTCAGCAGCAATAAGCATATAGGTGAGATCTATAAGGGTCACGTCGCGGTTCATCGTATAGTACTCTCTTACGAACTCACTATACGAGTTAGGAAGTGACTGAAGAACCCAATCAACATCCATCTCCTTACAGACAACGGATCCCAACATCCTTAACCTATCAATGTGTGACTTCATCCCTAGGACGTGTGCACACACCGAATCTCCTTCTTTATGTTTACTTGCCAAAAGGGATTGAGTGATCTTGAACTTTTCAAGCCTTTGAACTTGTGGGTTAGGGAGAATAATTGGAGGAGGAGGAGGAAGTGAAGTATGATCTCTTGTTCCTCGATCGAATTGCGGAATATCATCTTCATGTGGAATGCTTGTTCCACGAGATTTGAGAAGACCATAGTTGTCAAACTTTGACATCTACAAAACGGGAGAAAACGAATTCAAGTTAGTTGATTGATTGAGTCCTTAGTAAGTCACCCAAATGAAATACTAAGGCTAGGACCCAACACAATATTCTACAACTCGGGAGAGGGATGTCGTAACCCTAATTGCAGAATATTTGAAGGTAAGTGAATGACGATTCACTAATTTCTACCATGAAAAACGAAAAAGGAATTTAAGTTTTAAATCTATGAAAACTCCTAGACCCTTTGAGATTCATTGAACTTTCAATGGCATGTTTAAATCTCGATATGCCCCTCTTGTTTGTGACTGGGATGCCGAGAATCACAAAGCGGGTGTGAATAACCATGCAAACTTACATGGTGCCCTCACATGTTACAGTCACCTATTCGATGTGCCGGTAAACCACACACGCTCCACCGAACTATGACAAACATTGAGTCACCCTTTGCTACCTTTGCTTAGACCCATTTAGTGTGCCGGTAAACCACACACGCTCCACTAACGTCTTCGCAAGGGCACAAAGTGTAATTTCATGGAATTGCATCAATTCACTTTTGCCTAAGTAACTAAGATTGGGAATTTTATGAAAACATTTAGTTACTTTGATAATTCATTATACTTGTAATGGAAGGTTTCGTCCTATCCTACCCGTTCGGCTAACGACCCTCCACTAGTCAAGAGTGCGGTGGGTAAGAGTGGATACCCATTCAATCGCCATTTTATAGGCAATTTCCTTAAACACCCCTTATAGACTAGCTTCGTGAATGAGGCCTACTAACGGTAAGACTGACTTTTACTCATACATATATATAATGTTAGACTTTTAATGTTATATATATAGTATAGGGTGTATTTTAACACTTTTAAAATACTATGTGGTTAAATTTAATAGTTATACTTTTAATTCAACTAAATTTTAAACCAAAACTTTTATGGATTTATTAAACCTCTTTTAATTATACACCTTAATTAATTAATAAAACCATAAGGGTGTGATTTGAACTTTTTCAAAACTATACTAAGTTTTTAGAATTTAACATTCCTAATCAACTTTTAAATTCCAAAACTTGAGGGAAAGTTTTGAAACATTTCAAACCATAAGGGTTTAGAATTTAAATATGCATCAAAATTAAACTATTTAATCAAAATTTAAATTCCAAAACTTGAGGGCAAGTTTTGAAACCTTTTTCAAAACATTAGGGTTTCAACTATTTAAATTTCAAAACAACAAAACTTTTGGGGTTCAAATTTAAACTATAAAACCTAAAGGGCCAAATATGAAACTTTTCACAACAAGAAGGATCAAATAACAAATAATTCAAATTAACATTTAATCACATAATTATCCATATTTGATGATTTCTTGCAAAATAATTTATCAATTTACTTAAAATAATTAATCAATTATCTTATAAGGAAACAATTATCTTATTAATTGATAAATATCTTCAATTAGATCAAAAATATAGTCAAATATATCATATAATCAGATTATTATTGATCTAACATGATAAGGTAACTATCCATAAGCAAAAACAGCAAGAAATCTCGGATATACCTCTGTCTGACGCTCGAACTCGGCGAGTACCACAGTGTACTCGGCAGAACCACAAGAAACGAATTTTTCAAACTTACAATGCATCAATACAATAGAAACCAATCATGGCTCTGATACCACTGATGGGTTTTGGTCATAAGACATCCTATGTGCTCATACAAACCCTAAAGCTCGGATCTAGGTTTCTCTACTGTACATACTTTGAATCCAAGACTTTGAACCCTAATTCTAGCATATGGAAATCAGAATTCACATGTAAATAGGTTTAAGAACATACCTTGATTGTTATGTAGCAATAACAATCCAATTCCTCCTTGAATTGACCTTGGAAAGCAGAGAGTCACAAGTGTCACTCCTCTAATGGCTTACAAACACCATAAGCAAGTGGAGAAGGTATAAAGAGAGAGGAGGGAGGTTAGAATTCGTCCTTAGGACCTCTTGGGAAGGGTTAGACGAAATCCTAAGCCCTAGAGGGTTTATATAGGTGTAAAGATTAGGGTTTTAGTCCTTATCCTTATCTAGTTGCTTGTCCACCAAGCAACCATAAGATAAGTCCTAGAAATCGTTATCCTAGTCAAATTCTAAGGGATTTACACCTCAAATTCGTTCACCATATATATAAGATAATCCTTACCTTATTTTGTAACTATCACATAATTACAATTCAGCCCCTCTAATTTAATTAATTACACTTGATCACAAAATTAATTCTTAATTAATTATTGACCAATATTAATTAAACAAATATGATTTCTCCTTTAATATATTATTCTTATAACATATTAATAAATCATAATAACCTCTCTCTCTCTCTATTTATTTCTCCAATCAAGTTGCTTTGGTGAAGGCAACCTAAAAGGACCATGCACCATCGGGTCAAGTACATACCAAAATAGTTATGGACTTAGACACTAATCCAACAGTCCCGACTTCGAATCTCAGCTCTAACCACACCTATTCATCCAAATGACCAAGTCTCAAACACCATTCTAAATACCCAAAATACCCCTTGGTTAAACTTGGTCAAAGTCAAAGTCAACTGATTCAGCCCAGCCGAGTCAACACAGAGTTCGTACGCGGGGCGTACTCAAGCATTGACCACCATTGAGGTGGTTGACCACGTATGCACTGCATACTCAGATTACGTAGCGCGTGCACCCAGTCTTCCCAAAAACTCATTAAGAGCTTAATGCCTTAAGCTCTTACGTCCAGCTTCCAGATCCAAGGCCAAATCATCCTCAAGAGTCATAAAGTTTCCAACTTTATGACTTTGCATGTCCATTAAGTGCTTAACTCAACATCTTAGTACATTAAGATATTCTAAAGAATGCATGGAGCAAAACTAACAATTAAGACCCCATTTTTATGACTTAAGACCCTTCCTAAGGTTTAAAAGGACGACTTAATGGGTCAATAACATGTCATGCTCAAGAATCACCATTTTGGGACCAAAAAGTAACTTAAAAGAGCAAAAACCTAGATCCAAGTGCTAAAGTTGCAAGTTTTATACCTTCGGGAGGTTGCAATGAAGGCAGAAATCACAGATCCAAGGTGTTCCCCAACCCTAAGCTCTTCACACTTCACTCTTCAGCTTCAAGAACTCCTCTAAAACACTCCAATGGCTCTAAAAGACACTCTTTCACTTAGGGTTGCTTGGAGGCTCGTTTTCACAGAAGGTGGCTGAAGAAAGAAGGGGACATGAGGTTATAATGATGATTATATAGAGCCAAAACCCTAAAAATCAGGGTTTGCATGACCTTCAGTACGCCTTGCATACAAGGTGTATTCCCAATGTACTAAGGCGCGCTTAGTACGCTTAGCGTACACACGTACGCTCAACGTACTCCCAAAATCCTGAAATTACCAAAATGCCACTATGGGTCATTTTTGCACTTTTTCTTTTACTTGGGGACCAACATGCAATAAATCTCAATATAAGGGTCAAATTAGAAGTACCTCAACATCGGGATGTTACAACATCTATATAAAAAACTAAAAAAATACATAAATATATAAAAATACTTATAAATATGTAATACAAAAAAAACACATAAAAATACACAAAAAATATGTAAAATACTTAAAAATACATATAAACATGTAAAACAATACGTTTATACATTTAAAATACATAAAATACATAAATATCTAGATAACATTTAAAAAAATACATAAATATATATAAATATGTAATACATAAAAAGCACATAAAAATACATATAAAATACATAAAAGTACATATGCATACGTAAAAAATATATTTATACATTTAAAATATATAAACATCTACATAAAAAACTTAAAAACACATAAGTACATAAAAATACATATAAATGCGTAATACACAAAAAAATAACACATAAAAAACATAAAAATATGTAAAATGATTAAAAATACATAAAAACATGTAAACATATACATATAAAACTTTAAAAAAAAATGCATAAATATTTAAAAATAGATACAAATACATTTATACATTATATATAAATTTTGACAAAATCTGCATAAAAGTCTCATTATTTTAGAAAAAATCAACAATTTGCTCTTATAACCTGCTGAACAGGTCAAAATGGCTAAATTAAATAAATTAACCGGTTTCTTGGGCTTTACTATTTAAAAAGTTAAAAAGTCAAACGATGATTCTCTTAATAGATTTGTCGTCTATTTCCAGGGTATAACGACCTTAGCAGTATTAGGTACTGTCGGATATCACGACTTGCCTGAAAAGAATCGCCGGTATTTTCATTCGTGTTCGCAGGTTGAACTCATGCACGAGTTTGGTGTTTTTGGTCTACGAAAAACAAGATTTGCACCCCCCCTACAGATTTGTCGTCTGTTTCCAGGGTATAACGACCTTAGCAGTATTGGGTACTGTCGGATATCACGACTTGCACGCGGGTAGGAATTATAGCATAATCATAGACACAAGCTTGTAAGTCTTTCAAGCATTCAAGCTTATAAACCTTATTTGGTTTGGTCTTTCTACCAATGTGGGAATCATTCCCACATTCCTCTCTTTTTGCTAAATTTATTTCAAATACCTATCTTTGAATATTGATATCTCATTCACATATACCCTATTTTGGACATATAATATATCGTTTCGAAGTTATCGCGGAGGAGAACATAAACTCACTTAGAGTTAGTTATATATACAACATATGTATATATTTATATATGTCCAAAGTTAGTAAAAATATAAATATTTATACTAAATTTTCTAACAAACAATTAGCTAATATTATCTTGATGGAGTTATAAAATTATATTTTATAAAATTATTTTGTTTATTTATTAAAAAAAATTGACGGCAAAATGGTGTTGTGTGTGATGACTATTTATCCGTAAAAAATTAGTAAAAACGAAATGGTGTGAAAAAAAAAATGTGGATGTGTGATGACTATTTATCCGACCACACTTGGCTTTGGATTTGTGACCAAGGTTTTAGGGCGTTAGTTTTTCGTTTATGCTACTTTTAATATTCGTTTTGATTTTTTTTTTGTCTTTTTTAATATATATATATATATATATATATATATATATATATAGGTTCAAATGTTTTTACTATCTATTGTGTGCTTATAGGATTGATTCTGGACCAATCATTTTTAGTTATTTTAAAAAAGTAATTAATGCATATTAAATGCTGAAGTTCTAATTAATGCTTATGATATCTTTAACATCTAATATGCATTAATTGCTTTATTAAAATAACTAAAATGATTGGTCCAAAATCAATCCTACATGCACACAATAGATAGTTAGAACAATATAACCTAACCATATATATATATATATATATATATATATATATATATATATATATATATATATATATATATATAGGGAAGAGTTATATGGAAAATGAATGATTAGAGCAACACATATTTGAACCAATGAAAACATGACAACACATCACTTCCACAATAACTTCCACAATACATTACTTGTGAAGAAAGAAATGGACACGTGTCATTTGATTATTGGTTTCGGTAGATGTTGTCCTAGTTATTTGTTTTCCATATATATATATATATATATATATATATATATATATATATATATATATGTGTGTGTGGTTAGTTTTTTAACAAATAATACACATTTTGACAATATTGATAACAGATCATGGTAATAATGTTTGCAATTTATTTATTTATTTATTTTTAAAAATTGGCCCGGTTGCAAATGAAGATGCTAGGGCTGATAATTCTCTACACGACCCGCGATACGACACGAAATAAATGAGTTTGGGTGAGTTTTTCAACCCGCCAATCCACTAACCCGCCATTAAACGGGTTATATATAGGTTTCTCAAAAAATAAACGGGTTGACCCGCCAACCCGTTTATATTCTTAGTAAAAAAATATTTTGTTTTTATGTATCAAGTATTAATATTTAATAAATATTATATAATATATACCATTGTTTCATAGACTATTTCACTGTTCTGACATTTTGATTCGTGGTGGATAGACTAAGGTCGTAAATCGTAACCTGTAACACTAAGTCTGTAACATGTTTCTATGAATGTTTTTAATTTTCATTTGGATGTTTAAGACTTAAATGTCTAAAATTCGGATATGTTTGCATCAACCATCAATAATTTATTCATGTTTAATTGTCAATTTTCTTTATGGAATCTGACCCATGAACCCAAATTTGACCCACAAACCGCCAACCTGTGAACCTGTATAAATAAATGGGTTGGCGGGTCATATATGGGTTTATGTTCCAAACCCGCCAACCCGTGACATGCATATTTAAATAGGTCATGTTTGGGTTGACATATTTTGATCTGCCAACCTACCAACCCGCGACACGCCAACCCGAACACGACACGATTGCCAGGCCTAAAAAATGCTAATAACCACAACTAAAATAAAGAAGTTGATGGTTTTCTATCAATTTAAAGATTTATAAAGTGAGACTATATTTTGCACCAACAATCCTTATCCGGCCACTTTTATATAATATTTGGATTGTGAGAACTGAGAATTCAATATATAACATATTCAGTGAATTTTTTACTTTAGAAAAATATCAATATAAACCTAAGAAAAATAGATTTTCGGGTTACCAAGTACAACTGCCTGAATTTATTGTTATTGAATGTAAATCACATTGCAAAAGTCTACGAAAAGAATTGAACGGGAAGATCTTTATAACAAAATGACAAAAGAATGCAAATCACAGTTTTCCGAATTGTTCTAGTACATATACACATCAATTATAGGTTAGTTCGAGCTTCTTAATTTACTTTGAGCTTACACTATTATACATAATTAAACATGGAAACCGTGTAAATTGTCAAAAGAACTGATGATCGTGACAAAAACACCTGAATTGATTTTTGACACACGTTTTTAAAAGATAACAATTCATATAGTGGAAGCTACGTAATACAAATAATTTCTTGATTCATGTTTAAAAAAGGAATATGCAGAAAAACCGCAAAAGCTTGTTTTGATAACGATTTTATTAATGTCAATTAAGTAATCAAAGATTATTAGTGTATCTGAGTAATCAAATTATTAATTAACTTTACACTTAACAATTGCGTGGATTAACAATGGAAGTATCTTCGGTTTAATTAAATATGTGGCGTGCGGCAACCGTTTCTATTTACACGCCTTTATTTTCTAATAAATTGAGTATTTTTTATATAAAACATGATAATATACTTTTATATATAATATGTTAAATTGTGTTTAAAATATATTTTTTGTATGTTGATTTTATGTTATATGTTTTGGACGTAGAGCCCACCATTGTACGTTAATAAAAGAACCAAAGTTTGTTCAGAAACTATTAATAGTTTACTACTGTTACTGAAAGATTCGGTTTTGATGACTCTGCAAAAATGCTTGGGTCATCTTCCAACACATTCTATCCTTCTAAGTCTAAATTTAGAGAGGAAATTAACGAGCATATTTAGGTTTGTTGTTCCTCCGGATTTGGTTCAACTCCCTTAGGTTATGAGGCACACCACTACCAAGGGATCATGGGGTCAAGGGCGGACACACAATTTCATAATAGTTTTGTCACGGAAAAAAATAGTAGAAAAAAAAATTTCTAAATTTTTTGCACTATGTATACGGAAGTCAGAAGTGCCCTGTGGAATACTAAGCAAAACCACAACTACATAGGGTATGACGTGGCCTCGTTGGTGCCTTGGCTACACCACGCCTCTACATGGTGTTCCGTGCCCAAGTTTGCACAAATCAATCCGTGTTGCCCAAGCTTGCCCATTCCTCAAACTCATTTGAAAAAATATCATCAAATAGTCACCAACAACATTTTATTTGCACATTAAGTCATTAAACTTTTAATTGTATGTAATTGATTTGTGGCTGCAATGTTGAGTACCGCAAACAAGATTGTGAATAACCATGCAAACATGCTTGACACACTCGTTCTCATTTATGATCTGAAATTGATATGTCGGATAACCACAAACGCTAACATCAACAACCATAAACTGGTGTTGATAATCTCGAATTGCCACATCACCCTTCCTCTTATAGTCTCAAATTACTGTGACGATTAACCAAACACGTTCCATTAATAGACATATAAAGAATTTTATGTGCGTTTTCATGTATTAACATATATTTCACATTTTTCTAATATCCAAACGGGGATTTTGTTTGGATACCTTTAAGTTAATACTTATAACTTGACATCAACTTATTGAACCCTTTCGGCTAACTCCATTGGTCCATGCAAATAAATGTGCGTGAAAATGACACTCATTCAACGGTCATTTTCTAGGTTGTTTCATTATATTAACTTATAGTGCTTAGAATGAAAGATGCCTAGTCTTGATCTAAGTATCGATATATTTAAACATTTGAGGACACATAAAACTTATATAAAAACTATTATATGGTATATGATGTATTTTAAAGATTTTAAAATTTCCAAATTATTTAATCATATTATATCTAATTAACCATTTGAGAACACATTACAATATTAAATATGAGTTAACTAATTAATCATAACTATCTATCTTTAAGTAATTTACCAATTAAATATTAAATCATGATAATGATTAATTTAATTCAAATATTTATCAAAAGTTTGGAATTCAATATTATATATATATATATATATATATATATATATATATATATATATATATATATATATATATATCCAAAATTAATTTAGACTATAAAATTAATTAATCCTTTAAAAGTCTTGACCATTCAATTTTTCAAGTGTGCTAAATAAGTTTAAGAATTTCAAATAAACTAACCAACATTATCCAAGATAATCTTGAAGCCTCTAGGATTTTTGAAAATCCCTAAGCCTTCTAATTATCTTTGATATTATATATTTATTAAATCTATTAAATCCTAGATAATGTATTAGGTTAAATAAAATTCTTTTGGAAATAATTACCAAAAAAATATTTTAAACTAATTTTAAATCTGTAACACTCCAAATTTTGGATCCTAACCTAATCATAACCTTATTTTTGATTTTTCATAAGAACAAGCAAACAAAATATAAACTCAATTTTTATATAGTGCAAATATCAATAAGCATGACTCTGATACCATTATTAGGTTTTCTATATACTTCCTAGATCAATTACATGGCAACGGAAACACACAATTTTAATCTAAGGCGAGCAAATTCTAAAACCAACAAGGATCTTAACTTAGTTGATATGAACAAATACAAAAGGGATAGGAGTTTAATAACCTTTAGCAAAACCATTTTGCTTATAAACCTTTGATGTAGATCGAATCCAACAAGCCAATGAAGAATAACCAAAGTAGGTTACCTCTTATGGTTTACACCCAACAATACCAAACTATTTAATGTAAGAAAATAACACTTGGAAAAATATAGATTGACCAAGGAGTTAAAGTGAGATTAGAAACTCTAAGAATGCTTAGAGTAGGATGATTTCTATATGTGCGAGGGAGGGGCATTCATAGTCTCTGGTTGCTTGGAAAGAAAGCTGATTTGAATAATTACATAATCAAATTTAATTCAAATCCAAATCCCTTCCTTATTTAAGCCTTAGAAGAAATTTTTTAGGATTAACCCAAAGCTAATTTCGCCTATCTCCTTAAGAGATCCAGAATTTACAATTTGTTCAACTATTAAACAATTAACATTTAGTCTATATACCTTTTAATTAGCACAATTAATTCCAGATTAATTTTAATTAAATCCAATTAATTCCAAACTAGTTTCTAAGTAATTAATCATCACACAAATAATTAATAAACTATTTGTATCTCTCTTATAACATTCAAATACTATTTGGTTCATTAAGGGTAACCAAAAGGACCCTACTATTAATGAATAGTCTTACCAATTTAGTTATGACATTGGACACCATTCCAACAGTTTTTATGTAGTCCAAAGAAGTGTCATGCCGTTAATGTCTAACAATGAAGCAGCCCATCATAATACCGCCAACCTAATATACGGTGAACACACAAAACATGTGGAAGTGGGTTGTTACTTCGTTTAAGAAAGAGTTAACATTGGGAACATTATGCCTTGTGTTGTTTGTTCTGTTTTCCAACTAGCCAGCATCTTTACTAAAGCGTTTAGACGATTTTTAGTTCTTGCATAGTAAGTTGGGTGTTTGTTATCTTTATAATCCAACTTTAGAAAGAGAGTTGAGATTTATATTAATTCCGACTTGACCAGGATCCATGCATATTTTCACATTATTTTCCTATTATTTATTTTTTTTAGAGAATCGATTATGGGTCCTTAAAACACCACTATGGCCCAGGTGGCAAATTTGTAACGCCGTCATAATGTAACATCTCAAAAGTCAAGGAAAAATTTTTCATTTTTAAAATCAATTCAAAACTCATAAGTTTCACAAAACATAATTTCCAAAAGTCATAAACATGAATCAGAGTATCCCAAAATCATATTTAACATCTAGTTTAAAATAAAATAAAATAAATAAATAAATAATAAACCTTAAAACCCCAAGATGTATTTTTATACTTTTATGTTAGTCCTAAATCTGCAATAATTAATCAGAGTACTAGCACAAGGAGTTAAATGTTATAAATTCTGGAAATCGGGGGTTAAAGTGTAACTTTTGGACTTGAATTGAAAGGATTTTTGGAAGCAGGGGACTTTAGAGTAAATTTTGGATTTAATTTGAAAAAGAATTGAGAAGGAGGTACTGAAAGTGAATAAATGAAATTAAGTTTGAAAATGGAGGAGGCAAGACTAAAACCCGTCACCCCCTCCCTTGGCCTCCCATTTAAACGACCCAAACCCTAACCCTAAATCTATTACAGCTGCCACCCTTATCCCTCATTGTCGCTACTCCCGCTGTCGATGAAGGCGAAGATCGACGTGTGGAAGTCGTATCAGTGGGGAGTCAGAAGATTGCAATTGTGGACGTTGTTGCCTCTCTCCGGTATTGGCGCAATCCGTTCCCCTTCCATCCTCCTCGCTTCTGTCTCTTCTCCGCGTCTTGCCGCCGCCGCTGCAGCAGCTGTCCCGTTTTGCTATTATTTTTCCAACTGTCACATGTACCGTTAGTGGGTGGCTGTGTTGGTGTTCATGTTTTGTGTGTGTGTGTTGCTGATGCAAGTCGTGAGGCGTGTGTGTGTGCATTTTGGTTGGTCGAAAATTAAAAAGAACCACCATAGCAGCCATGCATGGTGGTTGTTGCCTTGCTATCATTTTCTGCCACCACCTGCCCTTGTGTGCATATAATGTGGTGTATGTGTGTGTTTTTCTGCGTGGTTGTTGTAGTGGGAGTTGTTTGGTCGGATTTTAACTCGAAACCGACACCACCGCTGCGAGTGGGTGGTTGCCGCCTTGGACCGCCTCCGACCACTACCGCCCAAGGTGGCAGTGAGTGGTGCTCGACTTACTACACATTAAGTTACGTAAGCATCTAACCTTATTCTGAGTGACACGTGTTGGGGTTAGAAATCCTAATTAGGGTTTAGAAAACCCTAGTTTTGGAGTTTTGTTGGGACCCGCGTTGAACTGGTAAATTTTTTTAGACAATTTTACATTTTCATTACCAAATTCATAAGAAAGATTTAAATTAATGAAGCATTGGACTTAATGAATTAAGTCCCTAAAGGGTTAAGTGTGGAACATTAACTCTTGTTATCATTTTATGTGGAAACCCTAGAATCGGGAAGCCCTATTTTGGACAATGATCGGGGCGCATATGTGAGATATTTCTTGGATTATTATTATTATACTCGTGAATGACTAGGTCAAACCATAATCAGTCCTACCCTTAGGTGATTAAGTCCTTAATGGGTTAAGTGTCCTTACTTAACCCTAATCGTCATTTTATGTGGAACCCTAATCGTCATTTCATGTGAAATAGTCACTGTTGCAAGTGACTATGACTTATGATTGGAGATTGACTCTAGTATCTTCCTATAGGTGATTGAAAGTGAGTTGAAGCTGGTAGAGTTCTTTGGTACTATAGTGGTTACCTATCCGCAAATCGAGGTGAGTTTCGCCTCCCTGTATCTGTGGGTCAAAGGCACCAATGTCGGCCCACTAGTTCTTGTTATCTCTTAACAGAGGGATGCCTTAGGGACTGTATATATTCATGTAGGATAGACTGAGGACTCTTGATATAAGCTCTCTTACATGTTCCTTGTTTGGTTGTGGTTCTAGAGTAGGATCACATGTCCGGGTGACTATCTCACCTCTGAGTATATACAGTCATGCATTCCTTGGATTGTTGATATTTAGTATGTTGTTATGATGTAGTGATCTGATAGATCTATGTTATGGTATCGAGTATATTGTTATGTTGTAGTGATCTATTAGATCTGTCTCCAGGTATTTAGTATATTGCTTTGCTGTAATAATCTGTAGAACTGTATGTTATCTGTGCTTGCTGGTTATCATCTATGGAGTGCCCTTAGGGACTTTCTATGGTTATGTAGGATAACCTGAGAACTCTTGGTCTAGGCTTTCCTGCTTTTTCCTTGTTTAGTTGTGGCTCTATAGTAGGATCATCTCTTCGGGTGGCTATTTCACCTCTGGTTACTTATGGTTACGCATTTCATGGAGTTTAGTTGGTAGCGGGACTGTATGTTGTAAGGACTAGTAGACAGTAGTGAGTTGTATGATTGATGTTGCATGTATTATGTGCCTACTTGATCCTTGATTGTTCACATGTCGACATGTTGTGTTTGGTTTGGGTTGAGGCAGTCCTGCTTTGTATTGTAGGCCAAGATACCTGGTGCGAGCCGACTGTAAGCCGTATGCATGGAGGCTCGAGATGAGCGGTTAGGTTGAGGCGGTAAGGCCAATAAACCTGGTATAGTTGGGCATTCCAGTCCGATGGTTGATTAAGCCTGAGGGTATTCCATCCCGAGGATGATTGGACCCGTTGTGTATTGGCATTCCAACCTGGGGTATCCCATCTCGAGGATGACTAGACCCGTAGGTTGACTGGGCCAGGGGTATTCCAACCCGATGGTTGATTGGACCCAACATGTTTGATTGTATATGTTATCTATTTGTGTGATGATATTTTGGGGGAAACTCACTAAGCTTTATGCTTATCTAGTTGTTTATTTTTTAGGTATCATCGGTATCTACGGGAAGGCGAATGCGGGACTGTACACACTCATCAGCAGCATTGAAGATTTCGTGTTCATTATAATACTTTGATTTGAATAAATTGTAATTGAGACTAAATGGTTTTCTAAAAAATGGTTTTATAACTGAGGAGTTTTAATTAAATAAAAATATAAACTTTGATCGTGAAATGGGACGTCACATCAGAATCTCATAAAAATCTAGAATGATGTGCACGATCAAGCCTTCATCTTGCTCGTATCCTCTGAAGTACCTGAAACCATAAAATCAAAATATAAGCCAAAGCTTAGCGAGTTTCCCCTAAAGAACCACACACAACCAAATAAATACACATATTACATGTTGGGTCCGCAGTCCCACATTATGTCGACATATGCAACAGATAAACAAATAACTAGCAAGTAAAACTAATCATAAAAATCTACCAATCTAACATATAACCAACATAACATCATCCTATATACCGGGATACATAACCGAGTGGGTCGGCATTGGTGCCTTCGACCCACAAGTACAGTGAGGAAAACTCACCTCACAGTCTGAAAAATAGCTGAGCATATCACTACTCCAAATGTTGTCTATATCGGCTCTACGAGTCACTTATACAACACCCAGAGACCAAGACTCAATCTACTATTGAAAATATACAAAATGGATTAATGTCAAACTTGGTCAAAGTCATCGGTAAAAAGTCAACTCTAGCTGGTCGCCACGTTGTGGCCATCCTTGGCCACGTCGTGGCTACTAAATGAAAAAGCAGACAAGTTTCTACCCAGTTTCCACGTTGTGGCAACCCAAGGCCACGCCGTGGGGACTAGTCTGGATAGCTTAAACCATTAAGTCATTTTCCCCTCAACTTCAAGAGCTCTAAAGCTCAATTCTGGTCATTCCCATGGTCTTGATGGGTAAAGTTTCCAACTTTATCGATTAAGAATCGTCAATAAGTCAAGATCCCAAACCATAATTCGTTAGTGGTGACCAAATACATAAAGACACCCATTTAAGCACCAAATCTCTACAGTTGCTCACCCAAAGTTTTCGGAATGATTTCTTACTCCAAATAAGCTCTAAAAATCGTAGCTTTACGGACATGCATGTCTAATGCATGTCCCTTCCATTTTAGGTAAAAAAAACATGACAATAAGGGCTTAAAATTTAGCATGTAACCAAAAACTACATAGATCCTCAGATCTAGTGTAACAACCCAAAATTTTACTAAAAATTTAACTTTCAAAACCAATCCGAGTAATAAAAAATTATTCAAACAATCAACATAGTTCACAAATTGTTTCAAAATGATTTCATATCAGAGTTCCCAGAAATCCCAAATCATAAAAATGTGAGGATGTGTGCGTCACGCCTTCGCTTTGCCATGGTCACCTAAAGTACTTGAAACAAAATCAATAAATGTAAGCTCAAAGGCTTAGTGAGTTACCCCCAAAATACCAACATATACCACCCAGCAAAATATAACAAACAACATGTATAATGAGCCTTCAACATGACTGGACCGCCTCCTCAGGGCCTACAGCCTATCTGGACCGCTCCCGAGCCTTCGGCATGACTGGACCGCCTCGTAGGGCCTACAGCCTATCCAGACCGCTCGTCGGGCCTTCGGCCTGACTGGACCGCCTCCTCAGTGCTAACAGCCTATCTGGACCGCCCCGGGTATGTTGGCCTACATCACGAAGCAGGACCGCCTCAACCCAACCCCCAAACAAACAATTGTGTGCACATGGATAATGTACAAACAATAACATGCATATAACAGTCAAACCAATCTAACAGATCACAAGCATAGCAATGATCCTATAACCAGGACACCGACCTAACAGGTCACTAACATAGCATCCTAACTACCAAGATGTAAATCAGTAGGCATATCATATAATAATCTGAATACAATCCATAAAGGGCCCGCCTTGGTGCCTTAGACCCTATTGATATAGTGAAGATAACTCACCTAGCAAGTAGTGCAGAACTGAACTGGGAGTCTCCAACCGCTGTCTCACTGATCACCTCGGCTGCCTAAGAAAATGAAGAATACTAAATTAATAAGTGGAAATCTCAAAGTTGCCAAAGGGTCCATATTGTCCATTTCACTAAATTGGGCCCAAGGCCCAATATCCATCCACTACTCCAAGTCCAACAACACAGCCCAACAATGGCCCAATTTCCGATTGGGCCTAACTTCCTATTTAGGCCTTACCATAGGACCCTTTATTGGAACTGACCCACCTTCAATTATTCAGGTCCCAACAAGGCCCAAGTCCAAATAGTCTAACATCGGCCCAATCCCGAAACCCAAAGTCCAAAGTCCAAACAGAGGACGTACGCGGGGCGTACCCCTCCGGTACGATGGGCGTAAGCCTGCCCTACGTTGACCGTTATCGGGATGGTTGACCACGTACGCTGGGCGTACGCGGGGCTTCACCAAAATCCTAATAAGTGCTTAATGGCTTAAGCACTTAAGCCCAAATTCCAGATCCATCGGCCAAATGTGCCACTGAACCATAAAGTCTCGAACTTTATCACTTTGGACGTCCATAAAGTTCTTAACACATGGTCTTAATCCATTAAGACCTTCCTACTTCATGTATGATACAAATCTAGCTATTGGGACCTCATTTTTATCACTTAGGACCTCTTCTAAGGTCTGAAAGGACAACCCATTTCGTCCAAATCATCACAGACACCATTTTGGGACTTTTGGGACAAGAATGCTTCCATAAAGCTAAAACGACTAGATCTATAACACACAAGCATAAATTTACAAGCTTTTTACCTTTTGGAGCTTCTAGGGCACAACACAACTTCAGATCTATAGCCTTGATCTCCTTCTCCAACTCCTTGGTGCAATGACTTCACCTTCAAAGGTTAAAAACGCACACTAACTCACACTCACACACAAAACTAGGGTTTGGAACGTTTTCTGGAATATGGAGGCTGAGGATAATCAGAGGAAATGAGCTATAAGGGTGTTTATATAGTCCCCAACCCTAAATATTAGGGTTTTCTCCTGACATGAGTACGCCCAACGTACATAAGTGTACGCCCAACGTACTAGGGCGCGCCTAGTACGCTCAGCGTACCTTTATGTACGCTCATCTTACTCCTTCCTGACTCAAAGTGGCAACATTAGTCCTTATACTTCTCATGACCCAACTCAACCACTCTAGGGACTACAATTGGCAACTTGTAAAAGATGAGGGATTTGAAGTATACCTGCAAAGTTCGGGATGTTACATCTGGAGCATATGACATAGGAATGATCACATAGATCCATAAAGTTGCTAACGTTATGAGATCTAACCTTCCAATTTCACTCATCATGAAGATATGGGGACAAAATAGCTATATGTAGACACATAAAGCATAAAGATTAGATCTTGAGGACTTACAAGAGTCTAGAAACGTGCCTTGAAAACTTTGGCCTTGGCCACACTGTGGGATTCCATCGCCACACCATGGTCATCATAGATCCAACTCCAATTTATTAAAATTACTTGAAAGTAACATACTCGAAACTTGGCGATACACATAACGAGGATCACACCCCCCTGCTCGTTAAGGTGCTTCTCATTGGCATTATAACATATCGAAACATGGAGAATTAGCACTAAACATTCTTATGCCCATTGACAACGATCAACTTAAAAAAATCTCTTTTTTAGCTATAAATACAAAATATTTTACCACATTTTCTTTACACCTTTTTTTTCTCTCTTTCTCTTTCTCTCTCTCTCTCTCTCTCTCTCTCTATATATATATATATATATATATATATATATATATATATATATATGAGAAATTAAATGTCCTCCTACATTTTATTCCTACTTATTCTCATACCATATCAAATGTTGACATGTGTCATATTTAATAACACATTTAATAAATAGATTAGATTTTAATCCACTTGTCACAATTTCATGTGGATAGGAAGATAGTAGGAACAAATTGTAGGAGAATATTTAATTTCTTTCTTTCTCTCTCTCTCTCTCTCTCTCTCTCTCTCTATATATATATATATATATATATATATATATATATATATATATATATATATATATATTACACAATTCTTATACCCTCTTCAACCAAAAAATAGAACAAAACCTAAACACCCCTCCACCAAACCCAAACCCACAACCAAACACAACATCTCCTCTCGTATTTGTAGGTTACACAAATTATTTTAACCTATTATCCTCTCAAAGTTCACCGCAAATCTCATAACAAGGAACTTGTTTCAATAAAACCTCACCTCCAATCCAATTTCCTTCCTCATCCTACATTCAACAAGCTAAAACTCAAATTTACAACAAAACATTTTCCTCATTTTCTCTTTGATGCCACGAACAAAAAAACCACCAAACCACCACCAACACAACCATCGTTCGAAATTGTTACCAAAACGCAAACGAGAGGTAGTAGGAGAGGGAAGTGAAACGGAAAGTTGTTTCCTTGGAAAATGAAGAAATTCCGCAATGGTGGACACTGGAGGAGGAATATGCTTTAGCGGAAGCATGGTGTAGGACTTCAAAAAAAATGAAAGTCACAAAAATGGTATGATGAAAGGTGCTTATTAGGAAGCGGTGTTCGCCAAATTTTATGGTATCTTGAAGAAAAAACCATATCGCAATTGTGATATGCTTAGTAGTAAATGGACTCAAATAAATAGGCGGTGCACAAAATTCAATGGGATCTACAACAAGGTTTAGTCACAAAAGCAGTGTGGAAGCAACAAATTTTATTTGTTCAAATCCACGAAAAAGCAATATCGGGTTGAGATGGGTAATGTGTTCGAGTTTGATAAAACATTGAAGATGATGCGAAAAGATCCAAAATGGACTAAACTCCTACACCGATAGAGGTTCGGTTGAAGAGGTCTTAAAGTTCGAGTTTGGTCGACGTTTCAGATGCACAGACTCACATCGACCTCAACACCGACACTGATGCAATTCTGGATAACATCAATGACATCTCCTCGCCACGATGATCGGTAGACGTGACAAAGCGAAGCGCACTACAAAACATATGGAGGACATTGAGAGGAAAACAAAGCATATGACAGAAATCGAAGCAAAGTTCGTGGAACACAATTTACTACAAGAAGAAAAAAAATGAGTTGAAACATGAGCACTCGGATTTCCTTTGTAGGCAAGTACGGGAAGAGAAGGAGCGATGCAATCGAGAAGATATGACGAACGAATTGACAATTCTTAAGTCTAGTGAGGAAGGTGTGTCACAAGAAGATGTGAAAGTGCTAAGAGTGATGAAGGCAACGATTAGAACAAAACATTGGGGCAATTAGGAGTTTTTATTTATTTATTATTTTTTTTAAGTTATCATATTTATTTAGTCGTGTAATGTTTTTTTTTATTTTAAATGTTATGTTTGTTTTAAATATTATGTTTTATTTAAATAACATGTTTTATTAAATTATATTTATTTCTATAATTATTAAAATAAATCAAAAAAAAAAAAACAAAGAACAAATGATGACATGAAAATTAGTAGGTGTTATAACATAGTAAAATTTTTCTACAATAATATTATAACATCATGAATGTTGTGACATATGAAGTGTCATACACATTTGTAATGTTATAACATGTTCATATCCAATGGTCTTATTATACATCGTTTTTTGTTTTTTCTACTTGTCCTCAAAGAAAACGTTTAGCATATAAACCCTATGCATAGGGTATGCTTTTAATTTTCAAGAAAATGTTTAGCATATAAACACTATGTATATAGGGGTTGCTTTCAGTTTTAATCAATGAAAACGTTTAGCATGTAAAGACTATATACTTTCAATTGTATATACCTCTTAGACACCACTCTTAAATATCACGAAATGGGGTAATTGTAACTTTGGACCGCATAATTTTTTTATTTGTATTGATCACAATTTTGGTCCTTAAAGGTTTTAATTTAAGATATTTAAGATATTTAAGATACTTAAGATATTTACGGTTTTAATTTAAGATATTTACAGTTTTGGCCTTTACAGTTTTGAATTTGTATTTTTTTTGAACGGTTGAATGAAATAAAAAGGCTAGCAAAAGAGCTATCAAACAAGAACAAATTAGTTCATGAGAGGATTAAGCATCCACTCATTCCAATTTTTCCTAGCTTTACGATTCCTATTACAATACCAATTATAAGAAAAAGAAATGACAGAATCAAACATAAACTCTTTCTTGTACTTCTTGTTGTTGCCAAAAACAAGATTGTTTCGAAACATCCATAAGACCCAAATGAGAGAAGCACAAATCGATTCCATGATCACCTTTTGGAACCGAGTGGCCAGAATACCATCAATCCATATAAAAAAAATATGTCACTTCACGAAAAGTAGGAATTGACTTATCCACCCACTTAGCAACTTTAAGCCAAAGTAGACGTGCAACGTTACACTTGAAAAACAGATGATTCCTCTCCTCTTGTTCCACTTCACAAGACGGACAAAGCAATGACTCAAGATCAACCCCTCTTCTATCCAAGTTACATCTCGTAGGAAGCCTATCTAAAAGCATTCTCTAAACAAAAATGTTAGTTTTAATAGGAAGAGAGGTATTCCACCTAGTGACCAGACCACCTGAAGGGAGATTCAAGTTATCCAATCTAATTCTAGCCTCCTTTAGCACAAACGTATCACTTGCACCAATTGAACACTGCCAAGAATCACGTCTATTACACAAATGGAACGACTCCAATAGGACATTTAATTGATCTAAATGATCAACAAGCACCCCACCATTAATATTTTGCATCCAATGAAAATTCCAAGTTGATCCATCCCAATAATCACTAACGCACACATCCTTATTATATGCAATAGCATACAGGCGAGGAAATCGAACTCTAAGGATAATATCTCCGCACCAAACATCCGACCAAAAATTAGTATTAGCGCCATTTCCCACTTGTTTACACATCGCATCAAAGGGAATAAGACCTTTGTCATGTAAATCCCACACGAGCTTCACAATGCCCAGCCAAACTCCTGATTTGGATTTGTAAGATCTAGACAAAGAAAACCCACCATCATCACCATAACAACTTTTAATCACTTGGACCCAAAGGTGATTATGGTCATTTAAGAAACGCCACCTCCACTTGTACATCAGAGCATGATTAAACGCTTCCAAACTCCCTATAGATAACCCACCACGCGCTTTATCATTCAACATCACATCCCATTTAACCCATTGAATAATCATGTTTTGATCCTCTGCACCCCAAAAAAATCTCGATCTAATTCTATCTAACTCCTTACCAATTGAAACTGGCATGCAAAAAAGAGAAAAATAGTAGATACTATTTTGGTGCCTATAGTTTATAACTTGTATTAGTTATACTTTTAATCCATATAGTGCAGGAATTGTCCCATGTGTACCAGAGATATTACATAAATAGTCTATTTATAATGACAACATTATAGAAATAGAAAACTGCAAAAAAAAAGTCTTTATATATTGACATCATAATCGATTTAGTCTTCATATATTTTTTTTATTCAGTTAAGTCTCAAAAACCGATAATCGTATTCAATTTGACCATTTTATTCGGTCAACAGGTCATACAACTTTCAAAAATACACTTTTGAAAGTCCCAAATACCTATTTTTATAAATAAGTATTTCGTACATAAAATATTTTTTTAAAAAAGTATTTATATAGAAAATATAAGATTTTTTATGTGAAATTGTGTTTTTTTGTATAAATATGATTTTATAAAGAAAAAACATATTTGAAACAAAATTTTAAGAAAAAAAAAAGTTGTAAAAAATAAAGTTAGGATGAATTCATAACAAAATTCTGAAATATGGGCCAAAATGGTAAATTTTGAACCAAATTTGTTATGAAATTTCAAATTTTGGCAAAAAATATAAATTTTGGATCAAATTTGTAAAAAAATTTAAAATCTAAGCTAAAAGTATAATTTTTGAAAGGTTGATGGCCTGTTGACCATGTAAAATGATCAAATTGAATAAGATTATTGGTTTTTAGAAGTTAATTGAATTAAAAAATGATATAAATATTAAATCGATTATGAGATCAATATGTAAGGATTTTTTTTTTTTTTGGCTGCAGTTTTCCCTTAAAAAAAATGGTTTCTAAGAGAATTGCATAAATCGTTCATTGTAAAAGAGCATTACATAAATAATATTGAAATTGTATAACTAGTAAACCCACCATAAAACGTGTGGCATCCCATTAGTTTTAATCAATAAAAAGAAACTAGTTTTCCCTCAAACAAATTTATTAGCAAAACAAAGAAAACTCAAACAAACTAGTTTTTTTTTTTCCCTTCAAACCACATTAACCATATACACACTCTACTCTAATATTTAATATATATGGCCATCATTTAAAAAATCTACAAACACCTTTAAAAGTTTGCTTTACATACTTTTGAATGTACAAAGACGTTACAAAAGAAAATGCAATGTTATCTTGAACCAATTGTAACTTAAAACATTATCCAACCATCTTATTAGACAAGTTGAGATCAATTATTGGTCATTGTTGTAGACCACATTGAATCCAAATAACTTATCTGGCACAAATCGGTTTAGATCTTCGTGGTGCACTTTTCGTGATAAAATTCAAGGCGTAGATGAACTCTAATGGACAATAATGGTCCATCCGTAGAGTATTATCATTTAAAGTCACCGGAATGTTGAATCGACTCTTTTGAAAATATCAACAACTTTTTTGACTGATGTTTGTCTTTTTGTTTTCTTTTAAAAGAATTGATTGAAATGTTTTCCTTTATATTTAATTCATGAGTCGACCCGAACACTTCTTTAGTTAATTAATATACACAAGGGAAAGAAGATGTATTTTTTTTTTCTTTTCTGGATGTGATGTAAAATGAAAGTGGAAGCACGAAATGATAAATATTCCATAAACAAATGAACATTTAACTGATAGATGGGAGAAGCAATGTTTTAAAAACCAGTTTTTAATTGAACCGGTATGGTGACCGGTTCCCGGTTCAACCGGTTTAACCGGTTTGATCACTGGGTGAACCGATTTTTATATTTTTCATGTTTTTTTCTATTTTCCTACACATACGTACATATAGAAATTATGAATTTAATGTTTACAAGTTCAAACATTAAACATACACATAAAAATAAGTTGTAGATGAATCCAAATACATTAAAATAACACATAACCATAAGTTTTAGTGTTTTACATCAATCCATATACGTCAAAAAGAAAATAAAATATAATACCGAAACGAAATATAGTTTTTGATGAATACAAACACATCAAAAGAATTTATAACATTTACCATATGTTTTTTATTATAGAAAACTAAATAGATTTGAAAAAAACAAAATCTTCAAAGTTTATTATGTAAATGGTTAATTTTCATGTGTTTTTATTTGGTTTAACCGGTTCAACCGGTTTTTTTGACCGGTTCAACCGGTTTTTTCTAAAAACCGGCCGGTTCAATCCGGTTCAAAAATCAATGTAAAACCGGTGATAGTTGAACCGCTCTCTCTCTCTCGGTTCCCGGTCCAACCGGTTCGACCGGCTGGTTCAAACCGGTTTTTAAAACATTACGGAGAAGACGCTATAAAACTATATATCAAACATACTTTAGAAGTTATGGGTAAATTAGGCGTTCACTTAAAATAAAATTCATTTACACTACAATGTTTTAACCTCAAAGAGTATCATGTTATGGGTAAATTAGACATTTAGTTAGCCACATGGATCGGGGAGATGCATGTTAGCAAGGAGCCGCACCGTGAACAGAGTAGAGATGCACAAAACTTGAATTTATAATCGGATGCGACCAGTTTTAATACCGGATCGTTACGGTCAACAAAAGTCAAAACCGGATTGAGTCCAAACTGGATAATTTTTTGAGCAAAAATATCTAAACGTATAGGAACTAATTAGGATAGGTTTGAAATTGGTTTTGGTAAAACCGGTTTGAAAGAAAAAAACAATGTTTTCATCACTTTTATGTATTTTTGCCAAACTTGATTTCGTAGTCGGAATTTAATGAAATTTTTATGGCTGATCAGAAGTGGATAAATAAGCAAACCTCGTAACATTGTCACGATGGAATATGTTTTTTTGACCATTCATAACTATTTAAAGTTTCAAACCTTTCTACTATTGATTTTTAGAAAATTGTTTATCATGTGTCCGAGACAATACATGTAGGGTGAAAACCAAATTAAAGAAGTACTAGATTTAATTGGTTTCGACCTTCCATATCCTAAACCGTCAGATTAGTTTCAAACCAAACCGGTTTCAAACTCAAATCGGTTCGATGTCAAAAACAGTTTAATTTCAAAACCGGTTTTTATTCACCTCTAAAAAGGAGCATGACTGCAACTAGATGTGGAGTCAGAAAGTGTATTTGGCGTAATTAACCTCTTGGGTTTAGTCTCTTTATATATTACAAGAATTACAACTGATAATCCTATTCTAAAGGATGTGATAAATACAACTTATACAAAGCCTATCTATAATTTAAACTACTGCCCTATTTACTTTTATCTTTACATTCCCCCTCAATCTTAACCGTAATTAGGTTCAGATTGTATCGTAACTTCTCCAACATACTTCTAGTCATAGGCTTTGTGAGACCATCTGCAACTTGATCATTTGATGATATAAACCGAACATCTAATGCTCCCATTGCTACCTTTTCTCTAACAAAATGACAATCGACTTCTATATGTTTTGTTCGTGCATGAAAGATTGGATTAGCTGTTAAATAAGTGGCTCCCAGATTATCACACCAAAGTATTGGAGCTCGAGTTTGTTTGACACCTAACTCCTTTAGTATTGCCTGAATCTAAGTTCCTTCTGCTGTACCATTTGCTAAGGCTTTATATGCTGCTTCAGTACTTGACCTAGAGATTGTTGATTGTTTACGTGAGCTCCATGAAACCAAGTTAGGACCTAGAAATACTGCAAATCCTCCTGTAGATCGTCTAGAGTTCAGACATCCTGCCCAATCCGCATCTGTAAACACACTCAATAATGTGGAGGACGATTTTCGAATACGCAACCCTGTAGTAATTGTACCTTTAATATACCTCAATATTCTCTTCACAGCCTCAAGATGAATATCAGTAGGTCTAGCCTGAAACTGACAGACTTTGTTGACAGAAAAAGAAATACCTGGCCTGGTTAGCGTGAGATATTGCAAACCTCCAACCATGCTTCTATACTTGAATGTATCCTCCTCATTCAGAGGTTTTCCATCATCGCTAGATAGTTTATTATTGACCATCATCGGGGTGGTGACGACTTTAAAATTCACCATATTAATACGATGCAACAAATCAGCCGCATATTTGTGTTGAAGTAAGGTAATTCCCCCTGAATTATGAAGCACCTCAACACCTAAGAAATAGCTAAGCCTCCCTAGATCTTTGATAGGGAAAGATGAGCTCAACGCCTGAATGAGTTTGTCCACCACCCGTTGAGACGATCCCACAATAACTATATCGTCGACGTACACCAACATAAATACAGTGACCTGATTGCAATGTAGAATAAACAATGAGGTATCAGCTTTAGAGGATCGAAAACCAAGTCGATGAAGTTGGTCTCTTAACCTAGAAAACCATGCCCTAGGTGATTGTTTGAGGCCATAGAGTGCCTTGCGTAATTTGCACACATACTGAGGATGAGTGGAGTCTTTAAAACCAGGTGGTTGGTGCATGTATACTTCTTCGTCTAGAAAACCATGAAGAAATGCGTTGTTAACATCAATTTGGCGAAGATGCCAGCCACAAGAGACTGCAAGAGAGAGAACTAAGCGAATAGTGGTAGGCTTTACTACAGGACTGAAGGTATCTTGATAATCGATACCATATTATTGTGTGAAACCACGAGCAACTAACCGCGCTTTATGCTTATCAGTAGTGCCATCTGGGTTTTGTTTTAATTTAAAAATCCATTTACACCCAACAATATTAATACCAGTGGGTCTAGGAACGAGAACCCATGTCTGATTTGTCTTGAGTGCTTTAAATTCTGCTTCCATGGCAGCTCTCCAAGCAGGATCAGTCATAGCAGCTCGATAAAAAGTAGGGGTGATAGCAGAAAAAGCTCTTTTAGAAAGATCATAGCGAATAGTGCCATCCGTGAACTGTTTAGGGAAAGTTTTTCCCAGATGAGCACGCGTGGTCATACCTGGTGGAGAAGCTTCTGGAGTGGACTGTACAGGTGGCGACAGCTCAACAAGTGGAGGTGACATGGACGTTGAGGTGGCTGGTGGCATAGGCTCCTGAGGTTCAGTTGCTGGTGCAGTGACTGATGACAAGGTTGTTGTATCTGACACAGCAGCAGGGCTTGTGGTTGCTGATGTGGATTCCTCTGTGGGTACCTGCAGAGGTGATACTGGAACAATGATTGGTGCAGAAGTGGAAGCTTGCTGTGTAGCAGTGGGTGGTACAACTGTATCTGCATCACAATTGTTAGCTAACAAAATAGATAAGTCATATCTGTTCATGTGATCATTAGTAACTGCCAGTTCAGACTGGGGAAACAGAACTGGTTCTGAGCCAGAAGGGACAGAAGGTAGAGTGTGTATAGGAGCGTATGGAAATCAATTTTCATCAAACACGACATCTCTTGAAATATAAATGCGACTTGTGGACCTATCTAAACATTTATAGCCCTTATGAAGAGAGTTATACCCCCAGAAAAACACACAATGTGGAATGAAAACTGAGTTTATGAGTATTATATTTCCGTAAACTAGGCCAACAAGCACAACCAAAAACTCTAAGAAATGAATAATCGGGGTTGATTCTTAACAAGCGTGTAAGTGGTGCAATATTGTTAAGAATTTTGGTAGGCATACGATTAATCAAATAGCACACAATCAAGAAGGCTTCATCCCAATAACGAAGGGGAAGAGATGACTGAGCTAATAGAGCCAGACCAGTTTCAACTATATGGCGATGTTTTCGTTTTGGTATTCCATTTTGTGGGGACGTATGAGGACACGAGACACGATGTGTGATTCCCACTTTTTGAAAATATCGGTGTAGTTTTTGATATTCACCCCCCCCCCAGTCTGACTGAACACTACGGATTTTGGTGTTTAAAAATCGTTCAACATGATTTTGGAAGGTATAAAACACTTGTTCAACATCAGATTTATTTTTGATAAGGTAAATCCAAGTGTATCGACTGTAATCATCTAGAAAGCCAACATAATATTTAAAACCCCCACTAGACACTTGAGCGGGTCCCCAAACATCAGTATGAATAAGTTCAAGAGGACAAGTAGAGACACGAATAGAAGTATTATAAGGTAATTGATGACTCTTTGCACATTGACAAGCATCACATACTGATGACTTATTACTAGACAAACAGCCTAACTTATTTGAATTTAAAATAGTCTTGACAACTGCTGAAGTGGGGTGACTAAATCTTCGATGCTATTGAGATGAAGAAACTTTGACACTTGATAAACCATGACGCTGCGGAAGACTTTTAGAACGACTGATAGGTATAGGGTAGAGACCACCTTTGCTCCTACCTAGTAGAAGAACCTTCTTCGTGGCTATGTCCTTGACACGGAAAATATTAGGATAAAGTTCAATAAACACATGGTTATCAGACATAAGTCTCTGAGCAGATAAAAGATTTTTCTTAATGTGTGGGACATATAAGACATTTTTTAAATGGAGAGGTCTAGTTAAACCGGGAATTACTGAATGACCAACATGAGAAATAGACAAACGTGCTCCATTAGCGACTTGAACTTGATCTTTGCCATGGTAATGTTCTTGGACAGTGAGGCGATCAAGCTCATTAGTAAGATGATCAGTTGCTCCTCAATCAACAAACCAGTTTGGGTCTGAATTATATCCAACTGATGTCACACTGTTGGCCCCACGGTAGTCTTCTGCTTGGTAAGTATGGTTGAAACGGTTCCTGCAAGTTAGGGTTGTGTGACCAGGTATGCCACATACTTGACCGCGGGGTCCTCCATTGTTTCGACTGCGCCCACGACCTCGTCCACGGTAACCACTACCTCCTCTGTGGTTTCCTCTCTGATTGAAATTGTTGTACCCACTTTTATTGTTGTAATTGCGACGAGGTGCATTGTTTTTATTGTTATTTTCTTGACGTGTGATGTTATTAGTGGACGATGAGAACTCCACAGTGCTTCCCATGGTGGTGGCTTGAGCCTCATGTGCTATTAGATAAGAGTAAAATTCTGGAAGTGTAACCTTTCGCTCGTTGCTGAGAACTGTTATGGCAGTAAACAGATCTTCATGTCCTGGTCCCAATCCAGCCAGCATATAACCTATTACTTCCTCACTATTCATCGGTTGTCTAATATTCGCCATTGTATCGGCGAATCCAGTCATTTTCTGATAGTATTCAGCAGCACTTAGGTATCCTTTCTTTGTGGTTGAAAGTTGTGTACGAATCTGAATTGAATTTCCACGGTGCTGAGTAGAGAACATGGTGTGGAGCGCTGTCTTCAGCTCCTGAGCAGTGCTGGTGCAGTGAATTAATTGGGGAAGAACTTCCTCTGTCATCGAGGATAGGAGACCACCAATCACAACCTGATCTTGAATGACCCAGGCGTTATGCTCAGGATTTGGGGATTCTTTTGGGGGCTCAACTTCCTTCGCGGTGGTACTCGTCCCTGTAGTTATCACAACTGAAGGAGATGGTGTAGTGCCATCAAGGTGGCCGAAGAGTTGGACTCCCTTTAGAATAGGGACCACTTGCGCTTTCCATAGGAGGAAGTTGGAGCGAGTTAGCTTGCAAGATATGGTCGTAGCGATGGTAGACGACTTGACTGGGGCTGACATCGTTGGAGAAAGAAGAGAAATACTCTTTGAAGGGGAATCAAAGAGCCGGATAGAAAACTAGGGTTTCGACTTTGGATCTCGCTCTGATACCAAGTCAGAAAGTGTATTTGGCGTAATTAACCTCTTGGGTTTAGTCTCTTTATATATTACAAGAATTACAACTGATAATCCTATTCTAAAGGATCTGATAAATACAACTTATACAAAGCCTATCTATAATTTAAACTACTGCCCTATTTACTTTTATCTTTACATGTGGGTCGTAGGACTCCGCACAATGTCGGTCATTATTGGAACCCTAACCTATTTCTTGGCAAAGCTCCAAAAAATACCACCCTCACCCACTTTGAGCTATGGAGTCTCATTTAGAGAACTTGAACCCATGTATTTGGATTTAGAACAAAGTATCATAACCAACTTGCCTAAAACCTACGGTGAACGCAAAACATTGGAATAGTGGTGGCACACGCGACACTCATATTTCGATGGCATTGCACCAAGAAAATAATAAAATAAAATAATAATAATAATAATAATAATAATAATTAAAAAAAAAAAAAAAAAAAAAAAAAAAAAAAAAAACCACACTACTGGGCTGAAGCGTATTAGTGACCCGGGACCCCCGGGCTCTAATAGGTCTGCCAGTGCCTAAAACAAAGTTTTATTTTGTAGTGGTTATGTTTAATCGGATACTTATCCTTTGGGATGTTTAATCAACATTTTACAAAATTTGGAGGTTTTATTTTGCAACATGGACATAATTTAGGGAGTGTAGTTAGATTTCCTTTTCAATAGCTTTGCACGACCATAATAAATCACATACGCAAGCATGTAGATAAGTAGACATAGTAGTAAACATTTTTTAAACAATGACGTCGAAAAAGAGAAAAAGGAGGAATGGACAGGACATTCAATAACGAAGACAATGTCGTTTATCCAAAAAGAAAATAATGATTGGGATTTTGTAACAATAATGATATTGGTTTTGTCTCCAAATGTATATCGGAGTAATTTGATCTGAGTTGTAGATATACAATAATTATTTATCATTTTATTACAGAAAAAGAAGAAAAAATCAAGTTATTTATCTCGAGCTAATTGAAATGAACATAATATATTGTCTGATACATAATTTATGTATTTTTTTCACCTCTTTATTGTTAAAACAAGCATATAGTGACGTCATGATTTTAAGTTAATTCGGATATTATTTTATAAGGCTTAGGGTATTAAAACGACAAAACCCAAGCTATATTAATGTAGCTTGAAAGAGAAGGTGAACCAATTCTAATGAACAAAGACTCCTAAAACTTGGAAGAGTAGGAAAAGGAAGTCTTTTTACACCATCTTAGCTTGAATTATGCAAAAATATCCAAATTTCAGGGCTAAAATCTAAGACCCTTTCAAATACATATACTTTTATGTTTCCTATAGATACTTAGAGTATACATAAATACATAATGTATAATTTAATACGATTATTGAATAAGATTGAATACTTAAATAATATTCAATAGATTAAGTTCAATCATTATAGCATGTTAAGATTCAACAAATATGAAGTTCAGTGGTTATTAAAAAACTCTTTAATGCAAAACATAACATTTCCGTTATAAAATGATTAATAAATAAATGATTTTTTTAAAGTATGTTTCATTGAATTTAGTAAAATAAAATATTTAAATATATTATAGAAAAAATGAGAAAATAGTATGAAAAAAAAAATGATGATATAGAGTTTATTAAACTTTGTAGAATTCAAATACCCTTGTATATACACCAATGTTTATTGGGTTTACTAACAAAAGTCCTTGTATCCCTTTGTATATAGGTCATATTTGGTTAAAATATGCTAGTTTATTATAATTCGGTGTTTGGTAAAATCATAAAAATAACTGATTATAATGTATAAACTAAATTATAAGTTGACTTTTATAAGTTATTTGGAAGTAGTTTTTAAGAAATTTGCGGAGATTTCTCAAAAATATTTCAAACGTGTCTTTAGTTATATCTAATTAGGGGTGTGCGTTTGGATGGATCGGTTCAATCCGATCCAATTAAATGAATATTAGTCATCTTTATAAAAGAAACAAAAACAAATTATTTAGTTGTGGTTTAAAATTTATAAACAACTACTAAAAAGTATATATTATCGTTTAATATTTTATAGATAAAAACTTTGAAAAGAAAATACATATTAAAGTTTTTTATTAGGCGAAACTTTTTGAATCTGTTTGAAAAAATAAATTAATAAATAATTATAGATATATATTAAAAATAAATAAATAATAAAGTTTTATTCATTTTTTTGGACTATTCAGTTCTTATTTTATAAACCAAAATCAATCCGAAATCCAAAATAAGAATTTGGTTTTGTTAAAAAGCAATCCAAAAATCTGAATATTCGAACCAAATTGTCTAATTTTATAATTCGATTTTATCCAAATAGTGAACGCCTATATATGTAATGTTAGTTTTTAGTTATATACATCTAAATGTGTATCTATGTCATTTTACATTTACAAAGTAAATAATTATCAACTATTTTTACCATATTAATTCATAAACTAGCTTATCAACTCACTAACATGACCTAATAAAGAGATTATTTATGTGACTTAAATATATTTTTTTATTAAAAAAAGGAAGGAAGAGTAAGGTTGCAAATATAACTTGAGAAGATAAAACCAAGGTGATATCATCCATCTTTATGAAAAGATCAGTTTGATTGATTACCCCTTTACTGTTTGCATAAGTGCTCTAGCTTTTGAGAAAAATAAAGTAATCAAATGGGTTTCCATCCTTGATTCCATTAATGAGAGTGGAGTCCTGAAATTTGTGCAAAAGAAGTGGATTACTTCTCTTTCTTATGACATGCAAATCATAAGGCCAATTGCAATGCTATATATAAACCACACTTCCCTCTACTTCATCTCACCAACAAACACAAACAAACACACAGTTTAAAATTATCAAAAACAACATGATGCTACAAGATCTAAAGCCATATTTAGCTGTCATATTTTTGCAATTTGGGAATGCGGGTTTGGTTATAATCGCCAAAGCTGCTCTTAATCATGGAATGAATCATTACACTTTTGCAGTTTATCGAAACCTTGTTGCCACCCTTGTTATCGCTCCTTTTGCTCTCTACTTCGAAAGGTCCTTTCTCTCTCTCTCTCTCTATCTCTATCTTTCTAACTTTCTTTCTCTATGTATCTATATACACACATATGTATCTGATACTGTGGTAATTGCAGGAAAGGGAGGCCAAAACTGACGTTTTCAATCTTCATCAAGATAATGTTGCTAGGCCTCTTAGAGTACGTTTCTGATTCTTTTTAACCATAATCATCTATTTAAATTATGTTTCATTTCTAAGAGTTTTCATGTTTTTGTTTTTTCTTATAGGCCCGTTATCGATCAGAACTTATACTATGCAGGGATGCAATATACAACTGCAACTTTTGCAATAGCCATGTGCAATATAATCCCCGCCATGACATTTATCATGGCTTGGATATGCAGGTAATGTTTTTATTTGTCTACGCATATTATGTTGTTAATTTGGAAAATGGTCTCAAAGATTCCAACAACCTTTCTAATAAAAAATAATAGAGAAATATTACATGGAAAGCTCCAAAACAACATAACTAATCTTAAAGAAAAACAAAGTAAAAAATAATCTCTCCGATCGTGTTACAACACACTTTTCTACATGCTAAATCAAATTACGAACTAAAGAATGAAATACGTAAAGCATATCTGATTAGGACATCATGAGTGTATGACACCAAAGCCTTGAACTCATTCATAGTCATAAAACTCATTCGACTTGTTCTCTTAATTAATGTTCCACAACTACTTTTATTTTCGCCAAATGTGGACACATGCATACATTGTATAGTTACATGTTGTATTTCTCAGGCTTGAGAAGGTGAATATCAAGAAAGTACATAGCATGGGGAAGATAGTCGGGACATTAGTGACAGTGGGAGGAGCGATGATAATGACGGTGGTTGTGGGACCCACAATTGGTCTGCCATGGAGCAAAGGCTCAACCACCGCACACAACCAGCAATCAACCGCCCCTGTAAGTGCCGGAGACAATATCAAAGGATCCATGATGATCATCGCAGGTTGTTTGTCATGGAGCTGCTTTTACATTGTCCAGGTAGAATTTTTTTTTTTTTTTTTTTTTTTTTAATTAAAGAATCTACAATAGTTTTAATTATAACAAAGTAGATTATTGCTAATTAATTGTTGTTTTACAGGCACTTACGTTGAAGTCATACCCAGCAGAACTCTCTCTCACGGCTCTAATATGTGCAGCGGGGACATTGCAAGGGAGTATTGTGACTATAATTGCTGAAAGGGGGAATAATGCGGCATGGAGATTACAATGGGATGCTGGACTTGTGACTATAGTTTATGGTGTAAGAAAATTGAGAGGAATATATATATATATATATATATATATATATATATATATATATATATATATATATATATATATATATATATATATATATATATATATATATATATTAAAATAAATGTTAGAAAAAAAAAATAATTAATTTCTGAATATTTATATTTATGTTTAAATGCAGGGAGTGATCTGTTCAGGATTGGGTTACTATCTTTCGGGAATTGTAATGAAGGAAAAAGGGCCGGTTTTCGTTACTGCTTTTAACCCTTTAAGCATGGTCATCGTCGCTATTTTGGGATCTATTGTTTTATCTGAACAGATGAATTTAGGAAGGTATAATATAATAATTATATGGTTATAAAAGTCGTCACCTTATATAGGAGTGATTCATCTCTAACATATTATACTATTTTTACATTAAAAATAATATTCCAAGTACATATTTTTTCCAAACTTATAACAATACTCTTAATTTCATTAGTATTTTATAAATTTGTCTTATATTTATTGTTACACTAGCTTTATAATTATATTATTAAAGAGTTATATCTAATAAATTATTTGTTATTGTGTTTCTAATTGTTAAATGGTATTTAAATTTATAAATAAATTCAAAAAATGTTTTGCAATATAAATGATTAATTGATATAAATTTAATGTGTAACATAATATCTAAAATAACATGAATTATTACATTTTAAGTATAATTATATAGATAGATTAGCTAAAAATATATAACTAAATTGTATGCATATATAAATGGACTAACGATCATGTGAATGTTGATTATGTAGGGTTCTTGGAGCAGTAGTGATCGTTGTTGGGCTATACTTGGTGATATGGGGCAAGAGCAAGGATGAAAGTCAGTCAAATTCCAAATTTGACCCTGATGAGATTCCACCTGTTAATCAACAAATACCCATGACGATTAGTATAAAAAAATTGGGAAATGAAGATCATGATCATAGTCTGTCGATTGCAATGCCACCAACTAATGAAACATTTAATAAAATTAATGGAAAATAGAATGATTAATTAACAGTTTAATTGTTGATGAGGGAAAAATATGGCACATGTTGCTTGTAGTACTAATTGTTCTATTGAATATATTGCAAACTTTAGTCTCTAGTGGCTATCACATCTACATTTGCTAACATGGTTCGATGTGTCTACTTTTTTGGTTAAGGTGCTTGTCTACGTATGTCGTAGAATAAATTATGTATATATAATGAATCAAAGGATATATTATTCCGTATCTGCTGATACTTGATACTTTATACTTTATACATATAAAGAGTATGCAAGCAATGAATAAAGAAAAAACATCAGCTAGTAATAAAAACAAAACTATTTTACTCGATGGAATTGGGTAATGGTGAAATTGGAGACTCTTTTGGAGTGGGTCATATTGGTTGTTTTTCTACTTTATGAATATAATTTGAGCCCATGACCCTTTTTTTCTCTTTCCTTCTCTTTATTTGTTTTTCTACTTTATGAAAAAAAAAATACTTTGACACCAACATATAATGGTAGTTCAAGGTTGTTTAATTTGGATTACTTTGACGAAATATAATGGTTTCGGCTGCAAATTAACCAAAAATACCACAGTGTTTATATCATTTGCCAGTGCCAAAATACATGATTCAAACTTGTATGTGTCTAATTTAAATAATATAATATAAATAATTTTCTAGTTTTTTATCGGGTTGGATTGTCAGTAATATCATATAAATAAAAATATGATATTCACTCTAGCTCCAAACACCAAAGATAAACATAATTAACTATACTAAGGAATGTCATTTGACGAATTCTCCGTATTTTAAAAAGAGAAAAATGCAAGAATGGTCCATATGGTATGTTAAAATTCTGGGCAAAAAAAGTTTTGACTAACAACAGTGGTCCAAAAGTTTCATTTTCTTACGAGATTGGTCTAATTTGGTTTGATTTTTTTTTTCTAAAATGACAATTTTGTCATTTGTATTTTTTTATCCAATTTTTTATTACATAAATCAAAAAAAGAAAAGAAAAAAGAAATTACTCTCTCTCTGTCTCTCTCTCTCTCAAGTTATTCATCTTAGACACATCTTCTTGCCTATGTTCTTCTTCATTAAGAACACTCAAGAACATATTCTACTACCACCACCGTTCGACCACCGTCCTCCACTACCACCATTCACCACTTTCATCTCCACCAAAATCAGATCAGATGAACACACATGGAATATGATGAACACACACAAGTCAACAAAAGCATCCATTGATTTTTCAATAAATTCAACACAAGCACACACAAACACATAAACTCAAACAAGACCAACGATTTGGTGAAGATGAAGGAGAATCATAACGTCACCACCACCACGACTTGGAAAACGAGTTTGCAGAGACAAAGGACAATGTGGAAACCCTTCGTCGGATTTTAGATCTATCTCGCCACCATCTTCCTCGACAAACCCTAGTCGTTGCCACCTTCGTTTCTCTTCCTCTCCATTGATTTTTGACCACCATCTTCACGTCACCTTCTTAGGCGGATAGATCTAAACTGAGAATGACGATGAGGGTGAATGTGACAACCAGAAAGATTTGGATCAAGCAAGGTCAAAATTGTAACCTTGCGCAAGTGAATTCACAATGTAACCTTGTTATAACAAAACTTTGAAATACAAAAGGGCATTGTTTATATAAGTGTATATATGAGTAAGTGCATACTTTAAAAAGCATGTTGTTAGTAAACACTTAAAGGGAAAGTAAAGCCAAATGCTTGCAACATAAATCATGGAATTAAAACATTAATGTATAATCTTTGGCATAAGTACCCCACCCTTAAGATTTCGGTTTCTTTAACTCAAGGCCGAAAACACCATCTTAGTACCCCACTAAGGCCGAAAACAGTAGTTAGGGAGGATTCAAAACCGAAAACACAAGCTAAAAAGGGGCGAGAACCAAAATCACAAGCCTAGGACACACCTAGGCCGAAATCACTTGGGATTTCGGCCATATTAAGGGAATTCCAAAGAGATTTCAGTTTAAGACACTACTAGAAAAACAGCCTTTTACGACGCTCATTGCGCGTCGTAAAACGCTCAGACGACGCGCAAATGCGCGTCAAGGAAGGCCCTGTCATAACGAGAGACGACGCGCTTTTGCGCGTCCTCTATAGACGACGCACATTTATGACACGCAGTGCGTATCATTAAAGTCGCTGTCAAGAAAGGTCATGTCATAAATGAAGATGACACACATTTTTGCGTATCGTAATTAAATTTTTTTTTTTAAAATTATTTATATATTTACTAATTTTCAAATCAAATTTGCATTTCATGTCTAATAGAAAATAAAATACCATATATAAAAAATATAATACATTGCATAAAAGTTAATGTCATACAAATAATCATTCCAATAGTAGACAAATGGATAAATCTCAAAGGGTTCAAAAATATGTTTGTCTTCTAATAGAACTTATACACAAGAAAGTACTGAATTTGCTATTGAACTTATACACAAGAAGAAGGTGTTTGAAGTCAGAAAAGGTCTCAACAACTGAATTGGCCCCGGAAGCTTGTGGTTTGACTGCAACTGAGATAAGGATACCATGTTTACTCTTTTTACTAAACAAACTTGACAATAAGATAATATAAAACTGAATTATTATTATGATTAAGCCATAGATGCACTCAAGCTATAGATACCAATGGTGATGGTCTTTCATCAGCTGCACGTGGAAACCCACTAACCATAAATAACTTCAACAGTTAACAAGTAAATGTATTGACCTACATAAACAATGTCAACAGTTAACAAGTAAATGTATGTTTCACAAATGGAGAAGGTTGGAAGGTTGAAAGGTTGAGGTTGCCCTGAACAAGCTCTGTAAGCCCTTTTAATGCTCTGCTATCACTAAAGAAGTATCATCCTATATAGGGAACCATAGCCAGATATTTATGAACCCAAAGAACATAGAGAGTTTATGTATTTGAATTTGGATAAAAGATTGAAGCACAAACACAAACAAACATTATCCAATCCATGGGGTATTTTGGAAAATAGTATGTACATTCTTGACAAATCATCAACCAGCAAGTGAAGTGTAGAATGGAAAGAAACAAATGTTCACAGCCAGTAACAAAAGAAACAAGATTTAGCAGGTAGGTACCTGATTACCCCTCATGATGTCAGGATGAAGGCTGGGGGTGGTTGTTCCCATTGGCTGGTAGTGGTATCCTTATGAGGATGAATCTGAATGATCGAAGATTTTTCCATCAATGCTTTCAAGAAATTGAGAGCCCCATACACATTCCATGCATGTGAAAATATAAATAACATTGTATTCCATCAGAATTAGGTATCCATGTAACCAATTTGGTGATTTAGTCCATGAGAATGTTCAAAATTTGTGTTTTCAAATTTCCTTTTGCAATTTTGGTGCCTATAGGGACCAAAATTGTTGCAACAATTGAAAATAGGCAACAAAATTGCAAAGAGGAAACTGTTTGGGACCAAAACTGAGACTTTTGAACAAACTCAGGTACCAAAAAGGTAATTTACTCTTTCATTAAATAAGTAATATTCACAGATTAAAGGCAATATAAAAAATACACCTTCCCAAGGTCTCCAAGGAAGAAACTGCACACTGCTACATATCTGAAAATAAATTAAGATAACAAGCAAGAACTTGTGTATGTGTGTGTGCGTGGGGGGGGGGGGGGGGTGGGGTGTCAATGATTAAGCAAGACAAATAATTTAAGGATACACTTTCATGGGCAGCTCTTAATGTCTTATAAAGGCACTTTTGGTGAATGTCAATAATCTGCAAGATAATAATCAGTATTAAGAGGAATAAATGCAAACTATAAATCAGATAGAAAAAGAAGATTAAAAATAAGATCATTAAACCAAAAATGACTATTGTAGTCGTTGTTGTGAAGTAGAAAAAAATTAATCTATTAACTAAATAACCAAACCTTAAGGTGCAACCTAAATCATATTGGATTTGAAGAATAAACAATCCTGAAATGGCATAATAATGTTAGTTACTTCATCTGCACAAGACCTGGTGGTGGTCCAGTTGTGTTGTCGGAAGAAAATCATGTTGTTCTTGACTAATTCACCAACTTGCCTAAGTAACAAACAAGTGGATTCATTATTGTCCTGTTTAAAAGTTTTTGAAATGCATATGGTATATGGTGAAGGGTGAACCTGGTTTAAATGTGTTGTGACATAGGGGATGATTAGTAATCCTGGTTCACCAAATGTGCCACCAAGTTGATCCAGCACTGGAAAAGCTTTCTACAAAGGTCTCATGCACACACCAGAAAAGATTATAAGGATAATATCTCCAAAACCAAAAAAATAGATTCTACAATAATAATAATAATAATAATAATAATAATAATAATAATAATAATAATAATAATAATAATAAACAGGACATTTAGTTGGTGGATGGTTTGTTACCTGAATTGCGATAAAGGCCAGGGTTGTAGAATATTTCTTTTTTTGCAAAGATTGATTTGCTACCAATTATGTTGATAAACATGAATTGCCTAGAATCCATGAATCCTGGGATTCAAACGGGCCCACATGTAGCCAAAGCCCAACAACTGAAAAAAAAAACAGATCAGTCCAATCAAGGATGGAATTCAGATTATTCAACAGAAAATAACTTAGCAATTGCTCATGAAGAGAATCACAGACTTAGAGGAAGCTTGGAAATGGCTGAGGCTTCCATTTCAGAACTTAAACTGGAACTAATTGCTTTGCATAGTCATGCTAATGAAATGGAAATGGAAACACAAAGCATTGCACAACATCTAATGGCAGAGATTTCTTCAGGCAAAAAACTAGAAAGAGAGATTATGGTGCTCAAATCAGAATGTTCCAAGTTCAAAGACGAACTACAACAGCTGAAAAAAGTAAAGCCAAGGCCCAAATCTATTGAAAGGACCCAGGCCTATCAGCCCACATAGGCAAACGGGCTTTTACTTGTGGAGAATTAAATACGGGAGCTACAAAAAAAGATTCCTTTCTGGGATCATTGCATCTAATTTAAACTCAGATTTGGAGGTGCTTCTTAGAATCCTACATGATCTTGAAAATGAAACGGTTTTCACAAATGGTTTTGATTCGGTAGAAGGAAAAATCTGCAAGTTTTAAGGGAGTTGGATGAAGTGAAAACCGAAAGGGGAAATCTAATTAGAAAAAATGGATGAGATGGAGTGTTACTATGAGGCACTTGTGCAAGAGCTTGAATAAAACCAAAAACGGATTTTGGGAGAGTTTCAGAGCTTTAGATATGAGCATTCAACATGTGTTTACACTATTTCAACCTGCAAAGTAGAGACTGAAATGACACGTTGTGATATGAACAATCAAATGTTAAGATTCATTGAAGGAAGAAAATCTTTGGGTTGTGTTAATGAAGATCTTACAAAAAGAGTTGCATCTTCAGAAGTACGTGTGCAAGAGCAGAAAAACCGGGAACAGATTCTTAAAGAATTCAAGAGGCTTAAAAACGAACATTCGACATGTGCTGAAACTATTTCAACATACAAATTCGAGACCGAGTCTATACACCGTGATATGAACACCACAAGTGTCTGGAAATTAGTGTGATCCTCTCCAGCAAACATTACAAATGTCCATAAAACATCATTCCCAGATAAAAGTTCAGGTTCTTTCTGTGGTAAACATGAAAAAGTGTGTCAGTAATTCAATACAAATGATGTACTAATCTTTTCATGTGAAATTTTAAATGAGAAAGTGTAGTGACCTCATAGACTTCACTAATAAACTCTAGGAGAGAAACAAAAGTTTGAGGGGCAGATTCGGAAACTTGCTGAGGTGACATGCTGCCATCAAGAACATAATCATATGAACCAGACATTTTGTATGGACTAAGAGCAGTCATAGCCTTCTCCTTTGTTTCTTTCACCTAGAAATTGTGTTCAAATCATCATTTCAAAGGGCGGAATTGTAAATAAATACATGGTCTTTACAAAACAAAAGCAAAAAGACATGACTAACCTTGTCTCTAGTAAGTGGGTGAGATAGAAAAGGATGTTATCAGCTTGTGCAAGTATGCATTATACATGTAGGTCATATCCTCATCATTATTCTGTAAAACATATAATCACAATTCATATTAACTTACATTCATAAATAAATAAATAAATAAATAGATAAATAGAAGTTATGAAACTTAACATTTAACACAGAAACAAACCTAATAAACTGGTGTTCGAAAAACTGAATTGAGCGAAAACTGGAAAGCACTGAATTCCAAGGCTAAAAGCGTCAAAAGCCAAGCTCTCTAAATCAAAGAAAAAGGTGTATATACTCAAGTCAATACATTAAGTCAAAATAAATGTTTATTTAATGATAACCTTGAAACAACTGATATATAACAAAAATAAATCCAAATTAAAAGAAACTCAACCTAAAGCCAATGCAATTAACAAGTTTGAGAATGAATGAAATTTTGGACCATAAAGATGAAATGCACCAATATAAGAGACAAGTATTGTACATTGATGAGCTAATGTAATTACTAGCCAAGAAATTCCTCTTGGGATAAATAGAAAAACACATGTTTGCGAATACTACTCTTTTACTACAAAATTAATTAGAATAATAAAGAATGACCGTTCAATAGTTGGATATCTACCAAATTCATTCATTGTATTGAAAGTGATGAGAGATTCTTCATACAATGCAGCCTGTCGATAAGATTCTATGATTCCAATGTAAGCTTTTGAACTTGGGACTAATCCATTTTCTCTCATGTGTAGTAAAATCCTTTTAGCATCTTCATGAAGTCCTCCTTTCCCAATTTACCAAAAGTTTGAACTAAGTAATCGTAACTAGTGATATCTGGTATTGTTCCACCTTCGTTCATGGATCTGAAAACCATTACAGCTTCATCACCTAAACCTCTATTAGCACAAGTAGCGAAAAGAGTGTTATAAGTAACTAAATATGGTTATAACCCTTTATGCCGCATTTCAGCAAATAAACTCAATAACCCTTCCCAATCATACCCACCTCTAGCATAGGAGTTAATCACAGTGTTGTATGTCAAGATATTGGGGAAATTCCTTTTTTCATTCTATCAAGAAGCTATAGGGATGTTTTGTTGGATTAGTGTCTAAGTCCATAACTATTTTGGTATGTACTTGACCCGATGGTGCATGGTCCTTTTGGGTTGCCTTCACCAAAGCAACTTGATAGGATGAATTATGGAGAGAAAGGATTAAATATGATTTATTAATATATTATGGGAATAATATATTAAAGGAGAAATCATATTGTTTAATTAATATTAGTTAATAATTAATTGGTAATTAGTTTTGTGACTAAAAGAGATTAATTAAACTTAAGGGACTGGAATTGTAATTATAAGATAATTGCAATTTGGGCCATGGATTGTCTTAAATCAAGAAGTGGACGAATTCTTATGGGAAGCCCATAAGGAAATCGTCCAAGGGCTTGATTAAAGGAGTCTATGGGTTGCTTAGGGCTTAAGCAATTAAATTAGGGTTTCCTTGTTAGATAACCCTAATTGCTTCACTATATATAGATCCCTTAAAGACCAAAAACGTGGCTAAGCTTCTTGCTAGGGTTTCACACGTTTTTGGGCAGCCTCTAACCTCTCTCATCTTCATCCTCTTGCTTATGGTGTTTGTGAGCCATTAGAGGAGTGACACTTGTGACTCTAAGCCTTCCAAAGTCAATACAAGGAGATTTGGGATTGTTATTGCTACATAACAATCAAGGTAACATCTTAAACCTAATTATATGTTAATATTGATTTCCATATGCTAGAATTAGGGTTTATAGTCTTGGATTCAAAGCATGTACAATAGAGAAACCTAGATCCAAGCATTAGGGTTTGTATGAGCACATAGGATGTCTTATGACCAAAACCCATCAGTGGTATCAGAGACTAGCTTGGTTTCAATTGTATTGATGCATTGTATAACTGGAAAATTCAATTTTTTGGATTCTGGAGGCTGGACTCGCCGAGTCCATGGCTGAACTCGCCGAGTCCATGCAGACTCGACGAGTCCAAGCCTGACTCGACGAGTCAACTCGTCAGATGGAGGGTATTTCGCGATTTCTTGCTGTTTTTGCTTATGGATAGTTACCTTATCATATTAGATCAATATAAATCCGATTTTTTGATATATATGACTATATTTTTGATCTAATTAAAGATATTTATCAATTAATAAGATAATTGTTTCCTTATAAGATAATTGATTAATTATTTTGAGTAAATTGATAAATTGTTTTGCAAGAAATCATTAAATAAATCAAATATGGATAATTATGTGATTAAATGTTAATTTGAATTATTTGTTATTTGATCCTTGTTGTTATGAAATGTTTCATATTTTCCCCTTTAGGTTTTATAGTTTAAATTTGAACCCAATAGTTTTGTTGTTTTGAAATTTAAATAGTTAAAACCCTAATGTTTTGAAAAAGGTTTCAAAACTTGCCCTCAAGTTTTGGAATTTAAATTTTGATTAAATGGTTTAATTTTGATGTATATTTAAATTCTAAACCCTAATGTGTTGAAATATTTCAAAACTTGCCCTCAAGTTTTGGAATTTAAAAGTTGATTAAAAGTTTAATTAGGAATGTTAAATTCTAAAACTCTAGTATAGTTTTGAAAAAGTTTAAATCACACCCTTATGGTTTTATTAATTAATTAAGGTGTATAACTAAAGGAGATTTAATAAATCCATAAAAGTTTAGGTTTACAATTTAATTGAATTAAAAGTATAATTGTTAAATTAGACCACCTAATATTTTAAAAGTATAAAATACACCCTATACTATATATATAACATTAAAAATTCTAACATTATATATATATATATATATATATATATATATATATATATATGTATGAGTAAAAGTCAGTCTTACCGTTAGTAGACCTCATTCACGAAGCTGGTCTATAAGGGGTGTTTAAGGAAATTGCCTATAAAATGGCGATTGAATGGGTATCCACTCTTACCCACCACACTCTTGACTAGTGGAGGGTCGTTAGCCGAACGGGTAGGATAGGATGAAACCTTCCATTATAAGTATAATGAATTATTATGCAATTCCATGAAATTACACTTTGTGCCCTTGCAAAGACGTCAGTGGAGCGTGTGTGGTTTACCGGCACACTAAATGGTTCTAAGCAAAGGTAGCAAAGGTTGACTCAATGTTTGTCATAGTTCGGTGGAACGTGTGTGGTTTACCGGCACATCGAATAGGTGACTGTAACATGTGAGGGCACCATGTAAGTTTGCATGGTTATTCACACCCGCTTTGTGATCCTCAGCATCCCAGTCACAAACAAAAGGGGCATATCGAGATTTAAACATGCCATTGAAAGTTCAATGAATCTCAAAGGATCTAGGAGTTTTCATAGATTTAAAACTTAAATTCTTTTTCGTTTTTCGTGGTGGAAATTAGTGAATCGTCATTCACTTACCTTCAAATATTCTACAATTAGGGTTACGACATCCCTTTCCCGAGTTGTAGAATATTGTGTTGGGTCCTAGCCTTAGTATCTCATTTGGGTGATTTACTAAGGACTCTATCAATCAACTAACTTGAATTTGTTTTCTCCCGTTTTGTAGATGTCAAAGTTTGACAACTATGGTCTTCCCAAATCCCGTGGAACAAGCATTCCACATGAAGATGATATTCCACGATTCGATCGAGGAACAAGAGATCATGCTTCTCTTCCTCCACCTCCTCCAATTATTCTCCCTAACCCACAAGTTCAAAGGCTTGAAAAGTTCAAGATCACTCAAGCCCTTTTGGTAAGAAAACATAAAGAAGGAAAGTCGGTGTGTGCACACGTCCTAGGGATAAAGTCACACATTGATAGGTTATGAATGTTGGGATCCATTGTCTGTGAGGAAATGGCTGTTGATTGGGTTCTTCAGTCACTTCCTAACTCATATAGTGAGTTCGTAAGAGAGTACTATATGATGAACTGCGACGTAACCCTTAGAGATCTCACCTATATGCTTATTGCTGCTGAATCAGCAATGGTTTGGTGCAATAGAAAAGCAATGTTGATTGGTGAATCTGCCTTCGAGAGCTCTATGGATGTAGACAATGGCAACGAAAGACATGCAATGATCGAAAATTTTGATCATAAGAGAAAGGCGATGTCTGAAGTAGTTCCATGTGCTGTTCCAAAAGAGTCAATTTGTTTTTATTGCCAAGAGAAAGGGCATTGGAGACGAAGCTGCCCCATTTACCTAAGAGATCTAAGAGATGGGAGAGTCGAAACGTATGGCTCTAATATAGGTAAAATCCATTAACTAACTCTTTTAAGCTTCTATTCTAGATTCTTAATACATAATGTGATAAGATTACAATTGATGTTTTGTAGAATCGAAGAAAAGAAAGGGAGCTTAAAAGAAGAAGTGAGCAGAATCTAACCATGAAGGAATGGATTTCGATCGTATTTCTCGAGGATTAGATTCTTAAGCTACTACTTAGAGTTAGAGTTAGATTGCTAAGAAAGATGTATTAGCATAAGTTTTTCAATGAATTGCATTGTAAGGACAAATTTTTCCGCAATAAAATAAATTTTGATTTTAAATTTTATTTATTTATCCTTGCAATGGCGTGTATGAAAAATTAATGTTAAAATGTTTCTATTATTAGCAATAATGGATTTGGTTCTTATTATGTTATTTATGGAAAGTTGAGAATTTACCAAATAGGGAGAGTTTCTCATCGCCCAAAGTTTCAATTGGACAGAAATTTGGAATCACGCAACTTGGTTGCACGATGAATGAGAAATTTCATATTTGGAAATTAGACAAATTCATTGACAAAGTGTCAAGTGAAGGGCTAAGAGATCGAGCACACAATGTTGCGTGTTGATCAAGTCCACCATAAGAGTAACAATGATATTCGTCATGATTTACTAAAGGTTTAGTAAATATGATTATACTTACAAGATTAAGTGTAATTCTGAATTGATTAAAGGGTTTAGATCAATAGCAGAACGAATAAGAAGAATCAAGTAGGCAGAAAGATAAAAGTTTATCCATTCTAAGAAGATGGGAGAGTACCTTTTATGCTTTATGATAGGTCTTAATGATTAAGAACCATATCTCAATTGATCCTCTAAATGAGTCTTAGTACAATTGTATGTCTAAGAAGAGGAATCAAGAATTGAAGAAATAGTTAAATCAATAAGTCAATCATACTTCGTTCCAATAACAAGTCTAAAAGTTAAGATTGTGACATCGAGTGAAAAAGTAAGGTTTATAACATTCATCAATTGTGGAAAGTTGTGATGTCTTGGATAAGACATAGACCAACTAGGACCAAAGTTCTGAAGTGTTTTGTTTTAATAAAAGATACACTAACTCTTGAATATTTGTTTGTCAACAAATGATTATTGACAAGATAATCTTATATGTCAAGGAGTCAGTGGGAGTCTTATTGGTCTTGAAAGGCTTCAAGAAAAAAAATCAAATAGACCTTATCGATCATCACTAGCGCACGAGTTGAGGTTTGCAACCTATCGTGTTGACATTATTTGGTTTCTGAGTTGTTCCAATTGAGTTAATTATGCATGTGAGTTCTATAAATTCTCATTTTGAACGCATAAAAGGCAAGGCACCTTAATCAATGAAAGGTACATTGATAGGAAAAGGTGAGCTGCTTAACTACTTGGAAGACGTGGTGGGCAGCTGTGCTACCATAAGGCAAGAAATCGAGATCAAGAAAGTTCGATCCATATGAGTTTGAATTTGTCGTAAACTTTGGTTTTGACAAATTCACATGGATAGGAACAAATACACCATTAAATCTAAGTGTCATAAGATTTCCTCCTTCATGAAAATGATTGTGAGGAAATGCTTTCACTAAGAAAGATTTTAAGAAGATAGTGATTGTAAAATTGCATTCTCAAATTCGATTATGGTTACGGTATCCCTTTCCATAATTTGAATTGTGAGGTTTGGAAATTGTTTACACACACATATAAACTATCTAAGGCAAAGGTGTATAAGTTCAAGAAGCATTGATAAAAGATTATCAAAGCACTAAGTATTAGAAACATGAACTTAAGAAATTCAATAAGTATTGTTTTTCTGAAAGTTAAGCTGTTTCTGAATACATGTCGAAGCTAGTGGGAGCATAAGTGTTATGTTTTATAATAATCATCATGATAGTGGGAGCATAAATGTTATGATAATATGATTATTAAGGCACGTATGCAAGTTGGCAATATTAATTATACAAAACAAGAGTTATACCGTGCAAAGTCGTAAGGGTTGTAAAGTTGTTTTGCTATAATTAAGGGAGAGAATATTATGCTTCATTTCAAATCTAAAGGCTTAGGTTGTGGAATGTTAATAAAATTTAGTCAAAGGTACATAGTGTGTTCTTAAAATTTCGATTATGATTACGGCATTCCTCTTCACAATTCGAATTTTTAGAACATAGCAAATAAAACATTATGCGTCGTGTCCCATACGCTTCGGGTATAGGATCGATTGCAAATGTTTTAATGTTTGACCATTCTAAAATTTTCCAAATGTCTAGCGCATTTAGAGGAAAAAAGGACTAGAATCGGTTTTGACTAAAATAATTAAACAACTATCAAAGGACAATCCAAAGTTCGACGAAGATTGGTCGCTTGTGAGTAGTTGGAAGTATAGTATTGGAAAATATGGAAATGTTTCCATATTGGATGGACCATATCGACATTATTATGAATAGATAAGATTCTATTAAGAATAAGTTGTCATATGGAACATATGGAAGTGTGTCTATATTGGGAATTGAATATTGAGAAATCTATGACTAGATTAGAAACTTCTATGCAAAAGGATGTTCAAAGAAAGTACTTTAAGTGAGAGACATCATATCTAAGGAATTGTCTTGTAACAATCTCCGATAGAGGACTTTGTAATATCATTGGCAATAGTCTTTGTGACTTTGGTGCAGTGACATTACAAAAGGACCATTGCATAGAATGTTAGAATCTAGCATATTTTATAAGTGACAAGAATTTGATATTCTCACACTTATGAAAAAGGATTCGGAGTTGTGAAATGAGAATGATTGGAAATGTGTTCAATGTGATCTATTTCACAAAGTAAGAACCATAGGTAAACATTGTGTGCATGCTAAGAGCATGGGACAAGTGTAATAATTCAAGTAAGAAGTTGATTACCCGAAACGACAAATAATGAGTAATCGATATGGTGATAAATAAAAGGAGTTTTATTTATACTCAAAGGTTTGAGACCATATGGGATTAGTATTATTCTTGTGTTTCACATTTGCATGTTTTGACTTCCAGAATAATTTAATTGGTTAAGAACAGTCAAATTATTCGAACGGGCCACAGTTGTTCATATGTTGGAAGTAGGTATGAATGAAGATTGTCGTGAATTGGTGTGTGGATTGTCTAAAAGAGTATTAGACATAAGCAAATGTTTGCTGCAACGTTCATGAGTGCTTATGAATATGATTTGAGCATTGGATTAAACCCACGCTCACTTGGATCACTCCATGAATTGTATCACGAGTGATTGGTGAGACAATAACATCTTATATTCTTGAAACCGAGATGTGTGAGTTGTATCTTGCAAATCGGTTGCACATTGATAATATGTAAACGCACTAGTAACTTGGTGTTATAAAACATATTGTTGTGTGTGATTCGGCGAGTAAGTGCAAGCAAGCATTGTATCAAAGTTTATCCGTTCCTTTTATCCAAAGTAGGATAAAAGCGATATCTTTGGGCCCCTCGATGATTTAGTGATGACAAACGTAAATGCTTGGCCGGGCTAGGGATAATTTGATTTGTTCAATTAGTCAGTCGTCATAAATCGGGAATCGAGATATAGTACAAAGAGAATGATTTGAAATCATATCTCATACGATATCTAGAATGGAGGAATATATGATCCCTTATCTAAGGACACGCGTATCTGATAGGATCAGAGTTGACAGCGGCTTTGGAAAACTACGATTGCAGATCGGGATCTGAAGTCATACGCAGAATAGTTATTAGACTTATCCAAGTGGGAGACTGTTGGATTAGTGTCTAAGTCCATAACTATTTTGGTATGTACTTGACCCGATGGTGCATGGTCCTTTTGGGTTGCCTTCACCAAAGCAACTTGATAGGATGAATTATGGAGAGAAAGGATTAAATATGATTTATTAATATATTATGGGAATAATATATTAAAGGAGAAATCATATTGTTTAATTAATATTAGTCAATAATTAATTGGTAATTAGTTTTGTGACTAAAAGAGATTAATTAAACTTAAGGGACTGGAATTGTAATTATAAGATAATTGCAATTTGGGCCATGGATTGTCTTAAATCAAGAAGTGGACGAATTCTTATGGGAAGCCCATAAGGAAATCGTCCAAGGGCTTGATTAAAGGAGTCTATGGGTTGCTTAGGGCTTAAGCAACCAAATTAGGGTTTCCTTGTTAGATAACCCTAATTGCTTCACTATATATAGATCCCTTAAGGACCAAAAACGTGGCTAAGCTTCTTGTTAGGGTTTCACACGTTTTTGGGCAGCCTCTAACCTCTCTCCTCTTCATCCTCTTGCTTATGGTGTTTGTGAGCCATTAGAGGAGTGACACTTGTGACTCTAAGCCTTCCAAAGTCAATACAAGGAGATTTGGGATTGTTATTGCTACATAACAATCAAGGTAACATCTTAAACCTAATTATATGTTAATATTGATTTCCATATGCTAGAATTAGGGTTTATAGTCTTGGATTCAAAGCATGTACAATAGAGAAACCTAGATCCAAGCATTAGGGTTTGTATGAGCACAATAGAGAAACCTAGATCCAAGCATTATTATACATAGGATGTACAATAGAGAAACCTAGATTCCGCTTAAGGTTTTCTAGAGGAGAAGATGAGAAGTTTCAAAATAAAAATTAGAGGTAAGAATAGAAGAGAAAGAGGAAGTTGGATCATGTATTTGACATTTTTAATGGAATCGTTACTCTCGACCTAGAGAATGATGGTTTTTATGGTTGGGGTTTTATCATACGAACGTGAAGCACGAGCACCTGTGACATGAATGATTTGATCTCGATTGACAGAAATACAAACATTAGCATATCATGATGAGGGGTTTTGTTATCGGTGTAGTGCGACAGGAAAGAATGGTTGGAGAAGATGGTCAGAGACACTTGGCGGTGGAGGTTGGGTGGTGGTGCGATGCTGCTATGAAGACGAAGATCCTAGGGATTTTTCTTGCTAATTGGAAAGAGGCGGGGGGGGGGGGGGGTTGATTTTTGGGATCCAACAGGCGGGTGAAATCCCGCCTTAGAAAACGCGTGTTTCATTAAAAAATTATAAAGCGACACACTTAGACGGCACTCATTTTAGGAAAGGCGCCCTCCGCATTTCCTTTTTTCTTTTTCTGACACTAGTTTTGCGGCATGCACAAATGCGTGTCCTTTATCCTTCAAATTTTGCAAAACTGACATTATTTTTTAGAGCACGCACAAATGCGCGTCCTCTATCAGCGAGTGTCATTGGTTGCGCGTCATTAAAGGGCTGTTTTCTTGTAGTGAGAGGGGATACAGACAAAAATAGTTGACTTTAGGATTTGAAATCTCACCTATTTTTAATAAAATCACAGTATCCCATGTATTACCCACCAAATTTCTATACTTTAACCACCAGATATCCAAGTAAACTTCACATTAATACTACTCCTTTTATTTAAATGAGAATATCTTCACAAGACCTCACCATATCTTCATCCAACTTCCTGTTAAATTCTTTTTTTCTCTCAACAGCCCATTTCCAAGTTTCAAAGGACTTAAGCCCCCAAGTTCATCGCTAGATTTCTTTGGTAAGCATTTTCATAATACCCTAGTGTTTATATATTATTTTATGTTAGTTTCACCATTTTTACACACATTTTGTGTTTTGACATTCTTAGGATAATAACATTTCCTATAAGTTCATCAACTCCATTCAAGTATTTAGGCTTGAAAACTTCTCAACACCTCTCCAAATCAACCAACAAAACCACTCAAGGTGAGTTCATACCCCCAAATTTTCAAGATTTTTCATGTTTTAGGGGGGGGGATACAAATAAAAATTTGTTTATCCCACAAATATTTACATGTTTTCATCTTTGTGTTAAAGATAAAATATTATATGCCTAAGGCGGGGTTAAAACTAGTTTTTGGTATAACTATTTGTAATATATATATATATATATATATATATATATATATATATATATATATATATATATATATATATATGTTTGAATAGTAAAACTAATAAAACAAACATAATCTATGTTATAAAACCATAATAAAATTTATGATTTGTAAAACTACATGGTTTTGGAAACTTTTACTAAAAGATAGCTTTTCTAGAAAAAATGGTTACATTATAGTCATTTACTAATTTGATGGGTTACAACCCAAAAATATTATGTTTTGATCTCATATTTTGACACTAGAGAAGATAACAACTTCATATTTATATAATAGAATATATAAATAGTCTCAGCAAACACATAAGGTAAACTATAACTGGTATAGTTTAGGAGTCACAAAACACACTTTCGTTTCAAAAGAACCATATAATTATTTCATTTTACAAGAAAAAAGAGTCATAGTTCCCGTGAATCTGTTGATGCTCTTTTGAGACATTCTCTTCACCATACCTACCTAGTGGACACCTTAAGTCCTGCATTATAACCAGAGTCTCCTTGAGGGAGAGCGAGACCATTGTGTATAGATCTATACGGGATTGACAACCCCACACCTCAGTTGTTTGCTACAGTTAGACCGAAAAGTCTAGGTGACAAAAGTCTACCAATTCTGATGCCTGAAGAATGTTGTTCAGGTATATCAGTCATATTAAGCATGGTTATAATAATTCACATAGGGATTGACAAAATGATTTGGTTTACGGAGCAACTTACACTTCATTAGTTTTATAAAATGATATAACTACATACTATTGTTCACTATAGCAATACTCATACATTTTTGGTCTTAGGGTTTAATACTATAGCTCATTTAAGAAAATATTGGATTTTTTGGAAACATTCATTATCATTTTACAAGGAAAGATACAAAAGAAATATATACATCTACAGCTCATTTAAGAAAATATTGAATTTTCTGAAAACATACATTATTATTTTACAAGGAAAGATACAAAAGAAATACATACATCTACAACTCATTTAAGAAAATATTGGATTTTCTGGAAACATACATTATTATTTTACAAGGAAAAGATACAAGGGAAATACATACATTTATAGTTTATATTGAAGAAAACATTGGATTTTCTAGAAGTATACAAATCATTTTACACGAAAACGTTACAAATCCTTCTCACACAAAAATGTTTATGAAGTCACCAACTTAATTGTTGACACTTTTCAAAATCACTTGTATTCTTAAGAAACCAGTAAGCAGGTACTCAACCCTTCTTGAGGGTCGGCGTTATCGTTTCATGTTTTCTACTTTTCAGATATTTGTATTCAACTTTTGAACAAACAAGGATTTATAAACAATGTAATACTTGAAATCTCAATGTATGAATGTTTGTGTTGCTATGTTTCATTTATATCCAACTGTTATGATACTGTACACGAAGTCACTCCATCCACCCCCAAATGTTTCCGTCGTTCTGGTTTGGAGGTGTGACATATTGGTATCAGAGCATTGTTTATAGTGAACTAGTATATGAAACCATACAAGATATACAACTATAAATATAATGGGGCTAAAACACTCTGACTACAACTATATAATAGTATTTTAAGTAAAGTATAAGTACATACAGGTTAGGGCAGTGTCATAGCGAGGGCATAATAAAAGTAGTATGATGAGTTGAAAATTAACTACGGGTAGGCCTTGGGATATGTAATTAGACCTTGAATAAATATGGTCTGATCAACTATATTTATCGGAGGTGTAACTAGCATATGCTGGGAAATAGTCGCGGTAATCGACGAGTCTACACTTACCAACACTAAGATACCCAGAATCAAACGAGGCATTTAAAATACTATAGGCATATTTTAGGATACCATAAAACCACACACTTAAACCCTCTACGTATTTCTCATACCTCTATTCTCGCACAGACAACATGGCTGAATTCCACCACGAAGACCCCCACTACCCTGCCATGGCAGCCAACGGATGGATCGAGGAGGAGCCAGAAGAGTTTCATGAGGAGAACCTAGAAGTGGGTCCTGAAGAATATCAAGAGGTGGATTACAAGGGGGAAGATTACAATAAGAAGTCGGACGAAGAAGAAGGCGTTGGAGAGATCATTAGTGAACCTTACCTTATCGGGGGCAGGCAGAAGACCCTTTCACCTCCTTCCTTCCGGGTACGCAAGCACCCAATAGGGCTCCTTTTTGGATGAACATTTCTAGTAAGAAGTTATCGCCCATGCAAGGGCAAGCTTTGTTGATGATATCTACTTTTGTCCATGATGCACCTCCACAAGGGGCAACCCAGCCATATATCTGGGTTGGAGGAGACAACTGACGATCCGCATTAGGCATGCACCCACTACACCACACTTTGGGCCCCACACCCTCATGAGTCAAACACTACCTCTAATTGTATCACAAGTGGCCCGTCTAGACACCCAGGTTTAGGCATTGTAAATCAAGAACATCATCCTCATAATGCATTGTAAATCAAGAACATCATCATCAGGATATGTCAAAACCCAGATTAAAGCTAAAATCTCTAATGTTATAATCGAACGAACGACATCAAATGACTTTAGATCCTCCTTAATGGTCTTATAATTGGTTTTCTAGAAAATGATCAAAGTTGAGTTTAGAGCCAGTAAAACCAGCTTTGTCGATGATAAACACACACATACACACATACCACACAATCAAAGATTTGGTTATGAGTTTACAAACCCAGAAATTTGTAGAAAACCAATATGCAAGATAGTTGTAGAAAATCAAACCTAAATGTATGCATCATGTACATCCTTTCAAGATCTAGTTTTATATTCATGAAGTTTTCAAGAAAACCCCATGTTTTAGCAGATCCACAATCTCACCGGTACTCTCTCCTCCGACATTGGTCCCCTTCACAAATGGAGATCAGGTCACAGTCTTCATCCTCTTTGTACCGTTTCTCGTTTCTTTCATCTTTCCTCCACCCAAACCTTATATCCACCATCACCCACAATCTTATTATGAGTCTCATTACGAGTAGGAGTCCATGAATACACATTCATATTGTGATTTGTGAAATACACATTCATATATCGTAAAATACATATATAAATTATGAAATATGACTTTTCTTACTTTTTTTTTGGTGGTAGAAACCATTAAAGAACACCTCTATAATTCGCAATCGGAACTATTACAAAATTTACTTTTGTAATTCGCAATCAGAACTATTACAAAATTTGTGTTCATTTTATGTTGAGAACAAAAAATTTCACCCACTTTAGTGATTTTTGTGTTATACATAACATAAAAACGGAAAAATTATATAAATGGTTCTTATGGTTTACCAAATGTCATAAACTCAGTCTCTACTAATTTTATGGTTCCTCTGATTTACCAAATGTCACAAACTTAGTCTCTACTAATTTTTTTAACGAACTTGATCCTCATGGTTTGCAAAACTAGCATGGGATGTCCTTGTAAGTATCTCCATCACTTTTCAGTCTTTTGGGCATATGGTGTGCATAAAATGTGGGGGTACTTTGGTCTTTTCACATTTGGCGCTCATTTAAGGCATGCTTAGGTTAAGCTATGTAATTAATCCACCCATAAGCAAACGCAACCCAAGAAAAAACCCCTTTTATCTCCACTCTTCTTTGATCACATGAATGAGCTTCACTTCCACAATCCTTGAGCTTTTCGCATCCAAAATTAGGGTTTTCTAGCAAAAAATGGTACTATGTATGTGAAATTTGCGTGGTCCTCGTACGATTGAAGTGGACCTTGCACAAGATTACAGTAAGTTTTCGGATTTTTTGTTTTTTAATTCTTTGGTTTGTATAATGAAAGCATGTTGATGTTTTTTTTAAATGGTTACAACACTTGGTTCACTTTAAAGATACATCATGGTGCATTTTTTTACCAAGTATCTAGGAAGAAAGTACATTAAGGAAGGGTTGGCATTTTACGACTTTGTTTGCAGTGATCTTGTTGTCTTCATGATCTGAATGACATGATTCTCGAGTTAGGGTATGATGAGGATGAGACAATGTACTACCATTATAGCATTCAAACAACATGTTGTTAATGAATTTATGGATGATTCCTATGTCCCTGTAGAAAAAACAAGGTCCTACAATGCATGATATTAGAGTTGATTTAAATTGCCAAGATCAAAGGGGCTTACTAGATGATTTTGAGACTTTGAGTGATATTGGATATCATAATGTGGGTGAGTATGAAGGAGAGGTTGAAAAAGAAGACCGGTGTCAAGTGGAGGAAGAAAAGGATTCGCAAGAGGAGGGATAAGAGGATGATAGTGAATACATTGTATACCCAAAAGCTCATGTAGATGACTAGGATGTTGATATGAGAGAATTTAATAATGTTGTGGATGAGGTTGAATTGTTTGGAGTAGGACCATAGATACAAACAAATTTAAACCAAAATGGTTATGAATTAGAGGTGATTAACAATGATGAGTTTGAAAATGCAGGATATGAGGAAGACTCAAGGAAGAGGATGTTAAGAAACCTGAACAAGAAGGTGTCTTGTTCATCTAGGATAGTACATGTTAGAGCATTTTTTTGTGTAACGATCTTTTAAAACCAAGAAAGATGTGTAGGGTCATATAAAGCTTCTTTCAATACATAGTAGGAGGACCCTATACATGACAAAAAATGGCAAATTAGGAGTACGCATGAAGTGCAAGGGGTGGTTCCAGATTCCACTGATGGTGAACCGTTTACAGTAAGTAAAGTTACATCCAAGGGAAAATTTGTAATTAACAAAAAAAGTTTCTTGTCCTTTTTCAATTTAGATATCTAGATCTACAAAAGATGAGCCTTGGTTGGTGAAAACAATCATTGATGAGCATTTATGCTTATAAACCAAAACTGTAAAGGCATATACATATAAACTCTTAGCCATCACTATTCTCCAAAAGGTGGATTCCAATCCTCAAATCCTAGATTCAGCCCTACAAGAGAAACTTCAAATGAATATGGAATTAAGCATGTCTAAAATGAAGATGTTCAGGCTAAATCTATAGCAAAAGAACATATGTATGGTGACTATGAAACACAATACATTTTGTTAAGAGATTATTGTTTGGAGTTACAAACCAAATAACCCAGTTACAACATTAAAAATATCACATCTACGTTTCCACACCTACAAATCACCATTTTGTTTCTTCAAAAGCTTTCGAATGTGTATGTGTATCAACAGAGGTTGAGTTTTAAAAGAGATGAGCTTGAATATTTTGAACATTACCTAGGGATTTTTAAAGTGGATGGAGAAGGCCAAAGGTAAAAAGATCAAAATACCCCCATATTTTATGCACGTCCTATGACCAAACGGCTGAAACTTTAATTACTAAAGATGACCTCTCATGCAAGTTTTGCAAACCACAAGGACCAACTTCGTCACAAAAAATTAGCAAGCTAGGACTGAGTTTGTGATATTTGGTAAATCACAATGATCGTTTATGTAATTTTATCTATAAAAACGAATAGTTTGCTTAAAGTTCAACTTAAAAAAATATATTGTTTTCACCTCAAACAAGAGGACCTTGAAACATTTAATTCTAGCATTAGAGCTTTATAAAAATAAAATTTGATAAGAAAGTTTATGAAGTACAAGATGTTCTTAACTTCTTAGGGAGGAAGGAGTCGTAACGGGTCGGATGAGAGGGATGAGCGGGAGGAGAGCAAGAGAGAAATAGAGGGGTGTTGTGGTTTGAGGAACCCGCTGAAGGTTGAAACCAAAGAAGGAATTTGGAGAAGAGGTGTTGGGAGGCATCCGGCTTGGGCAGGTTCAACTCCCTCCACCTTGGGTTCGGCGGCTTCGGCGGGAGGTGAGAAACGATTCCGTCCTCTCTTATGAGGGAAAAAAACAAATCTTGCTACTTCCGTACACAAAACTAGTACAATTTTTGTGTGTAAACGTTTTTATTCATGGACGCACAATTTGACCCATTGACTATAGATGTTGTCTTTCATGATGACAGTATTGAATCAGACAGCATTCCATTAGTAATGCACTTGAAAAGCTCATGTTCTAGAATTACACTCACAAGAAATATTTTTGCACACTCTTCACATTATAATAACAATAATCATTGTGCTTAAAATATTTAAACATGGACACTTTTTGGTCAAAGGAAGCAAGATTATCATAATAGCTTGGCTTTATATAGGCACTTTTTATCGAGCATTAATAAAAGCTCACAAAAAATATTAAAAAAAAACAAACAAACCCAAAAAAAAATACCCAAAACAAAACAATAAGCAAACACCAAAAGATGATATGGAGTTATGATCATAAAGCCAAAACATACGTTAGTGAGCTTCATTAGAACTAATCATCTTGTTGAAATAATATAGATGATAGAAAAATGGATTTGATGAATACAAGTTTGATATTGAAAGTCAAATTAGGAAAAGTAACGAAGAATAAAGGAAATGGTTCCCTCATCCCTATGAAACTTCATAGTATCGTGTCTTCAATTTTAAATTGTTAGGATATATAATTATATATTATCTCTAACAATTAAAAAACATGGCCCTAAATCCCTAATTGATCCTCAAATTGTGAAAACCCATAAATCCCACTAAATCAAGAAAGGGAAAAGAAAATCATGTTTATTAGAACCAATTTAAAGTGAAGAAGGTGAGGCTACGGAATCATACACTTTCTTGAAAGCGTCTTTCTCCATAACTTTAGGTACCTAATAAAGTAATATGTGGAAACCATACACTTTCAAGTTTCAACTACTATAAAAGGAACAATAAAAATACTGAAATCTTTATTGATTTTGAGGGATAATCGAAGAAAGAAAACGCATTGTTAGCAAAAAATGAGATAAGGGCGTCATTGGATTTAAGGATACAAATACGTAATTTATCGGTTGTTATGGTCGTTTTAATCACAATCATGCTCCATTGTAGCAACAATTCTAGGTCCAATTGCCAATGACCATATTTGTCGTAAGCCATTCCAGGTAAAAAGAAATCACATCCAAGAATCCGGTGAACCTCAGACTAGTTAGGACCAAAGGTACCAAAGGGCTTCTAGCCCAGCGGTATCAGGTGGTGTCTTCCCTCTTTGAGGTCGAGGGTTCAAGTCCCGTCGTGGACATAGATTGAATAGGTGTTGTTAGCTTAGGAGTAGATTAGATTTGCCGGTTCAAAAAAAAAAAAAAAAAAGTTAGGACCAAAGTTAACTGTGAACGATTTATACAAAACATAAGCAAATATTATTAGCAACAATCTATAACTTGATGCAAATCATGAAAGCGTGCTTGTTATAGAAAATTACAAACAAAAATTACAAATATTGAGGCCCAATGTAGCAACATCTTAAGACAAAAATATACGGGTTTGTCTTGAGGATATAACAATCGAATTTATAATGAACTTGAAATGGAATTCAAGATGGATTTGAAATGACGAATCAAATATGTCTTCATAATCGATAAAAAGAAATAACAACAGTTAATTGACAATTAATCATCAACAAATAATTTAATTAATTATTAAACCTTAATTTCAGAATTTAAAAATAATTATATCAGTCAATAAGAAGAGCCTCATCTTTGTCCAACATATATAAGATCATCTTTGTCCAACATATATAAGAGCCTCAACCTCCTTAGTCCTTATATATTTATAAGGTTCATAACTAAACATTTACAAAGTCACTAAAAATTAGATTTCCTATTTATGTCGGACAAGTCCCCAGTGTTGTTTGTATAACAAAGTTCCAATAATACCTATATTTAAACATCAATAATACTTCAAATTTGAATACAAAATAAAGGAACTTTGATATTCAAATCGAGTTTTCTCCGTTTTTTGAAGGTATTAGTGATGAAGTTTTTTGGTTTTGTCTCAATGTGAAATTTCTTGAAGATGCTCCAAAACCTTTTTCATGTATAATAATGTTTTGCTGTCAAAATGCAACTTTTTTCTGAAAATGTTGCATTTGATTGTCTTGCATTAGCAACATGTACTTTCCATTTTATGCAACCTTCTTTTATCGTTGCTACATTTTATTATTATGAGAAGGCCAAATTATTCACATATTTTACGCTTTTCTCCCCTCTGGCGATTTCACCCTTTTGTACGCTCTTCATACTGTCAATTTTACAATAAATAATGTTAGAGACTTGTAGTTTTTCCGTTTTGAACATCCATTTGAATGTTCTTATGTTCTTTGTTGTTTTTGTTTTTCTTCCAAAGCATCCATCTTTTATAACAACAATACCAACTTAATGACCAATTGATCTTAAATAATAAATTGATTGCCAAAAATACAATGATAAAATATTCTTCAACTTTGACCGAGACAACTTGAGAATGGATGTCATCGAGATTTAAACCAATAATTTTTAGATATTAAACTTAATTAGAGATATAATTAAAAAAAAAAAAAAAGTTGTTACCAGAATAACGAACTTTAAAAGAATATATTCTTATATGACATTTATCCAAATAATTTTTTTGCTAATTAGTAATTACTGACCCACAAAATTGAGATCACTTGATCTTATGGAAAATTACAATTCCACAAAAATGATACTCGTGTTTTAATCTTAAACGAAACTTTTGTTATGTGTCTTTTTTTTGGCAAATTTTCAAGATCGAGTAATAAGTTTCAATGTATTGCCATGAACTTTGTTAGATCGTATATGTATTGTATATTTATTGTACCTTTATTATATAGTTTGATTAGGCAGCCCATTTATGTATTTAGCCTAATCTCTTTCTTAGCCCAATTTGTATTATTGTGTATTTAATATACGTGAAGGCAAGATGCCTAAATTTTATGGGAAAATACTTACCGTAATAAATATGAACATAAGGTTGGAGGGAGTGTCAATTTAGGATTAATTTAGTATAAGGTTAGCATGTTTAGCACAAAAAAGGTAGACATTGATGGTGTGTCGATTTAATAGGATTAATTTAGAGGAAAAAATATTAACATGTATAAAGAAATACAAATCAGTCAACCGTAACACCCTTTCACATTTTCTTGCTCCTCTCTCATCTTTCCTCACATTACAGTCATAGCGACTTTTTCTTAGCGCCTTCCTTAGCACAAGATAGGGGTGGTGTATAGCATCCTTAGAATCCCTTAGCACCCATGATTGGACGCAATATTTCTTCCTAAGGGTGTCATGGGGTGGTACAAGAAATTTAAATATTTGCACGATAGTAGAAAAAAATCGAAATTTTTTGCATTGCGTACTGGCAAGTCAGACATTACTATTGCCACCATGTAACCCTATACAAAACTACCACTGTTAGCACCTCCCACTCTCTCTAGCCTAATAATCTAGAACTCGCAAACTCTTGGGCAACAAGCACACCAATACACAACAGTTTCACAGACAAACAAAAAGTCATTTCCTCCAAAAGAATTTGCTATCGTTTTGGTTGAATTTAAATATTTGGATGAAGACTATTGATAATAACTAGTAAAGAACCCGCGGCTACGCCGCTTTTGAGGTAATATGGAAAAAATCGGCTAACTTTAAAAGATATGTGTTGAAATTGTAAATCACCATAAATAGGGGAGAAAGTCGACAACCCCTAAAATTAGATGTCAAAAGTATACAACGAAAAGAATGGACACTGGTGGAGAAAATCCAAAAATGTTGTGGCAATAACGTTAAAGGTGTCAAAGTTGGGAAAATATGGCGGCAAAATTTTAAAGGAGGTTTTTTGTGTTTTTTATGTCAAAATGTAAAAGTTTTGACTATAAGGACAAAAAATATCAAATTCATTAAAGATTCGTGGGAAAACATCAAAATGTAAAACCTTTGACTGCAATGACTAAAAGTGTAAAAGTCATTAAAGATTTGTGGCAAAACCCTTAATGCACAAAAACTTAATCAAAAAGGCAAAAATGAAAAAAAAAAATTAACTTTAAAGACTAAAAGTGTCAAATTCAGCAAACTTTTTTTGGTAAAAACCTAAATCCTAAGAAAATACTATTCTTAAGCTCCTTTGAATTTAATATATATATATATATATATATATATATATATATATATATATATATATATATATATATATATATAATTAGAAATTATCATAAAAGCAATACTAACCCAAAAAAACTAATAAATAAATAAATAAATCTTTTATGTATAGAAGATAACTCTTGATCATTTTCTTTTGAGTGCCATCTTGGACTTGTTTTTATTTTCTTTCTTTTTTTTATTTATTTTTCCTTTTAAATTACAGAGTTCTTCCTTTTTTTACAAATTTCTTTTTAAAAAAAATATATTTACTTATATCTGAAATTCAACCGGTCTCCATGGAGTTACTAAGCTGTTTTCATATATGAAATCATAATATAGCATAAGATCGTTGGGTTGGATATTTCTAACTTACTAAAACACGTTCGATTTGAATAATTGGTTCTTCATCATTTTAACTTTATCTGATCGATTTGAATAATTGTTTCTTCATCATTTTAACCTTATCTGATGAAAAAAAATTCAAAATCTTCCACCACAAAAATCAAATCAATTTTATATTTAAACCTTATATGTGTTTATGGAGAAAAGAGATATATGAGAAAAAAACAGTTTTTTTTTCACAAGACAAAAGACATAAAAATGTATTTTTGATATCTTTTTTCGAAAGGCAAAAAAATAGCTACTAATTTTGAAAGACATTTTCTAAGTTTTAATACCAATGTGATATTTCTTTTTCCACCACCACTACCTCTGTTACTGCTGTCATCGTCGCCACCACCACTTTCGCCACTTCCACCACCTCAATTGCTACTACCATTGTCGTCGCCACCACCGCCTCTACCACCCTTCATTTTACCTCTTTCAAAGAAAACATCACCTTAGTGTCAAAATTGTAAAAGAAATGAAAACATAGTGTCTTTTGTGTTATTTTTTCCCTTCTAACACGTCATCATGCACATCAGCATCACATAACCAAATAATATCAAGTCAACATGACACGTCAGTGCACCATGCCACGTCATGTAACATTCCAAAAATACAGGCCAAAAATTTCATTTTTAAGTAGGTCAATTCATAAAAACTTCGATATAAAAGTTTCATAATAATGCTTCATGTCTGAAAACCGGCCCCATAAAATAATGTGTCAGAGTAGATCCCATAAAATCCATAATGTGAAAAAACAAGAGTATGTGTGTGTGTAATATGCCGTTACCGCGCCAGCTCCTTCCCCCTAGCTGAAGAGGTACATGAAACCGAAACTGTAAACTATAAGCACAAAGCTTAATGAGTTCCCCCATAATACCACATACCATACAATCATATAATGAACAGCTAGGAGATACGGGCCTCGCCCACATTCCGCTAGCTGGGAGATACGGGCCTCGCCCACACTCCGCTATTTGGGAGATACGGTCCTCGCCCACACTCCGCTATCCGAGAGATACGGGCCTCGCCTACACTCCGCTATCTGGGAGATACGAGCCTCGCCCACACTTCGCTATCCGAGAGATACGGGCCTCGCCTACACTCCGCTATCTGGGAGATACGGGCCTCGCCCACACTCCGCTATCTGGGAGATACAGGCCTCGCCCACACTTTGCTATCTGAGAGATACGGGCCTCGCCCACACTCAGCTACTAAACCATAACATACAAGTATCACACAGACAACGAGTATAAACAATTCTACCACACTAGCATATATCATCATCAAACTCAATATGAGATACGGGCTCTGTCCACACTCCGATACTATCATATCGCCTATACGGGCCGGCCTTGGTGCCTTAGACCCGTTCCTACTGGAAGGAAACTCACCTCGAAAAGTAGCTGTTGAAAGTCTGCTTGCTAGACGTCTGACTGTTGTACCGGTAATCCTCCGACTATAAATCCATAAACATAGATTAGTCACTCATAAATACCCTTAGGTCAAATGACTGACCTACCCCTGGTCCAAGGTCAACTCCTTGGTCAAAGTCAACTTCCAGTTGACTGGACTCGCTGAGTCATGGCACAGACTCGTCGAGTCCCTCTCCTACTAACCCAGTACTAACTCATCAAGTCCCTCTTCCCACTCACTAAGTCACCCTTAACTCACTTCTTGGGACGATTAGACTGACTCGCGATCCGACTCGCCGAACCCGAGAACAACTTGTCGAGACCCACGAGCAGGTCTCCTACTCGCTTCCAAATCCTCACCAGAGCATCCATCTTGAGGATTTGGTTTCTGGGACTATTGCTACACGTTAAATTGCTAACTTCGCGTGCAGCTACGAAGGGTTGGACCTTCTACACTTAAAACCTTCTTAACTCAGTAACAGTTCATATGACTCGCCGAGTTTGAAGAACAACTCGTCGAGTTCCAGGCAATCTTCATAGGACTCGTCGAGTCGTTCATCCAACTCGGCGAGTCTAAGACCATCTTCATAGAACTCGGCGAGTCCACTTTGGAACTCGCCGAGTCCCTTCAACTCTTCTCCCATACAGACCAAATCTGAGACATGCAACGGTTCCAAACCATAGATCTAAGCTCCTAGGGCTTGCTTATCACGTAAAGTTGCAAACTTTATGTGCATGCATAGCCCTATGAGCTCCAAAAGGCAATTCCAAGCTCTTTATTAGGTCATACACCAAATAGGGACCTCAATCACTTCAACCACAGAGACTTTACTCTTCTAAGATGTCCATAAGGTCCAGATCTGAATTCCTTTCAGAACATAGAGCATAAACACATGGAGTTTGAGGTTTTAGGGCTTGAAAACCACCAATTAGGGACAAAAAGGGGATCTAATGAACTAGTGATCAAGGTAGGAACTTTTCTACCTGAATGGAAGCCTCTCACAGTGTAGATTTCGGATCTACTTCCCCTCCTTGCACTCCTCAACCTCCTCCTTCTTCTTCTAAGCTCCAAACTTCTTTCACAAGGCCAAAATATGGGGGCTAGGGTTTCGCTCTACAGCTCTCTGGAGTGTTAGAGACAAGGGAGGCCGAGTTAGAGTGTTTAAATAAGGTGCAAACCCTTGAATTAGGGTTTTTGCCCAAAAAGGGTCTACTCGTCGAGTCCGGGACCCGACTCGCCGAGTTCACCGTTTAAGTCCCGTGTCTCTTCTTGCTTTTACTCGACGAGTTGTACCTTCAACTCGCCGAGTCCAAGGCCAAAATGTAAGGTATACAACAAGAGGATACGTACCAAGAACCGGGTGCTACAAAATCTCCCCCACTTATTTTAGACTTCGTCCTCGAAGTCTACTGCTCGATCCTGAAACGGCTCGGGGTAATGTTCCATCATCTCATCCACCGGCTCCCAAGTCCACTCCGACCCCCTCCGGTGCTGACATTGCACCTTCACGAGTTCCACTCTTTTGTTCCTCAGATCCTTCAACTTCCGGTCAAGGATTGCTACAGGCCGCTAAATGTAATTCAAACTGCCATCAACCTGAATGTCCTCCAAGGGTACCACTGTTGAGTCGTCCACCAGACACTTTCGCAGATGAGAGACATGGAAAGTGCTATGTATCTAACTGAGTTCGGATGGCAACTCCAGCCTAAATGCCACTTTGCCCACCCGGGCTATAACCCTGAACGGTCCAATATACCTTGGGCCCAACTTGCCCCACTTCCTGAATCGAATGACGCCTTTCCAAGGCGACACTTTCAGGAGGACCATATCTCCGACATGGAAATCCAGGTCTGATCGACGCTTATCGGCATAACTTTTCTGCCGACTCTGAGCAGTCTGAAGCCTGCTCCGGACCTTCGGAATCTTCTCTGTCGTCTTGAGCACCACTTCAGTGCTCCCTGTGACCCTCTGGCCAACCTCTCCCCAACATATCAGGGTCCTGCACCTCCTCTCATACAACATCTCAAAAGGACGACGGTCGATGCTCGCATGATAGCTATTATTATACGGGAACTACGCCAACGGAAGGTAAGTATCCCAACTACCTCCGAAATCCAGAACACATGCCCGCAACATATCCTCTAATGTTTGGATGGTCCGCTCGCTCTGACCATCCGTCTACGGGTGAAAAGCGGTGCTGAAATGAAGACGAGTACCCAACTCGTCATGAAACTTCTTCCAAAACCTGGAAGTAAAACGCACATCCCTGTCTGAAATCACTGACACTGGCACCCCGTGCCGCGCCACTATCTCCCTGATATAGATGTCGGCCAATTTCTCGGTCGAGATGCTCTTCTAAATCGGAATAAAATGGGCGCTCGTGGTCAATCGATCCACGATGACCCATATCGAATCCACTCCTCGTGCGGTCCTGGGAAGCTTCGTGACAAAATCCATTGTAATATCTTCCCATTTCCTCAACGGGATATCTGACGGATGCATATTACCGTGCGGTCTTTAGTGCTCGGCCTTGACCTTCCTGCAGGTCAAGCAACGCTCCACGTACCAGGCTACATCCCGCTTCATACAGGGCCACCAATAATCCAAACGAAGATCCCTATACATCTTCGTCGCCCCGGGATGAATGGAGAATCTAGATTTGTGCGCCTCTCCCATCAGAACGTGGCGCACGCCTCCATGGTACGAAACCCACACCCTACGGTGTAGTGTCAACAATCCTCGACTGTCATAGTCGAAAGAGGAAATTTGGCCCACAATCCTCTCACTCTTCCGATGTTCCTCATTCATCGCCTCCTGCTGAGCCTCCCGAATCTGCTCAAGCAGCGGGGTCACCACGGTCATCCTCAGACAGACATCCCTGATCGGTGCTGCCTTACGGCTAAGCGCATCGGCCACCACATTGGCCTTCCCCGGGTGGTAGAGGATCTCACAATCATAATCCTTCACCACATCAAGCCACCGACGCTGTCTCATGTTCAGATTCGGCTGATCCATAAGGTACCTCAAGCTCTTGTGGTCCGTGTAAATCGTACAGCGAACCCCATAGAGGTAATGACGCCAAATCTTGAGGGCGAATACCACAGCCCCCAGCTCCAAATCATGCGTCGGGTAGTTCGCCTCGTGAGGCTTCAGCTGCCTCGAGGCATAAGCAATGACATGCCCTCTCTGCACCAATACCGCGCCCAGACCTGAGATAGACGCGTCACAATAAACAACAAAATCCTCCACGCCCTCTAGCAGGGCTAAGATTGGCGCCTCGCACAATCTCTGCCTCAACATCTCAAACGCCGCCTGCTGCTCAGGCCCCCATCGGAAGACTACGGCCTTCCTTGTTAGCCGCGTCAAGGGTACAACTATCTTGGAGAAATCCTAGATGAATCTCCGATAGTACCCTGCTAACCTCAGAAAACTCTGAATCTCAGATGGAGACTTCGGAACCTCCCACCTCATCATGGCCTCTACCTTGGCCGGATCCACCGAAATCCCATCCTGGTTGACAAGGTGCCCAAGAAACTGCACCTCATGCAACCAGAACTCACACTTGGAGAACTTAGCATATAAGCTCTCCCTCCTCAGGGTCTCCAACACCTCTCGTAGATGCCCCTCGTGCTCCTCCTGCGTCTTGGAATAAACCAAGATGTCATCAATGAAAACTATCACAGACCAGTCCAGCATCGGTCTGCACACACGGTTCATGAGGTCCATGAACGCGGCAGGAGTATTAGTGAGCCCAAACGGCATCACCACGAGCTCATAAAGGCCATAGCGCGTCCGAAATGCGGTCTTCTACACATCCTCCTCTCTGATCCTCATCTGATGGTACCCCGAACGCAGATCAATCTTGGAGAACCAAGATGCTCCCTGAAGCTAGTCGAAGAGGTCATCAATCCTCGGGAGTGGGTAACGGTTCTTCACCGTCACCTTATTCAGCTCCCGATAATCTATACACATCCGGTGCGACCCGTCCTTCTTTTTCACAAACAAAATCGGGGCTCCCCAGGGAGAACTACTCGGCCTAATGAATCCCTTGTCTATCAGTTCTTGCAGCTGTGTAGACAACTCCTGCATCTCGGGAGGAGCCAACCGATATGGTGCCTTGGCTATCGGAGCCGCACCAGGGACTAAGTCGATCCTAAACTCCACCTGTCGCTCCGGAGGTATCCCAGGCAACTCCTCGGGGAATACATCCGCAAACTCTCGAACCACAGGCACATCGCCCACTATTGCCTTACCCGCCTCCCGGGTGTCCATGACATAAGCGACATATCCTGCGCAACCCTGCTGAAGGTAATGCCTCGCCCTCGCGTTGATCATAAGGTTGGCCCTCATTGTGGTCTCTCACCCTGAATCACCAACTCTCAGCCACTTGGGGCTCTGACTCGCACTACCTTCCGCGCGCAGTCTATCACTGCCCCATTGGGGCTCAGCCAATCTATACCAATAATGACCTTGTTTCCCCGCAACGGAATGGGAACCAAGTCAACCAGATACCGCTCCTCAAACAATTTCAATACACAATCCCAGAAGACCTCTGATGCTCGCACCGACCGGTCATCCGCAATCTCAATCTTTAGAGGGCAATCCAACATGCCCGAGGACTCAAGAAACTTCTTGCTAAGCGCAAGAGAAACAAATGATCGGGTAGCCCCCGAATCAAACAACACCTGAACTGGGATACCGTTCACATGGAACGATCCTAAACAAGGCACATACATGCAACATATCAAAATTACAGCATCATAACATAAAAGCATAGATAAGAAATTATACCCATCACCACATCGGATGTGGCGCATGCCTCCTCTATAGTCAGCTGAAAGGCCCGACTCCTCACCACTGGAGCCTCCGACTTGACCTGCCGGCCATCTGTAATCCACAGGGTCGCTGGGGCTAGCACCTTCACCGGCGCTGATGCTGCTGTCAACTGAGGGCAATTGGCCCTTTTTGTGGCCCCTCTGGTTGCAGTGGAAACACAGCAACCCAGATGTCTAAACAACCGAAGCAGGGGCAGTACAATCCCTGCTAAAGTGTCCCATCTTGCCGCACTTGTAGCAACCCGACGATCCCAATCTACATGCTCCCTCGTGCGACCTGCCGCATTTCCTACAGTGACCCGATCCTCCTTGGCCTTTCGGCCTACCATCTGATCCCTTGGGCTTCTTCCCCGAAGCCCCAACCACCTTCCCCTCCTCACCCTTCCTCTTCTGGACATGCTCCAAATCAATCTCCCTCTCCCTTGCCCTGGCAATCTTGGACTCCAGGGTAGGGCAAGCTGAAAAGCTAACATGCTCCCGGATGTCAGCCCGTAGCATGTCATGGTAGCGGGTCCTCCTCATATCCTCATCACCTGCATACTGGGGCACTAACAACGCCCTCTCCTGGAACTTGGCAGTGATCTCCGCCACAGTCTCCGTCATCTGCCTCATATCTAAAAACTCCCTGGCCAGCTGTTGAAGCTCGACAGCCGGCACAAACTCTGCCCTGAACCTGGTCACAAAGTCCGACCAGGTCATGGCCTCAACAGCCGAGGCTCCCAATGAGTCACCGACGGACTCCCACCAATCTCTAGCTCGGTCTCGTAAACACCCTGCTGCATATCTCACCTTCGACCCCTCAGGACAGAAGCTAGTCAACTGCCCATACTCAATGTCTGCAATCCATCGCCTGGCAGCAATGGGGTCCTTCGCCCCATGGAAATCTAGTGCACCACTGCCCCTAAAGTCCTTAAAGGACAGTGTGCGGGATCCTGACTGGCCTGACGCCATATCACTCCTGAACGCCTAGAGGCGATCCTCCATCAGCTCGACTATCCCTTCCTTGATCGACCCGAAGATGATAGGGGTCGACTTAAGGATGCCTCTAGTGATCTCTGACGCGATGAACTCGTGTAGGCTCTCATCAACTGGCTCGGACCCTGAACCCGAACCCGATCCCTCTCCTGAACTGCCAACTGCTGGCCTCGGACGTAGTACCACCATTCTGCAATACACCATAATAATCATCAGCGATACTAACACACTAGAGGGATCACATCTACCACGAGTTCCTTGGTTTTGCCTTAGCCTTCCTTGACTCGAGTACGGATCCTCTGCTTTCAGTAGTACGGGCTCATACTACCTTCTACATCTATCCTTACTTTCCTGAAGGACTGCTTCGACTCCACCAAGTCCCTTCATCACTACTGCTCTCTGCTATCCCCATCCTAGGCTTGCCTAGGGAACTTCCGACCCTACCCTAATCAGTCCTCAGCTGTCGAAGGTCTCTGTGTGACGGTGCTTCGCCATCACCTGAATACTATCACATGCAACGAGGCTCAGATAATCATTCGAGTAAGGAACTCACCCATACCACGGTTAGGACTCAAACAAGAGCTACGAAATAGAGTCAAATCCCTCACTATGAGATTATCCAACCTTGATCGTATGTGACCTAATGTATCCACTTGATAGCCAACCCCCATCACCTGAAGTCCCTCAAAGCACAAAACAAGCAGCATTCAGACGAAGAGGGAACGACATCAACAATCACATCCTCAAAGCAGGAACTATACTAGCATACAATGCTAAGCTCACACTATCAGGCATAACCTATACATGCTACCCTACTGCTGTCTACTCAATACTAGCATGCAATTTTCATCAGCAGGAACACATATAGCAGTCACATAAGGCATCATTCCTAGATCCTTAGTCCTATACTAGCATTTTGTTCTATTGAAACCGATAAACATAACACATCTCATATGGGTGCTTTGGGGAATATTTACTTGAGCTCGGTCGGTCGCGCACATCACACACTTCGTACTTTTCCTAAAAATCTTTAGTTTACCTTTTTGGATAAATCATTTTCTTATAAAATTCTTTTATTCCCTCGATTAAATTCCATACACTCCCAAGGGTGTGCCCGAATCCCTCAAACCAGGGCTCTGATACCAACTTGTAACATCCCAAAAATACAGGCCAAAAATTTCATTTTTAAGTAGGTCAATTCATAAAAACTTCGATATAAAAGTTTCATAATAATGCTTTATGTCTGAAAACCATCCCCATCATAATAATGTGTCAAAGTACATCCCAGAAAATCCATAATGCGGAAAACCAAGAGTATGTGTGTGTGGGGGATATGTCGCTACCGCGCCAGCTCCTTCCCCTTAGCTGAAGAGGTACCTGAAACCAAAACTGTAAACTGTAAGCACGAAGCTTAGTGAGTTCCCCCATAGAACCACATACCATATAATCATATAATGAACAGCTAGGAGATACGGGCCTCGCCCACACTCATGTAGATACAGGCCTCGCCTACACTCCGCTATCTGGGAGATACGGGCCTCGCCCACACTCTGCTATCCGAGAGATACGGGCCTCCCCCACACTCAGCTACTAAACCATAACATACAAGTATCACATAGACAACGAGTATAAACAGTTCTACCACACTAGCATATATCATCATCAAACTCAATTATGAGATACGGGTCCTGTCCACACTCCGATACTATCATATCGCCTATACGGGTCGGCCTTGGTGCCTTAGACCCGTTCCTACTGGAAGGAAACTCACCTCGAAAAGTAGTTGCTGAAAGTATGCTTGCTAGACGTCTGACTGCTGCACCGGTAATCCTCCGACTATAAATCCATAAACATAGATTAGTCACTCATAAATACCCTTAGGTCAAATGACTGACCTACCCCTGGTCCAAGGTCAAATCCTTGGTCAAAGTCAACTTCTAGTTGACTAGACTCGTTGAGTCATGGCACAGACTCGCCAAGTCCCTCTCCTACTAACCCATTACTAACTCATCAAGTCCCTCTTCCCCCTCACTGAGTCACCCTTAACTCACTTCTTAGGACGATTAGACTGACTCGCGATCCGACTCGCCGAGTCCGAGAACAACTCGTCGAGACCCACGAGCAGGTCTCCTACTTGCTTCCAAATCCTCACTAGAGCATCCATCTTGAGGATTTGGTTTCTGGGACTATTGTTACACGTTAAATTGCTAACTCCGCGTGCAGCTATGAAGGGTTGGACCTTCTACACTTAAACCCTTCTTAACTCAGTAACAGTTCATATGACTCGCCGAGTTTGAAGAACAACTCGTCAAGTTCCAGGCAATCTTCATAGGACTCGCCAAGTCGTTCATCCAACTTGGCGATTCTAAGACCATCTTCATAGAACTCGGCGATTCCACTTTGGAACTCGCTAAGTCCCTTCAACTCTTCTCCCATACAGACCAAATCTAAGACATGCAACGGTTCCAAACCATAGATCTAAGATCCTAGGGCTTGCTTATCATGTAAAGTTGCAAACTTTACGTGCATGCATGGCCCTATGAGCTCCAAAAGGCAATTCCAAGCTCTTTATGAGGTCATACACTCAATAGGGACCTCAATCACTTCAACCACATAGACTTTACTCTTCTAAGATGTCCATAAGGTCCAGATCTGAATTCCTTTCAGAACATAGAGCATAAACACATGGAGTTTGAGGTTTTAGGGCTTGAAAACCACCAATTAGGGACAAAAAGGGGATCTAATGAACTAGTGATCAAGGTAGGAACTTTTCTACCTGAATGGAAGCCTCTCACAGTGTAGATTTCATATCTACTTCCCCTCCTTGCACTCCTCAACCTCCTTCTTCTTCTTCTAAGCTCCAAACTTCCTTCACAAGGCCAAAAATCACTCACAAGAACAATATGTGGGCTAGGGTTTCGCTCTACAGCTCTCTGGAAGTGTTAGGGACAAGGGAAACCGAGTTAGAGTGTTTAAATAGGGTGCAAACCCTCGAATTAGGGTTTTTGCCCAAACATGGTCTACTCGCCGAGTTCACCGTTTAAGTCCCGTGTCTCTTCTCGCTTCTACTCGGCGAGTTGGACCTTCAACTCGTCGAGTCCAAGGCCAAAATGCAAGGTATACAACAAAATGATACATACCAAGAACCAGGTGTTACACGTCAACTGTGGCAACCAGGTGACCTAGAGCAAACCGATCAACTAGTCATAATTGAAAACATAGTGAATTAATTGAAAAAAACACGGTGTCAAAATCACACAAATAAAAATAAGAATTTAGTAACTTTTGTGAAATTTACCCAAAGAACCAATATTATAAAAAATAACTTTTTTGGAGTATCTTTACAAAAAAAAAATTATTATTTCTAAAATCCATATAAACCATAAGGACACATAGAAAACCCCTTCGGCCCTTCCAACACTTTAGCTTTCTTCCATAACCGAATGGAATCAATCAAAGGAATCCCATCTTCGGCAATCAAAAAGAGTGACCATCCACCCCACCAAACTACTTTACTATGTTTGGTTAATTTTTTTGTTAGACTTTAGTAAAAACCATTTTTTTTGAAATTCCGGAATTATTCATTAGATTTTAGACTTGCTTTTAAAATTTTAATTTTTTTCCAAAATCCGAAATGTATTAGAAAAAAAATTTTTTTTTTCAGTCTAAAATACCTCATTTAGGACTTATCAGTTAATTGGTCACCAAAAAAAAAAACTTTTGTTGGTGATTTTGTTTAGATATACATCACATTACGACTAGTTTAGTTATTTCTTCTTCAATAAGATGTTTGTCAAAATTCTAGAGTTAAATGGATGATAAATATATATAGAAGTAATCCTTTTTTGATAATTAACTACACATGGTATTATACAAATGGTCTTTACTAGTTTGTGGTAGTGTACGTATTTAATCCTTAATTTTTTTAATAAAATCATTTTTATAGTATGTTTTTTATTATCACTTTGGTCCCCAACAAATACATATTGATTGTTAAATATTTTTTGAATTATTTAACTTTTGCATTAAGGATGTTCGTTTGGATGGATCGGTTCGATACGATCTAATCAATAATTGATTTTGGTTTTTATAATTCAGTTTTAAAAACCTAAACATTTTAAAACCACATATAACTAGAATATTAGTCAACTTTATAGAAGAAAAAAAGCTAATTATTTAATATTTTAAAATTTATAAACAACTACTATATATATATATATATATATATATATATATATATATATATATATATATATATATATATATATGTTATAATTCAATATTTGATAGATAAAAAACTTTTGAGAAAAAATACATATTAAGGTTTTTTTTAGATGAAACTTTTTGAATCTATTTGAAAAAAATAAATTATGATATTAATAATTAATTATAAATATATTAAAAGTAAATAAATAAATAATTGTTATTGAGTTTCTTTTTATACCCCTAAATCCAAAATATGAAACTCAATCCAAAACTCCAAATATCCAAATCAATTAGTTTGATCCAAATTGTTAGATTAAACAATTTGTTTTTATCCGGATAATAAAAATTATGCTTTTTATTATTGTTTTATCTCTTAGTATTATCATAAAATTAACTTAAATAGGGCCACTAGATTCACCACCCCCACCCCAACAATCTCCCTTACCTATTAGTATTTCCTTTTATCGTCTTCTTCGTCTGAAACCACCACTTTCGTTATAACTATATTTTACAACTTCAATGTTCTCAAAGGAATTGTGATTTTTTATTTACACTCTGGTAATGTCTTCAATATGATATTTCCAGATATAAAATTTCATCTTCATCCTTGTTTAAAGAAAAATCAATGCCTCTCCCGTTCAAAAGAAAAAGTGAACCAAAAACACAGGTCAAAAATCAGAGCAATAATGTCGCCATAGTCAAATACATGTGGGTTTGATCAGATGCTCGATACATCACCCCATGCAGGTTTTTTTCTCGAAGCATGACCTCATTATTGATCGATCCACCCTTCAAATCTTATAATCGAACCTGAAAATCAAGTAAAATATATGCAAATTTAGTAATTTACTCCTCCAAAGAGCATCCCCAGAGTCTAATTATCGGTAGATATGGAACTCTTACATGGCGAATGGCACACGTGATAAAATTTTGGAATATCCCTTGACACTTGTGAATCTTTGCGAGAAAACCTAGATCTCTCCAAGCTACTCGTCGCCATCATAAAACCATACCTCCCATGTGAAGCTTTGTGTTTGTGCAAGCTGTTAATACAAAGAAATTCTAGATCAAAGTTGTTCTTGTTTCTTGTTAATGCATATCCAAGAAATATGGGCCCTATTTATTTTAATAATATTTTTTTTCTAACTTAGCACTAATTATAATAAAGAAGATTAAAAGAAAATAAAGAAGTAAAATAGGCATTTAAAACTAAAATCATAACAAAAAAGATACCAGGGTAAAATAGTATGATAAAATTAAAATCATATATATCAAAAAGATACCCTATAAGAAGGGGTCCAAATTATATATATATATATATATATATATATATATATATATATATATATATATATATATATATATATATATAACCAAATACAGTATTCGGTAATCCGAAGTACATAGACCATTCTTGTAATTTACTCTTTAGCTAAATTAAAAAAAAAAAAAAAAAAATAGAAGTCAAGATTATTGGTTTATGAAAGTCAAACTTAAACCAGCTAAAAAAATCATACATATATAGCCAAGGGACCATATGGACTTTATACTTTCACCATTAAATGATCTTAAAGCTTCTTCAACTAAGCTAATAGATACCTATTAGACCTTAACCACCAATCTTTTTTTAAAAACAAATCAAACTATTTCCTATTCACTTAATGATATTTAATAAATAGATAGATGGTAACGTATAAAATAATATAAGTTCAAATCTTTTTTTTTCTTTTATAGTTTAAAAGAAATATTCTATATATGCACCTCAAAACATACATGGGTGATACATATTTTAGTTATGCATGTTTTTCAGTAATTGAACTCGAAATCTTTGAAATTTATGCCTAAATATCTTTACATGAACGAATTATTGACCAAGAAACAAATAGAGATGATGTATGTATATCGGTATATATATGCACCTCAAAACATACATGGGTGATACATATTTAAATTTTGCATGTTTTAATTTGAGTAATTTGAACTCAAAATCTTTGAAATTTATGCGAAATATCTTTACATGAACAAATTATTGACCAAAGAACCAAATAAAACGGGATGGATCTGCCATTGAATTAGCATGAATCACTTTCTATATATATTGAATTAGCAATTGCTTACAAAACAACGAAGGTGACGTTCATACACGATTATATCCCCTAAATTTACGTTTTCAAGAAATGTAAAATATAATGTGATATTGACAACTTATAATAAGATATAAATTTAAATGATAAATTCTTCTTTTATCTTCCAACCAACTTTATCATCTGGAGTAGATTATTATTTTATTTTATTTTCTTGAATATGGATCGAGAAAATCTCATCGTGACATGGATATGACGTCGATCTTAATCTTATTCATTTTCTATTTTTTTTTCTTATAATTTTGTTATAATTTTTAAAACAAAATTATAAGATCTTTTTTAAAATTATATAAATTTTATTATAAGGTATATATATTTCAATTTATAATCCTAAAACTGGATCAAAACAGAAGAATAAATAAGATGGAAGTTGCTCCATAATCCTCTCACATTTCCAGCTTCAAACATTGACTTTTATTTTATTTTGTTTTTCTAAATACTGGAAAAAAAACGCTAACTAACAATAAAACAATATTAACAATGCAATAAAATATAGACCCATCATCTCCCATGTACAAATTCTTCTTTTGGGAAAATTATAAAATAATTCACATTGTATAATCGTTCAAAAAGGGAATAGAATATAAACGTCAAATCTATTAAAAACTGTAATTAATTTACATATAAAAAGGTGAAACTTTCTATAATAGTAATAAATACATCAAAATTAATCTCATCATAAAAATAATTCGATTGTAGTTGGAACCCCCTTCCCAAACCGAAATTCTAAATCATTTTCTAAAGGCGTTAAGTTCAAATCCAAACTAAAAACCCTTCTACTGTTAACTTTTTTCACGACTGTTGTAGGAGAATCAGACGATGGAAACGACTTGTTTTCATTGGTTGTGTTTGCTCTATGCCTTCTCATATGTCCACCCAAAGCTTGCCCTATAGCGAACTCTAATCCACATATCGAACACTCATGTGTTTTGGGCTTAACAGGAACCAAGTTGGTGCCATGTGTCAACTCGCCATCAGTACTGAGTCGAGGCTTCTTGTGACTCGCTCTATGACCACCTAGTGCTTGGAAAGAAGGGAACTGACGATTACATGTCTTGCACTCAAAGACTCGGCTAGGTGAGTTGGTGTCATGATATGACTCGTTGCTTATTGGATTTGAACCCCTTGAAAGCATCATCAAGCAATTAGCCATGTTGCTTATGGCTGTGTCTAACTCAGCTTCGTTGGATCTCTTCATCGGTAGATACACCATTTATTAAGATAGTAAAGATGATCAAGAACAAATATTTCTTGGGGTTTTTAATATAGAATCTTGAAGAACAGGTTTTTTTGATGGAGGGTTTTCTGTGAAAACAAGAATAGAGTTTGTTTATGCGCAAATGGATTGGATATGAATGAAACAAGTGTTGATTGGGTGATTGGGTATTTATAGGTGACAAGTGTTGACTTCTTTAAGTTTGACCGGAGAGTGTGGATGACGAAAGTGACACGTAGTTGCTTGTGGGAAAGATAAGGGATTAAAAGCAGTTGAACACGTACGTACAGGTGAGCCCGATTTGGTTGAAAATTTAAGGGTACTAAAGTGTAAAAAAAGGAGAATCGTGGTGTGAAAGCGAAAATAGTTTAGCCGACTAGCCATCATGGAATGGACCACGTAAGTGTGACTAGAAACGGGTTAGTCGTGGAGCCGCCGAAAATTCAAAAACTCGGATTTTGAAGCCAAAGTAGGACTTGTACGGATTCTAGAAAGAGTCACGGATGAAAAGATCTAGATGTTATTTTTGTATGTTTGTTTATTTATGTAGAAAAAAGTTAAATTTAACAGAATTATCCTCTAGACCTCTCCTTTATCTTTTAAAAGGATTTGAATTTTGTTTTATGAGAAAATAATTATTCTGATGTATAATTTGTTATAAATATTTCAAAATTATGATTTATTCAAATGGATAGTTACTTCAAAGGGTAATGATGTTCATATTTATTCACCGAATTTTTTTTTTATGTTTGATTTTACATGTTTTGTTGTGGTCCACAATTTTGCTGTGACCAATGCCAATTAATTGTGCACCACATTAAAATTCTTATTTGTAAAATTTGTTTCTTTTTATGCCACTAAGTTTCGTAGTAGCCATTGCATTGTAAAGTTACTTTTTAAATTTTGCCTGTCATTTCATAACAAGCAGTCAACGATATCAATCAATACATTTACAAAAAGGTGCTAATTTACGGTCTATATTCCCATCATATATAAATCTTTCTAGGTTGTTTGATTTGGTGCCAAGAAATTTATCTTTAGAAGATAATAACATTCTTACCAATACCCTAACTTGAAATATATAATAAAGATAATTTACGATAGTTATGTCAAGCATTTACTAAACTTTATTCATGTGCGTGCCAATGTTGTACATACGTACCTTGTAGAAATTGTCTATATACATAAATCTGCAGTATGGAATTGATCAGCCAATAATAAAAACTGATATAATGGAAAGGGGTCTGGATGTAATCCATCGTACATGGGAAACAACAATCAAAGAGGTATATTAATCTCTCCTATGGTGTCTTAAGATTAGAGGTGCAAAAACTGAGAATTAATCCGATAATTTGGTTTGACTTACGTAACTCAAAATCCGATCCAGATCCAGTCCTAATCGGATTTCAAACTGATTTGATATGATTTTGGTTGGGTTTGACTGGATTTGGATCCGATTTTAGCAAATCGGTTTTATCGATCAACCAAATATTGTCAATTGCCTACGTATATGTAAGTCACATAGTGGGAATTCCTGGGCATGATTTTTTAGAGAAACTACACGAATACAACAGTGACTTATATATATTTAACCATCATATTTGACAAGGCTAATTCTGTTGACCTTACCACTATAAATTTCTTTTTGAACGCGCATCATGGAATTTGTTATCATCATTTGTACGAAAATTTGAGAATAGTGTTTGATAAACATAAAGAAAACTGATGCGTTGTTTATCCAGAGCACTTGCGAAGCCTATATATAATGTTAGATTTCAAGAAAAACAAAAATAAAGCTAGAACGTGTTAGGCCTCAAAAATATGAAATACTTGACAGCATTTGTCACAAAAAATAGACGAAGTACATATTTCCCTGGACATTGAAATAACCTTATGGCATCGAACAATGTGAGTCCATCGATGCATTATCTGAATATTCATAGCCAGTAGCGATGCTTATTGAGTTATTAAATTATTCTGATGCATCATGCATCACTATATTTTTAAAATCGTAATTTCTAAGATAAATAGATTAAAAAAAAAAAAAAAAAAAAAAAAAAAAAAAAAAATTCAGATGTAACAATTTGATGACATCATAGAACTGAAATAAGTCCTGGGCCGTGGCAATCCAAGAATAGTCCAAATATGCAACGTGTGATGTCATAACTCATAATCTAGAAACAGAAAATATCAATTTACATTTATTGTCCTTAAAACTTTTTATCATTGTTACTTTTAGCCCCTGAGCCGCACTGTTTAATTGTTGCACGTTATGTATTTAATCACAATATGAAATTTTAGGCAAGAAGAAGTCATATTTTAAGGCATTTGACTGTGCTTTATTATTTGTATCTCACGTAATCAAATAAAAGGAAAACCATATTATTTAAGCAACAAATAGCCGAGTTAAAATAGTCAAACTTGGCTCAAATCCGCATACTGTGTTTTCCAATATAAGTTTTGACAAAATAAGACGACTCTAACATTGAGATTACATCCTATTAAGGTATATCCAACAACACCACTTTTTTCCACCATTTATAAAAGGAAGGGTACTCTTCTCCATCATCCCATAATAATTGTCACCTCCCAATTTAATAGTTTAATAAAAACAACGTTAAATAACAATAAGACATTTCCTTAATCAAAATAATAATAAAAACATAACAAAAATAAGAAACTAGAAATTAAATTAAAACCAAAAAAAAAACTAGTTTTGGTTTTCGTTGTTATCGTTGGGATTCTTAATGTAATATATATGAATTATGATCCATCAAATTTTGTAGAAGATTGTGGCTATGTATTTCTAAAAGTCTACAAAAATATTTTTTTGTAACGTTTACAAATTGTTCATGCGGATGAAGTGTGTCATGCACATTATACATGCAAGGATGTATTCCATCTTCAAGGTAATGTCATACTTGTATTGTGTTCCACACACTACAAAAGGAAAGTCGAGTACTTTTCTTGTTAGAATATTATTGAATATCGGCAACTGATTGTATGCTGATGACTTGATGTCCTTGTCAGACCCGACGACACAAAAGAAAGCATGTCAAATATATACAATCAATGCAACCAAGCATTACCGAGAAACCATGTTCCACTTCATGTGTTAAATACAATTGTCCAATATCAATGTACGCATTTTCCAAAAATATATATTGTTAAAGAGGTCGATGACATATTCACAAAATTTAGACGCAAATTCCCATGTAGTTCTCTCAAGCATCTTCAAATAATCATCCACTGCATCGGATGTGATGTCGTATACCAAGTGTAACATCCTAAAAGTTATAAGGTAAATGTTTCATTTTTAATTCAACCATAAACACTATTTAATCATTTCAATCATTCAAAAATTATATCAGAGTAAAAATAGTTATCAAATTACAAAACTCCCGAAATCGTAAAGTGCGGAAATATGGGTGGATATGATGCGATCAAGCCGAGCATTTCCCTCTCGAACCGGGAGTACTTGAAAAACATTTTAAATATAAACCGTAAGCACAAAGCTTAGTGAGTTTCCAAAAATACCGCATACCAAACATATCTACCAACTTAAGGCTGTGTTTGGTCTATTTCACCCCCTGAGTCTATTTCAACTCATATGTTGGTTCAAGGCCGTACCAGGTCTATTTCACCACTGGGTTTATTTCACCCTTGAGTTTATTTCAACTCATATGTCAGCACAAGGTTGTACCAGGTCTATTTAATCACGGGTCTATTTCACACCACATACATATAGCAAATACGGACACATGCACACATACATACAACATTAGTCACAAAGACTACAAGCACATACAATCCTAGTGTCCTACAGTATAGTGAAAAACTCACATCAGTCTGCTGTTAATCCAGCTAATGCTCAGGCCACTGAACCGGAGAATCCTCGGACTAACAAATCAGATAAAACCCCAATTAATAATTGGGTCATAAACCATAATCGGGACTTAATTCACTAATCCCGACTCCTAGGGTAAAAGACTATTTTACCCTTCCCCTCAGTTGGCCCAATTGACTTAGGCCTGAAATCAATGACACTTAAAGCCCAATAATGATGCAAACACAAAAGATACTCAAGGACCAATATGGGCCCAATTCCATAAAGGCTCAAGCCTAACAATGGCCCATCTCAGTAATACGTGTGTCCCAACATACACCCAAAACCACAAAGTCCAAAAAGGTGGCCCAAATCAAGAAAGGCCCAAGCAGGTTGCGCCTTGCGTACTAGACTTGTACGCCCGTCGTATGACCCTGTGATACACAAGGTATAACTCGTCAAAGCAGGGAAAACAGGGACTTCATGCATGACGCTGCTCGTACTTCTAAGTACGCACGATGTACTCACCAGGTGTCCAAGACCTCTCATTAAGCAATTAATGCTTAAGACCAAACGTCCAAACTCATATCTAACTTAATTTTAAGTCTTAATGATGAGTATTATGCAAAACATATAAATCTTATGTGTGTATGCAACCCTAATAATTGACCTATGTTTTCTCTAATTGAACATACAACTTGAACAACGAAATAGGAACCCTAGAACACTAGCATATTTTCGAAAAATACAAATAGGGTTAAAAGAATCATACCTTGATTGTTATTTAGTAATAACAATGAAAAATCATTGTGTTGTTGAAGCCTTGAGAGCAATCGTCTTAAATGTCACGCCTCTAGTTGTTCACACCCAACACTAGCAAAGGAAAATGATTGAGAAGGAGGAGAAAGGCTAGAAAATTCAGCTATGTCTTCCAAGAAGCAAGTGGTTGAGGTTGTTTATATAGTGCAGTCAGGAAACCCTAGATAAGCCCTAATCCAAAATTATCTTAAACCGGGTAATTATCCACTTTCCTGTTTATCCACCAGGGATTATTCTAGAATCCCTTAGGCATGAAGAAATCGTCCAAGCCTAATGGAGGGTCTAGATTGCCTCTTGCACAACTATTGAACAATTACACTTTAGTCTCTGCACTTTTAATTAATTCCATTATTCCCAAAATTAATTCGAATTAATTTTTGATTAAGTGTTAGTTAAATATTTCTATTTCTAATTAATATATTATTCTCATAATATATTAACAAATTATTTATTTTAATTTATTAATCAAATAATAAATCAACCTCATTCTCCAAAATCACCTTGTCTGGTTGCCAATTTTGAGGGCAACCCAAAAGGATTATGCTACTGTCAATTTAAGTATATATCAATTATAGTTATGAGCTTAGACACTTAATCCAATAATCTCCTACTAGGATAAGTCTAATAACCACAGCTTCAAGTATAACTTCAAAAACTGATTAGCAAATTGTATCTCTCAAAGGTCGATGTCAAACTCTGACTCAGTTAGTAATGTGTACTAAGATAAGTGATCATATAATCCTCCGTTCTGCAAGATATCATTTGGACACGAGACATGGAAGAGAATCAATATCATTGTCCAATACTTTGTTTCCTGATTTCTGATTTGTAATAACAAACAACTACTAATCGAAAACATCAATTTAGTCGTGGTCGGGCCCGACACTATAATCTCCCACGTCGTGGTGAAGGTCACCACGTTGTGGAGTCGAAACAGAATGAAGATTATGTTTTGCTTCTCCTTGTTCAAGTTCAACAATTTTATCAATTCAACGGAAAGCTAAACCTACACTCTGATACCACTGATGGGTATTATGCAAAACATATAAATCCTATGTGTGCATGCAACCTAATAATTGATCTATGTTTTCTCTAATTGAACATACAACTTGAATAACAAAATAGAAACCCTAAAACACCAGTATATTTTCGAAAAATACAAATAGGTTAAGAGAATCATACCTTGATTGCTATTTAGTAATAACAATGAAAAATCCTTGTGTTGTTGAAGCCTTGAGAGCAAGCGTCACAGATGTCACGCCTCTAGTGGTTCACACCCAACATAAAGAAAAGGAAGATGATTGATAAGGAAGATAGAGGCTAGAAAATTACGCATCCTGAGACTACCCCGACGTCCCGGTTACATATCCAAGCTCCGACGAAGGTCCGAAGTTCCGAAACTCCTAAGAAATTTTCCACTTTCCGGTCGAAGTGTTGCACGAGAAAAGTCTCGTTTTCTTCAAATCATCACACTTACTAGGTGAGTTCATACCCCTATATTTTCACGTTTTTACTATATTTTAGGGGAAAAAATACAAGTGAAACGCAAGAAAAACTATAATAGGTATAGTTTACGAGATATTCATGATATTTTACACTCTATGAACACTATAGAAAGGAAATACTTACATTTACAAGGAAAATGGACTTTTCATACGTATATCTATTTGATACAAACTTTTGTGAGACATTTAACTTCACGTACTTTCAAGTACGCATTTCAAGTCCTGTTTTATAAACCATAATCTCATGTAGGTAGAGCGTGATACTTGTGTATAGATCTATATGGGATTGACAATCCCTCACCTAAACTGTTAGCTACAGTTGGACCGGCAGGTCTGGGGTGACAAACGTCATTTCATTCCAACGCCTGAAGAACGTTGTGACAGGCAGTCTGGGTCAATAGTACGGTTATAAAACTCACATGAAGTATTAAAACATTTGGTTTATAGGGTTATCAAAATCCTTAGTGATTATATATAATTATATAAATCTACTAACACTATTTTAGGTATGGAAAATACTTATGTATTCCGGTTTTTGGAACTTCTAAAAACTAACATTCATTTATAGAAAATATTGGATTTTCTAGAAACAAACTCGGTTACTTTATACAAAAAAGGCATATAATTCTTATACAAAAACGCTTATGAACTCACCAACTTAATTGTTGACACTTTTTCAAAATTACTTGTATTTCTTAAAGATTCAGTAATACAGGTAAACCACAGCTTTTGGGGAAGGAACGCTAAGGCGTCAAATTTCAAACTTATTATATCATTATAATGTAAATTCTTTTGAAACATGTATTACAATCAACAATGTAACTTTTTAAAATATATTTATGATGGTTGTGTTTGCTTTCTTTACTATTTACTCAGCTGTTATGATACTACATGAAGTCATTCGCCCTCGAACGATTCCGCCGTTCTGGTTTGTAGATGTGACAAATTGGTATCAGAGCATTGTTTATAGTGAACTAAGTATATCGAACCACATAAGATATACAAACTACAAATGCAAAGGGACTAAAACTCTTTGACAAAACGCTTTCACACCAACCATACTTCATTAAATTAAAATGTTAGTTTCATAAATGTACAAATACATGCATGCAACAATTTAATGTCATAGTTAGAACTATACAAAAGTATTAAGACATTGGACACTATGACTAAGCCTCGGAATATGTAATCAGATCTAGGATGAATATAGCCTGATCAACTATATTTATCTGAGATATGACCAACGTATGTCGGGGAATAGTCGTAGTGAGCAACAAGTCAAAAACTTACCAAAGTAACACTAGAATCAAACTTGAAAATTTAAATACTATAGGAGTATTTATGAAACAATAAAAACTATAACAAGAGAGTAAACCCCGACATTTCATTAGAACTAGGATCGTCAATTAAAAAAAATTTAGCTTATAAAAACTAAAAACCTCACTGACAGAGCTATAATTGCAAAGTGCATACTTTAAGATTACACATGAGTGAGGTTGCATGGGCTTAGGATTTATGATTTCGCTCTAGGCTCTTTTCCTTGTTTGGATGTGGGCTTGGAGCGAAGTTACTTATCCAACAGTCCATTCAATCTCAATTGTATGTAATTTGTATACACTAGGTAATTATAGGAGGACTCGATGTAGGTCTTATCATAAAATTTTCTCTTTACACTCAAATTCTATATATAATTCTCTTATCTTTATTCTCGATCAGGTGGAATGGCAGGATTTCATATCCCCGGGGATCCCTACTACCCAAACCAGGGCAATGGAGGTTGGGTCGAGGAAGATCTAGAAGAGGATCCCGAAGAGGTTTCCGAGGAAGATCCAGAAGAGGATTCCGAAGAAGAAGAAGAGGGAGAGGAAGCAGATGATGAGGGCACTGACTCAGAACCCGAGGTCTACAATCCTCCCCAGAAGGTACCAAACCCCCTATGGAACTTTCAGGGTCTGGAGCCCCTCTAGGCTGTAGATCTGAAACGATGGAGCAGGGAACAAGGTTAACGTCCACCCTACGGCATGGGACAAGGCTTTTATAACCTCAGTAATGGAGGTTCGGCTGACAGAGCACTCCCTGTCATGGTTCGTCGCATCGCCAACTAAGGCGAGCAAGCAAGGGTAAATGCCAACCAAATCATGGACGTTGATGCCACTGCCCAAATCACGACGGTACGTCTTCGTCGCCTGGACAAAGAACATGATCGAACAATAGAGCACACTTTTTCCCTTTAGAAGGACATTACCGCTGCTAGAGCCGAGGTAAGGGAGTTCCGGAAAAACCAAGCCGCAATGGAGAGGCGTGTCATCGAGGCTGAACGTCGAGTAGCTCGAGCTCAGACTTCCACAACAACATACCATGGTCCGCAGCGTACCACCCGCTCGGAGTAGAGCACGTACTTCTTGCGCCATATGTAGACTTATCGAGTGAGCATTGGTGCTACTCTTTCCTTTATGTATGTAAACCCGACGGATTTTGAGTACATAATTCAGGGGTCTGAATGCGGTCAAATTTTCCCATTTTCAATGATGTACTCTAACCTGTGTTAAGGTCAACCTTTCCTGATCGATGTATCGAATATTAAAATCAATGAGATTGACACGCATTTATTATTTCATTGAGTATTTCATTAAGTTCTTAAAATACTATGGAGATCGTACACCTATTATTGTAAGTTTCCATTTCGCAATTAACTTACAAATTCGATAATGTTTGGAACGTAAAGCATATAATACTAAGACTTTCCATAATCATTTCTGAAGACTTATCAAGAATTCGTCTTTTAACTTATGGCAGAATCATGCCGCCAAGAAGGAATCCCCAACGCTTCAATACTACATGAACACCAACACCACCTCCACCACCACCACCACCCCCATCAATGGACAATGTTGTTTTCCATACTGTCGTAACAGCTGATGTTACAGCAGCAATGGCACAAATGAGTAACAACGGGTCAGGATGAGGAATAAATAGCTCTACTAATGGCCAACCCCAAGGTCGTTCCGGGGAATGCACTTACAATGACTTCACCAACAGCAAACTCATATCCTTTAATGGAACTGGAGGAGTTATGGCTCTATTCCAATGGATAGAGAAAACAGAAGCATAATTCGAGATTTACTTATGCCAAGAAGGGAGCAAAGTAAAATTTGTTGCATGTACTTTCTCCGAACGAGCCCTAACATGGTGGAATGGCCATGTCAAGTCACTAACTCTGGTAGTGGCTAACTCCATGGGATGGGAAAACCTGAAACAAATGCTCATGCAAGAGTACTGCCCGAGAGGCAAAGTACAGAAGCTCGAACAAGAGCTTTGGGGACTTACAATGGTAGGCTCGGACATCACAACCTATACCAATAGGTTCAGTGACTTGGCAATACTTTGTCCGTGAATGGTTGCTCTAGAGAGCAAGAAGATCGAGAGATATATCTAGGGACTGTCACCCTAGATTCAAGGAAGTGTACTAGCTTCCGAGCCAGTTACTTTCGATAGCGCCAAACAGCTTGCACAGTCCCTCGTTGACCATGGTGTCTGCCAAGAATTCATGACTGCAGTTCCGAAGCAACCCATAGAGAGCAACAACAACAACAACAATACCAACAACAAGAAGAATAAGAAGTTTTGGAACAAAAGGAAGGGTCAATATTTGCAAGAACCTTCCAAGAAACAGCAGATAGTGACAGTTCATGTCACTACTACTCCCACCGTTGTTCCTGTCACCCGTACACCAGCAAAGCAATATGTTGGAAACCTACCGAAGTGCAGCAAATGCAATTACCATCACAACAGAAATTTTCGGGTGATGCACTGTAATAACTGCAACAAGAAAGGGCACATTGCTTGTTTCTGTAAGGCGCCGACACAACTAATCACCCAAGTTCCTAGAGTCGGGGTGGGCCAGGCGTGTTATGGGTGTGGCGAAGCTAGGCACTACAAGAGAGATTGCCCTAAGTCAAGGAATGTTGGCGGTGTAGGAAGAGTGTTGCAATAGGGCAGAACGAAGCAATAGTTGATCCTACGGTGGTTATTGGTACATTTCTCCTCAATAGCGCTTATGCATGCATACTTTTTGATTGTGGTGCGAAGAGGAGTTTTATGAGCCATGAATTCAAACACTTACTTAAGCAAAACCACCAATAACTTAATAAGATATTTACAGTAGAAATGACAAATGGTAAAACAGGAAGTACAAACGATATGTACATAGGCTGCCCGCTAGATTTAAATGAACACTCGTTCCAAATCGATCTAATGTCGATCACTATAAGAAGCTTTGATGTCATCATCGGTATGGATTGGTTAAGCCTTCACCATGCCGATATACTTTGTCACGAAAGGGTCGTTCTCCTTAATCTGCCAAATGGTGAAACTCTTATCATTTATGGTGATAAACCCGGTACCATTTTACAAATTATCTCTTGCGTCAAATCCCAAAAATAGATGCACAAAGAATATCATGCTTTCCTAGCCCACGTGGTAGATAAGGAAAAAGAAACGAAAGATATCAAAGACATTCCAGAAGTCTGCGATTTCCCCAACGACTTCCCTGAAGATCTTCCAGGAGTTCCACTAGAACGTCAAGTCGAGTTCAGAATCGACTTGATTCCCGGAGCTACCCCAGTAGCAAAATCGTCGTACCGTCTAGCCCCGACAGAGATGCAGGAATTATCCATCCAACTAAACGAGCTACTCAATAAAGGATTCATCAGGCTGAGCTTCTCACCTTGGGGAGCACTCGTCCTATTCGTAAAGAAGAAGGATGGATCTTTTCGCATGTGCATCAACTACCGAGAACTAAACAAGCTCACGATCAAGAACCGATATCCCCTATCGCGCATAGACGATCGGTTCGACCAACTCCAAGGAGCAAGCTACTTCTCAAAGGTCGATTTCTGATCTGGGTATCATCAACTGCGAGTCATGGAAGGAGATGTTCCCAAGACGGCCTTCCGAACTCATTATTGTCACTACGAGTTTGTAGTGATGCCCTTTGGATTAACAAATGCACTGGCGGTGTTCATGGACTTAATGAACCGAGTATGTCGTTCTTTCCTAGAAAAATTCATAATCGTGTTCATAGATGATATACGCATCTATTCGAAGAGTGAAGAAGAACATAGTCAACACCTCCGGCAGGTCTTGGAAACATTAAGGGCAGAGAAGTTATACGCAAAATTCTCAAAGTGCGAATTTTGGATTCAAAAAGTAGATTTCCTTGGTAATGTGGTCAGAAAAGAAGGGATACATGTGGACCCTTCCAAAATCAAGGCAATCGAGAACTGATCAGCTCCAAGGACTCCAACGGAAATCCGACAATGCTTGGGCATTGCTGGCTATTACCAAAGATTCATACAAAACTTCTCAAAGATTGCCAAACTATTTACCGCCCTGACTCAGAAGGGTGTAATCTACAACTGGGGAGAAAAACAAGACGTTGCGTTCCAAACACTGAAATAAGCCTTATGCAGCGCACCTATATTATCCCTGCCAGAAGGAACAAAAGACTATGTGGTCTACTGCGACGCATCAAACTAAGGTCTGGGATGTGTTCTAATGCAACGAGGAAAGGTCATCGCATACACCTCAAGACAACTCAAGACACACGAAGTCAACTACACTACCGACGACCTAGAACTGGGAGCAGTCATTTTTGCCCTAAAGATCTGGAGGCACTACCTCTATGGCACGAAATGCACAATCTTCACCGATCATAAGAGCCTTCAGCACATTCTCAACCAAAAAGAACTCAACATGAGACAGAAACGATGGGTTGAACTACTGAGCGATTACGAATGCGAGATTCGTTATCATCCAAGAAAAGCTAATGTAGTAGTTGATGCTCTCAGTCGAAAGGAATACCTGGGCTGCCGAGTGAAGTACTTAACCATGACGATCCATTCACACCTGTCCATGCAGATCAAGGAAGCTCAAATGGAAGCCTTGGAAACAGAAAATGTGGTTGGCGAAGCCTTAAGAGGAATGGATAAGAATCTTGAAGTCAAGGGTGACGGAGTTCGTTACTTCATGAATCGAATCTGGACACCTAAGTTTGGTGGATTCAGAGACGTTGTCATGAATGAGGCTCACAAGACTCGATACTCCGTGCATCCCAGTCCAGACAAGATATATCTGGACCTCAAGAAATTGTATTGGTGGCCAAACATGAAAGCCGAAATTGTTGCCTATGTAGGCAAGTGTCTGACTTGCGCCAAAGTCAAGGCAGAGTACCAAAAGCCCTCGGGATTGTTACAACAACCTGAAATACCCGAGTGGAAGTGGGAGCGGATAACCATGGATTTCATAACCAAGTTACCCAAAACAGCGGGTGGACTTGTCTGGGTGATCATCGATAGATTAACCAAATCTGCGCACTTCCTACCCATAAAGGAAACTGACAAGATGGAGAAACTAGCTTGAACATACATCAGAGAAACTGTGCGACTGCATGGTGTACCAATATCCATTATCTCCGAAAGAGATAGTAGATTCAACTCACGGTTCTGGCAGTTACTACAAAAATCTCTAGGGACGAGACTAGACATGAGTACCGCTTACCATCCACAAACCAACGGTCAGAGTGAGAGGACCATTCAAACTTTGGAAGATATGCTAAGAGCTTGGGTGATCGATTTTTGGTAAAGCATGGAATACCCATTTACCATTAGTGGATTTCTCGTACAACAATAGCTATCACACTAGTATCAAGGTTGCTCCATTCAAAGCCCTCTATGGCCACAAGTGCAGATCACCTCTGTGCTGGGCTGAAGTGGGTGACATGAAACTAGCTAGAGGACAAATACCTGACATCACTCTCACAGGCCCGAAAATCATAAGAGAAACGACTGAGAGGATTGTCCAAATCCAGGAACGACTAAAAGCTTCAAGAGACATATAAAAGAGTTATGCGGACAAAAGACGGAAGCCCTTGGAATTTCAGGTTGGGGACCAAGTGCTATTGAAGGTCTCACCCTGGAAGGGATTAATACGTTTTGGAAAACATAGGAAACTAAATCCAAGGTATATCGGACCATTTGAGATCCTTTCCAGGATCGGCCTGATAGCATACAAGCTTTGATTACCGCAGGAACTCAATAATGTACATCCTACCTTTCATGTGTCAAACTTAAAGAAGTGCTTGTTCGATGAGACCCATGTCATCCCTCTGGACGAAATCGAAATCAACGAGAGTCTCCAATTCATATAAGAACCAGTAGAGATCATGGATAGGGAAATTAAAAGAACAAAACAAAGTCGCATACCCATTGTAAAGGTCCGTTGGAATGAAAAGCGAGGACCTGAATACACCTGGGAGCGCGAAGATCAGATGAAACAAAATACCCGAATCTTTTCTCTAGTCCATAAGTACTTACCTTAGAATAAATTTAGGGACAAAATTCTCCGTAACGGGGGGATGATGTGACAACCCGATATTTCAAGTCAATGTAATGACCTAAAAGTCAATGATTGTAATCTACTTTTGATATCATAAAAATAGCTTCAAAATAAAATGTTCAAAAGTCTCTATTGGGTTGCATGACGTAATAGATATAGTAACAAGGTTTTCAGAAATATAAAGAACACAAAAATCCGAGTTATAATGAAGAAGTTATGACCAATCGAAAATCCACAGCAAAACCGGTAAAACACTATTAAGCGTAAAACGCAAAAATTTCAATAAAATACTTTTTAGCCTTAGGTATCTAAATAAAAGTCGTAGATATCATTAAACCATGAAAATACATAAAAAAGACCATCCAAATATGACTTCGTAAGAGGAAGTTATGATTTTTCTAAGTTTCGGATATAGTTGTAGACAGCTAAAAGCTCGAAATAGAGATCGAGCGACTTTTAGCCAACGCAACCTAAATGAGGATCAAAGATCTGGACAATAGTAGTACAACGGTAAAAAGACAGGCAAAAACGGACGTCGGATGAAGAAGCTATGAATTTTTAACAGACTTTTTCTGTCGCGACCTGTTAAAAAATGTAATATTAAAAATAAAAGTCAAAATTTGCCGACGAAGTCTAAACGGGAGTTGTAGAGTATATTCTCACCTACGTGTGGAAGTAAAGAATGTCAAAATCGTAACTCGTATGCGAGAGATATGGATTTCCAAAGTTCGGGACACGAATTCCCACACTAGCAGAGGACTCACGACGTGAGCTAGTGATTAATGTGTGCCAGAGACGGGCTATCAGGCGTCGAGTCTATGGAGGGGATAAGATCGAACTCACGACGTGAGCTCTCCATGCTCATGACGTGAGCTCCACAAATGCACCCTATAAATAGAGACCGAAGGTCTTGGGTTTAGGTGCTCAATTCTACTCTCCCTTTCTACTTTTACTCAATGTTACACATCCCGAGACTACCCCGACGTCCCAGTTATGTATCCAAGCTCCGACGAAGGTCCGAAGTTCCGAAACTCCCAAGAAATTTTCCACTTTCCGGTCGAAGTGTTGCACGAGAAAAGTCTCGTTTTCTTCAAATCATCACACTTACCTGGTGAGTTCATACCCCTATATTTCCACGTTTTTACTATATTTTAGGGGGAAAAATACAATTGAAATGCAAGAAAAAAACTTATGTTAAAATGCAAATCGTTACATACAGTTTCTAATGCTTTATCTACATTTTGTGTATAAAGGTTAAATAAGTAAAATAACGTTATTACAAATGTTATACTTTACATACAAAGTTGGTAATACACTAAGGTTTATCATTCAAATGAAACACACTTTTGAAAAACTATAATAGGTATAGTTTACGAGATATTCATGATATTTTACACTCTATGAACACTATAGAAAGGAAATACTTACATTTACAAGGAAAATGGACTTTTCATACGTATATCTATTTGATACAAACTTTTGTGAGACATTTAACTTCACATACTTTCAAGTACGCATTTCAAGTCCTGTGATAATTCACAATAACATTCCATTCAAGAATTTCACAAAAAATATGAATTTATGACCATCCATTTCATTGAGAAATTTTATCAAGCATGTAATATACACTCACCCAAACACAAATTATGCAACAGAAATCAATGAGTTACCTAATACAATCTATCTAAACATGTTTCAAGTAATCTGCACTGCCAATGAAGAATTGTAGTTAAAATTGGATTTTAACTTATAGTTCTAGCAAGGGGAAAGAAATCGCACCAAATAGCATCGGTAGATAAATTGAAAACCACTGAAGATAGAAATTATTAGGATGGAGAAGGAAAGAAACCGAAAAATTGGATGGACGGAAAGAGGGAGAAGTTAGAGACGTACAAGGAAATTTGAGAAAGATATGGGTTTTTTTCTCAAGAACGACGACGTTTGTGGGGTTCTATACCTAATGCTACATACCCAACAATCACATATTCTCAAGAACGACGACGTTTGTGAATGTAGGGATGAATGTAAACCAATGGTTTTAGTTATTTTAAGTAATGATTACCTATCTTTAAATTAGGAGACACATGTTTAAATTAGGAAACACATGTTTAATTAATGAAAATTTCGGATTTTAAGGGATATAGATTCTTTTAATTTTGAATTTAGATTTTTTTAATTAATTCATTTTTAATTCTAACAAAATTTTAAATTTTACTCGATTTTATTCTTGGAGTATTCAATTATGTTAGAACTATATTCTATGAAAATGCCAGAACTATATTCTATGAAAAAAACAAAAACAATGTTTGATATTTTAAATAATTATAATGATAGAAATTAAAATGTTAAACAAATAAATTTTAAAAAAATTCTTAACCATAAATAACATTAAACCATATATTATATTTAATTTTATTCACGAGTAACCCGCAGATAGAGGTCATTCAAACGATTGAGATTATCCAGTTTTAATAGATGTACATATTATCATATAAATCAAATAATAAATATATTACATCAACTTAGTATAAAAATTACTATATTAAATTTAATAACAACGCTATTGTTATATTTAAGAAAATATATGTTTGTAAAGTTTTCAACTATATAGGTATTTTTGCGCCATGCATTCGTCTATCTATATCTATATCTATATCTATATCTATCTCTCTATATCTATATCTATATCTATATCTATATCTATATCTATATCTCACTATCCTCCCTAATAAATGAAAATAATTTTGCCACATGTCACTCTCTCATTAACTTGGACACATGTCATTTTTTGGTATTTTTGAATAAATATTTTTTCCATGCGTCATTTTCTCATTGTTTATCTTTTTTTAATTAACACATCATATTTAAACCTCAATTATTAATTGCCTTATTTGAAAATAATAATTAAATTACAATATTACAACTCATATTATTGAATATGTTTCATTTTAAATTCAAATTTTAAATTCTAAATTTTAAATTTAAATAATTTTTTGTTTAAACCTTCATATTTAATTTTTTTGTTTTATCCAACCCGTATAACATACGGGTCTCACAACTAGTCTTAACCTAATAAATAAAGATAATTTTGTCAAATGTCAACTTCTTATTGAATTTGGCACATGACATTTTTTTAGAATTTTAAAATTATTTTTTTCCACTTGTCATTTTTGTATTATTTTTTATTTTTATTCATCTTCCACCTATTAAAAGCCACCTCATAATAATTAATGTGAATTAATGTATATAATATACTTTCCATTTGTGAATTTTTATTTCTATTAATATATTAATCAATCCCATTTATGAATTTATATTAATTAGTTTTATTAGTATATAGATTAATTAAGACAAATTACATAAATGGTCCTTGTGGTTTATTCTATTTATTGTTTTTATTTCGAAAGCTTACTTCAAAAAATACCTAATTTTTTACGTTAATATCAAACATGATTATTTAAAACATGATAATAATTTTTTATTAGTATAGACTGAATTATTCATCATTTCATTTATATTTATTTACAAATTTTACTTTAGAAAATAGTTAATGTCTACCCCTTATATTTATTTTTTTTAATCAACCCGTATAATATATGGGTCACACACCTAGTCCTCCCTAATAAATGAAAATAATTTTGCCACATGTCACTCTCTCATTAACTTGGACACATGTCATTTTTTGGTATTTTTGAATAAATGTTTTTTCCATTTGTCATTTTTTCATTTTTTTTAATCTTTTCTTAATTAACACATCATATTTACACCGTAATTAATAATTGCCTTAACTGAAAATAACAAATAAATTACAATATTACAACTCATATAGTATTTAATATGTTTCTTTTTAAATTTTAAACTTCAAATTTAAATAAGTTTTTGTTTAAACCTTCATATATATATATATATATATATATATATATATATATATATATATATATATATATATGTTTTATCCAACCCGTATAACATACGGGTCTCACTAGTATACTAATAAAAGAGTAGTCTTTTGCTATGTGTCATCATATTAGATCTCTTAATTAATGTTTTGCCACTTGTCAATTTATTAGTTCTCCATTTTAAATTTATTAGACCTCCTCATTAATGTGATGCTGTTTGTCAATGTATTTATTCTCTATTGTAAATTTGAATTTTATAGTATTATTTTCATTAATTTACAAATAAAAAATATCTAATATATATTAAAAATTAATTTTACATATTTATTTGAATCAACGATTATAATTTCACATTACTAATAAAAATATCTCTTAAATTAATAATTTGTTTAAAATAACTAATTAATAATTTTGGGTTTTTACTATAAATGTTTAATTAATGTTATAACCGTGGTTCCCACGGGTTATAAACTAGTATCTTATAAAGCTAGCATTTTTCCTTATGCATTTGAAACTCTCATTCATTTTTCCTTTCACCACATTCATTTGAAACTCCCATGACTTTTCAATTTTTTTCTAACAATAATTATAATTGTTAGTAAGGTTAAATAAATATCAAACTTAAAGTGTAATCATATATAAACTAAATTTCAATATTAAAATAATATTTTTACTTCTACTTATAAAGTTATGTTTTTTTAACTTTTAACGTATTATACTTATTTTATTAGTGTTAATATATTGTTGGATGTAAACCATTATCATTTTAAAGATACAATTTTGGAACAATTTGTATAAAGTACTTAAATTATTAACTTAAATATAACATTACATGGTTAACTTAAATATAAATTTTAGTTTACCTTAGACAACCCAAAAAATATTTTGTAAATAATTAAAAGTGATAAATTATAGTGTCTTTCTAATAATGATTATAAGTTGGTTAATAAGGTTAAATAAATATCAAACCTAAAGTCTAATCATAAATAAACTAAATTTTAATTTTAAAATAATATATTTACTTCTACTTATAAAGTTATGTCTTCAACTTTTAACATATTATACTTAATTTATTAGATTTAAAATGTTGTTGTATGTAAACCATCATCAGTTTAAAGCTACAACTTTTGAACAGTTTGGACAAAAATACTTAAATTGTTAATCTAAATATAACATTACAGTGTCAACGTAAATATAAATTTCATTTCCACTTAAAAAACCAAAGAATATTTTATAAATAGTTAAAAGTGATAAATTGTAGTGATAAATGCAAAAACTAAACTGTAATCTCAATTTAACTAAAATATTTCCTAAAGATATTTTTATAATCGTTAAAGTTTTAAAGTAACTAAAGAAAAATAACACACAGTAACAATAGTTAAAAATAACTATATATAAATGATTATATTGTTACATTTAAAATCAAAAAACAATGTTTGATGTTTTAAATAATTATAATGTTAGAAATTAAAACATTTAGCAAATAAATTTAAAAAAATTAATTAACAATAATAACAACTACAAAGAACATTAAACAATATATTATATTTAATTTTATTCACGTGTAATTCGCGGGTAGAAGTCATTCAAACTATTGAGATAATGCAATTATAATAGATGTATATATATTATCATATAATTCAAAACAATCAATATATTATATCAATTTAGTATACGAATTATGATATTAAATTTAACAACAATATTATTGTTATATTTTAAAAAAATATATATTTGTAAATACTTCAACTATATAGGTGTTTTTCGCGCAACGTGCAGACATTCGCCTAGTTATACTTATAAAAGATGCATTTTTTACTTGCACCACATGCATTTGAAACCTCCATGACTTTTCTGTTTACTTCTAAGAATTATTATAAATTGGTTCATAATATTAAATTAATGCAAAAACTAAATTCTAATCATAAAATAACTAAACGAAAATATTAAAATATCATATTTTACTTCTATTTATAAAGTTATGACTTTAACTTTTTAACATATTACAATTAACTTGTTAGTTTAGATATGTTGTCGTATGTGACCAAATTTCATTTTAAAGTCATGAATTTTGTATAATTTATGATTTTATGCAATATAGTTAAATTATTAATTTCGATATAATATTAAACGATTAACTTAAATAAAAATTTCAATTAAACTTGAAAAAATCGATAGACTATTTTATAAATTGTTAAAATTTATTAAATTATTGTGTTAAACCTAAATTGTAATCCTAAATTAACAAAAAAAAAACCATGAAACTACTTTTATAGTCATTAAGAATTTTCAAATAAGTAACTTAAAATAACTTACAATAAGAATAGTTAAAAGTGCTATTATATAAAAAAAACAATGATGTTATCTTTAAAAACAAAAAAAATGTTAGTTTTTTTAAATAATTACATTTAAAAAAACTAACAATATTTATCGAATAAATTTTCAAAAACTTAAATTTCTGAAACCAAATTAAAATAATTAAGTGTTTCCAACTACGTTATTTTAAATAACTTACAACAACAATAGTTAAAAATAACATTATATACAAAAATTATATTGTTACACTTAAAAACAAAAATAATGTTTGATGTTTTAAATAATTACAATGATAGAAATTAAAAAGAAAATAAACTTTTGTAAATTAATTAATCATAACGACTATAAATATCATTAAACCATATATTATATTAATTTTATTCATGAGTAACCCGCGGATAAAGGCCTTTGGGACAATTGAGATTATAATTTTATTTTAAAGATGTCTACATTATCATATAATTCATAACAAATAATGTTTATACCAACTTATTATAAGATCTATTATATAAGAGCAAACAACATCATTGATATATTTAAAAAACATATATTTATAAAGATTTCATATATATTATTGTATTATGCGCGACGCGCAAATATTCACCTAGTAGTTAATAATAGAGGCATTTTTGCTCAAACTATAGTCATTTGAAATGCTCTTTTTTTAATTAATACCACTCAAAAGTCTTTTTTTAATAATGATTAGTCACTCAAAAGTTTTATAACTTATATATTTTGTTTAATAAGCATTTAATGGACAGTTTACCATAAAATGACAACTTTTGAGTAGACACGTATTCAAATCATATACAAAATTCACAAAGAAAACATGTCTAAATGTTTTTGTGTTGGGTTGGGGACTTTTAACCATATTTATAATATTATAACTTTTAATTTGTAAGTTTTTTATATATTAATTCTTTTATATATTTCTTGGTTTTTGAATTATTTTAATACAATTGTTGTATATATTATGGTCGAATCGTTAATATAAATTAGATATATGTAACCAATCATATATTATATAAGGTGATATGGATAATATTTAATTAAATACGCTCTATATGTTTTTTTATTGTTTTTGTTGCTTGAAAAAATAAATTAATAAAATTCATGGATGCGTCTTATTTTTCATATAAGTCTTTTTTGAAATACAAATCGTGATACATGTTACCAATATGTTATACAGGGTGATATTGATAATATTTAATTAAATATGTTATATTATAATTTTTTGTTGTATTACTTTAAAAAATAACTTATTAAAAGTCATGGTTTTGACGTATTTTTCATGTAAGTCTTTTTCTTTTTGAAATATAAATTGTTTATCTTATCACATTATACTAATTTTGTGTAACATGTGGATATAGACATAGTTATATATATATAAAGCCTAAACACATAGTTTACATCGTTGACTACAATTGTTTTCTTATTAATCGAACAATTGGATAAAGATTAAAGAAGACCACATTAAAGGGGAAATTGTTTTCAAATTGTATCTCATTTATCAAGTGTTGAGAGTTGTATAAATAAAAGGAAAGGTGGATGAGTTTGTATAAATAAGGATTGAGAGTTGGTTTAATCCCTATAGAGAAAGCTAATCAATTAACTTAGTTTATATATTTATTAAAAAAAAAATTCTTTGTACTATAATTTTATAAATACAACATTGTTAGTGCTAAGAAAACTAATTAGTTTAAAGTTTTTACAATTCATAAACGAGCTCAAAAACTATAAATGAGTTTGAGATGAGCTTGGTATCATTTACGCTCGTCTCCCATATGAGCTTTTGAATCGAGCTCGAGCATGCTATTTTTTCTTCGATCCGAGTCTATTTTTAAAAGTGGATCGTTACAAGTTGAGTTCGAACTCGACTTGACTTGTTTATACCCCTAATTGCTAATGTCCGAAAGTTAAAAACCAAATTACTTTGTAATTTATTTTCAGTATCTTTTTTCGTACAAAATTCAAATACATTTAAAGCAGATGGTGTGGTAACACTCCATAATGCATGTATGGTAACATGATACCATGGGTGATATATTGTGTGGTGATGGTTAATGCATGAGAAATATTTTTTGCATGGTGAATAAATTAAATCAATTTGAAACCAATTTAAAACCTTAGCATTCATCATTATTTCTATATTAGAAATTTGAAACCAATTTTACAATGTTACCCTTCATCTTTATTTTTATATTCAAACATATCTTTTATATTTGTTTGAGTTGTTTCTAAACCATATATATATATATATATATATATATATATATATATATATATATATATATATATATATATATATTATTAAATATCATAATACTTTAATCACAAGTACATATCACATTAATTTTGAGTATATAATAGACTTTAAAGTTAAAAAAAATTAATGAAAGTCCATAATATATATATATATATATATATATATATATATATATATATATATATATATATATATAACTTGGTTTAATTGTTGTTATGTATTAGTTTTTAATCTAATTTTAATTATGTGTTTTAATTTCAAAATTATGAAATATTTTCCTTATTATTAGTTTGTATTTATTAATATTTTTTTAGTAATTTCATTTTACACTAAACTAGAGAAGAGACCCGTGCTTTGCATGGGTCGGAAGGATTTTTTTTCAAAGTTAAATAGAGGTTTTTTGGTCATTACATATATAGGGTTTCCTTGAAACGTCGACCATGAGGGATGAAAACGCGCAACAATTTTTATGAAAAATGACAAGTAATGAAAGTAAACCTAAAGATCCATCATCACGCTTCATTACAACTTCCTTTAAGTTCTCCAACTCCTCCTCCACAACACTCTGCAACAAATATCAAGCTGAATAGTAACTGTGAGACAAACTATGAAATGGAGAAGGGTAACAATGGTCAATAATGTGTACATCTACAAGCAGCAAAACAAAAGTGTCAACTAAAAAGTCAGCATATGCAATTATATAATTACATAAAACATGAAAATAAATAAGGTAACAAAGAAAGCCTATCCGATTAAGAAAACTGCCAGAAGCTGTGGTAGCCTCTAGCATGTATTTCCTTGGAAAATCCATAAATAAAATAAAAGTTATTTGTATTTAGAAGGATTCTCTTAAAATGTTCTTTATAAAGTATATTTTCTTGCTTTGCTCCAACCTAATATATCAAACACAAATTAACCATATATTTGTAATCCTTTTAGCATGAATTTTAACACTTCCCGTCAATATTTAATATAAAATGTCAAAGTTGAAAGTGGATTATGCAATTATTTTTTGAGAATAGTTGAAAGTGGTTTTCAATGTCACCACCATCTTGACACAACACTAAAGTTCTAATTGAATCAATACATATTTTAATTAGTTACAAATTAGATATTAAAATCTATATGTACTTTCTTGCAACCAAACACATGTTCGGAATGGAATTGAATTCCTATTCCAGTCAAATCCATTCAAGTAAAATGAATATACAGTTAATATATATGAAAGAAAATGAAGAAACAATTGTTTCATGTATGTGATTATGAAACTAACCTGTGAATATGAATGAACCATTGCTTATTGCTACAAGAAACATAAACAATTTATCAGAATTATGCAATATGATTAATAACCCACGTGCAAATTGAATGAGTAGAAAAACCATATAATCAAATATTCAAATCTTAAATGTTTTTCAAATTGGAAATTTTTCCTATAAATCCACGTGCAAATTGAATGAGTAGAAAAACATAATTCAAAGTTATAAAGGGCCTATCAATGACAATTATTTAGTGATTTAAAATTTGCAAAATCACTCAATCATAGCACAAATTTTTTATTATAATTTACAGAAACAAAAAAGATTTAAACTACAAAAATCAGATGTAACCATGGAAAATAAATCATATTTGTGACGGGAGAAAAAGTAAAAAAATGAGAGAATTCAATCATGTCAAAATTTGCGGAAAAGATACTGAAAAAAGAGCATCCTTTCAAAGATCATGATTAATTTTGGAACTTCCAAACTAAAGAAGTTGGAAAAAGAAAAAGTACTGAAAACAATTAAGGAAAAAACATAGGATTGTACGACTTTAGATTTATAAGGTTATATCCAAATGTGAGAAAGCCAGAAAGGGCATAAGAATTTCTTTTTACCATTGCTTGAAATCCTCAATCGAAATCTGATTATTGTGGAAAACGGCGTCATTTGAGGATATCACTTGCCAACCAATTGATTTTCCTAAATTTTGTCGACACTTTTGTTCTTTTTTGTTTTGCCGCCTTTGTTCAAACCATACGCGACAACAGTTTCCCTTACGTTCATCCAGATAGAGTACACTCGACAGCACAACAGAAATCCAAAATTATATTAGTCGATTGAGGAAATTAGGGCAATACGGTAAAGGAATGGGTGACATATCAAAGCATGAGTGGTTTATAATTGACATCCTGGACGTATACCGAATCAACCAAATTAAAGTTTCAATTCTAACTTTGACTTGTCAGATTCCTCGTCTTCCTCTTCTTTAATGTCCTTTCCTTCACCCTACAAATTAAGATCATAATAAAGTTTTCAGATTCTAAAATTCGACAAATTGACAAACTTTGTGTTTCATTTTCTCATGAATTTCACGAATTTGGAATTCTACCAGTTTCTTGTTGTATGTCTGGAGTGTTTTCTCGTATTCGGCCTTCCTCTTCTCTGCTTTAGCTATGAATGGAGCTTTCTCTTGATTTACCAACGCAAATCATGAATCAATTAAAAGCTTGAAAAGGTTGATTAATTTCGATGAATTTTAATACTTACAGGTGCGGAAAGTCATTTCCATTTATCACCACCAGCTTTCCCAGAGTCATTTCCATTCGATCGAAACAGAGAAGCTAAAAGTCAACGACGGAATAATACTCACAACAGACACGGATTTGTTTTTAGGATGCTTTTCTTTGTACTGTGTCTGGAAATCCTTCCTGAAATGATCAAAAAATCAACGGATCAACAAAAATAACAATTTCAACGTCATCGAATTGAAGAAATATCTACAGATCTCTCGAAATTTAGGTTTAATAACACATACATAAAGATGAATAAAGCACTAACAGGCCTCTTTGGTTTGTTAGGATCCTTTGCTTCCTTAGCCTTCTTCGCCAGAGCTTTCTTCGGAGTCGGTGCTGCTTTCTTCTTCACGGCAAGCCTAATCATAATTCACAGATCATAAAAACGGAATTAATCAAAGCTATCAACAGATTCTGCTACAGGAAACGAAAACAACATAAAAAATTACAGATCGTGACGGAAATTCACCTGCTATCGAATTTTTTGGTGTATCATCTAGGTAGTGGAGGTTGGTAGCGAACATAAGTGGGTCAGAAATCAGAAAGAACGGAGACGTGGAAACGTTAAACAAACAGGAAATCGAGGATCAAATAAGAATATAGCAAACAGTCAGTAAAAGGGAGAAGTTCAAGTACGTGAAATAGGAGAGGCAGAGGTTAGCAACTTTGTTTGAGATAGCAGCGGGAGAGGTGGTGGTCTACGGAGGGAACTGGTTTGACGTTGTGTGGAAGGAGGAAGGAGAAGTTCGTTGTTTGAGAGGAGGCAAACAAAGTGGAGAAATAGTTGAAGATAAGGCGGCGAGGAAGATGAAGAGGCAGTGATAACCCGATGAACAGTACCTTGTCAGGTACTGTTCCTAATGGAACTAAAACTAATATTAGTATAAATTATAGTATTTTAATTTAATTTTAATGAATAATGAAATAAAAGGAATGAAGTATAACAATTTTGTAAATTTTAAAGAATGATAGAAAAAATATTAAAAAATATAATAACAACTAGATGAAAGAGTAAAAATAAAAGTTGAAAAATAAATACACATCTAATAGGGAAAACGGCGTGTGAGGGTAATAACTTTTTCGTTTTGTTCAAGTATAGACAATTTTTTTATACACATTCAACCATTTAACCTTTCAAATGTGTTTACATATTACCATTTGTCATCAGCTATCTCAGGTGACAATGGTAAAATATGAACATAACTAACAATTTAAATTGTCAAATATGTACAAAAAACAAAAATTGCCAAAATGTGAACAAAACGAAAAATTAATTACCCCCATAAGTTATTTTCCGCATTTTAATAGAGATTTTATTTTTCGTATTTGTTTGTATTATTTTTCCCAAAGTTATTTTAAGCCATCAATAATGGTTGATTATTTATCCCACTTATAGCTTTTTTGATTTGACAAATCAATTTTCTACAAATTTATTTTTAGTAAAAAACTTATGATCATAAATATTAATTAATTATTGATCAATTCTTAAAAAAATATTAATAAATATATTTTTATTTTTGTAAAATACTTTATACAACCTCTTATATTTTTCTTTTGTTTTTAAACATATTTCATATATTTAAAGTAAATAGTATCCAACAATAAAATTAAATATGTAACAATAAGTATATATGGTCTTTTAAAAAAATATTAAAAAATATTACATATCAAATAAAAAACAAAAAAATTGTAATATAAATGTTTTCAAATTATTAAAACTTTTTTATACTTTTTAATTAGATGTTTATAAACTTTTAATTTTTTTTAATACAACGTTGTATCTTTTGTTTAACTATAGTATTTTAAAATGTTACAAAAAAAATATTAAATTGTTATACAAAATCTATGAAACTTTTAAAAATGTTGTAAAAGAAAGTTTTGAAAGATTTGTATGAGAATACTTGGTTTAAAAATAGGTGTATGAAAGTATTAAAAAAATTAAAAAAAATTATAACCGAAGTTTAAAACATTGTATTAAAAAACTTGTAAGAAAAAAATAGCTTCATAATGTTGTAATAAATTATAAATACTCTTAAGAAATTTGTAAAAAAATTGTTCTCATTTAGAAAACTTTTTTTGTACACATCTGATCATTTAATTTGTTAATGTGTTCACTTGTTACCATTGTCACATGAGATAGAAGGTGACCATGATAATATGTGAACACATTTAACAATTTAAATGGTGAAATGTATACAAAAAAGTAGTTGTCTAAATATAAATAAAACGGAAAAGTATTTACCTGACAAGTCATTTTCCCTATCTAATAACAATAATAAACTTACACCTTCCTGCCTAATAACCATAATAAACGTACATCCCCAAACCAAAGCAAGCCTTTCGATATTGGTTTATGAAAAGACAATTATGCCCTTTGACTAGGGTAAACCCTTTTTGGCAAACTTAAGAAAGAAAGTGATAATTTGGGAATATTGACAAAATATATAGTAGGGTTGTTTAAAAACAAAAAGATCTTGGTAACCAACAAATCCTTTGGTAAAAAACAGGGAGAGACTACATAACCCCCATATTTCACACAAACACAATGCCCAATGCCACTTTTTCCATATCACCAGTACACTTTAATGCAGTAATTGAACCATAACCCCCACAAACCCTAGTGTAAGATATATTTTTAATCATTTGTTTACTATACAAAAGAGTCATTATGGACAAAGTGGAAACTCCAACATTTATATAGAGATAGATATGAACATTTCATACCGATATGGAATATCGTGACACTCCGCCTCACATACAAATGATCAATGAGGATATGTAAGGATGTCTTAAGCCACAATGGTGTAGACTCCGACTATGATACCATCTAAGAATATCTAGAGTTATTGGTTACTCTCCAAAAACTCATAATTGAGAGAGAGTTATACTTCAACATATATTAAGACATATATACTACCTATGTAACACCAACATAGGATACACTAATATAATTGCTAAACCTAATTACACTAAATACCTAAATATTTGTTAATTTTGCCTCAAATAGAATTTTGCAATGATAGAGATACTCCACACGCAATTGAGAAATTCCTATATTTATAAGAAAAACTTGTACCCATCATAAATAAATAAAAACTTGTACCCAACATAAATATTGGTACTTGTTTGTGAAATATAGGATCATTTTGTGATATTATAAAAAATGATCAATTCTATAAATATCATATGATATTAATTATTTTTGATAAGTATTCCTAAATATAAATAAACTTCCTCAATGATAACATAGATATTTTGAATTTTCCATTGCCTTTGTCATCCCTCTTGAAATTACATGCTATCACTATTTTCCATCCCCTCATATTTGTCCTAAAATCCCCTCTCAACCTTGTTTTCTTAAAAATTCCCTATTGACCTCTTTTAAACTCTTTACGAAGTTTTATCCTTGTTTATCCCGTTTAAAGTTACAGATTATATTAATTATTTAAATATAAAACATATATTATATTATAATTACTCTATGTTAAATATTTCTACTTTACAAATGAAAAATATAAGATAAGGTAATTTATATTCCTTCTGTACACAAAATAAAACTACATAGTTAATTTCTTTGCATATACATGTTGAAATAATAAGACGTTAATTATAAAATAATAACTCTTACACTAAGGTGATATATAAATTTGTAATTATGTTGAATCATATTATAAAATATACATATATCAAAATCATATCATTCAATAACCTTTACCCGTAGTTTGCGTTTAAATAAAACAAAACATGATTTTCGATTTAGTATTACAATTTAACGATACGATTAATTAAAGTAGAAATTACATATTTATTGATTTTTTAAACTTTCGATCATGATGATGATGAATTGATATATGAACCAATGTTTGTAAGTTAACTCGATGTAATTGTTTTTTCTGTTAACTAATTAAAAGCCGCTTACCCGAAAAGAAATGAATTATAATAAAAAATATGGTAGTATAATGTAATTCATAGTTTTATGTTATCGTAAATTATTATCATTATTAATTAACTTTAAAACCACAACTACATATTATTATTAAAATTTTATAAAGGACTAACATTTTGGTATAAAATTTTCCTTGTATTTATCTCATATTAACTAATCAAGTTATGTATTATTATAAATTTTAAAGTTCGTGATAGTTTATTTGACATTTGAAAGGTCATGAGAATTTCAAAGTAATGTGGTGCAAATAAATTTTTCTCTTTTATAATATATATATATATATATATATATATATATATATATATATATATATATATATATATATATTCACACACACACAATAAAACTATAAATTTACTTATTATCATAGCGTAACATAGAATTATTTATCAAACAATATTATTGTTAGTTAAAAAATTAATATATTATTTTAAGAAAAAACATCATAAATGGTCCCTGTGGATTCCCAAAATCTGAAGTTTAGTCCCCGTGGTTTAAAAACGTCATAGATGGTCCCTATGCTTTCAAAACTTTTAACGATTGATCCTTATTGCTAACTCCGTTAACTTTTGTCCGTTAACTGAAGGGCATTTTCGTCATTTCACTACCACAGGGACCATTTATGATGCTTTTTTTAAAATAATTAAATAAAAGGTCTCTCTCTCTCTCTCTCTCCACCAAATCCCCAATCCTTGTCTATAAATCTGAATATCGTTCTCTTCTTCAAACGATTGATTTTAAAGCTCAACTGTGTTCCATTGCCAAAACCCAGAGGAAGATTAAATACCCAGAAGCAAATCAGAAACCCAATAATTCCAAACACCAGATGAAGATCAAGGTACCCAAATCAACATTTACATCCTTACTTCTAGGCTTTCCAACCCTTTCTATGTTCGTAAGGTCAAACTTCAGTTTCGATTTCAATAGATAAGAATTAAATTTGTGGGGTTATCTTTAGTTCCGATTTCAATAGGTAATTTCGAACCGGAGCTTCTTTCTTTCTTTATATCAGTAATTTTGAATCTTCAAATCCTTAGCGATTGTAGAGAGAAGAGGGAGATAATCTGGAAGGAGATTGTCTGATACTCTGTCCCTAAGACGTCGATTGAGATGGGTTCGATTATTTTGGTGGAGATGGGAGTCGTCTTCGACTCGAGCAACATGTTCTTGTGCCTCTGGGAACCCACCCCTGAAAACGTCGATGAATAGATGCAGGACTACAATAATGTTGTTGAAACAATAAAGGAGGTTTGAACAAAAGCTTCAATTGTTTTTCAAAAAAAAAATCAGCAGAAACCTTCTACTATGTCTGTGTGTGTGTGTGTGAAATTAGAATAAAAACTAAAAAGAGATTCTTTTCTTATTGTTTATTAGCACTCTTTCCTAATCATCATCCGATAGAATTTGATCAAAAAGAGTTTTCAGAAGGAAGTTCATCTGGTTTTTGATTTCATTGAAATTTTCATGGGTTTATTTGATTTTCGTTGATCTCAATGGGTTTTTCACATCTGTTTGGGGAAAGTAGCCATGGTGAAGGAATGAAAGAGGAAACATGCAACGGTGGAGAGAGAGAGGGGGGGGGGATGGGACCCTTTATATATTAAATAATTATATTTAATTTTTCTAAAAAAATAAGAAAAAGCATCATAAATGGTCCCTGTGGCAGTGCAATGACGAAAATACCCTTTAGTTAACGGACAAAAGTTAACGGAGTTAGCAATAAGGACCAATCGTCAAAAGTTTTGAAAGCACAGGGACCATTCATGACGTTTTTAAACCATGGGGACTAAACTTCAGATTTTGGGAATCCACAGGGACCATTTATGATGTTTTTTCTTATTTCAATTTCAATTCGGGCTCTGTTTAGCTGAACAACTAAATAACTATATTTAGCTAAAAAGTTAGTTTGTAGCTGAAAAACTAGTTGGTAACTGATAAGCAAACTTATGAATTTTAGTAGTGTTTGGTAAAAAAGTAACTGATAAAGTAAATTGAAATGTAAACTGATATAAATGAACATTTAGGTGGTGTTTGTTTTTTGTCTGCAAATATTTTTGGCTTCTTTCGTCTACGTCTTGCAGACCGCGCACAAACATTAGCATTTGCAAATTTTTTGTTCTTTAGAAGACCACAAACCTAAAAAGGCATGTGTGTCATCTTATTGACGTAGATATGAGCTAGAGTCTTCTAACATATTCTGACATCTTCTACTCCAAAAAAAAAACGCTCTTTCTATTTCAGTAATTTTATATTAATGACACATTCATATTTAAATTCGGTTACATTATGTGCACCTAAAATCAAATTCTCGTGGTAAAACATCAACAAATATTAAAATAATTACTATTTTTTGTTCAAATGTCTCTTTTTTGTAACATTTTCTTATTTTAATTACAACGAAATAATGTAAATATCAAATATATATGTTCATTCATACATTTTTACTTTTATTGTGTTTATATTACAAAACACTGTTTAAAAAATGATATAATTACCCTATTGTCATGAATATAAAAAATAATATAGGCAAACATATTAATCATAATATAATGCCACAATAAAATTTAAAATAAATATATGGTTATAAAAAATAAAAATGTTGTAAAATAATATATAAACTTTGATTTTGATTTGTTAGCTATTGATAATAAAGTCATCAATGCGCTAAGTTCAAAAGGGGATTTTATTATAGATAATATTAGACAAAAGATAAAATATGTAGTTTATCATTTTGTCGATCTCTATGAATAAGTAACAAAAGGTTTGTATGCTTCAAATGTGGAATCTATTTAATTAACTGAAATTTAAAAGAATTTGAATTTGATGATACTTTTCAGTGTTGTAAAATTATAACTATTTAAATTTTAGTATTTAAAACTCTTTTAACATTAAAAGACAATTTATTTAAATTTTAGTTTATTTTAGCAACTTGCTGATGTTAAAAAACAAACAATCTTCTTCTTGTAGACTGCAAGTGTTTAGTCCAGTTATTCTATTGTAAAGGTATGCATATATGTTGTTAGTGATTTGTATCACCAATGTTATTTAAGTTTAATGAGATTAACTTTTCGACCAATGTAATCTTAATAAATATTGAACTAGTAAAGGTGGTGTGGAGTGTGCACGTGTTTGAGTTTATTCTGATTTAAAGTACATTGTTATTTAGGGTCAAAACCCCTAAACCACGAGGATTCGGGGGCAGCGCTTTGGTTGCGGGGTCAAAGGGTGGCAACCCTTGGTGAGGTCCCAGGGGTAGAGCCCCTTAATGGGGTCGAGCTGATTTTTTTATTTGGGTTACTATTGCTTTATGGAAAATGCAAGGAAAACTAAATTTTAGATCTTAGACTCGATTTTTACCCTAATCCTACAACAAAATTTAAGACAGTTTTGTGGTGATTTTGTCACTGTTTCTTGTTAGTGTTCAAACAATGGTTATTTCTTGTTTTATTGGTCATACAAATTTAGTACACTGAAGATAATAACTTCATTCACATTATCCGTTCTAGAAAAACACTAAGTTTTATCCAATTGAGATTTCGATTGTACCATTGAAATACTTAAATTTGAAAGTGCATGACGACTCTCTGTAAATCCAAGCAATCAAAACACCAAAATTTCTAACATGTGGTCTATAGACTCTATAACTTTTGCATCTGAAAAAACAAACATCAACTTATATATATATATATATATATATATATATATATATATATATATATATATATATATATATCCGGTTAGAATGAAATTTTTGGTAGAAAGACAATAAGTTTTTTTTGAATATTTTTTAGCGAACAACAAATGAGTTATTAGATTAAAAAAATAACATGATTCAAGAAAAAAGCTTCCCGAAAAAAAATCTTAATGATTCATTTTTACGACGATTTTGTTGTTAGTCAGTAAAATTGTCATAAAAGTGAATTTTTGCTTAATTTACTTAAAAATGAATCAAGAAGGCATTTTTTTAAATTTTTTTCTTGTGAGTTATCTTACTATTGATTCATCTAATGATTCATTTTGTTGGTTCGCTAAAAAAATATGTATAGGAAAAATTTCTTACCTTCCGACCAAAAAATCTTTATTATTTGATACTGATATATATATATATATATATATATATATATATATATATATATATATATATATATATATATATATATATATATATATATATATATATATATATATATATATAACAGGGTTGTCTGACATTTAGGAGGCCCTAAACAATTTATTAATTTTAGAACTTAAAACTATAAGCAACATATAAGAATAAATTAATATTTTTTTGATTATTTCCTTGACAATTTTTTTTAAAATAATGTCCGAAAAACATAGTTTCTATTTGTTATTTTTCATCCATATAACATTCTATAAAAATTAGTTCAATGTTTTATTTTTCATGAGTAGTAATCTATTTATGATGTTCATTGCTAATTTGTTCACAAGCTACAAGTGATTTTCATATTTTAATTCACATAATATGAATAATACAATAGATACAGGTAATTCCAAAAACTGTTAGCCAAAAAGAGATACACTACACATGAATCTAAAAATCAAACTACCAAACTTACGAAAAAAACTAGTTACATTAACAGAATTACTATTGATATTAAGACCTGAATACAAATTAGTAATATATAGATTATGTATTCAACGAATAAATTTTCCAAAATATGCCTAGCAAAAATGAACATCATTGCATCAATAATCAATTGAATTTATACAAAATGACTAGTATGTAAATAAAAACTGAAAATAAGATTAGACAAAATATAATAAAAAATGGTAGAGCAGTAGAAATACATGTTAAAGTTGGAAACACAAAATTGTGCAACATGTACTTCGAGAAAAAATAGATAACATAAGCGAGGGAACAACAAAGGTATAGAATCGAGACTTGTATCTTTGAATGACGATTTTATTCCGTGATAACTGATGACTGATGAACATCAAGAGATCGAGGGTGACAGATTGTGCAATGACTATTAAATATAAAAGATGATTTGTTTTTTTCATCCTTCCAAGAATAATGATTTGTTTCCCGAATCCACATCTTCCCCAATTGGATTTATGAGATTTTTACCGTCCCCAATGGCTACCCTTCTAAACAAAGACAAAAAAATCGGGCTATTAATTTTTGTGGGCCATGTTATGTTGAACACTTTTAACTTGAACTAGGGTGACCCTGATATATATATATATATATATATATATATATATATATATATATATATATATATATATATATATATATATATATATATATATATATATATATATATATATATATATATATCATACATCATACATACTTATAAAGCTAGCATTTTTTCTTAAATCTAATGCATTTGAAACCCCCATAAAAATTTGCCAACACCTCCTGCATTTGAAACCCCCACACCCTTTCACCTTCAAAGTAATTGATCTCATTCATTTGAAACTTCCATGACTATTCAACTTATAGGATTTAATTTGACTTTTGAAATTCCCTTCACACAAATGTAGTTAACCTATAAATACGTATTTCCATAGAAACAAATATCCTAAACCAAAACAAAATACTTCTTTTGTCTAATTAGTGATCCTTTGTTCTCTATTTTGGTGCTAATCAAAGTCTTATGTTGTCAATATAATACTGAAGTTCAATAATCTATAATAAGCAAGGTATGCATTTTGTGTTTTTAATCAAAACAATTGGTTTTTTTGTTGGTTTGTTCTAATATTGTGCTTTTAATCGTGAATAAAAGTAGCTCTTAGGTTTGAGAACTTTCTAACATCTATTTTAAAAATTGACACATGCAATATTTTATTGAGTATACAGGTATGAGCAATTATTTTTTGAAAGGAAAGGCTCTACACCATCCATTTCTTATAAGTTTATATTATTGGGGGTAAAATTGAATTGGTGAATGGAGAAATCAATGGTGAGGATTTAACTTCAAGTTTTATGATTCTAATTCTGCTTGAAATGTGATATGCATAATTTGTTGAACTTATTTATAAACACTGTGAGATTTAATGAATATTTAAGTTGAAGATTACCTCACATTTTGAACAATATGCAAGTTTTTGTGTTGAAGTTCATATTGAGATGTGGAAATTCACTTTAATGAGCTGATGAGTTTATCGATTTATGATGAAATTTGTAGTTTTTAATGAAATGATGCATTGATGTTTTTAAAGATGATGCCAGAAACTTTACCCTTTACTGTTGTTAAATGTTGTAGGTTTATTGTACAAGTTGTATCTCTTTGTTTTTAATTCTATTGTTGTTATCCATTCACATGTTTCATATTCTTGAAAATGATTAATGCAATGATCTTCTTAAATCAACATTAACAGAGTAAGGAGTCAAACACATTAATTGCAATAAAATAATAATTGGACTTTTATGAAGAAACACGTAGCACGACCAAGCTACCTCCACAGCTTAAATCTACAAAAAAATCTTAATAATTAATAATAGAAATGATAATAAATGTTGAAACTATAAAACAAACACCTAATAAGAAATATCAATGCCAAGATTTTTAAAATGTGTATTTTTTTAGTTATTCACTAATGTTGGTTTTTATTTTATAATAAATGTCATATTAATGCAAAATATTCATTTGAAAGTTACATAAACTCTTGATTTTTCAAGTAATTAACCAAACATACTCGGTTTTTTTTAACTTAATTAAATCATTCATTTTAACCTCCTCAATTTGATTTATTTAATACATCAAAATCAATTATTAGTCTAAGTTCAAACCAACTCTACATTTTTCAACCTAATATATACATATAACTTATTGGTTAAAATAAAAATGGTTTTAAATCACAACCATAAATCAAAATATCATAAGACTATTTTTCTAATAGTTAAAAATTATGTATATTTAATTAAACGTCAATGTGAGACTAGCCCACTTAGTAGAGGTTTTTCTTTTAAATTGAAGGTCTTGCGTTTTAATCCGGACGTTGATGAATTTTATTAACTTGGTCATAGTAACTTCTAACAACTAAATCAAGATTTTAAACAATATAATTGCACACTGCGCAACGCGCAAGAATTCGTCCAACCTATATATCTTATAAAGGTCATTCAAACGATTAAGATTATGTAGTTTTAATAGAAGTATATATTATAATATAATTCAAAAGAATCAATATGTTATATCAATTTTGTATACAAATTATTGTATCAAATTTAACAACAACGTTATTTTTATATTTAAGAAAACATAGATTTGTAAAGATTTCAACTATATAGGTGTTTCTGTGCAACACGCGGGTATTTGCCTAGTTTATATATATATATATATATATATATATATATATATATATATATATATATATATATATATATAAATGAAGCATTTTTCCTTTCACCACATTCATTTGAAACTCCCATGAGACATTTTACTTAAACTATATTCATTTGAAACCTGTTATTTGAATAAATGTCACTCAAAAGTCTCTTAATAACGATTAACCATTCAAAGGTTTTATAACTTATATAATATGTTTAATAAACAATTAATAGATAGTCTACTATAAATGGCAAATTTCTTTGAGTAGACACACAAATACCAATCAGATATAAAATTCACAAAGAAAACAAGTTTAAAGGTTTTTGTGTTGGTTTGAGGGTTTTGGACCCTTTTCCGAGCCATGTTATTATGTTAAAGTTTTTAATTTATAAGTTTGTTATTTATTAATTCTTTATTTTATTTTATTTTTCTTGGTTTAAGTATTCTTTTAACACAATCTTTGTATGTTGTGGTTGAAATTTTAATGTAAATTAGATTAGATTCATGTGATCGATCATATTTATGAAATGTAATATAGATAATATTTAATTAAATATTGTATATATGTTTGTATGTTTGTGTTGCTTCAAAGCAATAATTAATTAAAAATCATGGATATGTCATATTATCCATGTAAGTCTCTTTTAAAATGCAAATTGTCTATCTTATAACTTTATATTTTAGTATATGTTTAACATTTTAAGTATAATAATAAGTGATTTTTAAAACTTTTATTTCACTTATTAAGAATAATAAGTGGTTTTAAAATTAATGAACAATAGTTATAAATAATAAAATCAAATTATAAAAATCATGGATATGTCATATTATCCATGCAAGTCTCTTTTGAAATGTAAATTGTCAATCTTATCACTTTATTATTTAGTATATGTTTCGTATTTGAATAATAATATTAAGTGTGTCTTAAAAGTCTTCTTTAATAAGTGGTTTGAAATTAATGAACAATAATTTTAAATGATAATAACATCAAATTATAAATTACATAACCTTTGCTACAAAATAAATGGTATTTTCAATGAACATCATCAATGAAATTAGAAAATAATTGCATAAGTAAAAAATTTAAATTAATCAATCATAAGTGAAACACAAGGAGTTAGAAAGCTCTCAAACGTTTTGTATCAAAAACGTCCTAAAAGTTAATTTTAATTTCAATAATTCTTAGCACTATAATTGTGTTTCTAAGGAATTAATTTAACTAGCTGCCATTAAGATATTTGTTTTATAGACCCAATGAACACGTGGTGTTTGTAGCTTGAAAAAAAGTGTTCCTTGAGAGATAACTTATATCTCAAGAAGTCAAACGGAGTTAAATTGACCTTGAAGATATTCAAGAGCCAACCAATATTGAACCTATAGTTAACACTAGATCTCAACCAAAGGTTGAGAAACCTGTTGAGCCTAATGAAATGTCATTACCTCTTCACAGATCAAGTAGAGTTAACAATCCTCCCGAGTTTTATGGTTTATATATATATATATATATATATATATATATATATATATATATATTGGGGATTTATTGCATCAAGTACATTATCTTAATGTAGGAGAATAATCAACATATTTACCTAAGTGCACATGCAACCAAGAGTTTAGATTTTACCAGATTAAGCAATGTACTTTAAAATCAAACAAAATAAGGATAGAACACTTACCTATTGATACTTACATCATGTGAACAACAACCTTGCAGTGGATAGAGAGCCCATAATATAACTTTTCTAATGTAGTTAGACCCAAGACTCCAAAAGCAAACAAGGAATAAACCCTATTAGGGTTTATGCGAAAATCCCATAACCCTAGAAAGGGGTTATGATTTTGTATATGGAGAAGAAAGAGAGAGCACGGAATGAAAATTAGCCATGTACATTAAGTCTACAGTGTGATTGGTCCGCCCACACCGGGCATTCAATCCACCTGGTCCACTCTCTGAGTCTACAGTATGATTGGTCCGCCCACACCGGACCTTCAGTCGTCCTGGTCCACTCTCCAAGCCTCGGCACGTCTGGTCCGCCCTCTTGGGGCCTTCAGCCTATCCGGACCGCTCACTGGGCCTTCACGATATCCGTTCCGCCCTGGGTATGTTGGCCTACAGCACAAATCAGGACCCGCCTCAACCCAACCCCCCTCAAACAAACATGTGCACATAAAACAATTAATCACATAAAAAATCCTTAACCAGACAAATAGTCCAATAGATCACATAGCATATCAACATCCTAACCAGGATTCCGACCTAACCGGTCACTAGCATAACATTACCTTATATACCGGGTACCGACCTTAACCAGGTCACTAACATAACACCATCCTAAATACTAGGATGCATATCTAGTAAAACAATAACATAACAAACAATACCCGGATTTCCATCCGATAAAGGAACAGCCTTGGTGTCGTACACCCTGTCGATATAGTGAGGATAACTCACCTTGTAACTGCCGAATCGAACCACGAAAACACTAACCCGAAGCACTGCTCCAAACTCCAACACCTAATGCCATCAATGGACCATGACATAAATACTCTAATACCATAACACCCCTGAAGGTCTAACAGGTCAAAGTCAAAGTCCTGGCCAAAGTCAACCTTCCTAATTGACTCTACTCGCCAAGTCAACCCGTCGGCTCGCCGAGTTCTCATACTCAGAAAACTCTCATAGCACGACTTAACTCGCCGAGTCGCCCCAAGACTCGCCGAGTCCAACGATCTCTGAGTTCCATCCTGTCCAACTCACTGAGTCGCCAACCGACTCACTAATCCGAGGCTTTAACCAAAAAGGTTGGGTTTTGCTACCAAACTCGCCGAGTCCAAGAACATACTCGCCGAGTCCACAACAATCTTCAATAGACTCGCCGAGTTGTTCTTCCAACCCGTCGAGTCCAAGCTCATCATCATAAGACTTGCCGAGTCACCCATGCGACTCGCCGAGTTACTACGCGACTTAAAGTCTGATCTCTAGCTCGACTCGCCGAGTCATCTCCCAAACTCGCCGAGTCCATACATGCATTCCCATAATCTCGAGTCACAGAGCTACTCCTTTGCTCCAAACAATAGATCTGGGTCTCTAGAGTCCACTAGCAACATAAAGTTGCTACCTTTACGTGCTTCTTGCCCCATAATACCAAAAACAAGCTAGAAATGAACTTAACTCTTGGGGAAAGGCTTTTGCATAACAACCAAAAGGGCTTTCTGCGTCTTTGATCCAAATAGAGCTTAGATCTGGAGTTTCAACTCCGGATCTAACTTATACACCAAGATCTTATCATAACATCTCCAAACAAACTCTAAAACTCCATGAAAGATGGATCTAGAAAGGAGAAGGCCAAGGATAACGATTCATTACCTCCAAAACGACCTCCTTCCGAAGAGTAATCTGAATCTCCACAAATCCCCTTGATCCAAGCTTCTTGATCTTCAAGATCTCTTCACAAAACACTTATCTAAGCTCCAATTTGCTTCCAAGGGCTCTCACTCACGATTCTAGGGTTTCTGGATCTCAAAGGGGGCGAAGGGAGCTGAGGGGAGGACATTAAGTCCTTTAAATAGGGTGCAACCCCGAAGATTAGGGTTTTTTCCTCGTCCAGCATTGACTCGTCGAGTCCAGCCGCCAACTCGCCGAGTCAGGCCACTTATTCCCGTGCCCGACACCCGTTTCGACTCGACGAGTCAAGAGGCCTATTCATTGAGTCCCTTCCTATTTTCACTTAGCACCCTTCAACTTCTTGCTTCTGAAATTGGGATGTTACATAAGTATTGGATAAACACAAGTTAAGGGAATTACTTCATGGATATTATCACGAGTAATTCTAATACGATAATATCGTATATTCTTAAAACAGAGATATATAAGCTGTAATTTACAAGTCGGTTGTGCATTGGTGTTGCGTAAACGCATCAGTACTAGTGTCATTTATGATTTGGTGAGTAAAGGATACAAGAATATAAGTCAAAGTTTATTCATTCCTTTTGCCCTAATGCTAAAAGCGATATCTTTAGGCCTCTCGATGATTTGGTGTTGACCTATAGTGTTGGGCCCAACCAAGACTCAATTGATGTGTTCAATTTAAAGTCTTATATCCTCATCACAAATCAGGAAATTGGGAAACAAATTTTAGACAATGATATTAACTCTAATCCATGTCTCATGTATGTATGATATCTAGTTGAATGAAGGAATATTTGATCATTTATCTTATGACCAACGTTTGTTTAGTTCAGAGTTCGACAGTTGCTATGGAAGCACTATTTGTTGTTTAATTTAGAAGTTATACTAGTAATTTAGTTTAGACTTATCGAAGTGGGAAACATTTGGATTAGGTGTCTAAGCCAATAACTAAACTAGTATAAACTTGAATTATTAGCAAAGTCCTTTTTGGTTGTCTTCAAACATAGTATCTGAATATGATGACTTTTAGAGAGAGATTGATTTATTAATTTATTATATGATTAATAAGAAGCAATAATGAATTTATTAATATGTTATAATATGTTAATTATAAATAGTAATATTTAATTGATAATTAATCAAGAATTAATTAGAATTAATTTTGGGATTAATTATATTAATTAAAAGTGTAAGGGTTAAAGTGAAATTGTTCAATAGTTGAACAAGAGAGGTTCCAGAACCTTCCTTGGAAGGAGGTGGACAATTTCTAGGATATTCCAAGGTATCTGGAATATTCCTTGCAAATAAATAGGAAACTGTATAATTACCAATTTGAATCAATATTATTTTATTCAAATTAGGGTTTTCTAAAGTTTCCAAGTTACACTATTTAAGGACCCCTTAACCTACAATTTTCGGCCACTCCTCCTACTCAAGAGATAGCCGAAAATTTCATATCCTCTCTCCTCTCTCAAAAGCTTCTTATTGCTAGTGTTGAGTGTGAACCATTAAAGGCACGACAATTGTTGCTAGGATATTCCAGAGTATCTGGAATATTTCTTATAGATAAATAGGAAGCTAGATAATTATCAATTTAAATTAATATTGTTTTATTCAAATTAGAGTTATATGGACTTTCCAAGTTGCGCTATTTAAGGACCCCTTGACCTATAATTTTCGGCCACTCCTCCTACTCAAGAGATAGCCGAAAATTTCATATCCTTTCACCTTTCTTAAAAGCTTCTTGTTGCTAGTGTTGAGTGTGAACCATCAGAGACACGACAATTGTGGTGCTAGCTTCCAAGTTATTGAAGAAAGGATTCTTGATTGTTTACTACAACGATCAATAAGGTAATAAAACCCTAACCTTTATTCTGATTTTTTCGACATATCTTGGGTGTTCCTAAGGTTTGTGTTGTTCAATATAATGTTACATCAATAGTGTTATGACTTAGATCTTTAGGTTGCATGTACCTCTAAGTGTTAATGATTTATCCGCATTAATACATGTAAAACTCATCAGTATACAGCTTCCAGATCATATCTCAATGCATTCTCTTATCACGTGATCAGATTCTGTTTCTATGAGAAGTAGTCAACGAAAGGCTTTTGATGCATTGGTTATGACATGCTTTTGGTGCATTTGGAATTTCAGGAATTCTACTATGTTTGGAACCGCTATCCCTAGGGAATCATTTATTTTTTATGATGTTATTTATGGGGCTTTTTTCTGGATCTCTAATCATCCTTAATAAATGAAGGTTTTTTGTAACATGTCCTTACCTAATTCAGTATGTCACATGTCATTTTTTAAAAAATTTCAATTTCATTTAAATCCACTTGGCAAATTGTGTTTTTTTGGCTTTTTATTAAATTATATAAAAAAAAAATCTAATCTAAAAATATTATAAAGAAAATAAGGAAACTTAAATGTCTCCATAAATCCTCACATAATTTGTCAATTAATGTATCAAATTCAATTTAACTTTAAATCAACCCTCCTAATTGAAAAACATAATTTCTAGCCAATCTCTTTTAAATTCACGATAATTTGTAGAAATGGTTCATTCACATTTAATATTGATATTTTTTCCAAATTCAGTTTTATACATGTAATGCTTAACAAAATATATTAACTTAAAAAAAATTCTTATAATATTTCCCCTGTTCAAAAAAAGATTTTAATTATCTATGAAAATTTTGCTAAAATTCAAATGAATGTAATTATTCTGTTGACTAAAAATATTGACTTTTGGCGGTTGGAGAAGCTTAGGGCTACCCAACTTCCACATGAACATCACCACGACTTATTGGTACAATGGTACCTACCGAATCGAATGACTCATTTTTTTTTATCTCTAAAAGTATAACCAAACTTTTAAATTTTGGTTTAAAGAAAATTTCTTCTAATTTGAGCCTTTATTTAAAGTTTTTGTTCCATGTTTCAGTATATGACTATATATTTTAGACCTTAGACTTTTGTATTAAAAGTAGTTATTTTATTTGAAACATGAATCAAAATAATAAAAATCTCAAATAAGAAACAAAGTAAAAAATATGTATTATGATAAAAATTACAAAAATCAATTATAGGAGTATTAAAAAAAAAAACTAAACATATAATTCACTATTAAATAATTAAATAGTGTATTGCGACTAGCGATAGCAAAATGTCAGCGCTATTTGGTTGCCACTTGCCGTACACTTGTTTAGTTGCATTTGCATGAATAGACTCTTCCGTGCAAGAAAGGAATATATAAGTTGATTAAATAAAATAGAAAAAAATTAATAAAATCTTTTCTAATTCTACTTTAAATAAATAAAACTAGTAATTAAATTGACTCGGGATATACACCAGAATATATAAAAGTAAGTGTCTTATTCTTCTTATCAGATAATATTTTTGTATCTTTAGTATAAAATAATCGTTTATTTTATCAAATTATAAATGTAAATGATATATTTTGTTTTCCTAAGCCATAAAGAGGTACTTGCCAAATGTGACTTTTAGATATTAAATCATAAAGATGTATTAATGTTTTTTCTATGAAACTTGACAACCAAAAACCAAAAATTGGACCAAACATGTTGCATGTTGCTTCTCCATGCTTGGTTTTCAATTTAGTTTAGATTCAAAACTAGTATGTGTCCAGATTAAATATTTTTATTCAAACATTTCCAACTGAAAATCAACAAATATATAACTTCAGTTAACCAAAAAGACTAATCTAATCAACGCCCCTAGAGATACCAAATAACGAATTAAGGGGTAATTACAAATCTAGCATTTTTCTTAATTACTTATCAAAAAATAGCCAAAATATACGACTTAGCCAAAAACAGCCCACAAAAATAGTAGTCAACTTATGGTTGACTACGGTCAACGCCGTTGACTACTGTTTTAGGCCGAAAAGTACTCTTACGTGCTAATGGTCTACTGTTTCACGGACCCGTTTACTTTTTCGTGGCCAATTAGCCCATAGTATATAATGAAAAAAATTTCAGATTAGTCATTTTTACTATTATTTTTTTTGGTTTGGTTACTTTTTTCTCCAATAGAGTACCAGAAAAACAACCCGGTTGTCTAATTTTTATCAAAATTTTACTGTGTTTATGATTAGGAGTAGGTTTTGTATATGAGGTTAAAATTTTTTTTGAATAAAATTGAAAATATATATATATATATATATATATATATATATATATATATATATATATATATATATATATATATATATATATATAACCGTAGGTTTCATATGAAACCTACGGTGTACAAGTGCCCAATGCACAGTTTGTGCAGTGTCGACTTGTACATCTTATAAAAAAAATTAAAACCGTAAATTTTTTTACAAAACAGTAAACGAAACCCCAAAAACAGTAGATTTAAAAATAAAATCAAAAATCAAAAATAAAAAAAACGTTTTTTCCCCCAAACCCGTAGGCTACGGTTTGGGATACCGTAGCTAAACTGAGAGGAAACCGTAGGTTTCCCAAAACCTACGGTTTTGTAGCTTACAAATGAAAAAAAAAATTATACAAAACACGAAAGAGTAGGCGATATGGCGAACAATAGACGATTTTAGAAACCTACGGTTTTGTGGGTTATATTTGGACATTTATTAATTTTTGGCTCAAAATTGATAATCATTTTCTTAATTTTGCTAGATTAGTAATTACCCAATTAAATGATTTAGACAACTATTAATTAAAGTCGATATTGTAACACTTGTGTATAATACAATTTTTTCATCATCACCCACTCTTATCATTAAACTTTTAGTCAACCAAATTTAATAAATACCGTCATTTCCCCCCTATTTTAATTTTTTTTAATATGCAAAGAAGCATTATTGATTATTGATGATAATTCAGTAACATGTTTTTCAATGATTTATTTAAAGAATATACAAACTCCAATATAATAACCTATCCATTTTGACAAAGTAATCCAAGCTTCCAAATTCGCTCTATATCCAAACTCCAAAAGCTATTTAGCGCATAAAGCATATGAGCTCTACTTTTCGTGTCATATGATATCTTATATTTGAGGATTCTGATAATACGATTGAATATATTAAAATAGTAATAACAGAAAAAGAATTAGCATAAGATTTATCAACGTCTTTACTGTTGGTGTACAAGATAACAAGGACAATATGACGTCGATCAAGAGAGAATAAAAAAATTCCAATCCAAAATCAAAGGGAACCAAAATGAAAAGTACTTATTTTATTTTTCCTGAAAAATTAAAATTTCATAAACTTTTTATTTTTTATTTTTAATCTAATTAAATAAACAACTATAGTAAGTTAATAACAATATAACGTGTCCAATACATTTTTGGGCTTATCCCTTTGAAACGATGGAAGCCCGGTTATGTTATGTAATCAGGGAACGTGTCTTGTTCAATACCGTACCACGTAGGGCTCGTCCCATTTATGATGGAGGCCCATTCTTTTACATGGAAATTGGAATATATTAAGACACTAGGTGTCATACCTGTGTATTAAACGAGTTGATTTAAAAAAAAAATTAAAAATTAAATTAAAATGTACACAAAAAATATTTTTTAATGTACAACTTTAAAATAAGAAAGGAAAAATATATTTATTGCAATTTAATATCATATATATGATATTTAATACTTTATATATATAAGTATATAATTTTAATTTTAAAAGTTGAAACAAATCAAAAATCAACAAGTAGATAATATTTATTTCAAAAATATCACAAAATGACAAATGTCAAAACTCATGAGAGATTGACATGTGGCAAAAAAAAACTTTCATTTATTAAGGAGGATGTTTTTAACTCGTATATGTAAATGTATAAAATTACATTACATTATATCTGTTATAAAATTAGAGCTAGGCGAACTGTTTTAATATTTTTCAAAAAAACTCATATCTTATCAATATTAAGTGTGAGACCCATGTACCGTATGAATTTAAAAAAAAAAAAAATAGTATAAAAATTATAAACATAAGTATTTTTTACAATACCAGAAATATTAAAATTTGTATCACGATCTTGTAAAATCCTTTCCTTCAACATTATATAATTTTGGTATTATTAATAGATCTAAGTGAATTTGGCTAACATATGCATATTATCACATTAAAAATGAAGAAAATTAAGGTTTGTATAGCAATTATTCTGAGACTTTAATATAATTAAATACCTTACGTATATAAACTTTGTATTTAATTTCATATTTTTTTAATTTAAGAAAAGTGAAAAAAGCAAGAAAATGACATGCGGAAAATAAGAAATCTACTCTAATAGTTTGAACAGGGCCGACCCTAGAGCATGGGCAAGCTGGGCGACCGCCCCGGGCCTCACCAAAATCGAGGGCCCCTACGAGTTACGATCGGTTTATATATGTAGTTTTGGATAATATAAAATATAATATGAAGTAAGGAAAGAAAGTTATTGCCAGTTGAGATGGTTATGCACATAAATTTGTATGGTAGAGGCATGTGTTCGATTCTTGCATTTGTTTTTTTTTCTATAATTATTTTTTTTAGTGGCTTTCCAATAGACGACGCTTCATTTTTCAAGAAGCAATCATGAATGCCTGATGAAGTCCCCTCGTTATACATGACTTTACAACAGTTTCTAAAAGTGAATAATTCATCATGACATCTTCCTTGTTTCATAATTATGTAGGAAAAAAATTGAAAATTTGGCATCTTGTTTCTCTATTCGTTTGTTTCTCTTCCTGCGGTGTTTTTTTAATACATACAGATCCATTATTGCTTGATCCGAGTTGGAGTTTTTGGTTGATAAATCAGTCTACAAGTACTTTAATTCTGATTTAGTTTTGTTTCTAATTCCTACTTACCTACATAGATGGTCTTCGTTTTCTTCTTACATGTTTTGTTTAGTTCGAGTCAAGATGCTATACAAATGATCTTTATTGGTAGCTGATGGTTTATTAAAATACTTCGGAATTTTTTGGCTTCTAACTCAAATTCACTGGTATTGATGCAACATTTTAATGCCTCATACAAAGCTCCATCCTATAAAGCATACTTTGGAGGTTTTTTATTTTTTTTTTGTTCCGGTCTGTCCCATTTTGCCCTTGGAGATTATTTATTCCTGTTGTGTGTTCCCTGGATCTATTGTGTAAAGTTAGCAATTATAGATCTCTAATTGCATTTACAATGTTAATTCACGGAGTCTAATGTATTTTACCTACCATTGACCATCTTACCCCTGATGTTGTTCAGAGGTATCCTGGGCCTAATATGATGTTCTTGATGTGCTGAAATGTTAAGTTACCTGCATAGAATTCATTTTCTAGTGTTCAGGTGGCTTACCTAATTCTTTTTGGTTGGTGTCCTTACCATTTTGCCCTTGGTGATAGTTTTTTATAGTTCTCTTTGGTATTTTAAGATTAGATGCAACTGACTCAATGGTTTTTTGAACTCATTTTATCCATGTCCAACATCTTTACCATCATATCTTATTAATTTTCTGTTTTTTATTAATTTTTTTAGTTAATGTTTTTTTAGACACTTTTTTTTTTCCATATCCTTTTATATTTAAAGGCCTCATTTTGTATTTTGCTCCGGTCTAGATTGGCTTGGACCTCCTAGTCCGAAATGAATGCATGAGTGCCATTTTTGGTATTTTGTAGTTAGTTATGACGCAGCTTTTTAGTTAGGTATAATTTCATATAACTTTGAGTGATTTGCATGCACTAAAAATATGTTGAATGAATATGAAATCTGAATCAGCTAAACATAAACTGTACATGTCAAAAATTTACTACAAAATTCAAATGTGCTTTTAATAAATTTCAAACACGAATGTTCACAAAACTGAAAACTGGTTACACATCGTGTTACATTTATGATTCATTTTTTAAGGCTTTTATCATACACGCGACCTGCTTGTCTGCCTGACAAGCTTGATCCTGTTTACTTTCCAGAGGCCTCACATGTCTACATGAGTCAGCTCCACAAGTAAACAGCTGCATCAAAACCTGTGAAACTTTCATCCTACCACTCCCACCATGCCGATCCTCCATCGTCTCCGTCACTTTCTCCGATTGATCAACGTATCTCGATCCATTCACCGCCTCTGAAACCTCCGAGCTCGAATTCGAAGGCGGCGGAGATGGTATCTCGTCGGTACTTAGCTCTACAGTCACGTGTTCCTGACGCCCCTGCTCCTCCGTCTGCGTCGCCGCATCAGGAGCGAACTTCGCCGCGAGCTCTCTATTCGATTCGCATTTCATGGCTAAACATTCCTGCGGATTGTCGAACGAGCTCCATGATTGATTCCTTCTGACGACCGCCGGTGCCGTCGTAGAGCCAAAATTGTCGCCGGAGTGGTACGTCTCCGCCTGATTTTGACATGTTTGTGTTTGGAGAAGCTCTGAACCTTTGAGGACGTAATCATGGCCGTTGGTTGGTTGGATCAAATCGTCTTCCGATGCGTCGTGCCATACGTATCCGCTTTTATAGCTCCTAATTTTTTGTTCCGGAAAATAAGAAATGAATCAACAGGAAAACAAACTGAACTTCATTATCGTCTTCTAAATTAGGCAAATGTGTTCGTACCTTTTGAAAGACCATGAATAAATGTTCGCTATTCCTTTTCCTCTGTGACAATTCAAGGTGTTCATAACATCTGCAATACAACAACAGTAGTAATCGTACTTGAACAGGACAAAAATAAATATACATAGAAACTAATTACTAGGTTTTCATGAGTCCTGAGGAATTTATTGTATCAATAAATGGAAATTCCAACATATCCTGTTGAAATTAAACCACAGAAAACTCGATTACCTCTTAGATAGAGACCATGAGAAGAAGAGAGAGGAACTTCGATGAGATGAGGATGTTCAAGCTGACCATTCCGAGATAGGTAATACAGAACCGGAACTTTTCTGGCGGGCACCACCGCAGATGACGCCAACGTTTTAGAATTAGGTTCAATACAAAACGGACTTCTAGCAGAAGCGCCATTGTTGAGGATCAGGCCTTCGTTTCCAGGTCTTTGATTACGAGTCCAACTCTTCCTGGGGATTCGTAACTCCTCGCTCAGTCTGGAACTTGCCGCCATTAAAAAAAACAGAATGAAAACTTACTTGAAAGCATGTGAGGTGGTATATAAGATTAAAGATTGTTACTATATAGTAGCGTGGGAACTGGGGAGGCTATGAGAAGGAACAGTCGAACTGTGGGGAGGAGAGAACGTAGGGCGGTGGCACATCAATTAATTATTTAATTTTTCATAAATGTTATTTTAGGTGTTTTTGTTTTTTGGTTGCGAAAATTAAGTCTGCGGACCATTTCTGTAATCCTCTGTAGCAAAAGAGATGGAACAAACGGCTGCAGCCTATAATAAAAAACATATTTGTTTTTTTAACATGTGGAGACTACTACAGTAAACTGAAATTTAAAAACAAATTTTAAAACTTTGAAAGAATACTATAAAGATTAAAAGAATACTAAAAACACATGTAAAAAAACAAAAATATAAAATTTTTTAAAAAAACTTAAAAATATATAAAAGAAGCTAACAGTTTTATTCTGAAAAAAAAACTAATTTTAAAAAACATAAAAAGAGAAAATAATAAAAAAAATTAAGAAAATATTGCAAAAGATGTCAACAAAGTTCGTAAAAAATTACACACGTTAAAAGAGATGCAATTAAAACTGAAAATATTATTAATAGAAATGGTACAAAAATTAAAAAAAATCAAGTTAAAAAATTTGTGGAAACTATAAAAAGAAAATGTATCAAATCCGTAAATAAAAATTTTAGAAAATCAAAGCTTAAAAAAAAGTTTTAAAAAAAATAAGTTATACCAAAATTCTAAAAAAATCACTTAGAAAAAATCAAAGTTGAAGAGGTTAGAAGAGACAAGTCAAGTGCTGCGCCACACAGTACACACACAGAGGTTTTGTAATCTGAAATCTTCCAAAAAACAAACTGGTGCAAGAGAAAAAGTGTTGCGCGTGTGTTGTACTGCACAACAGAAAGTGGTTTGAAGAATTTTTTTTTAAAAAACAAACAACACCTTAGTGTTGCCGAACCTTTATTTTTAGTTATTTCGGAAAATGAGTGGCCGATAGTTGCTAACTAAGTTTGAACTTTTGGCTTAAATTATGTTGTTTGATTATATCTTTGACCGAAAAAAACTATATTACCCTTCGAAAGAAAAGTTTATATAACGCAAAAAAAAAAAAAAAAAAAAAAAAAGGATTTTGATCTTGATTCCAAAAAAGGCAATGACTTTGATCCAATTGACAGGGTACTCCAAAACAATTTAAGGGAATCCAAGTAAAGAAAAGTGAATGCCTATTAATGAAGCAGATACTTATACAATTGATGATACTACATATACGGAGATAACATAATCAAAAAGCATGAATTCACCATTAAGGTAAGTTTTGATCAGAATTGGTGATACAACAAACAAATGAATCAATTCAAGCAAAAGGAATATTGAAGCTAACATAACAATAGTTGAATTCAACTCTTCCTCCTTAAGTTTCATTGAAGCCTATGTAAAAAGATTAAAAAAAAAGACTATATGAAGATGAAGTTCTTTCTTATATGTTGAAGTTTACTTTACTTTTACATGCTTTCGCACGTTTTCTTTGTGAAGAATCCAACATTCTATGCAAGTGAACCTTTTCTTTGACAAGGTCTTCAAGATTCTTTTGAAACTATTTTATACAAACCTTGAGTTGTTTAATAAATATACTCTCTCATCCACTCATGTTTTCCTTAAAATGCAAAAAAAATGAATTGATGATATACCATAAGTATAAAATACAGCTCAATGATCTCTACAATAATTTCCTAAAAGATTCCTAATTTTTCTAGGAAATTATATGTTTAGCAAAAATGACTTTACAAAAACCAATTTTCAAAATAGAAAACCATTTTATGATATTCACATATTGGATTTTGTCATAAAAACCCTTAAGTTTTTAAAAAAATGATTGGTTTTACCCTTTGATGACTTTTAGGTTCATTGATGCCGGAAATTTACCTAAAGTTTTGCATGGTGACCCTTTAATCAGGTTTCCGGTTCTGTAGCCAGTTACCAACAAACACATTGCACCACATAGGCATTGGGGTCTGACGAAGCACCATTTAGGCGTTGATGTGGCTGCTTTCTTTGTTATTTAAAAAGACGCGCATATAAATATATAATAGAGGAAAAAGGAATGACAGGTTTGGAACACAAGACCTATTAGTATAAATTACAAGCATCTTACCAGTAGGCTAGAACGGATTTCGAGTTTATGTTTGTCATTTCTTATTATACAATGTTAACTCCTGACCCTATTATTATTATTATTATTATTATTTTGTTTATTTTGATTTTGATTATTATTAATCTTATTATTGTTAACGTTATTTACTCTTATTATATTATTATTATTATACTTATTTTTTTCGAAAGAGATATTTATACACATTTTTATAAAAAAAAGTGTTTATATTTATACGTATTTTATTCGAAATAGATATTTATATGTATTTATACAATTTAAAATCACACACACACACACACACACACACACATATATATATATATATATATATATATATATATATATATATATATATATATATATATATACTTATATATGTTTAAAATCATATTTATTATTACTTTTATTATTATTATTATTATTATTATTATTATTATTATTATTATTATTATTATAAAGTTTTATTTATATGTATAAATACTTAAGTACACATTTATATATTTTAAAGCACGTATATATACCTTTAAAATATATTTATGTATTATAAAGTTGTATTTATATGTATAAATATGTATGTATTTTGTATAAAAATATATTTATACATGCTAAATATATAAATAAATTTTTATAGAAAAAAATACGTTTTTAAAGGTACTAACATATTTTAAAGGTATTTATATGGTTTATATATGTGGTTTATACAATATTAACCATATTAATAGGTACTTTCATATTTATATGTATATTATATTTTTTATGCCAAATAAATATAAATTCAAACATGTAAAATACAAAAAAAAATATAATTTTTAATACATTATTATATTTTGTAAATATATAATTACATATTTAAATATATAAATTTGTTTTTAAATGTATAAATACCTTTAAAATGTATTTTTTTAGCTTTAAAAACATATTTTTTAGCTTTAAAAAAGTATAATACGTATTTTTATATATTTAGAAACGTATTTTTTAGCTTTAAAAAGTATTTCCATATTTAAAAACAAAATTTATATTTAAAAAATACTTATGTATTTAAAAATATATGCCTACATTAATAAAAATATATGATAAGAACAAATAATTATTATTATAATAATCAAAATAATCTAAGTTATTTAAATAATAATAATAACAATAATTTAGTATCAGTTGTTATATTTAAAATGTCAGCAGATGGTACACAAAAAGGGTTGCAGCCTAATGGTAATAGCGTTGGTTAGCTATACGGAAGATGTGGATTCGAGTCCCCAGCACCTAGTCTATTTGCAACAGACACTATTTTTAAGGAAATGATTCTTAGTGCCACGTCGGCGACAAATGCACAATCAGTGCCAACGTGGCACGACATCTGTGCAAAGTAAACGGCTGATGACCCTCAAATCGGTTAAAGGGGCATAAATGCAAAAATTAAACAAAACCTCCGATTTTATTGAACCTAAAAATAGTCAAAGAGTAAAACTAAACATTTCTTGAAAACCTAAGGACTTTTATGTCATTATCCCTCACATATTTGATAAACCAAAGAATTGAACCCGAACCAACACAAACTTTTGATGAAAATGATTAAAACAAGGAGAGAAAGAGATCATTGATCATATATTTTATAAACCAAAAATATAATAAACTGATTTTATAAACCAGAAATATTTTTTTTATCCCGAAAATTTAATAATGTATGACATTTCAGCAAACATTTATGATATTTTAGCAAAAAATGATGATATTTCAACAAAAAAAATAAAGATATTTTAGCAAAAAATAATGATATTTCATCATGAAATTATCATTATTCAGTATAAAAAAGAAAAAAAAAGCAACAAGAATAAACAATAAAAAAACAATGTAAAGTAAGATTTCAATATATAATCAAGATTTCAGCAAGAAAACAGAAGAAGAGGTTGCAAGAGTTTGGAAGAGGTAATACATATGTTGCGCCAAATAGAACACGCGTAGAGGTTTTTAACTCTGAAGACTTCTAAAAAACAAACAACTGCGAGATTAAAAGTGTTGCGTGTGTGTTGCGCTGCGCAAGAATAAGAATCTGAAGAGGTTTTTTTTATAGAAAACAAACAGCACCTAAATCTTTCAAATATTGCATATATAATACTTAATTAGTCATAGTAGGCTAGTATACCAATATGTATTAGGATATTATTTTGTTTTTCACAACAACGTTACACTATGAGAAACATGGAGACATACAACACGTGAACTGAAAGATAGATGTTTAATAATTTAGACTGATCATTGTTAGATCAATGAGCCTGAACAGTTGCAAGGATCCCACTTGCACCCTTATGCACCTTCAGTTACAAAGCTTCATCAACTTCCATCATCACACATTCACATGATTTAAAACCTTAATCAGCTTAAACTAACACAATCTTATATATGTTGATATTAATTCTCATAGCTAATTAAGAAAAAATTGAAGTTGGAGATCATGTGAGATGTGTTACATCTTCTTTGGTGTAACACCATTGATGATTACGGGGGCAGTGGTGGAGGTCTCGATGTTAGGATACATCCCACATCTGGAACAAGACATGATCGATCGAGATGAAGGGTGGTCGGAGGAAGCTGACAGATGTTGTGGAGGAAGATGACGGAGACTATATAATAGTTTTCTTCTTCTGAACTGTGCTTATGTGGAGACGATTGTATGGAGCATAACGAGAGTTGAATATTTTGGAGGCGACATGTTCCGATCCTTCACTCTAGCATAAGGGACCGAATCAACACATTTTTTTGGATTGAGTCCAACCTTTAAGAGGATGTATCAAAACATATAATTGAGTTTTTTTTGGACCCAGTCCACCATCGTCCACCATTTGGACCCAATTTGAAGAGAAATCAAACGAACCCTTATTAAGGTAATTATTTGTTTGTTTTGTTTATATTTAAGAATTTTTTTATTTTATTGACCAACGAAATTATTAAAAGTGTTCAAATATTATATTGTGACCTGCTATCTTAACTTACAACTTATATGGCATACGTGGAAAAATAAAACTAAAAATGACATAGGAGGGTAATTATTTATTTGTTTTGTTCACATTTAGACAACTTTTTATTTTTTTCTATGGAAAAATAGTTATGATATTTGCTACGAAAATATAATTATGGAAATTCCTACGGAAAAATGGCTACAAAAATATGGTTGCAAAAATTGCTATGAAAACATGACACAAAATTTAGTGTGGAATTATGACTATGGAACTTGCTAAGAAAAATGTGGCCACCTAATAAAATTTAAAAATCTTTTAAAGATTAAAAATACTTTTAATTAAAAGTGAAATCAAACAAAAAAAACATTGTTTAAAAGTAATACATATGATATCACAATCGATACCATGACAATTATTCATCCAATAAGTCTCTAAGTTATTTAAAGGTTAGATATCAAAAAGATATATATAAAAGAGCATCAAAAAATATATTAAGTATAGCCCTTTTCCATCATAAACCATCTATAGAACAATATTTATATTTATATATCTTTATGGATAAAAATTACATATATACAAGTATGTAGTTTCTTCACCTATATACTAATATGCATTATATACGAATATGAATGGATGTAATACGATCATGATTTATGCAACATTGTGACAATTATAGAAGGTATACATCACGGACAAAGCACATTGTGGTTATTAAATGTATTCATCGCCATAAGCATTTTGAATGAAAGACAAGTGAGTATCAAGCTAAGCAAATGGATAAATGGTTTATGGTTGTTATTAGATAATTCATGATCTATAATAATTGGTTTATTAAAATAAAAAAAAAACTTATTATTCGTTATAAATAACATTGAACGCTTCTAACAAGATCGATGGTCAGTCGTGTTCAAAAAATAAGAAGTTGCTTGAATATGAACAAAACAGATAGAAAACTACCCTCATATGTCATTTCATGTTTTAATTTGCCACGTAGATGTCATGTATATGTCACGTATACACCAAGTAAGCTATAACCTAAGATAGACGGTCACAATGGTAACATTTGAACACTTTTAACAAGTTCATTGGTCAACCGAGTATAAAAAAGAAAGTTATCTAAATATGAACAAAATGAATAGTTAATTATCTTGATAATTCATTTTCCCCACATTACTTTATATTAAAAGAACATATAACACAAAACTAAGTTACTAATTCCAAGAATGTTTCATTCCAAAATGATCATACTTAGTATGATGTTATGCCAATACACCATACAACCTACCAAGTAGTAATTTTATTCAATTATGGCATGACAATTTTAAGCATTGGGATTGAACGCACTCCACTATTTATTGTAATCCACCAATTAAGCTTACGGAGTAAGTCTAAGTAAATTTTTAAATATTTAGTTCACTTAAACCAAAAATCTGATACCAAATTGTAACACCCCTCGTGAGGTTCTAGTTGAAAACAAGCTATAAAACATTTATATTTTCCGAAATATTTTTTTACTAAAAAGTAATTATGGAAGATATAGTCCCAACATCCTCAATTCACTTTAATGAGTTTAACATAACAAGGTTGTTAACAATAAACATATCAAAACACGATTCAATCTCACCATACAATCCGTGCTCTTTAAATATCCATGTTATCTCTAGTTTATAGTCTTGAATCTAAGTACACATCAAAATAGGGTTAGATATGGAATTGCCTAGTGAGTTCACCTGAGGTTGGCTCATTATAGAAATAGATGGCAATCCAACTTACTCAAATCAAACCTCCAAAATAGTTTGAAAACACTTTGAAACGTTTTGTAGTTTAAATAACTCAAATTTAAAATAGAAGGGTTCTACTTCTATATGAACCAAAGTCCAACACACATTCAAACACTTTTAAACAACTCAAAACACTTTGGGATTTTAATAACTCATTTAAAGTTTTAAGAAGGCTCGTATATGCCCTATAAGTTTCTAAACACTTAAAAGCTAAGTATTTGATAGAAAGGATTGACAAATCATTTCAAATTCACAAAAAGATAATAAAAAAACTTTCATGATATAGTTATACAATACAAGAATATATTCCAACCCCATGTCAATCTCAATAGTCTCTATCATAAATGACAATGGGCACTTAAGGGGACTCCCCTAAAGAGAATAGAAATAGTAGGACCCCACCATTAGATGGGACCCTCATCTACAATTTCCATAAATGACCATAGGACTCCTATCATAATAGGAACTACGGAGCGGTTAACCTAAGTCTTGCACAAGGGATAGCTAGCCCATATATGAATTTGAGAATTATCTAGAAATCTACTTACTATCACATAAATACTTTAGTCGGGGTTGAGTTTACACAAGTCACTTCCTTATCCTAATATGTATACAACAAGTAGGATGCTAAACTCTTTTTTTAATAAGAATTTTAGCTTTATATTAACAAAAAAAAAATCAAAAATATCATTCTATGAATGCACATATAATCCACTTTGCAACAAGTTTTTCATATCAAGGTTGTTAAAATCATGGTCCTGATCGTAGGATTGTAGGATCCTACGATCCCACCTAGGTAAATCGATCCCGATCTTACTAGGATCCTTTTTTGGTAAGATCAAGGTAGCATCGTAGGATCGGATTGTAAGATCGTAGGTTCGTTACTATTTTTATAAAATCTTATATTTTTTGTTGTACTAACTATGTAGAATGCCCCTTGTGAATTATTCATTGTTAAATTATGTATTATATTTGTACTTTTTATGTTTTAATGACTTTATTGTTAATTGAATGGTTAACATACAAATGAAAATGTGTTTTTTTATGTTTTAAAATGTTTTTGGTAGAACCTTACGATCCGATTCGATCTTGCAAAGTGAAAAACGATCATATATAAGATCTCGAAATTGACAACCTTGTTTCATATAATATCATACAATGAAAACTAAGAAAAACCCAGAAATAAAAAAGGTGTAGGGATGTGTACACCTGATAAACTTACCTTAGTCTAAATCCATCCTTATTCACCTTCAATGTATGTAAAAGGCTTCTAACACACTCTTTATCCTCAAGAATGATGTAGCAACTCAAATTTCATATCATAACATCAAAAGGTGTATCAAAACTCTATTAAGTGATTCATTAAGTCACTTATTAATTCATTAACCCTAAATATCAAAAAATTAATAAATAAATTAAACCTTCCTTATGTTAAAACATGAACGTTGGCGGAAACCATGTATAATTTCAAGTATGTTTGAAAAAGTTATGAATATTTTAAGGATGACTATAAACTTTTCATAAAACATCGTACATGACCCATGTCAATATAACACGACCCTTGTCATGCCCAACATCCCAAACTTCATTTCTAAGCGTTATACTTTTCCCTAATGCACTCAAACATACCGTAACTCACCCAAATCACTCTAAAGGGCCTAATAAGTCTAAGAAAATTATTTGATAAACATATACATTCCATTGACATAAGGATTAAATGGTTATAAGTCTTAAGGTCTTAATGCTCAAGATTTGGAGACACTACTTGTATGAAGTTCAGTGTACCATTTACATAGACCACAAAAGCTTGAGATACTTAATGGATCAGTCAAATTTGAACATGTGGCAACATTGATGGTTGGATGTGGTAAAAGACTACAACTGTGAAATAATTTATCATTCAGGCAAGGCCAGCGTAATGGGCTGATGCATTAGATCGGAAAACAACCGGTATGCCAATAAAGGGCTTGTGTTTAAGATGATTGTGATCACTCCAGTGCTAAAAATGATCAAGCATGCTCATAATGAAACTGTCAAAGAAGAGAACCGAAAAAGCAAAAGAATCGTGGGGAAGATTTCAACTTTTGACATAGACAACCATGGAATCCTACATAGCATACTTTAGGTTCCATACTCTGGTGGGACCCGAAAGATACTAATGGACGAGGCACATGAGTCTAAGTTCTCGATTCACCCGCACGCCACAAAAATGTAAAGAGACCTTAGACAAACTTACTCGTGGCCCTGTATAAAAAGGGATGTAGGATGGTACATCAAGAGGTCTTTGACTTGTCGAAAAGTCAACGTTGGACATTAGAACCCCATGGAAAATTACAGCCTCTTGATATACCGCTGTGGAAATAGGAACATATAACAATGGATGTAACACCCGTGTTTCTAGGCTAGGCATTAAAGATGATGTAATAGTCTAGGTTAACCTTGTAAACCGTTGTGAAATAATAAAAATGTATTATTTTGAGTGTTAAGTGTTATATACTTAATTGTGTGACTTAAATGAATTAAGAACGAGAATAAGCGTAATAATAAAATATTAGATAATCCTGATATTTATACATGAAGTTGTAGTGGTCGTTATGAGGATTCCGAAAATATAAAGAATGCCGAAATCCGAGTTATAACGAAGGAGTTATGACCGGTCGAAGTTTCGCGACAGAACTGGTACGACACTGCATGAGGTAAATAGTGAGTTTATGATAGAGCGATATTTATCCTTAGTGATCTAAACGGAAGTCGTAGAATACGTTAAACCGAGAGCGTACATAAATAGAACGTCTAAATCTGACTTCGTAAGAGGAAGTTATGATTTTTTGAAGTTTCGACTTAGCATTATGCAACTCAAAGTTCGAATATGAGATCAAGTGATTTCTAGCCAAAACAATCTAAACAAGAATCGAAGATCTCGTCGATAGTAAAGCAACGGTAAAAAGACAGACGAAAATGGACGTCAGATGAAGAAGTTATGAATTTCTAACGGAGTTTTCCTATCCCGACCTACTAAAAATAATATAATAAAAGTTAAAGTCAAAATTAGCCGACAGAGTCTAAACGAGAGTTGTAGAGCATAATCTCACCTACTCGTTCATATAAAGAACGTCGAAAACGGAGCCCGTATGCGAAAGATATGACTTTCTGAAGTTTGGGGTACGAACTTCAACCCCTGTGTCAGAGCTCACGACGTGAGCACGATGTTCACGATGTGAGCAGGTGATGGACATCTTCCAGGGCAAGTGGCCATGACGAACGCAGTGACCTATCGAGCTCACGATGTGAGCATAAGTGGCTCACGACGTGAGCACAGTTTTTCAGCCCCTATAAATAGGAAGCGAGGCCAGCCGTTTATGGTTGCCAAATGTCTTCTCTCTCACTCCATATTACCTCGATTTACATGCAAGTTATACCCCCAAAGCCCCGATATCATCCTGACACCCGAAGCAAGTCCCAAAACACCGAAGATCCCGAGAAGGAAAGAGTTTCTAGCCGAAGCTCTGCCCACGAGAAGCTCGGTGTGTGAAGATATCACAATTTCACCGAAGAATACTACTTTAAGAGCCGTAGTGTTGTCCGAGCATCGTCTTATCAAGTGAGTGTATAGTCCCTTTCATATACACGATTTTAATACAAGTATTGATTAGTGTATTAGATATATGATATGAGTAAGTGTGTAGTTGATTTCTGATAATACACATATATGAATTATACTCTATGAAATACATGCTATGTGATTATATACTATTTGTTATGTGGTATGAGTATTGAATGAATATGTTATACATGTTTTAAGCTATATATAAACAAGTATATTTTATCTACAAATATGTTGGGTAGAACATGGGTAGATAGTGATGTGTGATGAAAGAAAAATGATGAGAGGCCTCGATGTTGTTGTTGATCTAGTCATCTAGCGGAGTATGGATGATGACCACAGACTCTTTCTAGACTGTCTAGTGAAACACTGGAAGGTTCATAACCTGTAGGTGTTACGAAGGATGTGTTCACCGGTGTACTCTATCCCCCTCATGGTTACCATTAGGACATCTATTGTTGAGGAAACCCCTTTGCAGTAATGTCCATCCCGATGAAAATCCTTAGACTAGGTCCCATGTGATAGTTGTTGTTTTAGGGACGTAAAGTGAGGATAACGGGAATGAGTAATCGGGTTATTGTTGGTTGGTAAAATTAAATATAATTATTTATTGAAAACCCTATATGCTCACTAGGCTCCCAAGCCTGACCCACTCAGTTTTATTTGTATTACAAGTAGTGGCGCGAGAGCATAAGTTGGACAACTTGTGAAGATATTTTGTTTATAGGCCAGTAGTTGTATGTAACTGTTATAGGGCTTAAACAATGAATCACCCTTTGTCACCTTCGCTTAGAACCAATTAGTGTGTCGGCAAACCACACACGCTCCACTAACTTCTTAGCAAGGTGCAAAGTTGATGCGGGCCCTAGTGTGGAGGATCGGGCCCTTGCGCTCCTAGAGGCCCACGATCGTGTGACTAAAGGGGCTTCACGAAAATGGCCATAACTTTGGCTACGAATCTCCGTTTCGAGCCTACGACCAGTCAAATCGAAGCTTGGAGCAAGGAGCACGTCTAGATAAGTACCCAAAGGGGACTTACCCATTTTTGAGTCCAGAAATCGCTTTCTAGATGGAGTTATGAGCAATTTTGTTATTTTTCCTTAATTTTTGGGTTTTGTTTTTGGGTTTGTATTTGGCCCATGGACTTTTAGGGTTTCATTTTAATTTCTGCTTCTTATTTAACTGTTTTTGATGTAATTTGGGTGGTCAATCATCAATTTTATGAACTTTTCGATTTTCTCCCAAATTCTGTGTGTTAACCCAGATTTTGAAGCCAATCCCACGGTATTCGTAGAATCAACGTGGTTTTGAAGAGATTGTCTTGGCTATTCTTTTAGAATCAACATGTTCATTCTTGGTTATCTTTGTGTTATTTTTTTTGTGCTGCATCAGTTGGTATCAAAGCCGAATTCCTGGTTCAAAATGCCTCCGAGGAGAAACAGGACGCCCGCTAATGTTCATGAGCAAGAACTAGAAGAACGTATTATGGCACGAATGGAGGAGAGGATGGATCAAATGGTTGACCAACTGACTGATAGGATGGTCGAACTGATGAATCGAGGAGGGCAAAGGTCTCGAACAGATTCTCAAGTGGAAGATGGTGAATTTGGGAACCCGTTCGGCGGCAGTGACGGTTCATATTCTGAAGATGATCTAGAAAGGCGGCCAAGGCGTGATCATAGAGGTGACAATAGGCGTTGGGAGGCCGGAATGAGAATTGATATCCCAGAATTCGACAGGGTCAGTTTGAATCCAGAGGGGTTCATCGACTGGTTGGCTACTGTTGAGGAGGTTTTTGAGTTCAAAGAAGTCCCTGAAAACAAAAGAATGTCATTGATTGCTACCAGGCTACGTGGTAGGGCATCCGCATGGTGGCAACAACTGAAACTGACACGAGACAGGATCGGAAAGTCAAAGGCCGTGACTTGGAGGAAGATGAAGAAGTGTTTACGATCCAACTTCCTACCCCATAATTTTCAAAGGTTGATGTACCAACGGTTGCAAAATCTGAAGCAGGGTGCCAAATCAGTTGACGATTACACAACTGAGTTCTACCAATTGATTGCCCGAAACGATATCCAGGAGACAGAGGAACAACTCGTTGCTCGATATATTGGGGGTCTACGGGTCCAAATCACGGACTCTGTAAATATGTTTGACCCGGTATCTATTTCTGAAGCGCACCAACAGGCGTTGGCTTTTGAGAAACAAAGTCGTCGGGTGGGCGGTTCGTCTTCAACTGCCAATATTGGAGGAAATCCCGGGACGAGTGGTATGGTACCCCGTGTTGTGCCTAATCAACAAAGGCCGACATCTAACAGTGTTGGACCAAATCCTAGGACAACTGTTAGTAGCAGCTTGAAGTGTTTTAGTTGTGGGGAGACAGGTCACCGACAATCAGAGTGCAAGAAGTTCGGAAAACGTCATTTGTTTGCTGAGCAAGATGATTGGCAAAATGATGATGCCGGTGAAAATTACGAAGATCCCCCTGTGTATGACGAAGAGCATCAATGCGAAGAGGAAGTTGTAACTGGAGATGTGGGGGTAAATTTGGTGGTAAGGCGGTCTTGTTTTACACCAAAAGTTGTTGGTGATGATTGGCTCAAACACAACATCTTTCAGTCGACATGTACTATTTTGGGAAAGGTTTGTACTTTTGTTATTGATTCAGGAAGTTGTGATAACCGTATATCTGAAGAAGCAGTTCAAAAGTTGGCTTTGAAAACAGAAAATCGCCCTAAGCCTTACAAGCTATAGTGGCTTAAGAAGGGTGGCGAGGTCACTGTATCTAAACGAGCCCTTGTTCAATTTTCTGTTGGTACCACGTATAAAGATGATGTGTGGTGTGATGTGGTTGCTATGGATGCATGTCATTTGTTGTTGGGCAGACCTTGGGAGTATGATCGTAACATAGATCATAACGGGCGGACTAACACTTACAGTTTCTTGTTTGGTGGTGTGAAGATAACATTGGTTCCCAGTAAGCCAAATGAGCCAGTTCTGAGACCTTCGGGTACTCTACTAACCCTTAATCAGTTTGAAGACGAGTTGGAGGCAGAAGGTGAAATTTTTGTATTGCTCGGGAAGGAAGTCGCTAAGGAGGTTGAAATTCCTGAGGCTATGGTTCCTCTGCTCAAGGAATTTGCTGATGGTTTCCCTAATGAATTATCTGATGGTTTGCCACCTTTACGTGAAATCCAACATCATATTGATTTACAACCAGGAGCTCAGTTGCCTAATAGGCCACATTACAGAATGAGTCCCGGAGAGCATGAGGAGTTGCGACGACAGGTGGAGGATTTGATTTCAAAAGGTCATGTTCGGGAGAGCATGAGCCTGTGTGTTGTTCCTGCTTTGTTGACTCCTAAAAAGGATGGTACTTGGCGTATGTGTGTTGATAGTCGCGCCATCAATAAGATCACGTTGAGGTATAGATTTCCAATTCCTCGACTTGATGACCTACTTGACCAGATTAGCGGTGCCTCTATCTTTACGAAACTGGACTTGAAGAGCGGGTACTATCAGATTCGACTTAGGCCTGGGGATGGGTGGAAGACTGCCTTCAAGACTCGTGAAGGATTGTATGAGTGGTTGGTGATGCCTTTCGGTTTATCAAACGCTCCTAGTACATTTATGCGTGTGATGAACCAGCTGTTCAGGCCCTTTATTGGTAAATTTGTAGTCGTTTATTTTGATGACATACTTATTTACAGTGTTACTTTTGGTGAGCATGTCAACCATGTGAGGCAGGTTTTGACTGTACTTCGACGGGATAGTTTGTACGCAGCTATGAAGAAATGTGTGTTTATGGTTCCTAAAGTCTTGTTCTTGGGGTACGTTGTTTCTGGGGAAGGAATGCAGGTGGACGAGTCTAAAGTAGCAGCTGTCAGACAATGGCCAAGTCCAACTACCATCACTGAAGTTCGAAGCTTTCATGGCCTTGCTTCATTCTATAGGAGGTTTATTCCAAACTTTAGTTCTATTATGGCACCGGTGACTGATTGTATGAAAGGGAAGACCTTTACTTGGACCGAAGCAGCAGAATCAGCTTTCCAATTAGTAAAAGAGAAGCTTACTACATCACCGATTCTTGTATTGCCAGACTTTTCTCAAGTGTTTGAATTACACACGGATGCTTCCAAGGTTAGGGTTGGAGCAGTTCTAAGTCAAGGAGGACGACCGGTTGCCTATTTTAGTGAGAAGTTGACGAGGCCAAAGCTGCGTTATAGCACTTATGATGTTGAGTTCTATGCAGTGGTCCAAGCTGTAAAGCATTGGCGCCATTATCTATTTCATAAGGAATTTGTTTTGTTCACAGATCATGATTCATTAAGACATATTCGCAGTCAAGATAAGGTGTCACACAAACATGGGAGGTGGATGTCGTTCATGGAAAAATTCACTTTCGTGGTTAAACACAAGTCTAGGATGTCAAATCGGGTGGCTGATGCATTGATTCGGAGGAGTAATTTGCTAGTTTCCATGAGGGTTGGTGTGCCGGGGATGGATGTCCTCATGGAGCAGCTAACGGTCGATCCTTATTTTTCTGTTGTTCTCCAGGGTATACAATCTGGACAGATGTCTGATTTTCTACTGCATGAAGGTTTTCTTTTCAAAGGCAATCAATTGTACATCCCTGATTCAAGTCTCCGCCTTCAAATCATTAGGGAGCTGCATGGTGAAGGGCATGTCGGCCGAGATCGCACTTTACAGTTGGTACAATCATCTTATTTTTGGCCTACAATGCGCAAGGAGGTGGATAGATATGTTAAACGGTGTCGAATCGGTCAGGTGTCAAAGGGCACGTCTACCAATGCAGGACTCTATATGCCTTTGCCTGTTCCATCACAACCTTGGGTAGACATCAGTATGGATTTTGTGTTGGGTTTACCACGTACTCAACGGGGAAATGATTCAATATTTGTGGTTGTTGATCGTTTTTCTAAGATGGTGCACTTTATTCCTTGCAAAAAGACGACGGATGCAGTTAATGTGGCCCAGTTATTCTTTCGAGACGTCTACCGTTTGCATGGATTACCGTCTTCTATTGTATCAGATCGAGACACTAGGTTTTTGAGTCATTTTTGGCGCAGCCTATGGAAAATGGTGAACACTCAGCTCAATTTTAGTAGTGCATATCATCCTCAAACGGATGGCCAAACAGAGGTTGTCAATCGATCCCTTGGTAATATTTTGCGGTGTTTAGTGGGTGATCATGTGAAGACCTAGGATCAGAAGCTTTGTCAAGCTGAGTTTGCTCATAATCTTGCTATCAACCGAAGTACTGGATATAGTCCATTTCAGGTGGTCTATTCTGTTCAGCCACGGGGACCACTTGATTTGATGTCACTGCCTTTTTCTAGGGTTGTTCCAAAGAAAGTGCAGGATTTTGTTGGAGGACTACATGATATTCATAAGGTTGTTCATGACAACTTGGTCCGAGCTAACTCCAAGTACAAGCAAGATGCAGATAAAAAACGCAGACAAGTTGATTTTGAAGTAGGTGACTTTGTTTGGGCTGTTTTGACTAAAGATCGTTTTTCGGTTGGTGAGTACAACAAGCTATCAGCTAAGAAGATTGGACCAGTGGAGATTGTGGAGAAGATTAACTCCAATGCTTACCGTCTACAGTTGCCAAGCCACATTCGTTGTTCCGATGTATTCAATGTAAAGCATTTGCTTCCTTATTATGGGGATTCTTCTAATGATGACCATGGTGCACATTCGAGGTGGAATTTTGTCTACCCGGGAGGGGATGATGCGGGCCCTAGTGTGGAGGATCGGGCCCTTGCACTCCTAGAGGACCACGATCGTGTGACTAAAGGGGCTTCACGAAAATGGCCATAACTTTGGCTACGAATCTCCGTTTCGGGCCTACGACCAGTCAAATCGAAGCTTGGAGCAAGGAGCACGTCTACATAAGTACCCAAAGGGGACTTACCCATTTTTGAGTCCAGAAATCGCTTTCTAGATGGAGTTATGAGCAATTTTGTTATTTTTCCTTAATTTTTGGGTTTTGTTTTTGGGTTTGTATTTGGCCCATGGACTTTTAGGGTTTCATTTTAATTTCTACTTCTTATTTAACTGTTTTTGATGTAATTTGGATGGACAATCATCAATTTTATGAGCTTTTCGATTTTCTCCCAAATTCTGTGTGTTAACCCAGATTTTGAAGCCAATCCCACGGTATTCGTAGAATCAACGTGGTTTTGAAGAGATTGTCCTAGCTATTCTTTTAGAATCAACATGTTCATTCTTGGTTATCTTTGTGTTGTTTTTTTTTGTGCTGCATCAAAAGTGTAATTTCATAGGATTGCATCAATTCACTTTTCCTAAAGTAACTAAGATTGAGAAATTTTAAAATCATGTAGTTACTTTGTATTTCGTATTATACTTTTAATGAGAGGATGAGGTTGCCCTATCCTACCCGTTCGGCTGACGACCCTCCACCGATCAAGCAAGCGGTGGGTGTGAGTGTACACCCATTAAGCGCCATTTTATAGACCGCAACCTTATACCCACCTTATAAATCGGCTTCGTGAATGAGGCCTACTAACGGTAAGACTAGCATTTTAGTTATACATACATACATATATATATATATATATATATATATATATATATATATATATATATTAATCTTGTAATATTATATTAGTATAGGGTTGTATTTTAAACTTGTAAAATTCTAGGGTTTGAAATTTAAATTTTCTAAATTAAAAACTTTTAATCACAAAACATAAATTTCAAAACTTGAGGACAAGTTTTAAACATTTAAAACATGGAGGATCAAATAACAAATAATCTCAATTAACAATTAATTCCATAATTATCCATATTTGATTTATTTAAGATTTCTTGCATAATAACTTACTAATTTAATCAAAATAATTAATTAATTATCACATAAGGAAATTAAATATTTTATTAATTGATAAATCTCTTTAATTAGATCAAGATTATAGTCATATATATCAAAAAATCGGATTAGGGTTGATCTAATATGATAAAGGCAAGTTTCCATAAGATAAATATCAAAAAATCCCGAATCTGGCCCTTACTGACGCTGGGACTCGCCGAGTGCACCATGGGACTCGCCGAGTCAGGCCAACTCGCCGAGTCCACCATGGGACTCGCCGAGTCCATGACTCAGAAACATAAAAAAATCGAATTTTTCAAGCAAGATTCAAACAAACAAGCAACAATTTAATAGAAACCAATCTAGGCTCTGATACCACTGATGGGTTTTGGCCATATGAACACTCATATGTGCACATGCAAACCCTAATGCTTGGATCTAGGTTTCTCTAATTAAACATGCTTTGAATCCAAGACTTCTAATGACTAATTAGGTATAAGAACAATACAAAATCAGATCTAGAAGTTTACCTTTGAATCTCTTATTTTGATCTTGTTGTCTTGGAGCTCTAGAGTCACAATTGTCACTCCTCTAATGGCTTACAAACACCAACTAGCAAGGAGGATGATTTGAGAGAGAGGAGAGAGGCTAGAAATCGGCCAGGGTTTCTTTGCTTTAGCAGAGGTGCCGTTTTCCCTTACCCTAGGGGTCTATTTATACTTGTAAGGCTCCTAGGGTTTCACCCTTAAACCCTAGTTGGATAATCTTTCCTTAAAGCAATCCTAATCCTTACCTAAGATAGCCTTGGACGAATTTGAGGCTATCCCAAGCCCTAGAATCCGTCCATCCTCTATCCAAGAAGGATTTACAGCCCAAAGTGTAACTATCAAACAATTGACAGTTTACACCCTCTTATTTAATTAATCTCTTTAAGTCACCAACTTAATACTAATTAATCTATGACTTATATTAATTAAATAACAATATTATTATTCATTATATTATTCTCATAATATATAAATAATATTTATTCTCTCATAATAAATCATCCTATCAAGTTGTTATGGTGAAGGCAACCCAAAAGGACTATGCACAATCGGGTCAAATACTTGCCTAATATAGTTGCAGCCTTAGACACTATTCCAACAGATATATCAAACCATTTTGAGTTATTGCCCGGGTAGGCAAGGTTGCATAACAGTTAGATCCACCGGAAGAACTCAGTCAAAGCCACAACACTTTCCATGTCTCTCAATTAAGGAAGTACATTACGGATGAATCCACAATTGTACCTTTGGAGGATATTCATGTAGACGAACGTCTGAACTACTTAAAGAGACCAGTTGTGATAATGGATAAGAAGACAAATACCTCACGCAACAAGGTAATTGGTTTGGTGAAACTACAATGACAACATCGGAAAGGATTAGAATGGACTTGGGAACTAGAAGAAGAGATGATAATAAACTGCCCAAAGTTATTTAGTTAAAATTTTGGGGACGAAATTCTTGTAAGTGGGGGGGGGGGGGGGTAATAATACCCTATTTTTCACCTTTATTGTATATTTTAATAAAAAATTGTTTGTTATAAAATGTGAAATATAAATATATTAATTTTTAGGCAAAATAATCATCATAACAATGTAGTATATATTAATAGGATTTCGTAGATATAAAGAACGCCTCTGGCTTCGTATGAGTAAGTTATGATTTTTCAAAGTTTCGGTGTGATATAGTACAACGGTGTGCGGTACAGAAATCAAAATTAAATTTGGTTGATTATTAGCTAAACAATGCAAACGAGAGTGCAAGATCTCGTAAATACGAATCAGTCGATCAAGGTTGTCAAGATCGGGATCCTACCTAGGATCGTTTATGGGTTTGCAAGATCGGGATCGAGATCCTAAGATCCCACAAAATATAATATAATTTTAATTTATATTATTTAATCATGAAAAATATTTAAAAATTTTAATTTTTCGTTCAAAAATCATAAAAACTTCAAAATAGTAGTCATAAGTCACAATAAAAAATGATAATGATAGAATGGTAACGGTAAAAGAAATAAAGAGGTAAAAAAAATTCATTTGCAAAAAAAAAATCAAAGGAAGGTAGGATCGGATCGGATCTCGATCCTACGATCTTACGATCTTACCTGCGATCCTACCCCCAAATACGATCCTTTTACGATTTGGATCGTTTTTCATACCTAGGATCGTAGGATCCTACGATCCTACGATCAGGATCGCGATTTTGACAACCATGCAGTCGATATAGAGACAGTCGAGAACAAAATTCATATAAAGGAGTTATGATTTTCGCATGGATTTTAAGAGTGTAATCTATGTAAAAATATGAATTTAAAATAGAAAAAGAATTAGATGTTAAGATCTAAAGGAAACTTGTAGTACCTGGAAATATCTACGCATGGATATAAAGAACGTCAAAAATGGAGCTCGTATGCGTAAGCTATGTTAGTTCAAAGAAAGCAAGATTTTACTTGTTAAAGCAACGCAACTCCATAACCTTTTCAAACATGGCACCGGCCACAAACACTTCCCGCACCTACCTCTAGTTGTCGAAGAACCAGTAGAAGAAGGACACGTGGGCGCATCACACTTCAAGGATAGGCACAACGCGCCTTCAATGCAGATGCATCCATATAAATAGCTCACAAGAGATCTCCATTCCACACACTTCATAATTCGAACTTCTCTCTAAAATCCCTTTCTCTCTCTAGATTCCGACTTTTTGAGTCTCGAAGTGTTCGCAACGATATATTTCAACAATATAAATCCCGACAGCAAGACGTGTTCGGTATCGAAGCTTTGTTTACAAACTTTCCAAACCATTGATAGAAAATTTGTAAGGTAAGTTACACTTACCGTGCTCTTAAGTGTAACTTATAATTAAGTTCTTACTCGTTATTATAAATCTATAAGAAGTAGGTTAATCATTAATTCAAGTTAAATATACTGATTTATCTATTTACGAGAGTGATGTATAAGCAAGATCTAGTGAGGTGTTTAAAGAGGATTTCCAAATAGTATACTCTATATACCAAACGGATCCTACATCTGATACAATATTACCTAGTTATTTCTTATTTGATGGAACTTGAAGGATTCATTGGGATTAGTATCAATCATTATACTCAAATGGTTAATAACTAATAGAGAATATTATGGGTTGATACGTGTTGGTCAATCAACCTTCAAATCTACTATGACATCCCCAATTTTACGGCCAAAAAATACCGATTAATTTATGCTTATTTAAAAATCAGAGTACAATTTTTGAAGGATAATATTGCAGAATTTGTTACCAAAAATATGATAAAGACATTATCAAAGCATTTCCAAAGAAATGTATTTTTATTTATATCAAAACATTGGGATGTCATCGTCAATACAGAAACATAAGCATAATGAAATATTACAGACCTTACAATATTTAAACTAATGGCCTAATACTCCTCGAATCTCTCAGCAGAATGTATCTTTCATATCGCTACCTGTGATACAATAAACTGAATGGGTCAGTTTGGAAATCTGGTGAGTACATAGGATTTCAATCGCTAATGTTATAACATATATATTTTTGAACTCGCAAGATACAATTTCACCTCATATAAGCAATTTACCCCACCCCGTCGATCCTCACAACGACACGATCCATACTTTCGGATCTAAAACAATTGGCTTTACCTAATCCATCCTCCCGGATCAGTTATGGGTGACTATGTCTAATCCATGCTCTCGGATTAATGACAAAAGACTATGCCCAATTCATACTCTCGAACTAGGGACGAATGACTATGTCTAATCCATGTTGTCAATCAAGACAAATGTTAGAGTTCTACCCTCCATGTTATCTCACTCGTACCCTTAAGTAAATACTACCCGATATTCATCTTAATTAATTTAGATCTATTCTGTAAGTCCTAAATCCTCATATATTATCAAATATGTTATTAACATGTATTCCAGGAAAAAGAAAATATATCACACATAAACTCTTTAACAGATATTTAATACTTTAATTAATAATTGTATTAAAATCATGTTCATGAAAGGGACTATGCACTCACTTGTTAAAGTGATGACTCAAAACTCAGAAAGCGCTTTGTTCCTAGCAACTGTCTTTTCCTTCGACGTAACATGGTATTATTATCACTGAGTCTTAGTCTAATATTTCTTGCGACTAATTATTAGTCTAGATTTATCATTAATTCAAAGTCTACTTCAAGATCTATCAAGTAAGGATCGACCGGGCAGGACAACTGGGAGGTAGGATCATTTTGGTGTATAGCTTTTCTAAAATCCAACAACCAAGCCAACGTGAACATTCTAAACACCTCTCCTGTAAGTAAATCAATCAGTATAACGACTTGGAATCACTGATAAATCTTTCTTATAGGTTCATAATAACGCTAATGAACTTAAACATAAGTTATACTTAAAATACAATAAGCATAACTCAACTTACATGTGGTTTAGCGAGAAACTGCACTTTGTGCGGGTAGAGTTTCTAAACCGAAAGCTCTATTTCTTGGAGCTTTCTGACGCTCCAGAACTTCGCTGCTAACACTTAAGAAGTGCTAGAGAAAGGTCTTGGGACCTTGGGAGGGTTTGGGAGAGAATAGAATGGAAAGGTGTGAGAAATTGAGAGAAAATTGATTTTTATTTATAGGATGGCCAGTAAAGAGTGAGTCTATGTCCCTATCTTTGAAAATGTCTTTCTTTTATAGGCCCCTAAGGAGGAAGAGATGGATTGGGCCTATTACAAAATTTGGGTAAACCAAGTTGTCTATTTGTATTTTTAATGATTTGTTTATTGCGTATATTTGTACCTTGCTTATTTACCGGGATATGTTTGCTCAGGGTTATTTCCTGGTGTATATTGCTATGTATCCAACTATATGTTTATTGTCTGGGAAAATGATGCTTTGAATTTTTAGTCTGGTTACCCAGGTCGGTATTTCCAATATTGATTATCCGGGTACACCATTAAGGTGTTGTTGGTTTTTTACTTTTTTTTAAGCAAAATATCATCAAGTTTATAGACCACCTCTTCAACCCTCTGTAACAGAAGAAGTAGATCAAACGGTTGCAAACTGCAATAAAAAACATGTTTGTTTTTTTAACATCTGCATGCTGCTGCAGATATTAAAAAAAATAAATTAATCTGATTTTATATACTGAAATAATTTTTTAATACCGAAAATTTAATAATGTGTAACATTTCAGCAAAAATTTATGATATTTCAACAAAAAATAATAATGTTATTTCAGCAAGAAATTATCTTTATTTAATATATAAAAAAACGAAAAAGATAATTCAGCAATAATAAACCAAAAAAAAGGTGAAACGGAAATTCAACAACATATAATCAATATTCATCAAGATTTCAGCAAAAAAAAATGGAAGAGACGATACAAGTGTTACTGAAACAGAACATGTGCAGATGTTTTTTATGTAGGGAATTTTAGGGTTTGTTGTAGAGATCTGGATACCAACTTGGATCGTGAGTACACTTTTTGAACTGATATTTCTACCCTATGTATGGGTTGCAAGAAATTCAGCCTATGATAATTCAAGTGGACACTTGCGATTCGAGGCACAGAAATCGTAAGTCAATTTGCTAGAGAGATTCTGTGAGAGTATGATAAAAACGAGAGCTAAAATTCGTGTCTCTCTTCTGAAAAGAAGAGTCGTTTATATAATAAATGATATTAGGGTTTCATTAGGGTTGGGCCCCTTGGACCCCGCTAGGGGCACTGCCCCTAGACCCCGCCAAAATGGCGCTGCTCCTTTGGAAACCCCGGACCCAAGGGCGCTTCCCCCGGACCCCCGACTAGTCGTCGAACCGACTTTTAATTCGATCTTATACATGTGTGCACTCCGCACAACCCCATACATATATTAGAGTACAAATTATGAAGTTCTTTAGCTCACATGTTAGTTCCAGTTATTTAAAATGACATAGTGATACAAAAATCACCAACATTTTACTCTGAAGACCTTTTAAAAAACAAACAAATGTCAGATGAAAAATGTTGTTCGTGTACTACATCTAGCAACAATAAGATATTTGAAGAAGTTTATTATATAATTAGTTTCCTTTTACAAAATTTAAGCATATTTTTACTGATTTTAAAATCTAATAATCAAATGAAAAACTAAAGAACGTTGGCTGCAATCGTTTTCAAATGATATTGAAGCAAAAACTTATCTTAAACTTTAGTTTATATGGAATTGTTTAGATGCAAAATTATAAGTAAGCGTGTACGAGTACACATGTTACCAATCGTAGACTTTTCGATGTTAAGTCACGGGTACGTCAACATACTTAACATCCGTGGCTTGGAAGTTGGAGCCCACAATCCCATGATAAATAGCAATTGTCGTTCGTGTTTTACCAAATTACCATATGAAGCCTCGGACAAGAATTGTGTGTTGTCAACTCATATGACCACTTGGTTAGTACGATGTTGTCAATTATGCAAGTTATTCATTCTGCATCACTTGATTGTAACCCATGTGTTTAAAATCTCGTAATCGGTTTGGTATATATTAAAAAATGGTAAGATCGATTTGGCATAATGTAATTACAGAATTAACAAATTAATTTTATAAGTTGTTAAATTTTATCATCATATTTTGTTAAAACAAGAAATACAGCTTGTTTGCTATGTATACTTGACTATAAAATTAAACTCACATATAAAGAGACAAAAGTGGTTAAGATCATGATCTTACTTATATGGTTTTATTTTTTCAAGATCATGACCGACATCAAACATATATCCTATCAAAATGAAATAGTCTTCAAATTTATTCACATGATCTTGTTAGCATAAATCTGAGGGCCGATGATAAGGAATTAAATATCTTCAAAAGCCCAAAACGAACAAAAAAAAATCTTTATTGTTATTATAAGTTTTATTTCTAAATAAAAATATATAATAAAAAGTTGACCACTTTATCCCCCCCTTCTCCTCAACTCCCCCTATGATAAATCTTAACTATAATTCTTATATAACAAATAAGAACAACTAAATACGAAATCATGTACAACATTTTTTTTTGAAATGACAAAACAACATTAAGAATGGTCTAACAGAAATCAAGGTAATAAATAATTAGTTATAATTTATTGGGCTATAAAACTCACTTATCCAATTAAACTTAAGCTTGTTACTTCTATTTGATAAATACAAAAAGAATGTATGATTATGGAATAAAAGATCATAGTCGTTTTTTGTTTGACCATTCCAAAATGTGCATTGTTATGAAACTTTCTAAGTCACCCAAAAATTCATAAAAGTGACCGCATGAAAACACTTCCTTTGCAACGAAGTAAATCTGAGCGAGTCTTCCAAGTCCGAAAATCATAATAACCGATAACATTTGGCATGGCGATCTACCTCCAACGAGCCAGTTGATTTAGACCAAATATCATCCGCAGGGGAACATGAAACAATGTCTGATCCAATGATTCAACATCCAAATAACAAATATTAAATAGTAGGGTATCAATGTTAATGTTTCGATTCACTTTATTCAGAAGGTTGTTTAACTTTAACATCCACACTATGAAATTAACCTTGAGACAAGATTGTTCCATTTTGTAGGCATACCATTGACAACTAAAGTGCATTTATCAATCAACTGCCTCACCAATGCAACCATGTAAATGCCACCAAGATCCAACTCCCAACACCACCACATGTCCCTTTGATATGAAAAGAATGAAGTTTTTCATTAGACCAAAAAGCTCAAGCATTTGATCATGTTCACCCCTTGGTTGTTGTCAAAGACAAAAAGGCATACACCAACCAATTTTTTAAAAAAATTATAGCTTGACCATTGAGATCAAGTTGATAGACTGGAACATCCAAAAACACGGTCCAAAATTTTCGTTTTAAAAATTATTATAAAACCATAAATCACCCATAATCATAAAGAAACCCATACATCATGTATCTCAAAAAGCCGTATCAAATACTATGACAAAACATATGATAAAATATCAAAGTCTCAAAACAATCCCAGGTTGAATATTGTGGTGTGTGTCAAGCGATCACCCCGAGCCCTTCCCCTTGCTACTGGATGTACCTGAAACCAAAACTGAAACTTTAAGCACGAAGCTTAATGAGTCTCCCCAAACTACTACATATCATAAAACTAGGAGACACGAGCCCCACCCATTCTCATGGAGATTCGAGCCCCGCCCACACTCCACTATCTAGGAGATTCGGGCCCCGCCCACACTCCATTGTCTAGGAGATTCGGGCCCCGCCCACACTCTGCTACTAACATGCATACAAGTATCACACAGACAACAAGTATATCTACCAATTAATCACCTATCTATGCTCAACTAATACTAAGAGAATCGGTCCCCGCCCATACTAGACTGCTACGAGATTCGGGCCCCGCCCACACTCAACTACTAACATATCATATAGACGGGCCGGCCTTGGTGCCTTCGACCCGTCCCTATTGAAAGGAAACTCACCTCGAATGATTGACTGCTGAAAATTTGGGTGAGGAATCCATGTTTGCTACTTCGGTGACTCTCCGGCTATAAATTCCATAATGACACGTAGTCAAAAACTGATAACTATTCTTAGGGTAAAATAACCATTTTACCCCTGGTTAAAGTCAACATCCTGGTCAAGGTCAACTTTCCAAGTTGACCAAACTCGATGAGTCCTAGAACTCAGAACCCTGGAATCGCGACTCGGATCGCCGAGTTCCTAAGCTACTTGTCATCACGATTGGTTGAACTGACTCTTCGAGTCGTCCTCAGACTCGTTGAGCCCTGGCATAATCAGAAAAGGGACAAGATCATCCAACTCACCAAGTTCCTTAATCAACTCGCCGAGTCCTATGAACATCATCGAGGTTTCTTCATCAGACTCGTCGAGTCCCCTTATGAACTCGTCGAGTCCCTTGCAGATCTAACCTAGATAACTGATTTCACCCTTCTACAGATCCAAAATACATATCTAGGTTGTTTCCATGGTCCATTTATATAGAATTGGAGACTTGATAGTTTTGCACACCTCAAATGGACCCAAACTTAAGTTATAGCAACCTACTTCCATGAACATGACCATGGATTGGATGGAAATGGGTTCAAGACTCCTTTTATGACTCTAGAGGCTAAATATCACAGGAAAGAGGGATTGCTTGGCATACAACCCATGAGAAGCAACTTATCATACTCAAAAGGGTCAAAAAGACCTACAAATCAACATCAAAGGAGATCTAAGCTATGGGTTATCAAGCTAAGAGCTTTTTACCTCAGAAGGCTGCCAAAGATGAATGTAATCCCGGATCTTGATCCTCATCCACAAGTTTGATACCTCCAAGCTCTTCCAACTAACTTCTATAACATAAAAACACACTCAAAATCTCAAAGGAGAAGCTTTCAATCGGATTAGGATTTCTGGAGGACACGGGGGCTGGTAAGGGAGGCCTAAAGGGGAATTAAGTGGCTTAAATATGGTGCAAAACCCTGAAAATAGGGTTTCCTCATGGCAGACCTACTCGTCGAGTCCATGCTTGGACTCGCCGAGTAGACCCTTTAAACCCCGCGTCCTCTCTGGCATCTACTCGACGAGTTAGGGCTACCAACTCGTCGAGTAGCTAAAAAATAATACTTTAATAATTTAATTGCGTACCGGGGCATTACATAGACTCTTGAGAAATGATTTTAAATGATACATCGCCCACGCAAATTCCATTCCTAATACGAAGTATTCCTACCACCATCTACTTTTTTGGAACATAAAGAGTGTAAATTGATATTTTTGTCATTCAATTACTTGGCTGACTGTACAATATCCATCAAGGGGAATACATATGCCCAGTTGGAATGTATGAGTTCCAAGGACCATCATCTCCATAAATCTTCTTTACTTGTTATCACCTTCTTCTATTTATTCCAAGTTTTTTACCCTTATCGCTTCCCATGAAAAACTTGATTTCGAATAGATTCCAAGGAATCGATTGTTTTATAGGTATCACAATATAAGTTCATGAAATAAGTGCTAACACTCCCAAGAATCGACTTAATGATTGTGAGTATCCCCCCCCCCCTCCCACACACACACGAACACACACATATCGAAAGAAGCTCGACTTTCCAACTTGCCAATAGGGAGGTTGGTTTATCCAAAACATACTTTCAATTCTCAGTTTTGGTCATGTACAACTAAAGATACAAGATCACAAAGGGAAAAACCTACATGTCGAATGAATGAAGTTTGTAATGCTCTATGAGGCTTCCTAGGATGTATAGTGATTGATTTTAAGTTGAATAGACATATTTTCAGGCTTGATCTCAAGTTGAATAAACAATTGTGTAGGTTATGCTTGTGATTTTTTAGTAGAAATGATGAATTTTATAAAGTTTATAAAGCTAAAGACTTGATGAATGAATAAACATGTGAGATTGGATCGAGTTAAGATATCAAGATTCTAGTCAGGATCCTAAGATCCTAGTATAGATCTTGTTTCGAAATTACATACCGAAGAAGCATAATATGCTCTATAACCTACTTCGGTATCATCATAGTCTCGTAATCAAAATTACTTATGTGGTTTTCAATCTTCGAAAAGTAAGAACTTCGGAATCATAATAGCTTCGGAAAATCACACGATACTTGTACTCAACACGATGCAAGTGTGATGAGATCATTTTTCATTGTAAGATCCTAAAATTATAAGATATTAAAATCATGATCGGAGTCTTAACAATAATAAAATAAAAAATATATATTTAATAAAATAAGCTTTCTTCATACTAACTTACATTTTTAATCATTAATTATTGTTTCGAAAATAATAAACTTAATGCATTTAAAATTTTGATTATGTTTCTATGTTAGTAAAATTATTTAGAGATAATTATTTCCCAATTACAAAATATCATTCTATTTAAATGCAAAATAGCACCACATCCCATAGAATGAAATATTAACATATAAGAAAAAAAGTTTGTGAAAATTTAATTACAACTTTTGATTATTGTTCACCAAATACTACTTTACTGATTTGCTTGTATTACAAGTGGAAGTGATTATAGACGGGTACTCATCTAATTTGTTGTGAATCGGAACCAATAGTTTTTGTAAAGTTGGAATTGAAATCAAAACTAGTTAAACAATTGTAAAAAATTTAAAATCAATCCTTAAATCGTGGCTTCCGATTACGGGACCAGATAACCCTTTTGCGTCATTTCTTTTAGTTCATTATTACAAATAATATTACTATCCAAAAAAATTGTTTGTTACCATACAAACTAGGGTTTAGGTCATTTTTAGTCACTTAACTTTTGGTTTTGTGCTCATTTGGTCATTTAACTTATTTTAAGTTTTAAAATGTCACCGAACTTTTGGCTTTGTGCTCATTTGTCACTCAATTTTAGTTTGGTCACTTAACTTAGGCTTTGTGTTCATTTAGTCACCTAACTTTTAAAATTGTGTTTATCTAGTCATTAAACTTTTAAAATAAAGCTATAAAAATGAACACAATTTTGAAAGTTAGGTGACTAAATAAGCATAATTTTAAAAGTTAGGTGACTAAATAAGCACAAAACCAAAAATTAAGTGACAAAACCACATGTTGGGTGACTAAATGAGCATAATTCCAAAAGTTCGGTAACCTAAAACTTAAAATGAGTTAAATGACCAAATAAACACAAAGCTAAAAGTTAAATGACCAAAAATGACATAAACCCTAGAAACTACAAAAAAAATATTTTGTAAGACAAAATAAGTTATTAAATACTAATCATAAACCTAGGTAAAGCCGTAAATGTAGTCAATAGTATATTGTTATTCTTAAAATTAAAATCTCAATCAATTGGCCTAAAATTAAAAATAAAACCACAAGCATCCAAAAAGGTATAAAGTTGTTTCTTGAACTCTTAGGGGGTGTTTGGCTTAGCTTTTCAAACCCCAAAAGTCCTTTTTGGAAAAATTACAAAAAGTCAAGATTTCCTGACTTTTCCAGAAAGTTCATTTTCCTTATGTAAAAACTTCAAAAGTAGCTTCTAAAATTAGTTTGCCAAACATCTTTTGCTTTTTTTTTTTCTTTTCCAAAAAGGACTTTTGGCTTTGAAAAGCTAAGCCAAACACCCCCTTAAGCAACGGTTATGTGACATGTTGAAAAAAAATACAAAAAGGAAAGAAAATCTATGATAGATTTACCATCAATTATTAAAATGTTGGAATCCTAAGTCGAGTAAGACTTGGAGACCAATCAATCTTGGGGCTTAAGCAAGTCGGTTTAGGTCTTCTAATCTTATTCTATAAGTTGGTAGTCTAGGAATGCATTTATATATATATATATATATATATATATATATATATATATATATATATATATATATATAAGCAAGTCGGTTTAGGTCTTCTAATCTTATTCTATAAGTTGGTAGTCTAGGAATGCATTTATATATATATATATATATATATATATATATATATATATATATATATATATATATATATATATAGTCATGGTTTATATAGAAAAACAATATAGGTTTTGAGTGATTTTCCTATTAATCAAAGAGATAGTTTGATTACTTGTGTTTTCTATTATCTTGAATTGGTATCAGAGCTCGGAAAACTTCATGCGACAGAAACAGTAAATCCTGAGTAGAGGTGATCGACGAAAGTCGTTGTCGACAATCTGTTATTGTCGATTAAAGGTGCTCGACTGATTTATTTTTCTGCGTTGTTCTCTCTCAATCGCATAAGTAATTAGTCATTTAGTCGATCCCGTTTTTCCTTCCGGCACTCGATTTGAACAAATCAACAATCGATTAAACAACAATCGATTGATTTTTATTGGTTTCTGTGTCGACAAAGTCTGATTCGAATTAGCATATGATTTGGCGATTTTAGTAATCGATTAAAGGGAAGTAATCGTTTATGAATTGGTAAACGATATTAAATTACGAATTGAAGAATTGTCGATTGGAATATTGTCATTAATGTTACCAATCAAACAGTAGCATTGGTTTTGATTTTGAATTAAGCGAATTACAAAATCACCAAGTGAAATTGATTAAGAAGAATTGAGTCAGTCGTTCTTGTTTTTCGGAATAATCGTTTTTATTTTTTTTTTATTTTCAATTAGTTTGAAATTGAATTTTTCTACTTTGTTTCTTGAAAGAATCGATACTTCCAATCCCTTTGATTTTGAGTTTTCTTTTGATTTGAGCGATCACCATGTCGGGCGAGTCCTCAAAATCGGACCACCAAAGGAAATCGGAGCAACCTCCGTTCACTGTCCGATGTTGACAACTACAAACTACACGGTTTGGGCTATGAGGATGAAGGTTGTTCTAAGAATTCACAAAGCATGGACTGTAACCGATCCAGGAACAGAGAATGAAGAGAAAGATTACCTGGTGATGGGGATGTTGTATCAGGTGATCCCGGAGACTTTGATTATGCAAATCGGGGATGTGGAGTCCTCAAAGGTGTTGTGGGACGCAATCAAAGCCAGGCATGTGGGTGCTGACCGCGTGAAGGAGGCTAGGTTACAAACCTTGATGACAGAATTCAACCGATTAAAGATGTCTGACTCGGAATCGATTGACGATTTTGCGGGAAGATTGTCCGGATTAGCTTCAAAATCGGCAGCCCTAAGAGAAGTAATTGATGAGACGAAGCTTGTGAAGAAGTTTCTCAAATCATTACTAAGAGCGAAGTTCATCCACATATTTGCTTCTTTGGAACAAGTCTTGGATCTCAAATCGGCTGGATTTGAAGATGTTGTGGGAAGGCTTAAAGCTTATGAAGAAAGGATTAGAGAGGAGGGTGATGATGGAGGAGAAGAACCAAAGGTTTTGTGGTCATCGAGCAGTGGCAGCACTAGTGGTTCGGGTGGTGGCGATAGCTTGACTGGTGGAGCGAAGGATAGATCGACAAAGGGAACAAGGGTATCGACCTGTAATCATGGATCCAGTGGGTTATCTGGATCAAGCGGATCAAGTAGACCCAAAGGGAATAATAGGGTTTCTCAAAGTAATCGGCCCAATAAACAGTCCAATTCTGATTTAATTCAACCCAATTCCAACAATTGCAAAAAATGTAATTGTTGTTGTGACAAAAATCGGAAAAATAGGGAAAATGATCAATCTAAGGTGATTTGTTTTCGGTGTGACAAAGCGGGTCACTTTGCCTCGGAATGTCCGGAACGACTCCAAAAATTACGAGAAGGTGATTTTTCGGAACGTAACGACAACGATGAGTCTGTGTTCTAAAACCGGATCGGAGTTGAAGAATTCTTTGGAAGGACTTAGAGATTCAGGGGTGATTGTTGGAATCCTAAGTCGAGTAGGACTTGGAGACCAATCAATCTTGGGGCTTAAGCAAGTCGGTTTAGGTCTCCTAAGTAGTCTAGGAATGCATTTATATATATATATATATATATATATATATATATATATATATATATATATATATATATATATATATATATATATATACACACCGAGTCATGGTTTATATAGAAAAACAATATAGGTTTTGAGTGATTTTCCTATTATTGTTAAAAGTAATTTACCATTAGATTCGTTAAAATATTTTAACATCAGAAATATAGATATGATTGTTTTGACATAAAAGACGCAGCAACTTCATGTTTGATGGTAAAGTCGAATTTATGATATGATCGTAAAATCAATCAAACATTTTCACTCATCAAATTAATTGGCCACATGAGTTAGCATGTTTTAGATAGTCTAAACAAATGTCTCATTCATCAAGGTCATTCCAACCAAATTTTTAAAATAAAATTAAACTAAAAAAACTCAAACTTAGAACATCAAATAATAAAGTATAATATAAAAACATAGAAAAAAACACAAAACAAATGAATAGCTTAGCCTTCCTCATGTTTTTGCACATCCGACCTTCAATAATTGTTTCCCTTATTGGGCTAAAAGTTTAGTGTTTCCTTATTTTAATTTTTAGTATTATATACATGAACTTTGGAAGAGATTAGGGGAATAGCATTCGGCAGCCCCCTATTTTCTTCGCCTCTAACCCGATGCATTGAAAATTGACTTAGGCAGTGGGTTGAGGGAAGGAGATGAGGGAGCCAGTTGCCGCATTCTCTCTCTCTCTATTTTCTATTGACCGATTTTTTTTATCTTTTTTATTATTTATTAAATTATATATAAATTTGAAATAGACCGATTTTTTTTATCTTTTTTATTATTTATTAAATTATATACCTATTAATAAATTATAAAAAAATATATTAAAGTTCATGGTTTTTAATTCCCTATAAAATGAGTAAATATTTGTATGAAATATATTTTTTTATAAAAAAATGAAGGAAGCTTCTCACCCATTCCTTGGATTTATGTGAGGGAAAGGAAAGTAAAAAAAAAAAATGGTGTTCTGACCCACAATAAGTAAGGGGAATTTTTCAGCCACACCTTCTCGTCTTATCAGCAATTGTAGAAACCAAAATGACTACGAATGTCTTTTGTCATTAATGTTAACCTTTGCATGTAATACATCTAACAAAATATGCTACAAAAATTACGGTTAACAAAATATGCTTCAAAAATCCTTAACTTAACGAAACATAGTAATGAAATAAACAAGACAATAAATTTAGTCTTCAAAAATCACCAAAATATGTTATGCGTGATTAGATATCTAAATGAATCATTTTGTCAAACAAACATGACTTTTAATTAGGATATTCACAAATACAACTATATATTTTTTATGGGATTATAAAAAATAATCAAAATTTAAGTAGTTCCAAACAATGACCTACTATAAAATAGGTCATTTCGGACCAAATACTAATAGTTTTTACCTTTTTATATGGACCATTTTTTAAAGAGAATCCATAATATGGTACCTGTTACATCCTGAAACATTATAATAGATTCCATCAACCAGGGGCGGTTTTGCTTGGTGTCCCGACGTTGCACCAGCAACACCTATTTTTCCTGTACGTAGTGAAAAAAGTTTCAACTTTTTTCGTTTTTTACCTATTTTTCTTGCATCAACAACACATCTTTCAACCTCAGCAACACCTACTATGTATTTCTACGTCCGCTCCTGCAATCAACGATTTCGACGAAACAAAGTATAGATTTGCAGTTAGAAGAGAGTACAACGAACCAAATTAGTTCTACAGTTTGGATGTCCATGTTTTGCAGCTAAAATTTCAGAAAAAAATGAATTTCGAACCCTAATTCGAAATCTAAAAAACATTTATTAAATGAGTTGATTATTTTACTAAAATATACGTTATTCATGTCTTTTATGAGTCATGGTTCTATAATTAGGTTAAAATATTATGAAAACATTGTTTGATATGGAAATCTATGTTGAATCAATATAAAATTCAAAGGAGCCCCGGAGATGCACATTAATCGATAATTCATAACAAAAAAGATCATTCACCAAGTAATGGCATCTAATATTATTAATAAAACAAATTATTTGTTATTTTGTAAATAATTCTTTTTAAGTTTCACAAGTAGTTGATGTCATGAAAAGTACAATGAAAAAAAAATGTTTGTCAGATCTTTAGGTTCGTATATTGTGATTTTAATTATTTTCTTATGTTGTATCTTTTGATGTTTGTTATGGTGAAAATATTGGTTAAATGTATAGAAACTCAACATGCACAACAACAATGATTCTTATATCATTAGAAGATAAAGAACTAAAAGGTTTTCAGGAACTTACAAATTCAAACCTCACTACAAAGTCCTAATCTACCCTATGAATAGAACACTCAAACTAAACTACAATGGTTTACAATAACGATCAAGAACTGAAATGGTTTACAACAATGTACAAAACTATTATGAAACCCTAACCGAGAGAAGTTGAGAACGAGAGAGACGACTAAATGTGTATATGTGTGTAAAATATTTGAACTGCTTTATAGTGCGCTTCTTCCATCATATATGCTTGGGTCATGGGCATAAACCATGAACCAAAGGATCCGCGTGCATATTTCATGAAAGTTTAATCCGCAACCCACAAGAATTCCATAGTGACAATCACAAACCCTTTGCCCAGAATTACAACAATTTGAATACAAACCAGGACTCCATATACTAACACAAATTATCCAAAAACAAAAATAAATAATAAATAAATATTGAGATTGAATATTAGAAAATACCAAGTATTTTCAACATCCCCCCTCAATCGAATTGTTTATTTTTCCTTTTTAAACACATCAAGTAAACCTATTTTATTTGATAAAAAATCATGTTGTTTAAAACTTCAGCAAAATATCAACATTTTGATCGGAACTATCTTAACCATCTTTAGAACACCACTTGAAATTTTCTCTCTAACAAAATGAAGGTGAGCCTCAAAATGTTTAGTACCTTCATGAAAAATTGGATTCAAAGCTAATTTTATGGTTGAATCATTATCACAAAATATAGAGACAAGAGTCCTTTTACCCCCAAATCAAACAAAAAATTTAATATCCAAATTATTTCACAAGTAGCAGATCCAAGGGCTCCATATTCAAACTCAGTAGATGACCTAGAAACAATAAATTTGTTTCTTGTTTTTCCAGGAAATCGAGGAGTTATTAAAATAAACCATATATCCAGAAACAGACCTTCTTGTAGATAGGTATTTTGCCCAACCTACATCCACAAAACATTTTAATTCAAATGAATCATACTTAGTTATAACAATTTCGTTACCAGGACTAGCTTTTAAAGACATTAATAACCTAAAACAATTTTTAGATGAGACTTCCTAGGTTTATGCATGAATTGACTTAGAACCTTAACATCATACAGAATATCAGGTCTGGTAATAGTAAGATAAATCAATTTACTAATAAGCTTCTGAAACTCAGTTATATTGACCAAAAGTTCATCATTTTTAGTTAAATCACCATAATTAACTACAAGATGAGTTTCTAAAGGTGTAGTAACAGGTTTGCATCCTAACATACCATATTCATGCAAAAGCTCAAGACAATATTCATTTGGTTTAAACAGGTTTGCATCCTAACATACCATATTCATGCAAAAGCTCAAGACAATATTCATTTGGTTTAAACACTAACCATTATCAATATTAACAAGCTCAATTCCAAAAAAAAACATTTCAAAATACCAATTTCATTTATCAAAAACTGAGACTTTAAAAAAACTTTAACCTTATTTAACTCATGTTCATGACTTCCAGTACCCACATAAACTAACATAATAGTATTAGAACTCTCAAAATTCCTAATAAACAAAGAATAATCACTAATGCTTTGTCTAAACCCAAACTTGAACAAAGAATAGCATAACTTTTCATTCCACTTCCTAGGTGCTTGTTTCAAACCATATAAAGACTTAACATGTTTGCATACTCTAGTATCATTTTTAGTGAAATAACTAGGAGGGAGAGTCATATAACCATCTTCAGAAAGATCACCATATAAAAAAGCATTATTAATATCCAATTGATATAAAGGCCATGAGTGATGAACAAATAAAGATATAACTACTCTAATAGTGACAATTTTTGCTACAGGAGAAAATGTATCCTCAAAATCAATTCCTTCCCTCTGATTGTAACCCTTAGCTACAAGATGAGCCTTATAATGTTCTACTTCCCCCATTAGGTTTATATTTGATTTTATAAACCCACTTGCAGGCAATAGGTTTTCTATTCTTAGGAAGATTAGTTATATCCCAAGTATGAATTCTGTAAAGTGCTTCCATTTCTTCATTCATGGCCTTTATACAATTAGGATTAAAAAGGGCCCCATTGTAACTTTTAGGTTCAGTTGTCTTATTCAAGTTTGATACAAAACATCTAGACTCATTATTTACAAAAGAATAATTAGTAGTTCTTTCTATTCCATACTTATATTTACCCTCTACAACATAATCAACAAACTTCACAGGCATATGAGACTCACGTCTAGCCCTAGAGGACCCAATAGATTGATTTAATAATGAAGGTGAAGTATGTAATTTGCTACACTCCCTACAAATATCAGACAAAATAAGAACAAAACCACTAGCAGGAGGCACCACTGCCTCGCCACTTTGGTTGCTGAACTCACTAATACTAGTCTCATCCACATTGGTGGATGCATCAACATCATCCCACTTGGGTTCCATTCTCAACTCATCAATATTAATTGAATCATTTATATACTCATTACAATCAGGTTCATCATAGGAAAAATGATCACTAGAGCCACTATTATCAAAAAAAAATTCAATAGAAGTTGACCTTAACTTGCAGGGAAACACAGATTCATAAAATTTAACATCCTTAAACACAAAAGATGAATTAGTATCAAGTTTGAGGATTTTATAAGCCTTTTATCAACTGAATACCCAAGTAAAATACACTTTTCAGCATGTTCAAAAAATTTATCATTAACATTAAGTTTGACAGCAAAACAAAGACAACCGAAAACTCTTAAATGTTCAAAACTCGGAGCCCGTTTGAAAATAAGATCATAAGGAGATAAACCATTTAAAACATATGTTGGCATCTTATTGATTAAGAAAACATAAGTCAAAACCGCATCTCCCCAAAAATTAATAGGAACTTCATATTGGAAAAGAAGAGAACGAACAACATTAAGAATATATTTATGCTTTCTCTCCACAACTCCATTTTGTTGTGGAATGTAAAAACACGAAGTTTGATGTATAACACCATTATCAAAACAAAAATATTTCATTCTATTATTTACAAATTCAGTTTCATTATCAGAACAAATAGTTTTAATCTTAGCATTAAACTAATTTAACAAAATTCTAGAGAAAGACTCAAAACAATCAAAAACTTCATCTTTATATTTCGAAAGAAAAAACCCATGTGGCCCTAGTAAAATCATCCACAATAGTCACAAAGTACTTAAACCCTTTAACAGTAGCAACTCTATAAGGTCCCTAAGTATCTAAGTGAATTAATTCAGCAAGTTTAGTAGTATTATGTTGACTTTGCATAAAAGATTACCTAGCTTGTTTAGCTTTATGACAAATGTCACAGGGAGGTAAAGGCTCATTGCCAAGTTTCAAAACAATTTTCATATAATTTAAGGCTTGATCAGCTGGGTGACCAAGACGACTATGCCAAGTAAGTTTCGAAACACAACATTTAGAGGCATACAAATCAGCAGTTATACCTGAGGGCAAAATTCAAGATAATATAAACCCCCATATTCTTTACCACTGTCCACTGTCTCCTTTGAAAGTGAATCCTAGATGTTACAGTTATGTTTATAAAAAAGCTACTTCACAACCACTATCCTTACAAATTTTATAAACAGACAAAAAATTAACATTGAAGTCAGGAACAACAAAAACATCAAAAAGAGTAAGATTGAAGAAAACTAAAAATTTACAATTTTATTTATATGATATATCCACAGTATCACTAAGTTGGGACTCAGAAGCTATCATATGTTGATTAGCTCCTGAGTCAAACAATCCAATTATGAGATGACTGTGAACAAACAAATGCATTTTAGCATTGAAAAATTGGAATACATGCCATATTGGCAGTAGCATAGACTTCCTCAGTTGTAGGATTCTCATTGATTAGACGAAGTAACGTGTTGTATTGATCACTAGTGAAATAATGAGAATAACCTCCACCAACTGATTCAAAGAGCTAGAAGAGACACTACTAGAGTTAACAGAAAAAAAATTGCATGAAAATCTTACTTTGACCAAATTGATTATTAAATTCATTCATTGGTTTAAAATCATTTGGATATCCTATTAGTTTGTAACACTTTTCAATCACATAACCCTTGAGACCACAGTGTTTACACTATAAACCATGATTCCTAGACCTGTTTTGATTTTGATTTTTCTTAAAATTATTATCCCTAATATTTAACACAGGGACTTGTGTATTCTTGGAAGTACTACTAAAGTTTAAATACTCATTCTTTTGATGAGACTCCTCCCTAGATAAAATAGAGAATGCAATTTTAACATTAGGTAAAGGTTCCATTAAAAGAATATGACTCTGAACTTAATTATAGACATCATCAAGACCACTGAGAAATTGCATTAGTTTCATTAGTTTAGAGTGATCATTAAACTTAGTTGTAGCTTCACAAACACATTCAATTTGACTAGTAAAGCCATCAAATTATATCCAAAAAGAGTCAAGTTTATTAAAGTAATTTGAAAGAGATGAGCCATTTTGTTTTAAAGAATTAGTCTGTTAATGAATATTAAAAACAACTGAACTGTAACATTGGTGCCTTCGACCCATTGATATAGTGAGAAAACTCACCTTACATCCTGAAAGAATAGTTGTACTGATCATTGCTCTAAAAGCTATATCTACCGGTCACCTATACAATTAACAGGAACCCAAATCTCAAACTATAAATCAAATTACCCAAAATGCCCTTAGGTCAAAATTGGTCAAAGTCAATATTCCTTCCCAGCGGAGTACGCCCTGCATATCAAGAGAGTACGCCCAGCGTACTCTGATGTTGACCAAAAGCGGGGTGTTGACCGCGTACGCGCAACATACCACCAGGTACACCCAACATACACAGCTCGGTCCCATAACTCTATTAAGAGATTATTTCATTAATCCCTTACGCCCAAAACTCAAATCCAAGCCCAAAATGATGTCCTAAGTCATAAAGTTTCCAACTTTATGACTTTGCATGGCTATAAAGTGCTTAATGTCCAAAAGCCAAAGTTGTCAACCCAATATGACATCATAACTCTTGTATGGAAGGGATAGAAGGGCCAAGATCACATTTTTATGGTTCATAATGGTTCCATAATGGATAACGTTTACAACTTTATCCATTAGAATGGTCCCAACAAACAAGATCTAGTCTTTAAGTCTCAAAGGGACCCAAAAAGTGCAGCTTTTTCAACTTAATCCATTAAGTACAAGTCTCCAACCTTTAGATCTGAAACCAAATGATGTTTAGATGGATAAAGTTTCCAACTTTATCCATAACAATTTCACAAACTTTCAAGATCTAAAATTTATGCACTTAAAGTGACCAAAAGCTCATAACACCTAAAACTAGCTAGATCTGACAATTTCATCATCAAGATTCAAACTTTATACCTCTAGAAGAAAGATCAAGGTGAACAAAGATTGGATCTACAAGATCCAATGCAACCAAAAATTCCTCACGGTGCACCAAGAACACTCCAAAGCACTTAAAAACACCTTTTTTTTCTCACAAGGCTCAATCTAGGGTTAGGGTTACAAGAGAGGGTGTTGGAGAGGTGGAGGCTGAGAATGGAATGGGTTTGGGGAAGTTAAGGAGCTTAAATAGGGCTCAAACCACGAAAATAGGGTTTAGGCACTGATCGCGTATGCCCAGCGTACTATAGATGCCCTAGTACGCCCAACTTACACTTTGAGTACGCCCAGCGTACGTAGCTCAACCCCAAAACCGCCCTAACTTCAAACGATCATAACTTCTTTGTTCAAACTCCGTTTTCGAAGATCTTTTTATCCACTGAAAGTTATTGAAGATCTCTATAATATAAGTTATTGAAGATCTCTACAATATTATCCAAATATCTTAGACTAAAAACTTCTCGAAAAAAATCTATATTTCATGCAAGAACCCAACCTATAACTTTTCCTATTTTAACCTTTGACTCCAAAACACAATTCAAAGGTTTAGATCTCATAACCATCATTACCTCATTCCAAAATGTTTAAACATCGCGTCCTTAAGGCCCAAAGCCTTTACACAATCCACTTCCGGCCCACGACCCTGAATCACATAATGATCCTGAACATGGTTTTACATGAACCTTCTACCTTGTTATAAGTTTCAAATAACTCATTCCAAATATCTTCAGCTTTTTTAGAATAAGCATGACCAGCGTAAATAGACTCAAAAATTGACCCTAAAATCCAAGAACATACAACAGCATTGGCACATTCCCACTTAGACTCCTTAGTTTTTCCACTTTATCAAGTTTAAGAGTCTCATCTACAAACCCTAGTTTATTAGGAGCCTCAAGGCCCCTTATCATAGCACTACGCCATAACCTAGTTTTCATTTCCAGTCAACTTTATAGTTATAATAGATGTTATAGCATTATCAGACGGGTGAATATAAAGAGGATCATCAAAATCAACAGTATTATCTTTACCACTACCACCAGGTATGTCTGTAGGATTAACCATATTAAACAAATAGCAGGAATCAGATAAAAAATAAGAATCACGAAATAAGACAATTGTATTGACTTAAAGTCCAGATGGTCAATATGGCAGGGCCCATGACAATCAATACAGAGTCAAAAAACAATCACACAAATCAAAGTAGGACCTAAGAATGAATAAATAATTGGTGTACTCAAGACAACCAGGATCTCCCACAGCTCTCTACCTAAAAATAGAGATAGAAGTGAACAAGAAAACCCTCACATAGCAAATAAGCATAAACGAAGGCGGATTGACTCCCTTTGTTCGTTCTCTTCTAGGGTTTATCGGTGATGAAATCTAACCCTTAGAGAGTTATTTCAGATGAGAGGATTGGCCGATCGAAAGACATAAGACGAAATAACAAATGACAAGACAATCACCACATATCGTAAGCAACAAACCTGAAAAATCACACTAGACCTCGCAGTACCAGGATCTTAATTAAACACAAATTTTTGTTTCTATTCAGAAATAATAATGCAGAAACCCTAGATCGAAACATAAAAGCCTAGATTTTCACACTTTATGTCACTAATATAGAGATTTGAAAGAAAAAATCCAGATCTAACAAAAACATGTGAAGATCTAACAAGATCTGAAAAAGAAAAGAGATTAGAAGATACCTTTCGATTCGACAAACACCAGAACGCAGTCACGTGGTCGGAATCGAAAAAATGGAGCCTTAGAGCTCTGATACCATGTTAAAAGGTATAGAAACTCAACATGTACAACATCAATGGTTCTTATATCATTAGAGGAGAAAGAACCAAAAGGTTTTCAAGAACTTACAAATTCAAACCTCACTACAAAGTCTTAATCTACTCTCTAAATTAAACACTAAACCTAAAATACAATAGTTTACAATAACGATCAAGAACCGAAACAATTTACACCAATATACAAAACTATTATGAAATCCTAACTTAAAGAAAGTGAGAACGAGAGAGACAACTAAATGTGTATGTGTGTGTGTAAAATATCTGAACTCAGTACGCTTCTTCCAACATATATACCCAGGTCATAGATATGAATCGGGTCATGGGCATAAACCATGAACCAAAGGATCCATGTGCATATTTCCTGCAAGTTTAATCAGCAACCCACAAGAATTCCATAGTGACAATCACAAACCCTTTGGCCTGAACTAGAACAATTTGAATACAAACCAAGAATCCAAATATTAACAGAAATTACCCAAAAACAGAAATAAATAATGAGATTGAATATTATAAAATACTAAGTATTTTCAACAATATTTTAATTATTCCATTAGTATTTATTTAAATGTTCAAGTTATTAACTTATTAGTATTAGCTACAAAATATCCTATAAACGTATTCTGACATCACAAGTTAATTTGATACAACCATAATCGGCCTAGTTAATAAACTTTTTGCTTCAAATAACCATATGTGTTTTTCAAAACGTTTTTGGTCTAATTTTTGAGTTATGAAATATCTAATGTGTTTTTCTCAGTTTGTGGGTGGATCACAAATTCACAATTGGTATTTTTCGTTGTCTATTGAAAGTGTTTATTGACTTATTGTTGTTTCACACAGGTAATAAAGGATTTTAGATGTTTGGGTATGAAGATTTCATAACACTTATTAACTTAAATATAATGAGTTTTTGATAATTACTTTTTTTTCAAACTTATTTACTTATATAAGGAGTTATTTGTAGGCTATTTACTAATTACACATATAAGCATCATTTCTTAAACACTAAAAACTAACTTATTAGTTTATTATGTTCTAGTATCGAATAAAGCTAAACCAAACCTTTTATTTAATTTCTTTTTGTCACCTAATAAACAAATAAACTTTTACTAAAAAAACGTAAGATTAAATGTTTTAAATAAATGATCCTAAACACCCCTGATAAAAAAGAATGAAAAGTTGATGGGTTAGTGGGTTGTTTCATTCTATTAATTTTAGAGGCGCATTAAAATTGTGTTCAATCGCAACCAGATCTTTACTTGGTCACATTCACAAGCATATAAATTATAATTGGCCCAATCAATGTCTTTGCGGATATCTGGCTGGCCCACATATACACACTGAATATTTTATGGGGGTGATTCTTTAACCGGAAAATCGACTATGATAAAAATTCAAGATTTTACATGAATAAACTTTTTAAACAGAATAATTACCTTTATTTATGGATCGAATGTGGCATATTTTGATGAGAAATAATCACAGCTCTACATTTCAAAAGGGCCCCATCAGTTTTCGCTATTTGAGTATTTTCTACAATTTCCACATCCATATATAATATAGCACGTGCTTGTATCTAGTTTACATCAAAACTGATATTGATTATTTCAAACCTTAGATATTAAGAAATTTATCGTCGGTAATTGAGGTTTTCTTCATCGAAAAAAAAAAACTAACTAACGATATACTGGATTATTCTATGTTGGAAGGTATATATTTCAATCTATTATATTAGGGTAGATTATACAATATTTCACTAACATGTATATGATCAATTATATATTCACAATAAAGATGCCGTTCATATCATTAATTTTCACAAGTTATTTTTTCAGAATTTGTAATTTAATCAGTCGCTCTTTGTAAATGATCATTTCACTATGTCGTTTATTTGTTAATTATATGTAATGTAGTACAATCAGGTTTTCGGATTTTAATATTTTCCGTAATTAATTTGAATCATAACAGGACCTTTTTTTATCATTATGCATGCATATGGAAATCAAATCAAAGTGACTTGTAAGACATACAATTATACATGAATAAAACTAACTAAAAGCCTCTAGATCCGATAAGTGATAACATGCAAAAGAGGAAAATAGTAGTAAGTCAAATGTGATTAGTAGAAAAAAAAACATGGATAAACCAGGATTGAAGCATACGAGCTAGTAGTAAATAAAGTTAAAAGTATAATGTAAGGGTAAAGTAGTAATTTTATGTGGACCAAGGACATTGAACCAAACATGTAATTTTGTCTGTATATTTATATGTATTAAATATAATATTTGAGAATTTCAATGGAAGTTCGTAAGTATTTCTTTTCAAATCGTCGGAACCTCAGCAAATTGTGAAATTTACAAGAAAATCTTGTGAATTAGGCATATCTGAATCAATTTCGTCGAAAATGTTGTAAATTTGATTATATATACGCATAAATTTGCAAAAACACTATGCATTTTAGAAAAGGAAAGGTACGAAGAAGACATTTGTCATCATCCTCACCAGGTCAAACACTTGTTCGCCAAGGCTCCTCCTTCAATAACAATAAAATCATTTAATTTAATCTTAACTGAAACAAATTTTTCATAAATGTTTCAAATTTCAGCGATCAAGTTCAACCCAATACGACATGGAGGAAGAACAAGAACAAGAGAACAATTCTACTGATGAAACCTCAAGGTGAGTGAAATTTTTACTATTCCATCAACTGTAGTAGTGGTGATTTGGGTTTTTTGATGAAATCAATGAAACATTGAATAATTTGCAGGTTGAAGATTAAGGAAGACTATATAAGCAAATTACCATATGAAGTTCTTGCTCAAATTCTCTCAATTTACCCTTTGGATTCTGGATCAAAAGCAGTAGCTATCTTTACAGGTTTATGGAACAGACCCTGCATCCAACATAAAGGAAGAACAGTCAAACTTCAAGATTTTGAATCGATCATTAGTAGTTTCCTTGTTAATTTCGATGAAAACAATCCTTTAAAGAAACCCAGAAAGCTTGAATTTCATTTCGATCGAGGGTCGATCGTCACAGCGTCAATCGGGTTGAACAAGAAACTGAATCTTGATTTTTCCAAAGGAAAACAAGAATTCCCAAGGCAATTTGGGTGGGAAATCGTGTTAAACACCTTGGATTTCGCACAGCCTTCTCCATATCCATTTTCTGTCAAGACCCTCAGATTAACTTCAGTTAACTATTTAAGCTGTGAATTGGTTTCGTCTTTGATCAACAAATTTCGGTATGTTGAGACATTGATCATCGACAAGTGTAATGGACTGAGGTCCTTGAAGGTTGAAGGTCTTGCTAAGCTTACGAACTTAATCGTTCGAGATTGTGTTGATCTTAAGTCGGTTTTCATTCAGACTTTGGAGCTCAAAACTCTTCGATATGGCGGACCCCTGTGCTGGTTTTCGTTGAAGAATGTAATGTACTTGGAAGACGTGATGTTAGATTTCGAATGTCCAGGGTTTATCCACTTGAATCATCACCTTTACAATCCGCTCTTGCGAGCAATTCGAGATGTTAAAGTGCTTACATTCCATGGATGGATGTTCAAGGTAAGTTTGTATTGACTTGTAAGTAGTTGAATCGTCTTTGATTCGTCGGTTTCTTGTAGGACGTATTTGGACCATTGTTGTTTTCGAAGCAAAACGAGGAACATTTCAGATTCAGCAAACTTGAAGATTTGTGGTGGGTTGATTCTTGTATGGAAGATCATAACATCAATTGGTTGTTTTGTTTCTTGAAGTTCTGCACTTCTCTCAAGAGGTTGTTCATAACTGTAAGTTCCCGCCTTTCTTTTGTCGTAAATCACGCTGATATCGATGTTTAATCGATCAATCAGTTTTTCCACGAAGGTTCTAACATGGCACAATGAATTTGCAGATTGACCCACGAAGCTACTCGACGCCATCTGCCGGTGATAATGAGAGGCCCATCAAGGTCCAAAAAGGGCAACTGCGGAAGCTGAAAATGGTGAAACTTGAAGGATTTAAGGAGGAGGAAGACGCAATGTTGTTGAAGGAGCGTATGTTGGAAGTTTTCGGTGCTGAACCTCGAGTTGTAGACGTGAGTCAGGGGATGCACACCAGGTGTTTGATAAGAATCCCGAAGCGACAGGCGTTTGGTAAAGAAAAAGAATCAAAAAGGGTGAAGTTTCACTACAAGTTTGTGGAAGAAGTTGAAGGTAACGGAGGTTTGTGTTCTAAGCATCCTCACATGCCATAAAAATGCAATCTTTTCTCACATTTTGACCAATTTTATGAAATAAACCACGGATTGTAATTTGGAAATTCTAACGGAGTTACCATTAATCAAGATCATACTATATAAATAACAAAACAAAACAACACATCTTATTTAATCCCCTAAAAGCAATTGAAAAAACTTAGCCTAATTTCCAAAAAATGACAAAATCAATTTCACTACTAATCATAAACTAAACCAAAAAACCAAATAATCAATAATCGGTTACCGGAAGCGCCTCGTGCTCATCTATAAAGATATTATCATATATAAGTGCTGCAATAGTAGCACCAAGAAACGGGCCGACCCAGTAGATCCAGTGATTTTTCCACACCCCGCTCACCACGGCTGGACCAAAGCATACCGCCGGGTTCATTGATGCACCATCATACGCACCGCCAACTAAAATATTTGCACCGACTATGAACGCGATTGCCAAAGGTGCAATAATTCCAATATTACCCTTCTTGGGATCCACTGCAGTGGCATACACCGTGTAGACTAGACCGAATGTCATCACGATCTCCAACACGAGTGCGTTTCCAACTGTAACATCTGGTGATAGCCCAAACGCCGGTGTTGCCTACAATCACTTTTTATTTTAATTCACAACATATGTTTTCAAATATAAATGTAATTAATATGTGAATAAGTAATAATGTTTATTTGTAGAGATGGGCGTTTGGGATTGTTTATTTAAAACAACTTATGTTTGTTTTTACTTAACTTATGTGGTATTAAAATATAACTTTAAAAAAAAACAATTGGATAGTTTATGACTTTATGTAGCGTCTAACTGTTATAAGCGGATTTTTTTTTTGTAGTGTTTGGCAAATTTGTTTATATATGTAAGAAAAACATAGGTAAAAGTATAATTAATTGTTCATCTATATGATTTTTTTTAAGGTTGAAACATATGTAAAAAGTAAACTAGTTTCCTACTAAAATAAGCATTTTTAAATTAGTTATAAACACTTTCAAATAAAATCGAAGTAACGAACTTACTAAAAACTATTTTGTTTAAATCAATAAACATTTTTTATTTTATTTTATCAAAACATCAAAAAAAATGTCTTTAAAACCGGAATAAATAAACTAAGCCATCTCAAACACCTTTAAAGTGTTTGTATACATAAACTTTATTTCTTTTCTATACCAAATATACAAAATTTTAAGTTGAGATGTATTTTGAGGAAAAAAGAATCACAGAAAAATGACTTAAAAGTCCAATGAAGTTTTCAAACCATTTAAAAAACCTCAATCATGTTTTGTCTGTTCAAAAAAACCCAACAAACATAACATTTTGTCTAAAAAGCCCAACGAAGTTATACTTTCCTGAAAGTCAAATAAAAGAAACAGATGACGTGGCTTATTACCGTATCGGAAAAGTGACTTGTTAGGCCAACGAAGTTTCCAAAACGTTTAAAAAACTCCAATCATGTTTTGACTGTTCAAAAAAAACCCAACGAACTTAAACAAAACAAAATTGGGATTTTTTGTACGGTTTGGAACTTTGTTGGACTTTTTAGACAAAATGTTAAATTCGTTGGATTTTTTTGAACAAACAAAACATAATTGGGGTTTTTTGAATGGTTCGGAAACTTCAGTTATGCTTTTTAAGTCATTTTCCCAAAGAATCACTATTGACAAACACGTAAACATCTTAATAACTTTAGTCAAGTTTTTTGGGTTGTTTAAAACAAACAAGAAATGTATAGCTGTTCAGACTTCCGTTTAACTGTTTGATCTTACCATTCCACCGGTGACATACTGGAGGAGCAAGCAGGCGACAAGGGATCCGAGTAATTGACCGATCCAATACACAATCGCGCTTAAAAACGAGATATTCCCGCCAATGAAGGAGCCAAATGTGACGGCCGGATTTACATGGCCGCCGGAAATGTTTGCACCAACCGAAACCGCCACAAATAAGGCAAAAGCATGGGATAGGGAAGCCGCCACTAGGCCTGACGGCGTTGCCGGAGCATCATACGTCAGCTTACCTGATCCCAATAGTTAATTAATTAAGAAATTAAAAAATATATATATTATTTCATTAAATAAATAGCATAATTAACAACATACCGTAAGCCATGCCGGAGCCGGAGCCGGCAAATACAAAAATGAAGGTGGAAATGAATTCCGATAGGCCGGATTTGAGTGTATTGGGGTGGGCGGCTTCCCCCGGAGATCCGACGGTGATTCTGTAAAGAGGCATGTTTTGGGGAAAAATAACAAATTTGTGTGGAAAATTGAAAATCGATCACTTATGTTGAGTGTGATCTGGGTGGTAAGTAGAGAGAGTATGTGTTTATAAATACCAGAAATAACGGCTCAGGAACTCCGGTATTGCATAGCAAGCCCGATTAAAAAGGATTCAAAAGATGTCAGGTGGTGACATGTGTATGGTGGAGCAAGAAGATGCTAAAAAGAAGCTAAAAATTTGACCCCGACTCTAGGGTTCAGAATGCTAAAAATTTGATCCCGACTCCGTCCTTTAGCAGACGTCGCCGCCTCCTCCGTCTTCCAGCCACCACACCGCCCAGCACTGTGCATTTTCTGACTCTGTTCTTCCTACGACCAAAAGATGCCCGCTTTAGGTTTGCTTCTGATTTCTTTTTCTGCAAAATTAACTACATTTTATAGAATTTGTATTCTGCAAAATCGATTTCATTTTCTGAATTTCTAATCAAAATTTTTGGGCAATATCATTTTTATTTGTTTTTTTCTTTTGCCTTGAAAGTTGAAACTACCCAAAGTACCCCCCCTCCCTGAAATTATTTTGTATACGTGTGGTTGTGTATCTGTGTGTCTATTCGAATTTCTATGTGAGTATTTGTGTTTGTGTAACTATGTGTGTATAAGTGTATTTCTTTGTGAAAATTTTGAAAGTACTATGCTGTTTCATCTTTTTTTTCCTTTCTGTAACATTGTTCTTTTGTACTTATTGTATTATTGTACTTTCAAATCTTTTCTTATTATTTTGAAGAATTTCAACACTGAAGATGGACACATGAGGTATGCTTGATCATTCGATAATAAGCGAAGATAAGATGCACACATAACCATCAAATAGATTTCAGTTACATCAACCAGGAAATCCCTTAAGAAATCCTCCCAAACAGAACATCTCTTCAGTCTAGAACTTTATCCATCATAACTACACAAAATCCAAGAATGACTCCTTTTATGTTGCAGTTGAGTTAATTATCTGGTCTTTATATGAATGCTGTGAGTAAATTAAACAACAACGTGTTTCAGTTGTGCCCAACATACTTATATTTCAAATGTGTTTTTACATATTTGCTTATTGAATTGTATTTTTTTCCTTGGGTTTGATCATGTCTTGAATGAGCTGCTCCTTATTTAAAATTTTAATGAATATAGATGGTCAATTAGAAGCATTATAGAAAGACATGGAGAATATGCTCCATGCCTTCAAAATATTATAATTGTAATAGATAATATGGTTATATAAACGACAAACATGTTCAATTTTATTTAAGTTTTTCTGCTTTTTTAAATGTCTCAATGGTCTTGGTGTTTTCCCTCTTGTGTGTATATATAGATATGATACAAAATATTAAAACTACGAAACTAACAAAGTTCAAAAACGAAAGAGGTAGCACATATGGGAACACTAAAAGGTTAAGAAGTGCCACATGAAAACTTAGTGGCAGGATATGAATTCAAGTCATCATTACAATACTTTATAAACAATTTTCACATCATTTTGTATGTAAAGGTTAAGTGCCACATGAACATATGTTTTGTCTATTCTTCATTGATCAAGTAAAGGTAAAATCATGAACATATTTTGAGGTTTGGATCCATGGACACAAGAAAAACATATAATGCATGATTTTTATAGAAACCAACCAAAGATATAAATGAATCATCCTTTATGACAGTTTTTTTTTCCACTCTTCCATCAACAGATTTAAATTACAAACACACCCATATAAACCAGATTCTCATAAGTCATAACAAAAATATAAAAATGATTGAATTAATAAAGACCGAAACAAGAGCAAGTTGAAAGGATTCCAAGTCTCTTTATATACACAAAGAATTACAATACTACCATTACTTCCTCGATTTTAGCCTGTATCAACTTGCATATACAAATCTATAAAAAATCATCAAAAATAAACAAACACAAGTACACAACCATTCTTCTACAACCAACAAAAATCAATATACCACGAAGCTTCCTTCGCCTCCAAAAGAATACTCTCCTCGAATCTCATTCAATCTACAAACCCTAAAGAAGCCTATGTTGACGTACACCCTTCCCAAAATGAGGTTGCATTAACCTCACATACAAACCATTCTTCTCCATCAAAGAATCATGCCCACCTTCCTCAACAATCCTCCCACCATTAATCACAACAATATTATCAACATGTCTCATCATAGCCGCTCTATGCGCTATCAAAATCGTCGTTTTATTCCCCATAACCAACGTATCAAGCGCCTCTTGAACCACCCGACTCGACTCACTCTCAATCGCCGAACTCGCCTCGTCCAACAACAAAATCGGCGCGTTTTTCAAAACAACCCTCGCTATCGCGATCCGTTGCTTTTGACCCGGGGTCAACTCCACCCCTCGCATCCCCACATGCGTGTCGTACCCGTGTGGCAAGTTGCTTATGAAATGGTGCGCGTTAGCAATCCTCGCGGCTTCTTTAATCTCCGCCTCGCTCGCGTTATGTCGCGCGTAGATTATATTCTCTTTAATCGTTGTTAAAAATATCGCGGGTTCTTGTTGGATTACACCGAGGTGGTTTCGCAACCATCGGAGGTTGAACTGTTTTAGATCGCGTCCGTCTAATGTGATGCTTCCGGAAACCGGATCGTAGAACCGTTCGATTAATGATATGATCGTGCTTTTACCGGATCCGGAGACGCCGACAACCGCGACGGTTGTCCCGCCGGTTATTTTAAGGGAAAAATTGTTTAGTACGAGGATGTCGGGGCGCGTCGGGTAGGAAAAGTCGATGGTTTTCAACTCGATGGAGCCGTAGACGTTTGGTGGTTTTAACGCGGTGGGGTCGTCGGGGTCGATTTTGGGAATTCGGTCGATTATTTCGAATACGGAAGTCAAGGATTTTCGTCTTTTGAGAATGTAAGGGGCGAGACCGAAAGGCTCGACAAGGGCAAAAGTGGAAAATGAAAAGACGATGTAGGATTTGATAGCGGTTGGGAGATTGACGTTATGGTTTTTGATTGAGAGTGCGGTGTAGTAAAGGAGGAAGGCGTTGCAGGCGAAGAGAAGGAATTGGGAGAATCCAAAGGCGAAGCCGATTGTTAGACCGTGGAGGAAGCTTTTTGTGAAGATTTTGTGGAGTTGGAAGCGGTAGAGCTCCATTACTTTGTTTCCGGCGCAAAACGAGACTACAGTGTAGATGTTTCTAACCGAGTCCTCAAGGACTAATGATGCTTTTCTGTGCATTTCTTGGATGCCTTTTGAGAATCCGGCTAGCCATAGTTTCTGAAAAGTATAAATTTGTAAGGTAGTGTTTGGTTCGTGGAATGGAAATATGGAATGACAAACAAATGAAACAATACCTAATGAAAACCTTAAAAAACAAACGAAAGCAAGAAACACATGTACAACATGCAATCTAACGTGTACGTACCTGAGCAATAGCGGAAACAGTAAGAACAGGTACTGTAGCCAGAGCCACTAAAGCCAACCGCCATTCTAAAAGCATCCCGATCAGGAGTGCCACAAGAACAGCCGTAACATCTTGTATAAAAATAGAAAGTCGGTTGCTAAAAGCAGCTCTCACAAAAGTTGCATCATTTGCCAACCGCATTGACAATGTATCAGCACTGTTCTCTTCTTCATCAAACCACCCAATTTCATTCCTAAGCATTGCTATAATTGGAAAAAAAAAAAAAAAAAAACAATCATCAAATTAACCTTAGTAGTAAAGTACATTTTTGGTCCCTGAGTATAGTCGATTTTTGCAATTTTGGTCCTTATTTAAGGCTTTTGTATGTTTTGGAACAGGGACCAGAAACGTTACAAGAACCTCAAATATGGACCAAAATTGCAAAAATCGACTATATTCAGGACCAAAAATGTAATTTACGTGATTGAGGAAGAAGAATTACTAACCAGAAAACATCATTCTCCTAACTCTCTCTGTCATTTTCTCCCCCATTATCCCAAAATAGAAATGCTGCAAAAAATTTGCTACCACAGTAACAACACCCATGCATGCGATAATTAAGCACCATTTATCCACTTCATGTCGCATATGTCTGTGGGTGTCATTTTTGTAATATTCTGTGACAACTAGGGCGATTACATACGCGAGAAGAGGGTTAAAAGCACCGAAAATCGCAGCACCAATGCTTCCCAAAACAGCATAAAGCCATTCAGCAAAGCTAAGTTCCACAAGCCTCCACATTGATGGCGGATCTTTTCGTTCTTTCTTCTCCTTCGCTGATTTGACTTTGACTTTGACTTTGACCGGATGGTGATCAGAACGAGAATTAAGTCGACTGAAAGTTTGTGAATGTGACCTTTCATTATCCGGATCAGATGTCAACAATGGTGAAATTGGTGATTCGGGGTCAGAATTGAGTGATTGTTGGCGTGGGATTGAATGGACATCGATTTTTGGTAAATTTGGTAATCTTTTCTCAAAACTGTCTTGTCTTTTTATTGGTGGCTGGTTTTCTGTTCCATTTTCAACTGTTTTTTTTGGAGATCCGTGTGAGTTGTAATTGGAATCTGGAGATCTTGCTGTGTGTAGGTTGGAGGCTCGCTGAAGTGAGGGCGATTTGGTAAATTTGGGAGATGATGATTCTTGTAAGGTGGAATCTTTTTCGATTTGAAATGTTGAGGTCTCGTTGGGGGTTCTTGCAGGCATCCTAAAATGATATCAAATAAACTCACTAATTGTTTTTACATAAATTAAAATTACTCATAAGAAGTAAACTTTAATAGCACCTGAATGTACCTTTTTGGGAGTTTAGCTGCTTCTTCACATCTTAAAAGCTCTGCATATAACCCATCTGAAGCTATTAATTCATCATGTGTCCCAATCTCCATTAACTGACCTTCCTCCATCACAGCTATAAAATCAGCATTTTTAATTAAAGAAAGCCTTCTAGCAATTATAATGGTTGAACGACCCAACATTAACAAATCCAAAGCCTCCTGAACAGATCTTTCAGCTTCAAAATCAAGTCCACCTGTCACCTCATCAAGAAGAAGAATACAAGGATTCGAAAGCACTGCCCTAGCAACAGAAAGTCTTATCTTCTGTTCTTCTGTTAAAGATAAACCAGCCCTACCTACCTGAAACCAAAACATTTTTTTTCATTAGGGTAAAAAGGTAATTTTATAATTTCATATACTCGTTTGGTTTTTAGTTACCTGTGTATCGTATCCTTTTTCAAGTGAGCTGATGAATGTATGTGCATGAGCTGTTTTAGCTGCATCTTCAATTTGAAGTGATGTGGCATCTCTCCCATAGGCGATATTGTCCCTGATACTTAAGCTTAGTAATGCAGGCTCTTGAGTGACTAAACCAATTTGACTCCTTAGCCATTCCAATTTCAGGTTCTTGATGTTCTCTCCATCCAGAAGAACTTCACCTGAAAAAGAAAACAATAAATAAAAAAAAAAGAATATATTATTAAATAAAGGGAGTATTAGTATTATACTATTACATCAGTTCTCATAAAAGAAATAGTGTTAATGTCATTAGTTGTCAACAAACTGTGAGCATTTTGCACTTTAAGTCCCTAATTGTTTGTTGAGACTCAATAGATCGCTGAACTAATACTTTTGTAAGAAATAGTGTGAAGATAGAAAGAAGTAACATATTACATACCTAATGTAGGATCATAAAACCGTTCCATAAGTGGAATAATGCTACTTTTACCAGATCCATTTCTTCCAACAAGTGCCACAGTTTTCTTAGCAGGAACAGTGAGATAAAAGCCACTCAAAATCGGTATCTCAGGACGTGACAAATAACTAAAATAAACATTTCTAAACTCAATATTCCCTTGAACAGAATCAAGAATGTTTCCCTCATTATCAACACTGGATGATGAACGAGCAATCATCTCAAAGAGTCTATATGCTGCAATCCTTCCTTGCTCAAATGAATAAAAATTTGTAGCTGCTTGATTCAACCCAAGCCCACTTAAGATAACAGCAAAAAGAGCTGTGACAATTTCGCCCCCATGAGCATATTTGTGTATAACTAAAAATCTTCCAACATAAAGCTGTAAAGCACAAGAGCAAATTGCAAGCCCATATGTGAACCCAAGTCCTAACCCTTGTACAAGACTTATTAGAATACCATATCTTAATGTAGCTTGCAGTGAAGCTGCATATGAGTATTTTGCTAGTGTTTCGTTTGTGAATGCGTATAATGTCCTCATGTAAGAAAACGCCTGCAAAATGAAAATATGTTACATGTTTTTTTTTTTCAATAAGTAACCACAAAATAAATGTTAGTCCTGATCTATTTGTTAGATTTGATGATGACTTTAATACTTAACCTGTTCAGCAACACTAGCTGCTTCAGCATAAGCATCTTGAATATTCTCTGCAAGTCTATGGAGAAATATATTTGATATTCCTCCTGCAGCCACTATAAAGGGGCCACTTAATAAAGTCAGCCCAGCAATTTGCCAACAGTTGAGGAATCCAATTGCAAGCCCACTGAAGAATGTAGCCATGTTATGGATATAATTACCAACCTGCATTAATGATAATGATGGATGATGTTAAAGAAAATGTTACATGTTAATTCCAATAAGCAAAACTTGATGAGAAAGGAACGAACTTTTTCACTAAGTGCAGACTGGATAAGCAATACATCACTTAATACTTGACTCACAATGTCACCATTGTTGCCATATGTGTCAAAGAAACTCATGTCTTGATTTAGAAGTACTTGGACATATCTAGACCTAATAACAGCTGTCTGCCTTTCTCCGGTAAGAATCCAACATGAAACCTCTGAATGGAAGAGTGATTACAAAAGGGGAATTGTGAAAATGACAGATAAATGAGAGTAGATAAGGATGCGTACCTATCCAACCAGCAGCAAAAACACCACCAGCAATATAAAGAAGGGTCAGAGCAAGCTGCAGAAATCATGAAAGTGTATCAATTTATGGTTTTATGATTTTGATCTTATGAACAATTGATATCGTGAAGCAACTGATTTTGAATCTCATTAGAAAATCCTGATGATTCAAAATGATCAGAATTCATTGATGATAGGAGGAAATCTAATAACTAGATTCACAAATAGCAATATAATTGTTTTCAGAGCTGAAATTAAAAACATCACCAATTTTGGATTTGAAATTTCTTTATGAAGAAAAGAACAGCAGCTCACGATTACTTGTGGTTCAGAATGAAAAGCATAAAGTTCTAATTACCTCTTTGAACCTATGAAAAAGCAAATCCGAACTCTCATCGCCATGACTCAGCAACTGAATGATCTTAGCAAAATAATGCAAGTAAACCACAAGCGCAGTCCCATGCGCCGCCGCAGCAACCGATCCAACTACCATAAGCACCCAATCAAACCTATCAGCACACGCGAACAGCCTCGAAAACGGCACTGTTTCCGGAGGCTGCTCGATCTCCTCCGTCTCCTCCATTACATCATCAATCTCTGTAGGAACCGCATCGTTACTTGTGTCTACGTAAGGAGACGGACACTCCGACACCTCCGACACCGGCGTTAGCGGCTGTTGCCGCGGCGGTGACCAACCAAATAAACCTCTTGATACCATCATATTTACAATCTCGCAAACCCTCACAACAAAAAACCCCTAGTTCGAAATTGACACCCTCAAAATCCTAAAACCATAAAGAAATTACAACTTAAGTTCATCGATCCGGGGAAGTATGAATAGATTCTTGTTGAGCTCGTTGAGATTTTGCTCTCTGTAATGTGTGTTAAAGAAAGCAAAAAAGGAGGACGAGAAAGTTGACTGGGAGACTGAGGTTTCTCTGATTCCATCTTGTTTTTGTTCGAATTGTCTGCGTATCAGACGGCTTTACGACGTCGTTTTTCAATCGTCGAGGACTGTGGGTAGTGCTGGTTGCGGTTCATCGGAGATATACTGCAAAAAACGACCCTTAAGTTTTAGGCTTTTTTAATATTGGTCATAATTTTAGTTTTAATGCACAAACACATCCTCAAGTTTATCCTAAAAGATATGATCTTCATAAGTTATAACAAAATAAGACTAAAAAGATTGTTTTAGATTAGTAAGATGAATTACAAATTATATGAATGTCTTATAATGCTGTATGGGGTTTAACTCATACATAAAAATGATATGACAACAATCAACACGGTAAACCCACAATTTACCAGGTTGACCACCATTCAGCAGCTCAAACCAATTGAATAGCCGGAAAAACAATATTTTATAACAAAAAAATCATTTTTGCAAATATTATGCAACATCCCGAGAAACATGGAAAAAGCAACACTATTATATTGAACGGTGCTACCATTGCAACCTTTGGATAAAAACATAGCTCGGTCAATGAAGCGAGAACTCAGACTTTCTCAACTGTGTATAAGGGCCTCAATATACATCAATAAGGGTAGAACCTTCTCACACAAGCAATTTGACAACCTTGCCATTCAACACCTAACATAGGCATCGGAAAGCAATATCGGGATCTATCCCTTGGCATCGGAAGAATCATGCTCTTCATCGGGCTCAACCTCTAGTCCCTCTTCCTCAGAAGGGTCCTCCTCCATCTATTCTTCATCTACCATTATTGGGGCCTCATCCTCAAATGCAGCTAGATGATACCTGGCCTGACGCTCCGTATAATAGGGGTCACCCGATAATATGGGGCCAAAGCATGGACTTCCCCCCAAATTCATCCAATCGGCCATCTATATAAAAAAGTATTTAGTCGGTACAATCAAGGTTCTAAATGGCGTGAGGCGTGGCGTGGCGGAAAGGTCAAGCCTCAAGCTTAACGAGCCATGGCGTTTTTCAAGGCGTGATGTAAGACGGTGATTTTGTATTAATTTAAAATTATATTACCACATAAATATAAATTTATATTAAATATAATTACTTTTTATAAGTGTTAGATCAATAACTAGTAACAAAAATTTAACGAAAACCACAATACCTGTATCTCCGATTAGAAAACACATAACAAATAGCAAAAAACTATGTCTCAAACGAAAAAACACGCACCATGGCGCGCCATATCACGCCTTGCCACGCGTCACGCCTAACAACAACGTTATGAGGGTTTTCGTAACGGCGGAGCCACGCCTCACGCCACGGCGCGCCTTGGCGCACCTTTTAGAACATTGGGTACAATGCTTACTATGTATAAATCAAACACATATATAAGCATCATACATACTCAAGAATTTATTTATCATACACTATGATTTTTGTTACAATATGGTCCTCAAAATCTCCAAGATTTTAGTCTTTCAACTAACGTACTTAAGCTACATAGTGCATGCGATCGCTCCATAATAAACTTAGGAGTGCAAGATAAGTTTAGTTGTGATACGACATATGTACTATAAAACTTAGTTGAGTATTTGCACTAAAATCTTGAGTTTTAAGTTCATTTTGGTATTAGGTACGTGTTATTAGTTGAGTTTATACAATAAATTTCAATATTTATTTATTAATACGTATTATTACTTAATTACAATACTTTAATATTTATAGGTTTAGAGGACTAAACATAATCAAAGAGTGTTCGTCCTAAGCTATAGTCGTAATTCCTAACGGAAATACAAGCTCGATATAGCTAAGGCTCTGATACCAAAATGTCACACCCCCGCCTGGCAGCGAAAACGCCGAGTGAGCAACGTCAGTTGAATCAGAGTCATAACGTACATCGAACAATATATATATATATATATATATATATATATATATATATATATATATATATATATATATATGTAGAGAGAGAGAGAGAGAGAGAGAGAGAGGTAGGTTCAAATGTTTTTCACATCTATTGTGTGCTAGAATGCACCAATAGGAATTTAGTATTAATTATATGTATATTAAATGTCATACTTACTTATAACTCATTTTTATGGAAGCTAATTAAATTCGTCATTAATGTCAACAATAATATTCTTTCAGAATGAATTCATATCTAGAAGAATGAGAGTGTATTCCAGCAGAATGAGAGTATATTATAGTAGAATACACTCTCGTTCTTCATATTCCATGCAACTTTATTGTATTTTAAGCGAGTGAGTCTTGAAACAAAATACGAACCCATATATAAACACCTAGATGCGAATTCATTCTGAAAGAATGTTATTGCTGAGATTAATGACGGATTTAATTAGTTTCCATAAAAAGAAAATTATAATTATGGATATCATTTAATATACATATAATTATGGAAATCATTTAATATCTATATTTATTTAATTAAATAATTATTTAATTTACTAAATTTCTATTGGTGCATTTTAGCACACAATAAATATAAGAAACAAAATAACATAGCCCTATATATATATATATATATATATATATATATATATATATATATATATATATATATATATGTGTGTGTGTGTGTGTGTGTGTGTAAGGTTTTAACATCTCCAACCATAAAGTATATCTTACGTTATTACAGTACCATTACAAATATTCAAAGAGGCGGATAGCGATGTCAAGATATAATTTATGACAAAAGAGCAAACCGAAGGTTCCATGATCCACAGGTGAGCTCATGCGCCTTAATTTCTTGAAAATACATGTATTAAGATACGTCAACAAAATATTATTTGTGAGTTCTACATATTTTGACTCCATGAACCTTTATGACCAAAAGTGGAATTTTATACAAAATTTTAAGTATCAATTCATATAAAATGAGGTTACTTTTATCCTTTTGAAAAATATAAAAATAACCGCCTTTCCCTTTGAATTTTCGTACAAGTAACGGTATTTTTTATATGAATAACTTATTATTAATAAGTTTATAAACATTGTGTTGCTGTGTCCTAATAATTATTAAGTGTTATCTTACTTAATTTGGAAACAGAAACTCACTCAGTAGAGTAAAACTTTCCCACTACTTACAGTCGTATATCCAACTCATAAGAGTGAACGGTCCTTGTATAAATCCTATTTCAATTTTATATGACAATAGGGCAAACTCGGGGTCTATAATGAGCTCATTACTGAACTATGACACAAAACCTCTACACTAACACTTTAATGAGATGTGCTGAAAAATATCATCAATGCTTCATCGACATTGTGAACAAAATAAAGACCAAACGTTAGCATCCATATCGACTTGTCGGACAAAGGTTGTAACTAACAACCACGGGCAGGGTTGTCTACCCGTATAAATCTATATAATCAATCTTATACTTTCTATTCCTCGTTCCTTACAGATTAACGGTTATAAAACTAAGAGTTTTACTAAGATTTGTGGTCTTAGCTTACAAAATGAAACATAGTTCATATAGGAAATCCTGAGTGGGTTGAATCTCAACAATGTTCATAGGCATCCTATGTTGGGTTTTGTATACTACAACATCCTATGGTGTACATACAAACCTAAAATGCTTTGGATCTATGTTTTCTCTAATTATACATGCAATATTGTTTCCAAAGCATTAAGCCTACAACTAGCATACAATTGACATAAACAACATAGAATTGAGTTATAGAATTACCTCTTTGTTGCAGCTTGTTGTCTTTGGCCTTTAAGAACTTAGCACCCCAAATGTGATGCCTCAAACGGTTCACAACACACATTAGACAAAGAAGCACTTGAGAGAGATGTTATATGCACTCAAAATTGGTTATGGAACTCCAAGAACACTAGGGTAACCGATTTTAGCTATGGGGTGTTCTATAGTCTAAGAGTCATGGTTAAATCCTAATCCATACCTTTGGGCTTATTATCCATGATCCATGATTCAAGTGGGCTAACTCTTTATGGATTCATCCATAAACTTAGTCCATCATGTATCATAAGCCCAAACCATATGTATGTGCGTATATATATAACTAATTTACACAATTAGTCTCCATTAATTTAATTAGTCTTTTTTTATCACTAAATTAATTCCAAACTAATTTTTGATCAATACTAATTAAATCATATGATTTCATATTAATATATTAGAAATTATAATATATTAATAAATCATAATTAACCTCTTCTCAAAAGTTCATCCTATCAAATTGTCCTAGTGATATGCAACCCGAAATGGACCATGCTACTCTCGGTTCAAGTACATATCAATTATAGTTATGGGCTTAGACACCCAATCCAACAGTCTCCCACTTGGATAAGTCTAATAATTATTATTGTAAGTACAACTCCAACATCTCGACTAACAATCGCAACTCTTAAGAGTCGTTGTCGAACTCTGACTTAGTCAAAGGACGCGTCCATTAGATAAGGGATCATATATTACTCCATTCTAGATATCGTATGAACTGAGACATGGATTATAATCATTCTATTTGTTCATGTGTTGTTTCTCAATTTCTAATTTATGACGACCGACTAATTGAACAAATTAGATCAATCCAGGCTTTGCCAAGCACTTAGGGTTGTCATCACTAAATCATCGATGGGCCCACAAATATTGCTTTTATCCCTCTAAGGGTAAAAGGAATGGATAAATTTCGAATCAAATGCTTGCTTGTACTTACTCATCAAATCACACACAACAATATGTTTTATAATACCAAGTTATTGGTGCGTTTACATATGTCAATGTGCAACCGATGTAACGACCAAAAATTTCAACCAAATTTAAAACCTTTTCTTTCATTCAAAAACCATTAAGTTCATACATTTCATTTTCAAAATAGTTTAAACATCAGAGCATCCCCATAACCATGTCACTTAAATCATAAAACATGAGGAGCGGTACGATCACACCTTCGCCTTGCCACGATCTCCTGAAGTACCTGAAACATAACACTACAACTGTAAGCCCGAAAGCTTAGTGGGTTACCCCCAAAATACCAACCACACATAACATACTCATATCATATCACAAATAGAACGGCCGTTCACATCGGGTCTGCTGTGCGACTGGTCCGCCTGCACCGGGCCTTCAGTCCACCTGGTCTACCCTCCGAGTCTAGCCATGTACATCGAGTCTACAGTGTGATTGGTCCACCCGCACCAGACCTTCAATCCACCTGGTCCACTCTCTGAGTCTACAGTATGACTGGTCCGTCTGCACCGGGCCTTCAGTCGGCCTGGTCCACTCTCCGAGCCTCGGCATGTCTGGTCCGCCCTCTTAGGGCCTTCAGCCTATCCAGACCGCTCGCTAGGCCTTCGGAATATCCGGTCCGCCCTGGGTATGTTGGCCTACAACACTAAGCAGGACCCGCCTCAACCCAACCCCCGTCAAACAACCATGAGCACACAAAAGAATCAATCACATAACAAATCTCTAACCAAACAAGCAGTCTAACAGGTCACTTAGCATATCAACATCCTAACCAAGATTCCGACCTAACCGGTCACTAACGTAACACCATCCTAAATACCAGGATGCAGATCTAGCAAAACAATAACATAACAAACAATACCTGGATTTCCATCCGATAAAGGGCCAGCCTTGGTGCCGTAGACCCTGTCGATATAGTGAGGATAACTCACCTTGCAACTGCCGAAATCCTACAAATCTCCGACCGCTGACTCACCGGGACTCCCAACTATCACATGATAATCAACAATTTAGAGTCCAATCATGACTTTCTAGACCAAGAAACCACAACACTCATTAAGTCTATCATCCTCTTATTGGGCCAAGATCCAAAACCAACTCCTCATGCAAAACCCATTATTGGCCTAATTACTAAATTGGGCCCACCTTTCCGAACGGGCCTAGATCCAAGGTCCATAATAATTATTGGGTCTAAATTACTCCATCCATAATGTTCAGTCACGGCCCAAGCCCCACTAGCCCAATAACAGCCCAATCACTTAAGGCCCAAAATAAAAAAACCCAACAGAGGGAGTACTCTGGGCGTACCCCTCTTGGTACGTTGGGCGTACATCGATGCTCGCGGATTGGAGTCGGGACACAGACACACTACGTTGGGCGTACATCCATTTACGCGGGGCGTACTCGCGCTAAACTAAAATCCCACATAATTTCTTAATGGCTTAAGCTCTTAAGCCCAAACTTCAGATCCATAGACCAAATATGCCTAGGATTCATAAAGTCTCAAACTTTATTACTTGGGACATCCATAAAGCTCTTAACCCAAGGTCTTAATCCATTAAGACCTACTTATATCACACATGAGACACATAATTTCTTAACCCAAGCCATTGGGACCTCATTTTTCTCACTCAAGACCTCTCCTAAGGTCTGAAAGGACAACTAATCTCAACCAACTCGCATCATGCATCACTTTGGGGTTTTTGGGACAAGAAATGGTGTCAAGACCTCATAACACCAAGATCTACACAAAATAAATGTCAAGCAAGAGACTTTATACCTCAAAAGGGCTCCAGAAGATGATGTTATTCCAGATCTATAAGCTCTAACTTCCCAAGTCCTTCTTTGACAACTTCCTCTTTTCCTCTTCCAAGCTTAAACCACCAAAATGAGCTTCCCAAGGTCAAGATCTCACAAAAAGGAAGGATGAGGCATTCTAGGGTTTCTCTGAGGTTGGGGAGGCTGATAATGAGGCTAGGGTTTGAGCCATTATGTTCTTTATATATTGGCCCACCCTCAAATTAGGGTTTAAGGACTCTGAGCGTACGTTGGGCGTACCTCTAGTACGTTGTGCGTACGCGTCCTTGCACCCGCGACCATTCGCTCTACAACGTTGGGCGTACCCACGCGTGTCCCAATTGCATGCATGGCCTACTTCGATAACTTTTTCCATCAAGGGCAATAAATGTCACTTTCTTTAAAATGTCATAACTCCTTCATCCTAAGTCTGTTTTCGACGAACTTTATATCCACTAAAAGGTGGCAAGAAGCCCTATGCTTCTAACGACACACCCCGATCTGAAACCTTCTCGAATGAAACCCAATGCCTAAAAAAGAATGAAACGCCCTTACTCTTGATCTCGGAAATTCGTAAATAAGTACTTTTAGAACGGGGCATTACAATTCTCTCCCTGATAGCTTCATTTTATTTACTTCTTTTTATAGTTTATTTTAGTACATTTCATTCGCATTTTAGTTAACTTCCATGCATATTTTCCCTTTTGTTATTTTTATGACCATTTCGGGGTACTTTCTAGTTTCTTGAGCATTATTGCAGATTTTCTTGGAAACTAGCGGGGCGGCACTATTGGGAGGCGATTGGGCTTGAAAGGAATTGGGGATTTCGTGCTTGATGGCTATGAAGGTGACTCATGGGGTGGACTTGTCAATTGCTTGAAGTCTTGGAAGAATTGAGCTTTAAATTTGAAAGACGCGGGAGAATTCTTGAGTGTGCAAGATCAATATTTGGGAGTTTGCGGAAGTTTAGAGTGATGTGGATAAGCAAATTGGGCTTTAACTGAAGAAATATTGAAGAAAAATGGGCTAGGAGTTGATTGGATTCGAACTGGGCCAATGGATTAGCTGTGGGGGCCCAAAACTTGAAGAAGCCCAAAAATACCCGTCAGAGCCCGCGGCCCGCGTGGGTTCCTGACTAGGGCAATTTCGGGATTTTGCTAAGAGCTCTATTTTGGGAAGTTTGGTGTGCCTCTTTAGCCTTATCTTGAAGGTCCGATTTTGAGACTTTCTCTCTGGAGTTTGGAGCATTTTTGGAGGCCAAGAACACTTGAAGAATATCTTCTTTTCATCTCTTGAATCTTGTCAAATGTTTGGTACAATCTTATCTAACTTTGTTCATTTAAGTTTAGCCATGCTTGGCTAAACAAATCTTGGTTGACTTTTTGTTGAATCTTTTGAACTTTTGTTGGATGTTGAAGAATCCATGAACTTGTTCTTAAATCTTTATGGAATTGTTTTGTGTTTTATCATATTATCACTACTAGTATGTTTTTATTCATGAGCTTAAATATGTTTGTGGTGATTAGTTGGCTAATTTCTTGATTAAGTAAATGATCCTCAAATTAGCAAGCAACAAATGATTTTTGTGTTGTTTTTGCTTCACACAATCATAAAAACATTTCCTCCAACATGGTGGTGAAAGCATTTGACCCCTCTTGGATTTGGTGACTTTTTGGTTCTTAATGCTAGTTGACTTTCACTAATTACATGCTATTTGGAATTAGTGACTTTGACTAAGGAAATTGTTATGAGCTTCTCTAGCCATTTCAATAATTAAGAAAAGTCTAGGTAATCTCAATCTCCTTGGATTGCTATAGCCAAATTAAGGATTTACATCAAAGTATTGCACCATTGGATTCTAATGATATGTTCATCAAAAGTCAAAGTGAGGAAACTTTAAGTCAACCATCTCTCCTTTATTGATTTTACATCAAATTCTTATTTTTGTTGCATTTGTCTATTTATGTGACATCCCCAAAATCACGGCCAGAAAAGACCGATTTTGTTTATGCTTTATAAAAATCAGAGTACTTCATTTTATAAAAAGGTTGCGGAATTTGTTCCCAGAAAAACATGGTAAATACGTTATTAAAACATTTTCGAAAAACGTATTTATTTCATTTTAAAATGTTTGGGATGTCATCGTTAATACCGAAACATAAGCATAAACAGACTTACAATGATTTACACTAGTGATCTACATCTCTTTTAAATCTCTCAGTGTAATGTCACTTCACTTCGTCACCTGTGATATACATAAACTGAGTGGGTCAGGTTGGGAAACCTGGTGAGTACATTGGGTTTTCAACCCACAATAGTATAATTATTATGTTCAATCAAACAATCAACCCAATTACCCATCCCCATTATCTTCTTTACTCTTTAAGGATTTAACCTAAGAGTCATCTATCCTGCATTCGTTTATTCCGAAGTCCCTTACTTCCAGGGTTATGGGACTGGCACTAAATCCATAGTTGCCAATGTTCGTTCATAAAGCACTAATTCCATAGCTGCTATAGTCTATTCATCGGGTACTAAATCCATAGCTACCAGTCTTTATCTAATAGATACTAAGTCCATAGCTACCAATGTTCAACAGGTACTAAGTCCATAGCTACCAATTCCTACAGGTACTAAATCCATAGCTACCAACGTCTAAAAGGTACTAAGTCCATAGCTACCGGTGTTTGTCCCATAGGCACTAATTCTGTAGCTGCCAATGTATACTCACGTCATCTTCTATCTCTCATCATTCATCTACCCATCTCATACCCAACATTTTCGTATATATAAAATACATATACAGTTTAAGTCCTTTAAAACATGTATAAAACGTTCAACCAGCATAGACAGCAAGTATTCAGATAATGTGCACATATAGCACGTAGTTTATATAAAATACTTCATATCTATGTGTAAGATGAAAGTAACTATGCACTCACTTGAGAAGGTGGTGACTCGGTACTCGGACAGCGCTTCGTTTACTTTAAAATAATTTCCTTCGACGAAACCTAGTATTATTACCACTAGATTTTAGTCTAATATTTACCGTGACTAATTATTAGTCTTATTATTATTATTATATAAGCGTTTAAACAATACTTTCCAACCACTATGTACAGACAGGGGCCAGACATAAAACACCGGAGGGCAGGACCATTTTGGCATATAGCACTTCTGAAATCCAACAACCCTATGCGGCCCTTTAAACCAGATTCCCCGTACCGCGAGTAGTTAAAAAGATATTATAACGACACTTATATAAGTCATAATAATAGCTCAAATATTTATTATAAATTTATAATAACAATACTAATTTTAAATATAAACTATATTTAAAATAGGGTAAGCATAACTTACTTACAAGGGGATTTTAGCTAGGAGTCGGGCTCTGTAGGGGCAGAACTTCGTCGCTGAATCTTTCTAAGAAAGATTCGTGCAGCGCTTCAGCGCTCACCTTACTATACTAAAACTACAGAAAGAGAAGTCGAATCACGAGGGACCGAAATGCTCGGGGGATAAGGAGAGAAAGACTCTTGAATCAAGAGAATGGTGCAAGAAATATGAGAGCCCAAGCCTCTTATTTATAGTAATTGAATTTACAAAAACTACCCTTCATAATTACTTAATGACCTTATAGTTATATAAATAACTAAACACCCCTTTATAATACTATTTTAAATAGATTTAATAATATTTGCACTAAACTAATGTCGAAAGAACTCAACATTAGTCTTATAATGACCGCATCGTCGATACCTTTCTAATGATATATACATATGTATATATATGTGTACGTATATATGATTTATACTTTATTTTAATACGTAAATATGCTATTATAATTTGTAACTCGTTCATACGAACTCCGTTTTTGACGTTATTTATATCCACGCGTAGGTGGAGACGTACTCTACAACTTTCATTTAGACTCCGTCGGCTAAATTTGACTTTATTTTTAAAGTTATATTTTTAACAGGTCGGGACAGGATTGGTCCGTTAAAATCTCATAACTTCTTCATCCGATGTCCATTTTCGTCTGTCTTTTTATTGTTACGCTACTAATAATGAGATCTTCAATTCTCGTTTAGGTTGTGTCGGCTAAAAATCGCTCGATCTAATATTCGAATTTCGGACTGTACACTGCTAATCCGAAACTTCGAAAAATCGTAACTTCTTCATACGAAGTCAGATTTGGGCGTTCTTTTTATCGAAGTTCTTAGTTTAACATATTCTACGACTTTTGTTTAGAGCGCTAAATCTAAATCTCGCTCTATCATAAATTTACTATTTACGCTTCCCGGCGCCGTGCCGGTTCCGACGCGAAACTTCGACGGGTCATAACTTCTTCGTTATAACTCGGATTTCGGCGTTCTTTATATGTACGGAAACCCTGTGACATATTCTACAACTTGGTTAAGATTATTTATTCTAAATAATCTTTTTGTCGAAAAGTCGTTTTCGACCCCTATTGCCTCTAAATTGACTAGCCCGGATCTGCAGGCGTTACAATTTAAATCATAGATAACTCTAGTTTGTTTCAAGTATTTCAAAACACCAAAACCCCCATTTTATTTTTATTGTCATTTTATAAGTATTTTTACAAAGAGATTTTTCATAGAGTTATAAATTGAACCAATCTCCGTGGATTCGATCTCTTTACCACTATACACTATTTTAGTGTGTAATATTTAGGGTTATTATTTGTGTTGGCCTCGACAACCACCAAATTTTTGGCGCTGTTGCCGGGGATTGGTTTTGATTTAATCAGTTTGTTTCTTTATGCCTAGATCTCATTGTGCATGTACTCTAGTTTAAAACTCAAAAATTGAAGAAAAAAAGTGTGGTTCGGGAATGAACACTCCTAGCATTGAAGATAAACTTTCTGATCTAGCTCAGTTAGTTATGATGATTGGAAGTGACCAAAGTGTGCAGCCCACACCTCTTCTTTGTGATTTTTGTGCCCAAAATGGACATCAATCCGACATGTGTCCATATTTACAAGGAGAATGGGAAGAAGTGCAAGAGAAGGGAAGCTGCTACTGGTCAAACCAATGGATTTATGATCAACCTCAACATGATCAATGGTGGGACAACAACCAAGCTTGGGGATACAATCAATACCAAAGCTCATACCAAGGTTGGAGAAATGACCAATACCAACCAACTCCACAATTCCAACATCCATATCCTCCACCTCCTCAACAAGTTGAAACGCCAAGCATGTCCTTAGAGGAGATTGTGAAAAGCATTGCCACATCTACCCAAAATTTCCAAGAAACAACCCAAGCTAGCCTCAAAAGCTTAGAGCAACAAATAACACAACTTGCTCAAACAATAAGTATAATGGAAGATCAAGACAAACTACCATCTAAAGAGAGCCCATATACCATTCCTTTGAATGATGAGAAAAGTTTTGATGGCCCAAGAGTGTTATATGGAAAAGAGGAAGTAGGCGTAGAAATGGAAGAGGCTATCAAGGAGGAAGAAGAAATTGAGAAAGATGTCAATGAAACTATAGAGGACATGTTGGGGGTTAACAAAAGAGAGGTTGAGCCACCCACTACCATTGAGAAACTAACTCCAGTGGTAGATGAACCACAAGAGCCGGGAATGATAAATATGTCGGACCCTTTAAAGGATACATATCCCGAGAAGGAAGAGACCCAACCGGTCACCAACTCGACCACCATGTCAAAGAGAGAAGAGTTGGTCACCTTACTGAAAAGGTACAAGGACGAATATGGTTGGATGATTGCTATTATCAAAGGTCTAAGTCCGATATGGTTCCCCCGTAAAAAGAAAGTCAAATACAAGAAAAGAGTCCCAATGGAGGTTTGGAAATTAAAAAATGTTGACACGGGGCAAGTTTTTAAGGTTAATGGACATTGTTTGAAGTCATTCTATGAAGGTTTTGATTCAAATGTCCAAGATGTCGTCCATTTGGACACCCAAAAGTGTTAAAGTGAAGTTTGGAGGCGTCTCGCCAAAGACGTTAAAGAAGGGCATTTTTGGGAAGCATTGTGCTTTCGTCATTTATAAACCGAATAAAATGATTTTGAATTTTTTTTTTGTTTTGAAAATTTTCATTTTTGAAAAATTTCAAGCTTTATTCTCACCTTTGGTCCAAACCTTTTATTGTGTTTTTGAAACCGGGACTTCGTGGGAATCATTTAGGCCAAAAATCAAGTTTTTTGAAATTTTTCAAAATTTAAGGTGCAGGAATTCACGCGGCCCGCGTAAGGTCATGTGCGGCTTATGTGCGACCCATTCCTTGACCGCGTAAAACAATCACCTCTAGCTCTGTTCAGCTCACGCGGCCAGCATGCGGGTTCCACGCGGCCCGCGGGGCTGGTTTCAACACTTAGTATTTTTTTAGCTCCAGTTCACGCGGCCTTTACGCGGCCCGCGTGTTTTGACCCAAAATTCTTCTGAACCTTCTGTGAACTCAAGAGGAAACCAAGAATGTTACACGCGGCCTCTACGCGGCCCGCGCCCCGCCCGCGCTCCACACAAAAACTCGATTTCCCGGAGATCTACCGGTCGGAATCTCGCGAGACCACCACCATTATTCACCATTTTTCCTCCTCTACAAACCCTTATGCTCTACCCAACCCTCCGATTTAGGTCATTTCTGCCATTTCCTTAAGCATTGAGGACAATGCTTGTTCTTAAGCTTGGGGTGGGGCATTTCCCTTTCTTTTTAATTTTTCATGCATTTTTCTTTAGCTAGGTTGCATAACATTTTAGTATTAAGCTAATTTTCATTCATTTTTTTTTATTTATTTAAAATTCCAAAAAGATTTTATTTTCTTCTTTTTCACCTTTTATATTTTTGCATAACATTTAGCCTAAGGCATTAGCATTCATGCATTTTTGTTGTCTGTTTATTCTCACCTCTCTTGGATACCATGGAACGGGTTCATAGTTATTGTATCATTATTGGTCCAGGATCTTGTTGCAATCTCACCCATCGAACCGGGACCATTGGCTGCAGTTTAGGATTTCATACTTGGGATCAGATGCTGGTAGCTTAAAGGGGTAAGTGATCATGGCCAGGTAGTTTCATGAAAAATTATGCATACAATACTAACAACTGTAAAATATACTATAGCAATGGATGTTCTTAGCCTTGCGGTCACTACCGCTGAGAGGATCACACTTGATCATGTTTGAACTGTTAGGATGAAGCATTGGTGCTTGTCCCCGAGTAGAATCCATATCCGGTCTCTTTACATCACCATATCTTTTTGCTATTTTCTTAGAATTTTAGAGAGTCTTTTAGTCCACATTTGGACATTTTGATTATCTTTGAAAAACCACAAGTTTGAAAAGGAGCTTACATTACATCTTTATGCTCCACACATGGTCATTTTCACACTTAGGCCATTTGGATTATATCATTACCCTTTCGGTTCCACTTACACACCTTTGGGAACCAAATTTTGAGTCAAAGGGTTTCTTGTTAAAAATTTCGATAGTTAATACATTACCTTCAAGTAAAAAAAAAACAAAAAAAAAACAAAAAGAAGCATGCAAATTTTCAGTTGCAACTATCTTAGATAGGTGGCCGGTTCAATTATTGAACAAATTTCCCAACATCTTGGTCACCCGGCGTTTGATATTCGTTTGTATAGATCTGTTTTATTGTATATAGATCGAGTTGTTCTTTTTCGCAAATTGGTGATGTTAGGGAGACTGTCGAGTCGGATACTACGGGAGGTTTGGGCCAACACTAAGTGAACCGATTCCTACAACGGTGCCCGAGCGATTAAACCAAGTTACACATGAGAGAAACCGGCAGACGTGAGATCAGAGTGTGCACTTAAAGAAGAGCTCCACCCGAGCCCATCCAGTTGCCTTCTCCATACTACAGATGTTCTTCATTATATGCATGTTCCATTAAGACTACGACTGACCATCCCTCCTTACTCACCTAAAGGAGTTGTCCCGACTGTGGTTTATGGTCCCATTGTCATCGGATGAAAAAGTTGTGAGACAACAGCGAGATCAATTCTGACCATGTTGACTAACATCGAACAGGTTCCATGGTTCTATCCATTCTTTTTATTTCTAGGGTAGTTCGTCCCAAGTTCATTTAGTCTTGTCTTACTCGAGGACAAGTAAGGTTTAAGCTTGGGGTGATTTGATAGCTTCATTTTATTTACTTCTTTTTATAGTTTATTTTAGTACATTTCATTCGCATTTTAGTTAACTTCCATGCATATTTTCCCTTTTGTTATTTTTATGACCATTTCGGGGTACTTTCTAGTTTCTTGAGCATTATTGCAGATTTTCTTGGAAACTAGCGGGGCGGCACTATTGGGAGGCGATTGGGCTTGAAAGGAATTGGGGATTTCGTGCTTGATGGCTATGAAGGTGACTCATGGGGTGGACTTGTCAATTGCTTGAAGTCTTGGAAGAATTGAGCTTTAAATTTGAAAGACGCGGGAGAATTCTTGAGTGTGCAAGATCAATATTTGGGAGTTTGCGGAAGTTTAGAGTGATGTGGATAAGCAAATTGGGCTTTAACTGAAGAAATATTGAAGAAAAATGGGCTAGGAGTTGATTGGATTCGAACTGGGCCAATGGATTAGCTGTGGGGGCCCAAAACTTGAAGAAGCCCAAAAATACCCGTCAGAGCCCGCGGCCCGCATGGGTTCCTGACTAGGGCAATTTCGGGATTTTGCTAAGAGCTCTATTTTGGGAAGTTTGGTGTGCCTCTTTAGCCTTATCTTGAAGGTCCGATTTTGAGACTTTCTCTCTGGAGTTTGGAGCATTTTTGGAGGCCAAGAACACTTGAAGAATATCTTCTTTTCATCTCTTGAATCTTGTCAAATGTTTGGTACAATCTTATCTAACTTTGTTCATTTAAGTTTAGCCATGCTTGGCTAAACAAATCTTGGTTGACTTTTTGTTGAATCTTTTGAACTTTTGTTGGATGTTGAAGAATCCATGAACTTGTTCTTAAATCTTTATGGAATTGTTTTGTGTTTTATCATATTATCACTACTAGTATGTTTTTATTCATGAGTTTAAATATGTTTGTGGTGATTAGTTGGCTAATTTCTTGATTAAGTAAATGATCCTCAAATTAGCAAGCAACAAATGATTTTTGTGTTGTTTTTGCTTCACACAATCATAAAAACATTTCCTCCAACATGGTGGTGAAAGCCTTTGACCCCTCTTGGATTTGGTGACTTTTTGGTTCTTAATGCTAGTTGACTTTCACTAATTACATGCTATTTGGAATTAGTGACTTTGACTAAGGAAATTGTTATGAGCTTCTCTAGCCATTTCAACAATTAAGAAAAGTCTAGGTAATCTCAAGCTCCTTGGATTGCTATAGCCAAATTAAGGATTTAAATCAAAGTATTGCACCATTGGATTCTAATGATATGTTCATCAAAAGTCAAAGTGAGGAAACTTTAAGTCAACCATCTCTCCTTTATTGATTTTACATCAAATTCTTATTTTTGTTGCATTTGTCTATTTAAATCATAGATAACTCTAGTTTGTTTCAAGTATTTCAAAACACCAAAACCCCCCATTTTATTTTTATTGTCATTTTATAAGTATTTTTACAAAGAGATTTTTCATAGAGTTATAAATTGAACCAATCTCCGTGGATTCGATCCCTTTACCACTATACACTATTTTAGTGTGTAATATTTAGGGTTATTATTTGTGTTGGCCTCGACAACCACCACTCCCACTTAAATTAGGCTTCGTCCTCGAAGCCTGCGGCAACACAAACTTCCAGATGATACTCCTAGTGCCTCTGATCTCAAACCGGCTCAGATTCCCTCAAACACAGGTATCAAATCTCTAAAATCCATCTCTTCCCTTGCAGGGTCCCGATCAACTGCTTCAAGTCGGCCACCAGATTCTTTTCTCTAATGACAACGCTCATCAACTGAGTGCCACCTAAGGGCACTACCTTACTTCCGTCCCACTCCTTCATTCGCAACTTGCGAAAACTGGATACCACAACACCCACTGAGCTCTTGCCAAGGCACTAACCCATCTTCCTTCGCCCAAAATTGGTGATAGCCCTAAAAACTTGCAACCTGGAACAAATCCCGTTCCATCCTCGGGTTCTATCCCTTACGTTTTGACAGGATACTACATCCCTCAACACCGGTCTAGACTGCTCTCGAGTCTGTTAACCTGCTGTCTCACCTTCCTCTATCCTAATATCCAATCGAGAATCCCTTTCCTTCTCCTCTTCCAAGGAAACCGAAAACATGCATGCGTATCATCCGGCATTGCCACGACCTCAACGGGCATCCAACCCGTATGTGCTTCCATATATATCTGGTACAATCCCTGAGCTTACTACCAATAACCGAAGCATCTTCGATCATCCTTTTACTCTGCTGCCTTCGTCTCAGAGGACCCACACTCCTTCCAGAGCTACATACCCTTCCTTTCCAGGAAGTCTACTCAACAACCCTTACCGCACCTATATGTGCCACATAGCTAAACCCCCACTCTACACTATCCATGTAGAGCAAGCGTTATTCTCTATCTCCCATATACTCTGAATCCGATCACATAACTAATAAGGCCCACACACTGTGTCTAGCCATCTCCATCATCATGATCAATACTTGGGGCCAGACCATATCGATTACTATTGCATGGTGACATATTTACTCATTCTCCTCATATCGATCCACTGTCACATACAGAGTCTTCAGCATGACTGGACCGCCTTTATAGGCCTTCAGCCTATCTGGACCACTCTCAGAACCTTCAGCATGTCTGGACTGCCCTCCCGGGCCTTTAGCCTATCTGGATCGTTCCCCCGAGTCTTCGGCCTGACTGGTACGCCCATCGGCCTTCAGTCTATCCGAACCGCTCAAAGACTGTCGCACGTCACCCTGATCCATTCTTCCCGGGAACCTCTCCCATGCAGTCTGCTCTAGCCCTCTTGGGGTTCTGAACTCCAGTTCCATTCCCGAAATCCTTTCCATGGCCTAAACCCATGCCTCACATCGACCAACTACCTTAACTGAAACCATGGTTTGTTCCCTTCCCCACATGTCTATCACTTGCTCTAATCATGTCACACTCTCGGCTAACCACGCTGATAAATCTAAACAGCTAACCAACCCTAGATACTTGCTATTTTACCGAAGAATTTTCCAATTCTCCCCACTTAGTGCACGGACTACTAACCACCGATACCCAAAACCGGCATAGTTCAATCGCCCTTACTCCATATATTCCATCTTATCCATGAATTGACTCCCTCAGGAGTGAGCAACCTCCACCGAATAACCCTTTCTACCATCGCATACCTGAACTCCAAGGGAGTTCGAACCCCGACTGAACACTTCTTGCATCGCAGTCGCTATTCCTAGCAACGAGATCATAAACCTTATCTTTCGACTAAGAATCCTCCTGAACGCTAACCAACTACAACTCCTAACTACTAAGGTCCTCAATCATACCATGATTTATGCGAAAAAGGAGAACAGATTTATAATACCACATAATTAACAAGATAACAAGATATTAAAATGGAAACATACCCGCAGCTGCATCCGGCTCTGCCCTGACCTCCTCTGCGGTAAGCTGGAATGCGCGTCCCTGAGCCATCGGAGGATCCGCTCCTCCCTGACCCTTTCCAGTAATCCTCAAAGTGGTCGGTGCTGGAGTCTGCATCAATCCTGCAGCAAACTGTGGACAGTTGGCCCTCAAGTGTCCAACCTGATGGCAGTGATAACAAATCCTCATATCCTGAACTGGGGCTGACTGACGGCAATCCCTCGCATAATGCCCCTCTCTCTCGCACTTGCGGCACGCACCACCGGACCTACAAACTCCAGTATGACCCTTCCCACACTTCTCACAAGTGTAGCTACTCTGACCCCCAATATTGGAGTCAACGGTTTTGAACCGTTTCGGCACCGGCTGCAACTGCACCGGGGCATGCCTCTGCTCTCGCAACTGCAACTCAATCTCCAACTCACGCTGCCTGGCGGCCTCCTGCAACTCTAATAAGGTATCACATCTCTGTGTGGACACAAACTATCTAATATCCCTCTTGATCATACTCAGATACCGGGACATCTGAGCCTGCTCCGACGTGAACTCCGGGCAAAACATCGCCCTCTTAGTGAACATCCTGGTGATCTCCATCACCGACTCTGAATCCTGCTTCAGCTCCAGGAACTCCTGAGCCAACCTCTCTCTCTCAACCTGCGGAACATAACGAGTACTGAACATCTCCCCGAACTGATCCCAAGTAACCGCAACCCGCTGCGCATTAGAATAAGATCCCATAGTCAACCTCCACAAATCATTCGCCCCGAGCCTCAAAAGGTTCAAAGCACACCTCACCCTCTAATCCGCAGGGCATGAACAAGTGAAGAAACAACCCTCCACATCTGACAACCATCTCATAGCAAGAACCGGATCCTGAACTCCATAGAAAGTAGGGGGCTTCGTATTATCGAAGTCCTGATACTGAAAACCTCGACCGGTTCCTCCCCCTACCGCTGCTACAGCCGTTGTAGCTGCCGCAGCAGCCGTCTCCGCAAGAGCTACATAGCGCTCATCAAAGTACTCAACCATGGTGGTCTTGATCGACCCAAACAGTTCTGGCAACTCAGCTCGGAACATAGCAGCAACCTCCTCATGTAGGATATCACGAAACCTAGCATCCAACTCATCCGTACTCATCTGGCCAATGACTTCGGGTGATACGGGTCCATCCCGGCCACCCTCTTCTGATCCCGATCCCGAACTGAATCCTGCCTCCAAACGTCTCGCATCCTCCATACTGGAATGAACCATAAAAATCTCAGATCCCTCGCATAACCACCGAGAACTAACCTCAAATCAACAACCTAGGGGTTGTGACTTCCTTGACACGCGTATGGGTCCTGTGCTTTCAGTAGTACGGGCCCATACTACCTTCCACACCTACCCATATTTGTCTCAAGTATTACCACAACGCCCTAAGCACAAACATACACAACAAGCACTCAATCCTCACCCCTAGAGGAACACTGAATAACTCATAACAAGGAAACCCTAGGCTAGCAGGCATCATAAATCAGGCAATACTATCATGCAATTTCTGAAGATCCCTAGCCTAGTACTAGCATGTTGTTCTAACATATCTCAAAACAGGTAAGTTGCATGATATTTTGGGGTCTACTTACTGGCTCTGGCTGATCGTACCCTCTGCATCCTCCTTTACTTATTTCGAAAACCTTTTGAAAATCATTTTTGAAAATCCCTCCTTGATTTGAGACTGGATTCACACGAATGTTCCTCCAATTCACTCAAACCAAGGCTCTGATACCAACTTGTAATGACCAAAAATTTCAACCAAATTTAAAACCTTTTCTTTCATTCAAAAACCATTAAGTTCATACATTTCGTTTTCAAAATAGTTTAAACATCAGAGCATCCCCATAACCATATCACTTAAATCATAAAACATGAGGAGCGGTACGATTACGCCTTCGCCTTGCCACGATCTCCTGAAGTACCTGAAACATAACACTACAATTGTAAGCCCGAAAGCTTAGTGAGTTACCCCCAAAATACCAACCACACATAACATACTCATATCATATCACAAATAAAACAACCGTTCACATCGGGTCTGCTGTGCGACTGGTCCGCCCGCACCGGGCCTTTAGTCCACCTGGTCCACCCTCCGAGTCTAGCCATGTACATTGAGTCTACAGTGTGATTGGTCCGCCCAAGGGCCGACCTTGGTGCCGTAGACCCTGTCGATATAGTGAGGATAACTCACCTTGCAACTGCCGAAATCCTGCAAATCTCCGGCCACTGACTCACCGGGATTCCCAGCTATCACATGATAATCACCAAGTTAGAGTCCAATCATGACTTTCTAGACCAAGGGCCCACAACACTCATTAAATCCATCATCCTTTTATTGGGCCAAGACCCAAAACCAACTCCTCATGCAAAACCCATTATTGGCACAATTTACTAAATTGGGCCCACCTTTCCAAACGGGCCTAGATCCAAGGTCCATAATAAATATTGGGGTCTAAATTACTCCATCCATAATGTTCAGTCACGGCCCAAGCCCCACTAGCCTAATAACAACCCAATCACTTATGGCCCAAAATCAAAAACCCAACAGAGGGAGTACTCTGGGCGTACCCCTCTTGGTACGTTGGGCGTACATCGATGCTCGCGGATTGGAGTCGGGAAACAGACCCACTACGCTGGGCGTACATCCATTTACGCGGGGCGTACTCTCGTTGAACTAAAATCCCACATAAGTTCTTAATGGCTTAAGCTCTTAAGCCCAAACTTCAGATCCATAGACCAAATATGCCTAGGATTCATAAAGTCTCAAACTTTATTACTTGGGACGTCCATAAAGCTCTTAACCCAAGGTCTTAATCCATTAAGACCTACTTATATCACACATGAGACAACCAAAGCCATTGGGACCTCATTTTTCTCACTCAAGACCTCTCCTAAGGTCTGAAAGGACAACTAATCTCAACCAACTCGCATCATGCATCACTTTGGGGGTTTTTGGGACAAGAAATGGTGTCAAGACCTCATAACACCAAGATCTACACAAAATAAATGTCAAGCAAGAGACTTTATACCTCAAAAGGGCTCCAGAAGATGATGTTATTCCAGATCTATAAGCTCTAACTTCCCAAGTCCTTCTTTGACAACTTCCTCTTTTCCTCTTCCAAGCTTAAACCACCAAAATGAGCTTCCCAAGGTCAAGATCTCACAAAAAGGAAGGATGAGGTGTTCTAGGGTTTCTCTGAGGTTGGGGAGGCTGATAATAAGGCTAGGGTTTGATCCATTATGTTCTTTATATAGTGGCTCACCCTCAAATTAGGGTTTAAGGACTCTGAGTGTACGCTGGGCGTACACGTCCTTGCACTCGCGACCATTCGCTCTACAACGCTGGGCGTAACCCAGCCTATGTTGGGCGTACCCACGCGTGTCCTAATTGCATGCATGGCCTACTTTGACAACTTTTTCCATTAAAAAAATTAAATGTCACTTAAATGTCACTTTCTTTAAAATTTCATAACTCCTTCATCCTAAGTCCGTTTCCAACGAACTTTATATCCACGAAAAAGTGGCGAGAAGCCCTATGCTTCTAACGAAACATCCCGATCCGAAACCTTCTCGAATGAAACCCAATGCCCACAAAAGACCGAAACGCCCTTACTCTTGATCTCGGAAATTCATAAATAAGTACTTTTAGAACGGGGCGTTACAACCTACTTATAAATTACAACTCACATGTATTGGTTTCAAGAATATAATATATTATCCTCTCACAATCACTCGTGATAAAATCCATGAAGTGATTCAGATGAGCGTGGGTTTAATCCAATACTCAAATCTTATTACAGGAGTACTCATGAATACTGTAGGAAACTTGTGTTGTGTCTAAACGCCTTTAGACAATCTACAGACCCATTCATGACAGTCTAGCTTCACCTACTTCCAAAGTATGATTGACCGTGGATGGTTTGAATAACCTAATTATTCGGGAAGTCAAAACATGCAAAGTGAAGCACAAGAATAACTGAATCCAATATGGTCTCAGAACTTATGAATATAAATAAAACACCTTTTATCTAATCACCATATTGATTACACATTATTTATTGTATAATGTTTCAATTAATCAACTTAATACCTGAATTAAAACAATAGTTGTGACATGCTCCAAGCATGCACACTATGTTTGTCTATGGTCCTTTCTTTGTGAAATAGATCAATTGAACACAACTTCAATGAAAGCTTTTTAACAATTCCAAATCCTTACCGTAAATGTAAGAATACCAAATTCTTGCCATTTACTGTAATATGTTAGATTCTAGACTTACATGCAATGATCCTCTTATAATGACTATGCACAAAAGTCACAGAGACTTGACAACAGACATTACAAAGTATTATAATGGAGAACAATTCCATGGAAACGAAGTCTCATATTCAAAGTACATTCATTTGAACATCCTTCTTACATTTAAGTTTTCTAATCTTACACAAATTTAATTATTAACTTCCATTTGTGGTAACATTTCCATATTCCCATTTTGACTATCACTTCTGAACAAGAGTTACCTCTTCTCATAGTATGTCGATATGGTCCTTCCAAAATTTACAATATACTTCTAACTGTCCATTAGCAACCAATCTTTGGTAAACCTCAGATTGTCCTCAACAATTGCTTAACTATTTTAGTCACATCTCGTTCTAGTCCCTTGTCCCTCTTAATGCCCTTGGCATATGGAAAATTAGAACAAATTAATATTATAGCATATGTAATCGATCCTATACCTGAAGCATTTGAGATACAATACATAATGTTTCACATAGAGACATGATACTTTACCAGCCTCTTGCTATAATATTTCCATATATAGAGTTTCCTTATGTCAAATCTTTTCAACATAACATTCATATACATCCTTGACTAAATTTGATTAAAAATCTCAATCTAAGCTTTTAAATTTGAAATGAAGTATGAATTTCTCTCCCTTAATTATAGCAAAACAACCTTTCAAACCCTGCAACTTTGCGAATTAAAACTTTTGTTTTATATAATTAACATTGCTAACTCGCAACACTTAATGTAATAATTGTGCTCCCACTAGCATAATAATTACATTCTTATGAGCATAACACTTATGCTCCCACTAGCTATGACATGTACCCAGAAATAAGTTGGGCTTCTAGAAATCAATACTTGTTAACTTTCTTACCAAAGTTCAGATTTCTGATACGAGATGATTCGATAAGACTTTATGTAACACCCCGATTCACATGTATTAATTATATAAGAATTCCTCTTGATTTCAAGGCCTACTCGACGAGTTGGTTGCCTTGACTCGTCGAGTAGTAGCGGTTTGGTCCGCGTGTTTAAGTAACTTACTCGACAAGTCCAAGAAGGCACTCGACGAGTAGGAGCTGGAGGATGAAACCCTAATTTCTGGGGTTTTGCACCCTATTTAAGGACCACTTATCCCCCTTAGCCTCTCTTACTGCCTCCCTTGAGTTCAGAAACCCTAATTCGTGTTTGCTCCCTATAATTGTGTGCTTCTTAGCTAGGAAGAGGGATTTTTGGAGTAAAATGTTTGGAGTTCAAGAAGTTTGGAGCAATGGGTTGTTGTAGATCCGGATTCTTCTCTGTCTTGGCATTATTTTGGAGGTAACAAGTTGTTACCTTCGCTCTCTTTTAGTTAGATCTCTTCATTTATGGTTTTGGGACCCTTGTTAGGTTTTTGTGTGGTGGTTCTCCAATTTGGGTTAAGATCTGAGGTTGCAACCTCAGATCTAGACTCCTTTAGTGTAACGCCCGTAGATCCGGGCTAGTCAATTTAGAGATAATAGGGGTCGAAAACGATTTTTCGACAAAAAAATTATTTAGAATGAATAATCTTAACCAAGTTTTAGTATATGTTACAAATTTTCCGTAAATATAAAGAACGCCAAAATCCGAGTTATAACGAAGAAGTTATGACCCATCGAAGTTTTGCGACGGATTTAGACTTAGCAATCTAAATGAAAGTCGTAGAATACGTTACACCGAGAGCGTCCATAAAAAGAACACCCAAATCTGACTTCGTATGAGGAAGTTATGATTTTTCTAAGATTTAGCATAGTAGTGCACAACCCGAAAATTCTTTAGATCGGTCGATTTTCAGCCAAAATAATCTAAACGAGAAATGAAGATATCGTTAATAGGAGTTAAACGATAAAAAGATAGTAAAAAACGGAGCTCGTATGCGAAAGTTATGGACGAAGCTTAGTCGCTACTCTTCGAGTGCGATAAATTCGATACGGTTTTATAAATCCGAGATAGAATGAGAATTAACCAACGGGGTCTAAATGAAAGTTGTATTACTCATAAATACCAACACGTTGATATAAATACAGTCGGAAATGGAACTCATATGCGAAAGATATGGACGAAGCTTAGTCGCTACTCTTCGAGCGCGATAAATACGATACAGTTTTTGTAAATCTGAGATAGAACGAGAATTAGCCAACGAGGTCTAAATGAAAGTTGTAGTCGTAAATACCAACGCGTGGATATAAAGAACGTAGAAAACGAAGCTCGTACGCGGAAGATACGGACGAAACTTAGCAGCTACTTTACTATAAAATCCCTATAAATAAAGGGTGAACCCTTCATTATTTCTTCACACCATAAGCATTTATTTCTCTCTCTAACTTCTCTCTAGCCTCCCTAAACCCCTATCAAGTATAGGGAACCTCCCTAGCACGAGAAGAAAGCCCCAGAGCGCTCGACGGCTCCGAGAAGAAAAGCTTTCGGCTCGGAAACGCTGCTCCAGCGAAACCCGATTTTTAATAAAAATTCGCTGTAAGTGAGCTACGCCTATACTATATTTAATATAGATTTTATTTAACTATAGTAACATTATTAGGACCTTAAAATAATTATTTGGGCTATTATTATGAGTTATATTGAGTGTTATTTAACACTTATATAATAGTAATAATAGTCAGACTATTAATTAGTCGCGGTTAACGTTAAAAAGTAAACCCTAGTGGTATTGATACTAGGTTTTGTCGAGGAAAATTGTTTCGAGATAACGAAGTACTGTCTGAGTTCAGAAGCACCACCTAATCAAGTAAGTGCATGGTCCATTTCATCTTACACATAGATATGAAGTATTTTATATAAACTACGTGCTATGTGTGAATATTATCTGTATAATTGTTATCTATGCTGGATGAACGATTTTATACATGTTTTAAATGATTTAAACTGTATATGTATTTTATATCTACGATAATGTTGGGGTAAAACATGGGTAGATGTAATAGATGGAGTATGAGTTGGATGATGAGTTGAGAGGTGAAATAGACCGTGAGGTGAGGGTGAGAGGTGGACGATGTGATAAGCCTTTTTCCAAAATGATGGCCCCGTCATTCAGCAGAGTATGGATGACAACCACGGACTATTCTAGACAGTCCAGTGGAATACTAGCAGGCTCGCAACCTGTAGGTGTTGTGAACTGTGTGTTCACTCGGTGTACTCTAAACCCTGGCGATCATGCAGACTTGATGCCTAAACCCTGGTGATCATGCAGACTTGGTGCCAAAACCCTGACGACTATGCAGACTTAGTGCATGTTGTATAAATTTTGGCGACTATGCAAACTTAGTGCCTAAACCCCAACGACGATGGACTTCATGCCTATTCCTTAGGATGATCCTTAGGAATGTATGAACGAGGAATGATTGATTCTTAAGGTAAATCCTTAAGAGTAAAGAAGATAATGGGGATGCGTAATTGGGTTGATTGTTTGATTGTTTGAACATAATAAATACATTATAGTGGGTTGAAAACCCTATGTACTCACCAGGTTTCCCAACCTGACCCACTCAGTTTATTTATGTCACAGGTGTTGTCATGAAGTCACATTACACTGAGAGATTAAAGAGATGTAGATCACTAGTAAGTTCTGTTTATGCTTATGTTTCTGTATTGACGATGACATCCAAAACGTTTTAAAATAAATAAAATACGTTTCTTCGAAAATGTTTTGATAACGTATTTATCATGTTTTTCTGGGAACAAATTCCGCAACATTTTTATGAAAAGAAGTACTCTGATTTTTATAAAGCATAAACAAAATCGGTCTTTTCTGGCCGTGAAAATGGGGATGTCACAGTTGGTATCAGAGCATTAGTTTAAGCGAACTAGGAATATGGATTTATTTCTAGACTTAAAGTTAGAATGCTAAGCGAAGATTGTGAGGTGTGAGCACTAGCTTATTTTAGGAATTATGCCTAAAATGCTTTTATGTGCTAAATGTTTTGTGCCATATATGTTGTTATTTATTCGGATCCATGGTCTGTTGCCGACCGGATCTGGAAACCTTATATGTTTAGGATTCTAAACGTACGACAACGATATTAGAACTAGCATGTAAACGTTTCAGAGTGATAAGGATGATTTAAACGTCAATCCTACATAAAGATCTAGATTCACCTTATTCGGTGTATAGATCGAGATGGCAAGGACCCGTAGCGGAAACGTGAATGCAAATGGGATCAGCCCCCAGTGATTGAGCAAATACCGGTTGTGGTGGCTGCTGCTGAGCCAATAACAATGGCCGGAGTGCAAGCGATGATCCAGGCGATGTTGGATCGCCAAATGGAGAAAACCAGACGTTTGCTCCAGCAAAATCGAGAGGAAGCGACCATACAGATCGAACAGCCCGAGTTGAACGAAGGGCAGACTGAGGAGGGAAACTATAGTGGGACTGTTAGTCAAGCCAACCCACCGATAGTTAGGCAAAACCACCAGGATGGAGGAAATGATGGACGTGGATGAAAATACAAGGATTTCATGGCGTCTAAACCACCGAGTCTATCTGGAAGCCCGACGTCGATGGAAGTCATGAACTGGATCTCTGAGATGGAGACGATGTTTGAGAGTTGCGAGTGTAGCAACAGGCAGAAGACCGCTCTCGCGGTTCCTCTGTTGAAATCTGGAGTACTAAGCTGGTGGAAACTACTAGCCAATTCGATGCCCAAAGGAGAAGCGAGCAAGATGTCATGGGAAGATTTTCTGGTGCAGTTAAAGATGCAGTACTGCTCTGAGCAGGATCTTCTGGAGATCAACAACGAGTTTCAGAATCTAAGGAAGGGAAGGATGAGTGTCATCGAGTATGCTGCAAGTTTTATGGAGAAAATGAAGCTTGTTCCTTACCTAGTTCCAACTGAGCTCTCCAAGGTCAACAAGTTTCCCATGGATTACCAGCAGACTTTGGACCAATGGTCAAGCAAGCAGCCACTTTGAAAGGATCCATCTGGGTAGCCAGGAATGTTGAAACCCATATTAGGGAAAAGGGTCTGGAGAGAGCTGAAGTTGGCGAGAAAAGGAAGCATGAAGGATCTTCAAAGTCCAACAAAGAAAGGAAATTCTCAAAGACTGAAGAAGGAGGAGGAGGAGGTGAAGCCAAGTGGTGCAAAAAGTGTAAAAAGTGTTGGATTAGTGTCTAAGTCCATAACTAATTTGGTATGTACCTGACCCGATGGTGCATGGTCCTTTTGGGTTGCCTTCACCAAAGCAACTTGATAGGATGAATTATGGAGAGAAAGGATTAAATATGATTTATTAATATATTATGAGAATAATATATTAAAGGAGAAATCATATTGTTTAATTAATATTAGTCAAGAATTAATAAGAACTAAGTTTGTGACAAAAAAGATATTTATTAAACTTAAGGGACTAGAATTGTAATTATAAGATAATTGCAATTGGGCCATGGATTGCCTTATATTATAAGGATGGACGAATTCTATGGGGAAACCCATTAGAAATCGTCCAAGGCCTTTAAGGAAAGGAGTCCATGGGTTGCTTAGGGCTTAAGCATCCAAATTAGGGTTTCCTTGTTAGATAACCCTAATAGTCTCACTATATATAGAACCCTTATGCTCCAAAAACGTGGACAAGCTTCCTTCTAGGGTTTCCACATGTTTTTGGGCAGCCTCCTTCTCTCCTCCTCTTCATCCTCTTGCTCTTGGTGTTTGTGAACCATTAAAGGAGTGACATTTGTGACTCTAAGTTTTCTAAAGTCATTACAAGGAGAATTGTGATTGTTATTGCTACATAACAATCAATGTAATATCTTAAACCCATTCTTATGTTAATATGATTACTTGTATGCTAGAATTAGGGTTTATAGTCTTGGATAACTTGCATGTACAATAGAGAAACCTAGATCCAAGCATTAGGGTTTGTATGAGCACATAGGACGTTCTTATGACCAAAACCCATCAGTGGTATCAGAGCCTTGATTGGTTTCTATTGTATTGATGCCTTGTATGTTTGTTCAAGTTGAAAATTTTGATTTTTGTGAAACTGCCTGATGAACTCGGCGAGTCCCATAGTGGACTCGGCGAGTAGGCTCAACTCGGCGAGTCCAAGCATCAGAAAGAGCAAATATCGGGATTTCTTGCTATTTATCTTTGAGATACTTGCCTTTATCATATTAGATCAATATAAATCCGATTTTATGATATATATATATATATATATATATATATATATATATATATGAGTATATTCTTGATATAATTGAAGATATTTATCAATTAATAAAATATTTATTTCCTTATGTGATAATTGATTAATTATTTTGATTAAATTGGTAAATTGTTTTGCAAGAAATTCTTAAATAAATCAAATATGGATAATTATGTGATTAAATGTTAATTTAGATTATTTATTATTTGATCCCCTAGTGTTTTGAAAAGTTTCAAAACTTGCCCTCAAGTTTTGGAATTTAAATTTTGATTAAAAGTTTAATTTTGATGTATATTTAAATTCTAAACCCTAATGTTTTGAAATGTTTCAAAACTTGCCCTCAAGTTTTGGAATTTAAAAGTTGATTAAAAGTTTAATTTAGGAATGTTAAATTCTAAAACCCTAGTATTGTTTTGAAAAGTTCAAATCACAGCCTTATGGTTTTATTAATTAATTAAGGTGTATAATTAAAAGAGGTTTAATAAATCCATAGAAGTTTAGGTTTACAATTTAATTGAATTAAAAGTATAATTGTTAAATTTGACCTCCTAGTATTTTAAAAGTGTAAAATACACCCTATACTATATATAACATTAAAAGTCTAACATTATATATGTATGAGTAAAAGTCAGTCTTACCGTTAGTAGGCCTCATTCACGAAGCTGGTCTATAAGGGGTGTTTAAGGAAATTGCCTATAAAATGGCGATTGAATGGGTATCCACTCTTACCCACCGCACTCTTGACTAGTGGAGGGTCGTTAGCCGAACAGGTAGGATTGGACAAGAACCTTCCATTATAAGTATAATGAAGTATAAAAGTAACTAAATGTTTTACAAATTCCCAATCTTAGTTACTTAGGCAAAAGTGAATTGATGCAATTCCATGAAATTACACTTTGTGCCCTTGCGAAGACGTTAGTGGAGCGTGTGTGGTTAACCGACACACTAAATGGTTCTAAGCAAAGGTAGCAAAGGGTGACTCAATGTTTGTCATAGTTCGGTGGAGCGTGTGTGGTTTACTGGCACATCGAATAGGTGACTATAACATGTGAGGGCACCATGTAAGTTTGCATGGTTATTCACACCCGCTTTGTGATCCTCGACATCTCAGTCACAAACAAGAGGGGCATATCGATATTTAAACATGCCATTGAAACGTTCAATGAATCTCAAAGGATCTAGGAGTTTTCATAGATTTAAAACTTAAATTTCTTTTTCGTTTTTCATGGTGGAAATTAGTGAATCGTCATTTACTTACCTTCAAATATTCTGCAACTAGATTACGACATCCCTTTTCTAGGTTGTAGCGTATTGTGTTGGGTCCTAGCCTTAGTATCTCATTTGGGTGATTTACTAAGGACTCAATCAATCAACTAACTTGAATTCGTTTTCTCCCGTTTTGTAGATGTCAAAGTGTGACAACTATGGTCTTCCCAAATCCCGTGGAACAAGCATTCCACATGAAGATGATATTCCACGATTCGATCGAGGAACAAGAGATCATGCTTCTATTCCTACACCTCCTCCTATTATTCTCCCTAACCCACAAGTTTGAAGGCTTGAAAGGTTCAAGCTCACTCAAGCCCTTTTGGCAAGTAAACATAAAGAAGGAGAGTCGGTGTGTGCACACGTCCTAGGGATGAAGTCACACATTGATAGGTTAAGAATGTTGGGATCCGTTGTCTGTGAGGAGATGGCTGTTGATTGGGTTCTTCAGTCACTTCCTAACTCATATAGTGAGTTCGTAAGAGAGTACTATATGATGAACTGCGACGTGACCCTTATAGATCTCACCTATATGCTTATTGCCGCTAAATCATCAATGATTTGACGCAATAGAAAAGCAAAGTTGATTGGTGAATCTGCCTTCAAGACCTCTATGGATATAGACAATGGTAACGAAAGACATGCTATGATCGAAAGGTTTGATCATAAGAGAAAGGCAATGTCTGAAGTAGTTCCATGTCTTGTTCCAAAAGAGTCAATTTGCTTTTATTGCCAAGAGAAGGGGCATTGGAGACGAAGCTGCCCTATTTACCTAAGAGATCTAAGAGATGGGAGAGTCAAAACGTATGGCTCTGCTTTAGGTAAAATCCATTGACTAACTCTTTTAAGCTTCTATTCTATATTCTTAATACATAATGTGATAAGATTACAATTGATGTTTTGTAGGATCAAAGAAAAGAGAGGAAGCTTAAGGGAAGAAGTAAGCAGAATCTAACCGTGAAGGAATGGATTTTGATCGCATTACTTGAAGATTAGATTCTTGAGCTGCTACTTAGAGTTAGATTGCTAAGAAAGATGTATTAACATAGTTTTTTTTTAATTGCATTGTAAGGACAAATTTTTCCGCAATAAAATAAATTTTGATTTTATATTATTATCCTTGCAATGGCATGCATGAAAATTGATGTTTGAAGGTTTCTAATATTTGCAATAATGGATTTGATTCTTAATTATGTTGCTTGTGGAAATGTTGAGAATTTACCAAATAGAGAGAGTTTCTCATCGCCCAAGTTTCAATTGGACAGAAACTTGGAATCATGCAACTTGATTGCACGATGAATGAGAAATTTCATTTTTGGAAATTAGACTAATTCATTGACAAAGTGTCGAGTGAAGGACTAGGATATCAAGTACACAAGGTTGTGTGTTGATCGAGTCCACCACAAGAATAATAAAGATATTTGTCATGATTTACTAAAAGTTTAGTAAATGTGATTATACTTACAAGATTAAGTGTAATTCTGAATTGATTAAAGGGTTTAGATCAATAGCAGAACGAATAAGAAGAATCTAGTAGGCAGAAAGATAAAAGTTTCTATATTCTAAGAAGAAGGGAGAGTACCTTTTATGCTTTACGATAGGTCTTAATGATTAAGAACCATATCTCAGTGGATCCTCTAAGTGAGTCTTAGTGCAATTGTATGTCTAAGAAGAGGAATCAAGAATTGAAGAAATGGTTAAATCAGAAAGTCAATCATACTTCGTTCCAAAACAAGTCTTAGAGTTAAGATTGTGATATTGAGTGACAAGTATTAGGAAGGTTTATAACGTTCATCAAATGTGGAAAGTTGTGATGTCTTGGATAAGATAAAGACCAACTAGGACCAATTTATGAAGTGTTTTGATAAGAAACTACACTAACTCTTGAATATTTGTTTGTCAAGAAATGTTTATTGACAAGAGAATCTTATATGTCAAGGAGTCAGTGGGAGTCTTAATGGTCTTGAAAGGTTTCAAGAACAAATCAAAATAGACCTTATCGATCATCACTAGCACACGAGTTGAGGTTTACAACCTACTGTGTTGACATTATTTTGTTTCTATGCCGTTCCAATTAAGTTAATTAGGCATGTGAGTTCTATGAGTTCTCATTTGAATGCATAAAAGGCAAGTACCTTGATCAATGAAAAGTACATTGATAGGAAAAGGTGAGCTGCTTAACTACTTGGAAGACATGGTGGGCAGCTGTGTTACCATAAGGCAAAGAAATCAAGATTAAGAAAGTTCGATCCATATGAGTTTGAATTTGTCGTAAACTTTGGTTTTAACAAATTCACATGGATAGAAACACATACACCATTAAAATCTAAGTGTCATAAGATTCCATCCTTCATGAAAATGATTGTGAGGAAATGCTTTCACTAATAGAGATTTTAAGAAGATAGTTATTGTGAAATTGTATTCTCGAATTCGATTATGGTTACGGTATCCCTTTCCATGATTCGAATTGTGAGATTTGGCAATAGTCTGAATTGTTTAGACACACATATGAGCTATCTATGGCAAAGGTGTACAAGTTTAAGAAGCCTTGATAAAAGATTATCAAAGCATTAGGTATTAGAAATATGAACTTAAAGAAATTCAATAGACATTGTTTTCCTGGAAGTTAAGATGGTTTCTGAATACATGTCAAAGCTAGTGGGAGCATAAGTGTTATGCTTATAATAATCATCATAATGGGAGCATAAATGTTATGATTGTATGATTATTAAAACAAGTATTGCAAGGTAGCAATATTAATTATAGAAAACAAGAGTCTTGCTTTACAAAGTTGTAAGGATTGAATAGTTGTTTTGCTATAATTAAGGGAGAGAATATTATGCTTCATTTCAAATCTAAAGGATTAGGTTGTAGAATGTTAATAGTTTAGTCAAGGAAACATAGTGCGTTCTTAAAAATCCGATTATGATTATGGCATTCCTATTCATAGTTTGAATTTTGAGAACGTAGCACATAAAATATTATGGCAGAAGATTGATAGAGTATCGAATCTTCGTGTAAGACATTATGCATCGTGTCCCATACGCTTCGGGTATAGGATTGATTGAAAATGCTATAATATTTGACCATTCTAAAATTTTCCAAATGTATAGCGCATTTAGAGGGAAAAAGGACAAGAATCGGTTTTGACTAAGATAATTAAACAACTATCAAAGGACAATCCAAAGTTCGCCGAGGATTGGTTGCTTGTGAGTAGTTGGAAGCATGATATTGGATGGACCATATCGACATTATTATGAATAGAAAAGATTCTATTGAGAATGAGTTGTCATATGGTAAGTATGGAAAGTTTTCCATATTGGGAATTGAATATTGAAAATCTATGTCTAGATTAGAAACTTTTATGCAAAAGGATGTTCAAAGGAATGTACTTTGAGTGAGAGACATCATATCTACGGAATTGTATTGTAACAATCTCCGATAGAGGACTTTGTAATTTCATTGGCAATAGTCATTGTGACTTTAGTGTAGTGACATTACAAAATGATCGTTGCATAAAATGTTAGAATCTAAATATTCCATAAGTGGCAAGAATTTGATACTCTTTCACTTATGAAAATGGATTAGGAGTTGTGAAATGAGTATGATTGGAAATGTGTTCATTTGATCTATTTAACAAAGTAAGAACCGTAGGTAAACATTGTGTGCATGCTAAAAGCATGGGACAAGTGTAATAATTCAAGTAAGAAGTTGATTACCCGAAACAACAAATAATGAGTAATCGATATGGTGATAAATAAAAGGTGTTTTATTTATGCTCAAAGGTTTGAGGCCATATGGGATTAGTATTATTCTTGTGTTTCACTTTGCATGTTTTGACTTCCTGAATAATTTAATTGGTTTAGAACAGTCAAATTATTCGAACGGGCCACAGTCGTTCATATGTTGGAAGTAGGTATGAATGAAGACTGTCGTGAATTGGTGTGTGGATTGTCTAAAGAGAATTAGACATAAGCAAACGTTTACTGCAACGTTCATGAGTGCTTATGAATATGATTTGAGCATTGGATTAAACCCACGCTCACTTGGATTACTCCATGAATTGTATCACGAGTGATTGGTGAGACGATAACATCTTATATTCTTGAAACCAAGATGTGTGAGTTGTATCTTGCAAATCGGTTGCACATTGATAATATGTAAACGCACCAGTAACTTGGTGTTATAAAACATATTGTTGTGTATGATTCGGTGAGTGAGTGTAAGCGAGCATTGAATCAAAGTTTATCCGTTCCTCTTATCCAAAGTAGGATAAAAGCGATAGCTTTGGGCCCCTCGATGATTTAGTGATGACAAACGTAAATGCTCGGCCGGGCTAGGGCTAATTTGATTTGTTCAATTAGTCAGTCATCATAAATCGGAAGTCGAGAAATAGTACAGAAAGAATGATTAGAAATCATGTCTTATACGATATCTAGAATGGAGGAATATATGATCCCTTATCTAAAGGACACGCGTATCTGATAGGATCAGAGTTGACAGCGGCTTTGGAAAGCTACGATTGCAAATCAGGATCTGAAGTCATACGCATAATAGTTATTAGACTTATCCAAGTGGGAGACTGTTGGATTAGTGTCTAAGTCCATAACTAATTTGGTATGTACTTGACCCGATGGTGCATGGTCCTTTTGGGTTGCCTTCACCGAAGCAACTTGATAGGATGAATTATGGAGAGAAAGGATTAAATATTATTTATTAATATATTATGAGAATAATATATTAAAGGAGAAATCATATTGTTTAATTAATATTAGTCAAGAATTAATAAGAATTAAGTTTGTGACTAAAAAGAGATTTATTAAACTTAAGGGACTAGAATTGTAATTATAAGATAATTGCAATTGGGCCATGGATTGCCTTATATTATAAGGATGGACGAATTCTATGGGGAAACCCATTAGAAATCGTCCAAGGCCTTTAAGGAAATGAGTCCATGGGTTGCTTAGGGCTTAAGGATCCAAATTAGGGTTTCCTTATTAGATAACCCTAATAGCCTCACTATATATAGAACCCTTATGCTCCAAAAACGTGGACAAGCTTCCTTCTAGGGTTTCCACATGTTTTGGGCAGCCTCCTTCTCTCCTCCTCTTCATCCTCTTGCTCTTGGTGTTTGTGAACCATTAGAGGAGTGACATTTGTGACTCTAAGCTTTCTAAAGTCATTACAAGGAGAATGGTGATTGTTATTGCTACATAACAATCAAGTTAATATCTTAAACCCATTCTTATGTTAATATGATTACTTGTATGCTAGAATTAGGGTTTATAGTCTTGGATAACTTGCATGTACAATATAGAAACCTAGATCTAAGCATTAGGGTTTGTATGAGCACATAGGATGTTCTTATGACCAAAACCCATCAAAAAGAAGCACTCCGGGAAATGTAGCGAGGATGTGACTTGCTACAAATGTAGATATACAGGGCATTACGCCAGCAAGTGTGCGTCCAATAAGAAGGTGTGCTATGGATGTAACAAATAAGGGCATATTTCTAGGGACTACCCAAAGAAAAATGAGGCAGCAAGGCCAAACACACCACCAAGGCCAAGAGCATTTCACATGATCCTCGACGAAGCAGAAAACCATGCGAGGAATCAAGGATGAGGACTTCATATCCAAAGATCAAGTTATGCAGTAGCCATAGTATCGTATGATGTAGCCTATTAGAGGCATAGTCTAGGGTGAACTTGAGCACCTATGTAATAGTTTCAAGAAATAATAAAACCTTGGTTTTGTTATCTGATGTGTTAAACTGTTATGTGATTTTCTTGTATGGTGACTTGGGGACTACGAGACAATACTTGGGACGAGTATGAGTAGGTGTGAAAGGTAGTAGATGCATATACTGCCGGAAGCACAGGACTCACGCTTGGATCAGGGAGAGTCACAAGGTTACCAAGAAGCTAGTAATTGATATCGTTTTATTCAAGTATGTCATTACAATCGTTTCGGTAATGACTAAAAAGATTGTTGATATTCCGACCCTAGTGGTCATATCGAATTGAGTCCGACTACAATAAGTATGTTACGTGGTTCATAGAACCAAGTTCGATGTAACATCTGAGTTAAGCCATAGGATTGAAGTAAAAGATAATCAAAGTGATCAGTAGAGGTATCGCGACAGTTGCTTGTAGCTAGAAATGCTACCTTTTAAAATGTGATCATCTCACATTAGAACATGAAGGGAGGTATAGTTTGTTCTAGAAATTTGACTCTAAAAGACATGAGTCTAAGAGTTGCTACATACGATATTAGGTCATTACAATACGACACATCGGTCCATGGTAGTAATCCTAAGATTGTTAAGAGGAAGAAGCAGTCTCCAGTAAGGATCGAGATTGTGACTTGAAGGTCATAATTGGGAGTCCAACATGAGATAGGGAGCGGGTCCAAGATTAGGCACCGCCTGTAATCAGGAAATCTTAGAGTTAGATACTCGTTTGAAGAAACATCAAAGTTACGTTTATTATTTAGGATGAAGAGATAACGTATGGAGTCATCATGTGAGCCCTGTTTCTTTGATGATTATGGGACGTAATCATCCTAAGGGGGAGATAATTGTAACGCCCGTAGATCCGGGCTAGACAATTTATAGATAATAGGGGTTGCAAACGACCTGTCGACAAAAGATTATTTAGAATGAATAATCTTAACCAATTTGTAGTATATGTTACAAAGTTTTCGTACATATAAAGAACGCCGAAATCCGAGTTATAACGAAGAAGTTATGACCCGTCGAAGTTTCGCGACGGAACTGGCACGATACCGAGAAACGTAAATAGAGAATTTACGATAGAGCGAGATTTAGACTTAGCAATCTAAACGAAATTTGTAGAATACTTTAAACCGAGAGCTTCCACAAAAAGAACACCCAAATCTGACTTCGTATGAGGAAGTTATGATTTTTCTAAGATTTAGCATAGTAGTGCACAGCCCGAAAATTCGAATTTTAGATCGGTCGATTTTCAGCATCTAAAAGAGAAATCAAGATATCGTTAATAGGAGTTAAACGATAAAAAGACAGTAAAAAACGGAGCTCGTATGCGAAAGTTATGGACGAAGCTTAGTCGCTACTCTTCGAGCGCGATAAATTCGATACAGTTTTATAAATCCGAGATAGAATGAGAATTAGCCAACAGGATCTAAATAAAAGTTGTAGTACTCGTAAATACCAATGCGTTGATATAAATAAAGTTAGAAACGGAGCTCGTATGCGAAAAATATGGACGAAGCTTAGTCGCTACTCTTCGAGCGTGATAATTACGATACAGTTTTTGTAAATCTGAGATAGAAGGAGAATTAGCCGACGAGGTCTAAATGAAAGTTGTAGTCCTCGTAAATACTAACACGTGGCTATAAAGAACGTAGAAAACGGAGCTCGTACGCGGAAAATACTGACAAAACTTAGCGGCTACTTTACTATAAAATCCCTATAAATAAAGGGTGAACCCTTAATTATTTCTTCATACCATAAGCATTTATTTCTCTCTCTAACTTCTCTCTAGCCTCCCTAAACCCCTCCCAAGTCTAGGGAACCTCCCTAGCACGAGAAGAAATCCCCAGAGCGCTCGACGGCTCCGAGAAGAAAAGCTTTCGGCTCGGAAACGCTGCTCCAGCGAAACCCGATTTTTAATAAAAACCCGCTGTAAGTGAGCTACGCCTATACTATATTTAATATAGAATTTATTTAATTATAGTAACATTATTAGGACCTTAAAATAATTATTTGGGATATTATTATGAGTTATATTGAGTGTTATTTAACGCTTATATAATAGTAATAATAGCCAGACTATTAATTAGTCACGGTTAACGTTAAAAACTAAACCCTAGTGGTATTGATACTAGGTTTTGTCGAGGAAAATTGTTTTGAGATAACGAAGTGCTGTCTGAGTTCAGAATCACCACCTAATCAAGTGAGTGCATGGTCCCTTTCATCTTACACATAGATATAAAGTATTTTATATAAACTACGTGCTATGTGTGAATATTATCTGTATAACTGCTATCTATGTTGGATGAACGATTTTATACATGTTTTAAATGATTTAAATTGTATATGTATTTTATATCTACGATAATGTTGGGGTAAAACATGGGTAGATGTAATAGATGGAGTATGAGTTGAGAGGTGAAATAGATCGTGAGGTGAGGGTGAGAGGTGGACGATGTGAGAAGCCTTTTTCCAAAATGATGGCCCCGTCATTCAGCAGAGTATGGATGACAACCACAGACTATTCTAGACAGTCCAGTGGAACACTAGCAGGCTCGCAACCTGTAGGTGTTGTGAACGATGTGTTCACTCGGTGTACTCTAAACCCTGGCGATCATGCAGACTTGATGCCTAAACCCTGGTGATCATGCAGACTTGGTGCCAAAACCCTGGCGACTATACAGACTTAGTGCATGTTGTATAAATTCTGGCGACTATGCATACTTAGTGCCTAAACCCCGGCGACGATGGACTTCGTGCCGATTCCTTAGGATGATCCTTAGGAATGTATGAACGAGGAATGATTGATTCTTAGGGTTAATTCTTAAGAGTAAAGAAGATAATGGGGATGGGTAATTGGGTTGATTGTTTGATTGTTTGAACATAATAAATACATTATTGTGGGTTGAAAACCCTTATACTCACCAGGTTTCCCAACCTGACCCACGCAGTTTATTTATGTCACAGGTGTTGTCATGAAGTCACATTACACTGAGAGATTAAAGAGATGTAGATCACTAGTAAGTTCTGTTTATGCTTATGTTTCTGTATTGACGATGACATCCCAAACGTTTTAAAATAAATAAAATATGTTTCTTCAAAAATGTTTTGATAACGTATTTATCATGTTTTTCTGGGAACAAATTCCGCAACATTTTTATGAAAAGAAGTACTCTGATTTTTATAAAGCATAAACAAAATCGGTATTTTCTGGCCGTGAAAATGGGGATGTCACATTTAGCCCCTCTCTATCATAAAGTTTTAGTCTTTGTCAAGCTATGACCTTCCCCTTACCTTAAGCCACCCCTTTAGCTTGTTTTGAGCCATTATCATCTTGCATGCACGTAAAGTTTGCAACTTTACGTGATAAACATGCCCTAAGAGCTTAGGTCTGCAGTATGGAGCCTTTGCATGGCTTAAAAAGCATCTGTATAGATGAAGGGTTGAAGGTACTCGGCGAGCCGCATGGTCGACTCGGCGAGTCATATGAAGATGGCCCTGAACTCGACGAGTTGGATGAACAACTCGGCGAGTCCGATGAAGATTGTCGTAGAATCGTTGAGTCAGTAGGGTGACTCGGCGAGTCGTTTAGGGTTTTCCCAATAGTTGGATGCGTGTGAACTTGTCGTGTTGCAACAGGGAAAATCCTACGAGTGGCCAAGGAGCTTCAACCGCGAACCTTAGGAACTCGACGAGTCACTCTGGTGACTCGGCGAACGAACAAGTTATACAAGGAACTCGGCGAGTAGCTGAGGGTACTCAACGAGTTGAGGTCAACATGGACTGTTGACCTTGACAGTTGACTTTGACTTTGACCATGGGTTGACCAGTTGACTTCTAAGGGTGTTTTGGTAAATTGGATAATTATAGAAAAGGTCATTGGTGAATATAGGTGTTGGAGTTGGAGCTGCATTTGGAGGAGTTGGACATTACTTTCCGATCTACTTACGAGGTGAGTTACCTCACTATTACTAAGGGTTCTAAGGCACCAAGATCGGCTCATTGGATATGTTATCCTTGCAGTATTAATATGATGAGTATGAAGTTAGTGTTGCATGCTAGTGGTTATGCCAGTTAGATAGATCTGTAGGACTACCTGTGGTTATGCCCTGGGGTAATCTAGTCTATAAAGCTGTGGACCCGTTGCATGTTGTTTAGTTTGTTATGTTATGATATTGTTGACATGGTTATGTGGATTGTATGAGTATCAGTATTTTTGGGGAACTCACTAAGCTTTCAGGCTTATAGTTTCAGTTTATTGTTTTAGGTACATCAGGGGACCGTGGCAAGGCTAAGGCATGATCGTACAGCTCCTCCTGTTTTGTTTATGGTTCTGGGGAAACTCTGATATTAGACTATTTTGAAAACAAATTTGTAATAACTTTTGTTTCTAAATTTTTTGAAAAGTTTTAAATTGGTTGAAATTTTGGGGTGTTACATCACATGTGTGTCTAAACAACTTTAGAACTTACGACAATAAGTCACAAATGTTTAGGCCTTTTGTCATTTCTCACAATTCGAACTATGAGGAAGGATGTCGTAATCATAATTGAATTTGAGAATGAGAATATCACAATTTCTATCTCCTCAAAATCTACTTAGTGAAAGCGTTTCCTCACAATCATTTTCATGAATTGGAGAGAAACCTTATGATACTTAGAGTTTATGGTGTATGTGTTCCTATCCATGTGAATTTGTCAAAACCATGACCACCAGACAAGGTTAGTGATAAATCCAAACTCATACGGACTGAACTTATTCAATCATAATTTCTTGCCACCCGGCAGCACGAGGGCCTGCCATTGCTTCTAGGTTGTTATACAACAAATTGAGAACTCTCAGAACTCACATGTATAGTCAACTTTAACTGGAATGGGCACAAAAACAAGAATATGTCAGCATGATAGGTTACAGACCTCAAGTCGTGTGCTAGTGATTAATAACTGATTTATTCTTGATTAGTTCTTGAAACTTTTCAAGATCTTTAAGACTCCTACTGACCTCATGGCATATTAGTTTCTCTTTGTCAATAACATTCCTCAACAAACAAATATTCAAGATTTAGTGCAGTTTCTTATCAAGACAAACACTTCTGACAATCGATCGTAGTTGATCTTTGTTTTATTCAAAACATCACAACTTATCAATTTCAAATGTACAAGAGTAAGTAACATTTTACTCTACAATTGATAAGTGTTATAGACCTTTTTTAAGATTATGTCACTCAAGGCACATGTAGCACCTGGTTCCTGGTACGTAAATCTTATTTGAGTATTCTTTTTTTTTTGTAGCCTTGGACTCGGCGAGTCATAGGTCCGACTCGCCGAGTAGATACGGGACCCGGGACACGTTTAAGTTGGCGACTCGGCGAGTCCATATCCTGGACTCGGCGAGTCACCGCTGTTGGATGAAACCCTAAGTTTCAGGGGTTTGCACCCTATTTAAACGTCTTATCCGCCCCAGGCCAGCCCCCATTCACCCTCAGAGCTCCCAACCCTCGTTCTAAGCTTGTTCATTAAGAGTTTGAAGAAATTGTTGTGTGTTCTTGAAGGTTTTGAAGCAAAAGGGGAGTAGACCAAGAGGAAGGGAAGGAATTCAAGCATCTTTGTGCTCTCTCAGCAGTTCCTTTGAGGTATAACCCGTTTTCCCCCTGTTTCTATGCTTATTACTTCATTTAAGTCATTCTTGAGCCGATCCCCAAGCTTGTATGTGCAAAATAAGTCGTAATAAGTTGATTGGCCTTTAGATCTAGGCAAGATTGAGCTCCAGGAGCTCAGATCTGTTACCTTTATGGACCCATGTTGCTTGTTCACCCTAGATCTACCCTTTTGAGGCATTTTGAGCCCTAAATCCCTCATTGGTGAGTATCTAAACGTAAAGTTGGAAACTTTACGTGTCATTCATGCTCTAGGAACCCAAATCTGTAAATGGCATGGACTGGAATCGAGCAAAATCGCATATATAGTGAATTCATGGCGACGACTCGGCGAGTCTGCTCGCGAGTCTCCGAGTTGTCTCCTTTTCGTTGTGCCGAGTGGGTGTAGTGAGTCACGGGGTGTGACTCAGTGAGTTGGAAGCCAAACTCATCCATGGAGGAACTCGGCGAGTCCATGCCCTGACTCGGCGAGTTCAAGGCAATCTCCTTAGATCAAGAACAGACTCGGCGAGTTGTTCATACAACTCGGCGAGTCACAGCATAAAGTGTTCTTCGGATGAAGATGAACTCGACGAGTTGTTCATACAACTCGACGAGTAGGATGAAGGACTTGAACCTCAGTTAAGAAGAAGAACTCGTCGAGGCAACGCCTAACTCGACGAGTAGGGTCAGGATCCAGGACAATCGTTTGGTTAGGGACTCGGCGAGTTGGAGAGCCAACTCGGCGAGTCGGGTCAACTGAAAGTTGATTCTGACTTTGACTTATGACATGATCAGGGGTAAAATGGTCATTTTACCCAATGGGCAGTTAACAGTGATTGACTGAGTATGTTGTGGGATTTGCAGCCGGAGGATTTCCGGAGCAGTAGTAGGCAGTCAGTTCTCGACCAGATTAGCAGCTATTTCGAGGTGAGTTTCCTTTTCAGTAGAAACGGGTCTAAGGCACCAAGGCCGACCCGTGTAGACGAGATGTTAGTACGAGAGTGTGGGCCGAGCCCGTATCTCTGGGTTTAGTCGAGAATGATATATATGTCAATATGATAGAGTTGCTTATACTTGTTGTCTGTGTGATACTTGTATATTATGGGTTAGCGGTTGAGTGTGGGCAGGGCCCGTATCTCTCCGAGGTTGGAGTGTGGGCTAGGCCCGTATCTCCCAGATAGTAGAGTGTAGGCGAGGCCCGTATCTCCCGGCTAGCGAAGTGTGGGCCGGGCCCGTATCTTCACAAGTGTGGGCGAGGCCCGTATCTCCCGGCTAGCGAAGTGTGGGCAGGGCCCGTATCTTCTCGGGTGTGGGCGGGGCCCGTAACTCCTAGCTGAACGTTGTTTGTTATATGCTTGCATGGTATGAGGTATTATGGGGGGGGGGGGGGACTCACTAAGCTTCGTGCTTACGGTTTTCAGTTTTGGTTTCAGGTACCTCCTCAGCTAGGGGAAAGGAGCCGGCGCGGTAGCAGCATGTCACACACACTCTCTTGGTTCCGCAGTTACGAGTTTATTCTGGGATTGATACTCTGATATTTTGATCGATCGAATGTTGTGGTTTTTAATTTGGTTTTCGATGTGAAGTGGTTCAACTAAATAATGTTTTAATTGTTAACGTTTTCTATGTAATGTTTTATAAACGAAATTTTTGGACGTGAAATTTTGGGTCGTTACAAGTTGGTATCAGAGCCCTGGTTTGAGGGATTCGGACACACCTTCGGGGGTGTCTGAACTCAAATCGAGGGATTAAAAGATTTTCTAAAAGAAAATGTTTTCAAAAATTGAGAAAAGAGTTTTGAGAAAGAACGAAGTGTGTGATGTGCGCGACCGGCCGAGCTCGAGTAAGTATTCCCAAAGTACCCATACAAGTTTATGTTATGTTTATCAGCTTTTGTAGAACAGCATGCTAGAGTAGGACTAAGGAACTAGGAGTGATGCCTTATGTGTCTGCCTTATGTGTTTCAACTGTATGAGAATTGCATGCTAGTATTGAGTAGACAGCAAGTAGGATAGCCTGATTAGGTTATGCCTGATGGTATGAGCTTAGCATTATATGCTAGTACAGTTCCTGTAAGCCGATAGAGTTGAATGAGATTGTTCCGTTAGTTCGAATGCTGCTTGCTTTGTGCTTTGTGGGACTATGAGTGGTGGGAGTTAGCCATTAGGTGAATACGTCATGTCACATGTGATCAGGGTTGAATAATCTTAGAGTGTTGGATTTGGCCCTATTGCGTAGCTCTCGTTTGAGTCTAACCGTTGTAGGGGTAAACCTGTTACTCGAAGGATTATCCGAGCCTCACCGCATGTGATGGTGTTCAGGTAATGGTTAATTGGCACTACTAAGACGCCTTCAGCAGCTGAGGACCTGGTAGGGTGGAGTCTGAGATTTCCCTAGGGCAAGCCTAGGATGAGTATAGTAGTGATCAGCCGCAGTGGAAGGGACCTGGTGGAGTCGAGGCAGTCCTTGGAGAAGGTACGGATAGATGTGGAAGGTAGTATGGGATCGTAATACTGAAAGCAGAGGATCCGTACCCGAACCAAGGAAGGCCAAGATAAGACCAGGGAACTTGTAAGTAGTTGTGATCCCTTAGGAAATATCAGTATCACTAATGTGTGTTATTATGTATTGCAGAATGGTGGTACTTCGATCGAGGCCGGTAGATGGCGGTTTAGGAGAGGGGTCAGGTTCGAGATCAGGTTCCGAGCCGGTAGATGAGGGACTACGCGAGTTCATCGCGTCAGAGATCACCAGGGGTATCCTTGAGTCGACTCCCATTATCTTCGGGTCGATCAAGGAAAGGATCATCGAGTTGATGGAGGATCGCCTCAGGGCGTTCAGGAGCGACATGGCATCTGGCCAGTGAGGATCTCGCACACTGTCCTTTAAGGACTTCAGGGGCAGTGGTGCGCCGGATTTCCACGGGGTGAAAGACCCCATTGCTGCCAGGCGATGGATCGCAGACATCGACTCTGCACAGTTGACTAGCTTCTGCCCCGAGGGGTCGAAGGTGAGGTATGCAGCAGGGTGCTTACGAGACCGAGCCCGCGATTGGTGGGAGTCAGTGGGTGACTCGTTGGGAGCCTCAGTTATCGAGGCTATGACCTGGTCGGACTTTGTGACCAGGTTCAGGGCAGAGTTTGCGCCGGCTGTCGAGCTTCAGCAGCTGGCCAGGGAGTTTTTGGACATGAGGCAGACGACGGAGACTGTGGCGGAGATCACCGCCAAGTTCCGGGAGAGGGCCTTGTTGGTACCCCAGTATGCGGGTGACGAGGATATGAGGAGGACCCGTTATCATGATATGCTACGGGCTGACATCCGGGAGCATGTCAGCTTTTCAACTTGCCCTACCCTGGAGTCCATGATCGCCAGGGCGAGGGAAAGGGAGATTGATTTAGAGCACATTCGGAAGAGGAAGGCAGAGGTAGGGCAGGTGGTTGGGGCTTCAGGAAAGAAGCCCAGAGGATCAGATGGGAGGCTGAAAGGCCAAGGAGGACCCGGCCGCTGCGGGAAATGCGGCAGGACGCATGAGGGAGCATGTAGGATGGGATCAGCAAGCTGCTACAAGTGCGGCAAGGCGGGGCACTTTAGCAGGGATTGTACTACTCCAGTTTCGGCTATTCAGACGTCTGAGTTGCTGTGTTTCCACTGCAACCAAAGGGGCCACAAGAAGGCCAATTGCCCCCAGTTGACAGTCTCAGCGTCGGTGAAGGCGCCAGCTCTAGCGACCCTGCGGATCACGGATGGCCGGCAGGGCAAAGCAGAGGCTCCGGTGGTGAGGAGCCGAGCATTCCAGTTGACTACCGAGGAGGCACGCGCCGCACCCGATGTGGTGACGGGTATGATTCTTTCCCTCTATTTTTATCTTATGATGTTATGATATTGATTTGTGCTGGGTATATATATATATATATATATATATATATATATATATATATATATATATATATATATATATATATATATATATATATATATATATGTTTTAGGATCGTTCCATGTGAACGGTATCCCAGTTCAGGTGTTATTCGACTCGGGTGCATCCCGATCATTTGTGTCCCTTGCGCTTACCAAGAAGTTTCATGAGTCTTCGGGCATGTTGGATTGCCCTTTGGAGGTAGAGATTGCTGATGATCGATCGGTGCGAGCATCGATGGTGTTTTGGGATTGCGTATTGCGTCTGTTTGAGGAGCGTTTCTTAGTAGACCTGGTTCCTATTCCACTGCGTGGGAACAAGGTGATTATAGGCATGGATTGGTTGAGCCCTAATGGGGCGGTGATAGATTGCGCGCAGCAGCTAGTGCGGGTCAGGACCCCAGGCGGGGGAGAGTTAGTGATTCATGGCGAGAGGCCGCAGTATGGACCCGCAATATGTTCAGCAGCGAGGGCGAGGCGCTACCTTCAGCAGGGATGCGTAGGATATGTCGCATATGTGATGGATACCCGGGAGGCGGGTAAGGCGACAGTGAGCGAGGTTCCGGTGGTGCGAGATTTCGCAGATGTTTTCCCAGAGGAGCTTCCTGGGATACCTCCGGAGCGGCAGGTGGAGTTCAGGATTGACCTCGTTCTTGGTGTGGCTTCGATAGCCAAGGCACCGTATTGGTTGGCTCCTCCCGAGATGCAGGAGTTGTCTACGCAGCTGCAAGAGCTGCTAGACAAGGGATTTATTCGTCCGAGTAGTTCACCCTAGGGAGCCCCGATCCTGTTTGTGAAGAAGAAGGATGGGTCACACCGGATGTTTATAGATTATCGGGAGCTGAATAAGGTAACGGTGAAGAACCGTTACCCACTCCCGAGGATTGATGATCTCTTTGACCAGCTTTAGGGAGCGTCTTGGTTTTCCAAGATCGATTTGCGTTCGGGATACCATCAGATGAGGGTCAGGGAGGAGGATACGCAGAAGACCACGTTTCGGACGCGCTATGGCCATTATGAGTTTGTGGTGATGCCATTTGGGCTCACCAATGCTCCTGCCGCGTTCATGGACCTCATGAACCGCGTATGCAGACTGATGTTGGATCGGTCTGTGATAGTCTTTATCGATGACATCTTGATTTATTCCAAGACTCAAGAGGAGCATGAGGAACATCTGAGGGAGGTGTTGGAGACCCTGAGGAGGGAGAGCTTGTATGCCAAGTTCTCCAAGTGTGAGTTCTGGTTGCGCGAGATGCAATTTCTTGGACACCTCGTCAACCAGAACGGGATTCTGGTCGATCCGGCCAAGGTCGAGGCCGTGATGAGATGGGAGGTTCCGAAGTCTCCATCTGAGATTCGGAGTTTCCTGGGATTAGCAGGCTACTATCGGAGATTTATTCAGGATTTCTCCAAGATAGTCGTACCCCTGACGCGGCTGACGAAGAAAGCCGTGGTCTTTCAGTGGGGACCCGAGCAGCAGGCTGCATTTGAGACACTGAGACAGAGATTGTGCGAGGCGCTGATCTTAGCCCTGCCAGAGGGCGTAGAGGATTTTGTGGTTTATTGTGACGCGTCCATTTCAGGGTTGGGCGCGGTATTGATGCAGAGGGGGCATGTCATTGCCTACGCCTTGAGGCAGCTCAAGCCTCACGAGGCGAACTACCCGACGCATGATTTGGAGTTGGGGGCGGTGGTTTTTGCCCTCAAGATTTGGCGACATTACCTCTACGGGGTTCGATGTACCATTTACACGGACCACAAGAGTTTGAGGTACCTCATGGATCAGCCAAATCTGAACATGAGGCAGCGTCGGTGGTTGGACGTGGTGAAGGATTATGATTGCGAGATCCTCTACCACCCGGGGAAGGCCAATGTGGTGGCCGATGCGCTTAGCCGCAAGGCGGCGCCGATCAGGGACGTATGCCTGAGGATGACCGTGGTGACTCCCCTGTTGGAGCGAATTCGGGAGGCTCAACAGGAGGCTATCAAGGAGGAGCATCGGAAGAGTGAGCGTGTGGTGGGTCAGGTTTCCTCCTTTGATTACGATAGCCGAGGACTATTGACACTACACCGTAGGGTGTGGGTGCCATATCACGGAGGCGTGCGCCAGATTTTGATGGAGGAGGCGCACAAGTCCCGATTCTCTATTCATCCCGGGGCGACGAAGATGTATAGGGATCTTCGTCTAGATTATTGGTGGCCCTGCATGAAGCGGGATGTGGCATGGTACGTTGAGCGGTGCTTGACCTGCCGGAAGGTCAAGGCCGAACATCAGAGACCGCATGGCAAGATGCAACCGTTGGATATTCCACTGTGGAAATGGGAAGATATCACGATGGATTTTATCACGAAGCTTCCCAGGACCGCACGTGGAGTGGATTCGATTTGGGTCATCGTGGATCGATTGACCAAGAGTGCTCACTTTATCCCGATTCAGGAGAGCATATCGGCCGAGAAATTAGCCGACATCTATATCAGGGAGATCGTGGCGCGGCATAGGGTGCCAGTATCGGTTATCTCGGACAGGGATGTGCGTTTTACTTCCAGATTTTGGAAGAGATTTCATGACGAGTTGGGCACTCGTTTGCATTTTAGCACCGCCTTTCACCCGCAGACGGATGGTCAGAGCGAGCGGACCATCCAGACCTTGGAGGATATGTTGCGGGCGTGCGTGTTGGACTTCGGTGGTAGTTGGGATACCTATCTTCCCTTGGCCGAGTTCTCCTACAACAACAGCTACCACGTGAGTATCGACCGCCCTCCATTTGAGATGTTGTATGGACGGAGGTGCAGGACCCCGATATGCTTGGGTGAAGTTGGCCAGAGAGTCATGGGGAGCACCGAAGTGGTGCTTAAGACGACCGAGAGGATCCAGAAGGTTCGGAGCAGGCTTCAGACTGCTCAGAGTCGACAGAAGAGTTACGCCGATAAGCGTCAATCCGACTTGGAGTTCCAAGTCGGGGATATGGTTCTCTTGAAGGTGTCGCCTTGGAAAGGCGTCATTCGATTCAGGAAGCGGGGCAAGTTGGGCCCGAGATTCATCGGACCGTTCAGGGTTGTAGCCCGGGTGGGCAAGGTGGCGTATAGGCTGGATCTGCCAGCCGAGCTCAGCCAGATCCACAACACTTTCCATGTTTCTCAGCTGCGGAAGTGCCTAGTGGACGATTCAGCGGTGGTGCCGCTAGAGGATATACAGGTTGATGACAGCCTGAATTACATTGAGCGCCCAGTCGCAATCCTCGACAGGAAGTCGAAGGATTTGAGGAACAAGAAGGTGGAGCTAGTGAAGGTGCAATGGCAGCACCGCAAGGGTTCGGAATGGACTTGGGAGCCGGTGGATGAGATGATGGAGCATTATCCCGAGCTGTTTCAGGATCGAGCACCAGACTTCGAGGACGAAGTCTAAAATAAGTGGGGGAGATTTGTAGCACCTGGTTCCTGGTACGTAAATCTTATTTGAGTATTCTTTTTTTTTTGTAGCCTTGGACTCGGCGACTCATAGGTCCGACTCGCCGAGTAGATACGGGACCCGTGACACGTTTAAGTTGGCGACTCGGCGAGTCCATATCCTGGACTCGGCGAGTCACCGCTGTTGGATGAAACCCTAAGTTTCAGGGGTTTGCACCCTATTTAAACGTCTTATCCGCCCCAGGCCAGCCCCTATTCACCCTCAGAGCTCCCAACCCTCGTTCTAAGCTTTTTCATTAAGATTTTGAAGAAATTGTTGTGTGTTCTTGAAGGTTTTGAAGCAAAAGAGGAGTAGATCAAGAGGAAGGGAAGGAATCCAAGCATCTTTGTGCTCTCTCAGCAGTTCCTTTGAGGTATAACCCTTTTTCCCCCTGTTTCTATGCTTATTACTTCATTTAAGTCATTCTTGAGCCGATCCCCAAGCTTGTATGTGCAAAATAAGTCGTAATAAGTTGATTGGCCTTTAGATCTAGGCAAGATTGAGCTCCAGGAGCTCAGATCTGTTACCTTTATGGACCCATGTTGCTTGTTCACCCTAGATCTACCCTTTTGAGGCATTTTGAGCCCTAAATCCCTCATTGGTGAGTATCTACACGTAAAGTTGGAAACTTTACGTGTCATTCATGCTCTAGGAACCCATATCTGTAAATGACATGGACTGGAATCAAGCAAAATCGCATATATAGTGAATGCATGGCGACGACTCGGCGATTCGTTCATCAGACTCGGCGAGTCTGCTCGCGAGTCTCCGAGTTGTCCCCTTTTCGTTGTGCCGAGTGGGTGTAGTGAGTCACGGGGTGTGACTCAGTGAGTTGGAAGCCAAACTCATCCATGGAGGAACTCAGCGAGTCCATGCCCTGACTCGGCGAGTTCAAGGCAATCTCCTTAGATCAAGAACAGACTCGGCGAGTTGTTCATACAACTCGGCAAGTCACAACATAAAGTGTTCTTTGGATGAAGATGAACTCGACGAGTTGTTCATACAACTCGGCGAGTAGGATGAAGGACTTGAACCTCAGTTAAGAAGAAGAACTCGTCGAGGCAACGCCTAACTCGACGAGTAGGGTCGGGATCCAGGACAGTCGTTTGGTTAGGGACTCGGCGAGTTGGAGAGCCAACTCGGCGAGTCGGGTCAACTAAAAGTTGACTCTGACTTTGACTTATGACATGATTAGGGGTAAAATGGTCATTTTACCCAATGGGCAGTTAGCAGTGATTGACTGAGTATGTTGTGGGATTTGCAGCCGGAGGATTTCCGGAGCAGCAGTAGGCAGTCAGTTCTCGACCAGATTACAGCTATTTCGAGGTGAGTTTCCTTTTCAGTAGAAACGGGTCTAAGACACCAAGGCCGACCCGTGTAGACGAGATGTTAGTACGAGAGTGTGGGCCGAGCCCGTATCTCTGGGTTTAGTCGAGAATGATATATATGTCAATATGATAGAGTTGCTTATACTTGTTGTCTGTGTGATACTTGTATATTATGGGTTAGCGGTTGAGTGTGGGCAGGGCCCGTATCTCTCCGAGGTTGGAGTGTGGGCTAGGGCCGTATCTCCCAGATAGTAGAGTGTGGGCGAGGCCCGTATCTCCCGACTAGCGAAGTGTGGGCAGGGCCCGTATCTTCACAAGTGTGGGCGAGGCCCGTATCTCCTGGCTAGCGAAGTGTGGGCAGGGTCCGTATCTTCCCGGGTGTGGGCGGGGCCCGTAACTCCTAGCTGAACGTTGTTTGTTATATGCTTGCATGGTATGATGTATTATGGGGGGGGGGACTCACTAAGCTTCGTGCTTACGGTTTTCAGTTTTGGTTTCAGGTACCTCCTCAGCTAGGGGAAAGGAGCCGACGCGGTAGCAGCATGTCACACACTCTTGGTTCCGCAGTTACGAGTTTATTCTGGGATTGATACTCTGATATTTTGATCGATCGAATGTTGTGGTTTTTAATTTGGTTTTCGATGTGAAGTGGTTCAACTAAACAATGTTTTAATTGTTAACGTTTTCTATGTAATGTTTTAAAACGAAATTTTTGGACGTGAAATTTTGGGTCGTTACAGCACAATCTTGGAGTGAAACTCTATGACTTGATTTTGGAACGAAGTATAATTCGTTTATTTGATTTAACAATTTCTACAATTCCCGATTCCTATTCTTAGCCATACAAATGCACTAAGATGTCCTTAGAGGATCAACTGTGATATGGTTTTTCATAATCATTAAGATGGTTATAAAACACGATATCAAAATACTCTCCCATCATTTCAGATTGGAGAAACTTTTATCTTTCCGCCTAATTTGATTCTTTTTATTTATTCTGCTTCACATTGGGACCTTTTTCAACGATTCAGAATTATATTTAATCTTGTAAGCATAACCCTATTTACTAAACTTTAGTAAATCATGACGAATAACCTTATTGTTCTTTGTGGTGGACCTGACTAGTGCACAACCAAGTGTACTAGTCATTCACTTGACTCACATATACATGTGAATAAGGAATCGGTCTAAATTTCCCAAAGACGAAGGTTCTCAGTCATCACATAATACAAGTTTCATGATTCCGAGTTTCTATCCAATTGAAACTTGGGTGATGAGAATCTTTCCTTATTTGGTAAATTTTGACTCTACCACAAACGAAAGAATCAAATCCATTTTCCAATATTGCTATCAATTGAAACATATTAACAATAATTTTCACAAATGCCATTGTAAGGAGACTTAAAATAAGATAAAAATAAAAAAATTCTTTATTTATAAAAGTGTGGAAAACTTGTCCTTACAATGCAAATACAAATGAAAATTATATTGTTATCCATTCATAAACAATCTATCATAAATCTTAAGCAATTGCTCAAAATTCTAATCATCGACCCATGCGATTGAAATCCAACTCTTCGCGATCAGCATCAGCTTACTCTTCCTTTAAGCTTCCTTTCTTTTCTTTGATTCTACAAAACATCAAATTGTAATTATATTACATCATGTATTAAGAATCTCCAAATATGAACTTAATAGAGTTAGACAATGGACTTACCTGAAGTAGAGTCAAACATTTTGACTTTACCATCTCTTAGACCTCTCAGGTAGTCAGGGCAGCTTCGCTTCCAATGTACCTCTAAATGGCAGTAGAAACAAATGGTTTCTTTCACATTGGCATATGAGACAATCTCAGACTTAGCATTTCCCTTTCCCTTGGAAAGAGAAATATTTTTCGGACTTCCAATGTTTCCACTGTCAATGTTCATGGAAGCTTGGGAAATTGATCTTCCATTCAAATTTGCTTTACTAGTGTCCAAATCATTTTTGATTCAGCAGCAATTAGCAAATAGGTAAGATCGATAAGGGTCATGTCAGGATCTATCACATAATAGTCTTTAACAAACTCACTATATGACTTGGGAAGTGAATCAAGAACCAAGTCAACAACCAACTTCATTGGGAACATGACACCCAACATTCCCAGCTTGTCAATATGCAGCTTTATGTCCAAGACGTGAGCACATACAAACTTTCCATCTTCATGTTTGCTTGCCAATAAGGCTTGAGTGACCTTGAACTTTTCAAGTCTTCGAACATGTGGGTCAGGGAGAATTATTGGAGGAGGTGGAGGAAGTGAAGTATGATTTCCACTTCCACGATCCAATCGTGGAACATCATCTTCGAGAGGAGAGTTTGTTCCAAAAGTTTTGGGAAGACCGTAGTTGTCTGAACTAGACATCTACAAGGGAGAAATTCAAGTTAGTTGATTTAAGTTCTTAATATAACACCCAAATGAAATATTGAAGCTAGGACCCAACACAATATTTTACAATTCGAAAGAGGGATGCCGTAATCCAATTGCGAAATATTTGAAGGTAGGTAATGACGATTTACCAATTTCCACCATGAAAAACGAAATTAATTATTAAGTTTTAAATGAATTGAAATTCCTAGATCTTTTGAGATTAATTGAACTTTTCAATGACATGTTTAAATCTCGATTATGCCCTTCAAATTTGTGACTGTGATGCCGAGGATCACAAACAAGGTGTGAATAACCATGCAAATTAGCGTGGTACACTTAATGTTACAGATCACCTAATCAATGTGCCGGTTAACCACACACGCTCCATTGATCTATGATTAACATCAAGCTACCCTTTGCCACACACTGTCAGTCCCAGATTAGTGTGTTGGTTAACCACATGCGCTCCACTAACGACTTAATAAGGTGCAAAGTGCAATTTCATGGGTTAGCACCAAATTCACATTTTTCCTAAGTAAATAAGATTGGAAATTTATGAGTGTTTAGTTACTTGGTATTTTCGTTATACTTTTAATGAGAATTAATGTCCTATCCTACCCGTTCGACTAACGACCCTCCACCAGTCAAGGAAGCGGTGGGTGGGAGTGGACACCCATTAAACCGCCATTTTATAGACAGTAACCTTATACCCTCTTATATATCGGCTTCGTGAATGAAGCCTACTAACGGTAAGACCGACTTTTTACATATACATATAATATATTAAACTTTGAATATTCTAATAGTATAAGGGTGTATTTTAAACTTTTAAAATACTAAGTGGTTTAATCTATTAATTAAACTATACTCTTAATCTAATTAAACTTAAACCATGTCATTATGGAATTATTAATTCTCTTTTAGTTAAACATTTATATATATATATATATATATATATATATATATATATATATATATATATATATATATATATTAAAATTATCCAACATTAGCAACAGTAAAGTTGCACCTATTTGGTCTATTTCACCCCCTTATATTTCTGATTTCTATCGTCTTTCATCCTTCTATTTTCTATATTTGTCTTTAGTGACCTTTTTCTTCTTCTATCGTTGTTTTTTGTTAAATAATTTTTTTTTTTACAATTTCCTGCTTCTTGTCAAACGTTTATACTTTCCACGTGTACTCTTCTGCCTTTTTTTTTCATGTGTTCCCTTCTTCTTCTTTTCTCTTTATCTTTCGTTCAGCCTTCGCTTCTGTTTTCATACGTCCTTGCTTCTTTCTGTCCCAGGTAATCTTCTTGTGTTCTTCTTTTATTGTTTCTTCCGTTGTGGTATTTTTGTTTACTTTATTCCTGTTGTGTCATCCGCCTGTTTTCTGATGGCTGTTCCGGCCAAATGGAGGCCTCAAGACGGTGCTTCCTCCTCTATTGGTGGCCCTCGCAAGTCTCGACGTCTTGCAGCCTTTTCTGATCGTCCCCAGTACATCAATTTCGGTGTCTGTAGTTGCATTTGTGAGTTTTGCGGTGCATTTTCTGGTATATTAAGAGGGTCCTTAAGGTATCTGTGTCTGCTTATCTGATGTATAATCCTTGGCGTAGGGATGGGGGTGTAGTCCTTCCTTACCCTTCTAGGCTTTCCTCTGAATTCGTTGACCTGTATCAAATGCACGCTTTTTGAAGGACATTAGGGCTTATAATAGCATGTTTTCCATGCCTTCCTTTGGGGAAAATGTAGATGAGGATGTGAATGATAACCATGGTCCTTATGTTTTTAAGATATCGGGTCAGATTAGTCACACGATAGGGTTTCTCTCTCCGGATCCTGCAAAGGGTCTCAGGTTTCTGCAGCTTTATCTCTTCGATACTGAGAACGAACTAGAGAATAGATTTCGGGCTTTTGATGGTCCTAGAAAGAGGGATTTAGATTGTAATATTGTTCAATTTATAGTAAACTTTTTGGGGGCTAACAACGAGTATGTGCGGACCTTCATGACTAGTAAACAGATGGCCGGTGAAAATAATTTACAGTCCTATGCAGTGCAACTGTTTAACAATGTTGCTGATCGTAGGTGTGATTTGCCTTCACCTGGATCATTGGGTTGCATAGTAAGCGGTGATGACACAACGTGTTCCACGTATGACATTCTTATCTATTTTCATTCGGGTCGGCCTCAACGTATCAGTAAGCTGCATTCGAGCTATATGCCTTTACAATACCCACTTTTGTTTCCACATGGCGAGGAAGGTTGGTCGCCCCATTTGAAGATGGGTAATCGGAGAGGCGTAACCGCTAAAAATCTGATTGTGAATATGTATTATGCATATAATATCCATGCTCGTCAGTACATCTAGTCTCCTATTATAAACGCCTCTCGCCTGTTCCAACAATATTTGGTTGATGCATACACATGTATAGAAGAAGGGCGTTTAGACTACATCATCAACCATCAAGCTAACCTTCGGTCCGATTATGTTAGTGGCCTCCATGACGCCCTTTCGAAGGGGGACACAGAGACATGCGTTGTTGGCAAACATATGTTCTTACCTGCGTCATTTACTGGCGGTCCCCGGTTCATGTACAACCATTATCAAGATGCACTTTCTATATGTAGGGTCTATGTCAATCCACAATACTTTATCACATATACATGTAACGTCAAGTGGCCAGAGATAACCCGCTATATGGATACACATGGACAAAGAGATGTCCACAGTAGAGCGGATATCATTGCCAGAGTCTTCAACATCAAAGTTCATGAGTTTATCAACTTTCTTAAAGAGAACATAACCTTTGGTGGGGTTGATGCATGTATGTCTTCGTTTCCTTTCTCTTTCACCTATGTTTTAAGTATCATCTTATGGGTATTTGTTCTCATATCTCCATTGTTTTAGTAAACATGTTTTCCATTCTATTCACAAATACTCAAAATCCTAGGCTATCATACTGGTACAAATCTTACATAAGACATGTTTTATTCACTTCAGAAAATTAATATACGCTTCCAAATATGCCCTTTTATTCATATCTAAAAGTATATTTAATAAAATTTCGATTCTTTCCTAATTTACCCCTGTGTTTATATCTTACTGCTTCCGTGTTTTAAGTATCATTCAATGTTTTTTTGTAGTCGTTTGTCTACCCCTTTAGTTTACATGTTTTTCATTACATTACGAAATACTGACCATGTTATATTATGATACTCCTACAAAACTTACATATCACATATTTTACTCAATATGCCCATGTATTGATAGTTAATCAGTTTAACAGTTTTTTTAATATATTTTTTTTAATTATATCCTCTTTTTTCTATAACCTACAGTGCGTATTTTTTTTAACTGTTTTCTTTTATCTTTTTATATTATTTTTCCTGTTTTTATACTGGATTTGTTATGTTTTCAATAGACTATGTGCTACAACAAGAACTTAGGGATTTGTACATCATTTTCCAACAACTTGACTTCTTCCAATGTGCTATATGGGCCATCTATGAATCTGTTATTTCTTCAAAAAAAAATTATTTCTCTTATATGATTAAACAAACTATATTATATTTATCATTCATGTTATCATACTAAGATGATTATTTCCTAATTTACCCCTTTGTTGATACCTTCATGCTTCTGTTTCAATCGCACTAACAAATGCTTAAGGTCTTATGCTATCACACTCCAACAAAGTCTACATGACACATATTTTAGTCAATTCAGATAACCTATGTAACCTTCCAAACGTCCCCCTCCATTCATACCTAAAACCTTTAACCATTTCCTTTTTTTTTTGCAGCTGTCAGTTTTGTACCATACTATAACCAACGTACCCTGCTTCCCAACTTTTCTGCAGCTCTCAGCTCTCAGTTTTCTACTCAATCTGTTATTCTCTGCTTTTGTGTTTTCCTGCTTACATAAAAGTTAGTTATTTGTCAATAAACATAACAAATGAAATACTTTATTATTTGGAAAATTGTTTATCTCGTTATTGTTATTTTAAGGGCTTTCCACCAGAAATCATTACTTTGTATCTCTGCTCACAAACTATAATTATAAGTAGATTAAATTAGGAAAATACTACCCGTTTTTTACCGTGTTCTTTTTTGGTATTTTGTTGTCATTTCCTACAAACTAAAATTTCCAAATATGCCCCTCTCATAAAAACTTTTACTGCATACTCTGATGCAGGTCATTTATGATTTTTCTATTCTTTCCTGGTTTACTCCTGTGTCGGTATCTTACTGGTTCCTTATTTCAAGTATCGTACTATGTTTTTTTGTTGTAAACTATATTATATTTCTTATTCACGTTATCATAGTAACATGATTATTTCCTAATTTACCCCTCTATTGATACTTTATAGGTTCTCTGTTTTAATGAGACTCATACAAAATTTACATAACACATATTTTACTCAATCCAGACAACCTGTGTATCCTTCCAAACAGTCCCCTTTATTGATATGAAATAAGTTTAACCTGCCTTTTTTTTTCTCTACCTCTCAATTTTGTACCATACTATAACCAACCTACATTCCATTCCATATTTGCCCGGGATCTATACCCTTTGTTTTATATAACCTAACGCGTGTATTTTTTAATCATTTTATTATTATTATTTTTTATCTGTATTCCACTGAATCTGTTATGCTTTCAGTTTAGTATGTGTTACAACATGAAATTCAACTTATGGTTATTCGCTTACTTAGAACAAAAAAATGTTAAATGTTAATATTTGGAAAATTCTTCATGATTGCAGATTTGTACACCATTGAGTTCCAGAAGAGAGGTCTTCCTCATTGTCACACTTTACTATGGGTAAAAAGCTCAGACCGAATAAAAAATGTAGCTGATGTTGACACGTATATTACAGCCGAGCTGCCAGATCCAATCATAGAGCCCGACTTGTACGAGACGATAACAACTTGCATGATCCACGACCCATGTGGACCACTTAACCAAAAAGCTCCATGTATGAAAGATGGTAAATGTAGTAAACATTTCCCTAAACCCTTTCTTTTACGCTACGTTGTTCAACACGGAGGGATATGTACGCTACAAACGTGGGTCATCTACACACCATACCACCTAATATAGACGGGTTATAGACAACGTATATGTTGTGCCCTTTTGCTCGCGATTCCGTGCACACAATAATGTCGAGTACTGTGGCTGGAACATGGTGATTAAGTACCTATTCAAATACATTTCCAAGGGAGCTGATCGTGTAAGATACGCTATCCAAAAGGCGGAATCACTCTGGGGATTGTCGAGCTAGTAGTGGGTGCCACAGGTGTAGCAAGGAGGGGCACTATGCAAAGAATTGTCGCCAGTCCGCCCCTACCTTGGATATGAGGATATGTTATCATTGTCATAAGGTTGGTCACGTGAAGACCAACTGTCTACAGCTCGCAGCCAGGCCGGCGTAGGCTCTAGTGCCGACTACATCAAGGATTACGGATGGGAGGCCAGGTAGAGCGGAGCCTCGGAAGGCTCAGGGGGGTTCCTTCTAGCTCACTGCATAGGAGGTCGGGGCAGCACCATATGTGGTTGCTGGTACATTTCTATTCCTTATCTTACTAACATTATTTGTTTATGCTTATCTATTTGTACCTGTAGTTAGGTACATTTTTAGTGAACTCCCTGCCTGCATTGGTTTTATTTGACTCGGGGGCGATTCGGTCGTTTGTGTCTCAGACATTTTGTAGGGAGTTCAGTGTGCCAGTAGGAGAGCTAGAGTGTCTGTTGTGAGTCTTTATCGCCAACGAACACATGATTTCTGCTTCTTTAGTCTGTCGGGGATGTGAGTTGGAGATCTTCAGAGTGTCCTTCCCGATAGACTTGATTCTGATTCCCATGGGGGATGCATGTGTGATTGTGGGGATGGACTAGCTTAGTCGATTTGGTGTCATGATCGACTACGAGGGTCAGCGAGTAGTGGTTCGGACCCCAAGTGGGGGAGAGTTGATTGTCTATGACGAGGGTACCAGATTGGGTTCAGGGTTTTGTTCAGCTGCCAGGGCTCGGCAGTATATTCAGCACGGATGTGTGGGTTATTTACCGTATGTGGTGGATACGCAGGTCAGGGATCAGACTCCAGTTTCAGAGGAGTTATCAGGGATACCTCCGGAGAGGCAGGTCGAGTTTCAGATCGACCTGGTGCCAGGTGCGACCCCTATCACCAAGGCGTCGTACCGATTGGCGCCACCCGAGATGCAGGACCCTTCATCATAGCTGCAGGAACTATTGGGCAAACAATTCATTCGTCCGAGCAGTTCTCCATGGGGAGTTGAACAAGTTGACGGTGAAAAACCGTTATCCACTCTAGAGGATAGATGATCTCTTTGATCAGTTTGCAGGGAGCATCTTGGTTCTCCAAGATAGACATGAGGTCCGAGTACCATCGGGTCAGGGTTAGGGAGGAGGATGTGGAGAAGACCGTGTTTTGGACTCGTTATGGACACTACGAGTTCGTGGTGATGTTGTTTGGGCTCACCAACGCTCCAACGATATTCATGGACCTGATGAATCGGGTCTGTAGACCGATGCTCGATCGCTCGGCCATCGTGTTCATAGATGATATCTTGGTATATTCCAAGACCCGAGAGCAGCATGAGGAGCACCTTCGAGAATTATTGGGAGTTATGAGATGGGAACGGATGTATGCCAAGTTCTGAAAGTATGAGTTTTGGTTACGAGAGGTTCGGTTCCTCGGATATCTCGTTAACCAAGAGGGGATTTTGGTCGATCCAGCCAAAATCAAGGCGGTCATGTAGTGGGAGTGTCGAGATCTCCTTTGGATATCAGGAGTTTTTTGGGATTGGCAGGGTACTACTGGAGATTCATACGAGATTTCTCCAAGATTGCAGTACCCCTCACTCGTCTGAGGAGGAGGGGGACGGATATCCGATGGGACCTCGAGCAGTAGGAGGCGTTTGAGACCCTCCGACAACGATTACGTGAGGCTCCAGTTTTGACTCTCCTGAAGGGAGTTGAGGACTTTGTGGTGTTCTGTGATGCATCTATCACGAGATTGGGAGCGATCCTCATGCAGAGAGGATGAGTGATAGCTTACGCTTCGCGGCAGCTGAAGTCGTGAAGCCGCATGAGACGAGATACTCTACTCATGATTTGGAGTTGGGAGCGGTGGTATTCACTCTCAAGATTTGGATACATTACCTCTATGGGGTCTGCTGTACCATATACACGAATCACAAGATCCTGAGGCACATCATGGATCATCCGAACCTGAATATGAGACAATGCAGGTAGCTAGATGCAGTCAAGGACTATGACTGTGAGATCTTTTACCACCCCGATAAAGCGAACGTGGTGGCTGACGCTCTGAGTCGCAAGTTAGCTGGGTCTTCCACCCTAGCGACATGTATGAGGATAGCGGTGGATTCTCTGCTCGTGAGTTTAATTAGAGATGCTCAGGATGAGGGCATGCGACCAGAGAACTGGAAACTGGAGAGGATCAGGGGCGAGAACGCTAGGTTTGTGCAGGACAACCGAGGATTATGGACCCGATGCGGTCAGGTATGGGTTCCGATGTCTGGTGGGGTCAGACAGAAAGTTATGGAGGAGGCTCATAAGTCTCATTTTTCTATTCACCCGGGAGCCACCAAGATGTACTAGGACTTGAGTATGAGTTACTGGTGGCTGTGCATGAAGCGAGAAATGGCTTGGTATGTCGAGAGGTGCTTGACCTGTAGGATGGTCAAGGCCGAGCATCAGAGGCCACATGGCAAGCTGCAGCCTCTGGAGATTCCCATGTGGAAATGAGAACAGATCATGATGGACTTCATTACCAAGGTTCTGAGGATGACGAAAGGTGTTTGATGCTATATGGGTCATCGTGGATCGATTGACTAAGAGTGCCCATTTCTTGGCCATACGGGAGAGTTCATCGGCCAAGAAGTTGGCCGACGTGTATGTCTGCGAGATCATTGCTTGCCACGAAGTTTTGGTCTCCATTGTTTCCGATCGAGATGTAGATTCACCTCCCGTTCTGGCAGAAGTTCCACGAGAAACTGGGCACGCGGCTGCACTATAGCACAACATATCATCCGCAGACTGACGGTCAGAGCAAGCGGACCATTCAGACCCTCGAGGACTTGTTGAGGGCGTGTGTCATTGACTTTGGTGGGAGTTGGGATTCTGACCTACCCCTTGCAGAGTTCGCCTACAACAACAACTATCATTCCAACATTGGTGCCCCACCTTTCGAGCTGTTGTATGGGCGGAGATGTCACACCTGGTCTATTGGGGTGAGGTTGGACACAGGGTAATGGGACGGACTGAGGTAGTCTTGCAAACTACCGAGACGATTCAACAGATTAGACAGTGACTGCAGACCGCTCAGAGTCAGCAGAAGAGTTACGCCGACAGGCGCTGATATGAGTTAGAGTTCCAGGTCGATGACATTGTACTCCTGAAGGTCTCACCCTGGAAGGGTGTGATCTGCTTCAGAAAGAGAGGGAAATTGGGTCCTTGATACATTGGGCCATTCAGGATCATTGCCAGGGTTGGCAAGGTGGCATACAGGCTAGAGCTACCGGAGGAGCTTAGTCGGATCCACAACACTTTTCACGTTTCGCAATTGTGAAAGTGCATTATGGATCAAGAGGCAGTAGTGTTGTTGGATGATATTTAGGTCGATGAGCGCTTCAATTATGTGGAGAGGCCCGTAGCCATTCTGGAGAGAAAGGTGAAGGATCTACGGAACAAGGAGATACCTTTGGTAAAGGCACAGTGGGAGCATCAGAATGGATCCGAGTAGACTTAGGAGCTCGAGTCTGAGATGCGGGAGCATTACCCGTATCTATTTACTGCATCAGACTTCGAGGACGAAGTCTATGTCAAGTGGGGAGAATTGTAACATCCTGAGATTTTGCAGGTATTTCCGAACCTCTCTTCTATCATTATTTTGTCACTTATTGTCCTTGAGGTTGGAAGTGTAGAGCCAAGATAAGTCTAAGGACCAAGGTTGCAACCTTAGATCAGGAAGGAGTACGTTGAGTGTACATAAGAGTACGCTAAGCGTACTAAGGTACGCCTTAGCACGTTGGGCGTACTCTTATGTACGTTAGACGTACTTACGTTAGGAGGAAACCCTAATATTTAGGGTTTGGGGGCTATATAAACAAAATTATGAGCTCATAACCCTCCATTACCTCAGCCTCCACTGTTTAGATCCATTTTCCCCAAACCCTAACCGTTTACTTGAGTGTGTGAGCTTATAGAGTGTATTTTGAGTAGTTTTAAAAGGAGGTGTTGCATCAAGGAGTTGGAGAAGGAATCCAAGCTGGTAGATCTGAAGTTGTTTGGTGCCCTAGAAGCTCCAGAAGGTAAAAAGCTTCAAAATTTATGCATATATGTTATTGATCTTGCCATTTTAGTTTTAAGGAACCATTTCTTGTCCCAAAAATCCCAAGTCGGTGCATGATATGATTTGGATGAAATAAACTATCCTTTTAGACTCTTGAAGAGGTTCTAAGTGATAAATGAGGTCCCAATGGCTTAAGATGTCCCATGTATGGAGTAGGAAGGTCTTAATGGATTAAGACCAAGTATTAAGAGCTTTCTGGACGTCCAAAGTGTTAAAGTTCATGACTTTATGAGTCCTAGGCACATTTGGTCACTGGATCTGAAGTTTAAGCTTAAGTGCTTAAGCCATTAAGCACTTATTATGGTTTTAGCAAGCGTAAATCCTGTACGCCAAGCGTAATGAGTCAACCACCCTGATGGTGGTCAACGTCAGGAAGAGTACGCCCAACATACCAGAGGAGTACGCCCCGCGTACATCCTCTGTTGGGCTTTTTTCAAAATTGGCTTCGAGATTGGACCACCTTTGGACTAGTTGGACTTGGGCCTTGAAGGTTTTTTTTTTTGAATAAGGGTGTTTTGGGCCAGTTTTGAATATGGATCTTATAATAAGGCCCAAATAGGGAGTTGGACCCAATGTGGTAAATTGGGCCAATAATGGGCCTTGCTTGTGGACTTTCAGGATCATGGATTTGGCATTGGGCCTTGGCCCAATAAAGAGAAAGGACATGGTGGATTGTGTGGACACTTAGTCAAGATTGGCATCTCATGTATTGACTTGGTATTTATTATGTGATAGTTCAGGATTCCCGGTGAGACAACGATCGGAGGTTATCAGTACTTTCAACATTACTTGCGAGGTGAGTTATCCTCACTATATCAACAGAGTCTAAGGCACCAAGGCCGACCCTTTATGGATTGTATCCGGATTATGGCATGATATGTTTATTGATTTACATTCTGGTACTTAGGATGGTGATATGCTTATGCTTAGTGACCTGGTTAGGTCGGTTTCCTGGTTATAGGATGTTGCTATGCTATATGATCTGTTAGAACAGTTTGATAGTTATATGTGTTATGCTAGCGTATGATAGTTATGTGCATATGTGTGTTTTGATTGGGGATGAGTTGAGGCAGTCCTGCTTTGTGTTGAAGGTCAACATACCTAGGGCGTACCGGATAGACTACAAACCCAGGAGGGTATGATAGTCAGCCTGAAGGCCTGATGAACGGTCCGGATAGGCTGAAGGCCCTGTGAGGCGGTCCAGATGTGCCGAAGGCTCGGAGAGCGGTCCAGATAGACCGAAGGCCTGCGAGGCGGTCCATTCAGGCTGAAGGCTTATTATGCATGTTGTTCTATGTTAGTTTATTATGATATGATTATGGTTGTATGGGGTTGGTATTTTGGGGTAGTTCACTAAGCCTTCGAGCTTACATCTATTGATTATTGTTTCAGGTACTTCTAGTGATCGCGGGAAGGCGAATGCATAATCCTACAACTCCTCATGTTATTATGATTTTATGATTTGATACTGGGATACTCTGATATTTACTATTTTGAAAACAAACTTTGTAATGTTAAATGGTTTGAAATGTTTTAAAAAGTTTAAATTTGACACGATTTTTATGAGTGTTACAGAAATACCACAAAGTTTACTATAAGGAAAATTATATACTTGGTCTTAGTTATGAAAAAGATAAATCAGTAAGAGATAAATTAAATATAATTACTCAAAAACTAAACAATATTATAGAAACAGATAGTTTACTTTTGCCCAAACAAATTTCTGAATTATTACAGAATATAACTCAACAGAAAAAATTACTAGAAAAATATCTAAAATAAAAACTAACAAAGAATAGTCACTTAGTATTAAACCACCTTTAACATGGTAGAACGAAAAATAAATAATAATTATGATCAATAAAACTCAAATATACTGTAATTCTGATAACAATTATAAAGTTAATTTACTTAAAAAACTATGGAAAAATTTAGACAACTCAACACAACACTTAAAAGAAAAGCAATTTGAAGTAAAAGAATTAATGTCTAAAAATCTAAACCATACTGCATATCAAATAATTAAAATCGGAAAACTAAGAATTGAAATTAATCATTTAAGAATAGTAATAAAAAATCTTATTAGTGTAATTAACATTGTTTCGGATACTTTATTAATTTGTTAAACGAGCTTAAAAGTACAGATTAATTGTTGACAAACACATGGTGGGTAGAAAAAAGGTAAAACAAACATTACCTGTAAGGAGACGTCGTCAAGCTCACGGAAGCTAGGTGAAGAAGATGAGTCGTTAACAACCATGACCGAAACACCATCAACCGGATAAACTTATTCACAAATTGAAGTGGGTTTCTCCTGAAAATAACATCTAACTGGGTAGTAATCATCGACAATTGAAGAAGGGATGGTGGTAGTGGCGAGAATGTGTCAAAAGGTTTGTGTCGGCTGTATCTTCAAGTCTGACCTTTTTGAACTTACTCCCACTTTTAATCAAACTTGTTCTTGTAATTTCTCAAAATCACCCTTTGAATCTTGAATGCATGTCCCGGTGATGACGGTGGCAAGAGGGTGTCCAGGGTCCGTCTTCTTCTCGATATTTGTTTGAACCATTCAAATCAATTTAAGGGTTGGGAATATTGATTATTATGAAGAGATATATAGAAGACATCAGTAGTAGTTCAAAGATGTCAATGATTACAGAAAAGAAAATCATTATAGAAAGACACAGTCCCATCTGGATCTGAGAAGATAGAGATGGAGTGGAAGCTACAGTCGATTTAGTCGATTTATCAGACGGTAGAAGGAGACAGTGGGAATTAGATATGAAGAAGAAGTTGATGGACGATAGTTTGGGAAGCGAAAAAGGAAGAGTGATTGAATTAAGGGAAGAGTGAGAAGGAGGTGACGGTGCTCCAATTGCAAAGCATCCGGAAACTACGACGGTATTGAAGCCGAACCAAATCGTCCAAGCCATCAGTCGAATACCAACACTATTCGTAAGCCGCACTCAAAATTAATTGTATGTGTAATCCCAAACTAAAATATTAATGTAAATGATTGATAAATAATCATATTAACAAAGTTAGGTCATTTTATGAAAAGAATACAAATTAAACAAAATGATATGGATCTAAGTTGTTTTTTAATTTAGAAATAGTAAATGATTTAATATGTTGGTTTTATAAGGTGTAATTTATTACAACAATAATATTACTCGAGTCTCAGTTTCATACAAATCGGGTAGGGGAGGTAGAATGGTCGACACCCTAAACCGTAAAATTGGATACTGCTTTCATAGAAAACCTCTTATGTGAAAATAACAACAATAATAATAATAAATAAATAAATAAAAAGAAATTAGATCGTGACCAATGCGCTACATATGATCTGAAGAAGGTGTAATTTAAAAAGGTATATACGAAACGTGTCCACAAAAAACACATAGTTTATTGTTGGTGTTTGTTCATTTATTTATTTATTTTTAAGTTAATGAATGTAACACTATGTTATTTCCTACATTTTTTAAATAAATCAACATAAACAAAATTTTCACCTAACAGTTTGTAAACGGTGCATTGAACATTTTATTCAGTTACGATACTAAATATTGGTACTAATTTGAAAGCATTGATCGGATCTTGTGATATTATTTGCAACCTAACATAAAGTTTAATAATATTTTATAAGAAAAACACATGTATAAAATTTAATAAAAGCATAAATAAGAAGTTTTAATATTCAAGGGACCATTTATGTCAATTGGTTGGAATACGCATGGAAGTTGTGGGGAAACAATCCTCATTTTACAAAACTCACGATCCGGAGACGTGTAAGTTAGAAAGGTTTTAATTTTGGAAAGGTTTTATAAAAGACCGTTGGAATTGGGAAGCCAAAAGGTTTGGGTCGGTGTATTTGCGCATAAAATATACGTTACGTTCTCTACTCTTCCTGCTTCACTTCACTCATCCCGCTTCGTTCTCCAAACGCCGTCGGAGACAACTCATCGCCACCTCTGTAACTCAGCTCACCGGAGACACAAGCACCCCCACCCTTCGTAAGACACTCACAACCATGTCGGTAAACCTAAGAAGTTATCTGTAACTTTTCATTCTTATCATTTTTCTCTTTTCCCTTTTATTTAAGTTCTCTAGGGTTTTCTGTATTTCAGATGTTGTAATCTCCTCTGTATGTATGGATAAAAGAAAAATCGAAGCATAGTTGCGTTTTTTTTTTTTTTCAGTAAACTCTGGTTTTCTAATTGCACAGGTTGTATTGCAACTTAAAAACATAAGGAAACCACATAGTTTTTCTGTAGTTTTGTTGATCGTCTCGTTAGGGTTTTCTCCTCTATCTTTTTATTGATTTTTTTCTTTGTAAAATCTGATTTAACGTGTATGGTACGCTTGTTTCAGAATGTGTTCTTATGAATAACCAATTTTATCAGATCAGATCACGAATGTCTTACTCAAATCTCTTGTTGTGAATAACCAATTCTGGCTAACAACAACATTGTCATCACGGGTTATTATTAGGGTCACATAATCTGCCACATTTATCAACACATAGATTTATTCCCCATGGTAAATAAATTTCTGAAGATTAAGAAACCAGACTGTACTTTGTTAATTACTTAATATTAATATACATGCAAAATGTCTAATAGGGTAATAATGAAAAGCCTTTCCATATTGTTTATAGGCTTCAAATTGTGAATGTTGTAGGTATCAGATGTTGGACAATCAAATGTTAATGTATAAATTTATTTGTTTACATGTTCACAACATTCATCACATGGTTCAATGCTTTCCTTAATGAGGATTCAGACTGGTTATTGCTGATGCAGGAAACAATGAGGAATCAGACTTGTACTTAGAGCCATCCTTCACCTATATATAGAACTCGAAACTATACCCATCTGTAAGTTTTTACACATAATTCTAAGAGTTTAGATTTTATCATTTTAAAATTATTTTTCGTAACTTGCCCCTGCAGCTTCTCAACCTAATTTTATGCCAGCATGGTTCCGGTTATTCAATAAAGAATTTGTACACAATGTATCCTTTGATCATCTATTACATGTAAGTTTTTAAATTGAATTGTTGCTCATTCTCCCATTTAAATTTCATGGATTTAGTTATAATAGCAATTCTATTGATTTTAAAAAAAAGTCACTAAAGGGTGTTTTAGTCATTCAACATAATTTTCACTTCAATTCTCTTGATAGATTTACAAACCAAACACAAAACAAAACATGAATGGAATTGAAATCCTTCCATTTCTTTTCAACCATACACATGGCATATTCCAATTCCTTTGATAAATTTCATTCATTTCAAAAATATTTTGAGAACCGCAAATTCCCTTCCATTACTCTGAGATTAATTGCTATCCTTGATTCCAATTCCTTTTAGAAATTCCATTCATTACTCTGCAACAAGACAAGGTTTCAGAAACCAAATACAAAACTTGTGGTTTAGAAAAGGAAAAGAAGATGCCCCCATGAATCAAAGTGTTAACATGTATGTTTTTACCCTTAACACTATAAAACACTTCATGCTTTTTATGTTCTTATTTAGTTTTTCTTTTAATGTTTAAAGGTACACTTTTAGGTCCATTGAATCTCAAATACCTTGCTTTATCAAATTACTGCCTTCAATCCACTGATTAGAATTTACAAGTTGACAAAGTATGGAAATGATATACATGTGTACAGGTAGCTATAACTATGAGTCTATGACCCTGTTTGTGTATTTCCAGAAATACCCCTCTGTTCCTAAAACTTGTGCTTATTTATTATCCTCAGGAAATGATGTGCTTATTTTCATAAAAAGATGCTAAATATTGCATGGAAAATGCCTTCAACACTCATTTAGTACGCCTGGTAGTTCTTTACAATTTATATTTATTATTTTGTCAAATTTTTTATTTATCTAAAAAGTGTACTTTCTTTTTTTTAGCAAATTGAGACATCAGGGAAGAGAAATGCCACATGGTGGTGGTCTTTGGTGGGTTGAAATGTTAGAAACAAGTGGTGAATATAAAAAGGGTGAAGGTAATAATCAATTCTCTTTTGTGAATAAAAATATAAATATGTGAATTTTATGAAAAACTTCAATTCTTTTGCAGGAACCTCTTAGTTCAGCTATGATGCTGAACAAGCATCTTATTGTTGTTACCATTTAGCCAAACCAATTATATTAAGAAAGTATGGATTTTATCTCATTCTTTCTGATGGTCTATACAAGAATGCTATCAGGTATCGCAAATTCTGTTAATATTTTAATTGATAATTTTGTTTTACTATTAGTATTTAATAGATAATTTTCTTTAATATTTACTCATAATAGCAATGTATTTATAGCTTTTCATCCAAAAACAACAATTATTAACTTGAATAAACATCATATGCCAAGTGCAATTGTGTTGGTCAATGCTTTATGTATGGTATGATAGATTTTTTTTACATTTGTTGGCAAGCAACTTAAGGCATAATAATAGTGTATATCCATCTGGATTATAGGTCATATCTTGGATTCAATGTGAGTATGTAGTCTGCTTTCTAAAAACTCTGGATGAATTTAGTTTAATAGAAGAAGATTGTCAAATAAGACAAGAGTAGTTGATACATATGTTTCACACACATGGGATTAATTTTTCCTAAATCAATGTACATTTTTTATTGTTCCATGGTTTGTTTTTTTATCAACTATAGATTTCATGTTCATATATACACTCTTAATGTAAACCCTATGGCCTCTACATTTCATCACCATAGTTACTGATTTTGTTGTTGTGGTAGTTAAGGGTAAAACAAGGGTACAATAGTGTTCTTCCAGAGAAATTGAAGACAGGAAATTGGTACCTTACAATTTACATCATAATTTTGTGTACTAATACTTTCTTCACTGAAATTGTATATATTTGAAAAAAAAACATCACTAATTTGCTTCCACAATAGGTATGCATCTGAAACCTTCTGAGATTACAAATAGATGGAGTTATTTTTGGAGGAGAGTATATTGAGTGGTTTATTATTTTTTAAGGTAGATTGGGTACAAAACATATACTTTATTTTTTAAGGCAGATTAGGCATGTCACTTGTATACTACTTTAATACTTGTTGGTTTTGTACCTTTCCAAAGAAAATAAAGTTCATGACAAAACAACTCTTTCTTTTTGGCTTACTTGCTATATTTTCATTGGTGTAAGTCAACAGCTTGAACTTGTTGGATGACATGGCAAAACTGAGTTCAACCTACCGAGTTACACGATTATATAACAGAGCATATGACGGGTGGGGTATAAACGATAAATTTATGTATTTTTCAATCATTGATACTCATTTACGTGTGTGTGTGTGTGTGGTTGGTTATTGCAGTGTTATGAATGCAGTGAAGAGGCAAAAAGCATTATTTAAATTAAAGGTAACAATTTTCAAAACTTTCTTCACCACAAAAGAGGGAAGGCGCCTTGTAGTTTTCATTCCATACTTTAAATAACAACTTACTTTCATTTATTTGAGTTTTATGCATCCTACATACTTCATTTCTTTCTAACTTTTTCTTATTAAGACATTATACTTTAAAAGTTCAAAAAAATTTACTAAATTATATAGCATCCTACTTTTAGCTATTTTCTTATCAGGTCATTATACTTTTATAGATGTTTATAACAATGTAGTTTCATCTTTTTCTTATTAGGTTATTCTGCTTTAAAATTTATATCCAATTATAGCATTTTCTTGTTGTGACATATTACTTTGAATAACCTACCCTTTTATAGTATCGTACTTTCAATTTTTTTTCTTTTTCTTATTAGGAGATTATACCTCAAAAAATTTACTTATATGAATGAGAAGGATGGATGTCCTCTTGGGTCATGTAGGCCCCCCTAACCCTACTTGTGGTCAGTTTTCATTATAGCATCAAACTTCCTTTTCTTTCTGTTATTAGAACATTGTATTTTCAACCTTTTCTTTTTCTTATAAGGGCATTACATTATGAAATCTCTATTCTATGTAGTTATAGCGTTGTAATTGTAATCTTTCTTGTTAGGACATCATAGTTTTAAAAATTTATCCAATCATAGCAATGAAAATTTCTTGGTATCATGATAACATTGCTGTAATTGGGTGGATTTTTCCAAGTACAATGGTGCCTATAATAGGAATAACTAAAAATAGGATGCTACAAATCAATGTAAGTACATTTTTTAGCATACATGTTTCAGAAGTAAAGCTTGTGGATGTCTCTGTGATATAATCCTTACTCTCTTCTCTTCTGCTTTTGGTATGCTTTAGGTCCAATCCAAAAGGAAGTCTTTTTGCAGTTTTGGTCCTTATTTCATGGTTTCTCAATCGCTTTTGGCACCTGGGTTGTCACCTAGATGCTTAAATTTATGAAAACGACCATTTTATCCTTGTCATCTTTGTCTCTTTCTATTCCATTTTCAAGGGGCATGATGAAATTTCAACAAAATTTCTCTATTTCCTTAGAAACTATTGCCATATATGTTGAAGGAGCATAACTGAACACTAAATCCTTAAAAATAAAATCTTTTTGAAATTATGGATAGAAAGTATTGTCATATATGTTGAAGGAGCATAACTAAACCCTAAATCTTTAAAAATAGTATCTTTTTGAAAATATGGCACTCATTTCATTATTTGATAATATTGTGTTTGGTCTCTTGTTCTCAACTTTAGAAGCCCACATGTTAAATTTATTATAATGACCATTTTGCCAATGTCTTCTTCATCTCTTCCATTTGCATGTTTAAGGAGCATAACTATATCCTAATAATCCCAGAAAAGATTCTCCAAAAAGGAATACTTTTTGAAATTTTGGTACTCATTTCATGGTTCCATAACAGTTTTTGGTCCATGGGTTTTCAACTTTAACAACACAGATATTAAAAATTTCAACATGACCATTTTGCCCTTGTCTTCTTCATCTCTCTCATTTCCATGTTCAAGCAGCATAAATAACACCCCAACAAAATTCATCTCTTTCCTTAAAAAAAAAAAAAAAAGTTGCATCTGATATCTGATATGCTTAAAAACTATTCTTGTTTTTGTTTCAGATCATCAGAAGACACGAATGTATTTCCTATGAATAACTTTCAAGATCCTCTTCAAAAGAAAATTTTCTTCATTGGAGCTTCCAACAAAGATCTCTCTCTCTCTCTCTCTCTTGTGAATGGAACACCTTCATCTTCATTCAGAGGCTCTCCCTCTGATAACAATCAGAAGATACTTGTTATAGTTACTACTTTAGAAGACAATCATTTGGGCAGCATGCAGCAAAACAGCAGGCAGAGGCCTTGTAGATGGATGGTCAAAGTCAAAGTCAAGGTCAAAAGGAAGGAGGAGAAATATTTCGGCTTCCAAAGACCACCAGCCTCTTGAAATGGCCCCCATTGATCCCCCCCCCCCCCCCCCCCCCCCCCCAAATAGTTCCCACTTCCCAAAGAGTCACTGAGTACCCTCTGACCCTCTTGAGGTAATTTATATCAGAAAATAAATTAAGAAAAGCTACTTTTTTACCAAAAATAATTAGGCTTTGTCTCATATAATTGTCATGAAAAAATTATTTTTCATCTATTTTTGGAAACTTGCTAAATCATCACTGGTCTGATGAAACAGCATCCTTTTGGGGTTGAAGAGGTAACACACATTTGTTTTTTTTATTTTTTTACAAGGTAAATATCAAGAAATAGCAACATACTTCATTCTTTTTACCAATGTATGCAATATATACTTTATGTTTTACTTATGGTAGCTATGTGTAACCCATAATAACAACATACTTGCATTGTCTTTACGGATAAAAGTATCGTACTTACAATTTCTTTCTTGTTTCTCTTTCATTGATTTGCATTTTACTAACAAAATAACTCTGGTCAAAATCTTGGATAAGTCATTTGGTCTGAATGTGTTAAGTTTAACTATCTATTAACTTTTTTACTCGCTTCTTGTAATATTGGCTGATTGTAAAAGCTTCCATACCTATCTTAATTTATGTATTTCAATTACTAATTTGTGGTTATTTGACAGGATAACCGCAGCAGTCAAGAGCAACTAGAAATCTGGAGAAAAAGCTAAATGACTATATACGATGCCAAGGTAAATAACCAAACCGTATTTTGCTGATTATTAATATATGACATGCCACAAAGTTTTTTATATTTTGGCAATTTTTGTCCCTTATTAGCCGGCTTCCACTTCCATTCACCGACTCTGTAAGCCAATAAGAATTTGATTGGTGAAATTAAATATCCTCCTACCTTTTTTTTCCTACATATCATACTATCCATATGAAACGATGACATGCATATCTTACTATCCTCCTACCTTTTCTTCCTATTTTGGTTGTGTATTTCGATTATGACTCCTTTTTGTATAAATTGGAACAGACGAATTCTAAAATTCCAATACATCGATTGTAGTCTTTCCTCGTGATTCCTTTTTATATTATTTAATTTTGATGCCCTTTGCCTATTTCCATTTGGTTTTCTGATTACTTATCCCTACCGGTGGAATCTTTAATCGGATGGACTTTTACATTCTTTCATTCGTCATATCCACTCAAAATTTTCAAGAATTTGGTGAAGCAGCTAAGAATTTTACCCTCAAAATATGTTGATTTCAGTAGATGATCTTTCCTTAATTTCCAATTCTTGTATATGATTTTATCAAAATTTTGAAAATCGTTTTTCTTTTTACTAAAATTCTGGATGGTTTGGTTGCTGCAGGTAAATCTGATACGATATTTGTTACTTAGTTGCAGTTTCAATTCTTATGCAGAAGATGGAAAAGTGAAACGTGGTTACTTTGTTCAGGTAACTTCAATTCTTTTACCACCTTTTATATACTTTTGAATATCGATTAAACTTTTTAGATGTGATTGCAGACATGGAGGTCGTTGCTGCATTCCAATGAGTCGGAAAGCTTTGACATGAGAAGTCACAGCCACTCCATCTGTAAAATTCTATTTTTATTGGATATCTCTTTCTACAGTTTATATTATATCTCTTTCTACAGTTACATGTATCTCTTCTCCCTTTACCAGTGTTATCTATATTCTCACCTGCTTAGAAAAGGATTTTTAATAAATACCCTTGTATGTTGATCTTTTTTTTGTTGATTTTTTAATGATTACAGAATGGCCATTCACCAGCTCGGCCTCATATGATGTTTTGGATTCACAGGTGTATTAATTAGCTCAAGGTAAAGCATAAACAAATAAGTGAAATTTGTTGTATATATTTAACCCTTTCAAGTTTAGGCCAAATAAAGCATACACTTGAAACATCTAATCTTTTTACTGTTATATAGTTATTTTGTGACACTTTCACTTTGCATTTATTACAGACCATGTGGTTTCTGGCTGCAAAAATTTGGGTTTTTGAATCATTAGTTCCCTTTTTTTAACAGTTATGAACATCTTCGTATAATAAATCAAATATAAACTGAGTTTATTCTAAATATATTATGATGCTTGGTTTATAAATTAGGTTACATTGATGTGGAATAAGGAGATGCATACAACTAAGAGGTAATTTATGATTTCCTTTGGTTAATGTAAGAAAATTATTCAAACCTAGAACATCTAGAAAACTATGATACATAAGCAAACATGCTTTTGGTAATACATGCATTTTTTAGCTATCAAAATCAACTTTGTTGTTAAAAGTTATTATGATTTATCTCAGGTTTTGGAGAAGTGAAGTAGGCACATAAGAAATTTATGATCTAGATAAATATCTATTTATTCCTAAATTTAATTACCTATTATGACATTAATTAATACGTATAGTGGTTTTACTTTTACATAGTTCATAAACAGTCTTCCAATTTGTCATCTATAGCATGTCCTAACAATTTCCTTTGTTATGATTCCTTATCCCATCTAAACCTCACTGCATTTCAGTAATATTGTTTTTCAAGAAAATAACCTCAGGTGTTTAACACTAAATTTTTCGTTTTTCATGTTTTTTTTTACCCTTTTTGCTTAAATTATTCACCTTCTTCAGCCTTTATATATAGTAATGCTGGGAACATATGGGAAGCAAAATGGAGTCGGTTTCTGCAATCAAAAAGGTTTTTATATCTGACTCCAAACAATGATTGCTTGCCAGCAGTACTTTGTAAAATCTTAATAATAATTTTGTTCGTGTATGTCACTTAATAATTTCCCTAATTCATAAACATGTTAGTAGGCCTGAAAGTGTGACAGGTGGATAAGGTTAAGCCATAAGCATGTTATTATCAAGATATACAATATACAATTAGAGATCCTTATAGATGTCAAGCCACTGAATCAACCCACCCATTGATATTCAATTATTCATAATTTTTTGGTTTATATATAACGGAAAACATATTTACCACATGATGTTTTATAACAACATATTATCTAAGAATCATATATTTTTGTTTGTTAATCATAAAAACCACATTTACCCACACCTGGTCTTTTTTGCTTGCCAAATTTTGTTGTTTATTCACATTTCAGCAAATATACTCTGATTACTAACTGGGACAGAAAATCCAAAAAACACAAACTTAATAAAAACCCCAAAAAAACAGGTTTCAAAAACAAACAATTACATCTGAATCAACACAACACAAGTACAATGCTATAAGTGAGTATATTTCTCAAAGTATAATGTTTTAATAGGAAAAAGATAGAAAGCTACAGTTTTAGTCGAAACTCATTCAAACCCATGCCAATGGCGTGGGGGGCTTCCACTAGTTAAATTTTAACATACATGCAAAATGTCTAATAGGGTAATAATAAAAATCATTTCCATACCCGTATATACTCGAGTTGACCGGGGATAGGGATGGTTTTACCTGTCGGGTACCCATACCCGTACCCGAAACCGGCCCCGATGGGTACCCGATATATATATATATATATATATATATATATATATATATATATATATATATATATATATATATATATATATATATATAATATTTATGTTTTTATTTTTAATAATGCATAAGCAAATGTTCATTAGAATAAATAAGGTTTTCTAACAATCAAACGTATAGTTTTGGGAAGACTTTTTATGTCTTTTTTTGCAAAGAATGATTTAATTTGTAACCTTGAATGTTATTGTTCGTGTTTGAAGACATTCAGTGATTATAGTGTTTTATATTAGTTCTGTTAGTTTTTGTTTGCTGGTTAATATATAATTATGAGTTATTTTTCATAAAACTTCAAAACTTTGTAACGGGGAAAATCCCCGATTACCCATTGGAGATCCCCGATACCCATTGGGGATGGGGTTGGGTATGGGGATGGGGATAGGGATTCGGGTATGGGGATGGGGAACACGAAACCCGGTATACCCGTACCCATTGCCATCCCTACTCGTAATTCATTTCCTAGTCGTGTCAATAAAAATCTGAATCTCCTTTTGCTTTAGTTCTTTTAGATGTGTTGGGTCCTAGTCATGTTACATCACATCTGAGTTTTAATTATCGTCACCTTCATTGATGATTACTCAAGGTGTACCTAGTTGTTCTTAATGAAAAATAGATTTGAATTATTTTCTACCTTTAAGTCTTTTTGTTCTGAAATTAAAACTAAATTCGGTATTCCTATACGTATCCTACAAAGTGACAATGCAAAAGAGTATGTTTCAACTCTGTTTCAATCATTCATGACCTCAGAGGGTATGCTTCATCAATCCTTATGTGCACATTCCCCAAAACAAAATGGAGTGGTTGAACGGAAAATCAAACACTTAATCGAAACAACACGTACTCTCCTTCTTCATAACTATGTTCCACTGCGTTTTTGGGGATATGCCATTATCACATCATGCTACCTAATTAATCGCATGCGTTCTTCGGTATTAAAAAAATCAAATCCTTCATGCTTTATTATTTCCTACTCAACAACTGTTTTCCCTTCCGCCTCGCATCTTTTGTTTGCATTTGTTTTGTCCATGATCTCACACCCGGAAAAGATAAACTACACGTAAAATCTTTCAAAAGTATCTTATTGGGTTATTCTTGGACACAAAAAGGTTACAAATGTTTCTCTCCTGATCTTGGACGACATTTCATTTGCGCTGATGTAACCTTCTTTGAAACTACCATGTTCTTGAGTCATACCGACCGTAGTAAGTGCCCTCTTGATTTCGTACTTGAAGATGATCCACATAACCCACTAAACTTCCACTCTGAGGATCCGATCACAAATCTAATCAATGATACGTCACCACCCGTGGACCCTATCACAAATACGCCGCCACCTTTGCCTACTTACCATCGACATCAGCCGGTCCAACCCAACCGACCGACTCTTGTTCGATGAACATTCGTTTGAGCACGTGACTTCACCCACAACAGAACCTTTAAGTGAGCCTGATGACACTACATGCCTACCAAACTCCCCTGCTATGTCAATCATGCCTTTAGTGTTAGATCCAGATTTAGACCATCCCGTAGCTGAACAGAAAGGTACTCGTTCCACTCGTAACCCTTATCCAATTTATAATTTCTTGAGCTACCATCGTTTATCCCCTTCCTATACTACCTTTGTATCGTCTTTGTCTTCTGTTTCCACTCCTAAAAATCTAAGGGAGGCTCTTATAGACTCGGGATTGAGATAAGGCAATGTTCAATGAGATGAATGCATTACATTCTACTGTACTTGGGATTTGGTTCCGCTTCCTCCTAGAAAATCGACAGTTGGTTGTTGTTGGGTTTATACCTAACACCGTAACATATTTAGACATTGTACTCTTATTTATTTTCCTATCGAGTCGTTGTACTTGAAAATCTATACAACATTGATTTTGCTTACCACTCGTAACATTAAATTTTCAATTTACTTTTCGTTTACTTTTGTGTGTGTGTGTGTGTGTGTATATATATATATATATATATATATATATATATATATATATATATATATATATATCCCGTGATATATATTAAGACCATCTACTTGGAAAATCTACGCAATTATAACATTGTTATTTCAGTTATAGCACTATGGTTTCAATATGTAACCTATTAAGATATTATAACTTATGCAATTATATCATTATTATTTCAGTTATATACACACATACATACACACACAAAAGTAAATGGAAAGTAAATTGAAAATTTAATGTTACGAGTGGTAAGCAAAATCAATGTTGTATAGATTTTCAAGTACAACGACTCGATAGGAATATATATATATATATATATATATATATATATATATATATATATATATATATATATATATATATATATTAAGACCATCTACTTGGAAAATCTACGCAATTATAACATTGTTATTTCAGTTATAGCACTATGGTTTCAATATGTAACCTATTAAGATAATATAACTTATGCAATTATATCATTATTATTTCAGTTATAAAATTATATATTCATTATTTAACCTATTAAGAAATTGTACTTTTATTTTGTTTTTATTACTTGCACATCGTACTTTGAAAATCTAAACAATTATAAGATAGTACTTCTAAAACATAACATATTAAGATATTTTTTTCTTCCTATTGTGGCATTGAACTTTGAAAACCTAAACATGTTAGGTTTTGGTTACCACTTCTAGCATTATACTTTTAGATTTATTTCTTGTTATTTCATTTTTTAACTTTATAAACATGTTTTATTTTTTTTCCTACTTTTAACATATACTGTGAAAATCTAAACACTTATAACATAGTACTTTGCACTTTGAAATTTTAAAAATTGATCTTGGTTACCACTTATAGCAGTCTACTATCAATATGTTTCGAAATCTATAATTTTAATTGTTTATACTGTTAAGAATAAAAAACTTGGTAATCAGTAATTGTATTTTCACATATTATGTAAATGGGTTACGTGGGATATATATAGAATAATATTACACGTGGGTACCATCTTAATATATGGTAATTATATATCTAGTCTAATATTCCCTCGCAAGCTAATTTCGGGAAACGATCTTTAGCTTGTGTCTTAAATTGAAGAATCTTTGAGAAGATAAGGGCTTTGTAAAGACATCTGCAATTTGATCATCTATGAAGATAGATTGGACTAATAGGTTTCCTTGAGCAACTTTTTCACTAAAAAAAATGAAAATCTACTTTAACATGCTTTCCTCGCATGAAACACTGGATTGTAACCATGTAAGTTTAGCAATCGTGTTAGCTCAAGGTAACAAAGTTATGTATATAGCATATCCCCCCGTGGATCGACAGTTGTCTGGACAACTAGCCTAATCAACGTCAGAAAAAGTGACATACCGGAGTGCACCTACTATTTGACGATATTGAATTAGGTCATCGTGTGGATGACTGTCACCAAGGGAAATATTAGCATTAACAACAATCGTTGTAGGCATAGGGTTGACTTTTGATAAATTTTCATGTTCAAGTAACTCCAAAATATATTTCTGTTGTGAGAAAATTATGTCCTTTCCACATGGAATGATTTCGATCCCTGGAAAATAGGGGAGTCGACCCATATCTTAAATGGAAAATGAATGACCCAGAGTGTGAACCACCTGATTAATCACCTCTGAGTTACTCCAATTAAGATAATATCATCAACATAGAAAAGCATGTAAAGCAATGTGCCTCCTTTAGAGTAGGTAAGGAGTGATGGATCTGTTTTGGATCCATGAATGCCACGTCCCTGTAGAGAGTTGGAGAGGCATTGAAACCATGTATGTGGAGCCTGGTTTAAACCATATAACAACTTGTGTAAAACGCGCACACGTGATCTGGTTTTTGTGGATCAACAAAACCCTATGGTTGCTGTAAATATAGCATCTCTTGTAGGTCACCATGGAGGAATGCATTCTTAACATCAAGTTATCATAATTGCCAATTTTGTGCAACAACTAGGGAGAGAATAAGGCGAATTGTTGTTGATTTCACATCATGACTAAAAGTCTCATGATAATCTGCCCCTTGTTGTTGGTGAAAACCTTTTGCAATAACCGTGCTTTGTAGTAAGTTTAGGATGGGGTCGTAAGTTTGAAGGATGGGAGCGTGGTGGTGGGCTGTTTTGAGGTTGGAGTTTGGTGGAATAGGATTTGAAGATGAGGAAGAGGTGGGCAATGTTTGAGTGGTAATGGATGTAGTAATGGTTTGAGGATGAGAGTAAAGCTCGAAGGTGGAATGGTAGTAGGATTATTGTTTAAGTGTGAGTGTTGAACATATATTTTAGGTAGTGTAGGGTGAGCGGTGGTGAGGAAGTAGTGGGCGGTGGTGAGGTGTATGTGACGTTAGGGGATGGTTCGAAATGTGGATCAAGAAGAGTGGAGACAGGTGCTTCAATGATTTCAGGTGGTGGAGTGGGACAGGATGAATAATGTGGTTCTAGGAACAAAGAGTTTTCCGATGAGGATGTAAACTTAGTGAGAGAAAAGATTGTTCATTGAATCGAACATAGGGGACAATATAAATGCGTTTAGTTTGTCGATCCAAGCAGTGATAGCCATGGTGAGAGGTACTGTATACAAGAAACACACATGGTGTAGAATCAAAGTCCATTTTGTGTTTGTTGTATGGATAGCATCCTAAATAATATTCTTAGTTTTCAAATTTAGTGGAATTAGCCCTTCAACATTTAAATTTCGAATTAACTCCAATATGACATTCTAAATATTTTTTTAGTTTCTTATATTCTAATCCAACCTTATAATTGAATTTTTACTATCTCTAAATTCATATTAAATGAATTTATCCAAATATCATTCTTTAATTTTCAAAATCAAACATTTTGACCCAATCTATCATCAAACTAATTAATTATTTTTTTATTTAATTATTTTTAAGTGATAAACTTTGAAATTTTAAATCCACCAGTTTTATTTTATTCAATTATTTTAATTTATTTTATCCAAATATCATTCTTTAATTTATTTTAATGTTAGGACACCCAACAAAATCTACATTAACAACGTCTTTTGAGTGTGGTCCATTGATTTCTTCAAGAACAACATCCCTACCATCTTTTTTCTGTAAAAAGACCACAACAAATGCCGAGTTTAAAAGGGGAGAGATTTAAAATAGAAATACTAGATATAGAACTAATAGTAAAATAGTTGTAAATTAAAAAATCTTATAAAGGTAAAGAAAGTAGCCAAAACCTACGCTACTTCACTTCTCACATGTCCAATAAAAACTTGAGTGATAACCGTGCTTTACTACAATATTAACATTACCTTTGTCGTCCGGCCTTGAGCTTCCATGAAATCAAAAAAAGCATGCATTAACATATCTTCCTCAGCCTACAAAAAAGATTAAAATCATAATAAATCAAGCAAAGTTTTGGATATTACACTTAACAATACATGCAAAGAAAAAAAAAACAAAAAAACAATCACCTTAAGTTTTTGCCATTCATGTGACAATGATCTACTAGCATCCATGAGGAGTTCATCCTGTTTCTCCAAGTGTCTACATTTAGAACAAGAACATTATGTGCTACTAATCATATAAGAAAAATAATTATTTCAGCAAAACTTGCTTTAAAATCTCTTCATATTTAAGGTCCATTAGATTATGCGATCTCTATTGATACCCTGAAATCCTAGCCTCCAACCTTACTTAAACATCAACCGAAGGTTCTCAGATGATCTTCAAGTATTGTTGATTAAATAGGTACTCAAATGAGCATAATAAAGATAGTAATGTAAATATTTTTTGGAAAGAGAAGAGTGTCTTCACAATTTAAGGGCACAAGACACGCAAGTTTTTGGAACATTGTACTTGTCTTCTGTTGGAAAACATACGAATCTTATGAAAACAGAGAAAGGACATTGCACTCAATGCATGTCTTAAAATAACTTATTCATGCAAATTGAAGCTATGGTTTCCACATCCAAAACTATTTAACGGAAGATTGGTAAATTTACTCTTTAACTATTGACATAAATAATTAACCGTAAAATTATTTGAAAAAAAAAGCGGTTTGAATGAATATTAAAAAGAAATTAAATTGATATTAGCCTTATTTTAAAGGTATCAAAACATATATAAGTGCATTAAAAATTTTCTTATGTTAAACATTAATCTTCAAGGTAAATTAACAAAATTTGATAAAAGTGGGGAAACAAGTTCATTAATCAAAATTTTTTTAAAATGAAACACTTCGAATTATGTTATTAAAAAGCAATGCATTAACAAATTTAGTGTAATTTGACGAGTTACTAGTGATTATACTAAATTAAGTAAAAGAACATAGCTCTACTTTTTAAAATTCGATTTAGTGTTAGTGTACACATAGTTAATACGTTTCTCATAGACCACATCCACATTGTGTAACAAAAGTCGTTAGCCACATATGCTATTCAAAAACAAATATTTACCCAAAAATTAAACCTCCAAAACAACGTTTGACTTATTTAATGTTTTTTATTACTATCCACATTGACCAATGATTTTGACTGTGGTGGCTCAATATCTTCCAAAACACTTGTACCATCTTGTCTCTGCAAAATTCGAATTAAGAAAACATATTAACTTTGACCATAAACGTTGACTAATAAGTAATTTCAAGAATGATTCCATATAGCTAATAAAATTAACCATTTTTAATTACAAAATTAATATCACCTTTGTAGCCAGACCTTGAGATGCCATGAGATCATAAAACGCACGCATTAACATTTCTTCCTCAACCTACAAAAAGACTAAATAATTAAATATTTCTATGATATTTTCCATGTTTTTTTTTCTTCAAAATGCCAATTTTACACTTTAGTTGCGTGTTATAAAAAATGGAATGGAAGTCAATTATAAAAACTAAAGAATATTTTAACTTGATTTATATATAAATCAAGATTAAGAAAAGATGTGTTACCTGAAGTTTATGTAATTCATGTGACATTGATCTATAAGCATCCATGAGGAGTTCATCCTGTTTCTCCAAGTGTCTACATATTAAAGTTAAAGAATAATATTATTATGTACTGTTATTAGTCATTTTTGATTAAAAAATATTTCAAGAAAACTTACTTTAACATCTCTCCTGTGTATTTAGGATCCATCAAGTGCAGATTCTGAAAAAAAAAAAAAAAAGTTCTCAAAATTAGGGATGACCTTCAAGCATTGTTGATCAAATTAACATAAAATAACATGTGTTACATCAGAAATTGTATGAGAACAAGATAGTAATGTGAATAATATGTGGAAAGATAAATTTTTATGCATAAAATCTTTGATCTTGTTCTATGATTTTCTTGTTCTTGATCATGCTTCAGTTTAGATCCAATTCAGTGATGGGTTAGTAATACAATCATAGCTCCAAATACGAATGCAATTTCCTCTGTTTTCAAAACAATGTCCTACTTAAAATACAATTCTTCTTAACGATTGAATTTCAATTTTCAACCAACCGAACATAAACTAGCAAACCCTAACAATTCAATAACTACTTGTAAAAAATTAGCCATGGAAACAGAAATTATAGGTCATTATCAACAAGAAAGTACATTGTAAAGAAATCAGTTATATCAAGAAACAGTCGGAAGGAGAATATTAGGGAAGATGTTGAAGATGGAGGCTGCTGTGGCGCCGGTGTTTTGGAGGCGGTGTGAACCAAATAAGAAGAAAATATAAAACGATGTAGGGATTGAGGGCTAAAAGTACACACAATGAAATCGTTCAAGCCCTTTGTAAATAAAAAATAAAAAAAAATATATATATATATATATATATATATATATATATATATATATATATATATATATATATATATATTAAAAACCAGTTGTGATAAGGGTTGATTACAACAAAATGCTAAATACAAATGATTAGACAGCAAGTTTATTTGAATTTAAATTTCAAAATAAATTTTTTTTTTAAAAAAACATGAAAAATTAAATTAAAATTATGTATTTGGTTGTCAAACCCGTGTATTAAATGTGCTGATTATAACAAAATGTTAAATACGAATGTTTCAATTGTAAATTTATTTAAAATTCAAATTGAAGTTTAAAATTTGAAATTAATACATTGTTATTTCTTACATTCAACCCTTACAAAAACAAGCTATAAAAGCAATCCTCACCAAGTGACAGATACATAATCAATAAAACTAACTATTGTCGATCAATTAAAGAAGATGCTAACTGTTATGACCTAGATTAGGTGGAAGAACGGGGACTGGATTAATGTACTTCAATAATGATCAAATGAAGAAAACCAATGAAAAAATGGATGAATGCTACCTTTGTGATGTTGTCTCTATCCAACATTACCCATAAAACATTCTATCACTTTCATGTCAACAAAAAATTAACCACAACAAATCAGTAAAAAATCAGACGAACTAATGATTTCATATAAATGAATTACATGAACTATTGATTTCAGCTATAAACTTTTCAGTATATATCAACAGAAATCAGTCCATCAAAATTTTCATAAAGACAACATCTGATCATCAGATGAAATCAACACACAATTCAATCAGAACATCATCAATTTCAACAAGAAATTGTCATTTTCATCAGAGTTGGAGGAGGGTATTGGGACCTTATCCTCGATTTCAGAAAAAAATCAAAGAAAAATTAGGTATTTTTGAAGAACGGATTACAAACCTGTAGCGGTGGCTTCGGAGGTGCGGGAGGGTGGCGACGATCGGAACTGTGAAGATGGAAAGGAACAACGTGGAGGAGGCGGAGGCGAATTCGATGTTGGCGACGATAGCGGGGATCGAAGTTGCAGCAAATGGGGGTTGAAGAGAGGCGTCTGCACCCGAGGAGAAGAAAATAAGGAGCGTGAAAAGGAGGCGTGTTATAATAGTGCAGGAACGTCTTTTTTCTTTCTCAGACTTGGGTTTATGTGTGAATTTTCCAGAGACATTTAACCAATTAAGAGGTATTTTATAAGAGGTAAAGAGGCTATCAAACATTCCATATCTTAATTTTTAAGAGGATGCCTTTTAATTTGTCTATTAAAAGGTAAACAAACAGTCTAAACTATATTACTTTTTGGGTGCATTATCCCTAAAAAAACATGTTTCCGAGTTGTAATGGGTTATAGGTCTAAAAAACAATTTTTAATCTTTAAAAATGGTCCCTGTGGTTTGCTCAAAATTGTCATTTTGGTCTAGCACTGCTGGTCTAAAGTTTTTATTTTGTTGCTTGTTTGTTCCAATCTATTCTGATTTTTTCAAAATGACAAATTTACCCTTTTTAATATGATTTTCTCTTTTTTGTTAATTTTTTTCCTAATTTTCAGATTTAAAAAATTAAAATAAATAAATAATTAAATTAAATCTCTCTCTCTCTCTCTCTCTCTCTCTCTCTCTCTCTCTCTCTCTCTCTCTCTCTCTCTCTCTCTCTCTCTCTAACAAATCAAAATCTGCAGTCGATCGTCTAGATGTTCATATCCAATCACCAATTGAAACCAATAAACTCTTTAGGATTTTTCAAAACTTCATATTCAATCTCCAGATTAACCGTGAACAGAATCAGTTAAATTTATGGGTATCTTCAAACCTAGAACCTATAACAAAATCATAAAATTTGTGGGAATCTTCAAACCCAGAACCTGTAACAAAATCATCTTCTTTAACCTAACCTAGGAAATTTTTAGAACTTCACCTCCAACCTCCAAATCGGCGGCAACTACCACATCTGATATCACCATGGACCAATTTCCTCAACACTAAACAAATGACAGAGCTTTGACTCTATTTAGATCTGATATTGAATCGATGACATAACTGATGATTCTTGAGTTATAGAGAAGTAATCCTAAAACTTTTTTTGGTTTTTGATTTCTTGAACTTGGACTTTTCTGGTGATGATTATTGATTCTTGAACATGGATGTCGTAGCTGATGATTCTTTATTCAGAGACTTGACGATTAACTTCGGTATTGCATTGTTGTTGGTAAAAAGACATCCCCTTCAATCTGTTGCTGCTTCCAATCGGGTCCCTCGTCTCAATCAGACAAAGGCAGAGGACCAGAGTCCTTATTCCTCCTTCGTGTGTTGCTGACCGATTGAATCAGAAGAAGAAAGAAGACGATGACGGTTTCAAGATGAACAGAACACAAGGCTTAGCACTGACCACGCCGTCTCTCGACCCTCCTGGCTCCATCAAACGACCCTCAGGTGAGCTTCAACTTCAGAGGCTGCGGCCATTCTCATTTCCTAAAACCCTAGGGTTTTCAGAGGTTGCGGTCGATTCAATCCCTAGCTTCGATCTTTGTGTCACAACCTAGAACTTTTAGGGTTAGGGTTTCGCTGCCAGAGCTTCAATCTGGTTGCGTTCGTCTTTTCTGTCGGTGGTGTTCATCTTTTCTGCCTGTGTTGTTCACGATTTCCGGCGAGAGTAAAGCCTGTGAGAGAGAGAGAGAGAGAGAGAGAGAGATTTTATTTTTATTTTTTTTATTTTGTTATAAAAAAATTATAAAAATAAAATAGAAAATGAATTTTTTTTTCTTTTTTTCTTTTAATCATAAAAAGTATTTAAATAACAAAAAAACTGAAAAAGAAAAAAATAAGGGCAAAATAGTCATTATGAAAAAGTTTATAGAAAAATGGATCAAACTCGCAACAAAATGAAAAGTTTGGACCTCTGATGCTAATTCAAACATTTTTGGACCAAAGTGACAATTTTTATCTAACCACAGGGACCATTTATGCAGTTTTGTCTTTGGTCAAATATATATTTTTAAGTTTTGTTTGTTTGTATTTATTCCAAAATTTTATTTTTAAAACTTATTCTTGTTTAGAACGACGAATTTAAAAAATATGACTTTTTGTTTTTAAAAAAATATATGCCGTTTTGTTTGTTTGTATAATAAAAAAATCTTTAAATTTTTATTCTTTTTTGTATAGTTAAAAAAAATATTTGATTCTTTGTTGAACAACAGATTTAAACAAATAAATGGAAGTTTGAATATATTTATAATGTTTTATTAGTTTATGTTTATGGCGTCATTATAAAAAAAATAGAAAAAATCTAAAATATTGAATATTATATAATATAAACAAATAAAATGTTAATAAATTATAATAAATTTCAAATCATAAATATAAATATAATAATAAATAAAATTAAATGACATAGATGAAATAATATATTTAAATAAATATTAAAATAATTATTACTTTGATCTAAACAAAAATTATTAGTTTGTCTAATAACTAGTTTATAACCCGTGATAACCACGGTTATAAAATTAATCAAACTTTCGTATTAAAAAATCAAAATTATTAATCAATTATTTTAAATAAATTATTACTTAAGAGATATTTTTTAGATATATAAAATTATAATCGTTGATTTAAATAAATACGTGGAGTTATATCATTTTAAAATTTATATTGATTTTATTTTATTTTTTAATCAAATGTTATTATTTTAATATAATTAAATGGAGAAATTTTAAAATTTGAAATTTAAAATGAAGAATCAATTATTAATTTAGTAAAATTAGAATGGGAAATTTAAAATTTGAAATTTGAAACGAATAATTAATATGTTGACAAATGCTATATAACATTAATGAGGGGTTCTAATTGCATGACACTTGTCAATATGAGATTAAACCTATTCTTTTATTAGAATATTAGGTGTGAGACCCATATATCACATGGGTTTATTTAAAAGAAATTAATATAAAATTCAAAATATTTGAGAAGTTTGAATTTATAAGAAAAGTGAGAACTGAATTATAAAAATTAAAGTGTTTTTTTTTTCTTTTAAATTTAAAAAAATAATTTAGATAATTAAATAAAGGAAATTAATGAAACTTTAAATTAGTAATTTTGAAATTAGAAGGAAAGTCCATTAATGAAATTGATATGCATTTATTATTAGATTTAAATAATATTTGACATTTAATAAAATAGAAAAACCATAAAATGACAAGTGAAATAAAAATTAATTTAAATTTACCATAAAATTACATGTGGCAAATTGAATGAGAATATGACAAGTGGCAAAAAACCTTCATTTATTAGAGTAGATGGAGATGGAGATATGGAGATGGAGATAAGAAAATGAAAAAAAAAAAAAAAAAAAAAAAAAAAAAAAAAAAAAAGACTTTTGCACGGAAACATTGTCAGATTCTTATCTTTTCACCTAAAATGTAATAATGGAAGGGGTATGACAATAAAAAAAAAAGGTGAAGAATATATATATATATATATATATATATATATATATATATATATATATATATATATATATATATATATATATATATATATATATATATATATGTTTTGATCAGTTAACTTATATTAAAAAAGGAAAATTTCAGATTTTAAGGGATAATTAATTTCTTTTTTTTCAATCTGCATTTTTAAAATTAATTCAAATTTAATATGTTTATATGTAACTATTTTGGAATTTGATATGTTTATATGTTTAACGTCAATAACAAAAAGACTACAACCAAAGGTTTTTTTTTGTTAACTACATGTTTGAAAAAAAAAATTAATCGTCGAGTTGAAATTATCATTTACCTATTAAATAAACTATTCGCCGGCTGTTAAAAAGAAACTAATCATCATATCCGTGCCGCTACATCGCGCAGGTATCTTACTAGTATATATATATATATATATATATATATATATATATATATATATATATATATATATATATATATATATATATATATATATATATATATAAAACAAGGGCATAATTTGAAAAACAATAAAAATAGATTATTATTATCAATGTTTTAAAAACCGATTTTTTAGTTGAACCGGTATAGCGATCCGTTTCCGGTTCAACCGGTTTAACCGGTTCGACCGCCGGGTCAACCGATTTCTATAATTTTCATTTTTTTTCTTATTTTTCTGCACATACATACATATATAAATTATGAATTTGACGTCTACAAGTTCAAACATTAAAATACATATAAAAATAAGTTGTAGATCAATATAAATACATTAAAAACAACACATAACTATAAGTTTTTACATCAATTCACACACGACAAAAGAAAATAAAGTATAACATCAAAACAAAATATAGTTTCAAATGAATACAAGTGCATCAAAAAACATTATAATATTTATCATATGTTTTTGTTTAAGGAAATCTAAATAGATGTGAAAAAATTCACCAAAGTTTATTATTGAAAATGGTTTTTTTTCTATGTATTTTTATTTAGTTTAACAGGTTCAACCGGTTTATTTTGACCGGTTCAATCGGTTTTTTCTAAAAACCGGCCGGTTCAATCCGGTTCAGAAATTAGTATAAAACCGGTGATAGTTGAACCGTTCTCTTCCCCGGTTCCTGGTCCAACCGGTTCGACCGGCCGGTTCAAACCGGATTTTAAAACACTGATTATTATACGTACACAATAAAAATAAAATAGATAATATATATATATATATATATATATATATATATATATATATATATATATATATATATATATATATATATAAGGAAATGAAAAAAAAAAAGAACAGTAAACGTAGGCTTTGTTTCTCAATTTCGCCCCTGGACTATGTTCATATTTGTTTCCTTATATTTTTGTGAAATTGTCTGTGTTGTCCGTTTTCTTGAACTCATTTATTGGGAGTTCTCAATTAATATGGTTGGTGAAGAAAGGTGGAATAAATAATATTTTAATGTTTGGCATCTTCGTGTCATTTGTTCCCCAGTTCCATGTGTTTTTTCTTTCTGATATTTTCCTTTTGGATTCGTTATCTTTCTTTCTTTTCCATCTGTCTTTCTTTTTCTCTTCGTCATCTGCAACAGTGTATGGATTTCGCTCTTCGTATCATCAAGGTAAATTTAGTTCGTTCTTCTTCTTTCCTATACTTTTTTTTCTTATTTTTGGTTCGTTTGTTGCCGTTGTCTGGTCCTGTTTCCATGTCATGGCGGTTCCGACTAAGCGGACCCGTCATGACGCTACGTCGTCGTCGGGTGGTGTTGATATTGGTGGTCGACGAAAGTATCGGCGTCTAGATGGACTATCTGTACTTCCCCAGTACCACGACTGTGGTGATTGCAGTTGGGTATGTGAATTTTGTGGTGCATTATTCTGGTATGTCGAGAGGGCTGTTAATGTGTCTACCGCTGCTCACGCACGGTACACCCATTGTTGTAGAGCTGGCACCGTTGTCCTTCCGTATCCTTCTCCGTTTCCAGCTCCGTTTATTGCGTTGTATGAAAGTCGAAATTTTTTAAAAGATATTAGGGCCTATAACAGTTTGTTTTCCATGACTTCCTTTGGGGCTAATATTGATGAGGATGTGAATGATAGTCGGGGTCCCTATGTTTTTAAGATATCAGGTCGTCAGATCAGTCACAAGATTGGTTCTCTGTCTCCTGATCCTGTCAAAGGTCCGAGGTTTTTGCAGCTTTACCTGTTTGATACAGATCACGAAGTAGAAAATCGATTGTGGGCTTTTGATGATCTTAAAGGAAGCAATTTGGACCCAATTGTTGTCAGGTTTTTGGTTGACTTCTTTGCTGCTAATAATGAATATGTGCGGACTTTCAAGACTACAAAACAGATAGCCGAAGGAAGTAATTTACAGTCTTATGCGGTTCGATTGTTTAACATTGTTCCTGACCGTAGGTATGATCTGCCCTCAGCAGGTTCGTTGGGATGTATTGTGAGTGGTGATGACACGACAGCTACCACATATGACATTATAGTTCACTCACAATCTGGTCGTCCCCAACGTATCAGTAAGCTACACCCGAGTTATATGCCTTTACAGTACCCCCTTTTGTTTCCATATGGTGAAGAGGGTTGGTCACCCCGTTTGAAACTTGGTAATCAGAGGGGTGCAGCTGCTCAAAATCTTACTGTCAATATGTATTATGCATATTACATCCATGCCCGTCAACATATCTGGTCTCCAATTGTAAATTCATCCCGTCTCTTCCAACGGTATTTAGTAGATGCATATACATGTATAGAAGAAGGCCGTTTGGAGTACATTGTAAAACATCAAGCAAATCTTCGGTCCGATTACGTTAGTGGTCTCTATGATGCGCTTTCAAAGGGGAATAGAGAGGTTGTTGTTGTTGGGAAACGTGTATTCTTGCCTGCATCGTTTATTGGTGGTCCCCGGTTCATGTACAATCATTATCTAGACGCCCTTTCCATATGTAGGATCTATGGCAACCCACAGTACTTTATCACGTTTACATGCAATGTGAAGTTGCTAGAGATCACCCGCTATATGGATGCACATCATCAGACCGATCCCCATAGTAGAGCTGATATCATTGCTAGGGTCTTCAATATCAAAGTTCATGACTTTATCCGGTTTCTTAAGGAAGACAAAACGTTTGGCGTCGTTGAAGCATGTATGTTCTCCATTTGGTTTCCCTTTTACCTTCAATATGTATTATGTGTATTTCGTGAGATTTAAGATATATGTGTGTATCGTGAGATTTAAGATATATGTGTGTATGTTATGTGTATGTTAGTTTGGTGTTTTACAACTGAATTGCAGTTCTTTTCCTTTTAATTATATATATATATATATATATATATATATATATATATATAGAGAGAGAGAGAGAGAGAGAGAGAGTTAGGTTCATATATAAACCTTATATATTGTGTGAATGTATGGCTTATTCCGGACCAATCATTTCAATAGGGGCATTGTGGTAAAATTCACTGATTAGTTAATTACTAACCAAATTTAAAAACCAATAATTTAGGAAAGGTAAACACCTATCGTCAATTCAAAATCCATTTACTTAGGCAATTTAATTGAATTCATCAGCTCATCTTCAAACACTGATCACCATCATCATCTACACACCTTTCCATCGCCGATATTGACACCTTAGTTGCGACTGAAGTTTATCGTCAATCATCACCCATGTCGTTTTCGTTTCGATCAAGATCAACATTACCCATCATCTGATTTACCGTAACCATTCACCATCGGAACAGATCTGCCATACCAATCATCGTTATTTCATTTTTTAACCAACAACACCACAACCTTCTTTACGTCACCCTCTTTACAACCGCGAACTGCATGTTAATATTCATCAGAAGGCAGGTTGCAATGCATTAGCCCCATTCTTTTCACTGGAATAATGATGATTAGGATCCGAGTTTTGAAAGAGGGAAGTCACGATTTTTTATTTTTCTGTGTTTGGTTAGCGCCTACCAACTGCTCGACGAATTGCTTTTGCAAGTTTGCATCTGAAATTTTGTTTGTGGGCTTGACTATATCCATGGACTTCTAGCAAGAACTTTGTTTCTTGTACAAATCAGGTAAAACTCGATAGGTACTTAAGTATGTATTGGGTATCTATGTTTTATTTTCCAAGAGCCCTTTTTATTTCTGGTTGATGATAATTGTTTGTTCAAGCTTTTCTTTATAATAAATTTTCATATCTAATATATTTGGTCTATCTTATTGCAGACCTTGGGACATTTCATGTTTAAGAAGAAAGAAAATGTAACAATTTATTCTTATTTTCTAATATAAATTTTCATATCTAATATAATTGTTGTGTAAATTGCCGTCTGCGATCTTTCCACAATCACTATAATCCAGCCTTCATAATACAGCATCAATCATAAGCAACAACCTAAATCATCTTTGCCGATCAATTTCTTCACATAGACTTTGCAGGTATGTATCATTCTTTTCTCTTTATTTTATTATCTTACTCGTATATAAGTATCAAAATTGCCATGGATATGATGTATTTTTTTTCTTCTCCATTTGACCTCTCTGCCTTTTTTGATTATGCTATTCATATTTTGCAAGAAAAAATTGTCATGGATGATTTTTTTTATGATGTTATGCATATTCAGCAAATAGAAATTTGCCACATTATGTTACTCATATTTAGCAAGCAAAAAATTGTCATGAATGTGTTTTTTTATTATGTTATCCATATTCATCAAGTAGAAATTTGGTATGAACGCATTTTTTTGTATTTTTTGAGAATTGTGTAGATATGGGCATATTTTTATTATTGGTGCTACTATTATTTTAGTTGGTGAGGCTTGCTGCTAATATTATACTTATATCCAGAAAACTATCAAAGTTTCATTCTTGAGATACATAATATGATTAAGATTTTGTTTTTTGACATTGTGAGGTTGTTCTTACAAAAAAATATAAATTAGTTTTGTGCTAAATGAGTGAATTCTTCTATGACCTACTGTTTTATTTTGATAAATAACTTGTTTTTATGCTATTTTAAAAAGTCAAATTGGTGAACATGTAGTAGTTGATATCAATCAGAGAAAGATGGAAATACAATATGTTTATGGTGGCATTTTTATACAAGTAGATGGTGGGAGAGGACAGTGATGCAGGTAGTAATCGACATGGATTGGAAACACAAAAGTTGTAGACATTGTAATATTAAAGAATTCTTCAAGAATGCTTATTTTTTGCAATAATTATTCTATTAATATCCTCAGGAATGCTTATTTTTTGCAAGAATTAAAGAATTATTCAAAAGTTGTATACGTTGTAATATTAAAGAATTCTTCAAGAATGTTTATTTTTTGTAAGAAACAGTGGAAACACAAAAGTTGTAGACATTGTAATATTAAAGAATTCTTCAAAAATGCTTATTTTTTGCAAGAATTATTCGGTTAATATCCTCACTTTAAAATGTAATATGATTCTTAAAGAATTATATAGATGAGTCTTATATTATTTGATATTATTATGTCTTTTTTGCATTTCGTTGTTAACGAATGAAATATATTTCATAAATGTCACCAATTTGAAGGTGGTAATGTTTGAAGAATGAAAAAACTTATTTATAAAGAATGAAAGAAGCCTTTTGCATTTTATTCTTATAGAATGAAACATGATTGATACGATCTGTACATGTATACAAGACTATTTTATTTACCATTCTTGCAGAATCAACTATTTTACAGTAATAGAATGCTAATTAGTTTTCATTCTTTCATAATACAAATGTTTAACCGTCGTTTAATGCTAATTATTAACCATTCAATCAAAATAACTAATTTTACAAGAAGGTTTTACGTTACGCTAAAACAAATTATTAAAAAATTAATTAATAACATTGTTTTTCATAGATCGATAAAAATATCATACATTAATCCATGAAAATGAAACAAAAGAATGAAGGTATTCTGAAAGAATTTTCAGCATGTTGTAGTATATCATATTTTTATGAATGGATAATAATCAATACAATAAAAAAAATGAAGGTATTCTTATAAAATTTCCAATGTGCATAATTATTACATCATATTCTTAAAGAATGCACAAACAATAAAAAAAAATTTAAAAATATATAGACATTTATATAAATCATAGTTAACGATACAATAACTAAGATCAAATTTACAATATATAATATTCTTTTTTGAAATATAATTTAAATTTCGTCACTTAATATGTTTAGTTTCCATAAATTATTGTTAACAAATTTTACTAATTTACCCACACAATTAATTAGGTGTAATTATATCCTAAATGCTACCCTATGTTAATATCATGTATCTAATGATCACAATCATTCAATTTTTTAAATCTAATGGACCAAAAATAGTCATACATTCACATTATATTTAGAGTTCATATTTAATCCTAACCCTATATATATACTAGGCGAATGGCCGCGCATTGCGCAGAAGCATCTATATAGCTGAAATATTTACCAATATATGTTTTTTTAAATATAACAATAATGTGGTTATTAAATTTGATATAATAATTCATATACTAAGTTGATATAATATATTGATTAATTTGAATTATATGATAATATATACATATATTAAAACTGCATAATCTCAATCTTTTGAATGGCTTCTACCCGTGGGTTATTCATCAATAAAATTAAATATAATATATAGATTAATGTTATTTATAGTTGTTGTTATTGTTAATTATTTTTTTTTTAAATTTATTTGCTTAAAGTTTTAATTTCGATCATTGTAATTATTTAAAACATCAAACAAATTTTATTTTATTTTAAAGGTAACAGTATAATCATTTATACAAAGTTATTTTTAACTATTGTTATTGTAAGTTATTTTAAGCAACTTATTTGAAAACTTTTAACGATTATAAGAATATCTTTAGGAAATATTTTAGTTAAACGGATACTACAATTTAGTTTTTGCATTTAGCACTACACTTTTTCATTTTAAACTATTCACAAAAAATTCTTTGAGTTTTTAAGTGGAACTGAAATTTATATTGAAGTTGACTTTGTAATGTTATATTTAAATTAACAATTTAAGTATTTTGTCCAAACTGTTCAAAAGTTGTAGCTTTAAATTGAGAATGAGTTACATACAACAACATATTAAAACTAATAAATTAAGTATAATATGTTAAAAGTTAAAGACAAAACTTTCTAAATAGAAGTAAAAATATTATTTTAATATTGAAATTTAATTTATTTATGATTACACTTTAGGTTTGATACTTATTTAACCTTATTAACCAACTTATAATCATTATTAGAAAGACACTACAATTTATCATTTTTAACTATTTACAAAATATTCTTTAGGTTGTTTAAGTTAAACTAAAATTTATATTTAAGTTGATCTTGTTAGGTTGTATTTAAAATAACAATTTAAGTATTTTATACAAATTGTTCAAAAGTTGTAGCTTTAAAATGAAAATAGTTACATACAACAACATATTAGACCTAATAAATTAAGTATAATATGTTAAATGTTAAAAACATAACTTTATAAGTAGAAAAAAAATATATTCTTTTAATATTGAAATTTAGTTTATATATGATTAAACTTAAGGTTTTATATTTAATTAAGCTTATTAACCAACTTATAATCATTATTAGAAAGAAATTGAAAAGTCATGGGAGTTTCAAATGAATGTGGTTAAAGGAAAAATGAATGGGAGTTTCAAATGCATGAGATTTAAGAAAAAATGCTAGCTTTATAAGTATATAATGATAATGATATATATATATATATATATATATATATATATATATATATATATATATATATGTTGGCATACAGTTACACGTTTCTAATGTTTCCACTGGTCTGATCAGTTGTGTATTATACTTTCATTTGTTTAAAGGATATTTATTTCCACTTTAATATAATATACAGTTTCTTATTCACTAGCTTATTTATACATATGTATTTCTAATATTGTGTCTGTTTTTACGAAATTAACCCTGAATTGGTATGTTAACTCTGCCAGCCCTCTATGCAATTGTTTGTTATCGTAATTAAATTTTTTACTTCCTATAAATTGTATCCGTTTGTGGTAAAGACTATGTGTCTTTCCAAAATTACCCTTCTATCAATAAGTTGCTGCTGCTGCCCCTCTATGGTAGAAAGTATTGTATTTTCATTTGTTTTACGAAAATTTGATTCCCTTTTTATATAATATACTATGTATTGTGGAGTAGGTTACTGATATATATGTGCTTCTAATATTTTCTCTGTTATTCCGAAATTACCCCTGAATTGATATCACTTCTGCATTTTATTGTTTGTTATTGTTACTTATTTTTTTAGGTTCTTATTGTATCCGTTTGTGGTACAGACATTTTGTCTTTCCAAAATTACCCTTCTATTGATATCTTGGTGCTGCATCCCCTAAGGTTTCTTTTCCAAAATAAAAAAATATCCCTTTCGTGGTATTAGGTATGTTAGAAAGATGTCACTCTAGACAAAAGGTTGGAGAATCAAGTTCAATTGTAAACGAATTGTGTAAATTTATAAATAGGATTTGTTGAATGTGTATATACAAAAATAATAACGTTTTAAAAATTCTAAATATATTAATAAAACAAAATGTAAAATTATTGTTAGTTGTTGTTATTTTTCCTTTTTAGCTTCCTATTGTTTCCGTTTGTAGTACAGATTATGTGTCTTTCCAAAATTAGCCTTTTATCGATAACTTGCTGCTGCTGCCCCTGTATGGTAGAAAGTATTGTATTTTCATATGTTTAACGAAAATTTGATTCCCTTTTATATAGTATATTGTTTATTCTGGAGTAGGTTACTGATACATATGCACTTCTAATATTTTCTCTGTTTTTCCGAAATTACCCCTCAGTTGATATCACCTCTGCATTTTAATGTTTGTTATTGTTATTTTTTTATTTAGATTCCTATAACTTCTATCTGTCTGTGGTACAAACTATGTGTGGTTCCAGAATTACTTTTTTATGGATTAGTTGTTGCTCCTGTCTCTGTATGGTAGAAACTATCATATTTTAATTTGTTTACACAAAACTTAATTCCCCTTGTATATAATATATAGTTTGCTATAGTGTAGGTTACTCATACATAAGTATTTCTGATATTTTCTCTGGTTTTCCAAAATTACCCCTGAATTCATATCACCTCTGTATGCAATTGTTTCTTATTTTTAATTTTTTTTATATTTTGTCTCTTTTTCCAAAATTACCCCTCATTGGATATGTTACTACTATGATCTGTGTATGCGGTTGTTTCTTATTATTATTATTATTTTTTCGTCCTACAAATTCTATCTATCTGTTGTTTCCAGCCACTGTATATTAACACTGTTTGGATTCTATTCATTACTCTTATTTTCTATCTGTCCTTCCGTTACTATATCTGTAACTTACATTTTTGTTGCCTCTTCGTCGATTACGTCTGTAACGACATATTCGTTATCTTAAATTTTTTATAGTTTGAGTCCATGTGTTATATGTAATATGTGTGATTGTTCATTGTAGCTGTTCCATTTTACGTTACCTTTTGCAATTCCTGTTTTTCGGTTTTTCTTCCATATTTTGTTCATAACTGTTTAAGAGTTACGTTTGTACGTATATTTTCTGTGTACGTTTTTAGTATTTTTTTTTTCTCACAGTTTAATACTATTGGCTGTTTGTACAAATTTGCTGCTCTTAGTCTGTTATGATTTAAATATTTCATGCTTTACAAAAAAATATATGTTTATACCTATATCGTCTTTTATAGCAAATGTATTAACAAGTGTTAATTGATTTAATCTCTACATTATCACAGATCTCTATACTATTGAATTCCAGAAAAGAGGACTTCCTCATTGTCATACCTTGGTGTGGGTGTCAGCGTCAGATCGGATAAAAATAGGAAGTGATGTTGACAGGTATATCACAGTTGAACTGCCGGATCCAGTTAATGAGGCAGAATTATACGAGACGATAACAAGCTGTATGATCCATGGTCCATGTGGACCACTTAACCAAAAGGCTCCATGTATGAAAGATGGTAAATGCAGTAAACACTTCCCTAAGCCATTTTTTCCTGCTACATTTTTTGACACAGATGGATATGTACGGTACAAACGTAGCTCAACTGCGCACTACACTAACCAATATGGACAGATTGTTGACAATGGATATATTGTGCCCTACAACAAAAGGCTTTGTTCAAGATTCCGTGCACATATTAATGTTGAGTACTGTGGCTGGAGCATGATGATTAAGTACCTATTTAAGTATATTTCTAAAGGTCCAGACCGTGTTAGATATTGTATCCAAAAGGCAGAATCTTCACATGGATCATCCAGTTCAATGCCTACTGATAGCTTTCACAGATCTGCAAATGAAGATAGTCGTCCTATAAATGAAGTCCAAATTTTTTCGGATGGGCGATATATATGTCCACATGAGGCAGCATGGCGGATTTTGGACTTCAATATACATCATCGACATCCATCTGTTCAGATTCTAACCGTTCATGAAGAAAATATGCAACAATTGATCTTCAAAGGGGACAGCTCCATACCCGAGGTTTTATCTAATCCAGTTGCCAACATAACAACGCTACTTGGATGGTTCGAAAGCAACTCAAGGGACCCTAAAGGTCATGAATTGACATATCTTGATTATCCAAAAAGTTACAAATGGGATAAAATAAGTAAGAGTTGGGGTCGGCGGGTTTATGAATCATCAAAAGCGGTAGGCCGGCTAGTATTTGTACATCCGACATGTGGGGAATTATTTTACTTACGGATGCTATTATGTCACCAGAAAGGATGTACATCGTTTGATGACTTGCGTACCGTTTCTGGTACTGTTTACCCAACTTTCAGAGCTGCCTGTAATGCACTTGGATTGATAGGTGATGATATCGAGTGGTTGACATGTTTCACAGAGGCTTCCGTCTGGGCAACTGCATCACAACTACGATCGCTTTTCTGTCATCTACTGTTATTCTGTGAGGTTAGCAATCCACTTTTGCTGTGGAATACAGCGTGTGATCAGATGAAAGACGATCATTTACATTGCCTCACAACTGAAATACCAGATAAGACAGTTGCTTCTGTTGCAGAGATAGTTGAACAACAACTGCTTCATGATTTAGAAGATACACTCCGTTCGGCGGTCCCATCAAAATCGATGGCAGACTTTGGCCTTCCTCTTCCAGTTCCGTCAATGGATATGATTGCTGTCCTACGAAATCAACTGCTCTTGGAAGAAATGAGCTACGACAAGGAAGCACTACTGAAACATCACAATGATCTCCTACCAAAGCTAAACGGTGACCAGCGATCAGTCTACAACAAAGTTGTTACTTCCATACAAGACAAAAAAACAAACACTAATATTTGTCTATGGACACGGTGGTACTGGTAAAACATTTTTGTGGACAACTATTCTTTCACATTTGAGGTCGAGTGGCAAGATTGCTTTGGTTGTTGCTGCTTCTGGATTCGCATCGCTTTTGTTACCCTCTGGCACGACTGCACACTCAAGGTTCAAAATACCTATCGATTTAAACGACAAAAAGTCATGTGATATAAAAAAACGCACCTTCCTTGGAGATCTTCTGCAACATACAACACTCATTATCTGGGATGAGGCACCGATGAGTAACAGAAGGTGCTTTGAATTTTTGGACCGTTCACTTAGAGATGTCCTGGATTGCGACGAAAAACCATTCGGAGGCATATCTATACTCCTTGGTGGTGATTTACGCCAAACTCTTCTTGTTCTACCAAAGAGTACACGTTCCGAAATCATAGCATTAACTCTACCAAGTTCGTATTTATGGAAATACTTTAGTATTCACTTCTTACATACGAACATGAGACTAGAGTCCTGTGATGTAGTACCTCACGGTACAATGTCCTCATCGGATTTTGCCACGTGGTTGCTGGCTATTGGTTATGGACTTATAGGTGTACCTGACAAAGATGACCCACGGGACACAAGTTGGATACAAATTCCACCTTCACTTCTAATTTCACCTTCCTCCAATTCATTGCAAATCTTAATAGATTTTGTCTATGGGGATGGTACACTTAAGCAGCCGACTGCAGGAGACCTTTCATCAAGAGCAATAGTTTGTCCCAAAAACGATTCAGCAGATGAGATAAACACTCATGTTTTAGAAACAGTCACAACAGCTGCGAAGGTATACAGTAGCACAAACTCCATGCAGCCAAATGGAAAACATACATCGGATTTGGAGGGGCTCTATCCAATTGAATACCTAAACCAACTAAGCTTTCCAGGAATACCACTACACGACCTTTTACTTAAGGTCAACTGTCTGATAATGTTGTTAAGAAACATAAATAAAAAAGAAGGCTTATGTAATGGTACCCCTATGATTGTGTCACAATTGTTACCAACTGTTATCGAAGCCACAATCATAACCGGTACATCCATCGGAAAACGTGTATATATACCACGCATAAAGTTCATACATAAGTCATCAGATCTACCATTCATCTTTTCGCGAAAACAGTTTCCAGTTAAGGTTTGTTACGCAATGACTATCAACAAGAGTCAAGGGCAATCACTACGTAAAATTGGTATCTATTTGTCACAGTCTGTCTTCGCACACGGACAACTTTACATTGCCCTTTCCCATGCAACATCACCGGATTCCATAAAGATACTAATAAACAACACTGACACAATGAAAACCAACATAACAAAAAATGTTGTCTTGAAAGATCTACTGCAGAAAGTTATTTTCATGAACCTTACTACTTTTTACTTTTTTCATACATTCTTTGCTATTCCAAAACTCTTTACATGTTTATTCACTTTTTTATATTCATCTGGATATACTATTGACCTCCATATCTTTTCTTATATTAGAGAGACCACACAAATGATGACGAGTATCTCAGAACTCAAAGCTGAGGGTATCGAAGGGCCCTTACATGATAGAATCCTACGTAAATAGAAGCACGATGTCCGCCAATATGAAACCTGGTACCTGGTTGTTGACAGATTTGTAAGTTCCTACCAAAACATATGACAACAAAATGGGTTGAAAGTTGAAAAAAATTCAGCAAATGAAATATGTACCAACCAACATGCCATACCTGTTTATAAGAATACAACAATAACAGTTTCTGAACATGAAGTTTCATGCAATTAAACTTCATATCAACCAAAGCATTACCAATTGCCTTTTAATATTGATGAAAAGAATTGCTTTCTTTGTTAAAAAAACATATACGATTACCAGTTAATATGAGTACCTAAGCCCAAAAACACACATAATAACACTGATTATAACACTATAATAATCTGTTCGTACAGGCTGATGCAATTCAAATTCTTGGACAACGAACAAATCAGAGCTACATTGAATCCATTTTTAATGATTCAGAGTGTTATGTCATATCTGATTACAGCTGCCCAGTGTTAGACAAGTATCAAAAGGTTCTTGAAAATGACATCTACATAGATGTTGGTCTGAAGTCTATCATACAACCAATTCCAGACACAACAACAATTCCAAAAAACTGGTTTCGCTTTGTTTCAAAGTCGCATCTGATAGAACTCGGAGAAACACCACCATATTATCCAGGTATTCTTCACAATAAACAAGTTCATAGTACCAGTACTTTTTACATACTTATATTTCCTTCTAAACATACTTCATTGGTGTTCTATCAAAGACAAGAGATTGCACGAAAACAAATAAGGAACCGTTTGTCTTACTTATTCTCACAGATGAAAGGTATATATATAATAACCATCAAACTACACTTATAAGTTCTAACATCACTGTTTAGCACCAAAAACAACCAAAATTTCAATAGTGGTAGTGACCTCGCAATCAATCTATGGAGAGAATGCATAACAAATCCACATAAATTCAACCGTGCCGCCCTGGATCATGCGGCTACGCCAACCGTTGTTGCAGTAACAAACCTAAAACCATCAAAATCTAATGGTATCCTCTTCTACATACTAGCATACATACATATATATATATATATATATATATATATATATATATATATATATATATATATGATATGACTATGACACTGTATCCTCTGATGCCCTTAATCACCAACTAACTTCCATACAGGAGCATTACGATATGGGTCATCACATGCTACACATATCTATGTGAATCCAGAGATATACCAGAGACAACAGCACTGATTAATTTGTAAGTGACATACATTACAGAACAATATTATCCTTCATATCATCGATATCATATACCAACAAGTATATAACCTCAGATTCACAGGACCCTCAAGGCCAGTGCCGACACCATCTGGAACCCCCTCAACCTTACATGACATGAAACCAAAAACCCGATCTGATCTGCTGGTAAGATGATATCACTAATACAACTCTTTACAAATACACACCATTTTGTACTCCCACAACCAGGTCACCTTTGCCTATAGGATAAAACATTCATGGTACAAGCTTCAATCAAGGACTTTCACTTCCAAAACACCTGGTACCAAGCAACATGTCTGATCTGCAAAGATCCGATTTTCAGAAGAGGTTATGACTGGTACTGCATTGCACATGGGCTGACTGAAAAACCAAACTACATGTAAGTATATACTCAATCAAACAAAAAACAACTCTTCACCAACTACACAATTTACAACTGTTCTATATCCATAGGTACAAATTGACAGTAACCATTACCGACACTACAGACACCATACCTCCAGTTGTATCCGAAACATCATGTCGAAAGTTGTTAAAGTCATCACTTGACAAATACATATCTGACAACCCCCACACAAACAGAAACAGACTGCCTGCAATCATCATCGATCAAAAAGAACAAACAAAAACAATGTTTATCTAAATGTTGAGGGCATCAGCACCTAACAACATCCGCTTCATAATAATTGACATCGATGACCCAACAACAACACCAACACCAGAGCCACCTGTTCCGACAACACCAGCCCTATCACGGATGACAAGAATGCGAAAAGATAACACATCAACTGAAGAAGACATAACTCCTCAATCCATCGCACGTGCTCTCACCTTCAATCCACCAGGTGTTGTAAATCAAACTAAAAGACGCGCAAGGAAACCGACAAATAATATTGTGAATTATATGTCGATTAGTTGCGAATAATAAATTCAATTATTATTATTATATTTACCAAGTTTCGTCCAGAAACCAGATCTATCCTTCTCGATTAGATCTGATTATAAGAAAGGTAGAAGAAGACTGTCCTGTTATTGGACGAATTAAACTCAAGACAGAAAAGTAAAACCGACCTGTTGATTGCTGACTTGATCTTGAAGCAACTGCACGGATCAGATTCCTGTCCTTAAAGGTTTTTACTTCGCTTCTACTGGCTGTAAGCAACAGAGTAAAACCCCAGGATTTAATGCAGCTTGATCGATATTCCAATAGCACTGGAAATCGACAAACACAAAGCGACTACTTGGAAACTAGAAGAAAAACGCAGAGAGAGGGAGAGAGCTTTCAGATTTCGTGTGTATTCTGAATGGCTCCTAGGGGGCTACATAAAACGGGCCCCCATAGGCCGGCCCCAGAAACCCTAGGGTGACGACTTGCTCTCTAAGCAAGCCATTTCCTGATCCTTCTAGAATGCCCCGATGACTTATCCTTCACGAAGTCAACGTCGGTCAACCATTTGACCGGGTCGGTCAAACCGGCTTGACCCGAACTCATCAAAAATAAAAGCTCCTCAGCGACGTGCAAAGTGCGCCTAAATCGCGCACTCGCGGCGTCGGCTAGTGCTAGGCTAGGCTAGGCGCGCGCGTGGGCTTGGCCCATTCCTTTGATCCACTAAAGCCTTTGAAGGCTTACCAAGGGAATAGGCTTATAAACCCTTAAAAGTTTCTTCCCCCCACCAATGTGAGATACAAGGAAATTGCCAACTTGCAATTCCTTTATATATAAAATTCCAACAATCCCCCACCAAGTTGGTAAGTTTCCTTTCACTCAGACAGATGATGTCACTCGGGTGTCACGAAGATTAAACCCTAGTTTAATGAGAACAAACACGAAGAGACCGATTCAATGGTATCCTTATAGGTTTAAACCATGAACCTAAATGACCTCTCTGGTTTACCCCCACACATCAAAAGTCATATTTATGTTCTCCCTGAGCGCTATTATGGCCATGCGCTATAAATCCTTTTCATGACCCTTTAGAAGATAAACCACTAATCTTCACTTGAGGCGGCACCACCTCTAGATCATATAGGCAAAGTTTTACAACATCTTCGTTGCTTAGATGTCTCCAAAACTATGTTAAGAGTAGTAACTCATCCTCATTCTCGGCAACGACGTACTATCCTACCTTACATGGATCTATCATGAATGATAGTACCTTCTATCGTTAGTGATTTCGTTGTTACCCTTTAAACTTGAAAATTAGGAGCACTAATGTCAAGTTGGGTTTCCATCACTAAACGATTCTATTGTGGTTTTAGACCCATGACTCTCGTGGTAGATGTAACCAAATCTCTCGTCAGAGGTTTGGTAAACGGATCTGCCAAGTTCCTACTTGTCTTGACATAGACAACCTTGATGGTACCACTTTCAATTAGTTGTCTCACAAAATTGTGTCGCAGACCTACATGTCTTGACTTCCCATTATATACCGCATTATATACTTTAGACAGTGTGGCCTCACTGTCACAGTACATGGGTATTGAAGGCATCGGAATATCCCACAAACGTATATCCATAAGTAGATCTCGAATCCACTCTGCCTCTTTGCCTGCTGCTGCTAAGGCAATTAGCTCTGCTTCCATCGTTGAATGAGCTATGCATGTCTGTTTCTTGCTCGCCCAAGAAATAGCACCACCAGCTAGAGTATAAATCCAACCACTTGTGGATTTTGAATCACAGGTGTGATCAATCCAGCTGACATCAGAATAACCTTCAAGTATTCCATTAGATGACGAATATGTTAATTCAAAAGTACTTGTCCTTTTCAGGTATCCTAGTACTCTACCCACTGCCTTCCAGTGCTCCGTCCCTGGATTAACTGTATACTGACTCAATTTGCTTACAGCGAATGCGATGTCAGGTCGCGTGCAGTGAGTAGCATACATCATGCTCCCAACTGCACTAGCATATTCCAGTTGAGCCACAGCTCAATCAGAATTCACCTTAAGTTTCACACTTGAATCAAAAGGAGTGTTAAATTCCTTAATGTTCAAATGTTGAAACTTTGTCAGAATTTTCTCTATGTAATGAGATTGACTCAGAGAAATCTGACCACCTGTCCTCTTCACCTTGATACCAAGAATAGTATCTACTTCTCCAAGATCTTTCATCTTAAAGTTCGAGGATAGGTATTTCTTCGTCTCAAGAATACCTTCTAGGTGAGTGCCAATGATCAACATATCATCAACATAAAGGCATATAACTACTATGTAATCAGATGTATGTTTAGAGTAAATACATCTGTCAGCACTATTGTGCTGAAAACCAAAGGCAGTCACAGTGGTGTCAAATCTCTCATGCCACTGTTTAGGAGCTTGTTTCAACCCGTACAAAGACTTAACAAGTCTACATACTTTGTTTTCTTGTCCAGGTATTACGAAACCTTCAGGTTGCTCCAGGTAAATCTCCTCCTTGAGATAACCATTCAGAAAGGCTGTCTTCACATCCATTTGATGAATGTACAATCCCTTCAAAGCTGATATTGCAATGAGAGTTCTAATTGAACTGATTCTAGCAACTGGGGCATAAGTATCAAAATAATCGATCCCTTCTCGCTGCCTATAGCCCTTTGCAACCAACCTTGCTTTATAAGCAGATATGGATCCATCAGGATGATATTTCTTCTTGAATATCCATTTGGATCCTATGGGTCTTTTCCCTTTGGGTAGATCAGCTAACTCCCAAGTTCCATTACCCATAATTGAATCCATTTCGTCATTGATTGCTTCCTTCCACAGAGGAGCATCCCGAGACATCATGGCTTCAGTAAAGGTCTTAGGATCATCATCCAAATTAATTGAAAAGATGACCTCTCTCGTCACTTTCTTTTGTGTTCCTTCGACCAAATAAGAATAGAAATCATCTCCAAAGGTTTTCTCAATTCTAGCCCTAGTACTTCTCCTTGGTTCCTCCACAATGGGAGGAGGTAGGAGTATTTCTCGAGAGGTATTTGTAGGTGTTGTATGATTAGAGTTTTCTTCATCCTTAGAAAACTTGTCCTCAAAGAATTCCACATCTCTGGATTCCACAACAACACCCGAATCAATGTCTAGTAATCGGTAAGCCTTGCTATTTTGAGCATATCCAATAAAAATACTCTTATTAGCTCGTGCTCCCAATTTGGTTCGCTTAGGATCGGGAGTCCGATAATAAGCAACACACCCCCACACTTTCAAATAGTCTAGGTTAGGCTTTCTACCTTTCCACAACTCATAAGGGCTTGTAGGAATCACACGACTAGTGATCCTGTTATGAACATAACAAGCGGTTAATAGTGCTTCCCCCCACAGATTGTTTGGTTGACCCGATTGGTTCAACATACAGTTGACCATCTCACAAAGAGTTCGGTTCTTTCTTTCAGCCAAACCATTCTGTTGAGGGGTGTATGGTGATGTTCTCTCATGTTTGATTCCATTCTCTTCGCAGAATGTGTCAAACTCTTGGTTGAAATATTCTCCGCCTTTGTCCGAACGAAGAATTTTGATGTGTCTTTCAAGTTGATTTTCGACCTCAGCCTTATATCGTTTAAATGCATCAAAAGCTTCATCTTTTGATCTCAGCAAATAAACATATAGATATCTACTGAAGTCATCACAAAATGTGATGAAATACCTTTTTCCTCATCGAGTAAGGATTCCATTTAACTCACATATATCATAATGAATCAACTCAAGTAAAGATGTGTTTCTCTTAACTGATGGAAATGGTTTCTTAGTGAATTTTGATTTCACACATGTTTCACATTTTTCAAAATCTTTTGTGTCATATTTTAACATACCTTTTGTTTGCATTTTTTCAATGTTTTTAACATTAGTGTGAGCTAAACGTTTATGCCATAAAGAAATTGAACAAACAATATAACCAGAAAAGTTCACTTCATTCACATTAGCAACCAATCCATCAATTACATCATTACCAACACTCGACACACTAGCAACACTAGACACACCTCCTTGAACACTAGGACCACTCATATTACCCTCATCACTAAGACACAAGCGATACATTCCCAAAGTATTGTTCGCCCTCCCAACATGTCTTCTGCCTTTAGTGATCATAATTTTGCCTCTTTCAAGCACCATCTTGAACCCACCCTTGTCAAACTTGTCTGCAGAAACCAAACCCTTCGAGATAGTAGGAATATGTAGAACATCTCGAAGAGTCACCCATTCACCACGTATGAACTTCAACCGAACATCACCCCTTCCTAGAAATTCAGCTTTGTGGCCATCAGCACAGGCGACAACCGTCCCATGTGGCATGGGGTGGTAAGTGCGAAAGCTCTCTCGTTGCCCACAAACATGCACAGTGGCTCCAGTGTCCACGAACCAACCTCGAGCACAGATTGCTCGAGTAAGAGAGGAGATCATGAAGATCTCTCCAAGGTTCACACTAGCCACCATGTCAGTCACCTTCTCGACTGCTTGTGCAACCGGTACTGATTTGCGATCTTTGCATTCTCTCGCATAGTGTCCAATCTCTCCGCAGACGTGGCAAGGACCGGTCCTTTTTGGCTTTGAGTTGGGATTCTGATGACCCGGTTTCTTGAAGCTTTGTTTCTTGGGTCCAAAGTTCTTGTTTTGTCCCCCAGATTTGCCTTTGTGGCTAGAACTCCCAGCTGACACATGATGCACACTTTGGCCAACTTTACCCCGCTTGTCCCTGATGCGAGTTTCCTCCTCAATGCGGAGGTGTTTCATCAGATCATCCAAGGAGTAGTCCTCAGATTTGTGCATCATTCTCTTAGAGAAATCTTTCCACGAGGGTGGCAGTTTTGCGATGATCGCACCAACCTGAAAGAGTTCTGGAAGAGAGATGGAGAGTGCGTTCAACTTGTTGACCATGACTTGGAGTTCATGCACTTGCTCCATAATTGATTTGTCATTAACCATTTGAAACTCAAAGTACTTGGACACAAGGTACTTGTTAGTACCTTCCTCGTGTGCCTTGTACTTAAGTTCCAACGCACTCCATAGCTCTTTTGGATCTTTGACCGGCGAGTAAAGATCGTAGAGCCGATCAGATAGGGAATTCTTGATGTGACCCACACACAATTCCTCGGATTCTCTACGCAGAATCCTTTGTTTTTCCAGTTCTGCAATGACCGCTGGGTCCACAGATTCCCCCTCCTTGGGAATTGGATTTTCAGGAATTGGTGCCAGTTTTGGATCCAACACAAAGGAGAGCTTCAAGACATGAAGCATGAACTTGACCTTTTCGGCCCAACGGGTGTAGTTCTGACCATCGAATTGGTCAAGTTTGGCAAACTCTTGGTTCATGAAGTGGAGGCTAGCAGTAGTGTCCATTAGTCTGTTGATTTATCACAAAATAAAAAAACCTTTAAGAATGTTGTAAATCAAACTAAAAGACGCGCAAGGAAACCGACAAATAATATTGTGAATTATATGTCGATTAGTTGCGAATAATAAATTCAATTATTATTATTATATTTACCAAGTTTCGTCCAGAAACCAGATCTATCCTTCTCGATTAGATCTGATTATAAGAAAGGTAGAAGAAGACTGTCCTGTTATTGGACGAATTAAACTCAAGACAGAAAAGTAAAACCGACCTGTTGATTGCTGACTTGATCTTGAAGCAACTGCACGGATCAGATTCCTGTCCTTAAAGGTTTTTACTTCGCTTCTACTGGCTGTAAGCAACAGAGTAAAACCCCAGGATTTAATGCAGCTTGATCGATATTCCAACAGCACTGGAAATCGACAAACACAAAGCGACTACTCGGAAACTAGAAGAAAAATGCAGAGAGAGGGAGAGAGCTTTTAGATTTCGTGTGTATTCTAAATGGCTCCTAGGGGGCTACATAAAACGGGCCCCCATAGGCCGGCCCCAGAAACCCTAGGGCGACGACTTGCTCTCTAAGCAAGCCATTTCGCGCACTCGCAGCGTCGGCTAGTGCTAGGCTAGGCTAGGCGCGCGCGTGGGCTTGGCTCATTCCTTTGATCCACTAAAGCCTTTGAAGGCTTACCAAGGGAATAGGCTTATAAACCCTTAAAAGTTTCTTCCCCCCACCAATGTGGGATACAAGGAAATTGCCAACTTGCAATTCCTTTATATATAAAATTCCAACACCAGGTAATAACCCGGTCTACCAATATCTAAGATAAAAAATATATATATTTTCCACAACGAATGCTAACACTTTTCCAATTCACCTATCACAGGCCCACCACCAGCAAAAAATCAAAAACAGAGCAGCAAATAGTAAATACCACAAAGCTGCACTTTCAACCCCATGTTTTGTTTCGAATGATATCATTATCGTTTTGTAACAAATGTGATAAACAAGTATCCTATGTATAAACATTCCATCGCAACATCCTACTATCCGAAACTATAATTAGTCAACACTGTTTGCATGCTTGTCCTAGAAGAAAAAATTTATTTCCTTCCTCTATTAATTAATAACTCACTTATATACAGCAACACAATTATTCCCGACCTAAAAACAACTTTGGACAAAAAGACAAATATACCCAGTAAGAAAAACAAATTGTTACAAAATATTATTCTATTTAAACCTGAACAAAAGAAATGAGAGAAGTGAATCCTAAATCCCAGCACCAGTCATTGTTGTTCACTTTCTATCCGTTACAGATACAAAACAGCCACTATCTATTTCAAAAATATAATTTAAATAACTTAAGTTTACTAATTTCATTGTCTAATGGTATCAATTTTATATTTGTTCCACATCAATAATAAACAATTAAAACAGATAATAATACATAGATATATGCTCTCTGACATACCAATCAACGCAAATGTAAGTACCAAAAGAAATGTACCCAATTAAAGGTAAGTTATTAAAATTGACCCCATGCAGTCAAAGATCTGGACAGAAATTGCTAATTGAATACCACACACAAACCCAACAATCACATCTATCAATTAAAGGAAAAAAAGGTCACAGCAGCCACCCTATATCCATTACTTCCCAGAATAGTAATCAATTGTCCCTAATTAATACCATCCAACAACCACAATACTCCATTATAAAATCCCACAGCAAACTCATCGGCTTCACCAACAAACACAACACACAACATATGGAAGTCATTATGTAGAAACTGAAGAACCAGCTGGAAACAATGTAAGAGTCGTTAGCCTTGGTCCAAAACACATTCACCAACATCAACCAGTTAAGACAGAAAATGATACAAGAAGCTCCTGAGGAAATGCCGTACATACATGTTGTCATCACGGAATCGCTCATCAACGACCTCGACAAGAACACTGTGTTGATGCTGGACATTTTCCAAAGCATGCAAGACAACATGAGCGCGGCAAGACATCTGCAACAAAATCATTGAAGACCACCACACACCATGAACAAGAAACTCTTCCTACACTTTTTGTAATCGAATGTCATTCAGACTCTTTTGTAATCGACAACCTTTATCACTTAATGAATATTAGTTTTTCCTCCTTATAAGTTACTGTCTTTATCTACCCTATAAGCATATTAATCACCTTCTACACTTATCAATGTTTGTAATGACTTTTTGATTCCCTCTGCCTCCCGCGGAGCGGAGGTTAGGAATCTAGTTAAAATTATTTATATAAAACAAGGGCATAATTTGAAACATGTTTACAAATTAAAATCAAAATTTAATGAGTCAACTATCTTAATATGAAAAATAACAGAAAAATAGGTTATAATAAGGTGTCATTAAGATCATTCTTTTTATATCCAACAAAGTAGATGTTATTATGGTGCATGTCAATCATAAGTAATTGCATAATTTTAGAAAAATACATATATATTAACAGGTGACAAAAATGTAAAAATCGTCGTTGTAATATGTATTTTTTTAGAAAAAAACGTCCAAACTCTTAAGTTGTGGATTGATGGTCCTTTTGAAAATCTTTCCTTGCTTATTTAATCTTTCAGAAAACTGAAAATACCAAATTATCCATATGATGTTTTTTTTGTTTAATTTAAAATTTTATTAAATTCAAATCTCTCTCTCTCTCTCTCTCTCTCTCTCTCTCTCTATATATATATATATATATATATATATATATATATATATATATATATATATATATGTTCAGGTTCATTTGAGACCATTCTAATTTTGTGAGACCGTGAGACCAAATCTAAAAATAATTTTAAAATGCAAAATAAATTGAAAAATCCAAAAATTCTTTTTTTAAATATTATTTTCGGAATTTGAATTAACTAAAAAAAATTAAAAAATAAATAAATAATAAAAATTAAAAAAAAATCCCGTTTTTTTTAAAATACGTGAAATATTCTAAATAGAATATTACACTGACATATTCTAAAAAATAATTTTAAAATGCAAAATAAATGGAAAAATCTAAAAATTCTTTCTTTAAATATTATTTTCGGAACTTGAATTAACTAAAAAAATAAAAATAAAAAAAAATATCTATTTTTTTTTAAAATACGTAAAATATTCTAAATAGAATATTACACTGTACATATTTTAAAAATAACTTTAAAATGCAAAATAAATGGAAACATCAAAAAATTCTTTTTTTAAATATTATTTTCGGAACTTGAATTAACTAAAAAAAATAAAAATAAAAAATAAAAAAATGCGTCTTACGGTCTCACAAAATTAGGCCGTCTGACATGAGATGTGAACCTAACCCTATATATATATATATATATATATATATATATATATATATATATATATATATATACCTTTAGAATAATTTTGACCAACATTTACAACTTAAAAAATTACTTTTATCTTTAAAGTTAAATGCAAGGATGAAAGAGAGAAGCAAATTCTTTAGTTTTGATAACAAAAACTAACAACACAAAAATCCACCACTTGAACTGAATTTTGGACTTATGTTTTATTCTTCAAAGAAACCCATGATGTTACAGTGAAGTTTATGAAATTCTATTTCTTTTTATGGACCTCGATGAATGATCATGCTCAGTGTAAAAATTAGTTTTATATATAGGTGTACAAATTCTGTAGTTTTCAGTTTATCAAGTATACAAAGCTCAAAACTTTACCCCAAATATATTCACTAATTCACACTTAGTTCTATATATAGGTCAAATAAATAATTCCAAAGTCTATATAAAAGATTTGTAATGCAGCTACAATTAAGGAATTTTACCTTGTGGATATGTTAATCACATCCATTTTTCTTCCGAGACCACCGATTCCAATAATCAAGGCAAGATAAGAAATGTCCGTGGGATCTCATCTTGTTACATGTAGTGAAAAGTAGGATTCCACAGAGATATGGATCCGATCCCAATTTCATATCATTAACAAACTACAACACCATAAAACATATACACAGATTAAAGCGCGATATATGGATTCGATGTTCATTACGTTCCCTCAAATTAATTAGGATGTTTGGAATTGGAACAAAATAAGAAAGAAGATCCGGAATACCCTAGAAATTAAGAAACCATACCTCGACTCTCTTCACTTCAGATCTTCTTTCATTCGCACGATGGATAGAGAGGATGGTGGTGTTGCAGAAAGAAGAAACTTGTTATCGTCAGAGTGTGATATCTTTCAAATGTGTTTCTAAACATTTTTCTTAACTGCAGAAACTATGCACTTAGATTTTTATTTTTTTTCAAAAATACATATCATCGTCAGATTTAAAAAGATGAGAATCATGGGTTTCTTATAATATTGGGTTGCTTGTATCAGTACACAAAATATGCAATGTAAATTAAAAGCTGCAACAAGATATGGATATCTTGCCATGGTGAGAACACAGAGAGAAAATAAAGAAAGGAAACACAAAATAGGTGAAAGAAAGGGCAAAAATGTCCTTTGCTCTCTTTTGAACCGAGATTTTCACTGCAAGAAGTAGATTTTTATTCTGTTTAGTAGAGTAGGCTTTTTGCCATCTCATGATAAACAGTGAGCAAGTATTCTCCGTTTGGTATGTTTCACAACTATACCACTTTATTTTTTTATTTTATTTTTATCTTTTCATATTTTTGAAATAGCACTTTTTTTTAACTTACATTTAAGTATTCTGTTTGACATTTAACACAACTTAAAATAAACTCTATTAATTGGGTCAAACATTTCAATCCAACAAAACATATTTGATTAAATGGATTAAAATTTCAAACCAACATAACATTCCGGGTAAATGGGTTGCTATTGGATTAACTTATGTTTTTCTCCAACCCAATTTATTAAATAAATAGGTTAAATCCATGTTATCATTTTTCAATCACTTTTCGACAACTTTCATGGCTAATCGAGGACTCTGGGATGGTTATTGACAAGGTGGGAAAGTCATAGATCATTTTTCGACGAAACAAGATCAAAGACAGGACCCACAAGGCAAAACCTTCGTACATGAAATACAATCTTATTAGTTACTTATTAGGTAGACATAGATTAGCTAATTGGGTTTTTGAGCCCATATTTGCTGTATATGGGTCCGTTGTTGCTGTTGATAAATCTCAATCATCCAAATACTTGGTGTATGTTAGAAAGTTTGGTTTATCATTGTCCAAATGTTTTTACTTTAGTTGAGCCAATCGAGTGTGATTTTTGTGTCGAACTACTTCCTTAGTTTGTTTACCTCTTAATTGGAAAATTAAGAGGCAAACTCTTAAATTTTCAGATTCAGTTTGTTTGTTAGCATCTTAGTTTTTAACTCTTAATTTTCTAAATACCTCTTAAACTTTCATATATGAAACCATGTCTGAATTTAAAAAATAATGCGTCTTTTCCTTTGTGATCTAAATGTTTTGGTTAGCTTTTTTAGCACAAAAGTGTTTTTTAATAAAAGTGTTTATTATCTTATGGCTTTTAGGAAAAATTGATTTTAAAAAGTGTTTGAATAAGAAAAACTGTTTTTTAAAAGTAAAATGGTTAAAAAGCTAAAAAGTATGGATTTTTCAGTTTTTTAAAAGCTTTATTTTTTCCTATCCAAAAAACTGTTTTAAAAAGTGTTTTTCAAATAAACAAACAATTTTTTAACTTATTAGCTTTTTGAAAAGCTAAAAAACTAATAAGTTGTTTTAAAAAGCTATGCCAAACACCCACAAAATTTGAAGGCTCGTTATCTTCCTTCACCTCCACCAAACCAGCAACCACTTCTCCCTCTCACCCTCTCTGAGCTACCTCCCTCCACCAGCTACTTTGCCGGCAGCAACTCCTCCAACGGCGCCGCATCCTCTATCGCCGACTCCCTTCGTCAAAGTAATATGTTTTTTTCGAGGTGAGAGTTTCTTCATCTTTTTTCCCCCAAAACTCGATAATAAGAGTTGGAGACTTTTTTCTGGAATGTTTTGCTTGTATTTTCAATTGTTAATTTCCTCCTCCCTCTAAAAATCAATTATCAAACGCTATTTTCTTTTTTCTTTCTGTGAAAATCGAGTTCAAGATATTAGGGTTGTTTTGGTCTTTTTTATTTCTTCTTATGTGGTTTGTTTTTCCTCTAAAAATCGAGTTTTCTATGTTGAAGTTGTATGTAGTTGCGATGCTTGAAAATCACAGCTGGAATTATGTTTCATTTGTTGCAATATCATTGAGTTTTTTTAGTCAAACAAGTGAGTTTTGGTAAGATATTGCATATGTCCAAATGTAATTAGTTTAGTTTGCATCATGTATTTCTTTATTCCAATAAATTATATGAGAATGAAGAGTTGTGTTGTATTTTGCAACTAAACAAATGTCATAGTACTCTAGCTTAGGGATAAGCAGTTTTTCCCAAATCCCGATCCCGTATCGGTACCGAACCGTACCGAATTTAAAAATACGGGACGGTACTTGGTACTCCAAATACACAAAATTCAGGATTCGAAACCACTGGTACCAATACTAGTACCGAAAACCAGTACCATTCCCGGTACCGGTGATTTTAATTCGGTTCGGTACTCAGGATGAACTTTTGATCGAATTCGGTTTTCGGAAAATCAGGAACGGTACGGGTCGGTGCCGGTTTCATCCCATGCTCATCCCTACCCTAGCTGTATATCCAATGTAACGCATACAGCTTGGACAATCCTTGCAGTTCCTAACATCCATGGGATAATTTTTTGGTTGTCTTCATTTGGATTATTGGTTTGATTGGAATCTTACAAATTTCATGTGGATTGTCTACTATAATCTAATCATTTTCAGTTTTCTGAAGATCAATTCAATTTTGAAGTCAATGAAAATACCTCCATTAATGATTGTATAACTTTCCATCGAGCCTATTTGTTTCCTTGTAGAATTTGGAGGTTTAAACATTGGAAAGAAAAATGGAGTGACCATTGAAGGGCATGTTTGATGTAACGATGGAAAGAATACATGTTTTCTTTTCCTCTGGGAATCCAAAAGCTTAATCTTTTTTTTTTGTTCTTTTAAATGTTTCTAGATTTCTACAATTTTGATCAATATAATGGAATTTGTCATCATGTTTTTGTATGGTGTTTATATATCATTTATGATTATTTAAAAAGATGGTTACAGCATTATATAAAACAGAAACATTGAATTCAAAATAATACAAAAGGGTAAAATGATCATTTTTACAATTCTGCAAAACAATTCAAAGGTTCCAGCGCCACAACATGTTATAAATTCATGTTTTAAAAATTCAGATCCACTAAGAAACCATGAAAAAAAAAACTTCAACATAACAAAACAACTTAAAACAGAGGCTATAGTATGCTTCCATTACCAAATGAAGAATCCAAATAAAAAATAACCACATTAAACTTGTAACATTCAAGATATTAAAACTAACAAAACTGCCACAATGAGCATACACTTTCCCTTTCAAGTTTAAACCAAAACAACACCTTACCTCACTTAGATTATTCCAATCTTGTTTGCTACATCCAAAGCATCATAGTCTGGGGTTAACCTAACATAAGCCTTCTTTGTTCCATCAGGCCTGGATTTTTTTTAAATAAAAACAACAAAACTTCAAAAATCCACCATTTTGTCTAAAATTTATCAAACATGTGTACTAATAGTTGACAATTATTGAAAATAATACCTGATCAAAGTGTTGACTTTCTTGGTCTGGATATCATACATCTTCTTAACTGCAGCTTTGATTTTCTTCTTGTCAGCACGAATATCAACAATGAAAACCAGGGTGTTGTTGTCTTCTATCTTCTTCATTGCAGATTCAGTAGTCAAAGGGTACTTCAAGATTTGGTAGTGGTCAAGCTTGTTTCTTGGTGGGGCACTGATACGAGGATACTTTGGGTTTCTGTCAGTCTTCAATGTTCTTGGGCGATGAAATGTCACCTTTGTTCGGATCTTCTTGGCCTTCTTTTTGAATGTTGATCCTGTCTTCACAGCTTTCGCTGTCTTCAGAGCCTGCGCCTTTGCATCTCCTTTCTTTGTAGCATCAGCTGTAACAGTAAATTGGGCAACATGAGTATCAGCAAGAAGTCCTTTTTTTATCAGATGCAGAGCATTCATACAAATACGCATTAATACAAGTATATATTTGTGACCTAACTTCTCTTCAAATTACTCATGCTTCCTGCAGCTCAACAATCTCGTATTAACTAAACAGAAAATTTGTTTGCTGGATGTGAAACATAAGGTTGGATTGTAAAGTGAGTTCTAGCCTTTGATATGTATAAGCTTTAAATATTCGATAAAATTGATAAATATAGATCGACAAAAAGGAACAGCATATAGAAGCGATGAGGTGTTACCTTTAGCGGGCGACATTGCTAGCCGAACCTACTGCAATCCACTGAAAATAATAAAACAGGGTTAGTCAAAACGATGTAAAATTGCGAAACGAGGAAAAACAAACGGATATAGGATAGATCTTAAGTGATGAGCATACATAGTATAGCGACAATCGTATGGATTGCGAATGTAATCTGAAACCCTAATTCAGAATATTTAAATCAGTAAGAAGAAAACCAAAAACGTACCCTGCAAAAAAGAAATGAGGAAGAGTTGCTTGCGGCAGCTAGTAACTAGGGTTTCGAGTTTCGACGTTCATATTGAGGTTTTTATTAAATTGATACACTAATATGAAAATGGGCCTAGCCCGATAAAGACCGTACACCGATTATTTTTAACTATTCTTCAACCTTGATAAGAGATGAGCCCATTCATAGTTTACATGATTTTAAAAATAAAAAAATAAAAAATAAAAAAAAATCTTAATAAAAATACTAATATTTTATTTTAATATAGGAAAAAAAAATTTAACTCAAATTTATTTATAAAATCATGAATTATTTGTAAAAATGACGATTATACCATTTTTTTCCAGTTTCATTACTTACATGGTTCCATTAAAGTCTCATTATTTTACCTAATTTACGAGTAAGTCAAAAATTAAAACTTAGTGATGATTTAATCATTTTTTCAACATACATTTTATCAGTTTATTGTTACGTGGATGTCTAATCATTAAATGAGTTGATAAGTTGGATATGATGGGTTGTATGATGTTACATTTACCGTAAAATTTGATATTCATCTCATTGGCTCATTTATGACTATGTATATGTTATCGGGGAAAATGGCGGGAAATGAGCTAATGTCTAATGAGATCGATATACCAGGTTACATAAGATTAGATAGACAAATTGAAATTTCTTATAAACTTAAAAAATAACGAAGCTGTTGCTACTTTATGTAATTATTGCAGTCTTCATTGAATGCATTTTGTATTCTAAAAAATATACAATAAATCAATATATCAAGTTTTATGGTAAACATAACTAGGCATGAGCAAACAGACCGAACTGGCAGGACCCAGACCCGAACCGGGAACCGGTTTCGGCCAAAATCAAGAACCGAACCGGCCCAAAGGTTATACCGGTTCCGGTTTTTGTTGGGTTTTCGATTTTGGAACTGGTCTGATTTGGCACACTTCCGTACGGGGCTTGTAACTCATTCAATTTTTAACCAAATCAAACGTTTTTATAGTCTAAACTTAACTACAAAACCTAAAATAAGTGTAGGAAAAAAATTCAGGTAAAAAAAAAAACTTAAATTGAGTGAGTTATGCACATTTAAACAACAAAGTCATATTACGTTTAATTGTTGTAACATATTTTTTTTTTATCTGACACTCTTCCTTGCGGAGCTTGTAACTCATTCAATTTTTAACCAAATCAAGAGTTTTTATAGTCTAAACTTAACTACAAATCCTAATCTATATGTAAGAAAAAGATTCATGTCAAAAAAACTTAAATTGAGTGAGTTATTCATATTTGAACAACAAAGTCAGAGTACATTTAATTGTTATAACATAAAAAAAATGATTTGACACCCTTCCTTGTGGGGCCTGTAATTCATTCAATTTATAACCAAGTCAAGAGTTTTTATAGTCTAAACTTAACTACAAATCCCAATCTATATGTAGGAAAAAGATTCAGGTTAAAATAAGTTAAATTAAGTGAGTTATGCATATTTGAACAACAAAGTCAGATTACATTTAATTGCTGAAACATAAAAAAATTATGATTTGACACCCTTCCTTGCGGTGCTTGTAACTCATTCTATTTTTAACCAAATCAAACGCTTTTATAGTCTAAACTTAACTATAAATCATAATCTACATGTAGGAAAAAGATTCAGGTCAAAACAAGTTAAATTGAGTGAGTTATGCATATTTGAACAACAAAGTCAGATTACACTTAATTGCTGAAACATAAAAAAATTCTGATTTGACACCCTTCCTTACGGGGCTTGTAACTCATTCAATTTTTAACCAAATCAAGTGTTTTTATAGTCTAAACTTAACTACAAATCATAATCTACATGTAGAAAAAAATTCAGGTCAAAAAAATTAAATTGAGTGAGTTATGCAACTTTCAAATTTTGAGTGAGTTATCCGGTCCGATTCCCGTTTTTGGGCCGATTCCAACGACCGGTTCTTACCGGGTCCCGGTTCCAAAAATTAACGAAATTATAGTATCGGTCCCGGCCCTACTGGTTCCATCGGGTTCTGGTACCGGTTCCGGGACCGGTTCCGGCCGGTTCCCCGGTCCAAATGCTCATCCCTAAACATAACATTATATAACTCAATATATCTAGTTGATCAGCTCATTTAATGACTAGGCGTTTAGGCCACCAATGAAACCGAAAAATATATGTTCCATGGAGAAAATGGTCAAATCATTAAACTTTTGTTGAAGACTTATTATTAAATTATGATAAAATAATGAGACTTTAATGGAAACAGATAAGTAATGAAACCGACAAATTGAAAAAAAGTGGTCAAATCGTCATTTTAACCGTAATTCATGCTTTTTCGTAAACAAATTTTAGTTTATGTCTTTTTTCGTAAATTATGGTAAAATATTATGATTTTTTTTGGAGATTTCCCAGATTTAAATCTCAAAAGTAGGCATAGTCTTCAAATTTCTACTTTTTTTTACCTATAAAATTACTTATATTTTTTTGGTATGGATAAATATGACCATCCTTATAACCAATTTATACGGAAAGAGTTACATCGAAGCATATTAAATGTTCAAATATTATGGATAATAACCTCGTTTAGGGAAATTAAGTAATATAACATATATAAATGATATATTTGAAGAAAATAATTATTTTTTTCAGTTTTTGAAAAATAAATACTTTCTTCTAAATGTCTCGTTCCATACTATTGTTGTAATTTGTAACATCATATTTCCGGTCATTTCTTATTTTGTCGTGGGCCAAAAGTCGATTGTGTAAAATCTTTGAGACTTAAGGAGGTAAGTATTAGACATTGTGAAAGGAGGTAATAATGGTTGAGAGATCTAACCCTTAAATTGTGTTTTGGGCCGAAGGGTAAAAATGGAAAAGCCATAGGCTGGGTTCGTGCTTGAAATATGGATTTTCGTTCGAGAAGTTTTTATCCCGAGATATTTAGATAATATTGTCGAGCTCTTCAACACCTTTCTGTGGAAATTCTAAATTTTTATCTATTTATTTATTGGGCAACCACACTAACTTGTCTTTTGTATCTTTGACTTTTAAGGCTTCAACTTTAAAAACATGAACATAAAAGCAAGAAGACAATTTTTTGACATTAGCAATCTTTTAATTTTCATGTTTTGTCAACACCTCACAACATCTCATTATAAATAGACCCTTCCACCTCTACGTTTTCATTTAACTTATTATTCTATAGGTTGAAGGCTTGAAGTTGTTTTTTCTTTTCAAGAGCATACATGGAAGCTAACCGCCCAATTGAAGTATGTTTCTTTTTAATTTTATGCAAATATGCATTTAAAGTAATTGACTAATTTACGTCTTTATACTTCAATTAGGTTTCGTTTTGAATCTATTAGTTTTATGTCTTTGATACATCGTTTTTTTTTACATGCTTTAAATCTACCTAGATTTTTTACTTATTTGTATAACATTTGAATTTGAAGGAGATGTCCACATGTTGGCTACATTTTGATATGTTGTAGGTAGTAGAAGATGATGCGGTTGAATGAAGGCAATCAAATTGTAAGTATTGTTTCGCTACACTTAAAGCCGATCTATCGACACGGTACAAGTAGCCTTAATAGACATTGTCGTACGTGTGTCAAAAATCCGAATAATATAACTAGGTAATAAGTTTTGTGCTTTAAATTTGTTTGGTAACATTTTTTCAATACTAAATATGTTTATTTTTGTTTTATCAATAGAGATTGAAGATGCGTTAACTCGACAAGATGGTCAAGGAACACGTGTTGTCTTGTTCTTAATGGTTTAAGAATTTTGATTTGAATTGTTTTGAATATTAGACTTTGATTTTGAATTGTTTAAGAATATTGATTTCAATTGTTTTGAATATTACATTTGAATTGTTTTATTTAAATATTTCATTATGACACCGAACAAAATTAATTAATTATAATCTATTAAATTAAGTTCTTTCCATGTATGACACCAACCTCCATGGTTGAATGGTTACCCAGGTTAGTTGCTTATTTGCTGGAAAAACTATAAGTTATACAATTAAATTTCTCATGTAACATTTTAAGTACCTCAACTTGGAATAAATTTTATAGTTTCATCCAATGGTTAAAATATTTCATCCGAGTAAAGTGTACACTTTTACCCTGTGTAATTTACACCCACATGCACAATACAAAACAAGTAAATCATACAATTAAATGATAAATTTAGAAACTCTCACATCTTAATCATACAGTGAACCAACCATGTCCCAATAATTTTAATAAAATTGATATCAAAAGAATATAACTAGTCATTAATATCTATGGGGCTTTTTCCATTTCGATTTTGGGTGCGTATCGCGTCTTCCAACTCTAATATATATCGGAAAAAAAAGTAATGTGAAAGTAAATATATAACCAACGATTTGTTATTAGATAATAAAATGAATTTGTTTGTTACCTTTAACTATGTCATTATCTTTAAAAATGTCTTCGATGTTGTAAAAAAATCGGTTTCTTTGATTTCCTTACCCAATCTTGGTTGCAAACCAAGGCCTCTATTATAGGTGTGGACAAGTTTGCTCTATAAGTATCAATTATACAACCGTTTGTACTAAAAGCGGACTCGGATGCCACAGTAGATATTTGAATGCCCAAAATATCTAATAACATAAACATATAATATTAAATTATACTATCTTATAATAAAAACTATAAGTAATTAAAATTATACATTTTGTCATCTGCGAGAGAATTAGGTAATGAGATGCACTCTTTTTCCACCAAACTAGTATATTAAAGTTTTTAACACTTTGGGTTTGTCCTTCATTCAACTACCTTGTTAACTCCGTTTCCTTTGAAGCCAATGGGTTCACCGATTGAACAAAATAGTCGTCCAAAAAGTCGTCATTGTCATCAATATGCACGACATCTTGACTACTATCGGTTTCTGATGGTACGTTAGAGTCGGCATTGTACTCATTATAAAAGTTCTCAAATCTCTTTTAAATATCATTTGATGAAGACTTAGCCTTTTCAATAATATCTAATTCGGAAACGAGATTATTTTCCGGCATCTTGTACTTAATAAATGTTTCAAAAGCATGTTTAAGAAATTTTGTCTTCATTCGCGGATCCAAGATAGTCACAAAGTACATGTAGTCGTTCAGTTTTTCAAATTCTCCCCAATACTTCTCATATTTGATACTTCTCATATTTGTCTATCATATCCTTCCCAATTGAAGAAAATCGTTTGTTTATAATAAAAACTATAAGTAATTAAAATTATACCTTTTGCCATCCGCGAGAGAATTAGGTAATGAGATGCACTATTTTTCCACCAAACTAGTATATCAAAGTTTTTAACACTTTGGGGTTGTCCTTCATTCAACTACCGTGTTAACTCCGTTTCCTTTGAAGCCAATCGGTTCATCAATTGAACAAAATAGTCGTCTAAAAAGTCGTCATTGTCATCAATATGCACGACATCTTGACTACTATCGGTTTCTGATGGTACGTTAGAGTCGGTATTGTACTCATTATAAAAGTTCTCAAATCTCTTTTAAATATCATTTGATAAAGACTTAGCCTTTTCAATAATACCTAATTCAGAAAGGGGGTTATTTTTCGGCATCTTGTACTTAATAAATGTTTCAAAAGCATGTTTAAGAAATTTTGTCTTCATTCGCGGATCCAAGATAGTCGCAAAGTACATGTAGTCGTTCAGTTTTTCAAATTTGCCCCAATACTTCTCATATTTGTCTATCATATCCTTCCCAATTGAAGAAAATCGTTTGTTTTTCGACCATACCCGTATATGCTTGTAAACGCCGCATATTTCTCCAAAAAACCGATTTGCCATCGGTTTTAAAGTCGTCAACACCAATTATGTTTTGACCTTGAACTTCTCAAGAAATGAGACCATTGCTCGACAAGTTACAAAATCTTCACTCACGGGGGTTACCATATCTCATGTAAAGGAACGATCTATAAAAAAATATCTATAAAAAATTGATATCTCATTTTTGGAGTGTTGTTAGTGACTCAATAAAAATGCAAATAAGGTGTTTCTAGAGTCTATAACTATTGTCAACCAATGAGCTACATTTAAAAAAAAACAGACCCAACGGACTTATAATGAAGTAGATATGACAGTTTAAAACTAACAAAAAATTCAACAACAACGATGTAACAGAAAAAAAATTGATATCTTATTTTTGGAGGGTTATAAGTGACTCAATACAAATGCAAATAAGGTGTTTCTGAAGTCTATAATTATCGCCAAAAATGAACTACATTAAAAAAAAAAAAATCAGCCCCAACAGACTTATAACAAAGTGGATATGACAGTTTAAAACTTACAAAAAAATCGGCAACAATGTTGAAACAAAAAAAAAACTTGATATCTCATTTTTGGAGGGTTGTAAATGACTCAATACAAATGCAAATAAGGTGTTTCTGGAGTCGATAACTATTGTCAAACAATGAACTACATTTAAAAAAAAAAATCAGTCCCAACGGACTTATAGCAAATTAGATATGACAGTTTAAAACTAATAAAAAAAATTCAGCAACAATGCAGAAGATTTAAAAAAAAAAAAAAGAATATAATAAGAAACTACCTTCCATTTCATACTCGTATAAATCTTTTTCTAAATCCACTGCGATCTTCAATAAGTCGTAGGTTGAGTTCCAACAAGTGGGACAATCGTTGCTAAAAAACTTGGTTGATTCCGCCCCGACGACTTTCATGCACTTTCTAAATAGGGTAATCCTTTGTGTGGACTTTCTAACATATCTTACCGCATTTTGCAAACATTTAACACTTTCATCGTTTTTATCCATCCCATCTTTCACAATTAGATTGATAATGTGTGTCATACACCTAATGTGAAAGTGTTTTCCTTCGTTGTACATGTTTGGTAATTTGTTTTTTTTAAAAATTCTATTGTCTTGTCATTAGAACTTGCATTATTAATCGTGCAAGTCATGACATTCTTGATACCCTACCCCTGAATACATTTCAACACTTCTTGTCCGATATCTTCCCCCCATTGACTATCTAATTCTTTAAAGTTGATTATTCGTTTGTGCATCTCCCAATCATCATATCATACTATATTATAAATGAAACATTTTTCCTTTCACCACATTCATTTGAAACAACCATGCATTTTTTCTTTCGTCATATTCATTTGAAACTCCCATGACTTTTCAATTTCTTTCTAATAATAATAATTATAAATTGGTTAATAAGGTTAAATAAATATCAAACCTAAAGTGCAATCATATATAAACTAAATTTCAATATTAAAATAATATCTTTACTTCTACTTATAAAGTTATGTTTTTTTTTAACTTTTAACATATTATACTTAATTTATTGGTTTAAATATATTGTTGGATGTAAACCATTATCATTTTAAATATACAAATTTGGAACAACTTGTATAAAATACTTAAATTATTAATTTGAATATAACATTACAAGGTCAACTTAAATATAAATTTTAGTTGAACTTAAACAACCCAAATAATATTTTGCAAATAGTTAAAAGTGATAAATTGTAGTGTATTTCTAATAATGATTATAAGTTGGTTAATAAAGTTAAATAAATATCAAAACTAAAGAGTAATCATAAATATAATAAATTTTAGTTTTAAAATAATATCTTTACTTCTACTTATAAAGTTATGTCTTTAACTTTTAACATATTATACTTAATTTATTAATGTTGTTGTATGTAAACATTTATTAGTTTAAAGCTACAACTTTTGAACAGTTTGGACAAAATACTTAAATTGTTAATTTAAATATAACATTACAATGTCAACTTAAATATAAATCCAATTCCACTTAAAAAAATCAAAGAATATTTTGTAAATAGTTAAAATTGATATATTGTAGTGATAAATGCAAAAACTAAATTGTAATTTCAATTTAACTAAACTATTTCCTAAAGATATTTTTATAATCATTAAAAGTTTTCAAATAAGTAGCTTAAAATTACATACAATAACAATAGTTAAATATAACTATATATAAATGATTATATTGTTACCTTTAAAATCAAAAAAACAATGTTTGATTTAAATAATTATAATGATAGAAATTAAAACATTAAGCAAATAAGTTTTAAAAAATTAATTAACAATAATAACAACTATAAATAACATTAAACCATATATTATATTTAATTTTATTCATGTGTAACTTGCGGATAAAAGTCATTCAAACGATTGAGATTATGCAGTTATAATAGTTGTATATATTATCATACAATTCAAAATAATCAATATATTATATCAATTTAGTATACGAATTATTATATCAAATTTAACAAAAATGTTATAGAAATATACTTATTTTATTAACTTAAATATGTTTTTAGTTGTAGACATTATCGTAAATGGAAGACTTATGACTTATCAATATGATATATTTAATTTGTTAACTTCAATATATTGTTAAACTAGGTGTGAGACCCGTGTAATACATGATTTATATATATATATATATATATATATATATATATATATATATATATATATATATATATATATATATATATATATATTCTTGTTAAGTATTACATGTTTAATAATTTCTAAAACTGAATTTAAAAAGAATATAGTCGTCAATGAACAAATTTTTGCAAGGTTTTTGCAAATTATCGTCATATCAAAAGGGATTGGCCGTAAATTATGTTTTTCAATTAGGAAAGAAAAAACATCATAAATGGTCCTTGTGTTTTCCCAGATTCTGAATTTTAGTCCCCGTGGTTTAAAAATCTCATAAATGGTCCTTGTGCTTTCAAAACTTTTGACAGGTGGTCCTTATCCCTCACACCGTTAGAACCCCACCGTTAACCCTTATTTCATTAAAATAATATAAGGGCAAATCGGTCTTTTCACCGGTGCCCTCTTATTTATAACCAAATGCATGTCTATATTTTGAAAACCCTTCTCGCACCCACCCTCTTCTACTGTCACTCTATTGTGCATCCAATTGCAAAACGATTTCTGCAAGTGTCGAAGATGGCGATTTGTAGATGTGGAATGGAAACAACGAAGTTGACCTCATGAACGGATTGTAACCCACGAAGGCAATTTTTGAACTGTTCAAGATGTGGGTTCTTAAGGTGGGTTGACCCTCCGATGTGTGCAAGGGCATTGGTGGTGATTCCAGGTTTGATAAGATCAATAAATCGATTAGAAGAGAGGGTTGGGATTGCAAGTGCAGAACTTTGGAACTACCGGCTGATGTTGTTCTATTCATGGATGTTTTTTTTTTGGTTTTATTTTAACCAGTAAGGATTTGGATGGTAATAGGATGGGGGTTATTGGTTTCTTTTGTACGCATCTAACTAGTTCAGGGGGTTTTGGATTTTGATGGAATGGGTATTTTTGGTTTCATTTTGTTGTATGAAGTGTAACACATTAAGTTAATGGAAATGATGATTATGTATTTTGTTGTAAATCAGTGGTTTTGATGTGCATTTTCGTATGATACATTGTTATAACTGCATCTTGCAAATGGTTAGGAATGGTATTTCAAATCTACATTGTTATACATGCATGTTTTTTAGAAAAGGTTTGGAGAGGGTAATTCATAAGCAAAATGTTGATAAAATCATTACAAGTCTATGTTTAACCCATACAAACATGAGACTTACTTTCAACATACTTACTGATGGAAGGTCTTAACCCATACAAACATTACAAAAGACCTAGTTACCATAATTTAAACAGCCAAACCATAATTTAAGTTTCAAAAGACCTAACTACCCAAACATCCAACTAACTACTTAACATAATTGCCTAAATTACCCTTTCCCTTTCCTTGTGTCTTCCCCTTTGCCCGTGTCTTCCCTTTTCCCTGTGTCTTCCCCTTTGATCCAACTTCACCAATGCCTCCCTGCCCTTTACATGTTCTGGAATTGTGCCCCTTGTTATGACACTTTGAACAAGTGACTGCAAGAATTTTCCTGCTCAATTTAGTGGTTTGGTTGTTGGGCTCATCAACACCTCTCCTTCTCTTCTTTTTTGGCCTCCCAACCTCCACATATACATTTATTATATTTAAAACATTAACATACATGCTGGCATTAAAAGTACATATCTAGCCTAGTTGACATAACAACCTGTGTGTGATGTTTTGGTGGAGTTAACGTGAATGGACAATCACTTTTTGGCCACATTGAACGACCATTTATTGGATCAGTTTTGTTCAGATACATGGCTCTCCATGTTGATAACTTATAGCAAGGATGGACCCAATCCTCAACATCAGGGGCATTTTCTCCATTTTCAATTTTGTTCCATATAGCAGAAACAACATGCCTACATGGAAAACCTGTAATCTCCCAGAACCTACAAGTTCAGCTTCTTTCATTTAGGTTCACCACATATTGATCCTGCCATGTGCTTGCAACTTGGTACTTTCCTGCCCCATTATACTTAGCTACATACTTTGCTGCTTGAGTCTTAATCTCCTCTAAAATTATAGTTGCAGTAGTACTTAGTTCACCTTGACACTTATCTATTTCCTTTTGCACAACACACAATCTCTTCATGAGATACTCTCTAATATACTCTAATCAGGTGATGATTGGTTTATCCTTACCTTCCTCTATCTTGGCATTGAATACCTCACAAAGATTATTCAACAAACAATCAGTGTGTGCCCTACCTGTGAAAAACATATTCAAAAAGAGAATTTACAAATCTTATATTAAAACATAAAACTCAACAACTTCTAAATGACATACCACTGAAGTGAGATTTAGACCATGTCTCTGCAGGAATCTTACACAACCAAGCATGAGCTTCATCATTCATTTTCTTCAACTCATCCATTACATATTTAAAGTGATTTAATGTTGTTGCTCTACCACATTCCCAAACCAAGTCACTCAACTCTTTTCCTTTCCATTGTTTCTTCAAATTCTCCTGAATATGCCTCAAACAAAACCCATGTTCTGCATTGGGGAATACCTTTGCAACTGCTGGTATTATCCCCTTAACAAATGCAAATACAACCAGTTTCATTTATAAAAATAGAAAGTAAGGTACACTATCATGAGAAACAATTAGGTAAAACATACCTTTTGTCTATCAAAAATGAAGGTAAAATTTGAATTTGCTCCCAATTCCAAGTCTTCTCCTAACAGTTCCATGAAGCAGGTCCAAGAACTAGTTGTCTCAGCCTTTACCACTGCATATGTTACATGGTATATTCCATTATTTGAGTCTAGACCCACAACAGTTAGTACATGCCCAGGATATGGGCCTTTCAAGAATGTACCATCAACTCCCAGGAAATCCCTTAACCCAGTTTTGAATCCCAACTTCAATGCACCTAGACATACATATATTCTTCTAAAAGTTCTTGTAGTAGTCGACAAGCATGGTTTAGAATACACATATATCCTAACAATTGAACCAGGATTAGTGTTTAGAAGTTCCAAAGCATAATCCCTCAGATACCCATATTGAAGTTGGTAGTCCCCACTAATCACACGTTTAGCCATTTGCTTTGCCCTACCAACCTTTTGAACTAACATACCAAGCTCCAACTTCTTACACAACTCCTCGTGTGAAGCTTTGATTGGAATTTTAGGGTTACTCTAAATTTGTGGGACAATTAAGTTTGCTAAATATTTTGAAGTACAAGCTTTCATTGATCTTGTCTACAAACATTTATGGACATCATGTACTGTTTTCACCAACCAATCCTTATTCTCATCTGGCCTCGAGATTTGGACTGCCCAATGACATTTTCCTTTTTTACTAATCACATTTTTGCCCTTGCACTTTACTTTACTTCTAGTTGATGGGCCACCACATTCAACTGTTTCAGTAGATTGTCCCTTGCACTTTACCTTACTGCTAGTTGATGGCCCACCACATTGAACTGTTTCAGTAGATTGGCCCACAACACCTCCACATTTGACCCTTATCCTGATTTTATCATTTTTTGCTAAGTATAGGGACCTCCTTGTATTTACAGCATGTGCATGCATGTAGTCCACAACTTCCTTCTTTGTTTTTAAACACTACCCCACCCTATATGGTTTTAAATGGATCTCCCCATGTGAGCGTGGAGTTGACCTACTCAACTCCTTAAGCATTTTTGTCCTTTCATCTTCATAAAATCCTGCATACTGATAATCATCACTTTGAATAACTTCCAACTCTTCATCAACTATGTCATTCCCTATACTTTCGGTTTGCTTGTTTAAAATTCCATGTTCATCTACATCCACGACACTTTGGAATTCACTCATGTCTACATCCACATCAAATTGCAAGTTAGAATCATGTACAATGTAGTCACTATCATCAAAATCATCTCCACTATAATCAAAACCATCATCATTCTGACTATAGAAAGCATCTCCACTGTCATCACTTACCATGCCCTCTAGAATTTCCATTTCTACCTGATTGTCTTCACCATTTGGTACAATGTACTCAGCATCAAAGTCAGCATAAGTTGAATAATCATTTGTAAATGCTTCAAATTCATCGAGTCTTACACTTTGTTGTCCATCAATTGTAGTGGTGTTGATTATGATGGCATGTGCGGAATTAGAAAGGATCTAGTGAATCATCATGTAAAATCAAGAACACATGGAGTAAATAAATCTTTGTAAGCTCTTATTAGATCTAGAAAGATTATACAAATGGGTTTGTATACAATTTCTCTCTCTAGTCTAACACTCCAAATGGTTCCACTTACATAATGGGAGTCACTCACTTCCTATTTATAGGAAAGACTCAACCCATTTACACATACAAAGAGGAAAGCCTAAAACACTACATCCAAGCATGACTTTGCACCCTAACATTCTCCCCCTCAAAGTTAGGATTGGATGTTCGGCTTTAATATCCAACGAGCTAGCGCGATCAAGACCAAACTCCCCCTCGAAGTAACACTGGTCTTCAAATCCGCAAATGAATATTCGATAAACCCGAGAAGCTTCGAATACCCATCATTCTCCCCCTTTTTATAATCAAAAAATGATTATAAAACCCACTAAGGATGAGAAGCGCCCGAGGAATAGTCTTCACGATACCCCCCTTGATGTGTACCAAAAATGAATCACCAAAAATCTTGCACGGAAAAACAATCACGAAAAAGCCACAAAAAATTCCAATTTATGAAAAATTTTGACTTTTTGGGTGAAAGTTGCAAGATTTTTCAAAAACCGGGTAGAAATTGTCATTTTCTGAAACTTGCAGGGACCCGTTGCGCTAAAAACTACCAAATATGCGAACTCTAACCCATTTGCGAAACCGAGCATAAAGCGCAAATTCGCACTAACTGCAGGGACCAGAATTGAAAATTCTGCAACTTCTCAGCTTATATTACCCATATGCGAAGTTGGGTATAAACTGCCAATATTACGAAACTGCAGGGACTCTTTTCGAAACTTCTATTTTCTTCCCCAATTCACTAACCAGTGAAATATACTTCGCACGTCAAACAAATTCTTCACACGTGAAACATGAATGCGAACCATGGATGAGAAGACTTCACATCTTTAACCCATCTAACCAAATGTGAACCTTGTTGTCCTTATATGCGAATATCTCCAAAAAAATATCCAAATTGCGAACTCGATGTTGATTCACCCATATGCGAACCCAAAAAAATGAGCACACATCGAACACAATCCATAGATGCGAACACTCGATTGACTTCAAACCTGTCAAGTCGAGACTCCCAGGCTTGATGCTCGACTCTCAAATATGAGATCAATTCCGTAAATGAGACTCTCAACCACGATCCCAGATCTTTGACTCCAAAGTCAAAACTCGACATCAAATAATCACGAATCCAATTTCTATTCGACCCAAATAATCGATTGTTCGACCCTTAATCATAAATCCAGTTTCGTTTTCAATCATCTACCATCGACTTCGACTTTGACTTCCCAAGCATCGATATTAACCTGAAACATTCGCATCTTACAATCCCAAGAAACTGTTCGACCCAATTAATCCTTCATTTTCATATTTCCAATCAAAAACAAAATCGTCATGTCGATTCACGAAATTTATTTCCAATAGCATTCAAATCCATTCACCATCGATTCCAAACTTTCTTGACTTCGCATCGATGAGTCTTGTATTAACTTTGCTTTTCATTTACCACAAAATGTTCAATTTCCAAATCACTTTCATGATGCGAACATGAACAACTCACGGTGTTCAACATCACGAAGACAACTCATCCAAATTCGAAATTAAACTCAAAATTGAACATGATTTTGACATTCACAGTTCAAAAACAACTTATATCTTCCAATTTCTTCTTCCAATTCATTGAATCAACCCATAGAAGTCGAGTTTGACTTTTTCTGGGATTGACTTTTCGAAGTCAAAGATCAAGAAACACAAAATTGAAGTATCCAATACCAAATTTCAGATCAAAAACGTATTTTATCACAAGTTCTAAGCCTCTTTCATGAGTTCTTGACCAAAATCGATAAGATCAAAGAATTAATTTTCGATTATCCGACTGAGACTTGAACAAAAGCAATTTTAAAACCGAAGTGATAAAATCGATTTACAAAAATGACTCAACAATCAATTCCAATCGAAGTTAATATTTAAAGAAACGAAGATGAAGATATGATCAATTACAGACGATTAAGAATCCAAAACTGAATCGTGTGAGTTCAAAGGTACAACTATTTTGATGCGTACAAACTGGATACGTCAAAGAACAACTCGATCTTTACTTCCGATCGGTTCTAAATTCATTAATACGAGATGAAATCGAAGAAATAATGTCGAGTTTCATAAATTTGTGAAACAAATGGAATCAATACCAACAACGATACAGACCATGCGACTCAGGAATCGAAATATTATGAATGAGCAGTTCATCGGATCTAACTTATTGTGTACGAGTAGTTTAAATTTGGGCTCAATGATCCGATATGAACAGTACCTGATCTTTAATTTGGGTTTCATGAACAAAATATCTCAAATGTTGGGCTCAAGTTAAACGAATCATGAACAGTAAATTTTATTTTGTTTTTGGTTTGAATTTGATCTAAACAAAAATTAATTGGATCAACAAAGGGGTTGAAACGGATTAGATCCAACGAAACAAATTGATCAAAAAGGAAAAACGAAAAACACGAATCGAAATTCATGGATGTTTTGGAATCCATTTGAGAATTTGAGATACCTTTTTGACTAATCGAGTTCCGTTTTCAACAAACGAATCAAATTTGGAAGATCTTGGTTCTTTTGTCAGAATGAGAAAATCTCCAAAACGAACATTATACCACCCACCATGCGAGATGTACAACTCGTTCTTCGTGTTCTTCGTCGATCCAAGAACATCTTCAAAAGAACCACCAACACTTTTGGGTTTTGATTTCAAATTCAATGCAACCTTTGGAGTTTGTTGCTTTGGAACCCAAATTTGTTTCACGTATTTCGGCTTCACAACATATGACGATTTTTGTGAGTAAACCCGCTTATTCTTCCGATTCATCTTCTTCTTCATTTTCTTTCTCATCTTTTTGCATCTTGAAGACTTGGCTTCATGAACAAACCCACTTTCAACAACATGAACATTATGAGTTTGAATCAAATTTTTTGGAGTTTGATACTTGTGATTTTCTTGGATCATCGGCTTCCGATAAGGAGTCATTCCTTCAAATGAATCACAAGAACACAAAATATCATCGGTTTGAACTCCAATTGAGCAAAAAACTTTTTCATCTTGAAAATCAACTTGAACTCCTTTTTCTTGAACATCAAGAACATCACATTGAACTCCATTGTCAAAAACTTCAACAAGCTTAAGAGCACGAAGATCATTTGGGTTTTCAACAAGAGAAACATATTTCTTATCGAACAAATATTTTTCTTCTCCAATCTTATCACTACTACGTGATATTACGGAACATGTAATATCAGCCAACCATTTGATCTCACAAAGTGGTTGAAATATCAAGCTTCCATGATCATCCTTCAATCCTCCATAAGAAACCATAGTTCCCCAATATATCTTCTTGTTTAACACCAACCCATAATATTGATCTTTATTGACTTTGTATTTGATACCTTCAATGATCACAATCCAAGAATTGAAAGGAAAATTCACCATGATCACAAAAACTTTAAGATTTCTAGAGAGAAAAAATGATTTTGAGTGGGTTTTCTAGAGAGAGAAAGTAAAAATCACTTGAATTCTAGTGAAGAAAATCAAATTATGAATAGAATCAAAGATGAATTCGATTTCTAGAATCCAAAACTCTCTAAACCACGAAGATCCAAGATCATAAAATGAATCACCAAATCAAGAAAGCCATCAAGGATCAATTCTTGATCAAATCAAGAACACCCGCTCTGATACCAATTGTAGTGAATTAATATCGAGATTCCGAAAGCAATTATGATTGAATGAATGAAAAGTAAGAACACAGAGAGTAAATATTAATCAATCCTTACACAAATTACCCTTACACACTTCTTCTATGTGATCCATGATCAATCCTTCATTCACATCAATGACATTACTTCATTGGCTAACTTGAGACATAACATATGGAACAATAGTCTTTGAATGATCCTGACTTTCATCCATATCTATTACCTGTGGCTGGTCAACAACATGGTTGGCAGGGTGGTCTAACTCAAGATTTGTACTACACGATCCTACTTCTCTTCTATAAGGTTTTTTTCTATTAAGTTCCGATGACACACTCTCAGGTTCCAGTTCCTCAATAACAACTTTTAAAGGAGACTTAAAATAACTAGTTACCCTAGTCTGACCAATTTTAATATAGACCTTTACAAGTTTGTGCTTAGGGACATACGAAACCAATTTAAGAACATCTTGGTCATTACCTAAAGGCAATAACCCGTAGTCTAAGGGAAATTCAGGGATACATAAATGGTAGTAAAGAGTTTGTTCACCTTTGTACCCTAATTCTCGAACCATGTCATCAAGTTCATGGACTGAAAATAAATAAGTGTCAACGTCATCTACGTATGATATAGTACCATCGATGTATTTCCTTCCAGGTGACTTGGTGAAGACACCACTATAGTGTATCTTCAATGTGAAATAGTTATCATATCCCTCTACAAACACAAAAATAGAAAGGGTAAAGAAGATGATTTATCTTCACGAATACATTCAAGGAAAACAAAAACTTAAGGTTTTTTTTTATGAAAAATCTTACCATATCTCGATTGCAAGTCCTTCAAGCACGCATTTTTTTCACGCAAACACCATATTGACAGAACCATTGTCCTTTGGTGTTGTGTAAACCCTAAACCCCAATTTCGTTTCTTAGATGAGAGTGATCTGTTGAAGACGAAGTCATTGTACTCTTGGGAGATGAAGAGTGTTTGGGAGTTGACGTGAAGAAGACAGTGGCATAATCATTTCCCTCAATAAAGAAGAGGGCACAGGTGAAAAGACCGATTTGCCCTTATATTATTTTAATGAAATAAGGGTTAACGGTGGGGTTCTAACGGTGTGAGGGATAAGGACCATATGTCAAAAGTTTTGAAAGCACAGGGACCATTTATGAGAATTTTAAACCACAGGGACTAAACTTCAAAATCTGGAAAAACACAGGGACCATTTATGATGTTTTTTCATTAGGAAAGTTAATTTGAATTTTAAATTGAATTTAATACATTAATTGACAAATTACGTGAGAATTTTTGGAGACATTTAAGTTTCCTTATTTTTTTATTATATTTTTAGATTAGATTTTTTTTATAATTTAATAACAAAGACAATAAAAACTACAATTTGTCAAGTGGAATTAAATGAAATTGAAATTTTTTTAAAAATGTTATGTGGCATATTAAATTAGATGATGACATGTGGCCAAAAAAAACTTTTATTTATTAGGTAGGATAAATAATCTACATTAATATATTAAATAAGATTAAAAATTTAGTGTAAAATTTAAAACCTAAAGTAAAATATCAAATAATGTTTTTTAAAAAAATTCAATATATATTTTTTTAACATAGTTAAAAGGAAAACATTAAATATAATAAATATAAAACAACTTAAATCTATGAATCTAATTAACTAAAAGGTGTCTGAAAACTATATTTTTTAAAAACTAAAATTCAATTCGGTTGTTTTTAAATTAATTTATAATAATAATAGTTAAAAATAATAAAAACTTAGAAATTAACTTATGTTAGATTACAAACAATTGTTGATAATTTAAATAATCATCATCATGAAATTAAAACACCGTCAATTTTTTTAAATTAATAAATCATAACAGTAGTAAATTAAAATATTTAAATATGACTAATGTTATACACACATAAAACATGAGTATAGACCATTAAATGATTTGATTTTAATAAGCATTATTTTATCTATTGTTTAAATTAATTATAATTTTATATAAACTAAATGTAATAATTATTATTTTATAGTTAATATAAATGACATAAATATTTTCAATAACATAAGATTACCAAAAGTTTTAATTTTATTTTGTGTAACGCGCGGATATTCGCCTAGTTATCATCAATAAAGTGTGCGATAATGTCAATATATTGCACCCTTTTACTTGGACTTGTCCAACAATTGGTGTCAAATGAACCGTATTGAGGGGATTACATAAGAATGTTACCATTTTTTTTCTTCTAGATAATAATGTGACACATTTTTTGAAATTGTTGTTCGACTAGGTACAACCACCTTCCCATTTAGTGCATTTGTGTATTCAATAAATGTCTCATTTTCTACAAACTTAAAAGGTAGACCACCCACTACAAACTAATTCAACATAGCATTTTTAATTCGTTTTTCGTCATGTTTCCAAGTGTTAACACTACCCTCCCCGGATGGTGTTTTTTTAAATTGTAATGTTGGTTGGTTTTTCAAATTTTCGGGGTTTTGCTTACAATTTTTCACATGTACCTATATTATTTTCGTTGAATTTTAGAACCCTCTCACACCATTTTCACTTTCCATGTCGAACTCCATCAATAAAAATATTCTCAAATGATTTCCAACAATCAACCCTTGTTTTCCCTACTCTTTTTCTCTTTTGTGTTGGTTCCTCATTGATTTCTTGTTAAGCGTTGTCAACAAACACTTCATCATCATCAAACTATAATAGATAACAATAAAAACACAATTAAAATACAATAAATTTGACCGACAATACAAAACTGAAAATAATATACACAAAGGCAACACCAAGATAATTCACAAACGAAAGTGTTAGTTCTTTGTGAACAACTAAAATGTATGGAAAAAAACAAACATTAAGAGTGAAAGTAATAGCAAAACTATCATTCATAGTTATGGCAATGCAAATCCATGGTTTTTAAGCTCAATTAATAACTCTAGTTCAAACTACATGGCTCAAGAGTGAAAGTAATAGCAAAATTGTGATTCCCACAAGAAGGATTTGAATTTGAGCTTAGTTCTGAAGAAATGAAGGATTTATTGACAACATACTTGTGCCAAATATAGACATTGTCGCATGTTAACATAAATATTGGAACACAATAAAAAACACAAACTTCATAACACATGAAATCAAAATTCTTGACAACTTACTTATGTATCTTCATTGTTATATACCCAATTATCCACCGTTGCTCTTTAATTGTGCGTAGGAGATTGATTTGAAGTTCAATTGGGAATGAATGGAAGAAAAAATAAAACGAGATGAATGTTTTCAATAAAAGAGAGGAGAATAATTTTTTTTGAGTCTCCTGTTGTTGTCGTCGATAACAGAGAAAGGCCAAAAAACAAGTTTGTCATAGATCGTCGATCACAGAGAAGGGTAAAAAAACAAGTCGTTGAATGTGTTTGATGATTGTCGACGTCGAGCAGAAAAGCGACAGTACAAGATGAGAAAGAGAAAATCGAGACTTGTCATATTCTGGTTCCTTGACCCTATACCAGTTCCTTGGACACTAAACATAAACCGGTTCCTTGGCCCACTAAACCCGGACTTGGTCCATTAAAGTCGGTTTCGGTTTTTTAAACAAAGTCGGTTAAAAAAACCGGATTAAGTAGACCCGTTGAACCCATAACCGTAATACCCGAAACCTGGATAAGAGTAATTTTGAAACCCAATATCCGGACCGTTTAAGCATTTTCCGGTTATACCGATTCCGGTCTGGTTTTCCCTAGTACATTGGGCGTATCAGGAGTACACTGGCATATGCGATCAGTGCGTAAACCCTATTTTTGTGGTTTGAGCCCTATTTAAGCTCCTTAACTTCCCCAGACCCACTCCATTCTCAGCCTCCACCATTCCAACGCCCTCTCTTGAAACCCTAACCCTAGTTTGAACCTCTAACCCTAGTTTGAACCTCGTGAGCAAAAAGAATGTGTTTTTAAGTGCTTTGGAGTGTTCTTGGTGCACCTTAGAGAAGAAGGAACTCATTGAATAAACGTTGGTTGCATTAGAGCTTGTAGATCCATGCCTTGTTCACCTTGATCTTTCTCCTGAAGGTATAAAGTTTGAATCTTGATGATAAAATTGTTAGATCTAACTTGTTTTGGGTGTTATGAGTTTTAGGTCACTTTAAGTGCATAAAGTTTATATCTTGAAAGTTTGTGACCTTATTATGGATAAAGTTGGAAACTTTATCCACCTAAACATCATATTGATTCAAATCTAAAGGTTGGAGACTTGGACTTAAATGGATTAAGTTGAAAAAGATGCACTTTTGGTCCCTTTATGACTTAAAGACTATATCTTGTTTGTTGGGACCATTCTAATGGATAAAGTTGGAAACTTTATCCATTATGGAGCTATTAGGAACCATAAAAATGTGATCTTGGTCCTTCTATCCCTTCCATGCAAGAGTTGTAATGTCTTGATGGATAAATAAGTTAGGGTTTGGGCTTTTGGACCTTTTATAGCCATATAAAGTCTTAAAGGTGGAAACTTTATGACTTAAGACAATGTTTCGAGGCCAAATCTGAGTTTGGGTGAAAATTCCTTAAGGGATTAAGTGCTTAATGGAAAGGATGGAACCAGCTCGAGTACGCAAGGCGTAATTTTTGTACGTTGGGCGTACTAAGTCATCCCATGTACGTGGGGCGTAAGTTGAGTACGCAGGGTGTACTCAATCAGCCTTGGACTTTGACTTTTGTTGACTTCGTTGATCGTTGACTTTTTTTTTACAAAGTTTGACTTTAGGTCAAACTTGAGGGTTTTGATTGGTGATTAAGTTTATATATATGGTTCTGATGTTAGTAAATCCACGAGAGCAAGCAGTGTAGTAAGGAGTGTATCATGGTGTTCTCAGGATTTTATATTTCAGGTGAGTTTTGCCTCATTGTACCCATGGATCGAAGACACCAATGCCGTCCCACTAGTTTTGGTTATCTTTAGTAAAAGGTTGTCATAGGGACTGTATATAGTCATGTAGGATAGACTGAGGACTCTTGATTTAGGCTTTCTTGCCTTTTCCTTGTTTGGATGTGGCTCAAGAGTAATATTCTAGTCCGGGTGTGTATCTCACCTCTGAGTACGTACGATTATGCATTCCTTATATTGGTATTTTGTATGTTGCTATTTGTAGTGACCTGATAGATCGGTATCCTGGTAGTTGGTATTTTTTTATGTTGTAGTGATCTGTTAAATTTGTATCCTGGTATTTAAGATGTTGCTATATTGTAATGAGTTGTTAGATTTGTATCCTGGTATTTAGGATTTTGTTATGTTGTAGTGACATGTTTGATCTGCATCCTGGTAGTTGGTATGTTGCTATGTTGTAGAGACATATTAGATATGTATCCTGGTAGTTGGTATGCTGTTATGTTGTAGTGATCTGTTAGATTTGTATATTGGTATTTAGGATGTTGTTATGTGGTAGTGATCTGTAGATCTATATGTCTATATGTACTTGCTAGTTATCATCTAATGGAGTGCCCTATGGGCTGTATGTAGTCATGTATGATAGTCTGAGAATTTTTGATCTAGTCTTTCTTTCATTTTCCTTGTTTGGATATGGCTCTAGAGCAGGATCATCTGTTCAGGTGGCTATCTCACCTCTGGTTACTTATGGTTACACGTTCTATGGAGGTTAGCTGGTAGCAGGACTGTATGTTGTAAGAGGACTAGTAGGCGGTAATGAGTTGTATGATTGATGTTTGAATGTATTATGTGCCTGCTTGATCCTTGATTGTTTATATGTCGACATATGGTGGTAGTGGGTTGAGGCGGTCCCGCTTTGTGTTGTAGGCCAAGATACCCGGTGCGGACCCGCTGTAAGCCGTAGGCACGGAGGCTCAGGAAGGACGGTTGGGTTGGGGTGGTAGGCCAACAAACCCTGGTTATTCCACCCTGATGGCTGAGTGGACCCAATGCATGCTTGTATGTTTATCGTATGGGGTATTTTTGGGGATACTTACTAAGATTTGTGCTCATCCAATTGTTTATTCTTTCAAGTATCATCAGTCATCATAGGAAGGCAAAGACGTGACTGTACACATTCATCTGCAACAATAAAGATTTTGTGCTTTAATATTACTCTGATTTTTATAAATGTATTTGGAATAAACGATTTTCTCCATAACAAATTTGTAATTGGGAAGATTTACTTAAATAAAATTGAAAATTGTTTGCTGTGAAAATGGGACATTACAAGTGTTGGATTAGGTGTCTAAGCTCATAACTATAATTGGTATGTACTTGACCTGAGAGTAGCATGGTCCATTCGGGTTGCATATCACCAGGACAATTTGATAGGATGGATACTTGAGTAAGAGGTTATTTATGATTTATTAATATATTATAAGTTCTAATATATTAATATGAAATCATAAGATTTAATTAGTATTGATTAAGAATTAATCTGGAATTTATTTGGTGATCAAAAGAGGCTAATTAAATATACAGTGGTTGATTGTGTAAATCAATGATACATATAAATTAGGCTAATAATCCATGGGGAATTATTAGTGGTGGGCTAAGCTTATGTAAGTTCCATAAGGTGTTAATCAATTACAAGCCCAAGTGTAGGAATTAGGGTTACACATGACTCTTGGATTCCTACACTATAAATATGTAACCCCTTAGCCTAGAATGGTTGAAGAAGTTGCACAAGTTTTACACACGTGATCTTGGAGATCATAGAGCCGATTTTGGGTGCCAGTATTTCCTCTCTCAAGTTCTCCTTTGTCTTAGGTGTGTTGTGAACCGTTTGAGGTGTCACACTTGGGGCACTAAGTTCTTAAAGGCCAAACACAACAAGTTCTACAAGCTACATAAAAAGGTAAACTCCTAACTAGTATTTTATGTTGTTTATGTCTATTGCATGCTAGTTGTTGGCTTAATGCTTTGGAAACAATATTGTATGCATATTTAGATAAAACACAGATCCAAAACATTTAGGGTTGTATGTGCACCATAGGATGTTGTAGTATACAAAACCCAACAGTTGTATCAGAGTCATGAGTTGTTTTCTATTATATTTTATGCATGGATTAATTTTCAAAGTTGAAAAATCGAATATCGTGGGATTGATTCTACGAATATCATGGGATTGACTTTAAAATCTGGGTTAACACGCACAAAATTTTGGTAGAAAATGAAAGTTCATAAAATTGATGATCGACCATCCAAATTACATCAAAAACAGTTAAATAAGAAACATAAATTAAAACGGAACCTTAAAGGTCCATGGACCAAATACAAACCCAAAACAAAACCCAAAGTTGAAAGAAAAATAACAAAAAATTTCATAACTCCATTTAGAAAGCGATTTTTGGACTCAAAATTTTTCACGATGTGCTCCTCATTCCAAGCTTCGATTTGACTGGTCGTCGACCTAAAACGGAGTCCCGTAGCCAAAGTTACGGTCATTTCCATGATGCCTCTTTAGTCACACGACCGGGGGCCTCTAGGAACGCAAGAGCCCGATCCTCCACAATAGGGACCGCATCAATTACATTAAAATAATTCAATATTTTCTTTCATTTTTTATAAATTCAAACTTCCTAAATTATAAATATTCATATTTTTTTAATAAACCCATGTAATACACGAGTCTCACAACTAGTATAGTGTTATATTAAAATCTAACACTATATATAGTGTTACACTAAAATCTCACACTATATATAGTGTTAGGTATAATGTACGATTGGAGCGTTATAGTATAATTTATAATACAAAAATTGGTTTTTTAGTGTAGGGTTTGAGATGCGCTGAGGAGTAGAATTCTACACCTGACATTTAACACACGGCGCTAAAGTTGGTTAACCAAAAACAACTTTTGTTAAATATCCCAGCAAATAGTAATAGAAATATTATTTAAAATTATCAAAACAATAAAAGCAAATATTCACCATGTTCCATCACAAGTTGGTAAATGTATAAGATATTGGTAATTGCTTGTCGCAGGTTTTTACGTGTCTTTGTTGCATATTAGGAGTGAAAATTGATTAAACCAATATGACATATCACAACTTGTTGCATTGTCATACGTATAAGATAATTTTTTAAGTTAAGGAACGAAAGTTATTAAAGAAAATCAAATTATATATACTACCTGGGATAAACACGAAAACTTAAAAAATGAAAGTGGTAAGAGTGACATTTTATAAAGTTCAAAATTAAGGAAATCAAAGTAAATGTGGATAAACAATAATTTTTAGAAAACGAAAGGATAAAAATGACATGTTACAAAGTTAAAGGTAGAGGGTCAAAATGATATTCTAAAAAGTAAAGGGATGAAAAATATCATTTTGTTGCAAAATAGAAAAATTGAAAGTGAAAAATTGTAGAAATCTAGGGGAACAAAATCTCAACTTTATGCATTGCCAAACATATACATTGTGCATGATAACTTGTGTGTTTGGCTACCGTAACTTCTCCTCGCATAAGTTACCTTTTAGTATATACTAGTATTTGCATCAACCTTTTTCCGAGGGTTTTTACGTGATTTTGCGTATTAGTAGAGTATAGAAGGGAAAATCGTGTGTGTGTATAATTCGCGTCTGCCCTTTGCCGAGGGTTTTTACGTGATTTTGCATATTAGTAGAGTATAGAAGGGAAAATCATGTGTGTGTGTGTGTATATATATATATATATATATATATATATATATATATATATATATATAAGGACGGTGGATAAACACGAAAATTTAGAAAACGAAGGGGTAAAAGTGACAATTTATAAATTTGAAGGTGTAGGGGTGAGAGTGATATTTTAAAAAGTAAGGGATGAAAAAATATCATTTAACAAAGTAAACGGGTTGCAAGTGATGGAAAAAATGACAATTTACAAAGTTGAAGGTAACGGGTGAAAGTGATATTCAAAAAACAAAAATAATCGAAGATATAACTTTACAAAAATAAAGGGGTTGTAAGTTGCAAATAATACAAAGTTCAGATTAAAATAATATTTTATGCACTAAAATACTTATACATTGTGCATTAGGAGACGTACTTTTAGCTACAATACATCTCCTCGGTCCTGAGAAGTTGGGTTTTGTAGGTAAATGTGTAATACATTATATATACTAGGCGAATGCCCGTGCGTTGCGCAGAAACACCTATATAGTTGAAATCTTTACAAATATATGTTTTTTTAAATATAACAATAATGTTGTTGTTAAATTTGATATAATAATTCATATACTAAATTGGTATAATATATTGATTATTTTGAATTATATGATAATATATACATCTATTATAACTTCATAATGTCAACCGTTTGAATGACTTCTACCCGCGAGTTACTCATGAATAAAATTAAATAAAATATATGGTTTATTGTTATTTATAGTTGTTGTTATTGTTAATTAATTTTTTGAAATCTATTTATTTAACGTTTTAATTTCTATCATTATAATTATTTAAAACATTAAACATTCTTTTTTTGATTTTAAAGGTAACAATATAATCATTTATATAGAGTTATATTTAACTATTGTTATTGTAAGTTATTTTAAGCTATTTATTTGAAAACTTTTAACGATTATACAAATATCTTTAGGAAATATTTTAGTTAAATTGAGATTATAATTCAGTTTTGCATTGAGCACTACAATTTATCACTTTTAACTATTCACAAAATATTCATTGGGTTTTTTAAGTGGAACTGAAATTTATATTTAAGTTAACATTGTAATGTTATATTTAAATTAACAATTTAAGTATTTTGTCCAAACTATTTAAAATTTGTAGCTTTAAATTGATAATGGTTTACATACAACAACATCTTAATCTAATAAATTAAGTATAATCTGTTAAAAATTAAAGACATAACTTTATAAGTAGAAGTAAAGATGTTATTTTAATATTGAAATTTAGTTTATTTATAATTACAATTTTGGTTTGATATTTATTTAACATTATTAACCAACTTATAATCATTATTAGAAAGACACTACAATTTATCACTTTTAACTATTTACAAAATATTAATTGGATTGTTTTAGTTAAACTAAAATTTATATTTAAGTTGATACTGTAACGTGATATTTAAATTTATAATTTAAGTATTTTATACAAATTATTCAAAAGTTATAGTTTTAAAATGATAATGGTTTACACCCAATACTATATTAAAACTAAAAATTAAGTATAATTTGTTAAAAGTTAAAAAACATAACTTTATAAGTAGAAGTAAGATATTCTTTTAATATTAAAATTTAGTTTGTATATGATTACACTTTATGTTTGATATTTATTTAATCTTATTAACCAACTTATAACAATTATTAGGAAGAAATTGAAAAGTCATGGAAGTTTCAAATGAATATTATGAAAGGAAAAAAGCATGAGAGTTTCAAATAAATATGATGAAAAGAAATATGCTAGCTTTATAAGATATATCAGACGAATGCCCATGCGTTGCGCATAAACACTTATATAATCGAAGTCATTACAAATATATGTTTTTTTTTGAAATATAGCAATAACGTTGTTGTTAAATTTGATATAATAATTCGTATATTAAATTAATATAATATATTGATTATTTTGAATTATATGATAATATATATATATATATATATATATATATATATATATATATATATATATATATATATTATAACTACATAATCTCAATCGTTTGGATGACTTCTATCTGCGAGTTACACATGAATAAAATTAAATAAAATTTATGGTTTAATGTTATTTATAGTTGTTGTTATTGTTAATTATTTTTTTAAAATTTATTTGTTTAATGTTTTAATTTCAATCATTCTAATTATTTAAAACTTCAAACATTGTTTTTTGATTTTAAAGTTAACAATATAATCATTTATATAGAGTTATTTTTAACTATTGTTATTGTAAGTTATTTTAAACTACTTAATTGAAAACTTTTAACGATTATAGAAATATATTTAGAAAATAGTTTAGTTAGATTGAGATTACAATTTATTTTTTGCATTTATCACTATAATTTATCACTTTTAACCATTCCCATCAACCTTATAATTTAAAATGAAAAAGAAAACGAAAATAAATCACTGAAAAAGTGGCGGCTACCGCAGTACCGTGCACCACCTCAATCATTCACATCAATATCATTCGTAATCACCGTCATCTATTTTAATTTTCTATATAATCCTTTCGAGTTATTTAAAAGGGTTCCATTTCCAAGGTTATTTGTACATGCTTCTTCACCACGTTTAAAGCTACCCCAAAATAAATGCTTCATTACAAAGCATTTTAAAAACACCTGAAAACCCTAATTTCCAGCAGCTCCCACTAAGACCAATGGCTTTTCCAAAAATGGTACTTAAGCTGTCAGTCTACAGGAGAACCCAAAAAGTCTTATTTACAGAAGCCACTAAGGAGTTTGTAGATTTTCTGTTCCACGCCTTCTCTTTGCCTCTCGACACCCTTATCCAGGTACTGGGTTCCATTCAAATGGTAGTTGTTTGGGTCAACTCAAAGAAAGCGTTGAAATATTGAATCAAGCTTACATTCAACCATATATCTATAAAAATGATATCGTTAACCCCAAAACAACGTTCAATAGAAACATGCTTCTGTTTTCGAATCATGCTTCTTCTATGATGTTTGGCCTTGACCTTCCGGCAGGCCAAGCACCGCTCTACTAACCAGGCGATCTCCCGCTTCATGCAGGGCCACCAGTAACTCAACCTCAGGTCTCTATACATTTTTTTAGCCCCTTGATGTATAGAGAACCTGGACTTGTGTGCCTCTTTCAATATTTTTTGCCTCGCTCCTCCAGATGTTGGAACCCACACTCGGCTACACTAGGTCAAAAGACCACGACCATCTCGATCCAACAAAGGAATTTGACCCCGTATCCGCTCTAACTTCCAATTTTCTCTCTTTAAACCCTCCACTTGAGCCTCCTTGATCATATCCAACAATGGAGAGATCACTGTCATCCTTAAACAATCGTTCCCAATCGGGGAACCTGTTGTCTTGCGGCTCAAATCATCTACCACCACATTGGCCCTCCTTATATGGTATAAGATCTCTCAGTCATAATCCTTTAGCACATACAACCACCCCCTCTATCGCATGTTGAGGTTCTGTTGATCCATCAAATACTTCAAACTTTTATGGTCTGTAAAGATGGTGCACCGCACCCCATACAAGTAATGCCTCCAGATTTTGAGGGCAAACACCACCGCCCCCAATTCCGGGTCGTGAGTGGGGTAATTTGCCTCATGAGGCTTCAACTGCCTCGAGGTGTACACGGTCACATGCCCCCTCTGCATCAGTAGTTCAATACTGCCCCTAACCCTGAGATCGATGCATCACAATACACTACCAAATCGTCCAGCCCCTCGGGTAGTACTAGGATCGGGGCCTCACACAACCTCTACTTCAAGATATCGAAAGCCGACTGTTGGTTCGGGCCCCTACCGGAAAGTCACATTCTTCTTGGTCAAACGGGTCAATGACACAACGATTTTGGAGAAATCCTGGATGAATGTCCGATAATAGCCCGCTAAACCCAAGAAGCTAAGGATCTCAGATGCATTCTTCGGTACTTCCCACTGCATCACTGCCTCAACCTTGGTTGGATCAACCGAAATACCCTCATGGTTGATGATGTGCCCCAAAACTGCACCTCTCGCAACCAGAAATCACACTTTGAGAACTTGGCATATAGCCTTTCCGTCCTCAGTGTCTCTAGTACCTCCCTCAGATGGTGCTCGTACTGCTCCTTGGTCTTAGAATAGACCAGGATATCATCAATGAACACGATCACCGACCGATCCATCATCGGTCTGCACACCAAGTTCATGAGGTCCATGAACGTTGCTGGGGCATTGGTGAGCCCGAATTCCATCACCACAAACTCATAGTGCCCGTACTGAGTCTTGAAAGCTATCTTCGGTATATCCTCAGCCCGAATCCTCATCTGATGGTACCCCGACCGAAGATCAATCTTGGAAAACCAAGATGCATCCTGTAGCTGGTCGAATAAATCATCGATCCGTGGGAGCGGATAACGGGTTTTCACCGTTAACTTGTTCAGCTCCCGATAATCAATACACATCCTTTGTGATCCGTCCTTCTTTTTCATGAACATGATCGGTGCTCCCCATGGGGAAATACTCGGACGGATAAACTCTCGGTCTAGCAGCTCCTGAAGCTGCGTAGATAGCTCATGCATCTCGGGCAGAGCCAGCCGGTACGGTGCTTTGGCTATCGAAGTAGCACCTAGTACCAAATTGATGTGAAACTCTACCTACCTCTCCGGAAGCACCCGTGGAAACTCTTCGGGAAAGACATCCTGGAAATCTCATACAATTGACACATTACCCAAATCGGTCGTAGGCTCAACCCTTGTATCTAAGATGTATGCCAAAAATCCGGAACAACCCGGATGGAGAAGCCTCCTAACTCTCGAAAGCTGAATAGAGGGTTAGCCCCTGCGAGGCCCTCTGTCTATGAATAACCAGTTCTCCCCCACTTGGGGTTCGAACTCTCACCAACTGGCGCTCGCACTTTATCATGGCCTTATTAGCCCCCAACCAGTCGATCCCGACAACACTTTCAGCCCTCGAAGCGGTATCGGGACTAGATCACCATGAAACCTCTCCCCCAACACATTCAGGATACAATCTCGATACACCCTCGCAACACTCACAGTGCGGTCATCCACAATCTTAACCTCGAGTAGGGAATCTAAAATCCTCGGCACATCCCGAAACTACTTGCTAAGTGCAAGAGATACAAACGATCGGGTAGCACCCAAATCGAACAGAATGTGAGCCGAAAAACCATTGACCAAAATGGTCCCTATACATGAGCACATATATATGTTGGATAAGGTGTCTAAGTCCATAACTATTTCTAGTATGTACTTGACCCGACCCGACATGGTCCATTTGGGTTGCATGGCACCATGCAATTGGATAGACTAAATGAGAGAAATAAAACTTGTGGATTATTAATATATTATAAGTTCTAATATATTAATAATATTATTTAATTAGTTTGATCAAGAATTAATTTAGAATTAATTAAGTGATCAAAAGATAACTAATTAAATATATGGGTTGATTATGTAGATCATCCATAAATTGTATAGTGGGCTAAGAGGCTCCATGGATTATCAAGTTAGGTTCCACCCATAGGATGCTCCATGGGAGTTACAAACCCATGGGTCATGGAAATGAAGAGTCATGACACATTAGGGTTTACATGGTGTAACCCTAGATGAGCCAACACTATATAAGAAACCCATTCTCCACCAAAATCGGCTACACATAAGAAACAAGAGGGCTAGGCCGATTTTAGAAGTGTGTATTCTCTCTAAAGTCATTCCAAAAGCATTTGGTGTTGTGTGAAGCATTTGAGGCATCACACTTGGGGTGCTAGGCTCACAAGGTTTCAAGGATCATAAGCAACAACAAGGTATGTTATTTTATCTTTCATTCAAGTTAAAAATTATTCCCCATGTATGCTAGATAGGAATATAACCTTGGAATTCAACTTTGCATGATTATTATACAAACATAGATCCAATGTTATTAGGGTTGCATGTACACTTAGGAAGTGTTAGAATGCTCAAAACCCATCAGTGGTATCAGAGCCTAGGCTTGTTTGTTGATTTTTTGTGCAAACTGTTGGAAAAAAAATCGTTTTTCTATTTTCTGCTCGTATGAACTCGCCGAGTCCATGAGGGGACTCGACGAGTCCATGAACAAATGCAAGCCACTCATCGAGTCTGTTCTTGCACTCGACGAGTAGAGGCTGCAGTTTTCAGAAATTTGACTTTTGTTGCTGGAAATGGACTAGGAACATTACCCTAAACTATTTTGGTACTTGAAAACTTGTTTTTAGATGGTGTAATGTTTATGCTAATCCATTTGCAATGGCAATTATCAAAATTACAAAGTTTTAAGTGTAATTTTTGATTCTTGAATTGTTCATATTCATGTTCTTGAACTTATGAAGATTAGATGATCATAAGAATTGCTTGTAACCTTCATGGTAGTTTAATTCATGATCATAAAGTGTTTTAATCGAGTCCATAACTTGTCCTCAAGTTATGGAAAACCAAAAGTCACACTTTTATTAAAGCCATTAAAAGAAGACTAGAGTTATAAAAATGAAGAGTTTTCATTTTTATTACTCAATTAAATTCATAAGTTATAAGAAATGAAAAGTTTTGAAAGTTTACAAAACTTGCCCTCAAGTTTTGGAACAAGTAAAGTCTTGATTAAAACTTTAGTTCCAACCCTTAGAATTTTAAAAGTTAAAATACAACCCTTATACTTTATAATATTATAAGTTAATAATATATATATATATATATATATATATATATATATATATATATGTATAAGATCAAGTCGTCTTACCACTAGTACGCCTCATTCACGAAGCCGGTCTATAAGGGGGGGGGGGGGTATAAGGTTGTTGCCTATAAAATAGCAACTTAATGGGTGTCCACTCTCACCCACCGCTTCCTTGATCGGTGGAGGGTCGTTAGCCGAACGGGTAGGACAAGGACTTATAAATTCTCATTAAAAGTATGATGAATATTATAAAGTAACTAAATGTTTTATTAAATTCCCAATCTTAGTTACTTTAGGAAAAATGTGAATAAGGTGATAATCCATGAAATTACACTTTACACTTTGTTTAAGTTGTTGGTGGAGCATGTGTGGTTAACCGACACACTAACTTGGACTTAACAAGGTAGGTAAAGGGTGACCTAAGGTTTATCATAGTATCGGTGGAGCGTGTATGATTTACCGGCACATCGATTGAGTGATAAACTTTAAGGGTACCAACTGATTTGCATGGTTACTTCACACCTCGTTTTGTGATCCTCGGTATCCCAGTCACAAAACTTGGAGGGCACACTCGAGATTGAAACATGCCTTTGAAAAGTTCATTGAATCTCAAAAGAATCTAGGAATTTCTAAGAACCAATTAAAAACCTAATATTTATATTTCGTTTTTCATGGTGGAAATTGGTGAATCGTCATTCACCTACCTTTCAAATATGTTATAGCTTGGATTACGGCATACCTCTTCTAAGTTATAATATATTGTGATTGGATCCTAGCCTTAATATTACATTTTGGTGTTTTATTAAGGACTCTCTTAATATCTAAACTAATCTTGTCCTTTTCTTTCAGATGTCTTCCAACAATGCTGCTTCTGGCTCTAATCCTAATGGCTCCTTTACCCTTATGAACTTGTGTGGGAAAGTCACTTTTGATGGATCCAACTTCAATGAATGGATCAGAAACATCAGGATGATTACCCGCTACGAGGACAAAGAATATGTCCTTGACAAGGAGCTTAAGGAGATTGATGAGACCACTACAACTCCCCAGGAGATCGCTGACTTCCAGGCACATGAAAGGGATGCTACAAAAGTGGCATGCATCATGTTGGCCACCATGACAGCTTCAAAAGTCCTATGAGGACTTCTACCCCTTTGAAATGCACCAAGATCTGATGGAAAGATACCATCAAAGTGCAAGACAAGGGAGGTATGAAATCATCTGCTCCATCATAACAACCATGATGAAGGACGGGGAATCCGTCACGAACCACATGTAGAAAATGCAAAGGTATGTGGATCGGCTGCTAAAGCTTAATGTGAACTTCCCTGAGGAGCTTGCAATATATATCATTTTTCACTCCTTACCATCATGCTATGATCAATTCCGCATGACATATCACATGAATAAGGAAGAGATCACACTCAGCAACCTTCAGGGACTTCTCAAGACCTCAAAAACAGGTCTTAAGGGGAAGTCGGTTGTTAACACTCCTACTCCAAACTCCGCCCCGGTTTTGGCAATCGGGAAAAGTCGAGGGAAGAAGAGGAAGAGCTCTTCGAAGGGTACCAAGGATAGGACCCTTAAAGGCTCTTCTTCAAGTGGAACCAAGAAAGGTTTCATCACTCCTTCTTCTGACCCAAAAGAGGTTGAATGCTTCTATTGCCATGAAAAGTCACATTAGAAGCGGAACTGCCCAAAATACCAGCAAGATGTGAAGGATGGGAAAGTTATACCCAACCATGCAGGTATTTACACTATCTTATCTAATAACTCACCCCATTATAACTCTTGGGTCCTTGATACCGGTTGTGGTATTCATATCTATTTTGATTTGCAGGGACTAAGAAGAAGTGAGAATGTGGAGCATGGAAGAATAAACTTAATCATGGGGAATAGGAAAGATTTATCTGTCACCAAGATTGGAGTTTATACTTTATCGCTAAGTAGTGGGTTTAGTTTAGATTTTAATAAGTGTTGTTATTCACCAGAAATGGCAAGAAACATTATTTCCTTTCATGCATTGTATAAACAAGGTTTTACCTTTTCATTTGATAACGAAGTTTGTTCGATTAATACTTTCTTTAATAATGTTCTTTATTTTAAAGCATTACCTTGTGATGGTGTGTATGAAACAATATCTGTGGTTGATAACTTAGGAAATAATGTATTGTGTATTGATTCTATTAATGATAATAACTTGGATAAAGCATCATTAGGGCATTGTCGTCTTGGACATATAAGCAAGAAACGCATAGGCCAACTCCAAAAGGATGGAGTCTTGGAGTCATTTGACCTAAAGTCAGATGATAGTTTCGAATCATGCTTGCTTGGAAAAATGACAAAGTCACCCTTCACAGGTTCTTGTGAGAGGGGTGAAGGTTTGTTGGATCTTGTACACACGGATGTGTGTGGGCCCTTCAAACATGCCACAAGGGATGCTAATCATTATTATTTGACTTTTACTGATGATTACAGTAGATATGGATATGTCTACTTAATCAAGCATAAGTCAGAGACTTTCGAAAGGTTTAAAGAATTTAAACAGGAAATCGAGAATCAATTGGGCAGGAACATTAAGATGCTTCGATCCGATCGAGGTGGTGAGTATCTTAGTTCAGAGTTCCTCGACTATCTTAGGGAATGTGGGATTGTCTCACAATTGACACCTCCTAGGACACCGCAGTTGAATGGTGTGGCTGAGAGGCGTAATCGAACCTTGTTGGTTATGGTTCATTCCATGATGAGTCGAGCTTCGCTACCAATCTCATTTTGGGGGTATGCCTTAGAGACTGCCACCCATATCCTTAATCTAGTCGCTACAAAGAAAGTTGCCAAAACTCCTCATGAGATGTGGACTGGTAAAGTACCCAAACTAGACCACATCAAGATTTGGGGTTGCGAGGCTTTCGTGAGACGCAAGACTCATGATAAGCTCGAACCTCGAATCGAGAGGTGTATTTTCATCGGCTACCCACAACAATCCTTTGGTTATCTCTTCTACAAACCTAGTGAAAATGTGGTCTTTGTAGCTAGGAGGGCTGTCTTGAGAGAGAGAGAGAGAGAGAGAGAAAGAGAGTTCATAAGCCAAGGAAACAGTGGGAGGCAAGTTGACCTTAAAGAAATTCAAGAGTCAAGCGGTGAAGGAACTTCAAACCCTAGCACTCAACTAAGGTGTGTCCTTACCCTCGGTGGGAGTGATGACTTGAGAGTTGTAGGGTATAGTGTGTTGGATTATTGTCTAAGTCCATAACTATAATTGGTATGTACTTGACCCGACTCAGCATGGTCCATTTGGGTTGCATGGCATCGAAACATTTGGATAGACTGTTTTTTAGAAGAGGACATTTGTGACATATTAATATATTATAAGTTCTAATATATTAATATGAAATCATGTTATTTAATTAGTATTGATCAAGAATTAATTTGGACTTAATTTAGTGATCAAAAGAGAGTAATTAAATATATGGGGATTGATTGTGAAAATCGTTAATTCTTATATATGTGGGCTTATGATCCAACATTCCTTATGTTGGGTTTAAACCATGTAGTGACCCATGGATACTCCATGGAGGTTAAAACCCATGGAGCATAAGGAATGGGTAAAGTCATGAGTTACATGGTGTAACCCTAATAGCCACACGATATAAAGACCCCTTTAGCTCAAGAAATTGGCACTAGTGATACTTATATGAGGGCTAGCCAATTTGAGCATGAAGTGTCTTCTTTTCATGGTTATTCCAAGTGTTGATGATGTTGTGTGAACCATTTGAGGTGTCACACTTGGGGCATTAGGCTCTTGAGCTTCATGGAGTTAAGCTACATCAACAAGGTATGTATTTCTATCTAGTTTATTATTCAAGTATCAAAAGATTGTATGCTACCTAGGTTAATACCTTGGAAAGTTCATATTTGCTTGTATAATAGAGAAAACATAGATCCAAGGTATTTAGAGTTGCATGTACACTTAGGAGTGGTAGAATGCTCAAAAACCCAACAGTGATATCAGAGCCATGGGTTGTTTTCTGTTATATTAATGCAAATGTTTTATTTTCAAATTTGAAAAAAAAGGAAAAAATAAACATGACGTTTGTCAAATTTTAAGATAATTCCTTGTTTTTGTTAAAACTAATTATTTGTAAAATTTGAATCATTTGCTATATGAGTTGAATTAGGTCAAATTTAGTAAAAGATAAAATTATATGATTATTTTATTAGTTTTAAAAGTTTGATCTAAAGAGTTTTTTGAAACCTCCATAAGTTATGGATATGAAAAGGTTTTAAAAAAAATTGATTCAAAGTTTTTTATGGAGTTACAAAACTTGGTCTTAATGTTTTAAAGAATTTCATAACTTGTTCTTAAGTTATGGAACATGAAAAGTTTCATCATAAAAGAAACATTAAACTCCATAAGTTATGGAATCCAAACGTTTTTTTTTGTGTTACCTTGTTTTATGAGTTATTTTTTAGATTAATGAAAAATATGTGTTAGTAGTTTTCAATCCAAATTAATCTAAAAGTTGTTCATAAAATGTGTTTTTGTAACTTGTCCTCAAGTTATATGAAAAGTTACATTTATGAATCTTAAAAACTCATAAAAATGTCTTAGGTTACAAAAAAAAATGAAGAGTCTTTCCTTATAAATTGTTTTTATGGCTCCATAACTTGTCCTCAAGTTATGGATGTCCAAGAGTCTCTTTAGTAAAAGTTTTAAAGCTTTAATTAAAACTCATAAGTTATGAAAATCTAAGAGTTTTGAATAGTTTCAAAACTTGCCCTCAAGTTTTGGACTTTGAAAAGTTTTCTTTTATGAATACTTTAATTCCAAGTTAAGCCCTTAGAATTTTAAAGAGTTAAAATTCAACCCTTATAATTTATAATATTATAAGTTAATAATATTTATATATGTATAAGAGCAAGTCAGTCTTACCGTTAGTAGGCCTCATTCACGAAGCTGGTCTATAAGGGGGGGTATAAGGTTACTGCCTATAAAATGGCAGTTTAATGGGTGTCCACTCTCACCCACCGCTTCCTTGACTAGTGGAGGGTCGTTAGCCGAATGGGTAGGACAAGGACTATAATTCTCCCTTCATTAAAAGTATTAATGATAAATATAAATTAACTAAATGTTTTTTATAATTCCCAATCTTAGTTACTTTAGGAAAATGTGAATAAGGTGCTAATCCATGAAATTACACTTTGCACTTTGTTTAAGTCGGTTAGTGGAGTGTGTGTGGTTAACCGGCACACTAACTCGTATTTAACAAGGTAGGAAAAGGGTAACTTAATATTTATCATAGTATCGATGGAGCGTGTGTGGTTAACCGGCACATCGATTGAGGGGTAAATATTAAGGGTACCAAGTATATTTGCATGGTTATTCACACCCTGTTTTGTGATCCTCGGCATCCCAATCACAAAACCTGAAGGGCACACTCGAGATTGAGACATGCCATCGAACATTTCAATGAATCTCAAAAGATCTAGGAGTTTCAAATCCAATTAAAAACCTATTAATTATTTCATTTTTCATGGTGGAAATTGGTGAATCGTCATTCACCTACCTTCAAATATTTTATAGCTTGGATTACGGCATCCCTCTTCCGAGTTATAAAATATTGTGTTGGGTCCTAGCCTTAATATTTCATATTGGGTGTTATATTAAGGACTTTAGATCAACTATCTTGAATATCTCCCAAAAGATGTCTAGTTCAGACATCTATGATCTTCCCAAATCTCTTGGAACTTCACTTTCTCCACCTCCTCCAATTATTATCCCTAACCCATAAGTTCAAGGTCACTCAAGCCTTATTGGCAAGGCAAGGTCTAGGTGTGATCACATCTTGGAGATGAAGTCACATATTGACAAGCCGGGAGAGTTGGGTGCCATAGTCTTGAGAAAGTTGGATGTTCAATCACTTTCTAAGTCACATAGTGAGTTCCTTTGGGACCCCTATGAAACAGACTATGACAAGACCCTTAATGATCTTATCTATTTGCTAAGATCAACTTCCTAAAACTTTATGGACATTGACAATGATGACACTGAAAATCCAGAAAAAGCATTCTATTCCCAATGGAAAGGGATCGACCATATTCAACTCAGTTGACCAAATGGTAAAGAGAAAAGCTAAGTCTGTGATACTACCTACCATTACCAAAGGGTCCATATGTTTATATTGCCAAAGGAAGGGGCATTAGTTGCGAAGCTGCCAAATTTTACCTAAGGATGTTAAAGTCAATAAGTTCGACTCTACTTCAGGTAAAGTCCACTATCTAACTCTGCTAAGTTTCTATTCTGAGACTCTTGATACATGATGTGACTAGGTCACATGTTGATGTTTTAAGAATCAAAGAAAAGTGAAGAAACTTAAAGAAAGAATATGCTGAATCTAATCGCGTAGATGGATTTCTATCGCATAGTTTGAAGATCGGATTCTTGAGCTACTTCTTAGAGTTATGATATATTGCTTAGGAATAGATAACAACAAAGTTTTCATGCTCTTTTGCATTATAAGGATAGTTTTTCCGCAAAGTTTTTAAAATAAAAGGAAAAATGATGATTTTATTTATTTCAAAATATCCTTACAATGACATTTAAGGGAAAAAAATTGTTGCTTATATGATTCCATTAATAGCAAGAGTGGAAATATGAAATTGATTCTTTCATTTGTAGTAATGTCTAAATTTACCAAATAAGGAAAGATCCTCATCACCCAAGTTTCAATTGGACCAAAACTTAGAATCATGCAAGTTGTATAGCATGATGAATGAGAATTTTTTTCATCTTTGGAAAATTAAGACTAGTTCCTTGTTCACATGTATATGTGAAGTCAAGTGAAGGACTAAGGGATTGAGTACACATTCATGTGCACTGGTCAAGTCCACACAAAAGATCGATAAGATTATTCATCATAATTTACTAAAGCTCAGTAAATATGGTTACACTTTCAAGCTTAAGTGTAATTCTGAGACATTGGAAAAGGTTCCAATGTATGGCAGAGCGAATAAGAAGAATCAAATTAGGGAGAAGGATAAAAGTTTCTCAAATCTAAAAAGATGGGAGAGTACTTTAGTATCATGTCATATGATCATCTTAACGATTAAGAGACCTTATCGCAATTCATTCCCTAAGTGCATTCTGATAGCTAAGAATAGGAGCTATGAATTGTTGAAGTGGTCAAATCAAGAAGATGAGTCATACTTCGTTCCAAAACAAGTCTTAGAGTCATACTCCTAGACTGTAAGTTGAGTGAAATATCTTAAAGAAAGGTTTAAAACACTAGTCAAATGTAAGAGTAAAAGTCTTCTACTCTTGTACATTTGAAATTGGCAAGTTGTGATGTTTTGGACAAAACAATGACCAACTAAGGCCAATTGTGTAAAGTGTTTGTCTTGATAAAGAATCCAAACTATCTCTTGAATATTTGGGAAGTGAGCCTTATGTGTCAAGAGGATAGTGGGAGTCTTAAAGATCCTGAAAGGATAATCAAGAATAAAAACCTATAAGTTTATCACTAGCACACGACTTGAAGTTTATAACCTATCATGTTGACATATTCCGTGTTCATTCCAGTTAAAGTTGGCTTTACATATGAGTTCTTAGAGTTCTCAATTGGTTGCATAACAACTTGGAAGCAATGACAGGCCCTTGAGCTTCCAGATGGCAAGAAATTAAGATTGAGTTTAGTCCATATGAGTTTGGATTTGTCATTATCCTTGTCTTGTGACTATGGTTTTGACAATTCACATGGATAAGAACACATACACCATTAAATCTAAGTGTCATAAGGTTTCTCTCCGATTCATGAAAATGATGGTGATGAAACACTTTCACTAAGTAGATTTTAACTAGATAGAAATTGTGATATTTGCATTCTCAAAGTCGTTAGTGGAGCGTGTGTGGTTAATCGGCACACTAACCTGGACTTGTGAGAAGTGACAAAGGTCTAAACAGTTGAGACTATGATTATGACATCCCTTTTCATAGTTCTTAAATTGTTTAGACACACCCGTGAGCTATCTAATGAAAGGTGTATGATTTTGATAAAGTCTTATCAAACCAATCTAGTATCAGAAAACTGAACTTTGGTAAGAAAGTCAATAAAGTATTGATTTCTAGAAGTCCAGCTAATTTCTGAGTACATGTCAAAGCTAGTGGGAGCATAAGTGTTATGCTAATAATCATCATGTTAGTGGGAGCATGATAATTATGAAAGTATTGCAAGTTATCAATGTTAATTATAGAAAACAAAAGTTTCAATCCGTGAGGCTGCAGGGGTTGAAAAAGTTGTTTTGATATAATTAAGGGAGAGGAAATTATACTTCATTTCAATTCTAAAAGCTTAGATTGAGATTTTAATCAAATTTAGTCAAGGATATATATATATGAATTTCATGTTAGAATGACTCAACATAAGGAAATTCTATATATGGGTTCATTATTTGCGTTCTAAAATTCGATTATGATTACGACACCCCTTTTCATAATCTGAATTATGAGAACTTGGAAAATAGAAATGGAAATATTATAGCAAAAGACTAGTTTAGTCTTTATGTGAGACATCATGAATCGTGTCCCATATGCTTCAGATATATGATCGATTACATGTGCTATATTCATCCTATCTAAAATTTTCCAAATGCCTGGGGCATTAAGAAGGGAAAAGGTCTAGAACTGGATATGACCTAAACGATTAAGCAATTGTCGAGGACAATCTAAGGTTTACCAAAGATTGGTTGCTCAGGGACAGTTGGAAGTATAGTGTTAATTGTTGGAATGATCATATTGACATATTCTGAAAAGAGGCAACTCTTGTTCAGAAGTGATAGTCAAAAGGGGAATGTGAAATGATCCCATTGGTGGAAGTTGTTCAAGAAATCTGTGTAAGATTAGGAAACTTAATGCAAGAAGGATGTTTCCAAGGAGTTGATCTCCTTTGGAATACTCTGTAATGGTTGTTGTTAAGTCTTTGTGACTTTGTGCATAATCATTACAAGAGAATCAATGCATATAAGTTTAGAATCTAACAAATTTCGGTAAAATGGCATGAATTTGGAATTCCTGCATTTGCCATAAGAATTCGGGAGTGTGAAATTAGAATCATTGAAAGTTTGGTCAATTGGTTTGTTTCATAAAGTAAGGATCATAGACAAACATAGAGTGCATGCTTGGTGTATGGCAAAGCTATTGTTTAGAAAAACATAGTGTACATGCTCGGAGCATGGGACAACTATTGTTTTAATTCAAGAATAAAGTTGATAGCTGAAACAGTATGCAATGAATAATGTGTAATCATATGGTGATAAATAAAAAGTGTTTTATTTATGTTCATAGGTTTTGATACCGTATCAGATTCAATTATTCTTGTGTTTCATTTTTCATGTTTTGACTTCCAGAATAAACTAGGTTATTCTTCCGGAATGACTAAGTTATTCAAACCATCCGCAGTCGGTCATATGTTGGAAGTAGATATGAATCAAGACTGACATGGGTTGGCTTGTAGAGGTCCAATTTGATGGACAAAGTTGTGCTACAACACTCATGAGTGCTCATAAGTTTTGAGTATTGGATTCAACCCGTGCTCATTGGAATCACTTCATGGATTTTATCACGAGTGATCATGAGACGATAATATCTTATATTCTTCAAACCTAGAGATATGAGTTGTTACTATGAGTTGGTTGTACATTGATTGCACGAAAACGCATTCGGTAACTCGATGTTATAAAACGTGCCTTTGTGTATGATTTAACAAGTAGTAGAACAAGCCATATGAGTCGAAGTTTATCCTTTTCTTTTTACCTTCGGGATAAAAGTGATATATGTGGGCCCCTCGATGATTTAATGATGATACATGTGAGTGCTTGACCAAGCCAGGATTGATTTGATCTGTTCAATCAGTCAGTCATCATGAATTGGAAATAAGGAAACAACAAATGGACAGAGAGAATGATTTTAATCCATGTCTCAGTCCATATGATATCTAGAATGGAGGAATATATGATCCCTTATCTAATGGGCAGGTCATTGACAAAGGTCAGAGTTCATCGCCAAGGTCAGAGTTCGACAACAGATTTTGAGAGCTACGATTGCCAGTTAGGTTTTGAAGTCATACTCAATAATAGTTTTAGACTTATCCAAGTCGAAGACTGTTGGATTATTGTCGAAGTCCATAACTATAATTGGTATCTACTTGACCCGACTCGGCATGGTCCATTTGGGTTGCATGACATCGGAACATTTGGATAGACCGTTTGTGAGAAGAGGACATTTGTGACATATTAATATATTATAAGTTCTAATATATTAATATGAAATCATGTTATTTAATTAGTATTGATCAAGAATTAATTTGAACTTAATTTAGTGATCAAAAGAGACTAATTAAATATATGGGGATTGATTGTGAAAATCGTTAATTCTTATATATGTGGGCTTATGATCCAAGATTCCTTATGTTGGGTTTAACCCATGTGGTGACCCATGGATACTCCATGGAGGTTAAAACCCATGGAGCATAAGTAATGGGTAAAGTCATGAGTTACATGGTGTAACCCTAATAGCCACACGATATAAAGACCCCTTTAGCTCAAGAAATTGGCACTAGTGATACTTATATGAGGGCTAGCCAATTTGAGCATGAAGTGTCTTCTTTTCATGGTTATTCCAAGTGTTGATGATGTTGTGTGAACCATTTGAGGTGTCACACTTGGGGCACTAGGCTCTCGAGCTTCATGGAGTTAAGCTACATCAACAAGGTATGTATTTCTATCTAGTTTATTATTCAAGTATCAAAAGATTGTATGCTACCTAGGGTAATATTGTAACGCCTGTGTTTCTGGGCTTGTCATTAATGTTGATATAATAGTCTAGGTTAGCCTTTGTAACCCGTTTTGAAATAATAGAAGTGTATTATTTGAGTACTATGTGTTATGTGCTTAATTGTGTGTCTTAATTTAATTAATAATAAAAATAAGCGTCAAAATGAAATTTTAGATAAAGCCGATATCTATGGATAATGTTTTAGTAGTTGAAACGAGGTTTCCGAATATATAAAGAATGCCGAAATCCGAGTTATAACGAAGAGGTTATGACCTGTCGAAGTTTCGCGACAGAACCGACAACGCTGAATGACATAAAAAGTGAAATTTACGTTAGTGCGATATTTAGCCTTAGTGATCTAAATGAATTTTTTAGAGTTCCTTAAACCGAGAGCGTGCAAGAAAAGAACGCCCAAATCTGACTTCGTATGAGGAAGTTATGATGTTTCGAAGTTTCGATTTATCGGTATGCAACATGAATACTCGAAATAGAGATCGAGTGATATTTAGCCAAAAATTTCTAAATGAGAATTGAATATCTCATTGATAGTAGTCCAACGATAAAAAGACAGACGAAAACGGAGTTCAGATGAAGGAGTTATGAATTTCGAACAAAGATTTCCTGTCCCGACCTACTAAAAATAATATATAAGTAATATACTTATAATATATTAAAAATCAAGTCAAAATTAGCCAATGGAGTCTAAACTAGAGTTGTATAGCATAATCTCACCTTCGCTTCAATATAAAGAACGTCGAAAACAGAGTTCATATGCGAAAGTTATGAATTTCTGAAGTTCGGGGCGCGATACCCCAAAACTATCAGATACCACGACGTGGCAAGTAGTGCCACAACGTGGCGAGTCTTCTGACACCTCCGGGAGTCCCCCAGACGCAATTTGCGATGACGCATGCAGTGACGACCAAGCCCACAACGTGGAAAAGGTGCCACGACGTGGCAAGGGCCAATTTTGCCCTATAAATAGATTTGAAGGGCCAGCCATTTAGGGTTGCTATATTCTCTTATCTCTCACCCATATTACATCGATTTACGTGCAAAGAAGTACCCCCGAAGCCCCGATATCAATCCCAAACCCTGAAGCAAGTTCCGAAGCCCCGAAGATCCCGAGAAGTGCAATTCCTGAGCCGAAGCTCTGCCCGCGAGGAGCCCGGTTTTTGTAAAGATCTTCCAGATCTATCGAAGAATACTACTTCTGCAAGTCGTAGTGCTGTCCGATCATCATCTGATCAAGTGAGTGTGTAGTTACTTTCTTCTAACGCATAATTATGAAGTATTTTATACGAAATACGTGTTATGTGTATAATTTTGTTGTTATGTGTGTGAATGTATATTCACTTTCTTCTATATCATAGATCTGATTTATTCTCTATGAAATACGTGTTATGTGGGTGTGCCTCATCTGTTATGTGGAATATGTATTCAATGAGAATGCTATACAGGTGTTAAACTATGTATAAAAATATATATTTTTATCTACTAATATGTTGGGTAGAACATGGGTAGATAGTTGATGTGTGATAAACAGATGAGAGGCCTCGATGTTGTTGTTGTTGATCTAGTTATTCAGCGGAGTATGGATAACGACCACAGACTCTTTCTAGACAGTCCTTTGGAACACTAGCAGGTTCATAACCTGTAGGTGTTGTGAACGATGGGTTCACCGGTGTACTGTATCCCCCCTCATGGTTGCCTTTAGGATATCTATTGTTGAGGAAACCCCTTAGCAGTAATGTCTGTCCCGATGAAAATCCTAGATTAGGTCCCTTGAGATAGATGTTGTTTTAGGGACATAAAGTGAGGATAACGAGAATGGGTAATCGGGTTATTGTTGGTTGGTGAAATTAAATATAATTATTTATTGTGGGTTAAAAACCCTATATGCTCACCAAGCTCCCAAGCCTGACCCACTCAGTTTATTCGTATTACAGGTAGTGGCGCGAGGGCATAAGATGGATGAATCATCAAGTTGTTTTGTTTACAAGTCTGTATATGTATATATTTGTTGAATGACTTGTAATGTTATCGTTTATGATTTATGGTCTGTATCGGAACATGACATCCCGAGTTTTGATTATCTAATGAAAATGCATCTCTTGATGAAATGCTTTGATAAATATTATTTTATCATATTTTGTTTTGGAAACAAATTCCGCAACTCTTTTAAATCAAAAGGATTTACTCTGAAATTATTTTAAAAAGCATAAATGAAATCGGTCTTTTCTGGCCGTGATTTTGGGGATGTCACAAATACCTTGGAAAGTTCATATTTGCATGTATAATAGAGAAAACATAGATCCAATGTATTTAGGGTTGCATGTACACTTAGGAGTGTTAGAATGATCAAAACCCAACATAGTGAAGATAGCTTTCAGACTGATAGGGATAATTTCCGCTCTCAGTCAGGCTGGGTCTTTACCCTAAATGGAGGAGCAATTTCTTGGAAGAGTTCCAAGCAAGAGACAGTGGCTGATTCAACTAGCGAATCAGAGTATATTGCAGCAAGCAAGGCAGCAAAGGAGGCTATATGGCTGAAGAACTTCATTGAAGACCTTGGAGTTGTACCAGCTATTAAAGAGCCAATGGAAATTTTCTGTGATAGTGAAAGTGCTGTTGCCTTAACCAAGGAACCAAGGGATCACGGGAGATCCAGACACATCGACATAAAATACCATTTCATCAGACATGGAATAGAAGAAGGACTCCTAGTGAAGAGGGTATCATCGGATGAGAATCCAACAGATCCCCTCACAACTCGGGTTAAGCATCTCCAGCATGCTCGGAGCATAGGGCTGAAGGATGATGTTAGATTTAGTAGTTAGATAACCTCGAAATTTGTAAAGTGTAATTGACATTAGATGATGAATAAAAGGTGTTTTATTTATGAGTAAAGTGTTGCTATCTCTTGTCGATCGTTTACTATATTTCTTTTGCATGTTTTGACTTCCAGAATAATTACGTTTGGTATATCATATTATTCAAACCTCCACAGTCGGTCATATTTCGGAAGTAGGTACGAATCAAGACTGTCATGATTGGTTGCATAGGTCTAAGGTGTTGGACATGGCTACAACAATCATGAGTGCTCATAAGTTCTGAGCATTGGAATCAACCCACGCTCACTGGAATCACTTCATGGAATTTATCTCGAGTGATCGTGAGACGGTAATATCATATAAGTCTTCAAACCTAGAGATATGATTTGTTACTTATGAGTTGGTTATGCACTGATTGTACGAAAACGCATTGGTAACTCGATGTTATAAAACGTGCTTTTATGTATAATTCAGTGAGTAGTAGAACAAACATATGAGTCAAATTTTATCTGTTCCTTCTTGGATTAGAAGCTGATATCTGGGCCCCTCGATGATTTTGTTTTGACCTACGTACCGGGCCCGGTCAGAACTTAGTTGATGTGTTCAATTAAGTTCTTTGTCAAACAAATCGGAAATAGGGAAACAAACTGCTGGACAATAAAGAAGACATTGTTCCATGTATTTGTCCGGCTGATATCTAGAACAGAGGATTATATGATAACTTATCTTAAATGGCGTATCATCATCTTCTCAGTTCCGAGAGACCTTGAAAGAGCTACGATTGCTGATCGGTTCCTGAAGTCATACTTGCAGTTATAGTTATTAGACTTATCCAAGTGGGAGACTATTGGATAAGGTGTCTAAATCCATAACTATTTCTGGTATCTACTTGACCCGACCTGGCATGGTCCATTTGGGTTGCATGGCACCATGCAATTGGATAGACTAAATGAGAGAAATAAAACTTGTGGATTATTAATATATTATAAGTTCTAATATATTAATAATATTATGTAATTAGTTTGATCAAGAATTAATTAAGTGATCAAAAGATAACTAATTAAATATATGGGTTGATTATGTAGATCATCCATAACATGTATAGTGGGCTAAGAGGCTCCATGGATTATCAAGTTAGGTTCCACCCATAGGATGCTCCATGGATGCTCCATGGGAGTTACAAACCCATGGGTCATGGAAATGAAGAGTCATGACACATTAGGGTTTACATGGTGTAACCCTAGATGTGTCAACACTATATAAGAAACCCATTCTCCACCAAAATTGGCTACACATAAGAAACAAGAGGGCTAGGCTGATTTTAGAAGTGTGTATTCTCTCTAAAGTCATTCCAAAAGCATTTGGTGTTGTGTGAAGCATTTGAGGCATCACACTTGGGGTGCTAGGCTCACAAGGTTTCAAGGATCATAAGCAACAACAAGGTATGTTATTCTATCTTTCATTCAAGTTAAAAATTGTTCCCCATGTATGCTAGATAGGAATATAACCTTGGAATTCAACTTTGCATGATTATTAGACAGACATAGATCCAAGGTTATTAGGGTTGCATGTACACTTAGGAAGTGTTAGAATGCTCAAAACCTATCAATATACACATAAGAAATACAATCAATAGCAAGCAGGAAGGATAAAATACATAGCAACCATGATGTATGGCGCTGCCCGAGCCTCCTCGATAGTCAATTGAAATGCACGACTCTTCACCGCTGGAGCATCCGCCTTAGCAGGGCGGCCATCAGTGATCCTTAGTGTATCGGGCGCAGTGACCGCCACTGCTCCTCCCCCTCCATGTAACCTCAAACAATCGACCCACTTATGGCCTGTCTGGTTTCAGTAAAAACAAATCAAGCCCTTCTTGGGGCAATCCCTATTCATGTGACCCAGCTGGCCACATGCGTAACATCCTGAGCCTGCTGCTCGACAAGCCCTACTATGCGGTTTACCGCACTTGGTACACCGGCCACGGCCCTGATGACCCCTATTGGAGGAATATGAGGTCTTAGGCTTTTTAGCCTGACCTACTGATGTCTGTGCCTGCTCTGGTTTCCGCTTGGTGCGGAACTCCAACTCTATATCCTGCTCACGGGCCTTTTCCACCATCTCGTTCAGGGTCTTGCACCCTGTAAAGCTCACAAACTCACGAATATCATCCCTCAACATGGAATGATACCTCTTTCTCCTCATATCCTCATCCACAACATACTGCGGGATCAATAATGCTCGTTCTCGAAACTTGGCAGTGATCTCCGCCACAGTCTCGGTGGTATGCTGATGCTCCTGAAACTCCCCCACTAATCGTTGCACCTTAATAGGTGGTGAAAACTCCATGTCAAATCGTCTGACAAACTCAGCCCATGTCATCTTAGCCACACCGGCTGTCCCCACCTGGCTAGTCGCCTCTCCTCCACCAGTCTCGGGCTCGATCCCTCAACATACATGAAGCAAACCCCACCTTTTCTGCATCAGGGCAAGAACTCGTGCGTTGGGCGTTCTCTATGTCCGCACCCATCATCGACTAACTATAGGATCCCCAAAGAACTCCGGCGCCCCGCTCGCCTTGAACTCTCAGAATGAGGGAGTTCGGGCCCTGACCTGGCCCACAACAATCTCGACTCTGAATGACATGAGCGTCTCCTCCATAATCTCCATCATCCCTTCCTTGACCTTCCCAAATATCACTAGGGTAGCGTCAAGGATGCATCTGGTAACCTCGACTATAATAAGCTCGCGCAACCTCTCATCAATGGGCTCGGTACTGTCGTTTGACCCAAATCCGGATCCTGATCCTGATCCCCCTGCTCCAAATCATGTTACCACCATACTAAATTGCAATATCATAAAACATAATGATCAAGATATCCAAAAAGGGGATCCTCCCACATCGGTTCTCCTTAGAGCCTCCAGATCTAACATTGGTTTGGGTATAGGTCCTGTTCTTTGAGTAGTACGGGCCCAATACTACCTTCCACACCTACCTGTACCTTCTTCAAGGGTCTACTTGCTGACTCTAATTCGTCCCAGAACAAAATATATCTCGCAGGCTACCATATAGCTCAAATCCTAGGCTATCCTAAGATTTGCTCCATCCATAACAAACCATAATTCAATCATAGCAGGTTGCCCGTATACATGCAAATTATACACAGAAAAGGATCAAATAGAATTTCGAATAATAGATTCTACCCTAGGACCACAACCATACAAGGAACAAGAAATAAGGCGAAACCAATCATTCTAAGGCTATAAGCTCCTAACCGTATACAATTTTAAAAGCATACACATAGCAAAAATCCATCCGACTATCATAATCCAAACATCAGTATAGCATGGCTAACAAATCAGGGAACTACTTACTTGAGCTCAGCCGATCACGCGCCTTACACTCTCCTCGTTTTTCCATTTTAAGAAGTTTTTAACTTTTGATTTTTGAAAACAATTTTACCATTTCCGTAGTTTGACTCTTGACACACCCTATAGTGTACCCGAATTCCTCAAACCAAGGCTCTGATACCAACTTGTAATGACCAAAATTTTCAAAAGAAAATTTTCATTTTTAAATAATCAAACAATTCCAATAAACCACAAAATCTCAAGAACAATTGTTTTCAAAATCATAATATCAACATTTTTATTTCGAATATCAGACTGTACCACAAAAGCGCATGAGAGAGTGCATGCCGCGCCATCAACCCTTGCCCTTTCCCTTAGGCTCAAAAGTACCTGAAACAAATCAACAAACTATAAGCTAATGCTTAGTGAGTTCCCCAAAGCATACCCCATACAATCCACATGATCACATAATCAATATTAGCTATAAAAGCTACATAAACCACATAATCCATGCATACAAACATATAAGGATGTCGTGAGCTCTTCCTAGGGTCGTACTCCAGGAAGCCATGGGCTCCCCCACATGGTCTTACACATAAGTGCCATGGGCTCCCCCCGTGGTCTTTAGCTGAAAATCCATGGGCTCCCCCACATGGTCTTACATCCAAGTGCCATGGACTCCCCTCATCGTATTTACTTGAAAATCCATGGGCTCCCCCACATGGTCTTATATCCAAGCGCCATGGGTTCCCTCATGGTCTTCCTTGCAAGTATCATATATATAACTTGCATACCACTTAGCATATAACCAACTAACATACCACATATCACTACATCAATTAGTGTACCACATATCAAGAAAATGGGCCAGCCTTAGTGCCTTCGACCCATTGGTATGGTGAGGAGACTCACCTCTCGAGAATGCTGAACTGATAAGATAAGATTAGATAAGTCCCAACGCGCAACTCCAACTCAATTGCCTATAACCATCATGTGATTAACTTGTCAAAATCCTGAAATACCATAAATACCCTCAAAGTCAACCTTGGTCAAAGTCATGGTCAATAGTCCATGTTGACCCCAATTCGTCGATTGCATCTAACAGCTCGTCAATTTCCTTCAGAGTCCATAAAACTGAAGTCCCGAGTCAACTCGCCGAGTTACCTGAGTAACTCGTCGAGTTCTTTAGTGTCCAAGAGGCCGAACACTCTAAACCGAAATCTCTAATCGCTCACCGATACCTTGAAATATTCATCTATTTCACTACTAAAAAAATTGCTATTGAAATATTAATCTATTTCACTACTAAAAAAAGTGCTATTTCCGAGGGACACTTTCCTCGGAAATTCCTAGGAAAACGGCGTTTCCGAGGAAATGCCGACAAAATCCTGTGCGTCAGTAAAACCCTCCTAGGAAATGTTTTGTAAGGGATTTCCGAGGAACTTTCTGACGAATTACCTAGGAAATGGTTTTGTCGTAAGTACTGAGGGTTTTCCTAGGAATTTTGTTTCCGAGGAATTTCCTAGGAAGATCATTTCTGAGTAATTTCTAAGGAAGATTATTTCCAACGGATTTCCGAGGAAGTTTATTTCCAACAAATTTCTGAGGGAATTTATTTTCGAGAAATTTCCAAGGAAGTTTATTTCCGACGAATTTCCAAGGATTATTTCTGAGGGATCTCCGAGGAAATTTGTTTCTGTGGAACCTTTTAGGAAACTTTCTTGACAGCTTTTTGTGACACTTGTTCGTGACAGAAGTTCCTAGGAACAATGCAGCTATAAAAAAAATAAAAAACAAAAAAAACAAAAAATTTAGCCTAAAATGCAGAAAAAGAACTAATAGAAAAAAACTTAGTTCATTCCATATATCTAAAAGTCATACAAACGTTTACACTTTAGAATATAAGTTTCAACAATCGTGTAAACCAAAAAGATAATATAGAAGTCTTAAAAACGTACAAACGTTTACAAAAAATAACCTAAGGAGCAATTGATGAATTTGATGGATTGTCGGGACGGTTATTAGTGTCATATCGTCTCATGAACTCGACCATTTCCGCTATTTGGTTTTCCATTTGAGCTTGTCTTTTGGCCATTTCACCATTTTGTCGGGCCAATTCAGCATGAGCTTCTTCCAATTCCTGGACCTAAAAAAATGTTAAAAGAAACATACATACATTAGTAACATAAAAAATTGCAAAAACAAAGTATATATTAACATTGATATCTATTATACCAACATATATTTCACTTATAAATGGAATGAGCTTAAATTTTCTTATTCACAATAGCAACATATTATCATTTTTATATACAATAGCAACATACTTTTATTTTCTATCAATTATAACATTTTACCTTTTTTTCATAATACCAACATACTATAATTGTTATTTACTATCAAAGACCATATACTTCTATGTTTTTTTAAACAATAGCAGCAACTTTATTTTATCCAAAATAGCAACAAACTTGATTTTTTTATATCTATAATAACAACATATTTTATCTACTTTGCATTTTTTTATGTCAAAGAAAAATACCTGCTGTTGTGACTGCTGGTACTCAGAAGAGGTCGGTTTGTTCCCGTTGGATGATGTCTCCGTGACAACAAAATGTAGATATGAACTTCCTACCCCGTAAATACGTCTGCACTTGCCTCTCCCTTCTTGTGCTTGCACCTACAAGTCAACATCACCCTCTGGATGTTGAGTTAGGCCCTCCCTGTACTTTTCAACCATGGCACTAGTGTATCTCTCCTACAATTTATCAAAACAAAACGATGGTTATTATTGTACTATTTGAAGTTGAAGCACTAATTATCTATAAAGGAAAAGATAAATTACACATATTGCTCTAGCAATAGGTGTACAAAACTCCAACTCTTGAATTGTATCATAATCTTTAGCCTTGAATTTTTTCTTGGCCTCTGCAGTAAGGTGGGTAATAAGAAAAAGTTCCAGAAATGTAGGGATATGCTTCAATTCCTTTTGCTACATAAAACACATAGTATAATTAGTGTAATCTATGATTCAGTAAAACCAATTACTGAATTATACGAATATTGATTCACATAATTACCAATTCCAGTCGATACTGATCATAACCCCTGGATCCCCCTGTATGTCTCGAAACTGTATTTGTGTCCCAATACTATAAAAAGAATATGTAAGATAATATATAAAAGGAAAAAAATAACAAAAAATCAATAATATATTAATTAGCTTACTTTACATAAATCCTTCCATACGTCCTCATTGAAAGTAATAGGCTCAAAATCACGCATGATTGCAAATTCATTATCTGTGTTCGGGATGTTGTGACCGGCCGCTCGAGCTCTATTTGCAGATTCATGTCGATATTCACTCATTATGTCTGAATAACGATCTTGCACCACACTTCTAAATCCACTTTCGATCATTCCATCATTTACCAAATCCCACCGATATTATTTCTGTTAAAAAAAAAGAAACTAAAGCTAAAAGTGCAAACATAAAATAAATCAACTTAAGGTATGCAAATTATTAATTGATATTACCCCAAAAGCACAGAACATTTGTTGAAATACTGTAGGCGGAAGCTTAGTAAATGTGGGCCATGCTCCATCCAAAAATTGATCAAATATAAGTATGATCTGATGATGTACCTGATAGGATGCAAACCTACAACAATGAAATATAACCAAATAAGTATTTTTATAATATGAGTCAACAACATAAATTTAACTATTAAAATGACATACTTTTTTCCGAACTTCTCAAGATACGGCCTAGTATCGCCATATCTATGAGGTGTATCTGCGACATTCGAGTCGCGTTGTGTATCGTCATCATCATCTTCTTCAGAATCATTGTCAGGGTCGATGCCAGAATTGTGGGCCTCATGTACACGACGACGTTTAATTATCCTCTGCGTATCGTCCATTTGATCAGATATACCAACATCACTAGTACTTCCAGCGTATCCACGGCCTAAGTTCTCAGCATCATGAACACTCAACCGTGTACATCCCTGTCGCTGTCGGTCATTAGGACTGGAGTCCTGAGGTTGGCTACCAATACTGTTATGGCCATGGGCAGAGTCGTGTAGTCGACCACCAGTACTGTCACCACCACCACGAGCAAAGTCATGCCGTCGACTACCGGTACTGTCATGACCACGAGCAGCAGAGTGATGTGATCGAGGTTGCCTTCTATGACTACCCAACATAATGTGTGTATCCTGCATTTGATTAAACAAGAACGATTAGATACAAATATGATAAATCCCATATAATTTAAAGTGAACATTGGTAGATTAGTCGTCACAAATTTATGGGAAATGCATAGGAAGTTCCAAGGGATTTCCTAGGAATCAAACAAAATTTTTCATTCTTATAGGTTCAAATGTTATTTTTTATTCATTCCATATTTTGTGCAACTTTGTTTTACATGGAATACTTTTATCTTACCAAAATATGTATCATGCATATACATAAACATTAATATGTAAACATACACTATATAAAATTTATAATGATAAACAATTGTTTTGAGTAATGTGTTATGGTGGTGTGCACACTTACGTAAGTATATATCATCGCATAACTTAGTAAACTAAAAACAATTCATGTATAATGAAGTTGTACAAAATATTGAACGAAAAAATAAATGTTTCGTATTTTAATATTAAAAAATGGATTATGTTCCTTGGAAATCCATAGGAAATATGTGGGAATTTCCGATGGATTTCCGAGGAAATACATTAGTCGTCACAAATTTAAGGGAAATGCATTGGAAGTTCCAAGGGATTTACTAGGAATCAAACTCATTTTTTCATTCTTATTATTTTTTATGCGTTCCATACTTTGTGAAACTTTGTTATATATGAAATACTTTTATCTTACCAACATATGAATTATGCACATACATAAACATAAATATGTACACATACACTATATAGAATATATAATCATAAACAAATGTTTCGAGTAAGGTGTTATGGTGGTGTGCACATTTACGTATGTATATCATGCATAACTTAGTAAACTAAAATCATTTCATGTATAATGATGTTGTGCAAAATATTGAACGAAAAAATAGATGTTTCAACTTTTAATATTAGAAAATGGACTGCGTTTCTAGGAAACCCCTAGGAAAAAATTGTGAAGTTCCGATGGATTTCCTAGGAAAGACATTATTCGTCACAAATTTCTAGGAAATGCATATGAAATTCCAAGGGATTTCCTAGAAAGCAAACTCGTTTTTTCATTTTTATAGGTTCAAACGTTCTGTTTTTTGTTCCATATTTTGTGGAACTTTGTTATACATGAAATACTTTTATCTTACCAAAATATGTATCATACACATACGTAAACATACATATATGCACATACAATATATAGAATATATAATAATAAACAAATGCTTTGAGTAATGTGTTATGGTGGTGTTCATATGTACGTAACACAAGTGTCTATATAAATTATTTAAGTCTAGTAACAGTCATGGTTTAATTTGTTTAAGTAACACAAGTGTCTATATAAATTGATCATTTGTATGCTAGTTCCTAGGAAATGCCACAGAAATATTGAGGGAATACCAAGGAAATTGTAGTAAGTATGACATTCGTATGAAAAATGTAGGGACAATGACTGTGTTCTCTACTAAACTCGATATGATTTATTTTGTTACAAGGGAAAAAAATGTTAAAAAAATGTTACTAAGGAAATACCGAGGAGAGTTGGGTATTGATAAAGATCCTAGGAAAAGCGTAGGAAATACCGAGGAAAGTGTAGTTCATACAACTTCCATAGGAAAAATGTAGGAACAATGAGTGTATTCTCTACATAAACCCGATATGTTTTTGTTGTTACAAAAAAAAATTGTTAAAAAAATTATTACTAAGGAAATACCGAGGAAAGTTGGGTATTTATAAATATCATAGGAAAAGTGTAGGAACTTCCGAGGGATTTCCGAGGAAAGCGCGTTTATGGTTATTCCTAAGAATTTCCTCGGTAATTGGTAGGTAATATCGAGAAATTCATTTTCCTCGGAAATATCCGTAGGAAATCCCTCCTTTTTCTACTAGTGTTTGAAGTTCAATTTTAATAAAATGATTAGACCCGGCAATCGAGCGGGTTTTGACCCTGATCCGATCCAAACATGTAAGAATTATATGGGTTTGGAGCATAGTTTTTGATTTGTTTACCCGTTAACGATCCATATCCGCTAACGCTTTTATTAAATGGATCGGGTATGGATCATCACGGATCCGCTCCATTTATAACCCGCACCATATAAATTTTAGAATTATACATTTATATTTTATACTTCTTAACGTTTAAGTTTAATTCCAATCAAAAGTCCAAAGGGCAAAGGCCAAAGAAAAAAACGCTTTTACATAAGAATCGATAAGTCGGTTTCTAAACTTATAGACTTCTATCAAGAATCATAATGTTATTCAATTTATATTCATCAAGAAATCGTCATATCCATTTCTAATTCAACAAATCATTTTTTAACATGAAAATAGTTGACAATTGTTATTCGCTATCACTACAACTGACAATCATAAATCAATTCAAAGTTGTTGCAATAGTGAATTTTAATGCCGATTGAAATTCCTCGAGTATGTAATGTCCTTTTTTAAATCAATTTTTTTTTATTTAAAAAAATGTTATTTTAAGTATTAAGATATAATATACATTTTTTTATTTAAGAAATTTTATTTTAGGAATTAATTAAAATGTGTTTGATTATTTAAAAAACATTTGGGTTATGAGATGGATTTGGATATTAGTTGATTCGGTGGATAAGAGTATGAGTCTCATTGTTTAAAACATTGCAAGTTACGAAGCGGGTTTGGATCGGATTTGAAATTTGCTAAAAGGGTTTGGATCAATGCCGATTCGCTCCAAACTCGCTCCATTGCCAGGTCTAGGAATGACGAGTTGAAATCGATTAGCAAAAAGGCTTTTGTAAAATATCCCAAGAATAGTATTATATATATTATTTAAAATTATCAAAATAATAAAAACAAATATTCACCATGCTCCATCACACGTGGTAAATGGACAATATATATAATTGTACACGGACTAGGGTTAGCGAAATGAAATTATTTAGCAACTTGTTAAAACAAGGGGAGTTGTTTTTATACTCCTTTTTAATTGACATAAATAAAACCGTGATTTGACTTTTTTTTTTGTTGTCTTTTGTTTTGTTGTTATTGTATTATTATTATTATTATTTTATTTTGACGAACGATCTTACGTATTGTTCCGACTATATATGTGTTATTTTTTCGTTTTGACTAAGTATGTATTATTTTGTGTGTGAGTTTTATTTGATGACTATAAAAATCACAACAAAATAGTAACATCAAATAGTTTGAACTAACAAAATAACATGATAATAGTTCGAACGAAAAAAATAAAACATTGATAGTCTGAATTAAAAAATAACACCGTGATAGTCTAAGCGAAAAAATAAAACATGAATAGTCAGGAAAAAATACAGGGATAGTCAGAATAAAAAATAACACAGAAATAGTCTGAACGAAAAAAATAACACATAGATAATCGGAATGAAGATAACAACATAATGTTAGTCGGAACAAAAAAATAACACATGGTAGTCTAAATGAAAAAAATAACATATGAATAATCTGAACAAAAAAAATAACATAGAGACAGTCAAAACAAAAAAAAACACAAAAATTGTCTATATGAAAAAAATAACACATATAAATGCCAATTATAGGGACCAAACGGACAAGATAAAAGGCATGGTTTGTTTTTTTTAATTAGAATAATTAGAAAAGAAATGCAATGAAATTAAAAAGAAAATTATTCAATGGCAGATTTGTCATTTTAGGTGGAGTATGGACCAAAACTACATATAAATGCCAATTATAGGGACCAAAATCACACAAAGTATCCAAAATTGGACTAAGGATGCATCACTAAACTATTTTGAACCAAAACCACATAAATTTGACAACCATAGCTAGGGACCATTTTTGCAATTTTATCTACATCAATATCAAGTTGGGTTTTGAAGCTACCCGCCAATTAACATTAGCTTTCATATTCCTATTATTACACCAAATGAAGGATTTAGTAACGAATCTATCAAATATATCAGTCGATTTCGGTTTGGTCCTGCAAAAACAATCGAGTATTTCTAAACACCAATTAATATATGCCGCCACAGAATAAAAACAACCTTAAATGACCTTCGGTTATTATTGCATGCGAAATGAAGAGAACCAAGCTAGATAACCGGTCAACATAAGACGACAAAATCATGGACACAATCAACCCCCAACACGTCACAACCTGAACCAAAATAGAAGTGGTAATAAAACAAAACCATAATCACGATCCGATATTAGGTGAGTGTTTGAGATTGCTTCACAAAATAGTTTATTAACTTATTAACTTTTTAAAAAGCTAATAAGGTAAAAAAAATGTTTGGGTATTTAAAATAGCTATTGAAATAGTTTTTTGAAGCTTTTTACATAGACAAAATATGAAGCTTTCTAAAAGCTAGAAAATCTTCGTGTTTTAGCTTTTCATAAAAACATTTTTAAAACCAAGGTATTGCCTTTTCAGTTTTTCCTACCATAAAAGCTAACCCAAAAGCTTGTAAAAAATGTTTCCCAAAAAACTATAAACTAATAAACACTTTTCCTAAAAGTACTTTTGTGATAAATAAATAAATAAAAAAAATAAAAAAAACTAATTCAAGCACATCCTAAAAAAAGATTTAGGCACCAAATTTATATTACTCCAAACTATAGAGATCATTCGTGTAATTTATTATAGATTATAAAGATTTACAAGGTTACTAATTTGTAGGTAGGAAACCTACAACCCAAATAATGGTTTACATGTAATTGTAAATGCTATATTTTATAACATAACTTGTATGGATCTTTAGTAGTTTGATTTGTTTTTCGTTTGTATATATAATTTTAACCATCTAATTTATTTACCTTTTTGCAAAATCAAAAGTGTGATATATAATTATATATATGCAAAAGTATATTTTTTTGCAATACTTATATAAAAAAGATAAACCTCAAAGTGTGGCTCATGTTAAATATTAATTTACCTTAGCCTTCGTGAAAGATAAATTGTAGAACACGGTAATATATTAATTTACCTCAGCTTTCGTGAAAGATCAATTGTAGCAAATGGTAATATTTTGGACATGCCAAAATTTCAACTTTGGACCTTGGTGTGAGATTTTAAAATTGCAACTCCTAGGCTCCAGAGGGGCTTTTTTAGCAATACTTATATATACATATAAACATGTACATTTTTCTTTTTCTGTTGCATACTTATTAAATTTACACATTATAAGATAGGACAAAATCAAATAAAGTCATAATTCATAAACAAAAAATATAGTCACACTCCTCATTAGGAAATTAAACCAGAATATCTAACCGTTAAAACCTTAAATAAGAAGGCCATAGACGACATCAAATCATGAAAACAGTCATATAAAATTAAAGTCAAAGCCCTCAAAAACATAGCAAGAACAATGATCTAAGCATCGTTTGTTTTCTGATATAGAGTGGTTAGCACTTCATTGGTTGATAAAGATGCCCTCAAGAGCTTCAATGCCTGTCAAAATTTAAACAAACGAATGCATATCAAGAGAGATATATAAACAACAAAGTTGATAGTACTAAAACATGTTTGATATTGCTTTTAAGCCCTATTTTGCATTATATGAGTTTGATGAACCTAACAGAGTCTCTTTTTTTTTTTTAAAGTGTTGGCATTTTCTGCTGGGCAAGCTGAATTTTCTTCATTATTTAGGTGTTTGCTTAATAATTAAACACCATTAATTAAGAAGTTTTCATGTTATTTTGAGTTGTATTAGGCTATAAATTAAAGCCATTAGGATGTCTTAATTTCTTATATATTCATTCCTTCTTCCCTTTTATTCTCCTTATACACGAAACGTTTAAATCTAAAAAGTGTCTGAGACCATAGTTGGGTTTTCCGTTCTTTGGGTTTCCAATTTATATTATCAAGAGTTTTGTACACGAGGCTAGTGTTTTAGAAAATTATTTACTAGTGTATTATAATTTTAAAAGTATTTACTAAAAGATAGCAAATTGGCAAATTTTCAAACCCCATGAATTTCGACATACAAATCACCTTCTTCTTCAACGTTGGTGGTTCATGGAGAAAGACGGTGTAGCAATCTGTGCATCGGTCCCACTTCATCATCCATGATCGGTGGTGCAATAGAGGAGATGCTTTCATCGTCATCGGTATACATGAGGTAACTGGGGGTAAAATTAAACACAAGCATTTTGGAGACCTTCCCTCTTCATCAGAAACTGCACTTTCGTCTTTAAACCCGAGGGAACGCCATAGAAATTCAGTGACATCTCTGTTTTAAACTTTACTTCAATCACCTTCCTCTTTTCAACTTTTTTCTCCTAAGTTTCTATCCTGGTTTTCCTCCACACCCAGTGGGATCTATTTGTGTTGTATTTGATAAGATAAAGGATCATAATCTGCACACATCGCTTCATCGCCATGAAGAATTGTGAATGGAGGAGAGAGTTGTATATCGAAGGGGATGGCATTATTTTTTTTGGTAAAGATTGGTTTTGACAAAAAAAAAACACTCATATATAACCAGGTTGCTAGTTTTCCCAGAAAGGCAAGGTTGGTCGTTTTAATTGCGACTTTACATGCTCTCCATCATGTAACGGTTCAATTCGGAAATGAAGATCGAATAAATTAGTGAATGGAATCCACACACACACACTATATATATATATATATATATATATATATATATATATATATATATATATATATATATATATATATATAGCCCGTGTGGAACCACGGTTAGAAAATTAATTAAATTTTCTAAATAAAAACTCAAAACTATTAATTAATAATTTTAAATAACTTATTAATTAAAAGATATTTTTTTTAGTTATATATAAAATTATAATCGTTGATTCAAATAAATACGTAAAACATATTATCTTATAATTTGTAAGATTTTATTTTATTTTTATTCTAATGTTATTAATTTAATGTAATTAAAATGTGATTTAAATTTTAAAATTTAAAATTTGAAATGAAGAATTAATAGATTGATAAGTGTCATGATATTTATTACAATGTCTAACATATTGACACATGGCAAAAGAACTACTATTTTATTAATATATATATATATATATATATATATATATATATATATATATATATATATATTCTGCTTCCGTTATGTAATGTAAATCAAATCGACATCCCATGGTTCTCTTACCTTATGCCATGAAAATGAAATTAGAAAACCCAAATTTATTTGAAATTGGCTTTGAGGATGACTTTGAAGCGATTAGGCCAAAATAGCCTTTCGTCGCTAGTCCTCCCTAATAAATGAAAATAATTTTGCCATATGTCACTCTCTTATTAACTTGGACACATGTCATTTTTTCATTTTTTTTCCATTTGTCATTTTATCATTTTTTTCTATTTTCTTAATTAACACATCATATTTACACCACAATTAATAATAGCCTTAATTGAAAATAACCAATCAATTACAATATTAGTATTTATATAGTATTTAATATGCTTCCTTTTAAATTTAAATTTCAAATCTAAAATTTCAAATTTAAATAAAATTTTGGATCTCACACCTAATTATAGCTTAAAAGAAATTACTATAGAGAAATGGCATGAGGGTGGATGTTGGGAAATTAAATTAATGGTCCTCAGTCGATTTTTAGAAAAATAAATAAATAAATAACGTAAAAGAAATAATATTTATTTAAACTAACTGGTTTATTAAATATAAAACTAGGTATCATATATCGTGGGTTTTCCAGTCGTCTTTGGGTTTCCCGTTTATATTATCACCGTATGTATGTGATGTACATGTATTTCATTAAAGAAAGTGGAGTATATAAATTAAGAAAGATATTAATTAATATTACCTCATCTTTTCCGAAAGGTAATGTTTTCTCCTCAAGCTGACTCAGATCCTTGACTGCAAAACTATTGATGAGAGTTATGCTTGAAATAGTGGACATAGGCTTCACCACCAAATCATCCATCACCATATAAGTCACCACTTCTTTCACAAAACCTGCCTTCGGTTTCTCCTGATCAGCTTCCTTTAAATTTACCACCGGTGTTCCAATGAGGTTCAAAGGGACATTCATGGAACGGCTGCAAGTAGGACACAAAGTAGCCGGATTCTCAGTCGTACTAAGACAATATTGATGTTGATAACCGTTCCTACTTATGCCAAAATAACTACACGTGTAGACTTTTTTTGTTGATGTAACCGGTAATCTCTCATTAGCAGAAACATCATCCAACAGCAGAAACATGTTCCCATTGAACGCTGTTTTGGAACTAAAGATATTATCTTTATTGATGCCAGGTTGAAAGTAAATCGGATTAAGGCTTTCGACGCTTTCTTTTAGTTTACCTAACCCACCGACCATATGTTTGGAGCCCAGGAGTTGGTTGATTGTGCCGAGAGGCAAAGAGAACAAGTGCAGAAGGAAATCCACAAACTCTTTAGGGGCTTCTGCATATAAGACCTTTTGGGTTCCCTTGTGGACTAAAAGCTTAAGCGTGATCATGTCTTCGGAAGCCATTGATGGAGTTTATATATGGTAGCTTGATGATCGATGTATGTATATTTATTAGATACTTGAAAAGTAGGGTTTGGTTTTTGGATAAGCATGATACTAACCTACCTCAATATCAGGATTTCACATATCTATATTATCTTATATTAACTGAAACTAAAAGATAAAATATTTAACATTTACCAATAGAAATATATCTACTATAATAAATGAAAGTTTTTTTTGCCACATGTCCTCTACTCATTAATTTGGACACATGGTATTTTGTAGAATTTTTAAATTTTCTATTTTCCATTAGTCATTTTATTGTATTTTTATTTTATTAAATTAAAATTTCACATTTAATATGTAAGGTAATATATATGTAAGGTATTTATTAAAAATGGTGTATATATGTAACTAGGTGTGAGACCCGTATATTATACGGGTTGATTAAAACAAAATGTTAATATAAATGATTAAATGGAAAATTTATTTGAATTTGAAATTTAAGATAACTGAAAATTATGAGAAAAAAACATGCAAAAAATAAATTAATTAAAATTATGTGTTTAGTTATCAAATTTGTGTACTAAACGGGTAAATTATAACAAAATGCTAAACACAAAGGTTTAAACTGTAAATTTATTTGAAATTGAAATTAAAATTTAGAATTTGAAATTTGAAATTAATAGTCATTATGGTAGTTTTAATTTATGGAAGTTATATTAATGATATATTGGAAATAAAAAATGAAGTAAATGACTAGTGGAAAATAAATATATCTCAAAATAATGACAAAATGACAAGTGGCCAATTGAATGAGAGAATGACATGTGGCAAAATCATTTTTATTTATTAGGGTAGAAGATGTATTCAATACATTAAAGGCTCACTAATTTTAATAATTCAAAATTTTTCTTATTTTTCTTACAAATTCAAAATTTTCAAATTGTTAAAATTCTATATATATATTTTTTAAAATAAACTCATGTAATACATGGTCTCACACCTAGCTCTATATCATTTTATATCATACACTATAAAGGATTTGATCAAATTTTTAATGCGTCAAGGATTTGAGCAAATTAACACCGGTCGTAACAGTCACACAAAAAGGTAATTACTTTGACAAGTCAATTTAACTCCTTTTATTTTAGCTTATAATTTTGATTTCATATAAATTTAACTGAAATGCTAAATATTTTTAAAACTACATTGTTAGCTGGCATACCAACTCGACAATAAATATGACAATTATCATCCGCGTCACACCAACTGCTCACACCGACAACTATGTCAGCCGAAACACTTGAATTTGCATACTTGCAAAGCATGTTCAATTCGTTAGTGAAAAACAAACAACACTTAGAAACCAGAGAATTGTAATAAAGACAAAAAAATACTAGAGATGGAGACGAATAACATAAAAAAGAACATCATCTTCAATGAAGTTTGTTCCATGTTACATGAATTTAAAATATACAAAAAATAGAAGTGATTTTTTATGTGCATCGATAACATTGCTCTTGTCTCATATATATAAAGCTATTTGATAATTATGCTACCAAAAACAACTACAAACATGTCGTAGTCAATTTAAATACTCATAAATTTTCATAAATATTGTTTTAAGAAAAATTAACTGAATCTATTAATATTGCAGACATTAGAATCAACTGCTAGTGAAAAGGAAAATTGACTTATCGTGGTAATTAGTTTTTCGTTTTGTTCATATTTAGGTAATATTTTTTTGTACACATCTAGGTAACGAAATTGTAAGTAGTGGTCGCATATGACCATTACGACCGGTTGTAATTTGCTACAATCGGTTATAACAGCCATATATGAACACTTCCAGCAAATTCGTTGCCTAAATGTGTACAAATTTTTTTTATTCAAACATGAACAAACAAAAAAAATAATTACTCTAATAAGTCAATTTCCTTTATAAATTCCAAAACACAAGACAAACTTGCAAAAATGGTCCCCGTGGTTTCTTATTTTATGTGGTTATGGTCCAAACGTTTGAAAAGTTACAGATTTGGTCATTTTTAACAAGTTTTATTGTGGTTTTGGTCCCTCGTCCGTTAAGTTTAACTGATTGGCTGTTCACTTTTTTAAAATGACAATTTTACCCTCAGGGACCATTTTCAAAGTTTTGTCTTTTACCATACCATAAAGACCATTTTTGCATACATTCTTTTTTATTTTATTGAAGTATTATATATTAGTAAATATTATTTTTAATATATACTATTATATATTAATAAATATTGTTTTATTGGATTATTAATTTATTATAGTTGATTTTTTTTTAGTTTTTTTGTTAGAGTAATTCTTTTTTTTGAGTTATTACATATCAATACATATAGTTTTTAATATATAATATTTATATCATAATAAATATTATATTATTGGATTATTAATTTTCTTTAGTTAATATTTTTAATTCTTTTTTTTTGAATTATTTTTATTGGATTATTTCTTTTATTTCTTTTAATTTATTATTTTCTTCATATACTAAATATTATTTTATTGGATTATTAATTTATTTTAGTTAATTCTTTTTTTTAATTTGTCGAAGTAATTATTTTTTATTGAATTATAATATATCAATACATATAATTTTTAATATATAATATTTATATCATAATAAGTATTATATTATTGGATTATTATTATCTTTTAGTTAATTTTTGTAATTTTTTTAAACTATTTTTTTATTGGATTATTACTTTTAATTTATTATTTTCTTCATATACTAAATATTATTTTATCGGATTATAATAATAGTTCTTGTTAATTTTATTGGTTCCACCATAAAGCCATGGGATACGTGAAATCGTCGTCTCTATCATCGAAATTGTTAGGATCGCTGCCAAACACTTTCATTTCATCTAGCTTATAATGAGAAATCATTGGGAAAATACAACCACCATCACTCGGTCACCACCACCACTTATAAATTTTATCGGGGTTTGTTGCGCATTATGTGGGATATGAAGGATTCCAGTGGATTATGAAGAGGTTGTCGCAGGTGGCTACCAACAACGCTGGGTGGAATAGGGTATGGTATCTATTGAACCTCCGATGAAGGTGTTTGGAGGTGATCCTGCTAATTTTTGACGATGATAAGCGACACTTTTACGTATTTCGACGACATTATGGTGAAACTAATAAAATTAAAAACAATTAATAGTATAAATTCAAAATAAAATAACAATCCAATAAGATAATATTTATTATATTAAAAAAATAATAAATTAAAATTAATATTTCAATAAATTAATAATTCAAAAAAACAAATTACAAAAATTAATAATCCAATAATGTATTATTTATTACGATGTAAATATTATATATTAAAAATAATATTTGTTGATATATAATAATCTGATAAAAACGAATTGCTCCAACAAAAATAAATTATAAGAAGAATCAACTAAAAGAAATTAATAATCCAATAAAATAATGTTTTGTAATATGTAATAATCTCATAATATTATATTTATTATGATATAAATATTATATATTAAAAACTATATGTACTGATATATAATAATTCAATAAAAAAGAATTACTTCGACAAAAAAAATAAAAAAAATAAAAAGAATTAACTAAAATAAATTAATAATCCAATAAAACAACATTTAGTATATGAAGAAAATAATAAATAAAAAGTAACAATACAATAAAAAATAATTAAAAATTAAAAAAATTAACTAAAAAAATTAATAATCTAATAATATAATATTTATTATGATATAAATATTATATATTAAAAACCATATGTATTGATATATAATAATTTAATAAAAAAGAATTACTCCAACAATTTTTTTTTTAAAAATCAACTAAAATAAATTAATAATCCAATAAAAAAATATTTGTTAATATATATTATATATTAAAAATAATATCTATTAATATATAATATTTCATTAAAATAAAAAAGAATGTATGCAAAATTGGTCCTAATAGTATAGTAAAAGACAAAACTGTGAAAATGGTCCCTGGGGGTAAAATTGTCATTTTAAGGAACTTAACGGATGAGGGACCAAAACCACAACAAAACTTGTTGAAAAGGACCAAATCTACAACTTTTTAAACGTTTGGACCGTAACCACATAAAATGAGAAACCACAAGGACTATTTTTGCAGTTTTGTCAAAACACAAAGCATAAATATACGATGCACAAAACCAAATAATTCTTATTTATAGATGTGAAATAAGTTAAATCTTTAAGAGATATCGATATAAAACTTGATGTACTAATCCACAATGCAAACACCATAAATCTTTTATCAAATAAACCAATATACTAATCCACAATGCAAACACCATAAATCTATTATCAAATAAACCAACATATCAATCCTTATCAAATCAAATAATTCATTATAAGAAGGAAAGGGTACGTGAAATAAGAATATAATTAGTTATTTCAATTTTAAAATTCCAAAAGTATCACGATTCTTCCAAAAAAAAATCGTGATATCTCAAACATGCTCCACCGCTCCGCCTCCGCCTACTTCTCTGCTCCGCTTTCTTGATTCGTCTGATCCTTCCACTGCCAATTCGTCCAATGCCATTTTGGCCACAAAACCAAAATAAATAAATAAATAAACAACAACAACAACAACATTAATTCTAAGAAATCGTTAAACTAAAATTATAAATACTTAACAAAAACACTACCGAATTCTAATGACTAGGAATTAGGAAGACTTTGCGATGCATTACCAAGAGCAAAATTCTATAATTTGTAGATTGTATCGAAGGTCAATGAAGAACATTCCTTCCATGAAAAAATAATAAAAAGGCTTTACTCTTTTTTTAGTTGTTTTGATCTTATCTTATCCGGTGGTGATGATGGGTACGAATTAGCTGTTTCTGATAATTCCATTTTTTATATATATTTATTTATGTATAATTTTCTTCCGTGATACAATTTGGAAACTGAAAGCAAAATCAAAGTAAAAGATTAGAGTTTCTATACAAGTTGATTTGTTTTGTGGAGGTAGTTCATCATTTATACAAGTGATCAATAGCACAAAAGTAAGAGAACTCCGAACCAAACTTTTGTTCACATCCAAATTAATGCAATATTTCACTACGTACATATATAACTTAAGAAAAGATTTAGGCACCAAATTCATTGATTGCTCCAAACTATAGAGACCAGGAATTTTAATCTTTAGCCCGTGGCTGCTAAAGGTTCAACCTGTCGCCGCTGAAGGTATTAGCGGCGACATGTCGCCGCTGAAGCTATTAACGCCGTTGTTGGTTCGTCGCTAATGTTTCATTGGTTGCCACTTATGTTTTTCGTCTCCGCTAAAGATGCGTCATCACTTATGCTCTCCGTCGCCACTAAAGATGTTGCCACTATTTATATGTATTTCTATTCATATAATACACATATACATACATAATACACATACGTATACATAAAAACACATATACATAGAATTGCACATACAAAAACACACACACACACACACACACATATATATATATATACATACATAAAATTCATTCAAAATACACATATACATACAAATGCACATACAAATACACATCCATATCTACTAACACAAAATAGACATACAAATACACATCTACAAAATCAATATTTCGGCGATAACAGTGGTGGTGAGGGTATATTCCGGCGAGAAGGGTGAGAGATCTCAAAATTCCGGCAACCATTTCAAATGCTAGAAAAATTGTAGGGAGAAGAGAAAAGGAAAAGAAAATGAGAAAAATGGAGTAGGGAGGGGTGAAATTGTGAGGTTTTTTGTGAAATTCCGATGAGGTTGAGCAGAAAGAAGAAGGGAAAACACAGAAGATTGGGAAAATAAAGTGAGAACAAAGAGGGTTTTATTGTCGATGGCCGTTAGTGGCGACGCGTACTCATTGACAGCGACATGTGGGAGGGAAAACAACACAGAATTTTCTACGTTGTTGGATCATCGCTTAAATCGACGAATGTGATTGAAATGATGCGGATCGCCAAAATAAGCTTTTAGCGGCGATGCACACTCTTTAGCGGCGACTCGCCGGAAGGAAAACAACGTGGGGTTTCTTATGTCATCCTAGTCGTATGATCATCTCTTAAATCGACGGTTTAGATTGAAATGACGCAGATCGCCAACAAAAGCCTTTAGCGGCGACGAATACTTTTAGCGGCGACAAATCCGTCTCCGCTATTGCAGGCAAAATTCTTAGCATTCATGTAATTTACTCTCGAATATAAATCAAAGATTTACAAGGTTACTAATTTGTAGGTAGGAAAACTACAAACCAAATTATGGTTTACATGTAAATGCTATATTTCACAACATAACTTGTATGTATCAGTTTGCTTTGATTTTCGTTGGTATATAATTTTAACCATCTATTCTATTTACCTTTTTGCAAAATCAAAAATGTGTTATATATGCAAAATTATATTTTTTGAATACTTATAAAAAAAAGATAAACCTCAAATTGTGGCTCATGTTAATTAATTTATCTCAAAGCCTTCGTGGAAGATCAATCATATATAAAATACCGATAATATTTTGGACATGCCAAAATTTCAACTTTAGACCTTGGTGTGAGATTTTAAAATTGCAACTCTTAGGCTCCATAGGGGCTTTCTTCGTAATACTTATCATACATACTTATAAAGCTAGCATTTTTCTTGAATCTCATGCATTTGAAACCCCCTTTTTTAACTTCCTTTCACCACATTAATTTGAAACTCCCATGATTTTTCAATTTCTTTACAATAATATTATAAATAAGGTAAATAATGTTCTATAAACAACAAAAAGGGTGTTTTAATACAATGTCTTCATCCCACATCGATGGTGAGAGTAAACAAGAGAATGTTTCCTCTTCTATAAATAGGAAATGTTGTGAAATGTTTCAAAGGGACCAAACCATGAGAACTTCCTCATGCCTATCTTTGTAGGATTTTGAAGGTATTATTAGGTGAGATTGTCTATATTGGCAAGTGTTCAGTTAACTTTTAGAATTCCAAAAATGGTTTTGAACCGAATTTTTTCAGGTTTAAACCGTGTTTCAGATAGAAAAAAATTATGTAGTTGGGTATATTGAGTTGAACCGGAGTTGGATCAATTTGGACCTATAAAGGAATCATTTTCCTTTCACAACAAACATTTGAAACTCCCATGATTTTTCAAATTATTTCTAATAATATTATAAATAAGTTACATAATTTTATATAAATATAAAAAAGCATCTACCTAAACCTAAAATTATAACTGTTTGAAAAATCACTTTGATTCAAAAGCATGAAATATATATACAAACCGGGTTTCACTAGAAAAAAATAATATGTAGTTTGGTATATTTAGTTGAATCGGTCCGAGTTTGATCTATTTGGACCATAAAAAAACATTTTCCTTTCATTACAAACATTTGAAACTCCCGTGATTTTCCAAATTGTTTCCAATGATATTTTAAAAAAGTTACATAATGTTATATAAATATAAAAAAACATCTACCTAAACATAAAATTATAAATATAAAAAAACATCTACCTAAACACGGAATATATACACAGATTATATTTTATAAATGAATTCTTTTATAATGAACTTTTAAATCTTGAAAATACATATAAACAAACTTTCTATATTAAGTACCTAACTGAATTTATGATTTTAGAATTGAACAAAAAGTTATTCAATAAAAACTTATTTTTTTGGATAGCAACTTACGAGATTATAGAAAAATGAAACGATTGAACAATAAAGAAAGGGGAAACAAGATAAAGGTGTTTCACTAAATAAATTGAATAATGTTTTATTAACAAGAAACTGTGTTTTATTACAATGTCTTCATCCCACATTGATGGTGAGAGTAAACAAGAGAACGTTTCCTCTTCTATAAATAGGAAAGGTTGTGAAATGTTTCAAATGGAGCAAACTATGAGAACTTCCTTATGCCTACCTTTTTAGGATTTTGAGGGTATTCTTTGGTGAGATTATCTTTATTGGTAACTGTCCATTTAAGTTTTAGAATCCCGAAAATGGTTTTGAACAAGATTTTTTAGGTTCAAACAGAGTTTCAGTTGAAAAACCGTTATGCAATTTGGTATATTGAGTTAAATCGATCTGAGTTTGATCAATTTGGACCGATAAAGGAAGCATTTTCCTTTCATCACATACATTTGAAACTCCCGTGATTTTTCAAATTGTTTCTAATAATATTATAAATAAGTTACCTAAACATAAAATTATAATTGTTTGAAAAATAAATTTGATTCAAAAACACAAAATATATACAAACCGGGTTTCAATAAAAAAAAACGTTATGTAGTTTGGTATATTAAGCTAAATCGGTCCGAGTTTGATCAATTTGGACAGATAAATGAAGCATTTTCTTTCACTACATACATTTGAAACTCTCATGATTATTCAAATTGTTTATAATAATATTATAAGTTACATAATGTTATATAAATATAAAAAAAAATCTAGTTAAACATAAATTATAATTGTTTGGAAAATCACTTTGATTCAAAATCACGAAATATATACTCGATTATATTTTATAAATGAATTCATTGTATAATGACATTTTGAATCATGAAAATACATATAAACTGTCACACCCCGACCAATGGCGGAAATGCAGGGGTTGCGACTTAAACATTTGGATCATAGTCAACAACATATAATGATATAATAATATAATTTATTCGACATTACATTCATCCGAAGTATGAATATGACAAAACACATTGTTTAATAGTCCAAAAGCGTTATACGCATATTTCAGTTTCTTACAACATAAAAGAGACAAAAGGCTACTATAGAGCCAACAATTTATTTTCAACGTCAAACCCATCATCCTCACACGTGGTGAGAGTTCTTCTGGCCACCTTGAACACCTAGAAACATATACATTTTGAAAATACGTCAACAATAATGTTGGTGAGCTTTATAGGTTTTCTTTGGACGCCGATGATTTTTATAATTCAAAATAATGTTTCCAAAGACCGCTAAAATTATAAAGCATATTTTTCTATTCAGCCACTTTTTAAACAATAAATATTAGTTATTTTCATGACGATTTTTATTCTCTGGATCTTGTCCGTTACGAAAAATTATGTCGTAAGGAGAACTATATAACGTCCTAACACTCGACACTCTCGGTCCCAAATTGGGAGAATTGACTCAATCTAGATCTATACATATTCGAGTAAAAAAAATCTTCAATATATTAATTTGCCCATAACCGATACTATTCGTCGCTCCTCCACAAATCGCATAAGCGCAATAAACAAGCCACACAGGCACAATACAAATAAATATAGAGGAATCGAGATCGTTACTAACGTTTAAAACCAGTCATATAGTAACGAAGAAAGAAACACTTGACGCCTGTTGCCTCGTCAGACGAAGTTGTAGCTAGCAACCACAGATGGAAAATAACCATTCGTATAAATCTTTCCATAAGAATTAGATCTACACCAAAGTTCTTTATTATAAATCTATGCCGTGTACATAAACCTATAGTATATGATTCCTCCTGGATTAACGGTTATAGAGCTAGGTGTCGATTCCAAGATCGGATCCTTACAAGGGAAAAACACACCATCAACAAACTCTCTCCTCCACCCCTTTCGATACATTCCTCCCACAAGCACACACGGGATACACAATCCGCGAAATACATGACAATAAAAATCCGCCGCTTCCAATGATCACCAACGCGAGTCTTTGTTTATGATTTTATTTTTATCTAGTGCATTTAGTTAAATATTAAATTTAACTTAGCTTTCAAATAAAGAGACGGTGTTGACTCAAATAATTTCAATCTACCAACCGATAGGAAAGACGTTCCTTTAGCGTAGTCGAGTACTTCATACGTGTCAGTGTTACGTCGGTTGACCGGTCGTTGCTTTAATCGAATATTTTTTTATTTTTAATATTTACTTAATGTTGAAACGTATTATTTTCGTTTGTAAGTAAACTTTAGTCTTAAAAATACAAACACATTATTTATCAACAAGATTTCGTATTATAACATAATATATAACTACTTGTGGTTTATTCTCATACTCTTGATATCATTTTATAATTCATTTGTACATTTTTATTTTATCATCTCGTTTAAATCTTTACTATCAATACTTAATGAAAAATAAGCTTAATGCCCTAATATACACAAGTCATATGGTTATACCTATCATGACAAGTTAAACATGTTCATTTATCAAAATTTTGACATAAGGTCTTAACGATACTTTTATTTGTCCCGACAAATAATATAACACTAGATTACTTTTATCTAACTTTTTGTTTACACAAGTGCTTGTAAATAAGTCTAACATTTTATAAAATTTTTGTGTATAACCATTACTAACCACCACCTTTTTAACAAACATCATTTGTAAAAATAGTATCTATAATAAACATCGACTCTAACAATTTTTGCATCTAGTACTAACTGTGCATGCATGTAACATATAAACTTTTTGCCATTTTATTATATCAAAATACTCAAGTATGTGTCTCCGCTCAAATAAGTAAAAATGTAAAAATGGGGCCATAAAGACTCACATTTGGAGCGTGATTTTCGGTTCGGTTTGGTTTGACTTCCCGGAAATCTCTTGTGGTAACTCTTCACCAACTCTTGGAAGAAGGCCCGAAACTATTCCATCCCGCTGAAATGATGATTATGGGACTGTTTCTGGGTCGAAAAGGTAAGAAAACATGAAGTGTTTCCACCGTTTTGGTGGTTCTCGACAGCGAAAAGGTGGCAGGGGCTGTTTCGGCACCCTCTTTGCCTCCTAATTTTTTCTGTTTTTGAAGCTGTTTCGCACAAAGGAGAGAGCAGCAGGTAAGGGCGAAAACAGTGAGTGTTTGGAGTTATATTGACAGCAAAGACATGGAAAAATTGACAGCTTTGTTGTTATATTTTCTTTCTGGAAAAACAGGTGCACAACACCTCCGAATAGAGGTGTTCTTGGGGATCACGATGCAGAAAAGAAAGAACAGGTAGGCTAAGGTGTTTTGGTGAGTTTGGGGCTGATAATGTGTAAAGGAAAAGAATTATAACATAGCTGGGTATTTATGCTTCAAGATGGATTTGACTCATGGAGGAAAGTTAGAAGTTTTGTCATACATTCATCATGCATGTGTACTAGTAACTTCCATGAGTGGAGAAAATGTGAGGGAGAAAAGAAAGAAGAAAGGAAACGTAAGGTGAAAGTGTTTGTGTGTTAAAGTCACTCATCTACGTTGTACTTCAAAGTGAGACTTTAAAGCAACCTCTTTTAATGAGTGGTACTTGCTTCATAATGAGAATTTGAGGCATTTTTGGTTCGAAGGCCTTAATTACGTGAATAGGAAGAGGTAGACTCTTAGGAGTTGACTTGGCCTTCAATGCTAGTTCTCGTTATATTAAGAGTTAATTGTATGTACTAGTTCTTAAATTGGTGTAGTGTCATAAACGGATTCTTGGGTTTTTATGGATAACTTTTGAGACATCTAACCATATACACACATACATACATCTCATACCTATTTATTTTGTTATATTTTTGTCATATAATAATGAAGTCCCCTTATTATTACATATAACATTTGTAAGGACTTAGATATTTTTATAAATATAACTCTTTCACTACATAAACATAATTGTATGTATCTTATTGATTTTATTAGCATATAACTAGTCGCATTCCAATAATAAGTCGCATTCCAATAATAATATATATTAAACGATTCTTATTATTATAAATATATACTTATTTTTATAAGAACATCGTACATTAAGTCCTCCATCACAATTAGTTATGGTCGTTATACGGTGAAACTCGACCTAATTTTTACGATTGTTACATTCTCCCCCCGTTAAAAGAATTTCGTCCTGAAATTCAATTGATAGGTGTATTATTGTCGAACAATTGGGGGTATTTCTTCTGCATTTGGTCCTCTCGTTCCCACGTGAACTCTGGTCCCCTTTTTGAATTCCAACGCACTTTCACAATAGGAATGCGACTTTGTCTCAGTTTCTTGATTTCACGGTCCATAATCTCAACTGGTTCTTCAATAAAGTGTAGATCAGTTTTTAACTCGATTTTGTCGAGAGGGATGACAAGAGTGTCATCGGGCAGACACTTTTTCAAATTTGAGACATGGAAAACATTGTGTACTTTTTCCAATTCTTGAGGTAATTGGAGGCGATAAGCAACAGGCCCAATTCTTTCAAGAATTTCGAAGGGTCCAATGTACCGTGGGTTTAGTTTTCCCGTCTTTCCGAATCTAATCATCCCTTTCCAGGGTGATACTTTTAGCATAACTCTATCGCCCACCTGGAATTCCAAGGGTTTACGTCTTACGTCCGCATAATTTTTCTGATGACTACGTGCGCCTTTCAATCGCTCTTTGATTTGCATGATTTTCTCAGTCGTCTCGTGGATTATTTCGGGTCCGGTCCATAGAGTATCTCTATAATGCCTCCTGGATAGTTGTGTATCTCCAACTTCTTCCCAACATAGCGGTGAACGGCATTTTCTTCTGTATAGCGCCTTAAATGGTGCAACTTTTATGCTGCAGTGGTAGCTGTTGTTGTACGAAAACTCAATTAAGGGTAAATGAATATCCCACGAGTTTCCGAAATCTAATACACAAGATCGGAGCATATCCTCTAAGGTTTGGATGGTTCGTTCACTCTAGCCATCTGTTTGTGGGTGATAAGCCGTGCTCATGTCCAAACGTGTTCCTAAGGACTTTTGGAGGGACTGCCAAAATTGTGAGGTAAATCTACTGTCTCTGTCAGAAATGATAGAGATTGGCACCCCATGAAGTTTGACGATTTCCTTAAGGTAGGTTCGGGTCAGTTTTTCCATCTTGTCTATCTCTTTGATTGGTAGGAAGTGAGCGGACTTGGTCAACCTATCCATCTTGTCTATCTCTTTGATTAGTAGGAAGTGAGCGGACTTGGTCAACCTATCCACTACCACCCAAATGGTGTCATAACCACTCGGCGTTCGGGGTAGCTTAGTGATAAAGTCCATAGTGATCATTTCCCATTTCCATTCTGGAATCTCTGGTTGTTGAAGTAATCTTGAGGGCTTTTGATGCTCGGCTTTAACTTTTGAGTAAGTCAAGCACTTGCTTACATACGTAGCAATTTCTGCTTTCATGTTCGGCCACCAGTACAACCTCTTTAGGTCTTGGTACATCTTGTCGGATCCGGGATGGACAAAATATCTCGTTTTGTGAGCTTCGTCAATGACTAGACTCCTAATTTCTCCGAATTTGGGCGTCCAGATTCGGTTCATGAAATATCGTGTCCCATCATCCCTAAGCTCAAATTGCTTTTCCATTCCTTGCAGGGCTTCTTCCGCAATGTTTTCTTCTTTTACAGCTTCGAGTTGGGCTTCCTGTATTTGTGTACTTAGATTAGAATGAATGGTCATGTTTAGTGCATGCACACGTCTTGGCTTCACATGCTCTTTCCGACTCAGAGCGTCTACCACTACATTAGCCTTGCTAGGGTGATAACGAATTTCACAGTCGTAATCATTTAGCAGTTCGAACCACCTTCGTTGTCTCATGTTGAGTTCTTTTTGGTCGAAGATATGCTGGAGACTCTTGTGATCTGTAAAGATTGTGCATTTAGTACCATACAAGTAATGCCTCCAAATCTTTAGTGCAAAAACTACCGCTCCAAGCTCAAGATCATGAGTAGTGTAGTTGACCTCGTGCACTTTTAGTTGTCGCGAAGCATAAGTAATCACCTTTCCACTCTGCATTAATACACAACCCAGCCCTTGACGAGATGCGTCACAGTAAACGACAAAGTCTTCTGTCCCATCAGCGAGTGATAGGATTGGTGCCCTACACAACATGTGTTTTAATTTTTGGAATGCAGCTTCCTGCTTATCTTCCCAGTTGAATTTCACATCTTTCTGTGTTAGTGCAGTGAGAGGCTTGGCCATTTTGGAGAAATTTTCGATAAACGTTCGATAGTAACCAGCGAGTCCTAAAAATTGGCGCACTTCTGTCGGTGTTCTCGGTGCCTCCCAATTCTTGATTGCTTTAATTTTTGCGGGATCCACTTGTATCCCTCTATTGCTAACAACATGCCCTAGGAAATGCACTTCTCTTATCCAAAATTCACATTTGGAAAATTTTGCATATAATTTTTCCTTTCTCAACAGTTCCAATATCAATCGTAGATGTTGGTTGTGTTCCTCCTTTGTTTGTGAGTATATCAAGATGTCGTCAATGAATACTATCACAAACTTATCCAGGTAAGGTTTACAAACACGATTCATTAGATCCATGAATACTGTTGGGGCATTCGTTAGGCCGAAAGGCATGACAAGAAACTCGTAATGACCATACCGAGTTCTGAATGCGGTCTTTGGTATGTCGGTTTCCAATACCCTGAGTTGGTGGTAACCGGACCTTAGGTCAATCTTGGAATAGTAGCTAGACCCTTGCAGTTGATCGAACAAATCATCGATTCTAGGGAGTGGGTATCGATTATTTATCGTTAACTTATTTAGTTCTCTGTAATCAATACACATCCGAAATGATCCATCCTTCTTCTTGACAAACAGGACCAGGGCTCCCCAAGGAGAGAAACTTGGTCGTATGAAACCCTTGTCCAAAAGTTCTTGTAACTGGCTTGCAAGCTCTTGCATCTCGGAAGGAGCCAATCTATAGGGTGACTTAGCTACTGGTGCGGCGCCTGGGGTTAGGTCGATTCTAAACTCAACTTGTCGGTTCGGGGGTAATCCAGGTAGATCCTCGGGAAAGACGTCAGGAAAATCACATACCTGAGATATGTCTCTCAATTCCTTTGTTCCATTCTTCTTATCCACTATGTGAGCCATAAAGGCATAACATTGCTTATGTAGATATATATGCGTCTTCGTGCAAGAAATGAGCTTAAGGTTTTTCCCCGACTTATCCCCATAAATGGTTAGGATCTCTCCGCTTGGTAGGGTTAATCGTACGGCCTTCTCATAACACAAAATCTCAGCGTGGTGAGGAGAAAGCCAATCCATTCCTATGATAATGTCAAAACTACCTATGGGAATAGTCAAGAGATCTATGTGGAAAGTGTGGTTGTTTAGAGTTAACAAGTAATCTCTTAGGATTTCGGTTGTGCTTTCTATCTGGCCATTTGCTACTTCATATGCTGTTTCTAATTTGTTAGACTCGTGATTTAAAAGTTGTTGAAAAGATGGAGTTATAAAACTTTTATCGGCACTAGAGTCAAAAAGTATTGTAGCATACAGGTTATTAACAAGGAACGTACCAGTGACCACTGACGGATCCAGAATGGTGTCCTTGTTTCCTATCACAAAAGCTCTCCCATGGGCGTTCCCATCTTTATTCTTCCCTTTTGGGCAGTTTCTTGAGATATGGCCTTTCTCCCTACAGTTGTAACATGTCCTTTCTTCCCCATTGCCGTCCCTGGTATCGAAATTTCGATTTCCTCCTGTATTCATAACTTTCTTACAATAATTTTTAGTATGTCCCTTCTTGTTGCACTGGGTGCAATGGTAACACTCTCTAGTATGGTTTTTTTTTATAGCAGACGTTACACTTTGGGTAATTGTTTGTGTAGTTCCTTTGCGGTGCAGGTTTTGTTGCTACGACTGGAGTTATCGCATAGACCTTCTTAGTTTCTTGCTTCTTTGGTGGGTTTGATTTTCCTCCAAGAAATTTCATTTTCTTGTTTGATTCAGACTTGGGGTTTTCACCTCTAGCCTCCATGTTTCCCTGACTAACCTCATTGTTGGTCAGTCGTTTAGCCATATTCTTGGCGCTTTCAAAGGTTGTAGGTCTCGAAGACATGACCATACCCTTGATATTAGGAGACAGACCCCAAATATAATGTTCCACCTTCACATGCTCAGGGGTTACTAGAGTTGGACACAGCAAGGAGAGGTCGTTAAATCTGGTTGTGTAGGCTTTAATTTCTGAACCTTTCATCTTAAGGTTCCACAGCTCGTTTTCTAGATTTTGAACTTCGTCTATGGGACAATACTCTCCTATCAGCATGGTTTTCAGTTCACTCCAGGTCAAAGAGTTGGCAGGGATAATGCCTAGTGACTTAACTTGGTCGTTCCACCAAGTTAGTGTCGCATCCATGAAAGTACAGGCAGCAAAGCGCACCTTGCTATCTTCAGCACAGTAACTGATCTGAAATACATACTCTATCCTTTCAAACCACCGGGTAAGACCGATAACACCTTCGTTTCCATAGAAGTACTTGGACTTGCAGTTCATAAAGTCCTTATAGGTGAAAACCCTTCGAGTCTCGGTAGGATTAATGTTTGAACTACTTCCACACCTAGCCTCGAGTTCTCCAATTTCAATGATGGGGTTTGTAACACCCAAGATTTTGAAAGCCAAGAAAGTAAAGGAAACCCTAAATTTAAGAGAGACTCGACGAGTCGGAGCGGGATCCGGGTCGAGGAGTAAGTGACCAACTCGACGAGTCGGCCAAGTGGACTCGGCGAGTCTGGTCAGTGCGAGGAAAACCCTAAATCCGGGGCTTGGAGCCTATTTAAACGCCTTAACCTCCTTCCTAGGGTCCCTTTACTGCCTCTTGCACCCAGAGCATGGAACCTTAAACCGTATTGTTGCCCATTAAAGCTCCCAAGCCATATTGAGTGAAGTGAAGGAAGAAGAAGAAGGGGAAATCGTTGAGGCTTCAAGAAGTGGTCTTGGATCTGAAGACTTGGGGAGCATTTCTGAGTATCTGAAGGTAATAAGTTGTTTCTCTCTTTTAGATCTTCTATGGTTGTGAGATTTGGGGCTTTTAAGCCATGGTTTGCCACCCAAGTGAGCTAGAAGCCGGATCTGGAGTTGCTACTTCAGATCCAAGTGTGTTATGAGATGGGGAAGCATAAATTATCAGCCCTTGAGTCGATTTTGGATCCTTCTTGGCCTTAAACCCTAGTTTATGGTGGATTGTGCCTAGATCTCCTTCTCTACACGTAAAGTTTGCAACTTTACGTGGGGGATAGGCTTGGGAAGGGTAGATCTACAGTTTGGAGTTCATGCATGACTCGGAAGTCCTCTGCATGTAAGTGGATCTTATTGGACTCGGCGAGTCCTTCGAGTGGACTCGGCGGGTAGCTTGAAGATGAGGAGGAACTCGACGAGTGGGATGAACAGCTCGTCGAGTCGGATGAAGATAGGCATGAACTCGGCGAGTTGGATGAACAACTCGGCGAGTTGGATGAAGATTACCGTGTGCTCGGCGAGTCTGTTCTTAGACTCGGCGAGTCAGGTCGCGTGGTCCCAAACCCTTCGAGTTGAGTCTCGAGTCAGCGAGTCGAGCCAGGACTCAGTGAGTTGGACAGGACAGGAATCGGGAATCAGTAGACTCGGCGAGTCAGGGGCTGACTCGGCGAGTAGAGTCGCGAGTGGAAGGACTCTAGACTTATGAACTCGGCGAGTCAGTAGGGTGACTCGACGAGTAGGGTTGACCTGGAAGGTTGACTTTGACCAGGACGTTGACTTTGACCAGAGTTGACTTGGTTGACCTTTGAAGGTCAGTTAGACTAAGTGTTATGTTGATATTGGTAGCTCGGGGAGCTAGCGGAGCAGCAATTCGGAGTCAGTGGTCAGGTAGCGGTCAAAGGGGTTAGCAGCAGCAGTTCAGCAGTATCAGGTGAGTTTCCCTTTGTATGAATGGGTCTACGGCCACAATGCTGGCCCATGTAGTTATGAGTAGAAGACCCGGGGGTTAGCCCTAGGCACAGTATGCTAGTATGATATTTGGACGAGGTCCAATGATAGAGGGCGGATGCCCAAGGAGCGGTTTATGTGATAGTTTATACTTGTTTTCTGTGTGATACTTGTATGTGCCTAGTAGGGGGGTGAGTGTGGGCGAGGTCCCGTATCTCACCAATAGCAGAGTGTGGATGGTGTTCCACATCTCAGTAGCAGCAGAGCAGGGGCGAGGCCCAAATCAGGAAAGGAGTGAGGGTGGGCTGGGCCCGTATCTCACTATCAGTAGGAGTATGGATGAGGTTCCATGACTCATCAGTAGCAGGACACGGGCGGGGCCCAGAGATAGGCGAGGCCTTAGAGCAAGAGTTGTTAGTATATGTTTAGTTTATGTAATGTTATGTGATATGTTTATGTGCTATTATATATTAGGGGCGAGGCCCTGTGACAGGCGAGGCCTAAGTAAAACAGATCTGTATCCGAGCGGGGCTCGAAGCCAGGCGGGGCCTGGAGCGGCGGGGCCGTTGTAGCGGGTGAGGCCCGAAGTAGAGGGCGAGGCCTAGGATAGCGGGCGTGGCCCAGTATGTGCAGTATGTGATTTTGCATGGTATGTGGTAAGGTGGGGAACTCACTAAGCTTCGTGCTTACGGTTTTCAGTTTTGTTTTCAGGTACTTCCGGTAGCGGAGGGAGGAGCTCGGGGTGATCGCATGGCACACACCATAGATTAGTCAGCCTGGGAATGTTTACTCTGATAATAAACCTGTGTTTTGAAAACTTATACTCAGATTATGTTTTGGAATGATGTCTTGTTTAATGTAATGTTCTATTAAAAAGAAATTCTTGGCCTTGAATTTCGGGATGTTACAGGGTTTCTTGCATTTGCGCTTCCAGTGTTTGTCATAGCGATCGCAAGTCGGTCTGCAATTATTCGTTCCAGCTCTGCTGTTGTTTGTGGGAGTCCCATCTTAGGGGTTGGTGCAGCAACAGTCGGCATATCCACAATCAGAATTTCCGTTGGCCGAGAGTTGGGTCGGCCCCTCCTAGGTCGAGATGTTGTGGGTGGAACTGTCGTTTCCAATCTTTCGGGTTGGGATCGATTTCTTAGTCGCTCACTCCTCTTTCTTGGCGTCATGATTTTGATATATTAGTCATTTTAATTGTAAGTGTTTAATAAACCATGTTTTTAATAATTTATAATGTTTTGCAAGTATTTCCGAATGAATTTTAATCAACTAACACAACAATCATCCCGTAACAACGCATAATAATAATAATAATAATAATATATGCTTCATATATTTCACATAGTCATTTCCAAGTTTTACATTCGCTTGCATTACCATAAAACTACTACACAGTTTTAATTATTCACGAGTATGTTTTTTTTACCCTTTTTTTTAATAGATCAACTAATTCACTTAGTTTCAATAGTGCGTAGAATCTTACCAAAATAAAACGTAGGCGCGCAACTAGGTTTAGTTGTGGTACGACCTATGTACTAGAGAACCTAATTGATTATTTGACTTTTAAACTCTTGTTAACTTAACTTATTCAAAATTTTTAATTTATTTATAACTTATAGATGTCGCTTGTATGATTACATTTCCTTAGGTTTTTGATTTTATTTTATCACGCGTAGTTTATATGAACAAGTATTTGATCATAGGATCATCGACCTAAGGGGGAAACCTACGCGTACTAATTATTAGACTTATAGGAATAAGTCTATTAGTGGTATGATATAGGTTTTAGGAATACTTAAACCTATTAGAGTAAGCCCGTAGACTATAGTTGTTCTCTTTTAAGGAAAGTACTAATTCTCTATAGTCGTTAGCTCTGATACCAATCTGTCACACCCGACCAATGGCAGAAATGCCGGGGTTGCGACTTAAACATTTGGATCATAGTCAACAACATATAATGATATAATAATAGAATTTATTCGACATTACATTCATCCGAAGTATGAATATGACAAAACACACTGTTTAATAGTCCAAAAGCGTTATACGCATATTTCAGTTTCTTACAACATAAAAGAGACAAAAGGCTACTATAGAGCCAACAATTTATTTTCAACGTCAAACCCATCATCCTCACACGTGGTGAGAGTTCTTGTGGCCACCTTGAACACCTAGAAACATATACATTTTGAAAATACGTCAACAATAATGTTGGTGAGCTTTATAGGTTTTCTTTTGACGCCGATGATTTTTATAATTCAAAATAATGTTTCCAAAGACCGCTAAAATTATAAAGCATATTTTTCTATTTAGCCACTTTTTAAACAATAAATATTAGTTATTTTCATGACGATTTTTATTCTCTAGATCTTGTCCGTTACGAAAAATTATGTCGTAAGGAGAACTATATAACGTCCTAACACTCGACACTCTCGGTCCCAAATTGGGAGAATTGACTCAATCTAGATCTATACATATTTGAGTAAAAAAAATCTTCAATATATTAATTTGCCCATAACCGATACTATTCGTCGCTCCTCCACAAATCGCATAAGCGCAATAAACAAGCCACACAGGCACAATACAAATAAATATTGAGGAATCGAGATCATTACTAACGTTTAAAACCAGTCATATAGTAACGAAGAAAGAAACACTTGACGCCTGTTGCCTCATCAAACGAAGTTGTAGCTAGCAACCACAGATGGAAAATAACCATTCGTATAAATCTTTCCATAAGAATTAGATCTACACCAAAGTTCTTTATTATAAATCTATGCCGTGTACATAAACCTACAGTATATGATTCCTCCTGGATTAACGGTTATAGAGCTAGGTGTCGATTCCAAGATCGGATCCTTACAAGGAAAAAACACACCATCAACAAACTCTCTCCTCCACCCCTTTCGATACATTCCTCCCACAAGCACACACGGGATACACAATTCGCGAAATACATGACAATAAAAATCCGCCGCATCCAATGATCGCCAACGCGAGTCTTTATTTATGATTTTATTTTTATCTAGTGCATTTAGTTAAATATTAAATTTAACTTAGCTTTCAAATAAAGAGACGGTGTTGACTCAAATAATTTCAATCTACCAACCGATAGGAAAGACGTTCCTTTAGCGTAGTCGAGTACTTCATACGTGTCAGTTTTACGTCGGTTGACCGGTTGTTGCTTTAATCGAATATTTTTGTATTTTTAATATTTACTTAATGTTGAAATGTATTATTTTCGTTTGTAAGTAAACTTTAGTCTTAAAAATACAAACACATTATTTATCAACAAGATTTCGTATTATAACATAATATATAACTACTTGTGGTTTATTCTCATACTCTTGATATCATTTTATAATTCATTTGTATATTTTTATTTTATCATCTCGTTTAAATCTTTACTATCAATAATTGATGAAAAATAAGCTTAATGCCCTAATATACACAAGTCATATGGTTATACCTATCATGACAAGTTAAACATGTTCATTTATCAAAATTTTGACATAAGTTCTTAACGATACTTTTATTTGTCCCGACAAATAATATAACACTAGATTACTTTTATCTAACTTTTTGTTTACACAAGTGCTTGTAAATAAGTCTAACATTTTATAAAATTTTTGTGTATAACCATTACTAACCACCACCTTTTTAACAAACGTCATTTGTAAAAATAGTATCTATAATAAACATTGACTCTAACAATTTTTGCATCTAGTACTAACTGAGCATGCATGTAACATATAAACTTTTTGCCATTTTATTATATCAAAATACTCAAGTATGTGTCTCCCCCCAAATAAGTAAAAATGTAAAAACGGGGCCATAAAGACTCACATTTGGAGCGTGATTTTCGGTTCGGTTTGGTTTGACTTCTCGGAAATCTCTTGTCGTAACTCTTCACCAACTCTTGGAAGAAGGCCCGAAACTATTCCATCCTGCTGAAATGATGATTATGGGACTGTTACTGGGTCGAAAAGGTAAGAAAACATGAAGTGTTTCCACCGTTTTGGTGGTTCTCGACAGCGAAAAGGTGGCAGGGGCTGTTTCGGCAACCTCTTTGCCTCCTAATTTTTTCTGTTTTTGAAGCTGTTTCGCACAAAGGAGAGAGCAGCAGGTAGGGGCGAAAACAGTGAGGTGTTGTTTGTTTTTCTGAAGCCAAAATGTCTGCAGTCTGTGGACCACATCTGCAAGCCTCTGCAGCAGAAGAGGTGGACCAAACGTCTACAGTCTGCAATAAGAAGACTGTTTGTTTTTTAACGTCTGCAGGCTGCTGAAATAAACTGAATTTTAAATAAAATTATTTTACAAACTTAAAATGATTTTTCAACACCAAAATTTTAATAATAATAGTCTTATAACATTGAAAATAAAATTCATGCAACTAAATTAGTCATACAATAAAAAAAATGTTTTACAATAACAATTTCATTTAAAACAATTCAATCTATATTGTGCATCAACTGATCAACAATTTCATCACGTAACTGAGTCATATATTCACGGTCTGCTGCAGTACCATGTGTTGGAATCCCGTCTTCATCATCATCAATGGCCACATTGTTATTTCGAAACGGGACATTGGGTTCATCGTATCGTGCGAAATACTCATCACTCAATCCTTCTTTCCTTATATAATTATGAAGCGCGAAGCATGCCATGACAATGTTTCTTTGTGTCACAAACGGGAATGGTGCCATCCTCTTCAATATAGGGAAGCGTGCTTTCAAAACACCAAAAGCACGCTCAATGACATTCCGAAGTTTTGCATGTCCATGGTTAAATTTTTCTTTATTGGTCAATGCACGTCTTTGACGAAAATCTCCAAACCAATACCTCACATTACGATAAGGGGCCATAAATCCTCGAGTGTGTGCATACGCGGCATCACAAAGATAATATTTGTCTGAAAAAAATGCAAAACACTAATCAATTTTCAAATTAAAATGAAAATATTAAAAAAAAAAACAAAAAATTACCTGGTGGTGGAAACGGGAATGATGCTTGTGGATCGGCTACTGCTTCTGATAATATTCTAGAGTCATGCGCTACCCCTTCCCACCCGGTCACAACAAATGTAAAAATAATATTGAAGTCACATTTTGCCAATACGTTTTGGTAGCAATCTCCCTTTCCCCTACTTCTATATAAGTCTTGTTTCTTAGCAGGGACAACAGCATGTATCAAAGTGTCATCAAGTGCACCAACTGCTCCTTTGAAAACCCTTCGTAGCCTCCTATTATGTCCTGGAATGTTTGGATTCGGATTAAAAGATGTTGGTACTATAACATCTTGTGCGAAAAGCATCATTTTTTCCAACACTTCATAAAAAATTTTATGAATTGTTTGCTTCGAGTGTTGAAATCTCCGCTTGATACTCACGTAACGTTGATTATGTCCGATCATCATCAAAAACATAGCCATCTTTTCCTCAACTGATACATGTTTGCTGTCCTTTAATGAGTAATTTGCTCTAAAATGAGCACATAGTCGTACAAAAGATTCACGGGACATGCGTAATACTTCAACACATTGTAAACGATTACGGTGTAATAACTCCAATGTGTATTCGTGTCCCGTCATTTCCGAATCATTATCCCGCAATCGTTTCACACCCCTCTTCCAAAAATAACGAATGTATAGGTACATTAGAATTACGAGAAGTAACTTTTGATCGTGATCCATATGAACCTAAAATCAACAAAGTAGAACTTTAAAAAACATTACATAAACCATATTTCAAGTATCAAATAAACATTCCATTTATCATATTTCAAGCCAAAATAACATTACATAAACCATATTTCAAGTATCAAATAAACATTCCATTAATCATATTTCAAGTACCAACAAGGGCAAAAAGACCTAACAAAATAGTTCCAACAAAGGCAAAAACATTTAACAAAGTAGTTCCAACAAGGGAAAAAAGTCCTAACAAAATAGTTCCAACAAAGGCAAAAACATTTAACAAAGTAGTTCCAACAAGGGCAAAGAGACATAACAAATACTTTCAACACTAGAAAATCATCGAACAATCTTCCCATCCTTCAAAACTCCTAAACTGGTACCCGTCATCTCAAGCCACCCTCGTAATATCTCGGGAACATCGGGCAAATGCATCCACATCTCTCTCATGTTCATGGTTCCTCCAAAAATATGATATGCGACAAAGCGTAAAGGATCTGTAGGGCCTAACTGAAGGACCTCTAACTTCTCTAAACACTGAGGAATTGTATACCCTTTAGTCAAACTTTGTAGAGCTTTCTTCATTTCAAATGCTAAATCGTCAGCAGTAACAGAAGTTCCATCAGGTGAAGAAGCAGACGGTGAGGCACTAGGAGCTACAGGAGTTGAGGGTTTAGCCCTTTTGTTGGGGTTACCGGATGGTGTAGCAGTATATGGTGAACCAGCAGAAGGTGAAGCAGCAGAAGGTGAACCAGCAGAAGGTGAAGCTGCAGAAGGTGAAGCAGTAGAAGGTGGTGGCTCATGATGAGAAGTGTCAACACCATCATCATCCATTGCATCAAAAGGGGTGGCGGTGATCTGAAGTGGTGGAACACGACAGGAGGATGCGCCAGCTACTGATGATGACTGGGTTGAGTAACTCCTAAAATTACCAGTAGCACTATTTCCAACAAAAAGACGTGCACAAAGATCTGGAAAAGGCAGTGGAATTGTTCTCAAAGAAGCAGCTTTCGGATGCCCCTAAACCCAAATGTAACAAGAAATAGTATAAGAATATTTGGCAACTTCAAACGTAAATGTTATATATATATATATATATATATATATATATATATATATATATATATATTATTGTATATTAATGTATATGTACCTTCTTAAAATCATCCCACTCCTCGGCTGTTAAATTAAAAGTGTTTGTTTGAGAATTGTATATATTACCGGTTTTGTTTTTTAAATATACTCATCCAGTGTATTTGGCTTTCAGATTGTTATATGCGTTTTTCATTTGTTTTTGAGTCAACTCAACCCCAAATTTCTCCTTAAGAACTCTTCCAAGCCTTATCCATGAATCTTTCTGCAAACTCAATCCTTTTCTACCAACACTCTCTACTTCTTCAATACAAGTATCCAATAAGCATTTTAAGTGCTCATTGGTCCATTGTTGTTTTTCTCCCATCTCTAATAACCAAATAACAATAAACAGTGAACAAGTAACATCATTATTTCAAGAAAAAGTTTTTATTTTCACGACAAATTTGTAATTTTGTTTTATTTTCAATCACAATAATGTGAAACTTTTTATTCAATTATAAATAACCTCAATTAGAGTGTTTTAATTCAAAGTTTTCTAAACTTTATAAATCAAATAAACTTCACTTTAACGACAAAAACTTTACTTCTATCAAATAAACAAAACTTATGTCTCTTTTTGATGCTTTCTATCATATACATACAAAATTAACAATCATATACATATACACTATCATATAAATATACACAATCAATAATCATATATATATATATATATATATATATATATATATATATATATATATATATATATACAACTTTGAATTACTGCATATTTAAGTAATACAATCAATTCTAATTATAAGCATTGTTGATAATATGGGTGAGTGGAAATTTAACATTGTTGGTGTACATAACCTAAATTACATTCAAGGTATCATATAAGCATCATAAGAACATCATTCAAAACAACAGGAGGCATGCCCAGGCTTGACAATAACAGAATTAAACAGAAAATTTGGGTGCTACTGTTACAGGTTTAACATCTAGGTTCAATTGCTAATTGAAGCACAAACACATACACAATTGGACTTTTTCGATCAAACAGACCAAGCTGGAGATGTTACAAGTTTAACATCTCGGTATTTCATTCAAAATCAAATCCAATTTCACATTCAAAGATAAATTACTTTCATTACAAATGTTTTTATTTTACAGCTCTTTTATGAGTTATGCATCAATTAACATAAATTCTGAACTATAGCTTCAATGGAACGGATAAGAAGGGAATAACAGAAAGTCGGGAGAAGAAGGAAGACTGACAGCAGGAAAAAAAACGAACCTGTAGCTGTGAGGTCGAAGTCTCCGGTGTAGCTGTGGGGGCGACGGTCTCCGGCCGGTGGCTTCACAAGGGAGGCGCTGGTTAACGGCGGCGAGCAGGGGAGGAGTCGTCGCTTGGTCGCTAGTTGAAGTTGTCGCTGTGACCTTGTTGTTCGCCGGCTGCTGCAATCGACTGTGATGGTCGGAAAATCGGAGGACGCCGGATCGGAGAGGAAGGCGGCGATCGATGGTTTTGATCGGAGAGGAGGGTTGCGACGGTGGCGGTCGATGCAAGGTGGAGTACGATCGATCGATCGAGGGTTTTTCTGGGAGGGTTGGACGAGGACTGGAGGCGGAAGTAAAAAAAAAAGACGCGTTTTTTTTAGGTTAAAGGGCTTGCAGACTTTAGAAGATGCTATCCCATATCTGTGTGGTGAAGACCTCGCGCAGACGTTTTTATGTCTGCGCACTTCAGAAAAACAAACAGACTGCAAACCATTATGTCTGCGCGTGGTCTGCGCCTCGCAGACAGAAGAGGTCACGTAGACCTGCAGAGAAAAAACAAACACCCTCTGAGTGTTTGGAGCTTATATTGACAGCAAAGACATGGAAAAATTGACAGCTTTGTTGTTCTATTTTCTTTCTGGAAAAACAGGTGCACAACACCTCCGAATAGAGGTGTTCTTGGGGATCACGATGCAGAAAAGAAAGAACAGGTAGGCTAAGGTGTTTTGGTGAGTTTGGGGCTGAAATGTGTAAAGGAAAAGAATTATAACATAGCTGGGTATTTATGCTTCAAGATGGATTTGACCCATGGAGGAAAGTTAGAAGTTTTGTCATACATTCATCATGCATGTGTACTAGTAACTTCCATGAGTGGAGAAATATGTGAGGGAGAAAAGAAAGAAGAAAGGAAACGTAAGGTGAATGTGTTTGTGTGTTAAAGTCTCTCATCTACATTGTACTTCAAAGTGAGACTTTAAAGCAACCTCTTTTAATGAGTGGTACTTGCTTCATAATGAGAATTTGAGGCATTTTTGGTTCGAAGGCCTTAATTACGTGAATAGGAAGAGGTAGACTCTTAGGAGTTGACTTGGCCTTCAATGCTAGTTCTCGTTATATTAAGAGTTAATTGTATGTACTAGTTCTTAAATTGGTGTAGTGTCATAAATGGATTCTTGGGTTTTTATGGATAACTTTTGAGACATCTAACCATATACACACATACATACATCTCATACCTATTTATTTTGTTATATTTTTGTCATATAATAATCAAGTCCCCTTATTATTACATATAACATTTGTAAGGACTTAGATATTTTTATAAATATAACTCTTTCACTACATAAACATAATTGTATGTATCTTATTGATTTTATTAGCATATAACTAGTCGCATTCCAATAATAAGTCGCATTCCAATAATAATATATATTAAACGATTCTTATTATTATAAATATATACTTATTTTTATAAGAACATCGTACATTAAGTCCTCCATCACAATTAGTTATGGTCGTTATACGGTGGAACTCGACCTAATTTTTACGATTGTTACATTCTCCCCCCGTTAAAAGAATTTCGTCCCGAAATTCAATTGATAGGTGTATTATTGTCGAACAATTGGGGGTATTTCTTCTGCATTTGGTCCTCTCGTTCCCACGTGAACTCTGGTCCCCTTTTTGAATTCCAACGCACTTTCACAATAGGAATGCGACTTTGTCTCAGTTTCTTGATTTCACGGTCCATAATCTCAACTGGTTCTTCAATAAAGTGTAGATCAGTTTTTAACTCGATTTTGTCGAGAGGGATGACAAGAGTGTCATCGGGCAGACACTTTTTCAAATTTGAGACATGGAAAACATTGTGTACTTTTTCCAATTCTTGAGGTAATTGGAGGCGATAAGCAACAGGCCCAATTCTTTCAAGAATTTCAAAGGGTCCAATGTACCGTGGGTTTAGTTTTCCCCTCTTTCCGAATCTAATCATCCCTTTCCAGGGTGATACTTTTAGCATAACTCTATCGCCCACCTGGAATTCCAAGGGTTTACGTCTTACGTCCGCATAATTTTTCTGATGACTACGTGCGCCTTTCAATCGCTCTTTGATTTGCATGATTTTCTCAGTCGTCTCGTGGATTATTTCGGGTCCGGTCCATAGAGTATCTCTATAATGCCTCCTGGATAGTTGTGTATCTCCAACTTCTTCCCAACATAGCAGTGAACGGCATTTTCTTCTGTATAGCGCCTTAAATGGTGCAACTTTTATGCTGCAGTGGTAGCTGTTGTTGTACGGAAACTCAATTAAGGGTAAATGAATATCCCACGAGTTTCCGAAATCTAATACACAAGATCGGAGCATATCCTCTAAGGTTTGGATGGTTCGTTCACTCTAGCCATCTGTTTGTGGGTGATAAGCTGTGCTCATGTCCAAACGTGTTCCTAAGGACTTTTGGAGGGACTGCCAAAATTGTGAGGTAAATCTACTGTCTCTGTCAGAAATGATAGAGATTGGCACCCCATGAAGTTTGACGATTTCCTTAAGGTAGGTTCGGGTCAGTTTTTCCATCTTGTCTATCTCTTTGATTGGTAGGAAGTGAGCGGACTTGGTCAACCTATCCATCTTGTCTATCTCTTTGATTAGTAGGAAGTGAGCGGACTTGGTCAACCTATCCACTACCACCCAAATGGTGTCACAACCACTCGGCGTTCGGGGTAGCTTAGTGATAAAGTCCATAGTGATCATTTCCCATTTCCATTCTGGAATCTCTGGTTGTTGAAGTAATCCTGAGGGCTTTTGATGCTCGGCTTTAACTTTTGAGTAAGTCAAGCACTTGCTTACATACGTAGCAATTTCTGCTTTCATGTTCGGCCACCAGTACAACCTCTTTAGGTCTTGGTACATCTTGTCGGATCCGGGATGGACAGAATATCTCGTTTTGTGAGCTTCGTCAATGACTAGACTCCTAATTTCTCCGAATTTGGGCGTCCAGATTCGGTTCATGAAATATCGTGTCCCATCATCCCTAAGCTCAAATTGTTTTTCCATTCCTCGCAGGGCTTCTTCCGCAATGTTTTCTTCTTTTACAGCTTCGAGTTGGGCTTCCTGTATTTGTGTACTTAGATTAGAATGAATGGTCATGGTTAGTGCACGCACACGTCTTGGCTTCACATGCTCTTTCCGACTCAGAGCGTCTACCACTACATTAGCCTTGCCAGGGTGATAACGAATTTCACAGTCGTAATCATTTAGCAGTTCGAACCACCTTCGTTGTCTCATGTTGAGTTCTTTTTGGTCGAAGATATGCTGGAGACTCTTGTGATCTGTAAAGATTGTGCATTTAGTACCATACAAGTAATGCCTCCAAATCTTTAGTGCAAAAACTACCGCTCCAAGCTCAAGATCATGAGTAGTGTAGTTGACCTCGTGCACTTTTAGTTGTCGCTAAGCATAAGTAATCACCTTTCCACTCTGCATTAATACACAACCCAGCCCTTGACGAGATGCGTCACAGTAAACGACAAAGTCTTCTGTCCCATCAGCGAGTGATAGGATTGGTGCCCTGCACAACATGTGTTTTAATTTTTGGAATGCAGCTTCCTGCTTATCTTCCCAGTTGAATTTCACATCTTTCTGTGTTAGTGCAGTGAGAGGCTTGGCCATTTTGGAGAAATTTTCGATAAACGTTCGATAGTAACCAGCGAGTCCTAAAAATTGGCGCACTTCTGTCGGTGTTCTCGGTGCCTCCCAATTCTTGATTGCTTTAATTTTTGCGGGATCCACTTGTATCCCTCTATTTCTAACAAAATGCCCTAGGAAATGCACTTCTCTTATCCAAAATTCACATTTGGAAAATTTTGCATATAATTTTTCCTTTCTCAACAGTTCCAATATCAATCGTAGATGTTGGTTGTGTTCCTCCTTTGTTTGTGAGTATATCAAGATGTCGTCAATGAATACTATCACAAACTTATCCAGGTAAGGTTTACAAACACGATTCATTAGATCCATGAATACTGTTGGGGCATTCGTTAGGCCGAAAGGCATGACAAGAAACTCGTAATGACCATACCGAGTTCTGAATGCGGTCTTTGGTATGTCGGTTTCCAATACCTTGAGTTGGTGGTAACCGGACCTTAGGTCAATCTTGGAATAGTAGCTAGACCCTTGCAGTTGATCGAACAAATCATCGATTCTAGGGAGTGGGTATCGATTATTTATCGTTAACTTATTTAGTTCTCTGTAATCAATACACATCCGAAATGATCCATCCTTCTTCTTGACAAACAGGACCAGGGCTCCCCAAGGAGAGAAACTTGGTCTTATGAAACCCTTGTCCAGAAGTTCTTGTAACTGGCTTGCAAGCTCTTGCATCTCGGAAGGAGCCAATCTATAGGGTGACTTAGCTACTGGTGCGGCGCCTGGGGTTAGGTCGATTCTAAACTCAACTTGTCGGTTCGGGGGTAATCCAGGTAGATCCTCGGGAAAGACGTCAGGAAAATCACATACCTGAGGTATGTCTCTCAATTCCTTTGTTCCATTCTTCTTATCCACTATGTGAGCCATAAAGGCATAACATTTCTTATGTAGATATATATGCGTCTTCGTGCAAGAAATGAGCTTAAGGTTTTTCCCCGACTTATCCCCATAAATGGTTAGGATCTCTCCGCTTGGTAGGGTTAATCGTACGGCCTTCTCATAACACAAAATCTCAGCGTGGTGAGGAGAAAGCCAATCCATTCCTATGATAATGTCAAAACTACCTATGGGAATAGTCAAGAGATCTATGTGGAAAGTGTGGTTGTTTAGAGTTAACAAGTAATCTCTTAGGATTTCGGTTGTGCTTTCTATCTGGCCATTTGCTACTTCATATGCTGTTTCTAATTTGTTAGACTCGTGATTTAAAAGTTGTTGAAAAGATGGAGTTGTAAAACTTTTATCGGCACCAGAGTCAAAAAGTATTGTAGCATACAGGTTATTAACAAGGAACGTACCAGTGACCACTGACGGATCCAGAATGGTGTCCCTGTTTCCTATCACAAAAGCTCTCCCACGGGCGTTCCCATCTTTATTCTTCCCTTTTGGGCAGTTTCTTGAGATATGGCCTTTCTCCCTACAGTTGTAACATGTCCTTTCTTCCCCATTGCCGTCCCTGGTATCGAAATTTCGATTTCCTCCTGTATTCATAACTTTCTTACAATAATTTTTAGTATGTCCCTTCTTGTTGCACTGGGTGCAATGGTAACACTCTCTAGTATGGTTTTTTTTATAGCAGACGTTACACTTTGGGTAATTGTTTGTGTAGTTCCTTTGCGGTGCAGGTTTTGTTGCTACGACTGGAGTTATCGCATAGACCTTCTTAGTTTCTTGCTTCTTTGGTGGGTTTGATTTTCCTCCAAGAAATTTCATTTTCTTGTTTGATTCAGACTTGGGGTTTTCACCTCTAGCCTCCATGTTTCCCTGACTAACCTCATTGTTGGTCAGTCGTTTAGCCATATTCTTGGCGATTTCAAAGGTTGTAGGTCTCGAAGACATGACCATACCCTTGATATTAGGAGACAGACCCCAAATATAATGTTCCACCTTCACATGCTCAGGGGTTACTAGAGTTGGACACAGCAAGGAGAGGTCGTTAAATCTGGTTGTGTAGGCTTTAATTTCTGAACCTTTCATCTTAAGGTTCCACAGCTCGTTTTCTAGATTTTGAACTTCGTCTATGGGACAATACTCTCCTATCAGCATGGTTTTCAGTTCACTCCAGGTCAAAGAGTTGGCAGGGATAAATCCTAGTGACTTAACTTGGTCGTTCCACCAAGTTAGTGTCGCATCCATGAAAGTATAGGCAGCAAAGCGCACCTTGTTATCTTCAGCACAGTAACTGATCTGAAATACATACTCTATCCTTTCAAACCACCGGGTAAGACCGATAACACCTTCGTTTCCATAGAAGTACTTGGGCTTGCAGTTCATAAAGTCCTTATAGGTGAAAACCCTTCGAGTCTCGGTAGGATTAATGTTTTAACTACTTCCACACCTAGCCTCGAGTTCTCCAATTTCAATGATGGGGTTTGTAACACCCAAGATTTTGAAAGCCAAGAAAGTAAAGGAAACCCTAAATTTAAGAGAGACTCGGCGAGTCCAAGGAAGGACTCGGCGAGTCGGAGCGGGATCCGGGTTGAGGAGTAAGTGACCAACTCGACGAGTCGGCCAAGTGGACTCGGCGAGTCTGGTCTGTGCGAGGAAAACCCTAAATCCGGGGCTTGGAGCCTATTTAAACGCCTTAACCTCCTTCCTAGGGTCCCTTTACTGCCTCTTGCACCCAGAGCATGGAACCTTAAACCCTATTGTTGCCCATTAAAGCTCCCAAGCCATATTGAGTGAAGTGAAGGAAGAAGAAGAAGGGGAAATCGTTGAGGCTTCAAGAAGTGGTCTTGGATCTGAAGACTTGGGGAGAATTTCTGAGTATCTGAAGGTAATAAGTTGTTTCTCTCTTTTAGATCTTCTATGGTTGTGAGATTTGGGGCTTTTAAGCCATGGTTTGCCACCCAAGTGAGCTAGAAGCCGGATCTGGAGTTGCTACTTCAGATCCAAGTGTGTTATGAGATGGGGAAGCATAAAGTATCAGCCCTTGAGTCGATTTTGGATCCTTCTTGGCCTTAAACCCTAGTTTATGGTGGATTGTGCCTAGATCTCCTTCTCTACACGTAAAGTTTGCAACTTTACGTGGGGGATAGGCTTGGGAAGGGTAGATCTACAGTTTGGAGTTCATGCATGACTCGGAAGTCCTCTGCATGTAAGTGGATCTTATTGGACTCGGCGAGTCCTTCGAGTGGACTCGGCGGGTAGCTTGAAGATGAGGAGGAACTCGACGAGTGAGATGAACAGCTCGTCGAGTCGGATGAAGATAGGCATGAACTCGGCGAGTTGGATGAACAACTCGGCGAGTTGGATGAAGATTACCGTGTGCTCGGCGAGTCTGTTCTTAGACTCGGCGAGTCAGGTCGCGTGGTCCCAAACCCTTCGAGTTGAGTCTCGAGTCAGCGAGTCGAGCCAGGACTCAGTGAGTTGGACAGGACAGGAATCGGGAATCAGTAGACTCGGCGAGTCAGGGGCTGACTCGGCGAGTAGAGTCGCGAGTGGAAGGACTCTAGACTTATGAACTCGGCGAGTCAGTAGGGTGACTCGACGAGTAGGGTTGACCTGGAAGGTTGACTTTGACCAGGACGTTGACTTTGACCAGAGTTGACTTGGTTGACCTTTGAAGGTCAGTTAGACTAAGTGTTATGTTGATATTGGTAGCTCGGGGAGCTAGCGGAGTAGCAATTCGGAGTCAGTGGTCAGGTAGCGGTCAAAGGGGTTAGCAGCAGTAGTTCAGCAGTATCAGGTGAGTTTCCCTTTGTATGAATGGGTCTACGACCACAATTCCGGCCCATGTAGTTATGAGTAGAAGACCCGGGGGTTAGCCCTAGGCACAGTATGCTAGTATGATATTTGGACGAGGTCCAATGATAGAGGGCGGGTGCCCAAGGAGCGGTTTATGTGATAGTTTATACTTGTTTTCTGTGTGATACTTGTATGTGCCTGGTAGGGGGGGTGAGTGTGGGCGAGGTCCCGTATCTCACCAATAGCAGAGTGTGGATGGTGTTCCACATCTCAGTAGCAGCAGAGCAGGGGCGAGGCCCAAATCAGGAAAGGAGTGAGGGTGGGCTGGGCCCGTATCTCACTATCAGTAGGAGTATGGATGAGGTTCCATGACTCATCAGTAGCAGGACACGGGCGGGGCCCAGAGATAGGCGAGGCCTTAGAGCAAGAGTTGTTAGTATATGTTTAGTTTATGTAATGTTATGTGATATGTTTATGTGCTATTATATGTTAGGGGCGAGGCCCTGTGACAGGCGAGGCCTAAGTAAAACAGATCTGTATCCGAGCGGGGCTCGAAGCCAGGCGGGGCCTGGAGCGGCGGGGCCGTTGTAGCGGGTGAGGCCCGAAGTAGAGGGCGAGGCCTAGGATAGCGGGCGTGGCCCAGTATGTGCAGTATGTGATTTTGCATGGTATGTGGTAAGGTGGGGAACTCACTAAGCTTCGTGCTTACGGTTTTCAGTTTTGTTTTCAGGTACTTCCGGTAGCGGAGGGAGGAGCTCGGGGTGATCGCATGGCACACACCATAGATTAGTCAGCCTGGGAATGTTTACTCTGATAATAAACCTGTGTTTTGAAACTTATACTCAGATTATGTTTTGGAATGATGTCTTGTTTAATGTAATGTTCTATTAAAAAGAAATACTTGGCCTTGAATTTCGGGATGTTACAGGGTTTCTTGCATTTGCGCTTCCCGTGTTTGTCATAGCGATCGCAAGTCGGTCTGCAATTATTCGTTCCAGCTCTGCTGTTGTTTGTGGGAGTCCCATCTCAGGGGTTGGTGCAGCAACAGTCGGCATATCCACAATCAGAATTTCCGTTGGCCGAGAGTTGGGTCGGCCCCTCCTAGGTCGAGATGTTGTGGGTGGAACTGTCGTTTCCAATCTTTCGGGTTGGGATCGATTTCTTAGTCGCTCACTCCTCTTTCTTGGCGTCATGATTTTGATATATTAGTCATTTTAATTGTAAGTGTTTAATAAACCATGTTTTTAATAATTTATAATGTTTTGCAAGTATTTCCGAATGAATTTTAATCAACTAACACAACAATCATCCCGTAACAACGCATAATAATAATAATAATAATAATATATGCTTCATATATTTCACATAGTCATTTCCAAGTTTTACATTCGCTTGCATTACCATAAAACTACTACACAGTTTTAATTATTCACGAGTATGTTTTTTTTTACCCTTTTTTTTAATAGATCAACTAATTCACTTAGTTTCAATAGTGCGTAGAATCTTACCAAAATAAAACGTAGGCGCGCAACTAGGTTTAGTTGTGGTACGACCTATGTACTAGAGAACCTAATTGATTATTTGACTTTTAAACTCTTGTTAACTTAACTTATTCAAAATTTTTAATTTATTTATAACTTATAGATGTCGCTTGTATGATTACATTTCCTTAGGTTTTTGATTTTATTTTATCACGCGTAGTTTATATGAACAAGTATTTGATCATAGGATCATCGACCTAAGGGGGAAACCTACGCGTACTAATTATTAGACTTATAGGAATAAGTCTATTAGTGGTATGATATAGGTTTTAGGAATACTTAAACCTATTAGAGTAAGCCCGTAGACTATAGTTGTTCTCTTTTAAGGAAAGTACTAATTCTCTATAGTCGTTAGCTCTGATACCAATCTGTCACACCCGACCAATGGCAGAAATGCCGGGGTTGCGACTTAAACATTTGGATCATAGTCAACAGCATATAATGATATAATAATAGAATTTATTCGACATTACATTCATCCGAAGTATGAATATGACAAAACACACTGTTTAATAGTCCAAAAGCGTTATACGCATATTTCAGTTTCTTACAACATAAAAGAGACAAAAGGCTACTATAGAGCCAACAATTTATTTTCAACGTCAAACCCATCATCCTCACACGTGGTGAGAGTTCTTCTGGCCACCTTGAACACCTAGAAACATATACATTTTGAAAATACGTCAACAATAATGTTGGTGAGCTTTATAGGTTTTCTTTCGACGCCGATGATTTTTATAATTCAAAATAATGTTTCCAAAGACCGCTAAAATTATAAAGCATATTTTTCTATTCAGCCACTTTTTAAACAATAAATATTAGTTATTTTCATGACGATTTTTATTCTCTGGATCTTGTCCGTTACGAAAAATTATGTCGTAAGGAGAACTATATAACGTCCTAACACTCGACACTCTCGGTCCCAAATTGGGAGAATTGACTCAATCTAGATCTATACATATTCGAGTAAAAAAAATCTTCAATATATTAATTTGCCCATAACCGATACTATTCGTCGCTCCTCCACAAATCGCATAAGCGCAATAAACAAGCCACACAGGCACAATACAAATAAATATTGAGGAATCGAGATCATTACTAACGTTTAAAAGCAGTCATATACTAATGAAGAAAGAAACACTTGACGCCTGTTGCCTCGTCAAAGTTGTAGCTAGCAACCACAGACGGAAAATAACCATTCGTATAAATCTTTCCATAAGAATTAGATCTACACCAAAGTTCTTTATTATAAATCTATGCCGTGTACATAAACCTACAGTATATGATTCCTCCTGGATTAACGGTTATAGAGCTAGGTGTCGATTCCAATATCGGATCCTTACAAGGAAAAAACACACCATCAACAAACTCTCTCCTCCACCCCTTTCGATACATTCCTCCCACAAGCACACACGGGATACACAATCCGCGAAATACATGACAATAAAAATCCGCCGCTTCCAATGATCGCCAACGCGAGTCTTTATTTATGATTTTATTTTTATCTAGTGCATTTAGTTAAATATTAAATTTAACTTAGCTTTCAAATAAAGAGAGGGTGTTGACTCAAATAATTTCAATCTACCAACCGATAGGAAAGACGTTCCTTTAGCGTAGTCGAGTACTTCATACGTGTCAGTTTTACGTCGGTTGACCGGTTGTTGCTTTAATCGAATATTTTTGTATTTTTAATATTTACTTAATGTTGAAACGTATTATTTTCGTTTGTAAGTAAACTTTAGTCTTAAAAATACAAACACATTATTTATCAACAAGATTTCGTATTATAACATAATATATAACTACTTGTGGTTTATTCTCATACTCTTGATATCATTTTATAATTCATTTGTATATTTTTATTTTATCATCTCGTTTAAATCTTTACTATCAATAATTGATGAAAAATAAGCTTAATGCCCTAATATACACAAGTCATATGGTTATACCTATCATGACAAGTTAAACATGTTCATTTATCAAAATTTTGACATAAGTTCTTAACGATACTTTTATTTGTCCCGACAAATAATATAACACTAGATTACTTTTATCTAACTTTTTGTTTACACAAGTGCTTGTAAATATGTCTAACATTTTATAAAATTTTTGTGTATAACCATTACTAACCACTACCTTTTTAACAAACGTCATTTGTAAAAATAGTATCTATAATAAACATTGACTCTAACAATTTTTGCATCTAGTACTAACTGTGCATGCATGTAACATATAAACTTTTTGCCATTTTATTATATCAAAATACGCAAGTATGTGTCTCCCCCCAAATAAGTAAAAATGTAAAAACGGGGCCATAAAGACTCACATTTGGAGCGTGATTTTCGGTTCGGTTTGGTTTGACTTCTCGAAAATCTCTTGTCGTAACTCTTCACCAACTCTTGGAAGAAGGCCCGAAACTATTCCATCCTACTGAAATGATGATTATGGGACTGTTACTGGGTCGAAAAGGTAAGAAAACATGAAGTGTTTCCACCGTTTTGGTGGTTCTCGACAGCGAAAAGGTGGCAGGGGCTGTTTCGGCAACCTCTTTGCCTCCTAATTTTTTCTGTTTTTGAAGCTGTTTCGCACAAAGGAGAGATTAGCAGGTAGGGGCGAAAACAGTGAGGTGTTGTTTGTTTTTCTGAAGCCAAAATGTCTGCAGTCTGTGGACCACATCTGCAAGCCTCTGCAGCAGAAGAGGTGGACCAAACGTCTACAGTCTGTAATAAGAAGACTGTTTGTTTTTTAACGTCTGCAGGCTGCTGAAATAAACTGAATTTTAAATAAAATTATTTTACAAACTTAAAATGATTTTTCAACACCAAAATTTTAATAATAATAATAGTCTTATAACATTGAAAATAAAATTCATGCAACTAAATTAGTCATACAATAAAAAAAATGTTTTACAATAACAATTTCATTTAAAACAATTCAATCTATATTGTGCATCAACTGATCAATAATTTCATCACGTAACTGAGTCATATATTCACGGTCTGCTGCAGTACCATGTGTTGGAATCCCGTCTTCATCATCATCAATGGACACATTGTTATTTCGAAACGGGACATTGGGTTCATCGTATCGTGCGAAATACTCATCACTCAATCCTTCTTTCCTTATATAATTATGAAGTGCGAAGCATGCCATGGCAATGTTTCTTTGTGTCACAAACGGGAATGGTGCCATCCTCTTCAATATAGGGAAGCGTGCTTTCAAAACACCAAAAGCACGCTCAATGACATTCCGAAGTTTTGCATGTCCATGGTTAAATTTTTCTTTATTGGTCAATGCACGTCTTTGACGAAAATCTCCAAACCAATACCTCACATTACGATAAGGGGCCATAAATCCTCGAGTGTGTGCATACGCGGCATCACAAAGATAATATTTGTCTGAAAAAAATGCAAAACACTAATCAATTTTCAAATTAAAATGAAAATATTAAAAAAAAACAAAAAATTACCTGGTGGTGGAAACAGGAATGATGCTTGTGGATCGGCTACTGCTTCTGATAATATTCTAGAGTCATGCGCTACCCCTTCCCACCCGGTCACAACAAATGTAAAAATAATATTGAAGTCACATTTTGCCAATACGTTTTGGTAGCAATCTCCCTTTCCCCTACTTCTATATAAGTCTTGTTTCTTAGCAGGGACAACAGCATGTATCAAAGTGTCATCAAGTGCACCAACTGCTCCTTTGAAAACCCTTCGTAGCCTCCTATTATGTCCTGGAATGTTTGGATTCGGATTAAAAGATGTTGGTACTATAACATCTTGTGCGAAAAGCATCATTTTTTCCAACACTTCATAAAAAAATTTATGAATTGTTTGCTTCGAGTGTTGAAATCTCCGCTTGATAATCACGTAACGTTGATTATGTCCGATCATCATAAAAAACATAGCCATCTTTTCCTCAACTGATACATGTTTGTTGTCCTTTAATGAGTAATTTGCTCTAAAATGAGCACATAGTCGTACAAAAGATTCACGGGACATGCGTAATACTTCAACACATTGTAAACGATTACGGTGTAATAACTCCAATGTGTATTCGTGTCCCGTCATTTCCGAATCATTATCCCGCAATCGTTTCACACCCCTCTTCCAAAAATAACGGATGTATAGGTACATTAGAATTACGAGAAGTAACTTTTGATCGTGATCCATATGAACCTAAAATCAACAAAGTAGAACTTTAAAAAACATTACATAAACCATATTTCAAGTATCAAATAAACATTCCATTTATCATATTTCAAGCCAAAATAACATTACATAAACCATATTTCAAGTATCAAATAAACATTCCATTAATCATATTTCAAGTACCAACAAGGGCAAAAAGACCTAACAAAATAGTTCCAACAAAGGCAAAAACATTTAACAAAGTAGTTCCAACAAGGGCAAAAAGTCCTAACAAAATAGTTCCAACAAAGGCAAAAACATTTAACAAAGTAGTTCCAACAAGGGCAAAGAGACATAACAAATACTTTCAACACTAGAAAATCATCGAACAATCTTCCCATCCTTCAAAACTCCTAAACTGGTACCCGTCATCTCAAGCCACCCTCGTAATATCTCGGGAACATCGGGCAAATGCATCCACATCTCTCTCATGTTCATGGTTCCTCCAAAAATATGATATGCGACAAAGCATAAAGGATCTGTAGGGCCTAACTGAAGGACCTCTAACTTCTCTAAACACTGAGGAATTGTATACCCTTTAGTCAAACTTTGTAGAGCTTTCTTCATTTCAAATGCTAAATCGTCAGCAGTAACAGAAGTTCCATCAGGTGAAGAAGCAGACGGTGAGGCACTAGGAGCTACAGGAGTTGAGGGTTTAGCCCTTTTGTTGGGGTTACCGGATGGTGTAGCAGTATATGGTGAACCAGCAGAAGGTGAAGCTGCAGAAGGTGAAGCTGCAGAAGGTGAAGCAGTAGAAGGTGGTGGCTCATGATGAGAAGTGTCAACACCATCATCATCCATTGCATCAAAAGGGGTGGCGGTGATCTGAAGTGGTGGAACACGACAGGAGGATGCGCCAGCTACTGATGATGATTGGGTTGAGTAACTCCTAAAATTACCAGTAGCACTATTTCCATCAAAAAGACGTGCACAAAGATCTGGAAAAGGCAGTGGAATTGTTCTCAAAGAAGCAGCTTTCGGATGCCCCTAAACCCAAATGTAACAAGAAATAGTATAAGAATATTTGGCAACTTCAAACGTAAATGTTATATATATATATATATATATATATATATATTATTGTATATTAATGTATATGTACCTTCTTAAAATCATCCCACTCCTCGGCTGTTAAATTAAAAGTGTTTGTTTGAGAATTGTATATATTACCGGTTTTGTTTTTTAAATATACTCATCCAGTGTATTTGGCTTTCATATTGTCATATGCGTTTTTCATTTGTTTTTGAGTCAACTCAACCCCAAATTTCTCCTTAAGAACTCTTCCAAGCCTTATCCATGAATCTTTCTGCAAACTCAATCCTTTTCTACCAACACTCTCTACTTCTTCAATACAAGTATCCAATAAGCATTTTAAGTGCTCATTGGTCCATTGTTGTTTTTCTCCCATCTCTAATAACCAAATAACAATAAACAGTGAACAAGTAACATCATTATTTCAAGAAAAAGTTTTTATTTTCACGACAAATTTGTAATTTTGTTTTATTTTCAATCACAATAATGTGAAACTTTTTATTCAATTATAAATAACCTCAATTAGAGTGTTTTAATTCAAAGTTTTCTAAACTTTATAAATCAAATAAACTTCACTTTAACGACAAAAACTTTACTTCTATCAAATAAACAAAACTTATGTCTCTTTTTGATGCTTTCTATCATATACATACAAAATCAACAATCATATACATATACACTATCATATAAATATACACAATCAATAATCATATATATATATATATATATATATATATATATATATATATATACAACTTTGAATTACTGCATATTTAAGTAATACAATCAATTCTAATTATAAGCATTGTTGATAATATGGGTGAGTGGAAATTTAACATTGTTGGTGTACATAACCTAAATTACATTCAAGGTATCATATAAGCATCATAAGAACATCATTCAAAACAACAGGAGGCATGCCCAGGCTTGACAATAACAGAATTAAACAGAAAATTTGGGTGCTACTGTTACAGGTTTAACATCTAGGTTCAATTGCTAATTGAAGCACAAACACATACACAATTGGACTTTTTCGATCAAACAGACCAAGCTGGAGATGTTACAAGTTTAACATCTCGGTATTTCATTCAAAATCAAATCCAATTTCACATTCAAAGATAAATTACTTTCATTACAAATGTTTTTATTTTACAGCTCTTTTATGAGTTATGCATCAATTAACATAAATTCTGAACTATAACTTCAATGCAACGGATAAGAAGGGAATAACAGAAAGTCGGGAGAAGAAGGAAGACTGACAGCAGGAAAAAAAAACGAACCTGTAGCTGTGAGGTCGAAGTCTCCGGTGTAGCTGTGGGGGCGACGGTCTCCGGCCGGTGGCTTCACAGGGGAGGCGCTGGTTAACGGCGGCGAGCAGGGGAGGAGTCGTCGCTTGGTCGCTAGTTGAAGTTGTCGCTGTGACCTTGTTGTTCGCTGGCTGCTGCAATCGACTGTGATGGTCGGAAAATCGGAGGACGCCGGATCGGAGAGGAAGGCGGCGATCGATGGTTTTGATCGGAGAGGAGGGTTGCGACGGTGGCGGTCGATGCAAGGTGGAGTACGATCGATCGATCGAGGGTTTTTCTGGGAGGGTTGGACGAGGACTGGAGGCGGAAGCAAAAAAAAAAAGACGCGTTTTTTTTAGGTTAAAGGGCTTGCAGACTTTAGAAGATGCTATCCCATATCTGTGTGGTGAAGACCTCGCGCAGACGTTTTTATGTCTGCGCACTTAAGAAAAACAAACAGACTGCAAACCATTATGTCTGCGCGTGGTCTGCGCCTCGCAGACAGAAGAGGTCACGTAGACCTGCAGAGAAAAAACAAACACCCTCTGAGTGTTTGGAGCTTATATTGTCAGCAAAGACATGGAAAAATTGACAGCTTTGTTGTTCTATTTTCTTTCTGGAAAAACAGGTGCACAACACCTCCGAATAGAGGTGTTCTTGGGGATCACGATGCAGAAAAGAAAGAACAGGTAGGCTAAGGTGTTTTGGTGAGTTTGGGGCTGAAATGTGTAAAGGAAAAGAATTATAACATAGCTGGGTATTTATGCTTCAAGATGGATTTGACTCATGGAGGAAAGTTAGAAGTTTTGTCATACATTCATCATGCATGTGTACTAGTAACTTCCATGAGTGGAGAAATATGTGAGGGAGAAAAGAAAGAAGAAAGGAAACGTGAGGTGAATGTGTTTGTGTGTTAAAGTCTCTCATTTACATTGTACTTCAAAGTGAGACTTTAAAGCAACCTCTTTTAATGAGTGGTACTTCCTTCATAATGAGAATTTGAGGCATTTTTGGTTGGAATGCCTTAATTACGTGAATAGGAAGAGGTAGACTCTTAGGAGTTGACTTGGCCTTCAATGCTAATTCTTGTTATATTAAGAGTTAATTGTATGTACTAGTTCTTAAATTGGTGTAGTGTCATAAATGGATTCTTGGGGTTTTATGGATAACTTTCGAGACATCTAACCATATACACACATACATACATCTCATACCTATTTATTTTGTTATATTTTTGTCATATAATAATCAAGTCCCCTTATTATTACATATAACATTTGTAAGGACTTAGATATTTTTATAAATATAACTCTTTCACTACATAAACATAATTGTATGTATCTTATTGATTTTATTAGCATATAACTAGTCGTATTCCAATAATAAGTCGCATTCCAATAATAATATATATTAAACGATTCTTATTATTATAAATATATACTTATTTTTATAAGAACATCGTACATTAAGTCCTCCATCACAATTAGTTATGGTCGTTATACGGTGGACCTCGACCTAATTTTTACGATTGTTACATAAACAAACTTTCTATATTAAGTACCTAACTAAATTTATGATTTTAGGATTTAACAAAAAGTTATTCAATAAAAACTTCATTTTTTATAGCAACTTACGAGATTACTGAAAAATTGAACTATTGAACAATAAATTTTCTAGATAACGTTTTATATTTATTATTTAATATTTTATTTAACAAAATGAAATTATTGGCAAATAAAGAAATGAGTTTAATTAAAATGTCTTCATCCTTCATTGATCGTGAGAGTAAACAAGAGAATGTATTCTCCTCTATAAATAGGAAAGGTTATGAAATATTTTAAAGGGACTAAGCCATGAGATCTTCCTTGCATCTAACTTTGTAGGACGTTGAGTGTATTCTTTGGTGAGATTGTCTTTGTCGACAAGTGACTAATTAAATTTCGGAATTTCGAAAATGATTTTGGACCATATCTTTTAGATTTGGTTCAAGTTTAATAAGGATCCGAGTGTCTTCTGGCTGAGTTAGGCAAACTCGCTTCCATTGGAGGCTGGCTGAGTTAGGCAAACTCGCTTCCATTGGAGGCTGAGTTTAAGTAACATGCCGAGTATTTGGTTGTGTTAGCCAAGTTTTACAACCATGTATGTAATACAATTTAAAGTTTTAACCTTATAAAAGACGTCACTATTATCATATGTTCTACATAATTATGGTAATATTTATGATACAAAACATTTTTTTTACTATTTAAGATAAAAAGTTGTCTCTATTATTATATGTTGTATAGAATGATAAAATTTAAGATAGATAAAAAGATGTCTCTATTATCGTATTTTCTACATAATGATAATATTTAATATAAACGTTTTAATTTAATATGAAATTATTATTTAATAGATAACAATAACGATTTATTTATTTTTAAAAACTAATTTTTTTATATTTTAATCATATAACTTTGTATATAAAAAACATCTTCAAGTTCCAACATTATCTCTTATAATATAGTTCAACATAATAACTATACTAAAAATCATTTTTTATATTTTTATGAAATTTTTATTTAATTGTTAATAACAATGTTTTAGTTATTTTTAATATAAAATATTTTTTTTATATCCCACGCAACGCGCGGGCATTCGCCTAGTCTACTATAATAAATGAATGTTTTTTTGCCACATGTCATCTTCTCATTTATTTGGACACATGGCATTTTCTAGAATTTTTAAATTTTCTATTTTCCACTTGTCATTTTATTTTATTTTTCATTTTATTAAATTAAAATTCCATATTTAATATGTAAGGTATTTATTAGAAAAGGTTTATATATGTAATGTATTCAATACATTAAAGTCTCACTAATTTTAATAATTCAAATTTTTCTCATTTTTTCTTATAAATTCAAACTTTTCAAATTATTAAAATTTTATATTTATTTTTTAATTAAACTCATGTAATACATGGATGTCACACCTAATATATACATATAAGAATGTACATTTTTCCTTTTCTGTTGCATACTTATTAAATTTACACATTATAAGATAGGACAAAATCAAATAAAGTCATAATTCATAAACAAAAAATATAGTAACACTCCTCATTAGGAAATTAAAGCAGAATATCTAACCGTTCAAACCTTAAATAAGAAGATCATAGACAACATCAAATCATGAAAACAGTCATATAAAATTAAAGTCAAAGCCCTCAAAAAGATAGCAAGAACAATGATCTAAGCATCGTTTGTTTTCTGATATAGAGTGGTTAGCACTTCATTGGTTGATAAAGATGCCCTCAAGAGCGTCAATGCCTGTCAATATTTAAACAAATAAATGCCTATCAAGAGAGATATATATAGACAACAAAGTTGACAGTACTAAAACATGTTTGATATTGCTTTAAAGCCCTATTTTGCATTATATGATTTTGATGAACCTAACACAGTCTTTTTTTGAAAAGTGTTAGCATTTGCTGCTGGGCAAACTGAATTTTCTTCATTATTAAGGTGTTATCTTGATAAACACCATTAATTAATTAAGAAGTTTTCATGTTATTATGAGTTTTTTGAGTTCTATTATTAGGCTATAAATTAAAGCCATTAGGATGTCTTAAATCTAATAAGTGTCGACCATAGTTGGGTTTTCCGTTCTTTGGGTTTCCACTTTATATTATCAAGAGTTTTGTACTCGAGGCTATTCCCACCTCTCTATTTGAAATTTGCCGGTGAGCATGCAACCAAGTCCATCACACCCGCTTCTCCAACATCAACCTCTCGTCACCATTCCAGGAAAGCTCTAGTCAAAAGCATGAATTTCAAACCTATGAATTTCCACATCAAAATTACCTTCTTCTTGGACCTTCTTCTTCCGTTATGTAATGTAAATCTAATCGACATCCCATGGTTCTCTTACCTTATGCCATGAAAATGAATTAGCTAGAAAACCCAAATTCATTTGGAAATGGCGTTGAGGGTGACTTTGAGCGATTAGGCCAAAAAAGCCTTTCGTCACTAGTTATAGTGTAAAAGAAAGAGAAATTAATGGAGAAATGGTATTCATTGAGGGTTGAGGGTAGATCTTGGGGGAGTTAATGGTCCTTGTCGATTTTTAGGAAAAATAAACAAATAAATAAGTAAAAGAATCATCGTATCGTATGTACATGTATTTCATTAAAGAAAGTATATCATTAAATATACTAATTACCTCATCTTTTCCGAAAGGTAATGTTTTCTCCTCAAGCTGACTCAGATCCTTGACTGCAAAACTATTGATGAGAGTTATGCTTGAAATAGTGGACATAGGCTTCACCACCAAATCATCCATCACCATATAAGTCACCACTTCTTTCACAAAACCTGCCTTCGGTTTCTCCTGATCAGCTTCCTTTAAATTTACCACCGGTGTTCCAATGAGGTTCAAAGGGACATTCATGGAACGGCTGCAAGTAGGACACAAAGTAGCCGGATTCTCAGTCGTACTAAGACAATATTGATGTTGATAACCGTTCCTACTTATGCCAAAATAACTACACGTGTAGACTTTTTTTGTTGATGTAACCGGTAATCTCTCATTAGCAGAAACATCATCCAACAGCAGAAACATGTTCCCATTGAACGCTGTTTTGGAACTAAAGATATTATCTTTATTGATGCCAGGTTGAAAGTAAATCGGATTAAGGCTTTCGACGCTTTCTTTTAGTTTACCTAACCCACCGACCATATGTTTGGAGCCCAGGAGTTGGTTGATTGTGCCGAGAGGCAAAGAGAACAAGTGCAGAAGGAAATCCACAAACTCTTTAGGGGCTTCTGCATATAAGACCTTTTGGGTTCCCTTGTGGACTAAAAGCTTAAGCGTGATCATGTCTTCGGAAGCCATTGATAGAGTTTATATATGGTAGCTTGATGATCGATGTATGTATATTTATTAGATACTTGAAAAGTAGGGTTTGGTTTGTGGATAAGCATGATACTAACCTACCTCAATATCAGGATTTCACATATCTATATTATCTTATATTAACTGAAACTAAAAGATAAAATATTTAACATTTACCAATAGAAATATATCTACTATAATAAATGAAAGTCTTTTTTGCCACATGTCCTCTACTCATTAATTTGGACACATGGTATTTTGTAGAATTTTTAAATTTTCTATTTTCCATTAGTCATTTTATTGTATTTTTATTTTATTAAATTAAAATTTCACAATTAATATGTAAGGTAATATATATGTAAGGTATTTATTAAAAATGGTGTATATATGTAACTAGGTGTGAGACCCGTATATTATACGGGTTGATTAAAACAAAATGTTAATATAAATGATTAAATGAAAATTTTATTTGAATTTGAAATTTAAGATAACTGAAAATTATGAGAAAAAAACATGCAAAAAATAAATTAATTAAAATTATGTGTTTAGTTATCAAATTTGTGTACTAAACGGATAATTATAACAAAATGCTAAACACAAAGGTTTAAACTGTAAATTTATTTGAAATTGAAATTAAAATTTAGAATTTGAAATTTGAAATTAATAGTCATTATGGTAGTTTTAATTTATGGAAGTTATATTAATGATATATTGGAAATAAAAAATGAAGTAAATGACTAGTGGAAAATAAATATATCTTAAAATAATGACAAAATGACAAGTGGCCAATTGAATGAGAGAATGACATGTGACAAAATCATTTTTATTTATTAGGGTAGAAGATGTATTCAATACATTAAAGGCTCACTAATTTTAATAATTCAAAATTTTTCTTATTTTTCTTACAAATTCAAAATTTTCAAATTGTTAAAATTCTATATATATATTTTTTAAAATAAACTCATGTAATACATGGTCTCACACCTAGCTCTATATCATTTTATATCATACACTATAAAGGATTTGATCAAATTTTTAATGCGTCAAGGATATGAGCAAATTAACACCGGTCGTAACAGTCACACAAAAAGGTAATTACTTTGACAAGTCAATTTAACTCCTTTTATTTTAGCTTATAATTTTGATTTCATATAAATTTAACTGAAATGCTAAATATTTTTAAATCTACATTGTTAGCTGGCATACCAACTCGACAATAAATATGACAATTATCATCCGCGTCACACCAACTGCTCACACCGACAACTATGTCAGCCGAAACACTTGAATTTGCATACTTGCAAAGCATGTTCAATTCGTTAGTGAAAAACAAACAACACTTAGAAACCAGAGAATTGTAATAAAGACAAAAAAAAAATACTAGAGATGGAGACGAATAACATAAAAAAGAACATCATCTTCAATGAAGTTTGTTCCATGTTACATGAATTTAAAATATACAAAAAATAGAAGTGATTTTTTATGTGCATCGATAACATTGTTCTTGTCTCATATATATAAAGCTATTTGATAATTATGCTACCAAAAACAACTACAAACATGTCGTAGTCAATTTAAATACTCATAAATTTTCATAAATATTGTTTTAAGAAAAATTAACTGAATCTATTAATATTGCAGACATTAGAATCAACTGCTAGTGAAAAGGAAAATTGACTTATCGTGGTAATTAGTTTTTCGTTTTGTTCATATTTAGGTAATATTTTTTTGTACACATCTAGGTAACGAAATTGTAAGTAGTGGTCGCATATGACCATTACGACCGGTTGTAATTTGCTACAATCGGTTATAACAGCCATATATGAACACTTCCAGCAAATTCGTTGCCTAAATGTGTATAAATTTTTTTTTATTCAAACGTGAACAAACAAAAAAAATAATTACTCTAATAAGTCAATTTCCTTTATAAATTCCAAAACACAAGACAAACTTGCAAAAATGGTCCCCGTGGTTTCTTATTTTATGTGGTTATGGTCCAAACGTTTGAAAAGTTACAGATTTGGTCATTTTTAACAAGTTTTATTGTGGTTTTGGTCCCTCGTCCGTTAAGTTTAACTGGTTGGCTGTTCACTTTTTTAAAATGACAATTTTACCCTCAGGGACCATTTTCAAAGTTTTGTCTTTTACCATACCATAAAGACCATTTTTGCATACATTCTTTTTTATTTTATTGAAGTATTATATATTAGTAAATATTATTTTTAAAATATACTATTATATATTAATAAATATTGTTTTATTGGATTATAAATTTATTATAGTTGATTTTTTTTTTAGTTTTTTTGTTAGAGTAATTCTTTTTATTGAGTTATTACATATCAATACATATAGTTTTTAATATATAATATTTATATCATAATAAATATTATATTATTGGAAATTTTCTTTAGTTAATATTTTTAATTCTTTTTTTTTTTGAATTATTTTTATTGGATTATTTCTTTTATTTCTTTTAATTTATTATTTTCTTCATATACTAAATATTATTTTATTGGAATATTAATTTATTTTAGTTAATTCTTTTTTTTTAAATTGTCGAAGTAATTATTTTTTATTGAATTCTAATATATCAATACATATAATTTTTAATATATAATATTTATATCATAATAAGTATTATATTATTGGATTATTATTATCTTTTAGTTAATTTTTGTAATTTTTTTTAAACTATTTTTTATTGGATTATTACTTTTAATTTATTATTTTCTTCATATACTAAATATTATTTTATCGGATTATAATAATAGTTCTTGTTAATTTTATTGGTTCCACCATAAAGCCATGGGATACGTAAAATCATCGTCTCTCATCATCGAAATTGTTAGGATCGCTGCCAAACACTTTCATTTCATCTAGCTTATAATGAGAAATCATTGGGAAAATACAACCACCATCACTCGGTCACCACCACCACTTATAAATTTTATCGGGGTTTGTTGCGCATTATGTGGGATATGAAGGATTCCAGTGGATTATGAAGAGGTTGTCGCAGGTGGCTACCAACAACGTTGGGTGGAATAGGGTATGGTATCTATTGAACCTCCGATGAAGGTGTTTGGAGGTGATCCTGCTAATTTTTGACGATGATAAGCGACACTTTTACGTATTTCGACGACATTATGGTGAAACTAATAAAATTAAAAACAATTAATAGTATAAATTCAAAATAAAATAACAATCCAATAAGATAATATTTATTATATTAAAAAAATAATAAATTAAAATTAATATTTCAATAAATTAATAATTCAAAAAAAACAAATTACAAAAATTAATAATCCAATAATGTATTATTTATTATGATGTAAATATTATATATTAAAAATAATATTTGTTGATATATAATAATCTGATAAAAACGAATTGCTCCAACAAAAATAAATTATAAGAAGAATTAACTAAAATAAATTAATAATCCAATAAAACAACATTTAGTATATGAAGAAAATAATAAATAAAAAGTAACAATACAATAAAAAATAATTAAAAATTAAAAAAAATTAACTAAAAAAATTAATAATCCAATAATATAATATTTATTATGATATAAATATTATATATTAAAAACCATATGTATTGATATATAATAATTTAATAAAAAAGAATTACTCCAACAATTTTTTTTTGAAAATCAACTAAAATAAATTAATAATCCAATAAAAAAATATTTATTAATATATAATATTATATATTAAAAATAATATCTATTAATATATAATATTTCATTAAAATAAAAAAGAATGTATGCAAAATTGGTCCTAATAGTATAGTAAAAGACAAAACTGTGAAAATGGTCCCTGGGGGTAAAATTGTCATTTTAAGGAACTTAAAGGATGAGGGACCAAAACCACAACAAAACTTGTTGAAAAGGACCAAATCTACAACTTTTTAAACGTTTGGACCGTAACCACATAAAATGAGAAACCACAAGGACTATTTTTGCAGTTTTGTCAAAACACAAAGCATAAATATACGATGCACAAAACCAAATAATTCTTATTTATAGATGTGAAATAAGTTAAATCTTTAAGAGATATCGATATAAAACTTGATGTACTAATCCACAATGCAAACACCATAAATCTTTTATCAAATAAACCAATATACTAATCCACAATGCAAACACCATAAATCTATTATCAAATAAACCAACATATCAATCCTTATCAAATCAAATAATTCATTATAAGAAGGAAAGGGTACGTGAAATAAGAATATAATTAGTTATTTCAATTTTAAAATTCCAAAAGTATCACGATTCTTCCAAAAAAAAATCGTGATATCTCAAACATGCTCCACCGCTCCGCCTCCGCCTACTTCCCTGCTCCGCTTTCTTGATTCGTCTGATCCTTCCACTGCCAATTCGTCCAATGCCATTTTGGCCACAAAACCAAAATAAATAAATAAACAAACAACAACAACAACAACAACATTAATTCTAAGAAATCGTTAAACTAAAATTATAAATACTTAACAAAAACACTACCGAATTCTAATGACTAGGAATTAGGAAGACTTTGCGATGCATTACCAAGAGCAAAATTCTATAATTTGTAGATTGTATCGAAGGTCAATGAAGAACATTCCTTCCATGAAAAAAATAATAAAAAGGCTTTACTCTTTTTTTAGTTGTTTTGATCTTATATTATCCGGTGGTGATGATGGGTACGAATTAGCTGTTTCTGATAATTCCATTTTTTTATATATATTTATTTATGTATAATTTTCTTCCGTGATACAATTTGGAAACTGAAAGCAAAATCAAAGTAAAAGATTAGAGTTTCTATACAAGTTGATTTGTTTTGTGGAGGTAGTTCATCATTTATACAAGTGATCAATAGCACAAAAGTAAGAGAACTCCAAACCAAACTTTTGTTCACATCCAAATTAATGCAATATTTCACTACGTACATATATAACTTAAGAAAAGATTTAGGCACCAAATTCATTGATTGCTCCAAACTATAGAGACCAGGAATTTTAATCTTTAGCCCGTGGCTGCTAAAGGTTCAACCTGTCGCCGCTGAAGCTATTAACGCCGCTGTTGGTTCGTCGCTAATGTTTCATTGGTTGCCACTTATGTTTTTCGTCTCCGCTAAAGATGCGTCATCACTAATGCTCTCCGTCGCCACTAAAGATGTTGCCACTATTTATATGTATTTCTATTCATATAATACACATATACATACATAATACACATACATATACATAAAAACACATATACATAGAATTGCACATACAAACACACACACACACACACACACACATATATATATATATATATATATATATATACATAAAATTCATTCAAAATACACATATACATACAAATGCACATACAAATACACATCCATATCTACTAACACAAAATAGACATACAAATACACATCTACAAAATCAATATTTCGGCGATAACAGTGGTGGTGAGGGTATATTCCGGCGAGAAGGGTGAGAGATCTCAAAATTCCGGCAACCATTTCAAATGCTAGAAAAATTGTAGGGAGAAGAGAAAAGGAAAAGAAAATGAGAAAAATGGAGTAAGGAGGGGTGAAATTGTGAGGTTTTTTGTGAAATTCCGATGAGGTTGAGCAGAAAAAAGAAGGGAAAACACAGAAGATTGGGAAAATAAAGTGAGAACAAAGAGGGTTTTATTGTCGATGGCCGTTAGTGGCGACGCGTACTCATTGGCAGCGACATGTGGGAGGGAAAACAACACAGAATTTTCTACGTTGTTGGATCATCGCTTAAATCGACGAATGTGATTGAAATGATGCGGATCGCCAAAATAAGCTTTTAGCGGCGATGCACACTCTTTAGCGGCGACTCGCCGGAAGGAAAACAGCGTGGGGTTTCTTATGTCATCCTAGTCGTATGATCATCTCTTAAATCGACGGTTTAGATTGAAATGACGCAGATCGCCAACAAAAGCCTTTAGCGGCGACGAATACTTTTAGCGGCGACAAATCCGTCTCCGCTATTGCAGGCAAAATTCTTAGCATTCATGTAATTTACTCTCGAATATAAATCAAAGATTTACAAGGTTACTAATTTGTAGGTAGGAAAACTACAAACCAAATTATGGTTTACATGTAAATGCTATATTTCACAACATAACTTGTATGTATCAGTTTGCTTTGATTTTCGTTGGTATATAATTTTAACCATCTATTCTATTTACCTTTCTGCAAAATCAAAAATGTGTTATATATGCAAAATTATATTTTTTGAATACTTATAAAAAAAAGATAAACCTCAAATTGTGGCTCATGTTAATTAATTTATCTCAAAGCCTTCGTGGAAGATCAATCATATATAAAATACCGGTAATATTTTGGACATGCCAAAATTTCAACTTTAGACCTTGGTGTGAGATTTTAAAATTGCAACTCTTAGGCTCCATAGGGGCTTTCTTTGTAATACTTATCATACATACTTATAAAGCTAGCATTTTTCTTGAATCTCATGCATTTGAAACCCCCTTTTTTAACTTCCTTTCACCACATTAATTTGAAACTCCCATGATTTTTCAATTTCTTTACAATAATATTATAAATAAGGTAAATAATGTTCTATAAACAAGAAAAGGGTGTTTTAAAACAATGTCTTCATCCCACATCGATGGTGAGAGTAAACAAGAGAATGTTTCCTGTTCTATAAATAGGAAATGTTGTGAAATGTTTCAAAGGGACCAAACCATGAGAACTTCCTCATGCCTATCTTTGTAGGATTTTGAAGGTATTATTAGGTGAGATTGTCTATATTGGCAAGTGTTCAGTTAACTTTTAGAATTCCAAAAATGGTTTTGAACCGAATTTTTTCAGGTTTAAACCATGTTTCAGATAGAAAAAAATTATGTAGTTGGGTATATTGAGTTGAACCGGAGTTGGATCAATTTGGACCTATAAAGGAATCATTTTCCTTTCACAACAAACATTTGAAACTCCCATGATTTTTCAAATTATTTCTAATAATATTATAAATAAGTTACATAATTTTATATAAATATAAAAAAGCATCTACCTAAACCTAAAATTATAACTGTTTGAAAAATCACTTTGATTCAAAAGCATGAAATATATATACAAACCGGGTTTCACTAGAAAAAAAATAATATGTAGTTTGGTATATTTAGTTGAATCGGTCCGAGTTTGATCTATTTGGACCATAAAAAAACATTTTCCTTTCATTACAAACATTTGAAACTCCCATGATTTTCCAAATTGTTTCCAATGATATTTTAAAAAAGTTACATAATGTTATATAAATATAAAAAAAACATCTACCTAAACATAAAATTATAATTGTTTGAAAATTCGATTTGATAAAAACACGGAATATATACACAGATTATATTTTATAAATGAATTCTTTTATAATGAACTTTTAAATCTTGAAAATACATATAAACAAACTTTCTATATTAAGTACCTAACTGAATTTATGATTTTAGAATTGAACAAAAAGTTATTCAATAAAAACTTATTTTTTTGGATAGCAACTTACGAGATTATAGAAAAATGAAACGATTGAACAATAAAGAAAGGGTAAACAAGATAAAGGTGTTTCACTAAATAAATTGAATAATGTTTTATTAACAAGAAACTGTGTTTTATTACAATGTCTTCATCCCACATCGATGGTGAGAGTAAACAAGAGAACGTTTCCTCTTCTATAAATAGGAAAGGTTGTGAAATGTTTCAAATGGAGCAAACTATGAGAACTTCCTTATGCCTACCTTTTTAGGATTTTGAGGGTATTCTTTGGTGAGATTATTTTTATTGGCAACTGTCCATTTAAGTTTTAGAATCCCGAAAATGGTTTTGAACAAGATTTTTTTAGGTTCAAACAGAGTTTCAGTTGAAAAACCGTTATGCAGTTTGGTATATTGAGTTAAATCGATCTGAGTTTGATCAATTTGGACCGATAAAGGAAGCATTTTCCTTTCATCACATACATTTGAAACTCCCGTGATTTTTCAAATTGTTTCTAATAATATTATAGATAAGTTACCTAAACATAAAATTATAATTGTTTGAAAAATAAATTTGATTTAAAAACACAAAATATATACAAACCGGGTTTCAATAAAAAAAACGTTATGTAGTTTGGTATATTAAGCTAAATCGGTCCGAGTTTGATCAATTTGGACAGATAAATGAAGCATTTTCTTTCACTACATACATTTGAAACTCTCATGATTATTCAAATTGTTTATAATAATATTATAAGTTACATAATGTTATATAAATATAAAAAAAATCTAGTTAAACATAAATTATAATTGTTTGGAAAATCACTTTGATTCAAAATCACGAAATATATACTCGATTATATTTTATAAATGAATTCATTGTATAATGACATTTTGAATCATGAAAATACATATAAACTGTCACACCCCGACCAATGGCGGAAATGTCGGGGTTGCGACTTAAACATTTGGATCATAGTCAACAACATATAATGATATAATAATATAATTTATTCGACATTACATTCATCCGAAGTATGAATATGACAAAACACACTGTTTAATAGTCCAAAAGCGTTATACGCATATTTCAGTTTCTTACAACATAAAAGAGACAAAAGGCTACTATAGAGCCAACAATTTATTTTCAACGTCAAACCCATCATCCTCACACGTGGTGAGAGTTCTTCTGGCCACCTTGAACACCTAGAAACATATACATTTTGAAAATACGTCAACAATAATGTTGGTGAGCTTTATAGGTTTTCTTTTGACGCCGATGATTTTTATAATTCAAAATAATGTTTCCAAAGACCGCTAAAATTATAAAGCATATTTTTCTATTCAGCCACTTTTTAAACAATAAATATTAGTTATTTTCATGACGATTTTTATTCTCTGGATCTTGTCCGTTACGAAAAATTATGTCGTAAGGAGAACTATATAACGACCTAACACTCGACACTCTCGGTCCCAAATTGGGAGAATTGACTCAATCTAGATCTATACATATTCGAGTAAAAAAAATCTTCAATATATTAATTTGCCCATAACTGATACTATTCGTCGCTCCTCCACAAATCGCATAAGCGCAATAAACAAGCCACACAGGCACAATACAAATAAATATTGAGGAATCGAGATCATTACTAACGTTTAAAAGCAGTCATATACTAATGAAGAAAGAAACACTTGACGCCTGTTGCCTCGTCAAAGTTGTAGCTAGCAACCACAGACGGAAAATAACCATTCGTATAAATCTTTCCATAAGAATTAGATCTACACCAAAGTTCTTTATTATAAATCTATGTCGTGTACATAAACCTACAGTATATGATTCCTCCTGGATTAACGGTTATAGAGCTAGGTGTCGATTCCAATATCGGATCCTTACAAGGGAAAAACACACCATCAACAAACTCTCTCCTCCACCCCTTTCGATACATTCCTCCCACAAGCACACACGGGATACACAATCCGCGAAATACATGACAATAAAAATCCGCCGCTTCCAATGATCACCAACGCGAGTCTTTGTTTATGATTTTATTTTTATCTAGTGCATTTAGTTAAATATTAAATTTAACTTAGCTTTCAAATAAAGAGACGGTGTTGACTCAAATAATTTCAATCTACCAACCGATAGGAAAGACGTTCCTTTAGCGTAGTCGAGTACTTCATACGTGTCAGTGTTACGTCGGTTGACCGGTCGTTGCTTTAATCGAATATTTTTGTATTTTTAATATTTACTTAATGTTGAAACGTATTATTTTCGTTTGTAAGTAAACTTTAGTCTTAAAAATACAAACACATTATTTATCAACAAGATTTCGTATTATAACATAATATATAACTACTTGTGGTTTATTCTCATACTCTTGATATCATTTTATAATTCATTTGTATATTTTTATTTTATCATCTCGTTTAAATCTTTACTATCAATACTTAATGAAAAATAAGCTTAATGCCCTAATATACACAAGTCATATGGTTATACCTATCATGACAAGTTAAACATGTTCATTTATCAAAATTTTGACATAAGTTCTTAACGATACTTTTATTTGTCCCGACAAATAATATAACACTAGATTACTTTTATCTAACTTTTTGTTTACACAAGTGCTTGTAAATAAGTCTAACATTTTATAAAATGTTTGTGTATAACCATTACTAACCACCACCTTTTTAACAAACATCATTTGTAAAAATAGTATCTATAATAAACATTGACTCTAACAATTTTTGCATCTAGTACTAACTGTGCATGCATGTAACATATAAACTTTTTGCCATTTTATTATATCAAAATACTCAAGTATGTGTCTCCCCCCAAATAAGTAAAAATGTAAAAATGGGGCCATAAAGACTCACATTTGGAGCGTGATTTTCGGTTCGGTTTGGTTTGACTTCCCGGAAATCTCTTGTCGTAACTCTTCACCAACTCTTGGAAGAAGGCCCGAAACTATTCCATCCCGCTGAAATGATGATTATGGGACTGTTTCTAGGTCGAAAAGGAAAGAAAACATGAAGTGTTTCCACCGTTTTGGTGGTTCTCGACAGCGAAAAGGTGGCAGGGGCTGTTTCGGCACCCTCTTTGCCTCCTAATTTTTTTTGTTTTTGAAGCTGTTTCGCACAAAGGAGAGAGCAGCAGGTAGGGGCGAAAACAGTGAGTGTTTGGAGCTTATATTGACAGCAAAGACATGGAAAAATTGACAGCTTGTTGTTCTATTTTCTTTCTGGAAAAACAGGTGCACAACACCTCCGAATAGAGGTGTTCTTGGGGATCACGATGCAGAAAAGAAAGAACAGGTAGGCTAAGGTGTTTTGGTGAGTTTGGGGCTGATAATGTGTAAAGGAAAAGAATTATAACATAGCTGGGTATTTATGCTTCAAGATGGATTTGACTCATGGAGGAAAGTTAGAAGTTTTGTCATACATTCATCATGCATGTGTACTAGTAACTTCCATGAGTGGAGAAATATGTGAGGGAGAAAAGAAAGAAGAAAGGAAACGTAAGGTGAATGTGTTTGTGTGTTAAAGTCTCTCATCTACATTGTACTTCAAAGTGAGACTTTAAAGCAACCTCTTTTAATGAGTGGTACTTGCTTCATAATGAGAATTTGAGGCATTTTTGGTTCGAAGGCCTTAATTACGTGAATAGGAAGAGGTAGACTCTTAGGAGTTGACTTGGCCTTCAATGCTAGTTCTCGTTATATTAAGAGTTAATTGTATGTACTAGTTCTTAAATTGGTGTAGTGTCATAAATGGATTCTTGGGTTTTTATGGATAACTTTTGAGACATCTAACCATATACACACATACATACATCTCATACCTATTTATTTTGTTATATTTTTGTCATATAATAATCAAGTCCCCTTATTATTACATATAACATTTGTAAGGACTTAGATATTTTTATAAATATAACTCTTTCACTACATAAACATAATTGTATGTATCTTATTGATTTTATTAGCATATAACTAGTCGCATTCCAATAATAAGTCGCATTCCAATAATAATATATATTAAACGATTCTTATTATTATAAATATATACTTATTTTTATAAGAACATCGTACATTAAGTCCTCCATCACAATTAGTTATGGTCGTTATACCGTGGAACTCGACCTAATTTTTTCGATTGTTACATTCTCCCCCCGTTAAAAGAATTTCGTCCCGAAATTCAATTGATAGGTGTATTATTGTCGAACAATTGGGGGTATTTCTTCTGCATTTGGTCCTCTCGTTCCCACCGTTAAAAGAATTTCGTCCCGAAATTCAATTGATAGGTGTATTATTGTCGAACAATTGGGGGTATTTCTTCTGCATTTGGTCCTCTCGTTCCCACGTGAACTCTGGTCCCCTTTTTGAATTCCAACGCACTTTCACAATAGGAATGCGACTTTGTCTCAATTTCTTGATTTCACGGTCCATAATCTCAACTGGTTCTTCAATAAAGTGTAGATCAGTTTTTAACTCGATTTTGTCGAGAGGGATGACAAGAGTGTCATCGGGCAGACACTTTTTCAAATTTGAGACATGGAAAACATTGTGTACTTTTTCCAATTCTTGAGGTAATTGGAGGCGATAAGCAACAGGCCCAATTCTTTCAAGAATTTCGAAGGGTCCAATGTACCGTGGGTTTAGTTTTCCCCTCTTTCCGAATCTAATCATCCCTTTCCAGGGTGATACTTTTAGCATAACTCTATCGCCCACCTGGAATTCCAAGGGTTTACGTCTTACATCCGCATAATTTTTCTGATGACTACGTGCGCCTTTCAATCGCTCTTTGATTTGCATGATTTTCTCAGTCGTCTCGTGGATTATTTCGGGTCCGGTCCATAGAGTATCTCTATAATGCCTCCTGGATAGTTGTGTATCTCCAACTTCTTCCCAACATAGCGGTGAACGGCATTTTCTTCTGTATAGCGCCTTAAATGGTGCAACTTTTATGCTGCAGTGGTAGCTGTTGTTGTACGGAAACTCAATTAAGGGTAAATGAATATCCCACGAGTTTCCGAAATCTAATACACAAGATCGGAGCATATCCTCTAAGGTTTGGATGGTTCGTTCACTCTAGCCATCTGTTTGTGGGTGATAAGTCGTGCTCATGTCCAAACTTGTTCCTAAGGACTTTTGGAGGGACTGCCAAAATTGTGAGGTAAATCTACTGTCTCTGTCAGAAATGATAGAGATTGGCACCCCATGAAGTTTGACGATTTCCTTAAGGTAGGTTCGGGTCAGTTTTTCCATCTTGTCTATCTCTTTGATTGGTAGGAAGTGAGCGGACTTGGTCAACCTATCCATCTTGTCTATCTCTTTGATTAGTAGGAAGTGAGCGGACTTGGTCAACCTATCCACTACCACCCAAATGGTGTCACAACCACTCGGCGTTCGGGGTAGCTTAGTGATAAAGTCCATAGTGATCATTTCCCATTTCCATTCTGGAATCTCTGGTTGTTGAAGTAATCCTGAGGGCTTTTGATGCTCGGCTTTAACTTTTGAGTAAGTCAAGCACTTGCTTACATACGTAGCAATTTCTGCTTTCATGTTCGGCCACCAGTACAACCTCTTTAGGTCTTGGTACATCTTGTCGGATCCGGGATGGACAGAATATCTCATTTTGTGAGCTTTGTCAATGACTAGACTCCTAATTTCTCTGAATTTGGGCGTCCAGATTCGGTTCATGAAATATCGTGTCCCATCATCCCTAAGCTCAAATTGTTTTTCCATTCCTCGCAGGGCTTCTTCCGCAATGTTTTCTTCTTTTACAGCTTCGAGTTGGGCTTCCTGTATTTGTGTACTTAGATTAGAATGAATGGTCATGGTTAGTGCACGCACACGTCTTGGCTTCACATGCTCTTTCCGACTCAGAGCGTCTACCACTACATTAGCCTTGCCAGGGTGATAACGAATTTCACAGTCGTAATCATTTAGCAGTTCGAACCACCTTCGTTGTCTCATGTTGAGTTCTTTTTGGTCGAAGATATGCTGGAGACTCTTGTGATCTGTAAAGATTGTGCATTTAGTACCATACAAGTAATGCCTCCAAATCTTTAGTGCAAAAACTACCGCTCCAAGCTCAAGATCATGAGTAGTGTAGTTGACCTCGTGCACTTTTAGTTGTCGCGAAGCATAAGTAATCACCTTTCCACTCTGCATTAATACACAACCCAGCCCTTGACGAGATGCGTCACAGTAAACGACAAAGTCTTCTGTCCCATCAGCGAGTGATAGGATTGGTGCCCTGCACAACATGTGTTTTAATTTTTGGAATGCAGCTTCCTGCTTATCTTCCCAGTTGAATTTCACATCTTTCTGTGTTAGTGCAGTGAGAGGCTTGGCCATTTTGGAGAAATTTTCGATAAACGTTCGATAGTAACCAGCGAGTCCTAAAAATTGGCGCACTTCTGTCGGTGTTCTCGGTGCCTCCCAATTCTTGATTGCTTTAATTTTTGCGGGATCCACTTGTATCCCTCTATTTCTAACAAAATGCCCTAGGAAATGCACTTCTCTTATCCAAAATTCACATTTGGAAAATTTTGCATATAATTTTTCCTTTCTCAACAGTTCCAATATCAATCGTAGATGTTGGTTGTGTTCCTCCTTTGTTTGTGAGTATATCAAGATGTCGTCAATGAATACTATCACAAACTTATCCAGGTAAGGTTTACAAACACGATTCATTAGATCCATGAATACTGTTGGGGCATTCGTTAGGCCGAAAGGCATGACAAGAAACTCGTAATGACCATACCGAGTTCTGAATGCGGTCTTTGGTATGTCGGTTTCCAATACCTTGAGTTGGTGGTAACCGGACCTTAGGTCAATCTTGGAATAGTAGCTAGACCCTTGCAGTTGATCGAACAAATCATCGATTCTAGGGAGTGGGTATCGATTATTTATCGTTAACTTATTTAGTTCTCTGTAATCAATACACATCCGAAATGATCCATCCTTCTTCTTGACAAACAGGACCAGGGCTCCCCAAGGAGAGAAACTTGGTCTTATGAAACCCTTGTCCAAAAGTTCTTGTAACTGGCTTGCAAGCTCTTGCATCTCGGAAGGAGCCAATCTATAGGGTGACTTAGCTACTGGTGCGGCGCCTGGGGTTAGGTCGATTCTAAACTCAACTTGTCGGTTCTGGGGTAATCCAAGTAGATCCTCGGGAAAGATGTCAGGAAAATCACATACCTGAGGTATGTCTCTCAATTCCTTTGTTCCATTCTTCTTATCCACTATGTGAGCCATAAAGGCATAACATTTCTTATGTAGATATATATGCGTCTTCGTGCAAGAAATGAGCTTAAGGTTTTTCCCCGACTTATCCCCATAAATGGTTAGGATCTCTCCGCTTGGTAGGGTTAATCGTACGGCCTTCTCATAACACAAAATCTCAGCGTGGTGAGGAGAAAGCCAATCCATTCCTATGATAATGTCAAAACTACCTATGGGAATAGTCAAGAGATCTATGTGGAAAGTGTGGTTGTTTAGAGTTAACAAGTAATCTCTTAGGATTTCGGTTGTGCTTTCTATCTGGCCATTTGCTACTTCATATGCTGTTTCTAATTTGTTAGACTCGTGATTTAAAAGTTGTTGAAAAGATGGAGTTATAAAACTTTTATCGGCACCAGAGTCAAAAAGTATTGTAGCATACAGGTTATTAACAAGGAACGTACCAGTGACCACTGACGGATCCAGAATGGTGTCCCTGTTTCCTATCACAAAAGCTCTCCCACGGGTGTTCCCATCTTTATTCTTCCCTTTTGGGCAGTTTCTTGAGATATGGCCTTTCTCCCTACAGTTGTAACATGTCCTTTCTTCCCCATTGCCGTCCCTGGTATCGAAATTTCGATTTCCTCCTGTATTCATAACTTTCTTACAATAATTTTTAGTATGTCCCTTCTTGTTGCACTGGGTGCAATGGTAACACTCTCTAGTATGGTTTTTTTTTTATAGCAGACGTTACACTTTGGGTAATTGTTTGTGTAGTTCCTTTGCGGTGCAGGTTTTGTTGCTACGACTGGAGTTATCGCATAGACCTTCTTAGTTTCTTGCTTCTTTGGTGGGTTTGATTTTCCTCCAAGAAATTTCATTTTCTTGTTTGATTCAGACTTGGGGTTTTCACCTCTAGCCTCCATGTTTCCCTGATTAACCTCATTGTTGGTCAGTCGTTTAGCCATATTCTTGGCGCTTTCAAAGGTTGTAGGTCTCGAAGACATGACCATACCCTTGATATTAGGAGACAGACCCCAAATATAATGTTCCACCTTCACATGCTCAGGGGTTACTAGAGTTGGACACAGCAAGGAGAGGTCGTTAAATCTGGTTGTGTAGGCTTTAATTTCTGAACCTTTCATCTTAAGGTTCCACAGCTCGTTTTCTAGATTTTGAACTTCGTCTATGGGACAATACTCTCCTATCAGCATGGTTTTCAGTTCACTCCAGGTCAAAGAGTTGGCAGGGATAATGCCTAGTGACTTAACTTGGTCGTTCCACCAAGTTAGTGTCGCATCCATGAAAGTACAGGCAGCAAAGCGCACCTTGCTATCTTCAGCACAGTAACTGATCTGAAATACATACTCTATCCTTTCAAACCACCGGGTAAGACCGATAACACCTTCGTTTCCATAGAAGTACTTGGGCTTGCAGTTCATAAAGTCCTTATAGGTGAAAACCCTTCGAGTCTCGGTAGGATTAATGTTTGAACTACTTCCACACCTAGCCTCGAGTTCTCCAATTTCAATGATGGGGTTTGTAACACCCAAGATTTTGAAAGCCAAGAAAGTAAAGGAAACCCTAAATTTAAGAGAGACTCGGCGAGTCCAAGGAAGGACTCGGCGAGTCGGAGCGGGATCCGGGTCGAGGAGTAAATGACCAACTCGACGAGTCGGCCAAGTGGACTCGGCGAGTCTGGTCTGTGCGAGGAAAACCCTAAATCCGGGGCTTGGAGCCTATTTAAACGCCTTAACCTCCTTCCTAGGGTCCCTTTACTGCCTCTTGCACCCAGAGCATGGAACCTTAAACCCTATTGTTGCCCATTAAAGCTCCCAAGCCATATTGAGTGAAGTGAAGGAAGAAGAAGAAGGGGAAATCGTTGAGGCTTCAAGAAGTGGTCTTGGATCTGAAGACTTGGGGAGCATTTCTGAGTATCTGAAGGTAATAAGTTGTTTCTCTCTTTTAGATCTTCTATGGTTGTGAGATTTGGGGCTTTTAAGCCATGGTTTGCCACCCAAGTGAGCTAGAAGCCGGATCTGGAGTTGCTACTTCAGATCCAAGTGTGTTATGAGATGGGGAAGCATAAAGTATCAGCCCTTGAGTCGATTTTGGATCCTTCTTGGCCTTAAACCCTAGTTTATGGTGGATTGTGCCTAGATCTCCTTCTCTACACGTAAAGTTTGCAACTTTACGTGGGGGATAGGCTTGGGAAGGGTAGATCTACAGTTTGGAGTTCATGCATGACTCGGAAGTCCTCTGCATGTAAGTGGATCTTATTGGACTCGGCGAGTCCTTCGAGTGGACTCGGCGGGTAGCTTGAAGATGAGGAGGAACTCGACGAGTGGGATGAACAGCTCGTCGAGTCGGATGAAGATAGGCATGAACTCGGCGAGTTGGATGAACAACTCGGCGAGTTGGATGAAGATTACCGTGTGCTCGGCGAGTCTGTTCTTAGACTCGGCGAGTCAGGTCGCGTGGTCCCAAACCCTTCGAGTTGAGTCTCGAGTCAGCGAGTCGAGCCAGGACTCAGTGAGTTGGACAGGACAGGAATCGGGAATCAGTAGACTCGGCGAGTCAGGGGCTGACTCGGCGAGTAGAGTCGCGAGTGGAAGGACTCTAGACTTATGAACTCGGCGAGTCAGTAGGGTGACTCGACGAGTAGGGTTGACCTGGAAGGTTGACTTTGACCAGGACGTTGACTTTGACCAGAGTTGACTTGGTTGACCTTTGAAGGTCAGTTAGACTAAGTGTTATGTTGATATTGGTAGCTCGGGGAGCTAGCGGAGCAGCAATTCGGAGTCAGTGGTCAGGTAGCGGTCAAAGGGGTTAGCAGCAGCAGTTCAGCAGTATCAGGTGAGTTTCCCTTTGTATGAATGGGTCTACGGCCACAATTCCGGCCCATGTAGTTATGAGTAGAAGACCCGGGGGTTAGCCCTAGGCACAGTATGCTAGTATGATATTTGGACGAGGTCCAATGATAGAGGGCGGGTGCCCAAGGAGCGGTTTATGTGATAGTTTATACTTGTTTTCGGTGTGATACTTGTATGTGCCTGGTAGGGGGGTGAGTGTGGGCGAGGTCCCGTATCTCACCAATAGCAGAGTGTGGATGGTGTTCCACATCTCAGTAGCAGCAGAGCAGGGGCGAGGCCCAAATCAGGAAAGGAGTGAGGGTGGGCTGGGCCCGTATCTCACTATCAGTAGGAGTATGTATGAGGTTCCATGACTCATCAGTAGCAGGACACGGGCAGGGCCCAGAGATAGGCGAGGCCTTAGAGCAAGAGTTGTTAGTATATGTTTAGTTTATGTAATGTTATGTGATATGTTTATGTGCTATTATATGTTAGGGGCGAGGCCCTGTGACAGGCGAGGCCTAAGTAAAACAGATCTGTATCCGAGCGGGGCTCGAAGCCAGGCGGGGCCTGGAGCGGCGGGGCCGTTGTAGCGGGTAAGGCCCGAAGTAGAGGGCGAGGCCTAGGATAGCGGGCGTGGCCCAGTATGTGCAGTATGTGATTTTGCATGGTATGTGGTAAGGTGGGGAACTCACTAAGCTTCGTGCTTACGGTTTTCAGTTTTGTTTTCAGGTACTTCCGGTAGCGGAGGGAGGAGCTCGGGGTGATCGCATGGCACACACCATAGATTAGTCAGCCTGGGAATGTTTACTCTGATAATAAACCTGTGTTTTGAAACTTATACTCAGATTATGTTTTGGAATGATGTCTTGTTTAATGTAATGTTCTATTAAAAAGAAATACTTGGCCTTGAATTTCGGGATGTTACAGGGTTTCTTGCATTTGCGCTTCCCGTGTTTGTCATAGCGATCGCAAGTCGGTCTGCAATTATTCGTTCCAGCTCTGCTGTTGTTTGTGGGAGTCCCATCTCAGGGGTTGGTGCAGCAACAGTCGGCATATCCACAATCAGAATTTCCGTTGGCCGAGAGTTGGGTCGGCCCCTCCTAGGTCGAGATGTTGTGGGTGGAACTGTCGTTTCCAATCTTTCGGGTTGGGATCGATTTCTTAGTCGCTCACTCCTCTTTCTTGGCATCATGATTTTGATATATTAGTCATTTTAATTGTAAGTGTTTAATAAACCATGTTTTTAATAATTTATAATGTTTTGCAAGTATTTCCGAATGAATTTTAATCAACTAACACAACAATCATCCCGTAACAACGCATAATAATAATAATAATATATGCTTCATATATTTCACATAGTCATTTCCAAGTTTTACATTCGCTTGCATTACCATAAAACTACTACACAGTTTTAATTATTCACGAGTATGTTTTTTTTTACCCTTTTTTTTAATAGATCAACTAATTCACTTAGTTTCAATAGTGCGTAGAATCTTACCAAAATAAAACGTAGGCGCGCAACTAGGTTTAGTTGTGGTACGACCTATGTACTAGAGAACCTAATTGATTATTTGACTTTTAAACTCTTGTTAACTTAACTTATTCAAAATTTTTAATTTATTTATAACTTATAGATGTCGCTTGTATGATTACATTTCCTTAGGTTTTTGATTTTATTTTATCACGCGTAGTTTATATGAACAAGTATTTGATCATAGGATCATCGACCTAAGGGGGAAACCTACGCGTACTAATTATTAGACTTATAGGAATAAGTCTATTAGTGGTATGATATAGGTTTTAGGAATACTTAAACCTATTAGAGTAAGCCCGTAGACTATAGTTGTTCTCTTTTAAGGAAAGTACTAATTCTCTATAGTCGTTAGCTCTGATACCAATCTGTCACACCCGACCAATGGCAGAAATGCCGGGGTTGCGACTTAAACATTTGGATCATAGTCAACAACATATAATGATATAATAATAGAATTTATTCGACATTACATTCATCCGAAGTATGAATATGACAAAACACACTGTTTAATAGTCCAAAAGCGTTATACGCATATTTCAGTTTCTTACAACATAAAAGAGACAAAAGGCTACTATAGAGCCAACAATTTATTTTCAACGTCAAACCCATCATCCTCACACGTGGTGAGAGTTCTTCTGGCCACCTTGAACACCTAGAAACATATACATTTTGAAAATACGTCAACAATAATGTTGGTGAGCTTTATAGGTTTTCTTTTGACGCCGATGATTTTTATAATTCAAAATAATGTTTCCAAAGACCGCTAAAATTATAAAGCATATTTTTCTATTCAGCCACTTTTTAAACAATAAATATTAGTTATTTTCATGACGATTTTTATTCTCTGGATCTTGTCCGTTACGAAAAATTATGTCGTAAGGAGAACTATATAACGACCTAACACTCGACACTCTCGGTCCCAAATTGGGAGAATTGACTCAATCTAGATCTATACATATTCGAGTAAAAAAAATCTTCAATATATTAATTTGCCCATAACTGATACTATTCGTCGCTCCTCCACAAATCGCATAAGCGCAATAAACAAGCCACACAGGCACAATACAAATAAATATTGAGGAATCGAGATCATTACTAACGTTTAAAAGCAGTCATATACTAATGAAGAAAGAAACACTTGACGCCTGTTGCCTCGTCAAAGTTGTAGCTAGCAACCACAGACGGAAAATAACCATTCGTATAAATCTTTCCATAAGAATTAGATCTACACCAAAGTTCTTTATTATAAATCTATGTCGTGTACATAAACCTACAGTATATGATTCCTCCTGGATTAACGGTTATAGAGCTAGGTGTCGATTCCAATATCGGATCCTTACAAGGAAAAAACACACCATCAACAAACTCTCTCCTCCACCCCTTTCGATACATTCCTCCCACAAGCACACACGGGATACACAATCCGCGAAATACATGACAATAAAAATCCGCCGCTTCCAATGATCGCCAACGCGAGTCTTTATTTATGATTTTATTTTTATCTAGTGCATTTAGTTAAATATTAAATTTAACTTAGCTTTCAAATAAAGAGAGGGTGTTGACTCAAATAATTTCAATCTACCAACCGATAGGAAAGACGTTCCTTTAGCGTAGTCGAGTACTTCATACGTGTCAGTTTTACGTCGGTTGACCGGTTGTTGCTTTAATCGAATATTTTTGTATTTTTAATATTTACTTAATGTTGAAACGTATTATTTTCGTTTGTAAGTAAACTTTAGTCTTAAAAATACAAACACATTATTTATCAACAAGATTTCGTATTATAACATAATATATAACTACTTGTGGTTTATTCTCATACTCTTGATATCATTTTATAATTCATTTGTATATTTTTATTTTATCATCTCGTTTAAATCTTTACTATCAATAATTGATGAAAAATAAGCTTAATGCCCTAATATACACAAGTCATATGGTTATACCTATCATGACAAGTTAAACATGTTCATTTATCAAAATTTTGACATAAGTTCTTAACGATACTTTTATTTGTCCCGAAAAATAATATAACACTAGATTACTTTTATCTAACTTTTTGTTTACACAAGTGCTTGTAAATATGTCTAACATTTTATAAAATTTTTGTGTATAACCATTACTAACCACTACCTTTTTAACAAACGTCATTTGTAAAAATAGTATCTATAATAAACATTGACTCTAACAATTTTTGCATCTAGTACTAACTGTGCATGCATGTAACATATAAACTTTTTGCCATTTTATTATATCAAAATACTCAAGTATGTGTCTCCCCCCAAATAAGTAAAAATGTAAAAACGGGGCCATAAAGACTCACATTTGGAGCGTGATTTTCGGTTCGGTTTGGTTTGACTTCTCGGAAATCTCTTGTCGTAACTCTTCACCAACTCTTGGAAGAAGGCCCGAAACTATTCCATCCTACTGAAATGATGATTATGGGACTGTTACTGGGTCGAAAAGGTAAGAAAACATGAAGTGTTTCCACCGTTTTGGTGGTTCTCGACAGCGAAAAGGTGGCAGGGGCTGTTTCGGCAACCTCTTTGCCTCCTAATTTTTTCTGTTTTTGAAGCTGTTTCGCACAAAGGAGAGAGCAGCAGGTAGGGGCGAAAACAGTGAGGTGTTGTTTGTTTTTCTGAAGCCAAAATGTCTGCAGTCTGTGGACCACATCTGCAAGCCTCTGCAGCAGAAGAGGTGGACCAAACGTCTACAGTCTGTAATAAGAAGACTGTTTGTTTTTTAACGTCTGCAGGCTGCTGAAATAAACTGAATTTTAAATAAAATTATTTTACAAACTTAAAATGATTTTTCAACACCAAAATTTTAATAATAATAATAGTCTTATAACATTGAAAATAAAATTCATGCAACTAAATTAGTCATACAATAAAAAAAATGTTTTACAATAACAATTTCATTTAAAACAATTCAATCTATATTGTGCATCAACTGATCAATAATTTCATCACGTAACTGAGTCATATATTCACGGTCTGCTGCAGTACCATGTGTTGGAATCCCGTCTTCATCATCATCAATGGACACATTGTTATTTCGAAACGGGACATTGGGTTCATCGTATCGTGCGAAATACTCATCACTCAATCCTTCTTTCCTTATATAATTATGAAGTGCGAAGCATGCCATGGCAATGTTTCTTTGTGTCACAAACGGGAATGGTGCCATCCTCTTCAATATAGGGAAGCGTGCTTTCAAAAAACCAAAAGCACGCTCAATGACATTCCGAAGTTTTGCATGTCCATGGTTAAATTTTTCTTTATTGGTCAATGCACGTCTTTGACGAAAATCTCCAAACCAATACCTCACATTACGATAAGGGCCATAAATCCTCGAGTGTGTGCATACGCGGCATCACAAAGATAATATTTGTCTGAAAAAAATGCAAAACACTAATCAATTTTCAAATTAAAATGAAAATATTAAAAAAAAACAAAAATTTACCTGGTGGTGGAAACGGGAATGATGCTTGTGGATCGGCTACTGCTTCTGATAATATTCTAGAGTCATGCGCTACCCCTTCCCACCCGGTCACAACAAATGTAAAAATAATATTGAAGTCACATTTTGCCAATACGTTTTGGTAGCAATCTCCCTTTCCCCTACTTCTATATAAGTCTTGTTTCTTAGCAGGGACAACAGCATGTATCAAAGTGTCATCAAGTGCACCAACTGCTCCTTTGAAAACCCTTCGTAGCCTCCTATTATGTCCTGGAATGTTTGGATTCGGATTAAAAGATGTTGGTACTATAACATCTTGTGCGAAAAGCATCATTTTTTCCAACACTTCATAAAAAAATTTATGAATTGTTTGCTTCGAGTGTTGAAATCTCCGCTTGATAATCACGTAACGTTGATTATGTCCGATCATCATCAAAAACATAGCCATCTTTTCCTCAACTGATACATGTTTGCTGTCCTTTAATGAGTAATTTGCTCTAAAATGAGCACATAGTCGTACAAAAGATTCACGGGACATGCGTAATACTTCAACACATTGTAAACGATTACGGTGTAATAACTCCAATGTGTATTCGTGTCCCGTCATTTCCGAATCATTATCCCGCAATCGTTTCACACCCCTCTTCCAAAAATAACGGATGTATAGGTACATTAGAATTACGAGAAGTAACTTTTGATCGTGATCCATATGAACCTAAAATCAACAAAGTAGAACTTTAAAAAACATTACATAAACCATATTTCAAGTATCAAATAAACATTCCATTTATCATATTTCAAGCCAAAATAACATTACATAAACCATATTTCAAGTATCAAATAAACATTCCATTAATCATATTTCAAGTACCAACAAGGGCAAAAAGACCTAACAAAATAGTTCCAACAAAGGCAAAAACATTTAACAAAGTAGTTCCAACAAGGGCAAAAAGTCCTAACAAAATAGTTCCAACAAAGGCAAAAACATTTAACAAAGTAGTTCCAACAAGGGCAAAGAGACATAACAAATACTTTCAACACTAGAAAATCATCGAACAATCTTCCCATCCTTCAAAACTCCTAAACTGGTACCCGTCATCTCAAGCCACCCTCGTAATATCTCGGGAACATCGGGCAAATGCATCCACATCTCTCTCATGTTCATGGTTCCTCCAAAAATATGATATGCGACAAAGCGTAAAGGATCTGTAGGGCCTAACTGAAGGACCTCTAACTTCTCTAAACACTGAGGAATTGTATACCCTTTAGTCAAACTTTGTAGAGCTTTCTTCATTTCAAATGCTAAATCGTCAACAGTAACAGAAGTTCCATCAGGTGAAGAAGCAGACGGTGAGGCACTAGGAGCTACAGGAGTTGAGGGTTTAGCCCTTTTGTTGGGGTTACCGGATGGTGTAGCAGTATATGGTGAACCAGCAGAAGGTGAAGCTGCAGAAGGTGAAGCTGCAGAAGGTGAAGCAGTAGAAGGTGGTGGCTCATGATGAGAAGTGTCAACACCATCATCATCCATTGCATCAAAAGGGGTGGCGGTGATCTGAAGTGGTGGAACACAACAGGAGGATGCGCCAGCTACTGATGATGATTGGGTTGAGTAACTCCTAAAATTACCAGTAGCACTATTTCCATCAAAAAGACGTGCACAAAGATCTGGAAAAGGCAGTGGAATTGTTCTCAAAGAAGCAGCTTTCGGATGCCCCTAAACCCAAATGTAACAAGAAATAGTATAAGAATATTTGGCAACTTCAAACGTAAATGTTATATATATATATATATATATATATATATATATATATATATATATATATATATATATATTATTGTATATTAATGTATATGTACCTTCTTAAAATCATCCCACTCCTCGGCTGTTCAATTAAAAGTGTTTGTTTGAGAATTGTATATATTACCGATTTTGTTTTTTAAATATACTCATCCAGTGTATTTGGCTTTCATATTGTCATATGCGTTTTTCATTTGTTTTTGAGTCAACTCAACCCCAAATTTCTCCTTAAGAACTCTTCCAAGCCTTATCCATGAATCTTTCTGCAAACTCAATCCTTTTCTACCAACACTCTCTACTTCTTCAATACAAGTATCCAATAAGCATTTTAAGTGCTCATTGGTCCATTGTTGTTTTTCTCCCATCTCTAATAACCAAATAACAATAAACAGTGAACAAGTAACATCATTATTTCAAGAAAAAGTTTTTATTTTCACGACAAATTTGTAATTTTGTTTTATTTTCAATCACAATAATGTGAAACTTTTTATTCAATTATAAATAACCTCAATTAGAGTGTTTTAATTCAAAGTTTTCTAAACTTTATAAATCAAATAAACTTCACTTTAACGACAAAAACTTTACTTCTATCAAATAAACAAAACTTATGTCTCTTTTTGATGCTTTCTATCATATACATACAAAATCAACAATCATATACATATACACTATCATATAAATATACACAATCAATAATCATATATATATATATATATATATATATATATATATATATATATATATATATATATACAACTTTGAATTACTGCATATTTAAGTAATACAATCAATTCTAATTATAAGCATTGTTGATAATATGGGTGAGTGGAAATTTAACATTGTTGGTGTACATAACCTAAATTACATTCAAGGTATCATATAAGCATCATAAGAACATCATTCAAAACAACAGGAGGCATGCCCAGGCTTGACAATAACAGAATTAAACAGAAAATTTGGGTGCTACTGTTACAGGTTTAACATCTAGGTTCAATTGCTAATTGAAGCACAAACACATACACAATTGGACTTTTTCGATCAAACAGACCAAGCTGGAGATGTTACAAGTTTAACATCTCGGTATTTCATTCAAAATCAAATCCAATTTCACATTCAAAGATAAATTACTTTCATTACAAATGTTTTTATTTTACAGCTCTTTTATGAGTTATGCATCAATTAACATAAATTCTGAACTATAGCTTCAATGCAACGGATAAGAAGGGAATACCAGAAAGTCGGGAGAAGAAGGAAGACTGACAGCAGGAAAAAAAAAACGAACCTGTAGCTGTGAGGTCGAAGTCTCCGGTGTAGCTGTGGGGGCGACGGTCTCCGGCCGGTGGCTTCACAGGGGAGGCGCTGGTTAACGGCGGCGAGCAGGGGAGGAGTCGTCGCTTGGTCGCTAGTTGAAGTTGTCGCTGTGACCTTGTTGTTCGCTGGCTGCTGCAATCGACTGTGATGGTCGGAAAATCGGAGGACGCCGGATCGGAGAGGAAGGCGGCGATCGATGGTTTTGATCGGAGAGGAGGGTTGCGACGGTGGCGGTCGATGCAAGGTGGAGTACGATCGATCGATCGAGGGTTTTTCTGGGAGGGTTGGACGAGGACTGGAGGCGGAAGCAAAAAAAAAAGACGCGTTTTTTTTAGGTTAAAGGGCTTGCAGACTTTAGAAGATGCTATCCCATATCTGTGTGGTGAAGACCTCGCGCAGACGTTTTTATGTCTGCGCACTTAAGAAAAACAAACAGACTGCAAACCATTATGTATGCGCGTGGTCTGCGCCTCGCAGACAGAAGAGGTCACGTAGACCTGTAGAGAAAAAACAAACACCCTCTGAGTGTTTGGAGCTTATATTGTCAGCAAAGACATGGAAAAATTGACAGCTTTGTTGTTCTATTTTCTTTCTGGAAAAACAGGTGCACAACACCTCCGAATAGAGGTGTTCTTGGGGATCACGATGCAGAAAAGAAAGAACAGGTAGGCTAAGGTGTTTTGGTGAGTTTGGGGCTGAAATGTGTAAAGGAAAAGAATTATAACATAGCTGGGTATTTATGCTTCAAGATGGATTTGACTCATGGAGGAAAGTTAGAAGTTTTGTCATACATTCATCATGCATGTGTACTAGTAACTTCCATGAGTGGAGAAATATGTGAGGGAGAAAAGAAAGAAGAAAGGAAACGTGAGGTGAATGTGTTTGTGTGTTAAAGTCTCTCATTTACATTGTACTTCAAAGTGAGACTTTAAAGCAACCTCTTTTAATGAGTGGTACTTCCTTCATAATGAGAATTTGAGGCATTTTTGGTTGGAATGCCTTAATTACGTGAATAGGAAGAGGTAGACTCTTAGGAGTTGACTTGGCCTTCAATGCTAATTCTTGTTATATTAAGAGTTAATTGTATGTACTAGTTTTTAAATTGGTGTAGTGTCATAAATGGATTCTTGGGGTTTTATGGATAACTTTCGAGACATCTAACCATATACACACATACATACATCTCATACCTATTTATTTTGTTATATTTTTGTCATATAATAATCAAGTCCCCTTATTATTACATATAACATTTGTAAGGACTTAGATATTTTTATAAATATAACTCTTTCACTACATAAACATAATTGTATGTATCTTATTGATTTTATTAGCATATAACTAGTCGTATTCCAATAATAAGTCGCATTCCAATAATAATATATATTAAACGATTATTATTATTATAAATATATACTTATTTTTATAAGAACATCGTACATTAAGTCCTCCATCACAATTAGTTATGGTCGTTATACGGTGGACCTCGACCTAATTTTTACGATTGTTACATAAACAAACTTTCTATATTAAGTACCTAACTGAATTTATGATTTTAGGATTTAACAAAAAGTTATTCAATAAAAACTTCATTTTTTATAGCAACTTACGAGATTACTGAAAAATTGAACTATTGAACAATAAATTTTCTAGATAACGTTTTATATTTATTATTTAATATTTTATTTAACAAAATGAAATTATTGGCAAATAAAGAAATGAGTTTAATTAAAATGTCTTCATCCTTCATTGATCGTGAGAGTAAACAAGAGAATGTATTCTCCTCTATAAATAGAAAAGGTTATGAAATATTTTAAAGGGACTAAGCCATGAGATCTTCCTTGCATCTAACTTTGTAGGACGTTGAGTGTATTCTTTGGTGAGATTGTCTTTGTCGACAAGTGACTAATTAAATTTCGGAATTTCGAAAATGATTTTGGACCATATCTTTTAGATTTGGTTCAAGTTTAATAAGGATCCGAGTGTCTTCTGGCTGAGTTAGGCAAACTCGCTTCCATTGGAGGCTGGCTGAGTTAGGCAAACTCGCTTCCATTGGAGGCTGAGTTTAAGTAACATGCCGAGTATTTGGTTGTGTTAGCCAAGTTTTACAACCATGTATGTAATACAATTTAAAGTTTTAACCTTATAAAAGACGTCACTATTATCATATGTTCTACATAATTATGGTAATATTTATGATACAAAACATTTTTTTTACTATTTAAGATAAAAAGTTGTCTCTATTATTATATGTTGTATAGAATGATAAAATTTAAGATAGATAAAAAGATGTCTCTATTATCGTATTTTCTACATAATGATAATATTTAATATAAACGTTTTAATTTAATATGAAATTATTATTTAATAGATAACAATAACGATTTATTTATTTTTAAAAACTAATTTTTTTATATTTTAATCATATAACTTTGTATATAAAAAACATCTTCAAGTTCCAACATTATCTCTTATAATATAGTTCAACATAATAACTATACTAAAAATCATTTTTTATATTTTTATGAAATTTTTATTTAATTGTTAATAACAATGTTTTAGTTATTTTTAATATAAAATATTTTTTTTATATCCCACGCAACGCGCGGGCATTCGCCTAGTCTACTATATAAATGAATGTTTTTTTGCCACATGTCATCTTCTCATTTATTTGGACACATGGCATTTTCTAGAATTTTTAAATTTTCTATTTTCCACTTATCATTTTATTTTATTTTTCATTTTATTAAATTAAAATTCCATATTTAATATGTAAGGTATTTATTAGAAAAGGTTTATATATGTAATGTATTCAATACATTAAAGTCTCACTAATTTTAATAATTCAAATTTTTCTCATTTTTTCTTATAAATTCAAACTTTTCAAATTATTAAAATTTTATATTTATTTTTTAATTAAACCCATGTAATACATGGATGTCACAGCTAATATATACATATAAGAATGTACATTTTTCCTTTTCTGTTGCATACTTATTAAATTTACACATTATAAGATAGGACAAAATCAAATAAAGTCATAATTCATAAACAAAAAATATAGTAACACTCCTCATTAGGAAATTAAAGCAGAATATCTAACCGTTCAAACCTTAAATAAGAAGATCATAGACAACATCAAATCATGAAAACAGTCATATAAAATTAAAGTCAAAGCCCTCAAAAAGATAGCAAGAACAATGATCTAAGCATCGTTTGTTTTCTGATATAGAGTGGTTAGCACTTCATTGGTTGATAAAGATGCCCTCAAGAGCGTCAATGCCTGTCAATATTTAAACAAATAAATGCCTATCAAGAGAGATATATATAGACAACAAAGTTGACAGTACTAAAACATGTTTGATATTGCTTTAAAGCCCTATTTTGCATTATATGATTTTGATGAACCTAACACAGTCTTTTTTTGAAAAGTGTTAGCATTTGCTGCTGGGCAAACTGAATTTTCTTCATTATTAAGGTGTTATCTTGATAAACACCATTAATTAATTAAGAAGTTTTCATGTTATTATGAGTTTTTTGAGTTCTATTATTAGGCTATAAATTAAAGCCATTAGGATGTCTTAAATCTAATAAGTGTCGACCATAGTTGGGTTTTCCGTTCTTTGGGTTTCCACTTTATATTATCAAGAGTTTTGTACTCGAGGCTATTCCCACCTCTCTATTTGAAATTTGCCGGTGAGCATGCAACCAAGTCCATCACACCCGCTTCTCCAACATCAACCTCTCGTCACCATTCCAGGAAAGCTCTAGTCAAAAGCATGAATTTCAAACCTATGAATTTCCACATCAAAATTACCTTCTTCTTGGACCTTCTTCTTCCGTTATGTAATGTAAATCTAATCGACATCCCATGGTTCTCTTACCTTATGCCATGAAAATGAATTAGCTAGAAAACCCAAATTCATTTGGAAATGGCGTTGAGGGTGACTTTGAGCGATTAGGCCAAAAAAGCCTTTCGTCACTAGTTATAGTGTAAAAGAAAGAGAAATTAATGGAGAAATGGTATTCATTGAGGGTTGAGGGTAGATCTTGGGGGAGTTAATGGTCCTTGTCGATTTTTAGGAAAAATAAACAAATAAATAAGTAAAAGAATCATCGTATCGTATGTACATGTATTTCATTAAAGAAAGTATATCATTAAATATACTAATTACCTCATCTTTTCCGAAAGGTAATGTTTTCTCCTCAAGCTGACTCAGATCCTTGACTGCAAAACTATTGATGAGAGTTATGCTTGAAATAGTGGACATAGGCTTCACCACCAAATCATCCATCACCATATAAGTCACCACTTCTTTCACAAAACCTGCCTTCGGTTTCTCCTGATCAGCTTCCTTTAAATTTACCACCGGTGTTCCAATGAGGTTCAAAGGGACATTCATGGAACGGCTGCAAGTAGGACACAAAGTAGCCGGATTCTCAGTCGTACTAAGACAATATTGATGTTGATAACCGTTCCTACTTATGCCAAAATAACTACACGTGTAGACTTTTTTTGTTGATGTAACCGGTAATCTCTCATTAGCAGAAACATCATCCAACAGCAGAAACATGTTCCCATTGAACGCTGTTTTGGAACTAAAGATATTATCTTTATTGATGCCAGGTTGAAAGTAAATCGGATTAAGGCTTTCGACGCTTTCTTTTAGTTTACCTAACCCACCGACCATATGTTTGGAGCCCAGGAGTTGGTTGATTGTGCCGAGAGGCAAAGAGAACAAGTGCAGAAGGAAATCCACAAACTCTTTAGGGGCTTCTGCATATAAGACCTTTTGGGTTCCCTTGTGGACTAAAAGCTTAAGCGTGATCATGTCTTCGGAAGCCATTGATAGAGTTTATATATGGTAGCTTGATGATCGATGTATGTATATTTATTAGATACTTGAAAAGTAGGGTTTTGTTTGTGGATAAGCATGATACTAACCTACCTCAATATCAGGATTTCACATATCTATATTATCTTATATTAACTGAAACTAAAAGATAAAATATTTAACATTTACCAATAGAAATATATCTACTATAATAAATGAAAGTTTTTTTTGCCACATGTCCTCTACTCATTAATTTGGACACATGGTATTTTGTAGAATTTTTAAATTTTCTATTTTCCATTAGTCATTTTATTGTATTTTTATTTTATTAAATTAAAATTTCACAATTAATATGTAAGGTAATATATATGTAAGGTATTTATTAAAAATGGTGTATATATGTAACTAGGTGTGAGACCCGTATATTATACGGGTTGATTAAAACAAAATGTTAATATAAATGATTAAATGAAAATTTTATTTGAATTTGAAATTTAAGATAACTGAAAATTATGAGAAAAAAACATGCAAAAAATAAATTAATTAAAATTATGTGTTTAGTTATCAAATTTGTGTACTAAACGGGTAAATTATAACAAAATGCTAAACACAAAGGTTTAAACTGTAAATTTATTTGAAATTGAAATTAAAATTTAGAATTTGAAATTTGAAATTAATAGTCATTATGGTAGTTTTAATTTATGGAAGTTATATTAATGATATATTGGAAATAAAAAATGAAGTAAATGACTAGTGGAAAATAAATATATCTTAAAATAATGACAAAATGACAAGTGGCCAATTGAATGAGAGAATGACATGTGGCAAAATCATTTTTATTTATTAGGGTAGAAGATGTATTCAATACATTAAAGGCTCACTAATTTTAATAATTCAAAATTTTTCTTATTTTTCTTACAAATTCAAAATTTTCAAATTGTTAAAATTCTATATATATATTTTTTAAAATAAACTCATGTAATACATGGTCTCACACCTAGCTCTATATCATTTTATATCATACACTATAAAGGATTTGATCAAATTTTTAATGCGTCAAGGATATGAGCAAATTAACACCGGTCGTAACAGTCACACAAAAAGGTAATTACTTTGACAAGTCAATTTAACTCCTTTTATTTTAGCTTATAATTTTGATTTCATATAAATTTAACTGAAATGCTAAATATTTTTAAATCTACATTGTTAGCTGGCATACCAACTCGACAATAAATATGACAATTATCATCCGCGTCACACCAACTGCTCACACCGACAACTATGTCAGCCGAAACACTTGAATTTGCATACTTGCAAAGCATGTTCAATTCGTTAGTGAAAAACAAACAACACTTAGAAACCAGAGAATTGTAATAAAGACAAAAAAAAATACTAGAGATGGAGACGAATAACATAAAAAAGAACATCATCTTCAATGAAGTTTGTTCCATGTTACATGAATTTAAAATATACAAAAAATAGAAGTGATTTTTTATGTGCATCGATAACATTGTTCTTGTCTCATATATATAAAGCTATTTGATAATTATGCTACCAAAAACAACTACAAACATGTCGTAGTCAATTTAAATACTCATAAATTTTCATAAATATTGTTTTAAGAAAAATTAACTGAATCTATTAATATTGCAGACATTAGAATCAACTGCTAGTGAAAAGGAAAATTGACTTATCGTGGTAATTAGTTTTTCGTTTTGTTCATATTTAGATAATATTTTTTTGTACACATCTAGGTAACGAAATTGTAAGTAGTGGTCGCATATGACCATTACGACCGGTTGTAATTTGCTACAATCGGTTATAACAGCCATATATGAACACTTCCAGCAAATTCGTTGCCTAAATGTGTACAAATTTTTTTTATTCAAACATGAACAAACAAAAAAAATAATTACTCTAATAAGTCAATTTCCTTTATAAATTCCAAAACACAAGACAAACTTGCAAAAATGGTCCCCGTGGTTTCTTATTTTATGTGGTTATGGTCCAAACGTTTGAAAAGTTACAGATTTGGTCATTTTTAACAAGTTTTATTGTGGTTTTGGTCCCTCGTCCGTTAAGTTTAACTGGTTGGCTGTTCACTTTTTTAAAATGGCAATTTTACCCTCAGGGACCATTTTCAAAGTTTTGTCTTTTACCATACCATAAAGACCATTTTTGCATACATTCTTTTTTATTTTATTGAAGTATTATATATTAGTAAATATTATTTTTAAAATATACTATTATATATTAATAAATATTGTTTTATTGGATTATTAATTTATTATAGTTGATTTTTTTTTTAGTTTTTTTGTTAGAGTAATTCTTTTTATTGAGTTATTACATATCAATACATATAGTTTTTAATATATAATATTTATATCATAATAAATATTATATTATTGGAAATTTTCTTTAGTTAATATTTTTAATTCATTTTTTTTGAATTATTTTTATTGGATTATTTCTTTTATTTCTTTTAATTTATTATTTTCTTCATATACTAAATATTATTTTATTGGAATATTAATTTATTTTAGTTAATTCTTTTTTTTTAAATTGTCGAAGTAATTATTTTTTATTGAATTATAATATATCAATACATATAATTTTTAATATATAATATTTATATCATAATAAGTATTATATTATTGGATTATCATTATCTTTTAGTTAATTTTTGTAATTTTTTTTAAACTATTTTTTATTGGATTATTACTTTTAATTTATTATTTTCTTCATATACTAAATATTATTTTATCGGATTATAATAATAGTTCTTGTTAATTTTATTGGTTCCACCATAAAGCCATGGGATACGTAAAATCATCGTCTCTCATCATCGAAATTGTTAGGATCGCTGCCAAACACTTTCATTTCATCTAGCTTATAATGAGAAATCATTGGGAAAATACAACCACCATCACTCGGTCACCACCACCACTTATAAATTTTATCGGGGTTTGTTGCGCATTATGTGGGATATGAAGGATTCCAGTGGATTATGAAGAGGTTGTCGCAGGTGGCTACCAACAACGCTGGGTGGAATAGGGTATGGTATCTATTGAACCTCCGATGAAGGTGTTTGGAGGTGATCCTGCTAATTTTTGACGATGATAAGCGACACTTTTACGTATTTCGACGACATTATGGTGAAACTAATAAAATTAAAAACAATTAATAGTATAAATTCAAAATAAAATAACAATCCAATAAGATAATATTTATTATATTAAAAAAAATAATAAATTAAAATTAATATTTCAATAAATTAATAATTCAAAAAAAACAAATTACAAAAATTAATAATCCAATAATGTATTATTTATTATGATGTAAATATTATATATTAAAAATAATATTTGTTGATATATAATAATCTGATAAAAACGAATTGCTCCAACAAAAATAAATTATAAGAAGAATCAACTAAAAGAAATTAATAATCCAATAAAATAATGTTTTGTAATATGTAATAATCACATAATATTATATTTATTATGATATAAATATTATATATTAAAAACTATATGTACTGATATATAATAATTCAATAAAAAAGAATGACTTCGACAAAAAAAAATAAAAAAAAATAAAAAGAATTAACTAAAATAAATTAATAATCCAATAAAACAACATTTAGTATATGAAGAAAATAATAAATAAAAAGTAACAATACAATAAAAAATAATTAAAAATTAAAAAAAATTAACTAAAAAAATTAATAATCCAATAATATAATATTTATTATGATATAAATATTATATATTAAAAACCATATGTATTGATATATAATAATTTAATAAAAAAGAATTACTCCAACAATTTTTTTTTAAAAATCAACTAAAATAAATTAATAATCCAATAAAAAATATTTGTTAATATATAATATTATATATTAAAAATAATATCTATTAATATATAATATTTCATTAAAATAAAAAAGAATGTATGCAAAATTGGTCCTAATAGTATAGTAAAAGACAAAACTGTGAAAATGGTCCCTGGGGGTAAAATTGTCATTTTAAGGAACTTAAAGGATGAGGGACCAAAACCACAACAAAACTTGTTGAAAAGGACCAAATCTACAACTTTTTAAACGTTTGGACCGTAACCACATAAAATGAGAAACCACAAGGACTATTTTTGCAGTTTTGTCAAAACACAAAGCATAAATATACGATGCACAAAACCAAATAATTCTTATTTATAGATGTGAAATAAGTTAAATCTTTAAGAGATATCGATATAAAACTTGATGTACTAATCCACAATGCAAACACCATAAATCTTTTATCAAATAAACCAATATACTAATCCACAATGCAAACACCATAAATCTATTATCAAATAAACCAACATATCAATCCTTATCAAATCAAATAATTCATTATAAGAAGGAAAGGGTACGTGAAATAAGAATATAATTAGTTATTTCAATTTTAAAATTCCAAAAGTATCACGATTCTTCCAAAAAAAAATCGTGATATCTCAAACATGCTCCACCGCTCCGCCTCCGCCTACTTCCCTGCTCCGCTTTCTTGATTCGTCTGATCCTTCCACTGCCAATTCGTCCAATGCCATTTTGGCCACAAAACCAAAATAAATAAATAAACAAACAACAACAACAACAACAACATTAATTCTAAGAAATCGTTAAACTAAAATTATAAATACTTAACAAAAACACTACCGAATTCTAATGACTAGGAATTAGGAAGACTTTGCGATGCATTACCAAGAGCAAAATTCTATAATTTGTAGATTGTATCGAAGGTCAATGAAGAACATTCCTTCCATGAAAAAAATAATAAAAAGGCTTTACTCTTTTTTTAGTTGTTTTGATCTTATATTATCCGGTGGTGATGATGGGTACGAATTAGCTGTTTCTGATAATTCCATTTTTTTATATATATTTATTTATGTATAATTTTCTTCCGTGATACAATTTGGAAACTGAAAGCAAAATCAAAGTAAAAGATTAGAGTTTCTATACAAGTTGATTTGTTTTGTGGAGGTAGTTCATCATTTATACAAGTGATCAATAGCACAAAAGTAAGAGAACTCCAAACCAAACTTTTGTTCACATCCAAATTAATGCAATATTTCACTACGTACATATATAACTTAAGAAAAGATTTAGGCACCAAATTCATTGATTGCTCCAAACTATAGAGACCAGGAATTTTAATCTTTAGCCCGTGGCTGCTAAAGGTTCAACCTGTCGCCGCTGAAGCTATTAACGCCGCTGTTGGTTCGTCGCTAATGTTTCATTGGTTGCCACTTATGTTTTTCGTCTCCGCTAAAGATGCGTCATCACTAATGCTCTCCGTCGCCACTAAAGATGTTGCCACTATTTATATGTATTTCTATTCATATAATACACATATACATACATAATACACATACATATACATAAAAACACATATACATAGAATTGCACATACAAACACACACACACACACACACATACACACACATATATATATATATATATATATATATATATATATACATAAAATTCATTCAAAATACACATATACATACAAATGCACATACAAATACACATCCATATCTACTAACACAAAATAGACATACAAATACACATCCATATCTACTAACGAAATTGTAAGTAGTGGTCGCATATGACCATTACGACCGGTTGTAATTTGCTACAATCGGTTATAACAGCCATTATGAACACTTCCAGCAAATTCGTTGCCTAAATGTGTATAAATTTTTTTTATTCAAACGTGAACAAACAAAAAAAATAATTACTCTAATAAGTCAATTTCCTTTATAAATTCCAAAACACAAGACAAACTTGCAAAAATGGTCCCCGTGGTTTCTTATTTTATGTGGTTATGGTCCAAACGTTTGAAAAGTTACAGATTTGGTCATTTTTAACAAGTTTTATTGTGGTTTTGGTCCCTCGTCCGTTAAGTTTAACTGGTTGGCTGTTCACTTTTTTAAAATGACAATTTTACCCTCAGGGACCATTTTCAAAGTTTTGTCTTTTACCATACCATAAAGACCATTTTTGCATACATTCTTTTTTATTTTATTGAAGTATTATATATTAGTAAATATTATTTTTAAAATATACTATTATATATTAATAAATATTGTTTTATCGGATTATAAATTTATTATAGTTGATTTTTTTTTTTAGTTTTTTTGTTAGAGTAATTCTTTTTATTGAGTTATTACATATCAATACATATAGTTTTTAATATATAATATTTATATCATAATAAATATTATATTATTGGAAATTTTCTTTAGTTAATATTTTTAATTCTTTTTTTTTTTTTGAATTATTTTTATTGGATTATTTCTTTTATTTCTTTTAATTTATTATTTTCTTCATATACTAAATATTATTTTATTGGAATATTAATTTATTTTAGTTAATTCTTTTTTTTTTTAAATTGTCGAAGTAATTATTTTTTATTGAATTCTAATATATCAATACATATAATTTTTAATATATAATATTTATATCATAATAAGTATTATATTATTGGATTATTATTATCTTTTAGTTAATTTTTGTAATTTTTTTTAAACTATTTTTTATTGGATTATTACTTTTAATTTATTATTTTCTTCATATACTAAATATTATTTTATCGGATTATAATAATAGTTCTTGTTAATTTTATTGGTTCCACCATAAAGCCATGGGATACGTAAAATCATCGTCTCTCATCATCGAAATTGTTAGGATCGCTGCCAAACACTTTCATTTCATCTAGCTTATAATGAGAAATCATTGGGAAAATACAACCACCATCACTCGGTCACCACCACCACTTATAAATTTTATCGGGGTTTGTTGCGCATTATGTGGGATATGAAGGATTCCAGTGGATTATGAAGAGGTTGTCGCAGGTGGCTACCAACAACGTTGGGTGGAATAGGGTATGGTATCTATTGAACCTCCGATGAAGGTGTTTGGAGGTGATCCTGCTAATTTTTGACGATGATAAGCGACACTTTTACGTATTTCGACGACATTATGGTGAAACTAATAAAATTAAAAACAATTAATAGTATAAATTCAAAATAAAATAACAATCCAATAAGATAATATTTATTATATTAAAAAAATAATAAATTAAAATTAATATTTCAATAAATTAATAATTCAAAAAAAACAAATTACAAAAATTAATAATCCAATAATGTATTATTTATTATGATGTAAATATTATATATTAAAAATAATATTTGTTGATATATAATAATCTGATAAAAACGAATTGCTCCAACAAAAATAAATTATAAGAAGAATTAACTAAAATAAATTAATAATCCAATAAAACAACATTTAGTATATGAAGAAAATAATAAATAAAAAGTAACAATACAATAAAAAATAATTAAAAATTAAAAAAAATTAACTAAAAAAATTAATAATCCAATAATATAATATTTATTATGATATAAATATTATATATTAAAAACCATATGTATTGATATATAATAATTTAATAAAAAAGAATTACTCCAACAATTTTTTTTTGAAAATCAACTAAAATAAATTAATAATCCAATAAAAAAATATTTATTAATATATAATATTATATATTAAAAATAATATCTATTAATATATAATATTTCATTAAAATAAAAAAGAATGTATGCAAAATTGGTCCTAATAGTATAGTAAAAGACAAAACTGTGAAAATGGTCCCTGGGGGTAAAATTGTCATTTTAAGGAACTTAAAGGATGAGGGACCAAAACCACAACAAAACTTGTTGAAAAGGACCAAATCTACAACTTTTTAAACGTTTGGACCGTAACCACATAAAATGAGAAACCACAAGGACTATTTTTGCAGTTTTGTCAAAACACAAAGCATAAATATACGATGCACAAAACCAAATAATTCTTATTTATAGATGTGAAATAAGTTAAATCTTTAAGAGATATCGATATAAAACTTGATGTACTAATCCACAATGCAAACACCATAAATCTTTTATCAAATAAACCAATATACTAATCCACAATGCAAACACCATAAATCTATTATCAAATAAACCAACATATCAATCCTTATCAAATCAAATAATTCATTATAAGAAGGAAAGGGTACGTGAAATAAGAATATAATTAGTTATTTCAATTTTAAAATTCCAAAAGTATCACGATTCTTCCAAAAAAAAATCGTGATATCTCAAACATGCTCCACCGCTCCGCCTCCGCCTACTTCCCTGCTCCGCTTTCTTGATTCGTCTGATCCTTCCACTGCCAATTCGTCCAATGCCATTTTGGCCACAAAACCAAAATAAATAAATAAACAAACAACAACAACAACAACAACATTAATTCTAAGAAATCGTTAAACTAAAATTATAAATACTTAACAAAAACACTACCGAATTCTAATGACTAGGAATTAGGAAGACTTTGCGATGCATTACCAAGAGCAAAATTCTATAATTTGTAGATTGTATCGAAGGTCAATGAAGAACATTCCTTCCATGAAAAAAATAATAAAAAGGCTTTACTCTTTTTTTAGTTGTTTTGATCTTATATTATCCGGTGGTGATGATGGGTACGAATTAGCTGTTTCTGATAATTCCATTTTTTTATATATATTTATTTATGTATAATTTTCTTCCGTGATACAATTTGGAAACTGAAAGCAAAATCAAAGTAAAAGATTAGAGTTTCTATACAAGTTGATTTGTTTTGTGGAGGTAGTTCATCATTTATACAAGTGATCAATAGCACAAAAGTAAGAGAACTCCAAACCAAACTTTTGTTCACATCCAAATTAATGCAATATTTCACTACGTACATATATAACTTAAGAAAAGATTTAGGCACCAAATTCATTGATTGCTCCAAACTATAGAGACCAGGAATTTTAATCTTTAGCCCGTGGCTGCTAAAGGTTCAACCTGTCGCCGCTGCCGCTGAAGCTATTAACGCCGCTGTTGGTTCGTCGCTAATGTTTCATTGGTTGCCACTTATGTTTTTCGTCTCCGCTAAAGATGCGTCATCACTAATGCTCTCCGTCGCCACTAAAGATGTTGCCACTATTTATATGTATTTCTATTCATATAATACACATATACATACATAATACACATACATATACATAAAAACACATATACATAGAATTGCACATACAAACACACACACACACACACATATATATATATATATATATATATATATATATATACATAAAATTCATTCAAAATACACATATACATACAAATGCACATACAAATACACATCCATATCTACTAACACAAAATAGACATACAAATACACATCTACAAAATCAATATTTCGGCGATAACAGTGGTGGTGAGGGTATATTCCGGCGAGAAGGGTGAGAGATCTCAAAATTCCGGCAACCATTTCAAATGCTAGAAAAATTGTAGGGAGAAGAGAAAAGGAAAAGAAAATGATAAAAATGGAGTAAGGAGGGGTGAAATTGTGAGGTTTTTTGTGAAATTCCGATGAGATTGAGCAGAAAAAAGAAGGGAAAACACAGAAGATTGGGAAAATAAAGTGAGAACAAAGAGGGTTTTATTGTCGATGGCCGTTAGTGGCGACGCGTACTCATTGGCAGCGACATGTGGGAGGGAAAACAACACAGAATTTTCTACGTTGTTGGATCATCGCTTAAATCGACGAATGTGATTGAAATGATGCGGATCGCCAAAATAAGCTTTTAGCGGCGATGCACACTCTTTAGCGGCGACTCGCCGGAAGGAAAACAGCGTGGGGTTTCTTATGTCATCCTAGTCGTATGATCATCTCTTAAATCGACGGTTTAGATTGAAATGACGCAGATCGCCAACAAAAGCCTTTAGCGGCGACGAATACTTTTAGCGGCGACAAATCCGTCTCCGCTATTGCAGGCAAAATTCTTAGCATTCATGTAATTTACTCTCGAATATAAATCAAAGATTTACAAGGTTACTAATTTGTAGGTAGGAAAACTACAAACCAAATTATGGTTTACATGTAAATGCTATATTTCACAACATAACTTGTATGTATCAGTTTGCTTTGATTTTCGTTGGTATATAATTTTAACCATCTATTCTATTTACCTTTCTGCAAAATCAAAAATGTGTTATATATGCAAAATTATATTTTTTGAATACTTATAAAAAAAAGATAAACCTCAAATTGTGGCTCATGTTAATTAATTTATCTCAAAGCCTTCGTGGAAGATCAATCATATATAAAATACCGGTAATATTTTGGACATGCCAAAATTTCAACTTTAGACCTTGGTGTGAGATTTTAAAATTGCAACTCTTAGGCTCCATAGGGGCTTTCTTTGTAATACTTATCATACATACTTATAAAGCTAGCATTTTTCTTGAATCTCATGCATTTGAAACCCCCTTTTTTAACTTCCTTTCACCACATTAATTTGAAACTCCCATGATTTTTCAATTTCTTTACAATAATATTATAAATAAGGTAAATAATGTTCTATAAACAAGAAAAGGGTGTTTTAAAACAATGTCTTCATCCCACATCGATGGTGAGAGTAAACAAGAGAATGTTTCCTGTTCTATAAATAGGAAATGTTGTGAAATGTTTCAAAGGGACCAAACCATGAGAACTTCCTCATGCCTATCTTTGTAGGATTTTGAAGGTATTATTAGGTGAGATTGTCTATATTGGCAAGTGTTCAGTTAACTTTTAGAATTCCAAAAATGGTTTTGAACCGAATTTTTTCAGGTTTAAACCATGTTTCAGATAGAAAAAAATTATGTAGTTGGGTATATTGAGTTGAACCGGAGTTGGATCAATTTGGACCTATAAAGGAATCATTTTCCTTTCACAACAAACATTTGAAACTCCCATGATTTTTCAAATTATTTCTAATAATATTATAAATAAGTTACATAATTTTATATAAATATAAAAAAGCATCTACCTAAACCTAAAATTATAACTGTTTGAAAAATCACTTTGATTCAAAAGCATGAAATATATATACAAACCGGGTTTCACTAGAAAAAAAATAATATGTAGTTTGGTATATTTAGTTGAATCGGTCCGAGTTTGATCTATTTGGACCATAAAAAAACATTTTCCTTTCATTACAAACATTTGAAACTCCCATGATTTTCCAAATTGTTTCCAATGATATTTTAAAAAAGTTACATAATGTTATATAAATATAAAAAAAACATCTACCTAAACATAAAATTATAATTGTTTGAAAATTCGATTTGATAAAAACACGGAATATATACACAGATTATATTTTATAAATGAATTCTTTTATAATGAACTTTTAAATCTTGAAAATACATATAAACAAACTTTCTATATTAAGTACCTAACTGAATTTATGATTTTAGAATTGAACAAAAAGTTATTCAATAAAAACTTATTTTTTTGGATAGCAACTTACGAGATTATAGAAAAATGAAACGATTGAACAATAAAGAAAGGGTAAACAAGATAAAGGTGTTTCACTAAATAAATTGAATAATGTTTTATTAACAAGAAACTGTGTTTTATTACAATGTCTTCATCCCACATCGATGGTGAGAGTAAACAAGAGAACGTTTCCTCTTCTATAAATAGGAAAGGTTGTGAAATGTTTCAAATGGAGCAAACTATGAGAACTTCCTTATGCCTACCTTTTTAGGATTTTGAGGGTATTCTTTGGTGAGATTATTTTTATTGGCAACTGTCCATTTAAGTTTTAGAATCCCGAAAATGGTTTTGAACAAGATTTTTTTAGGTTCAAACAGAGTTTCAGTTGAAAAACCGTTATGCAGTTTGGTATATTGAGTTAAATCGATCTGAGTTTGATCAATTTGGACCGATAAAGGAAGCATTTTCCTTTCATCACATACATTTGAAACTCCCGTGATTTTTCAAATTGTTTCTAATAATATTATAGATAAGTTACCTAAACATAAAATTATAATTGTTTGAAAAATAAATTTGATTTAAAAACACAAAATATATACAAACCGGGTTTCAATAAAAAAAACGTTATGTAGTTTGGTATATTAAGCTAAATCGGTCCGAGTTTGATCAATTTGGACAGATAAATGAAGCATTTTCTTTCACTACATACATTTGAAACTCTCATGATTATTCAAATTGTTTATAATAATATTATAAGTTACATAATGTTATATAAATATAAAAAAAATCTAGTTAAACATAAATTATAATTGTTTGGAAAATCACTTTGATTCAAAATCACGAAATATATACTCGATTATATTTTATAAATGAATTCATTGTATAATGACATTTTGAATCATGAAAATACATATAAACTGTCACACCCCGACCAATGGCGGAAATGTCGGGGTTGCGACTTAAACATTTGGATCATAGTCAACAACATATAATGATATAATAATATAATTTATTCGACATTACATTCATCCGAAGTATGAATATGACCAAACACACTGTTTAATAGTCCAAAAGCGTTATACGCATATTTCAGTTTCTTACAACATAAAAGAGACAAAAGGCTACTATAGAGCCAACAATTTATTTTCAACGTCAAACCCATCATCCTCACACGTGGTGAGAGTTCTTCTGGCCACCTTGAACACCTAGAAACATATACATTTTGAAAATACGTCAACAATAATGTTGGTGAGCTTTATAGGTTTTCTTTTGACGCCGATGATTTTTATAATTCAAAATAATGTTTCCAAAGACCGCTAAAATTATAAAGCATATTTTTCTATTCAGCCACTTTTTAAACAATAAATATTAGTTATTTTCATGACGATTTTTATTCTCTGGATCTTGTCCGTTACAAAAAATTATGTCGTAAGGAGAACTATATAACGTCCTAACACTCGACACTCTCGGTCCCAAATTGGGAGAATTGACTCAATCTAGATCTATACATATTCGAGTAAAAAAAATCTTCAATATATTAATTTGCCCATAACCGATACTATTCGTCGCTCCTCCACAAATCGCATAAGCGCAATAAACAAGCCACACAGGCACAATACAAATAAATATAGAGGAATCGAGATCGTTACTAACGTTTAAAACCAGTCATATAGTAACGAAGAAAGAAACACTTGACGCCTGTTGCCTCGTCAGACGAAGTTGTAGCTAGCAACCACAGATGGAAAATAACCATTCGTATAAATCTTTCCATAAGAATTAGATCTACACCAAAGTTCTTTATTATAAATCTATGCCGTGTACATAAACCTATAGTATATGATTCCTCCTGGATTAACGGTTATAGAGCTAGGTGTCGATTCCAATATCGGATCCTTACAAGGAAAAAAACACACCATCAACAAACTCTCTCCTCCACCCCTTTCGATACATTCCTCCCACAAGCACACACGGGATACACAATCCGCGAAATACATGACAATAAAAATCCGCCGCTTCCAATGATCGCCAACGCGAGTCTTTATTTATGATTTTATTTTTATCTAGTGCATTTAGTTAAATATTAAATTTAACTTATCTTTCAAATAAAGAGAGGGTGTTGACTCAAATAATTTCAATCTACCAAGCGATAGGAAAGACGTTCCTTTAGCGTAGTCGAGTACTTCATACGTGTCAGTTTTACATCGGTTGACCGGTTGTTGCTTTAATCGAATATTTTTGTATTTTTAATATTTACTTAATGTTGAAACGTATTATTTTCGTTTGTAAGTAAACTTTAGTCTTAAAAATACAAACACATTATTTATCAACAAGATTTCGTATTATAACATAATATATAACTACTTGTGGTTTATTCTCATACTCTTGATATCATTTTATAATTCATTTGTATATTTTTATTTTATCATCTCGTTTAAATCTTTACTATCAATAATTGATGAAAAATAAGTTTAATGCCCTAATATACACAAGTCATATGGTTATACCTATCATGACAAGTTAAACATGTTCATTTATCAAAATTTTGACATAAGTTCTTAACGATACTTTTATTTGTCCCGACAAATAATATAACACTAGATTACTTTTATCTAACTTTTTGTTTACACAAGTGCTTGTAAATAAGTCTAACATTTTATAAAATGTTTGTGTATAACCATTACTAACCACCACCTTTTTAACAAACATCATTTGTAAAAATAGTATCTATAATAAACATTGACTCTAACAATTTTTGCATCTAGTACTAACTGTGCATGCATGTAACATATAAACTTTTTGCCATTTTATTATATCAAAATACTCAAGTATGTGTCTCCCCCCAAATAAGTAAAAATGTAAAAATGGGGCCATAAAGACTCACATTTGGAGCGTGATTTTCGGTTCGGTTTGGTTTGACTTCCCGGAAATCTCTTGTCGTAACTCTTCACCAACTCTTGGAAGAAGGCCCGAAACTATTCCATCCCGCTGAAATGATGATTATGGGACTGTTTCTGGGTCGAAAAGGTAAGAAAACATGAAGTGTTTCCACCGTTTTGGTGGTTCTCGACAGCGAAAAGGTGGCAGGGGCTGTTTCGGCACCCTCTTTGCCTCCTAATTTTTTCTGTTTTTGAAGCTGTTTCGCACAAAGGAGAGAGCAGCAGGTAAGGGCGAAAACAGTGAGTGTTTGGAGTTATATTGACAGCAAAGACATGGAAAAATTGACAGCTTTGTTGTTCTATTTTCTTTCTGGAAAAACAGGTGCACAACACCTCCGAATAGAGGTGTTCTTGGGGATCACGATGCAGAAAAGAAAGAACAGGTAGGCTAAGGTGTTTTGGTGAGTTTGGGGCTGATAATGTGTAAAGGAAAAGAATTATAACATAGCTGGGTATTTATGCTTCAAGATGGATTTGACTCATGGAGGAAAGTTAGAAGTTTTGTCATACATTCATCATGCATGTGTACTAGTAACTTCCATGAGTGGAGAAAATGTGAGGGAGAAAAGAAAGAAGAAAGGAAACGTAAGGTGAAAGTGTTTGTGTGTTAAAGTCACTCATCTACGTTGTACTTCAAAGTGAGACTTTAAAGCAACCTCTTTTAATGAGTGGTACTTGCTTCATAATGAGAATTTGAGGCATTTTTGGTTCGAAGGCCTTAATTACGTGAATAGGAAGAGGTAGACTCTTAGGAGTTGACTTGGCCTTCAATGCTAGTTCTCGTTATATTAAGAGTTAATTGTATGTACTAGTTCTTAAATTGGTGTAGTGTCATAAACGGATTCTTGGGTTTTTATGGATAACTTTTGAGACATCTAACCATATACACACATACATACATCTCATACCTATTTATTTTGTTATATTTTTGTCATATAATAATGAAGTCCCCTTATTATTACATATAACATTTGTAAGGACTTAGATATTTTTATAAATATAACTCTTTCACTACATAAACATAATTGTATGTATCTTATTGATTTTATTAGCATATAACTAGTCGCATTCCAATAATAAGTCGCATTCCAATAATAATATATATTAAACGATTCTTATTATTATAAATATATACTTATTTTTATAAGAACATCGTACATTAAGTCCTCCATCACAATTAGTTATGGTCGTTATACGGTGAAACTCGACCTAATTTTTACGATTGTTACATTCTCCCCCCGTTAAAAGAATTTCGTCCTGAAATTCAATTGATAGGTGTATTATTGTCGAACAATTGGGGGTATTTCTTCTGCATTTGGTCCTCTCGTTCCCACGTGAACTCTGGTCCCCTTTTTGAATTCCAACGCACTTTCACAATAGGAATGCGACTTTGTCTCAGTTTCTTGATTTCACGGTCCATAATCTCAACTGGTTCTTCAATAAAGTGTAGATCAGTTTTTAACTCGATTTTGTCGAGAGGGATGACAAGAGTGTCATCGGGCAGACACTTTTTCAAATTTGAGACATGGAAAACATTGTGTACTTTTTCCAATTCTTGAGGTAATTGGAGGCGATAAGCAACAGGCCCAATTCTTTCAAGAATTTCGAAGGGTCCAATGTACCGTGGGTTTAGTTTTCCCCTCTTTCCGAATCTAATCATCCCTTTCCAGGGTGATACTTTTAGCATAACTCTATCGCCCACCTGGAATTCCAAGGGTTTACGTCTTACGTCCGCATAATTTTTCTGATGACTACGTGCGCCTTTCAATCGCTCTTTGATTTGCATGATTTTCTCAGTCGTCTCGTGGATTATTTCGGGTCCGGTCCATAGAGTATCTCTATAATGCCTCCTGGATAGTTGTGTATCTCCAACTTCTTCCCAACATAGCGGTGAACGGCATTTTCTTCTGTATAGCGCCTTAAATGGTGCAACTTTTATGCTGCAGTGGTAGCTGTTGTTGTACGAAAACTCAATTAAGGGTAAATGAATATCCCACGAGTTTCCGAAATCTAATACACAAGATCGGAGCATATCCTCTAAGGTTTGGATGGTTCGTTCACTCTAGCCATCTGTTTGTGGGTGATAAGCCGTGCTCATGTCCAAACGTGTTCCTAAGGACTTTTGGAGGGACTGCCAAAATTGTGAGGTAAATCTACTGTCTCTGTCAGAAATGATAGAGATTGGCACCCCATGAAGTTTGACGATTTCCTTAAGGTAGGTTCGGGTCAGTTTTTCCATCTTGTCTATCTCTTTGATTGGTAGGAAGTGAGCGGACTTGGTCAACCTATCCATCTTGTCTATCTCTTTGATTAGTAGGAAGTGAGCGGACTTGGTCAACCTATCCACTACCACCCAAATGGTGTCATAACCACTCGGCGTTCGGGGTAGCTTAGTGATAAAGTCCATAGTGATCATTTCCCATTTCCATTCTGGAATCTCTGGTTGTTGAAGTAATCTTGAGGGCTTTTGATGCTCGGCTTTAACTTTTGAGTAAGTCAAGCACTTGCTTACATACGTAGCAATTTCTGCTTTCATGTTCGGCCACCAGTACAACCTCTTTAGGTCTTGGTACATCTTGTCGGATCCGGGATGGACAAAATATCTCGTTTTGTGAGCTTCGTCAATGACTAGACTCCTAATTTCTCCGAATTTGGGCGTCCAGATTCGGTTCATGAAATATCGTGTCCCATCATCCCTAAGCTCAAATTGCTTTTCCATTCCTTGCAGGGCTTCTTCCGCAATGTTTTCTTCTTTTACAGCTTCGAGTTGGGCTTCCTGTATTTGTGTACTTAGATTAGAATGAATGGTCATGTTTAGTGCATGCACACGTCTTGGCTTCACATGCTCTTTCCGACTCAGAGCGTCTACCACTACATTAGCCTTGCTAGGGTGATAACGAATTTCACAGTCGTAATCATTTAGCAGTTCGAACCACCTTCGTTGTCTCATGTTGAGTTCTTTTTGGTCGAAGATATGCTGGAGACTCTTGTGATCTGTAAAGATTGTGCATTTAGTACCATACAAGTAATGCCTCCAAATCTTTAGTGCAAAAACTACCGCTCCAAGCTCAAGATCATGAGTAGTGTAGTTGACCTCGTGCACTTTTAGTTGTCGCGAAGCATAAGTAATCACCTTTCCACTCTGCATTAATACACAACCCAGCCCTTGACGAGATGCGTCACAGTAAACGACAAAGTCTTTTGTCCCATCAGCGAGTGATAGGATTGGTGCCCTACACAACATGTGTTTTAATTTTTGGAATGCAGCTTCCTGCTTATCTTCCCAGTTGAATTTCACATCTTTCTGTGTTAGTGCAGTGAGAGGCTTGGCCATTTTGGAGAAATTTTCGATAAACGTTCGATAGTAACCAGCGAGTCCTAAAAATTGGCGCACTTCTGTCGGTGTTCTCGGTGCCTCCCAATTCTTGATTGCTTTAATTTTTGCGGGATCCACTTGTATCCCTCTATTGCTAACAACATGCCCTAGGAAATGCACTTCTCTTATCCAAAATTCACATTTGGAAAATTTTGCATATAATTTTTCCTTTCTCAACAGTTCCAATATCAATCGTAGATGTTGGTTGTGTTCCTCCTTTGTTTGTGAGTATATCAAGATGTCGTCAATGAATACTATCACAAACTTATCCAGGTAAGGTTTACAAACACGATTCATTAGATCCATGAATACTGTTGGGGCATTCGTTAGGCCGAAAGGCATGACAAGAAACTCGTAATGACCATACCGAGTTCTGAATGCGGTCTTTGGTATGTCGGTTTCCAATACCCTGAGTTGGTGGTAACCGGACCTTAGGTCAATCTTGGAATAGTAGCTAGACCCTTGCAGTTGATCGAACAAATCATCGATTCTAGGGAGTGGGTATCGATTATTTATCGTTAACTTATTTAGTTCTCTGTAATCAATACACATCCGAAATGATCCATCCTTCTTCTTGACAAACAGGACCAGGGCTCCCCAAGGAGAGAAACTTGGTCGTATGAAACCCTTGTCCAAAAGTTCTTGTAACTGGCTTGCAAGCTCTTGCATCTCGGAAGGAGCCAATCTATAGGGTGACTTAGCTACTGGTGCGGCGCCTGGGGTTAGGTCGATTCTAAACTCAACTTGTCGGTTCGGGGGTAATCCAGGTAGATCCTCGGGAAAGACGTCAGGAAAATCACATACCTGAGATATGTCTCTCAATTCCTTTGTTCCATTCTTCTTATCCACTATGTGAGCCATAAAGGCATAACATTGCTTATGTAGATATATATGCGTCTTCGTGCAAGAAATGAGCTTAAGGTTTTTCCCCGACTTATCCCCATAAATGGTTAGGATCTCTCCGCTTGGTAGGGTTAATCGTACGGCCTTCTCATAACACAAAATCTCAGCGTGGTGAGGAGAAAGCCAATCCATTCCTATGATAATGTCAAAACTACCTATGGGAATAGTCAAGAGATCTATGTGGAAAGTGTGGTTGTTTAGAGTTAACAAGTAATCTCTTAGGATTTCGGTTGTGCTTTCTATCTGGCCATTTGCTACTTCATATGCTGTTTCTAATTTGTTAGACTCGTGATTTAAAAGTTGTTGAAAAGATGGAGTTATAAAACTTTTATCGGCACTAGAGTCAAAAAGTATTGTAGCATACAGGTTATTAACAAGGAACGTACCAGTGACCACTGACGGATCCAGAATGGTGTCCTTGTTTCCTATCACAAAAGCTCTCCCACGGGCGTTCCCATCTTTATTCTTCCCTTTTGGGCAGTTTCTTGAGATATGGCCTTTCTCCCTACAGTTGTAACATGTCCTTTCTTCCCCATTGCTGTCCCTGGTATCGAAATTTCGATTTCCTCCTGTATTCATAACTTTCTTACAATAATTTTTAGTATGTCCCTTCTTGTTGCACTGGGTGCAATGGTAACACTCTCTAGTATGGTTTTTTTTATAGCAGACGTTACACTTTGGGTAATTGTTTGTGTAGTTCCTTTGCGGTGCAGGTTTTGTTGCTACGACTGGAGTTATCGCATAGACCTTCTTAGTTTCTTGCTTCTTTGGTGGGTTTGATTTTCCTCCAAGAAATTTCATTTTCTTGTTTGATTCAGACTTGGGGTTTTCACCTCTAGCCTCCATGTTTCCCTGACTAACCTCATTGTTGGTCAGTCGTTTAGCCATATTCTTGGCGCTTTCAAAGGTTGTAGGTCTCGAAGACATGACCATACCCTTGATATTAGGAGACAGACCCCAAATATAATGTTCCACCTTCACATGCTCAGGGGTTACTAGAGTTGGACACAGCAAGGAGAGGTCGTTAAATCTGGTTGTGTAGGCTTTAATTTCTGAACCTTTCATCTTAAGGTTCCACAGCTCGTTTTCTAGATTTTGAACTTCGTCTATGGGACAATACTCTCCTATCAGCATGGTTTTCAGTTCACTCCAGGTCAAAGAGTTGGCAGGGATAATGCCTAGTGACTTAACTTGGTCGTTCCACCAAGTTAGTGTCGCATCCATGAAAGTACAGGCAGCAAAGCGCACCTTGCTATCTTCAGCACAGTAACTGATCTGAAATACATACTCTATCCTTTCAAACCACCGGGTAAGACCGATAACACCTTCGTTTCCATAGAAGTACTTGGGCTTGCAGTTCATAAAGTCCTTATAGGTGAAAACCCTTCGAGTCTCGGTAGGATTAATGTTTGAACTACTTCCACACCTAGCCTCGAGTTCTCCAATTTCAATGATGGGGTTTGTAACACCCAAGATTTTGAAAGCCAAGAAAGTAAAGGAAACCCTAAATTTAAGAGAGACTCGACGAGTCGGAGCGGGATCCGGGTCGAGGAGTAAGTGACCAACTCGACGAGTCGGCCAAGTGGACTCGGCGAGTCTGGTCTGTGCGAGGAAAACCCTAAATCCGGGGCTTGGAGCCTATTTAAACGCCTTAACCTCCTTCCTAGGGTCCCTTTACTGCCTCTTGCACCCAGAGCATGGAACCTTAAACCGTATTGTTGCCCATTAAAGCTCCCAAGCCATATTGAGTGAAGTGAAGGAAGAAGAAGAAGGGGAAATCGTTGAGGCTTCAAGAAGTGGTCTTGGATCTGAAGACTTGGGGAGCATTTCTGAGTATCTGAAGGTAATAAGTTGTTTCTCTCTTTTAGATCTTCTATGGTTGTGAGATTTGGGGCTTTTAAGCCATGGTTTGCCACCCAAGTGAGCTAGAAGCCGGATCTGGAGTTGCTACTTCAGATCCAAGTGTGTTATGAGATGGGGAAGCATAAATTATCAGCCCTTGAGTCGATTTTGGATCCTTCTTGGCCTTAAACCCTAGTTTATGGTGGATTGTGCCTAGATCTCCTTCTCTACACGTAAAGTTTGCAACTTTACGTGGGGGATAGGCTTGGGAAGGGTAGATCTACAGTTTGGAGTTCATGCATGACTCGGAAGTCCTCTGCATGTAAGTGGATCTTATTGGACTCGGCGAGTCCTTCGAGTGGACTCGGCGGGTAGCTTGAAGATGAGGAGGAACTCGACGAGTGGGATGAACAGCTCGTCGAGTCGGATGAAGATAGGCATGAACTCGGCGAGTTGGATGAACAACTCGGCGAGTTGGATGAAGATTACCGTGTGCTCGACGAGTCTGTTCTTAGACTCGGCGAGTCAGGTCGCGTGGTCCCAAACCCTTCGAGTTGAGTCTCGAGTCAGCGAGTCGAGCCAGGACTCAGTGAGTTGGACAGGACAGGAATCGGGAATCAGTAGACTCGGCGAGTCAGGGGCTGACTCGGCGAGTAGAGTCGCGAGTGGAAGGACTCTAGACTTATGAACTCGGCGAGTCAGTAGGGTGACTCGACGAGTAGGGTTGACCTGGAAGGTTGACTTTGACCAGGACGTTGACTTTGACCAGAGTTGACTTGGTTGACCTTTGAAGGTCAGTTAGACTAAGTGTTATGTTGATATTGGTAGCTCGGGGAGCTAGCGGAGCAGCAATTCGGAGTCAGTGGTCAGGTAGCGGTCAAAGGGGTTAGCAGCAGCAGTTCAGCAGTATCAGGTGAGTTTCCCTTTGTATGAATGGGTCTACGGCCACAATGCTGGCCCATGTAGTTATGAGTAGAAGACCCGGGGGTTAGCCCTAGGCACAGTATGCTAGTATGATATTTGGACGAGGTCCAATGATAGAGGGCGGATGCCCAAGGAGCGGTTTATGTGATAGTTTATACTTGTTTTCTGTGTGATACTTGTATGTGCCTAGTAGGGGGGTGAGTGTGGGCGAGGTCCCGTATCTCACCAATAGCAGAGTGTGGATGGTGTTCCACATCTCAGTAGCAGCAGAGCAGGGGCGAGGCCCAAATCAGGAAAGGAGTGAGGGTGGGCTGGGCCCGTATCTCACTATCAGTAGGAGTATGGATGAGGTTCCATGACTCATCAGTAGCAGGACACGGGCGGGGCCCAGAGATAGGCGAGGCCTTAGAGCAAGAGTTGTTAGTATATGTTTAGTTTATGTAATGTTATGTGATATGTTTATGTGCTATTATATGTTAGGGGCGAGGCCCTGTGACAGGCGAGGCCTAAGTAAAACAGATCTGTATCCGAGCGGGGCTCGAAGCCAGGCGGGGCCTGGAGCGGCGGGGCCGTTGTAGCGGGTGAGGCCCGAAGTAGAGGGCGAGGCCTAGGATAGCGGGCGTGGCCCAGTATGTGCAGTATGTGATTTTGCATGGTATGTGGTAAGGTGGGGAACTCACTAAGCTTCGTGCTTACGGTTTTCAGTTTTGTTTTCAGGTACTTCCGGTAGCGGAGGGAGGAGCTCGGGGTGATCGCATGGCACACACCATAGATTAGTCAGCCTGGGAATGTTTACTCTGATAATAAACCTGTGTTTTGAAAACTTATACTCAGATTATGTTTTGGAATGATGTCTTGTTTAATGTAATGTTCTATTAAAAAGAAATTTTTGGCCTTGAATTTCGGGATGTTACAGGGTTTCTTGCATTTGCGCTTCCCGTGTTTGTCATAGCGATCGCAAGTCGGTCTGCAATTATTCGTTCCAGCTCTGCTGTTGTTTGTGGGAGTCCCATCTTAGGGGTTGGTGCAGCAACAGTCGGCATATCCACAATCAGAATTTCCGTTGGCCGAGAGTTGGGTCGGCCCCTCCTAGGTCGAGATGTTGTGGGTGGAACTGTCGTTTCCAATCTTTCGGGTTGGGATCGATTTCTTAGTCGCTCACTCCTCTTTCTTGGCGTCATGATTTTGATATATTAGTCATTTTAATTGTAAGTGTTTAATAAACCATGTTTTTAATAATTTATAATGTTTTGCAAGTATTTCCGAATGAATTTTAATCAACTAACACAACAATCATCCCGTAACAACGCATAATAATAATAATAATAATAATATATGCTTCATATATTTCACATAGTCATTTCCAAGTTTTACATTCGCTTGCATTACCATAAAACTACTACACAGTTTTAATTATTCACGAGTATGTTTTTTTTACCCTTTTTTTTAATAGATCAACTAATTCACTTAGTTTCAATAGTGCGTAGAATCTTACCAAAATAAAACGTAGGCGCGCAACTAGGTTTAGTTGTGGTACGACCTATGTACTAGAGAACCTAATTGATTATTTGACTTTTAAACTCTTGTTAACTTAACTTATTCAAAATTTTTAATTTATTTATAACTTATAGATGTCGCTTGTATGATTACATTTCCTTAGGTTTTTGATTTTATTTTATCACGCGTAGTTTATATGAACAAGTATTTGATCATAGGATCATCGACCTAAGGGGGAAACCTACGCGTACTAATTATTAGACTTATAGGAATAAGTCTATTAGTGGTATGATATAGGTTTTAGGAATACTTAAACCTATTAGAGTAAGCCCGTAGACTATAGTTGTTCTCTTTTAAGGAAAGTACTAATTCTCTATAGTCGTTAGCTCTGATACCAATCTGTCACACCCGACCAATGGCAGAAATGCCGGGGTTGCGACTTAAACATTTGGATCATAGTCAACAACATATAATGATATAATAATAGAAGTTATTCGACATTACATTCATCCGAAGTATGAATATGACAAAACACACTGTTTAGTAGTCCAAAAGCGTTATACGCATATTTCAATTTCTTACAACATAAAAGAGACAAAAGGCTACTATAGAGCCAACAATTTATTTTCAACGTCAAACCCATCATCCTCACACGTGGTGAGAGTTCTTCTGGCCACCTTGAACACCTAGAAACATATACATTTTGAAAATACGTCAACAATAATGTTGGTGAGCTTTATAGGTTTTCTTTTGACGCCGATGATTTTTATAATTCAAAATAATGTTTCCAAAGACCGCTAAAATTATAAAGCATATTTTTCTATTCAGCCACTTTTTAAACAATAAATATTAGTTATTTTCATGACGATTTTTATTCTCTAGATCTTGTCCGTTACGAAAAATTATGTCGTAAGGAGAACTATATAACGTCCTAACACTCGACACTCTCGGTCCCAAATTGGGAGAATTGACTCAATCTAGATCTATACATATTTGAGTAAAAAAAATCTTCAATATATTAATTTGCCCATAACCGATACTATTCGTCGCTCCACCACAAATCGCATAAGCGCAATAAACAAGCCACACAGGCACAATACAAATAAATATTGAGGAATCGAGATCATTACTAACGTTTAAAACCAGTCATATAGTAACGAAGAAAGAAACACTTGACGCCTGTTGCCTCATCAAACGAAGTTGTAGCTAGCAACCACAGATGGAAAATAACCATTCGTATAAATCTTTCCATAAGAATTAGATCTACACCAAAGTTCTTTATTATAAATCTATGCCGTGTACATAAACCTACAGTATATGATTCCTCCTGGATTAACGGTTATAGAGCTAGGTGTCGATTCCAAGATCGGATCCTTACAAGGAAAAAACACACCATCAACAAACTCTCTCCTCCACCCCTTTCGATACATTCCTCCCACAAGCACACACGGGATACACAATTCGCGAAATACATGACAATAAAAATCCGCCGCATCCAATGATCGCCAACGCGAGTCTTTATTTATGATTTTATTTTTATCTAGTGCATTTAGTTAAATATTAAATTTAACTTAGCTTTCAAATAAAGAGACGGTGTTGACTCAAATAATTTCAATCTACCAACCGATAGGAAAGACGTTCCTTTAGCGTAGTCGAGTACTTCATACGTGTCAGTTTTACGTCGGTTGACCGGTTGTTGCTTTAATCGAATATTTTTGTATTTTTAATATTTACTTAATGTTGAAACGTATTATTTTCGTTTGTAAGTAAACTTTAGTCTTAAAAATACAAACACATGATTTATCAACAAGATTTCGTATTATAACATAATATATAACTACTTGTGGTTTATTCTCATACTCTTGATATCATTTTATAATTCATTTGTATATTTTTATTTTATCATCTCGTTTAAATCTTTACTATCAATAATTGATGAAAAATAAGCTTAATGCCCTAATATACACAAGTCATATGGTTATACCTATCATGACAAGTTAAACATGTTCATTTATCAAAATTTTGACATAAGTTCTTAACGATACTTTTATTTGTCCCGACAAATAATATAACACTAGATTACTTTTATCTAACTTTTTGTTTACACAAGTGCTTGTAAATATGTCTAACATTTTATAAAATTTTTGTGTATAACCATTACTAACCACCACCTTTTTAACAAACGTCATTTGTAAAAATAGTATCTATAATAAACATTGACTCTAACAATTTTTGCATCTAGTACTAACTGAGCATGCATGTAACATATAAACTTTTTGCCATTTTATTATATCAAAATACTCAAGTATGTGTCTCCCCCCAAATAAGTAAAAATGTAAAAACGGGGCCATAAAGACTCACATTTGGAGCGTGATTTTCGGTTCGGTTTGGTTTGACTTCTCGGAAATCTCTTGTCGTAACTCTTCACCAACTCTTGGAAGAAGGCCCGAAACTATTCCATCCTGCTGAAATGATGATTATGGGACTGTTACTGGGTCGAAAAGGTAAGAAAACATGAAGTGTTTCCACCGTTTTGGTGGTTCTCGACAGCGAAAAGGTGGCAGGGGCTGTTTCGGCAACCTCTTTGCCTCCTAATTTTTTCTGTTTTTGAAGCTGTTTCGCACAAAGGAGAGAGCAGCAGGTAGGGGCGAAAACAGTGAGGTGTTGTTTGTTTTTCTGAAGCCAAAATGTCTGCAGTCTGTGGACCACATCTGCAAGCCTCTGCAGCAGAAGAGGTGGACCAAACGTCTACAGTCTGCAATAAGAAGACTGTTTGTTTTTTAACGTCTGCAGGCTGCTGAAATAAACTGAATTTTAAATAAAATTATTTTACAAACTTAAAATGATTTTTCAACACCAAAATTTTAATAATAATAGTCTTATAACATTGAAAATAAAATTCATGCAACTAAATTAGTCATACAATAAAAAAAATGTTTTACAATAACAATTTCATTTAAAACAATTCAATCTATATTGTGCATCAACTGATCAACAATTTCATCACGTAACTGAGTCATATATTCACGGTCTGCTGCAGTACCATGTGTTGGAATCCCGTCTTCATCATCATCAATGGCCACATTGTTATTTCGAAACGGGACATTGGGTTCATCGTATCGTGCGAAATACTCATCACTCAATCCTTCTTTCCTTATATAATTATGAAGCGCGAAGCATGCCATGGCAATGTTTCTTTGTGTCACAAACGGGAATGGTGCCATCCTCTTCAATATAGGGAAGCGTGCTTTCAAAACACCAAAAGCACGCTCAATGACATTCCGAAGTTTTGCATGTCCATGGTTAAATTTTTCTTTATTGGTCAATGCACGTCTTTGACGAAAATCTCCAAACCAATACCTCACATTACGATAAGGGGCCATAAATCCTCGAGTGTGTGCATACGCGGCATCACAAAGATAATATTTGTCTGAAAAAAATGCAAAACACTAATCAATTTTCAAATTAAAATGAAAATATTAAAAAAAAAACAAAAAATTACCTGGTGGTGGAAACGGGAATGATGCTTGTGGATCGGCTACTGCTTCTGATAATATTCTAGAGTCATGCGCTACCCCTTCCCACCCGGTCACAACAAATGTAAAAATAATATTGAAGTCACATTTTGCCAATACGTTTTGGTAGCAATCTCCCTTTCCCCTACTTCTATATAAGTCTTGTTTCTTAGCAGGGACAACAGCATGTATCAAAGTGTCATCAAGTGCACCAACTGCTCCTTTGAAAACCCTTCGTAGCCTCCTATTATGTCCTGGAATGTTTGGATTCGGATTAAAAGATGTTGGTACTATAACATCTTGTGCGAAAAGCATCATTTTTTCCAACACTTCATAAAAAATTTTATGAATTGTTTGCTTCGAGTGTTGAAATCTCCGCTTGATACTCACGTAACGTTGATTATGTCCGATCATCATCAAAAACATAGCCATCTTTTCCTCAACTGATACATGTTTGCTGTCCTTTAATGAGTAATTTGCTCTAAAATGAGCACATAGTCGTACAAAAGATTCACGGGACATGCGTAATACTTCAACACATTGTAAACGATTACGGTGTAATAACTCCAATGTGTATTCGTGTCCCGTCATTTCCGAATCATTATCCCGCAATCGTTTCACACCCCTCTTCCAAAAATAACGGATGTATAGGTACATTAGAATTACGAGAAGTAACTTTTGATCGTGATCCATATGAACCTAAAATCAACAAAGTAGAACTTTAAAAAACATTACATAAACCATATTTCAAGTATCAAATAAACATTCCATTTATCATATTTCAAGCCAAAATAACATTACATAAACCATATTTCAAGTATCAAATAAACATTCCATTAATCATATTTCAAGTACCAACAAGGGCAAAAAGACCTAACAAAATAGTTCCAACAAAGGCAAAAACATTTAACAAAGTAGTTCCAACAAGGGAAAAAAGTCCTAACAAAATAGTTCCAACAAAGGCAAAAACATTTAACAAAGTAGTTCCAACAAGGGCAAAGAGACATAACAAATACTTTCAACACTAGAAAATCATCGAACAATCTTCCCATCCTTCAAAACTCCTAAACTGGTACCCGTCATCTCAAGCCACCCTCGTAATATCTCGGGAACATCGGGCAAATGCATCCACATCTCTCTCATGTTCATGGTTCCTCCAAAAATATGATATGCGACAAAGCGTAAAGGATCTGTAGGGCCTAACTGAAGGACCTCTAACTTCTCTAAACACTGAGGAATTGTATACCCTTTAGTCAAACTTTGTAGAGCTTTCTTCATTTCAAATGCTAAATCGTCAGCAGTAACAGAAGTTCCATCAGGTGAAGAAGCAGACGGTGAGGCACTAGGAGCTACAGGAGTTGAGGGTTTAGCCCTTTTGTTGGGGTTACCGGATGGTGTAGCAGTATATGGTGAACCAGCAGAAGGTGAAGCAGCAGAAGGTGAACCAGCAGAAGGTGAAGCTGCAGAAGGTGAAGCAGTAGAAGGTGGTGGCTCATGATGAGAAGTGTCAACACCATCATCATCCATTGCATCAAAAGGGGTGGCGGTGATCTGAAGTGGTGGAACACGACAGGAGGATGCGCCAGCTACTGATGATGACTGGGTTGAGTAACTCCTAAAATTACCAGTAGCACTATTTCCAACAAAAAGACGTGCACAAAGATCTGGAAAAGGCAGTGGAATTGTTCTCAAAGAAGCAGCTTTCGGATGCCCCTAAACCCAAATGTAACAAGAAATAGTATAAGAATATTTGGCAACTTCAAACGTAAATGTTATATATATATATATATATATATATATATATATATATATATATATATATTATTGTATATTAATGTATATGTACCTTCTTAAAATCATCCCACTCCTCGGCTGTTAAATTAAAAGTGTTTGTTTGAGAATTGTATATATTACCGGTTTTGTTTTTTAAATATACTCATCCAGTGTATTTGGCTTTCAGATTGTTATATGCGTTTTTCATTTGTTTTTGAGTCAACTCAACCCCAAATTTCTCCTTAAGAACTCTTCCAAGCCTTATCCATGAATCTTTCTGCAAACTCAATCCTTTTCTACCAACACTCTCTACTTCTTCAATACAAGTATCCAATAAGCATTTTAAGTGCTCATTGGTCCATTGTTGTTTTTCTCCCATCTCTAATAACCAAATAACAATAAACAGTGAACAAGTAACATCATTATTTCAAGAAAAAGTTTTTATTTTCACGACAAATTTGTAATTTTGTTTTATTTTCAATCACAATAATGTGAAACTTTTTATTCAATTATAAATAACCTCAATTAGAGTGTTTTAATTCAAAGTTTTCTAAACTTTATAAATCAAATAAACTTCACTTTAACGACAAAAACTTTACTTCTATCAAATAAACAAAACTTATGTCTCTTTTTGATGCTTTCTATCATATACATACAAAATTAACAATCATATACATATACACTATCATATAAATATACACAATCAATAATCATATATATATATATATATATATATATATATATATATATATATATATATATATATATATATACAACTTTGAATTACTGCATATTTAAGTAATACAATCAATTCTAATTATAAGCATTGTTGATAATATGGGTGAGTGGAAATTTAACATTGTTGGTGTACATAACCTAAATTACATTCAAGGTATCATATAAGCATCATAAGAACATCATTCAAAACAACAGGAGGCATGCCCAGGCTTGACAATAACAGAATTAAACAGAAAATTTGGGTGCTACTGTTACAGGTTTAACATCTAGGTTCAATTGCTAATTGAAGCACAAACACATACACAATTGGACTTTTTCGATCAAACAGACCAAGCTGGAGATGTTACAAGTTTAACATCTCGGTATTTCATTCAAAATCAAATCCAATTTCACATTCAAAGATAAATTACTTTCATTACAAATGTTTTTATTTTACAGCTCTTTTATGAGTTATGCATCAATTAACATAAATTCTGAACTATAGCTTCAATGCAACGGATAAGAAGGGAATACCAGAAAGTCGGGAGAAGAAGGAAGACTGACAGCAGGAAAAAAAAACGAACCTGTAGCTGTGAGGTCGAAGTCTCCGGTGTAGCTGTGGGGGCGACGGTCTCCGGCCGGTGGCTTCACAGGGGAGGCGCTGGTTAACGGCGGCGAGCAGGGGAGGAGTCGTCGCTTGGTCGCTAGTTGAAGTTGTCGCTGTGACCTTGTTGTTCGCTGGCTGCTGCAATCGACTGTGATGGTCGGAAAATCGGAGGACGCCGGATCGGAGAGGAAGGCGGCGATCGATGGTTTTGATCGGAGAGGAGGGTTGCGACGGTGGCGGTCGATGCAAGGTGGAGTACGATCGATCGATCGAGGGTTTTTCTGGGAGGGTTGGACGAGGACTGGAGGCGGAAGCAAAAAAAAAAGACGCGTTTTTTTTAGGTTAAAGGGCTTGCAGACTTTAGAAGATGTTATCCCATATCTGTGTGGTGAAGACCTCGCGCAGACGTTTTTATGTCTGCGCACTTAAGAAAAACAAACAGACTGCAAACCATTATGTATGCGCGTGGTCTGCGCCTCGCAGACAGAAGAGGTCACGTAGACCTGTAGAGAAAAAACAAACACCCTCTGAGTGTTTGGAGCTTATATTGTCAGCAAAGACATGGAAAAATTGACAGCTTTGTTGTTCTATTTTCTTTCTGGAAAAACAGGTGCACAACACCTCCGAATAGAGGTGTTCTTGGGGATCACGATGCAGAAAAGAAAGAACAGGTAGGCTAAGGTGTTTTGGTGAGTTTGGGGCTGAAATGTGTAAAGGAAAAGAATTATAACATAGCTGGGTATTTATGCTTCAAGATGGATTTGACCCATGGAGGAAAGTTAGAAGTTTTGTCATACATTCATCATGCATGTGTACTAGTAACTTCCATGAGTGGAGAAATATGTGAGGGAGAAAAGAAAGAAGAAAGGAAACGTAAGGTGAATGTGTTTGTGTGTTAAAGTCTCTCATCTACATTGTACTTCAAAGTGAGACTTTAAAGCAACCTCTTTTAATGAGTGGTACTTGCTTCATAATGAGAATTTGAGGCATTTTTGGTTCGAAGGCCTTAATTACGTGAATAGGAAGAGGTAGACTCTTAGGAGTTGACTTGGCCTTCAATGCTAGTTCTCGTTATATTAAGAGTTAATTGTATGTACTAGTTCTTAAATTGGTGTAGTGTCATAAATGGATTCTTGGGTTTTTATGGATAACTTTTGAGACATCTAACCATATACACACATACATACATCTCATACCTATTTATTTTGTTATATTTTTGTCATATAATAATCAAGTCCCCTTATTATTACATATAACATTTGTAAGGACTTAGATATTTTTATAAATATAACTCTTTCACTACATAAACATAATTGTATGTATCTTATTGATTTTATTAGCATATAACTAGTCGCATTCCAATAATAAGTCGCATTCCAATAATAATATATATTAAACGATTCTTATTATTATAAATATATACTTATTTTTATAAGAACATCGTACATTAAGTCCTCCATCACAATTAGTTATGGTCGTTATACGGTGGAACTCGACCTAATTTTTACGATTGTTACATTCTCCCCCCGTTAAAAGAATTTCGTCCCGAAATTCAATTGATAGGTGTATTATTGTCGAACAATTGGGGGTATTTCTTCTGCATTTGGTCCTCTCGTTCCCACGTGAACTCTGGTCCCCTTTTTGAATTCCAACGCACTTTCACAATAGGAATGCGACTTTGTCTCAGTTTCTTGATTTCACGGTCCATAATCTCAACTGGTTCTTCAATAAAGTGTAGATCAGTTTTTAACTCGATTTTGTCGAGAGGGATGACAAGAGTGTCATCGGGCAGACACTTTTTCAAATTTGAGACATGGAAACCATTGTGTACTTTTTCCAATTCTTGAGGTAATTGGAGGCGATAAGCAACAGGCCCAATTCTTTCAAGAATTTCAAAGGGTCCAATGTACCGTGGGTTTAGTTTTCCCCTCTTTCCGAATCTAATCATCCCTTTCCAGGGTGATACTTTTAGCATAACTCTATCGCCCACCTGGAATTCCAAGGGTTTACGTCTTACGTCCGCATAATTTTTCTGATGACTACGTGCGCCTTTCAATCGCTCTTTGATTTGCATGATTTTCTCAGTCGTCTCGTGGATTATTTCGGGTCCGGTCCATAGAGTATCTCTATAATGCCTCCTGGATAGTTGTGTATCTCCAACTTCTTCCCAACATAGCAGTGAACGGCATTTTCTTCTGTATAGCACCTTAAATGGTGCAACTTTTATGCTGCAGTGGTAGCTGTTGTTGTACGGAAACTCAATTAAGGGTAAATGAATATCCCACGAGTTTCCGAAATCTAATACACAAGATCGGAGCATATCCTCTAAGGTTTGGATGGTTCGTTCACTCTAGCCATCTGTTTGTGGGTGATAAGCCGTGCTCATGTCCAAACGTGTTCCTAAGGACTTTTGGAGGGACTGCCAAAATTGTGAGGTAAATCTACTGTCTCTGTCAGAAATGATAGAGATTGGCACCCCATGAAGTTTGACGATTTCCTTAAGGTAGGTTCGGGTCAGTTTTTCCATCTTGTCTATCTCTTTGATTGGTAGGAAGTGAGCGGACTTGGTCAACCTATCCATCTTGTCTATCTCTTTGATTAGTAGGAAGTGAGCGGACTTGGTCAACCTATCCACTACCACCCAAATGGTGTCACAACCACTCGGCGTTCGGGGTAGCTTAGTGATAAAGTCCATAGTGATCATTTCCCATTTCCATTCTGGAATCTCTGGTTGTTGAAGTAATCCTGAGGGCTTTTGATGCTCGGCTTTAACTTTTGAGTAAGTCAAGCACTTGCTTACATACGTAGCAATTTCTGCTTTCATGTTCGGCCACCAGTACAACCTCTTTAGGTCTTGGTACATCTTGTCGGATCCGGGATGGACAGAATATCTCGTTTTGTGAGCTTCGTCAATGACTAGACTCCTAATTTCTCCGAATTTGGGCGTCCAGATTCGGTTCATGAAATATCGTGTCCCATCATCCCTAAGCTCAAATTGTTTTTCCATTCCTCGCAGGGCTTCTTCCGCAATGTTTTCTTCTTTTACAGCTTCGAGTTGGGCTTCCTGTATTTGTGTACTTAGATTAGAATGAATGGTCATGGTTAGTGCACGCACACGTCTTGGCTTCACATGCTCTTTCCGACTCAGAGCGTCTACCACTACATTAGCCTTGCCAGGGTGATAACGAATTTCACAATCGTAATCATTTAGCAGTTCGAACCACCTTCGTTGTCTCATGTTGAGTTCTTTTTGGTCGAAGATATGCTGGAGACTCTTGTGATCTGTAAAGATTGTGCATTTAGTACCATACAAGTAATGCCTCCAAATCTTTAGTGCAAAAACTACCGCTCCAAGCTCAAGATCATGAGTAGTGTAGTTGACCTCGTGCACTTTTAGTTGTCGCTAAGCATAAGTAATCACCTTTCCACTCTGCATTAATACACAACCCAGCCCTTGACGAGATGCGTCACAGTAAACGACAAAGTCTTCTGTCCCATCAGCGAGTGATAGGATTGGTGCCCTGCACAACATGTGTTTTAATTTTTGGAATGCAGCTTCCTGCTTATCTTCCCAGTTGAATTTCACATCTTTCTGTGTTAGTGCAGTGAGAGGCTTGGCCATTTTGGAGAAATTTTCGATAAACGTTCGATAGTAACCAGCGAGTCCTAAAAATTGGCGCACTTCTGTCGGTGTTCTCGGTGCCTCCCAATTCTTGATTGCTTTAATTTTTGCGGGATCCACTTGTATCCCTCTATTTCTAACAAAATGCCCTAGGAAATGCACTTCTCTTATCCAAAATTCACATTTGGAAAATTTTGCATATAATTTTTCCTTTCTCAACAGTTCCAATATCAATCGTAGATGTTGGTTGTGTTCCTCCTTTGTTTGTGAGTATATCAAGATGTCGTCAATGAATACTATCACAAACTTATCCAGGTAAGGTTTACAAACACGATTCATTAGATCCATGAATACTGTTGGGGCATTCGTTAGGCCGAAAGGCATGACAAGAAACTCGTAATGACCATACCGAGTTCTGAATGCGGTCTTTGGTATGTCGGTTTCCAATACCTTGAGTTGGTGGTAACCGGACCTTAGGTCAATCTTGGAATAGTAGCTAGACCCTTGCAGTTGATCGAACAAATCATCGATTCTAGGGAGTGGGTATCGATTATTTATCGTTAACTTATTTAGTTCTCTGTAATCAATACACATCCGAAATGATCCATCCTTCTTCTTGACAAACAGGACCAGGGCTCCCCAAGGAGAGAAACTTGGTCTTATGAAACCCTTGTCCAGAAGTTCTTGTAACTGGCTTGCAAGCTCTTGCATCTCGGAAGGAGCCAATCTATAGGGTGACTTAGCTACTGGTGCGGCGCCTGGGGTTAGGTCGATTCTAAACTCAACTTGTCGGTTCGGGGGTAATCCAGGTAGATCCTCGGGAAAGACGTCAGGAAAATCACATACCTGAGGTATGTCTCTCAATTCCTTTGTTCCATTCTTCTTATCCACTATGTGAGCCATAAAGGCATAACATTTCTTATGTAGATATATATGCGTCTTCGTGCAAGAAATGAGCTTAAGGTTTTTCCCCGACTTATCCCCATAAATGGTTAGGATCTCTCCGCTTGGTAGGGTTAATCGTACGGCCTTCTCATAACACAAAATCTCAGCGTGGTGAGGAGAAAGCCAATCCATTCCTATGATAATGTCAAAACTACCTATGGGAATAGTCAAGAGATCTATGTGGAAAGTGTGGTTGTTTAGAGTTAACAAGTAATCTCTTAGGATTTCGGTTGTGCTTTCTATCTGGCCATTTGCTACTTCATATGCTGTTTCTAATTTGTTAGACTCGTGATTTAAAAGTTGTTGAAAAGATGGAGTTGTAAAACTTTTATCGGCACCAGAGTCAAAAAGTATTGTAGCATACAGGTTATTAACAAGGAACGTACCAGTGACCACTGACGGATCCAGAATGGTGTCCCTGTTTCCTATCACAAAAGCTCTCCCACGGGCGTTCCCATCTTTATTCTTCCCTTTTGGGCAGTTTCTTGAGATATGGCCTTTCTCCCTACAGTTGTAACATGTCCTTTCTTCCCCATTGCCGTCCCTGGTATCGAAATTTCGATTTCCTCCTGTATTCATAACTTTCTTACAATAATTTTTAGTATGTCCCTTCTTGTTGCACTGGGTGCAATGGTAACACTCTCTAGTATGGTTTTTTTTTTATAGCAGACGTTACACTTTGGGTAATTGTTTGTGTAGTTCCTTTGCGGTGCAGGTTTTGTTGCTACGACTGGAGTTATCGCATAGACCTTCTTAGTTTCTTGCTTCTTTGGTGGGTTTGATTTTCCTCCAAGAAATTTCATTTTCTTGTTTGATTCAGACTTGGGGTTTTCACCTCTAGCCTCCATGTTTCCCTGACTAACCTCATTGTTGGTCAGTCGTTTAGCCATATTCTTGGCGATTTCAAAGGTTGTAGGTCTCGAAGACATGACCATACCCTTGATATTAGGAGACAGACCCCAAATATAATGTTCCACCTTCACATGCTCAGGGGTTACTAGAGTTGGACACAGCAAGGAGAGGTCGTTAAATCTGGTTGTGTAGGCTTTAATTTCTGAACCTTTCATCTTAAGGTTCCACAGCTCGTTTTCTAGATTTTGAACTTCGTCTATGGGACAATACTCTCCTATCAGCATGGTTTTCAGTTCACTCCAGGTCAAAGAGTTGGCAGGGATAATGCCTAGTGACTTAACTTGGTCGTTCCACCAAGTTAGTGTCGCATCCATGAAAGTATAGGCAGCAAAGCGCACCTTGTTATCTTCAGCACAGTAACTGATCTGAAATACATACTCTATCCTTTCAAACCACCGGGTAAGACCGATAACACCTTCGTTTCCATAGAAGTACTTGGGCTTGCAGTTCATAAAGTCCTTATAGGTGAAAACCCTTCGAGTCTCGGTAGGATTAATGTTTTAACTACTTCCACACCTAGCCTCGAGTTCTCCAATTTCAATGATGGGGTTTGTAACACCCAAGATTTTGAAAGCCAAGAAAGTAAAGGAAACCCTAAATTTAAGAGAGACTCGGCGAGTCCAAGGAAGGACTCGGCGAGTCGGAGCGGGATCCGGGTCGAGGAGTAAGTGACCAACTCGACGAGTCGGCCAAGTGGACTCGGCGAGTCTGGTCTGTGCGAGGAAAACCCTAAATCCGGGGCTTGGAGCCTATTTAAACGCCTTAACCTCCTTCCTAGGGTCCCTTTACTGCCTCTTGCACCCAGAGCATGGAACCTTAAACCCTATTGTTGCCCATTAAAGCTCCCAAGCCATATTGAGTGAAGTGAAGGAAGAAGAAGAAGGGGAAATCGTTGAGGCTTCAAGAAGTGGTCTTGGATCTGAAGACTTGGGGAGAATTTCTGAGTATCTGAAGGTAATAAGTTGTTTCTCTCTTTTAGATCTTCTATGGTTGTGAGATTTGGGGCTTTTAAGCCATGGTTTGCCACCCAAGTGAGCTAGAAGCCGGATCTGGAGTTGCTACTTCAGATCCAAGTGTGTTATGAGATGGGGAAGCATAAAGTATCAGCCCTTGAGTCGATTTTGGATCCTTCTTGGCCTTAAACCCTAGTTTATGGTGGATTGTGCCTAGATCTCCTTCTCTACACGTAAAGTTTGCAACTTTACGTGGGGGATAGGCTTGGGAAGGGTAGATCTACAGTTTGGAGTTCATGCATGACTCGGAAGTCCTCTGCATGTAAGTGGATCTTATTGGACTCGGCGAGTCCTTCGAGTGGACTCGGCGGGTAGCTTGAAGATGAGGAGGAACTCGACGAGTGAGATGAACAGCTCGTCGAGTCGGATGAAGATAGGCATGAACTCGGCGAGTTGGATGAACAACTCGGCGAGTTGGATGAAGATTACCGTGTGCTCGGCGAGTCTGTTCTTAGACTCGGCGAGTCAGGTCGCGTGGTCCCAAACCCTTCGAGTTGAGTCTCGAGTCAGCGAGTCGAGCCAGGACTCAGTGAGTTGGACAGGACAGGAATCGGGAATCAGTAGACTCGGCGAGTCAGGGGCTGACTCGGCGAGTAGAGTCGCGAGTGGAAGGACTCTAGACTTATGAACTCGGCGAGTCAGTAGGGTGACTCGACGAGTAGGGTTGACCTGGAAGGTTGACTTTGACCAGGACGTTGACTTTGACCAGAGTTGACTTGGTTGACCTTTGAAGGTCAGTTAGACTAAGTGTTATGTTGATATTGGTAGCTCGGGGAGCTAGCGGAGTAGCAATTCGGAGTCAGTGGTCAGGTAGCGGTCAAAGGGGTTAGCAGCAGCAGTTCAGCAGTATCAGGTGAGTTTCCCTTTGTATGAATGGGTCTACGGCCACAATTCCGGCCCATGTAGTTATGAGTAGAAGACCCGGGGGTTAGCCCTAGGCACAGTATGCTAGTATGATATTTGGACGAGGTCCAATGATAGAGGGCGGGTGCCCAAGGAGCGGTTTATGTGATAGTTTATACTTGTTTTCTGTGTGATACTTGTATGTGCCTGGTAGGGGGGTGAGTGTGGGCGAGGTCCCGTATCTCACCAATAGCAGAGTGTGGATGGTGTTCCACATCTCAGTAGCAGCAGAGCAGGGGCGAGGCCCAAATCAGGAAAGGAGTGAGGGTGGGCTGGGCCCGTATCTCACTATCAGTAGGAGTATGGATGAGGTTCCATGACTCATCAGTAGCAGGACACGGGCGGGGCCCAGAGATAGGCGAGGCCTTAGAGCAAGAGTTGTTAGTATATGTTTAGTTTATGTAATGTTATGTGATATGTTTATGTGCTATTATATGTTAGGGGCGAGGCCCTGTGACAGGCGAGGCCTAAGTAAAACAGATCTGTATCCGAGCGGGGCTCGAAGCCAGGCGGGGCCTGGAGCGGCGGGGCCGTTGTAGCGGGTGAGGCCCGAAGTAGAGGGCGAGGCCTAGGATAGCGGGCGTGGCCCAGTATGTGCAGTATGTGATTTTGCATGGTATGTGGTAAGGTGGGGAACTCACTAAGCTTCGTGCTTACGGTTTTCAGTTTTGTTTTCAGGTACTTCCGGTAGCGGAGGGAGGAGCTCAGGGTGATCGCATGGCACACACCATAGATTAGTCAGCCTGGGAATGTTTACTCTGATAATAAACCTGTGTTTTGAAACTTATACTCAGATTATGTTTTGGAATGATGTCTTGTTTAATGTAATGTTCTATTAAAAAGAAATACTTGGCCTTGAATTTCGGGATGTTACAGGGTTTCTTGCATTTGCGCTTCCCGTGTTTGTCATAGCGATCGCAAGTCGGTCTGCAATTATTCGTTCCAGCTCTGCTGTTGTTTGTGGGAGTCCCATCTCAGGGGTTGGTGCAGCAACAGTCGGCATATCCACAATCAGAATTTCCGTTGGCCGAGAGTTGGGTCGGCCCCTCCTAGGTCGAGATGTTGTGGGTGGAACTGTCGTTTCCAATCTTTCGGGTTGGGATCGATTTCTTAGTCGCTCACTCCTCTTTCTTGGCGTCATGATTTTGATATATTAGTCATTTTAATTGTAAGTGTTTAATAAACCATGTTTTTAATAATTTATAATGTTTTGCAAGTATTTCCGAATGAATTTTAATCAACTAACACAACAATCATCCCGTAACAACGCATAATAATAATAATAATAATAATATATGCTTCATATATTTCACATAGTCATTTCCAAGTTTTACATTCGCTTGCATTACCATAAAACTACTACACAGTTTTAATTATTCACGAGTATGTTTTTTTTTACCCTTTTTTTTAATAGATCAACTAATTCACTTAGTTTCAATAGTGCGTAGAATCTTACCAAAATAAAACGTAGGCGCGCAACTAGGTTTAGTTGTGGTACGACCTATGTACTAGAGAACCTAATTGATTATTTGACTTTTAAACTCTTGTTAACTTAACTTATTCAAAATTTTTAATTTATTTATAACTTATAGATGTCGCTTGTATGATTACATTTCCTTAGGTTTTTGATTTTATTTTATCACGCGTAGTTTATATGAACAAGTATTTGATCATAGGATCATCGACCTAAGGGGGAAACCTACGCGTACTAATTATTAGACTTATAGGAATAAGTCTATTAGTGGTATGATATAGGTTTTAGGAATACTTAAACCTATTAGAGTAAGCCCGTAGACTATAGTTGTTCTCTTTTAAGGAAAGTACTAATTCTCTATAGTCGTTAGCTCTGATACCAATCTGTCACACCCGACCAATGGCAGAAATGCCGGGGTTGCGACTTAAACATTTGGATCATAGTCAACAACATATAATGATATAATAATAGAATTTATTCGACATTACATTCATCCGAAGTATGAATATGACAAAACACACTGTTTAATAGTCCAAAAGCGTTATACGCATATTTCAGTTTCTTACAACATAAAAGAGACAAAAGGCTACTATAGAGCCAACAATTTATTTTCAACGTCAAACCCATCATCCTCACACGTGGTGAGAGTTCTTCTGGCCACCTTGAACACCTAGAAACATATACATTTTGAAAATACGTCAACAATAATGTTGGTGAGCTTTATAGGTTTTCTTTCGACGCCGATGATTTTTATAATTCAAAATAATGTTTCCAAAGACCGCTAAAATTATAAAGCATATTTTTCTATTCAGCCACTTTTTAAACAATAAATATTAGTTATTTTCATGACGATTTTTATTCTCTGGATCTTGTCCGTTACGAAAAATTATGTCGTAAGGAGAACTATATAACGTCCTAACACTCGACACTCTCGGTCCCAAATTGGGAGAATTGACTCAATCTAGATCTATACATATTCGAGTAAAAAAAATCTTCAATATATTAATTTGCCCATAACCGATACTATTCGTCGCTCCTCCACAAATCGCATAAGCGCAATAAACAAGCCACACAGGCACAATACAAATAAATATTGAGGAATCGAGATCATTACTAACGTTTAAAAGCAGTCATATACTAATGAAGAAAGAAACACTTGACGCCTGTTGCCTCGTCAAAGTTGTAGCTAGCAACCACAGACGGAAAATAACCATTCGTATAAATCTTTCCATAAGAATTAGATCTACACCAAAGTTCTTTATTATAAATCTATGCCGTGTACATAAACCTACAGTATATGATTCCTCCTGGATTAACGGTTATAGAGCTAGGTGTCGATTCCAATATCGGATCCTTACAAGGAAAAAACACACCATCAACAAACTCTCTCCTCCACCCCTTTCGATACATTCCTCCCACAAGCACACACGGGATACACAATCCGCGAAATACATGACAATAAAAATCCGCCGCTTCCAATGATCGCCAACGCGAGTCTTTATTTATGATTTTATTTTTATCTAGTGCATTTAGTTAAATATTAAATTTAACTTAGCTTTCAAATAAAGAGAGGGTGTTGACTCAAATAATTTCAATCTACCAACCGATAGGAAAGACGTTCCTTTAGCGTAGTCGAGTACTTCATACGTGTCAGTTTTACGTCGGTTGACCGGTTGTTGCTTTAATCGAATATTTTTGTATTTTTAATATTTACTTAATGTTGAAACGTATTATTTTCGTTTGTAAGTAAACTTTAGTCTTAAAAATACAAACACATTATTTATCAACAAGATTTCGTATTATAACATAATATATAACTACTTGTGGTTTATTCTCATACTCTTGATATCATTTTATAATTCATTTGTATATTTTTATTTTATCATCTCGTTTAAATCTTTACTATCAATAATTGATGAAAAATAAGCTTAATGCCCTAATATACACAAGTCATATGGTTATACCTATCATGACAAGTTAAACATGTTCATTTATCAAAATTTTGACATAAGTTCTTAACGATACTTTTATTTGTCCCGACAAATAATATAACACTAGATTACTTTTATCTAACTTTTTGTTTACACAAGTGCTTGTAAATATGTCTAACATTTTATAAAATTTTTGTGTATAACCATTACTAACCACTACCTTTTTAACAAACGTCATTTGTAAAAATAGTATCTATAATAAACATTGACTCTAACAATTTTTGCATCTAGTACTAACTGTGCATGCATGTAACATATAAACTTTTTGCCATTTTATTATATCAAAATACGCAAGTATGTGTCTCCCCCCAAATAAGTAAAAATGTAAAAACGGGGCCATAAAGACTCACATTTGGAGCGTGATTTTCGGTTCGGTTTGGTTTGACTTCTCGGAAATCTCTTGTCGTAACTCTTCACCAACTCTTGGAAGAAGGCCCGAAACTATTCCATCCTACTGAAATGATGATTATGGGACTGTTACTGGGTCGAAAAGGTAAGAAAACATGAAGTGTTTCCACCGTTTTGGTGGTTCTCGACAGCGAAAAGGTGGCAGGGGCTGTTTCGGCAACCTCTTTGCCTCCTAATTTTTTCTGTTTTTGAAGCTGTTTCGCACAAAGGAGAGAGCAGCAGGTAGGGGCGAAAACAGTGAGGTGTTGTTTGTTTTTCTGAAGCCAAAATGTCTGCAGTCTGTGGACCACATCTGCAAGCCTCTGCAGCAGAAGAGGTGGACCAAACGTCTACAGTCTGTAATAAGAAGACTGTTTGTTTTTTAACGTCTGCAGGCTGCTGAAATAAACTGAATTTTAAATAAAATTATTTTACAAACTTAAAATGATTTTTCAACACCAAAATTTTAATAATAATAATAGTCTTATAACATTGAAAATAAAATTCATGCAACTAAATTAGTCATACAATAAAAAAAATGTTTTACAATAACAATTTCATTTAAAACAATTCAATCTATATTGTGCATCAACTGATCAATAATTTCATCACGTAACTGAGTCATATATTCACGGTCTGCTGCAGTACCATGTGTTGGAATCCCGTCTTCATCATCATCAATGGACACATTGTTATTTCGAAACGGGACATTGGGTTCATCGTATCGTGCGAAATACTCATCACTCAATCCTTCTTTCCTTATATAATTATGAAGTGCGAAGCATGCCATGGCAATGTTTCTTTGTGTCACAAACGGGAATGGTGCCATCCTCTTCAATATAGGGAAGCGTGCTTTCAAAACACCAAAAGCACGCTCAATGACATTCCGAAGTTTTGCATGTCCATGGTTAAATTTTTCTTTATTGGTCAATGCACGTCTTTGACGAAAATCTCCAAACCAATACCTCACATTACGATAAGGGGCCATAAATCCTCGAGTGTGTGCATACGCGGCATCACAAAGATAATATTTGTCTGAAAAAAATGCAAAACACTAATCAATTTTCAAATTAAAATGAAAATATTAAAAAAAAACAAAAAATTACCTGGTGGTGGAAACAGGAATGATGCTTGTGGATCGGCTACTGCTTCTGATAATATTCTAGAGTCATGCGCTACCCCTTCCCACCCGGTCACAACAAATGTAAAAATAATATTGAAGTCACATTTTGCCAATACGTTTTGGTAGCAATCTCCCTTTCCCCTACTTCTATATAAGTCTTGTTTCTTAGCAGGGACAACAGCATGTATCAAAGTGTCATCAAGTGCACCAACTGCTCCTTTGAAAACCCTTCGTAGCCTCCTATTATGTCCTGGAATGTTTGGATTCGGATTAAAAGATGTTGGTACTATAACATCTTGTGCGAAAAGCATCATTTTTTCCAACACTTCATAAAAAAATTTATGAATTGTTTGCTTCGAGTGTTGAAATCTCCGCTTGATAATCACGTAACGTTGATTATGTCCGATCATCATAAAAAACATAGCCATCTTTTCCTCAACTGATACATGTTTGTTGTCCTTTAATGAGTAATTTGCTCTAAAATGAGCACATAGTCGTACAAAAGATTCACGGGACATGCGTAATACTTCAACACATTGTAAACGATTACGGTGTAATAACTCCAATGTGTATTCGTGTCCCGTCATTTCCGAATCATTATCCCGCAATCGTTTCACACCCCTCTTCCAAAAATAACGGATGTATAGGTACATTAGAATTACGAGAAGTAACTTTTGATCGTGATCCATATGAACCTAAAATCAACAAAGTAGAACTTTAAAAAACATTACATAAACCATATTTCAAGTATCAAATAAACATTCCATTTATCATATTTCAAGCCAAAATAACATTACATAAACCATATTTCAAGTATCAAATAAACATTCCATTAATCATATTTCAAGTACCAACAAGGGCAAAAAGACCTAACAAAATAGTTCCAACAAAGGCAAAAACATTTAACAAAGTAGTTCCAACAAGGGCAAAAAGTCCTAACAAAATAGTTCCAACAAAGGCAAAAACATTTAACAAAGTAGTTCCAACAAGGGCAAAGAGACATAACAAATACTTTCAACACTAGAAAATCATCGAATAATCTTCCCATCCTTCAAAACTCCTAAACTGGTACCCGTCATCTCAAGCCACCCTCGTAATATCTCGGGAACATCGGGCAAATGCATCCACATCTCTCTCATGTTCATGGTTCCTCCAAAAATATGATATGCGACAAAGCATAAAGGATCTGTAGGGCCTAACTGAAGGACCTCTAACTTCTCTAAACACTGAGGAATTGTATACCCTTTAGTCAAACTTTGTAGAGCTTTCTTCATTTCAAATGCTAAATCGTCAGCAGTAACAGAAGTTCCATCAGGTGAAGAAGCAGACGGTGAGGCACTAGGAGCTACAGGAGTTGAGGGTTTAGCCCTTTTGTTGGGGTTACCGGATGGTGTAGCAGTATATGGTGAACCAGCAGAAGGTGAAGCTGCAGAAGGTGAAGCTGCAGAAGGTGAAGCAGTAGAAGGTGGTGGCTCATGATGAGAAGTGTCAACACCATCATCATCCATTGCATCAAAAGGGGTGGCGGTGATCTGAAGTGGTGGAACACGACAGGAGGATGCGCCAGCTACTGATGATGATTGGGTTGAGTAACTCCTAAAATTACCAGTAGCACTATTTCCATCAAAAAGACGTGCACAAAGATCTGGAAAAGGCAGTGGAATTGTTCTCAAAGAAGCAGCTTTCGGATGCCCCTAAACCCAAATGTAACAAGAAATAGTATAAGAATATTTGGCAACTTCAAACGTAAATGTTATATATATATATATATATATATATATATATATATATATATATATATATATATATATATATATATATATATATTATTGTATATTAATGTATATGTACCTTCTTAAAATCATCCCACTCCTCGGCTGTTAAATTAAAAGTGTTTGTTTGAGAATTGTATATATTACCGGTTTTGTTTTTTAAATATACTCATCCAGTGTATTTGGCTTTCAGATTGTTATATGCGTTTTTCATTTGTTTTTGAGTCAACTCAACCCCAAATTTCTCCTTAAGAACTCTTCCAAGCCTTATCCATGAATCTTTCTGCAAACTCAATCCTTTTCTACCAACACTCTCTACTTCTTCAATACAAGTATCCAATAAGCATTTTAAGTGCTCATTGGTCCATTGTTGTTTTTCTCCCATCTCTAATAACCAAATAACAATAAACAGTGAACAAGTAACATCATTATTTCAAGAAAAAGTTTTTATTTTCACGACAAATTTGTAATTTTGTTTTATTTTCAATCACAATAATGTGAAACTTTTTATTCAATTATAAATAACCTCAATTAGAGTGTTTTAATTCAAAGTTTTCTAAACTTTATAAATCAAATAAACTTCACTTTAACGACAAAAACTTTACTTCTATCAAATAAACAAAACTTATGTCTCTTTTTGATGCTTTCTATCATATACATACAAAATTAACAATCATATACATATACACTATCATATAAATATACACAATCAATAATCATATATATATATATATATATATATATATATATATATATATATATATATACAACTTTGAATTACTGCATATTTAAGTAATACAATCAATTCTAATTATAAGCATTGTTGATAATATGGGTGAGTGGAAATTTAACATTGTTGGTGTACATAACCTAAATTACATTCAAGGTATCATATAAGCATCATAAGAACATCATTCAAAACAACAGGAGGCATGCCCAGGCTTGACAATAACAGAATTAAACAGAAAATTTGGGTGCTACTGTTACAGGTTTAACATCTAGGTTCAATTGCTAATTGAAGCACAAACACATACACAATTGGACTTTTTCGATCAAACAGACCAAGCTGGAGATGTTACAAGTTTAACATCTCGGTATTTCATTCAAAATCAAATCCAATTTCACATTCAAAGATAAATTACTTTCATTACAAATGTTTTTATTTTACAGCTCTTTTATGAGTTATGCATCAATTAACATAAATTCTGAACTATAACTTCAATGCAACGGATAAGAAGGGAATAACAGAAAGTCGGGAGAAGAAGGAAGACTGACAGCAGGAAAAAAAAACGAACCTGTAGCTGTGAGGTCGAAGTCTCCGGTGTAGCTGTGGGGGCGACGGTCTCCGGCCGGTGGCTTCACAGGGGAGGCGCTGGTTAACGGCGGCGAGCAGGGGAGGAGTCGTCGCTTGGTCGCTAGTTGAAGTTGTCGCTGTGACCTTGTTGTTCGCTGGCTGCTGCAATCGACTGTGATGGTCGGAAAATCGGAGGACGCCGGATCGGAGAGGAAGGCGGCGATCGATGGTTTTGATCGGAGAGGAGGGTTGCGACGGTGGCGGTCGATGCAAGGTGGAGTACGATCGATCGATCGAGGGTTTTTCTGGGAGGGTTGGACGAGGACCGGAGGCGGAAGCAAAAAAAAAAAGACGCGTTTTTTTTAGGTTAAAGGGCTTGCAGACTTTAGAAGATGCTATCCCATATCTGTGTGGTGAAGACCTCGCGCAGACGTTTTTATGTCTGCGCACTTAAGAAAAACAAACAGACTGCAAACCATTATGTCTGCGCGTGGTCTGCGCCTCGCAGACAGAAGAGGTCACGTAGACCTGCAGAGAAAAAACAAACACCCTCTGAGTGTTTGGAGCTTATATTGTCAGCAAAGACATGGAAAAATTAACAGCTTTGTTGTTCTATTTTCTTTCTGGAAAAACAGGTGCACAACACCTCCGAATAGAGGTGTTCTTGGGGATCACGATGCAGAAAAGAAAGAACAGGTAGGCTAAGGTGTTTTGGTGAGTTTGGGGCTGAAATGTGTAAAGGAAAAGAATTATAACATAGCTGGGTATTTATGCTTCAAGATGGATTTGACTCATGGAGGAAAGTTAGAAGTTTTGTCATACATTCATCATGCATGTGTACTAGTAACTTCCATGAGTGGAGAAATATGTGAGGGAGAAAAGAAAGAAGAAAGGAAACGTGAGGTGAATGTGTTTGTGTGTTAAAGTCTCTCATTTACATTGTACTTCAAAGTGAGACTTTAAAGCAACCTCTTTTAATGAGTGGTACTTCCTTCATAATGAGAATTTGAGGCATTTTTGGTTGGAATGCCTTAATTACGTGAATAGGAAGAGGTAGACTCTTAGGAGTTGACTTGGCCTTCAATGCTAATTCTTGTTATATTAAGAGTTAATTGTATGTACTAGTTCTTAAATTGGTGTAGTGTCATAAATGGATTCTTGGGGTTTTATGGATAACTTTCGAGACATCTAACCATATACACACATACATACATCTCATACCTATTTATTTTGTTATATTTTTGTCATATAATAATCAAGTCCCCTTATTATTACATATAACATTTGTAAGGACTTAGATATTTTTATAAATATAACTCTTTCACTACATAAACATAATTGTATGTATCTTATTGATTTTATTAGCATATAACTAGTCGTATTCCAATAATAAGTCGCATTCCAATAATAATATATATTAAACGATTCTTATTATTATAAATATATACTTATTTTTATAAGAACATCGTACATTAAGTCCTCCATCACAATTAGTTATGGTCGTTATACGGTGGACCTCGACCTAATTTTTACGATTGTTACATAAACAAACTTTCTATATTAAGTACCTAACTAAATTTATGATTTTAGGATTTAACAAAAAGTTATTCAATAAAAACTTCATTTTTTATAGCAACTTACGAGATTACTGAAAAATTGAACTATTGAACAATAAATTTTCTAGATAACGTTTTATATTTATTATTTAATATTTTATTTAACAAAATGAAATTATTGGCAAATAAAGAAATGAGTTTAATTAAAATGTCTTCATCCTTCATTGATCGTGAGAGTAAACAAGAGAATGTATTCTCCTCTATAAATAGGAAAGGTTATGAAATATTTTAAAGGGACTAAGCCATGAGATCTTCCTTGCATCTAACTTTGTAGGACGTTGAGTGTATTCTTTGGTGAGATTGTCTTTGTCGACAAGTGACTAATTAAATTTCGGAATTTCGAAAATGATTTTGGACCATATCTTTTAGATTTGGTTCAAGTTTAATAAGGATCCGAGTGTCTTCTGGCTGAGTTAGGCAAACTCGCTTCCATTGGAGGCTGGCTGAGTTAGGCAAACTCGCTTCCATTGGAGGCTGAGTTTAAGTAACATGCCGAGTATTTGGTTGTGTTAGCCAAGTTTTACAACCATGTATGTAATACAATTTAAAGTTTTAACCTTATAAAAGACGTCACTATTATCATATGTTCTACATAATTATGGTAATATTTATGATACAAAACATTTTTTTTACTATTTAAGATAAAAAGTTGTCTCTATTATTATATGTTGTATAGAATGATAAAATTTAAGATAGATAAAAAGATGTCTCTATTATCGTATTTTCTACATAATGATAATATTTAATATAAACGTTTTAATTTAATATGAAATTATTATTTAATAGATAACAATAACGATTTATTTATTTTTAAAAACTAATTTTTTTATATTTTAATCATATAACTTTGTATATAAAAAACATCTTCAAGTTCCAACATTATCTCTTATAATATAGTTCAACATAATAACTATACTAAAAATCATTTTTTATATTTTTATGAAATTTTTATTTAATTGTTAATAACAATGTTTTAGTTATTTTTAATATAAAATATTTTTTTTATATCCCACGCAACGCGCGGGCATTCGCCTAGTCTACTATAATAAATGAATGTTTTTTTGCCACATGTCATCTTCTCATTTATTTGGACACATGGCATTTTCTAGAATTTTTAAATTTTCTATTTTCCACTTGTCATTTTATTTTATTTTTCATTTTATTAAATTAAAATTCCATATTTAATATGTAAGGTATTTATTAGAAAAGGTTTATATATGTAATGTATTCAATACATTTAAGTCTCACTAATTTTAATAATTCAAATTTTTCTCATTTTTTCTTATAAATTCAAACTTTTCAAATTATTAAAATTTTATATTTATTTTTTAATTAAACTCATGTAATACATGGATGTCACACCTAATATATACATATAAGAATGTACATTTTTCCTTTTCTGTTGCATACTTATTAAATTTACACATTATAAGATAGGACAAAATCAAATAAAGTCATAATTCATAAACAAAAAATATAGTAACACTCCTCATTAGGAAATTAAAGCAGAATATCTAACCGTTCAAACCTTAAATAAGAAGATCATAGACAACATCAAATCATGAAAACAGTCATATAAAATTAAAGTCAAAGCCCTCAAAAAGATAGCAAGAACAATGATCTAAGCATCGTTTGTTTTCTGATATAGAGTGGTTAGCACTTCATTGGTTGATAAAGATGCCCTCAAGAGCGTCAATGCCTGTCAATATTTAAACAAATAAATGCCTATCAAGAGAGATATATATAGACAACAAAGTTGACAGTACTAAAACATGTTTGATATTGCTTTAAAGCCCTATTTTGCATTATATGATTTTGATGAACCTAACACAGTCTTTTTTTGAAAAGTGTTAGCATTTGCTGCTGGGCAAACTGAATTTTCTTCATTATTAAGGTGTTATCTTGATAAACACCATTAATTAATTAAGAAGTTTTCATGTTATTATGAGTTTTTTGAGTTCTATTATTAGGCTATAAATTAAAGCCATTAGGATGTCTTAAATCTAATAAGTGTCGACCATAGTTGGGTTTTCCGTTCTTTGGGTTTCCACTTTATATTATCAAGAGTTTTGTACTCGAGGCTATTCCCACCTCTCTATTTGAAATTTGCCGGTGAGCATGCAACCAAGTCCATCACACCCGCTTCTCCAACATCAACCTCTCGTCACCATTCCAGGAAAGCTCTAGTCAAAAGCATGAATTTCAAACCTATGAATTTCCACATCAAAATTACCTTCTTCTTGGACCTTCTTCTTCCGTTATGTAATGTAAATCTAATCGACATCCCATGGTTCTCTTACCTTATGCCATGAAAATGAATTAGCTAGAAAACCCAAATTCATTTGGAAATGGCGTTGAGGGTGACTTTGAGCGATTAGGCCAAAAAAGCCTTTCGTCACTAGTTATAGTGTAAAAGAAAGAGAAATTAATGGAGAAATGGTATTCATTGAGGGTTGAGGGTAGATCTTGGGGGAGTTAATGGTCCTTGTCGATTTTTAGGAAAAATAAACAAATAAATAAGTAAAAGAATCATCGTATCGTATGTACATGTATTTCATTAAAGAAAGTATATCATTAAATATACTAATTACCTCATCTTTTCCGAAAGGTAATGTTTTCTCCTCAAGCTGACTCAGATCCTTGACTGCAAAACTATTGATGAGAGTTATGCTTGAAATAGTGGACATAGGCTTCACCACCAAATCATCCATCACCATATAAGTCACCACTTCTTTCACAAAACCTGCCTTCGGTTTCTCCTGATCAGCTTCCTTTAAATTTACCACCGGTGTTCCAATGAGGTTCAAAGGGACATTCATGGAACGGCTGCAAGTAGGACACAAAGTAGCCGGATTCTCAGTCGTACTAAGACAATATTGATGTTGATAACCGTTCCTACTTATGCCAAAATAACTACACGTGTAGACTTTTTTTGTTGATGTAACCGGTAATCTCTCATTAGCAGAAACATCATCCAACAGCAGAAACATGTTCCCATTGAACGCTGTTTTGGAACTAAAGATATTATCTTTATTGATGCCAGGTTGAAAGTAAATCGGATTAAGGCTTTCGACGCTTTCTTTTAGTTTACCTAACCCACCGACCATATGTTTGGAGCCCAGGAGTTGGTTGATTGTGCCGAGAGGCAAAGAGAACAAGTGCAGAAGGAAATCCACAAACTCTTTAGGGGCTTCTGCATATAAGACCTTTTGGGTTCCCTTGTGGACTAAAAGCTTAAGCGTGATCATGTCTTCGGAAGCCATTGATAGAGTTTATATATGGTAGCTTGATGATCGATGTATGTATATTTATTAGATACTTGAAAAGTAGGGTTTGGTTTGTGGATAAGCATGATACTAACCTACCTCAATATCAGGATTTCACATATCTATATTATCTTATATTAACTGAAACTAAAAGATAAAATATTTAACATTTACCAATAGAAATATATCTACTATAATAAATGAAAGTTTTTTTTGCCACATGTCCTCTACTCATTAATTTGGACACATGGTATTTTGTAGAATTTTTAAATTTTCTATTTTCCATTAGTCATTTTATTGTATTTTTATTTTATTAAATTAAAATTTCACAATTAATATGTAAGGTAATATATATGTAAGGTATTTATTAAAAATGGTGTATATATGTAACTAGGTGTGAGACCCGTATATTATACGGGTTGATTAAAACAAAATGTTAATATAAATGATTAAATGAAAATTTTATTTGAATTTGAAATTTAAGATAACTGAAAATTATGAGAAAAAAACATGCAAAAAATAAATTAATTAAAATTATGTGTTTAGTTATCAAATTTGTGTACTAAACGGATAATTATAACAAAATGCTAAACACAAAGGTTTAAACTGTAAATTTATTTGAAATTGAAATTAAAATTTAGAATTTGAAATTTGAAATTAATAGTCATTATGGTAGTTTTAATTTATGGAAGTTATATTAATGATATATTGGAAATAAAAAATGAAGTAAATGACTAGTGGAAAATAAATATATCTTAAAATAATGACAAAATGACAAGTGGCCAATTGAATGAGAGAATGACATGTGGCAAAATCATTTTTATTTATTAGGGTAGAAGATGTATTCAATACATTAAAGGCTCACTAATTTTAATAATTCAAAATTTTTCTTATTTTTCTTACAAATTCAAAATTTTCAAATTGTTAAAATTCTATATATATATTTTTTAAAATAAACTCATGTAATACATGGTCTCACACCTAGCTCTATATCATTTTATATCATACACTATAAAGGATTTGATCAAATTTTTAATGCGTCAAGGATATGAGCAAATTAACACCGGTCGTAACAGTCACACAAAAAGGTAATTACTTTGACAAGTCAATTTAACTCCTTTTATTTTAGCTTATAATTTTGATTTCATATAAATTTAACTGAAATGCTAAATATTTTTAAATCTACATTGTTAGCTGGCATACCAACTCGACAATAAATATGACAATTATCATCCGCGTCACACCAACTGCTCACACCGACAACTATGTCAGCCGAAACACTTGAATTTGCATACTTGCAAAGCATGTTCAATTCGTTAGTGAAAAACAAACAACACTTAGAAACCAGAGAATTGTAATAAAGACAAAAAAAAATACTAGAGATGGAGACGAATAACATAAAAAAGAACATCATCTTCAATGAAGTTTGTTCCATGTTACATGAATTTAAAATATACAAAAAATAGAAGTGATTTTTTATGTGCATCGATAACATTGTTCTTGTCTCATATATATAAAGCTATTTGATAATTATGCTACCAAAAACAACTACAAACATGTCGTAGTCAATTTAAATACTCATAAATTTTCATAAATATTGTTTTAAGAAAAATTAACTGAATCTATTAATATTGCAGACATTAGAATCAACTGCTAGTGAAAAGGAAAATTGACTTATCGTGGTAATTAGTTTTTCGTTTTGTTCATATTTAGGTAATATTTTTTTGTACACATCTAGGTAACGAAATTGTAAGTAGTGGTCGCATATGACCATTACGACCGGTTGTAATTTGCTACAATCGGTTATAACAGCCATATATGAACACTTCCAGCAAATTCGTTGCCTAAATGTGTATAAATTTTTTTTTATTCAAACGTGAACAAACAAAAAAAATAATTACTCTAATAAGTCAATTTCCTTTATAAATTCCAAAACACAAGACAAACTTGCAAAAATGGTCCCCGTGGTTTCTTATTTTATGTGGTTATGGTCCAAACGTTTGAAAAGTTACAGATTTGGTCATTTTTAACAAGTTTTATTGTGGTTTTGGTCCCTCGTCCGTTAAGTTTAACTGGTTGGCTGTTCACTTTTTTAAAATGGCAATTTTACCCTCAGGGACCATTTTCAAAGTTTTGTCTTTTACCATACCATAAAGACCATTTTTGCATACATTCTTTTTTATTTTATTGAAGTATTATATATTAGTAAATATTATTTTTAAAATATACTATTATATATTAATAAATATTGTTTTATTGGATTATAAATTTATTATAGTTGATTTTTTTTTTTAGTTTTTTTGTTAGAGTAATTCTTTTTATTGAGTTATTACATATCAATACATATAGTTTTTAATATATAATATTTATATCATAATAAATATTATATTATTGGAAATTTTCTTTAGTTAATATTTTTAATTCTTTTTTTTTTGAATTATTTTTATTGGATTATTTCTTTTATTTCTTTTAATTTATTATTTTCTTCATATACTAAATATTATTTTATTGGAATATTAATTTATTTTAGTTAATTCTTTTTTTTTTAAATTGTCGAAGTAATTATTTTTTATTGAATTCTAATATATCAATACATATAATTTTTAATATATAATATTTATATCATAATAAGTATTATATTATTGGATTATTATTATCTTTTAGTTAATTTTTGTAATTTTTTTTAAACTATTTTTTATTGGATTATTACTTTTAATTTATTATTTTCTTCATATACTAAATATTATTTTATCGGATTATAATAATAGTTCTTGTTAATTTTATTGGTTCCACCATAAAGCCATGGGATACGTAAAATCATCGTCTCTCATCATCGAAATTGTTAGGATCGCTGCCAAACACTTTCATTTCATCTAGCTTATAATGAGAAATCATTGGGAAAATACAACCACCATCACTCGGTCACCACCACCACTTATAAATTTTATCGGGGTTTGTTGCGCATTATGTGGGATATGAAGGATTCCAGTGGATTATGAAGAGGTTGTCGCAGGTGGCTACCAACAACGTTGGGTGGAATAGGGTATGGTATCTATTGAACCTCCGATGAAGGTGTTTGGAGGTGATCCTGCTAATTTTTGACGATGATAAGCGACACTTTTACGTATTTCGACGACATTATGGTGAAACTAATAAAATTAAAAACAATTAATAGTATAAATTCAAAATAAAATAACAATCCAATAAGATAATATTTATTATATTAAAAAAATAATAAATTAAAATTAATATTTCAATAAATTAATAATTCAAAAAAAACAAATTACAAAAATTAATAATCCAATAATGTATTATTTATTATGATGTAAATATTATATATTAAAAATAATATTTGTTGATATATAATAATCTGATAAAAACGAATTGCTCCAACAAAAATAAATTATAAGAAGAATTAACTAAAATAAATTAATAATCCAATAAAACAACATTTAGTATATGAAGAAAATAATAAATAAAAAGTAACAATACAATAAAAAATAATTAAAAATTAAAAAAAATTAACTAAAAAAATTAATAATCCAATAATATAATATTTATTATGATATAAATATTATATATTAAAAACCATATGTATTGATATATAATAATTTAATAAAAAAGAATTACTCCAACAATTTTTTTTTGAAAATCAACTAAAATAAATTAATAATCCAATAAAAAAATATTTATTAATATATAATATTATATATTAAAAATAATATCTATTAATATATAATATTTCATTAAAATAAAAAAGAATGTATGCAAAATTGGTCCTAATAGTATAGTAAAAGACAAAACTGTGAAAATGGTCCCTGGGGGTAAAATTGTCATTTTAAGGAACTTAAAGGATGAGGGACCAAAACCACAACAAAACTTGTTGAAAAGGACCAAATCTACAACTTTTTAAACGTTTGGACCGTAACCACATAAAATGAGAAACCACAAGGACTATTTTTGCAGTTTTGTCAAAACACAAAGCATAAATATACGATGCACAAAACCAAATAATTCTTATTTATAGATGTGAAATAAGTTAAATCTTTAAGAGATATCGATATAAAACTTGATGTACTAATCCACAATGCAAACACCATAAATCTTTTATCAAATAAACCAATATACTAATCCACAATGCAAACACCATAAATCTATTATCAAATAAACCAACATATCAATCCTTATCAAATCAAATAATTCATTATAAGAAGGAAAGGGTACGTGAAATAAGAATATAATTAGTTATTTCAATTTTAAAATTCCAAAAGTATCACGATTCTTCCAAAAAAAAATCGTGATATCTCAAACATGCTCCACCGCTCCGCCTCCGCCTACTTCCCTGCTCCGCTTTCTTGATTCGTCTGATCCTTCCACTGCCAATTCGTCCAATGCCATTTTGGCCACAAAACCAAAATAAATAAATAAACAAACAACAACAACAACAACAACATTAATTCTAAGAAATCGTTAAACTAAAATTATAAATACTTAACAAAAACACTACCGAATTCTAATGACTAGGAATTAGGAAGACTTTGCGATGCATTACCAAGAGCAAAATTCTATAATTTGTAGATTGTATCGAAGGTCAATGAAGAACATTCCTTCCATGAAAAAAATAATAAAAAGGCTTTACTCTTTTTTTAGTTGTTTTGATCTTATATTATCCGGTGGTGATGATGGGTACGAATTAGCTGTTTCTGATAATTCCATTTTTTTATATATATTTATTTATGTATAATTTTCTTCCGTGATACAATTTGGAAACTGAAAGCAAAATCAAAGTAAAAGATTAGAGTTTCTATACAAGTTGATTTGTTTTGTGGAGGTAGTTCATCATTTATACAAGTGATCAATAGCACAAAAGTAAGAGAACTCCAAACCAAACTTTTGTTCACATCCAAATTAATGCAATATTTCACTACGTACATATATAACTTAAGAAAAGATTTAGGCACCAAATTCATTGATTGCTCCAAACTATAGAGACCAGGAATTTTAATCTTTAGCCCGTGGCTGCTAAAGGTTCAACCTGTCGCCGCTGAAGCTATTAACGCCGCTGTTGGTTCGTCGCTAATGTTTCATTGGTTGCCACTTATGTTTTTCGTCTCCGCTAAAGATGCGTCATCACTAATGCTCTCCGTCGCCACTAAAGATGTTGCCACTATTTATATGTATTTCTATTCATATAATACACATATACATACATAATACACATACATATACATAAAAACACATATACATAGAATTGCACATACAAACACACACACACACACACACACACATATATATATATATATATATATATATATATATATATATATATACATAAAATTCATTCAAAATACACATATACATACAAATGCACATACAAATACACATCCATATCTACTAACACAAAATAGACATACAAATACACATCTACAAAATCAATATTTCGGCGATAACAGTGGTGGTGAGGGTATATTCCGGCGAGAAGGGTGAGAGATCTCAAAATTCCGGCAACCATTTCAAATGCTAGAAAAATTGTAGGGAGAAGAGAAAAGGAAAAGAAAATGAGAAAAATGGAGTAAGGAGGGGTGAAATTGTGAGGTTTTTTGTGAAATTCCGATGAGGTTGAGCAGAAAAAAGAAGGGAAAACACAGAAGATTGGGAAAATAAAGTGAGAACAAAGAGGGTTTTATTGTCGATGGCCGTTAGTGGCGACGCGTACTCATTGGCAGCGACATGTGGGAGGGAAAACAACACAGAATTTTCTACGTTGTTGGATCATCGCTTAAATCGACGAATGTGATTGAAATGATGCGGATCGCCAAAATAAGCTTTTAGCGGCGATGCACACTCTTTAGCGGCGACTCGCCGGAAGGAAAACAGCGTGGGGTTTCTTATGTCATCCTAGTCGTATGATCATCTCTTAAATCGACGGTTTAGATTGAAATGACGCAGATCGCCAACAAAAGCCTTTAGCGGCGACGAATACTTTTAGCGGCGACAAATCCGTCTCCGCTATTGCAGGCAAAATTCTTAGCATTCATGTAATTTACTCTCGAATATAAATCAAAGATTTACAAGGTTACTAATTTGTAGGTAGGAAAACTACAAACCAAATTATGGTTTACATGTAAATGCTATATTTCACAACATAACTTGTATGTATCAGTTTGCTTTGATTTTCGTTGGTATATAATTTTAACCATCTATTCTATTTACCTTTCTGCAAAATCAAAAATGTGTTATATATGCAAAATTATATTTTTTGAATACTTATAAAAAAAAGATAAACCTCAAATTGTGGCTCATGTTAATTAATTTATCTCAAAGCCTTCGTGGAAGATCAATCATATATAAAATACCGGTAATATTTTGGACATGCCAAAATTTCAACTTTAGACCTTGGTGTGAGATTTTAAAATTGCAACTCTTAGGCTCCATAGGGGCTTTCTTTGTAATACTTATCATACATACTTATAAAGCTAGCATTTTTCTTGAATCTCATGCATTTGAAACCCCCTTTTTTAACTTCCTTTCACCACATTAATTTGAAACTCCCATGATTTTTCAATTTCTTTACAATAATATTATAAATAAGGTAAATAATGTTCTATAAACAAGAAAAGGGTGTTTTAAAACAATGTCTTCATCCCACATCGATGGTGAGAGTAAACAAGAGAATGTTTCCTGTTCTATAAATAGGAAATGTTGTGAAATGTTTCAAAGGGACCAAACCATGAGAACTTCCTCATGCCTATCTTTGTAGGATTTTGAAGGTATTATTAGGTGAGATTGTCTATATTGGCAAGTGTTCAGTTAACTTTTAGAATTCCAAAAATGGTTTTGAACCGAATTTTTTCAGGTTTAAACCATGTTTCAGATAGAAAAAAATTATGTAGTTGGGTATATTGAGTTGAACCGGAGTTGGATCAATTTGGACCTATAAAGGAATCATTTTCCTTTCACAACAAACATTTGAAACTCCCATGATTTTTCAAATTATTTCTAATAATATTATAAATAAGTTACATAATTTTATATAAATATAAAAAAGCATCTACCTAAACCTAAAATTATAACTGTTTGAAAAATCACTTTGATTCAAAAGCATGAAATATATATACAAACCGGGTTTCACTAGAAAAAAAATAATATGTAGTTTGGTATATTTAGTTGAATCGGTCCGAGTTTGATCTATTTGGACCATAAAAAAACATTTTCCTTTCATTACAAACATTTGAAACTCCCATGATTTTCCAAATTGTTTCCAATGATATTTTAAAAAAGTTACATAATGTTATATAAATATAAAAAAAACATCTACCTAAACATAAAATTATAATTGTTTGAAAATTCGATTTGATAAAAACACGGAATATATACACAGATTATATTTTATAAATGAATTCTTTTATAATGAACTTTTAAATCTTGAAAATACATATAAACAAACTTTCTATATTAAGTACCTAACTGAATTTATGATTTTAGAATTGAACAAAAAGTTATTCAATAAAAACTTATTTTTTTGGATAGCAACTTACGAGATTATAGAAAAATGAAACGATTGAACAATAAAGAAAGGGTAAACAAGATAAAGGTGTTTCACTAAATAAATTGAATAATGTTTTATTAACAAGAAACTGTGTTTTATTACAATGTCTTCATCCCACATCGATGGTGAGAGTAAACAAGAGAACGTTTCCTCTTCTATAAATAGGAAAGGTTGTGAAATGTTTCAAATGGAGCAAACTATGAGAACTTCCTTATGCCTACCTTTTTAGGATTTTGAGGGTATTCTTTGGTGAGATTATCTTTATTGGCAACTGTCCATTTAAGTTTTAGAATCCCGAAAATGGTTTTGAACAAGATTTTTTTAGGTTCAAACAGAGTTTCAGTTGAAAAACCGTTATGCAGTTTGGTATATTGAGTTAAATCGATCTGAGTTTGATCAATTTGGACCGATAAAGGAAGCATTTTCCTTTCATCACATACATTTGAAACTCCCGTGATTTTTCAAATTGTTTCTAATAATATTATAGATAAGTTACCTAAACATAAAATTATAATTGTTTGAAAAATAAATTTGATTTAAAAACACAAAATATATACAAACCGGGTTTCAATAAAAAAAAACGTTATGTAGTTTGGTATATTAAGCTAAATCGGTCCGAGTTTGATCAATTTGGACAGATAAATGAAGCATTTTCTTTCACTACATACATTTGAAACTCTCATGATTATTCAAATTGTTTATAATAATATTATAAGTTACATAATGTTATATAAATATAAAAAAAATCTAGTTAAACATAAATTATAATTGTTTGGAAAATCACTTTGATTCAAAATCACGAAATATATACTCGATTATATTTTATAAATGAATTCATTGTATAATGACATTTTGAATCATGAAAATACATATAAACTGTCACACCCCGACCAATGGCGGAAATGTCGGGGTTGCGACTTAAACATTTGGATCATAGTCAACAACATATAATGATATAATAATATAATTTATTCGACATTACATTCATCCGAAGTATGAATATGACAAAACACACTGTTTAATAGTCCAAAAGCGTTATACGCATATTTCAGTTTCTTACAACATAAAAGAGACAAAAGGCTACTATAGAGCCAACAATTTATTTTCAACGTCAAACCCATCATCCTCACACGTGGTGAGAGTTCTTCTGGCCACCTTGAACACCTAGAAACATATACATTTTGAAAATACGTCAACAATAATGTTGGTGAGCTTTATAGGTTTTCTTTTGACGCCGATGATTTTTATAATTCAAAATAATGTTTCCAAAGACCGCTAAAATTATAAAGCATATTTTTCTATTCAGCCACTTTTTAAACAATAAATATTAGTTATTTTCATGACGATTTTTATTTTCTGGATCTTGTCCGTTACAAAAAATTATGTCGTAAGGAGAACTATATAACGTCCTAACACTCGACACTCTCGGTCCCAAATTGGGAGAATTGACTCAATCTAGATCTATACATATTCGAGTAAAAAAAATCTTCAATATATTAATTTGCCCATAACCGATACTATTCGTCGCTCCTCCACAAATCGCATAAGCGCAATAAACAAGCCACACAGGCACAATACAAATAAATATAGAGGAATCGAGATCGTTACTAACGTTTAAAACCAGTCATATAGTAACGAAGAAAGAAACACTTGACGCCTGTTGCCTCGTCAGACGAAGTTGTAGCTAGCAACCACAGATGGAAAATAACCATTCGTATAAATCTTTCCATAAGAATTAGATCTACACCAAAGTTCTTTATTATAAATCTATGCCGTGTACATAAACCTATAGTATATGATTCCTCCTGGATTAACGGTTATAGAGCTAGGTGTCGATTCCAAGATCGGATCCTTACAAGGGAAAAACACACCATCAACAAACTCTCTCCTCCACCCCTTTCGATACATTCCTCCCACAAGCACACACGGGATACACAATCCGCGAAATACATGACAATAAAAATCCGCCGCTTCCAATGATCACCAACGCGAGTCTTTGTTTATGATTTTATTTTTATCTAGTGCATTTAGTTAAATATTAAATTTAACTTAGCTTTCAAATAAAGAGACGGTGTTGACTCAAATAATTTCAATCTACCAACCGATAGGAAAGACGTTCCTTTAGCGTAGTCGAGTACTTCATACGTGTCAGTGTTACGTCGGTTGACCGGTCGTTGCTTTAATCGAATATTTTTGTATTTTTAATATTTACTTAATGTTGAAACGTATTATTTTCGTTTGTAAGTAAACTTTAGTCTTAAAAATACAAACACATTATTTATCAACAAGATTTCGTATTATAACATAATATATAACTACTTGTGGTTTATTCTCATACTCTTGATATCATTTTATAATTCATTTGTATATTTTTATTTTATCATCTCGTTTAAATCTTTACTATCAATACTTAATGAAAAATAAGCTTAATGCCCTAATATACACAAGTCATATGGTTATACCTATCATGACAAGTTAAACATGTTCATTTATCAAAATTTTGACATAAGTTCTTAACGATACTTTTATTTGTCCCGACAAATAATATAACACTAGATTACTTTTATCTAACTTTTTGTTTACACAAGTGCTTGTAAATAAGTCTAACATTTTATAAAATGTTTGTGTATAACCATTACTAACCACCACCTTTTTAACAAACATCATTTGTAAAAATAGTATCTATAATAAACATTGACTCTAACAATTTTTGCATCTAGTACTAACTGTGCATGCATGTAACATATAAACTTTTTGCCATTTTATTATATCAAAATACTCAAGTATGTGTCTCCCCCCAAATAAGTAAAAATGTAAAAATGGGGCCATAAAGACTCACATTTGGAGCGTGATTTTCGGTTCGGTTTGGTTTGACTTCCCGGAAATCTCTTGTCGTAACTCTTCACCAACTCTTGGAAGAAGGCCCGAAACTATTCCATCCCGCTGAAATGATGATTATGGGACTGTTTCTAGGTCGAAAAGGTAAGAAAACATGAAGTGTTTCCACCGTTTTGGTGGTTCTCGACAGCGAAAAGGTGGCAGGGGCTGTTTCGGCACCCTCTTTGCCTCCTAATTTTTTTTGTTTTTGAAGCTGTTTCGCACAAAGGAGAGAGCAGCAGGTAGGGGCGAAAACAGTGAGTGTTTGGAGCTTATATTGACAGCAAAGACATGGAAAAATTGACAGCTTTGTTGTTCTATTTTCTTTCTGGAAAAACAGGTGCACAACACCTCCGAATAGAGGTGTTCTTGGGGATCACGATGCAGAAAAGAAAGAACAGGTAGGCTAAGGTGTTTTGGTGAGTTTGGGGCTGATAATGTGTAAAGGAAAAGAATTATAACATAGCTGGGTATTTATGCTTCAAGATGGATTTGACTCATGGAGGAAAGTTAGAAGTTTTGTCATACATTCATCATGCATGTGTACTAGTAACTTCCATGAGTGGAGAAATATGTGAGGGAGAAAAGAAAGAAGAAAGGAAACGTAAGGTGAATGTGTTTGTGTGTTAAAGTCTCTCATCTACATTGTACTTCAAAGTGAGACTTTAAAGCAACCTCTTTTAATGAGTGGTACTTGCTTCATAATGAGAATTTGAGGCATTTTTGGTTCGAAGGCCTTAATTACGTGAATAGGAAGAGGTAGACTCTTAGGAGTTGACTTGGCCTTCAATGCTAGTTCTCGTTATATTAAGAGTTAATTGTATGTACTAGTTCTTAAATTGGTGTAGTGTCATAAATGGATTCTTGGGTTTTTATGGATAACTTTTGAGACATCTAACCATATACACACATACATACATCTCATACCTATTTATTTTGTTATATTTTTGTCATATAATAATCAAGTCCCCTTATTATTACATATAACATTTGTAAGGACTTAGATATTTTTATAAATATAACTCTTTCACTACATAAACATAATTGTATGTATCTTATTGATTTTATTAGCATATAACTAGTCGCATTCCAATAATAAGTCGCATTCCAATAATAATATATATTAAACGATTCTTATTATTATAAATATATACTTATTTTTATAAGAACATCGTACATTAAGTCCTCCATCACAATTAGTTATGGTCGTTATACCGTGGAACTCGACCTAATTTTTTCGATTGTTACATTCTCCCCCCGTTAAAAGAATTTCGTCCCGAAATTCAATTGATAGGTGTATTATTGTCGAACAATTGGGGGTATTTCTTCTGCATTTGGTCCTCTCGTTCCCACGTGAACTCTGGTCCCCTTTTTGAATTCCAACGCACTTTCACAATAGGAATGCGACTTTGTCTCAATTTCTTGATTTCACGGTCCATAATCTCAACTGGTTCTTCAATAAAGTGTAGATCAGTTTTTAACTCGATTTTGTCGAGAGGGATGACAAGAGTGTCATCGGGCAGACACTTTTTCAAATTTGAGACATGGAAAACATTGTGTACTTTTTCCAATTCTTGAGGTAATTGGAGGCGATAAGCAACAGGCCCAATTCTTTCAAGAATTTCGAAGGGTGCAATGTACCGTGGGTTTAGTTTTCCCCTCTTTCCGAATCTAATCATCCCTTTCCAGGGTGATACTTTTAGCATAACTCTATCGCCCACCTGGAATTCCAAGGGTTTACGTCTTACGTCCGCATAATTTTTCTGATGACTACGTGCGCCTTTCAATCGCTCTTTGATTTGCATGATTTTCTCAGTCGTCTCGTGGATTATTTCGGGTCCGGTCCATAGAGTATCTCTATAATGCCTCCTGGATAGTTGTGTATCTCCAACTTCTTCCCAACATAGCGGTGAACGACATTTTCTTCTGTATAGCGCCTTAAATGGTGCAACTTTTATGCTGCAGTGGTAGCTGTTGTTGTACGGAAACTCAATTAAGGGTAAATGAATATCCCACGAGTTTCCGAAATCTAATACACAAGATCGGAGCATATCCTCTAAGGTTTGGATGGTTCGTTCACTCTAGCCATCTGTTTGTGGGTGATAAGTCTTGCTCATGTCCAAACGTGTTCCTAAGGACTTTTGGAGGGACTGCCAAAATTGTGAGGTAAATCTACTGTCTCTGTCAGAAATGATAGAGATTGGCACCCCATGAAGTTTGACGATTTCCTTAAGGTAGGTTCGGGTCAGTTTTTCCATCTTGTCTATCTCTTTGATTGGTAGGAAGTGAGCGGACTTGGTCAACCTATCCATCTTGTCTATCTCTTTGATTAGTAGGAAGTGAGCGGACTTGGTCAACCTATCCACTACCACCCAAATGGTGTCACAACCACTCGGCGTTCGGGGTAGCTTAGTGATAAAGTCCATAGTGATCATTTCCCATTTCCATTCTGGAATCTCTGGTTGTTGAAGTAATCCTGAGGGCTTTTGATGCTCGGCTTTAACTTTTGAGTAAGTCAAGCACTTGCTTACATACGTAGCAATTTCTGCTTTCATGTTCGGCCACCAGTACAACCTCTTTAGGTCTTGGTACATCTTGTCGGATCCGGGATGGACAGAATATCTCGTTTTGTGAGCTTTGTCAATGACTAGACTCCTAATTTCTCTGAATTTGGGCGTCCAGATTCGGTTCATGAAATATCGTGTCCCATCATCCCTAAGCTCAAATTGTTTTTCCATTCCTCGCAGGGCTTCTTCCGCAATGTTTTCTTCTTTTACAGCTTCGAGTTGGGCTTCCTGTATTTGTGTACTTAGATTAGAATGAATGGTCATGGTTAGTGCACGCACACGTCTTGGCTTCACATGCTCTTTCCGACTCAGAGCGTCTACCACTACATTAGCCTTGCCAGGGTGATAACGAATTTCACAGTCGTAATCATTTAGCAGTTCGAACCACCTTCGTTGTCTCATGTTGAGTTCTTTTTGGTCGAAGATATGCTGGAGACTCTTGTGATCTGTAAAGATTGTGCATTTAGTACCATACAAGTAATGCCTCCAAATCTTTAGTGCAAAAACTACCGCTCCAAGCTCAAGATCATGAGTAGTGTAGTTGACCTCGTGCACTTTTAGTTGTCGCGAAGCATAAGTAATCACCTTTCCACTCTGCATTAATACACAACCCAGCCCTTGACGAGATGCGTCACAGTAAACGACAAAGTCTTCTGTCCCATCAGCGAGTGATAGGATTGGTGCCCTGCACAACATGTGTTTTAATTTTTGGAATGCAGCTTCCTGCTTATCTTCCCAGTTGAATTTCACATCTTTCTGTGTTAGTGCAGTGAGAGGCTTAGCCATTTTGGAGAAATTTTCGATAAACGTTCGATAGTAACCAGCGAGTCCTAAAAATTGGCGCACTTCTGTCGGTGTTCTCGGTGCCTCCCAATTCTTGATTGCTTTAATTTTTGCGGGATCCACTTGTATCCCTCTATTTCTAACAAAATGCCCTAGGAAATGCACTTCTCTTATCCAAAATTCACATTTGGAAAATTTTGCATATAATTTTTCCTTTCTCAACAGTTCCAATATCAATCGTAGATGTTGGTTGTGTTCCTCCTTTGTTTGTGAGTATATCAAGATGTCGTCAATGAATACTATCACAAACTTATCCAGGTAAGGTTTACAAACACGATTCATTAGATCCATGAATACTGTTGGGGCATTCGTTAGGCCGGAAGGCATGACAAGAAACTCGTAATGACCATACCGAGTTCTGAATGCGGTCTTTGGTATGTCGGTTTCCAATACCTTGAGTTGGTGGTAACCGGACCTTAGGTCAATCTTGGAATAGTAGCTAGACCCTTGCAGTTGATCGAACAAATCATTGATTCTAGGGAGTGGGTATCGATTATTTATCGTTAACTTATTTAGTTCTCTGTAATCAATACACATCCGAAATGATCCATCCTTCTTCTTGACAAACAGGACCAGGGCTCCCCAAGGAGAGAAACTTGGTCTTATGAAACCCTTGTCCAAAAGTTCTTGTAACTGGCTTGCAAGCTCTTGCATCTCGGAAGGAGCCAATCTATAGGGTGACTTAGCTACTGGTGCGGCGCCTGGGGTTAGGTCGATTCTAAACTCAACTTGTCGGTTCTGGGGTAATCCAGGTAGATCCTCGGGAAAGACGTCAGGAAAATCACATACCTGAGGTATGTCTCTCAATTCCTTTGTTCCATTCTTCTTATCCACTATGTGAGCCATAAAGGCATAACATTTCTTATGTAGATATATATGCGTCTTCGTGCAAGAAATGAGCTTAAGGTTTTTCCCCGACTTATCCCCATAAATGGTTAGGATCTCTCCGCTTGGTAGGGTTAATCGTACGGCCTTCTCATAACACAAAATCTCAGCGTGGTGAGGAGAAAGCCAATCCATTCCTATGATAATGTCAAAACTACCTATGGGAATAGTCAAGAGATCTATGTGGAAAGTGTGGTTGTTTAGAGTTAACAAGTAATCTCTTAGGATTTCGGTTGTGCTTTGTATCTGGCCATTTGCTACTTCATATGCTGTTTCTAATTTGTTAGACTCGTGATTTAAAAGTTGTTGAAAAGATGGAGTTATAAAACTTTTATCGGCACCAGAGTCAAAAAGTATTGTAGCATACAGGTTATTAACAAGGAACGTACCAGTGACCACTGACGGATCCAGAATGGTGTCCCTGTTTCCTATCACAAAAGCTCTCCCACGGGTGTTCCCATCTTTATTCTTCCCTTTTGGGCAGTTTCTTGAGATATGGCCTTTCTCCCTACAGTTGTAACATGTCCTTTCTTCCCCATTGCCGTCCCTGGTATCGAAATTTCGATTTCCTCCTGTATTCATAACTTTCTTACAATAATTTTTAGTATGTCCCTTCTTGTTGCACTGGGTGCAATGGTAACACTCTCTAGTATGGTTTTTTTTTATAGCAGACGTTACACTTTGGGTAATTGTTTGTGTAGTTCCTTTGCGGTGCAGGTTTTGTTGCTACGACTGGAGTTATCGCATAGACCTTCTTAGTTTCTTGCTTCTTTGGTGGGTTTGATTTTCCTCCAAGAAATTTCATTTTCTTGTTTGATTCAGACTTGGGGTTTTCACCTCTAGCCTCCATGTTTCCCTGATTAACCTCATTGTTGGTCAGTCGTTTAGCCATATTCTTGGCGCTTTCAAAGGTTGTAGGTCTCGAAGACATGACCATACCCTTGATATTAGGAGACAGACCCCAAATATAATGTTCCACCTTCACATGCTCAGGGGTTACTAGAGTTGGACACAGCAAGGAGAGGTCGTTAAATCTGGTTGTGTAGGCTTTAATTTCTGAACCTTTCATCTTAAGGTTCCACAGCTCGTTTTCTAGATTTTGAACTTCGTCTATGGGACAATACTCTCCTATCAGCATGGTTTTCAGTTCACTCCAGGTCAAAGAGTTGGCAGGGATAATGCCTAGTGACTTAACTTGGTCGTTCCACCAAGTTAGTGTCGCATCCATGAAAGTACAGGCAGCAAAGCGCACCTTGCTATCTTCAGCACAGTAACTGATCTGAAATACATACTCTATCCTTTCAAACCACCGGGTAAGACCGATAACACCTTCGTTTCCATAGAAGTACTTGGGCTTGCAGTTCATAAAGTCCTTATAGGTGAAAACCCTTCGAGTCTCGGTAGGATTAATGTTTGAACTACTTCCACACCTAGCCTCGAGTTCTCCAATTTCAATGATGGGGTTTGTAACACCCAAGATTTTGAAAGCCAAGAAAGTAAAGGAAACCCTAAATTTAAGAGAGACTCGGCGAGTCCAAGGAAGGACTCGGCGAGTCGGAGCGGGATCCGGGTCGAGGAGTAAATGACCAACTCGACGAGTCGGCCAAGTGGACTCGGCGAGTCTGGTCTGTGCGAGGAAAACCCTAAATCCGGGGCTTGGAGCCTATTTAAACGCCTTAACCTCCTTCCTAGGGTCCCTTTACTGCCTCTTGCACCCAGAGCATGGAACCTTAAACGCTATTGTTGCCCATTAAAGCTCCCAAGCCATATTGAGTGAAGTGAAGGAAGAAGAAGAAGGGGAAATCGTTGAGGCTTCAAGAAGTGGTCTTGGATCTGAAGACTTGGGGAGCATTTCTGAGTATCTGAAGGTAATAAGTTGTTTCTCTCTTTTAGATCTTCTATGGTTGTGAGATTTGGGGCTTTTAAGCCATGGTTTGCCACCCAAGTGAGCTAGAAGCCGGATCTGGAGTTGCTACTTCAGATCCAAGTGTGTTATGAGATGGGGAAGCATAAAGTATCAGCCCTTGAGTCGATTTTGGATCCTTCTTGGCCTTAAACCCTAGTTTATGGTGGATTGTGCCTAGATCTCCTTCTCTACACGTAAAGTTTGCAACTTTACGTGGGGGATAGGCTTGGGAAGGGTAGATCTACAGTTTGGAGTTCATGCATGACTCGGAAGTCCTCTGCATGTAAGTGGATCTTATTGGACTCGGCGAGTCCTTCGAGTGGACTCGGCGGGTAGCTTGAAGATGAGGAGGAACTCGACGAGTGGGATGAACAGCTCGTCGAGTCGGATGAAGATAGGCATGAACTCGGCGAGTTGGATGAACAACTCGGCGAGTTGGATGAAGATTACCGTGTGCTCGGCGAGTCTGTTCTTAGACTCGGCGAGTCAGGTCGCGTGGTCCCAAACCCTTCGAGTTGAGTCTCGAGTCAGCGAGTCGAGCCAGGACTCAGTGAGTTGGACAGGACAGGAATCGGGAATCAGTAGACTCGGCGAGTCAGGGGCTGACTCGGCGAGTAGAGTCGCGAGTGGAAGGACTCTAGACTTATGAACTCGGCGAGTCAGTAGGGTGACTCGACGAGTAGGGTTGACCTGGAAGGTTGACTTTGACCAGGACGTTGACTTTGACCAGAGTTGACTTGGTTGACCTTTGAAGGTCAGTTAGACTAAGTGTTATGTTGATATTGGTAGCTCGGGGAGCTAACGGAGCAGCAATTCGGAGTCAGTGGTCAGGTAGCGGTCAAAGGGGTTAGCAGCAGCAGTTCAGCAGTATCAGGTGAGTTTCCCTTTGTATGAATGGGTCTACGGCCACAATTCCGGCCCATGTAGTTATGAGTAGAAGACCCGGGGGTTAGCCCTAGGCACAGTATGCTAGTATGATATTTGGACGAGGTCCAATGATAGAGGGCGGGTGCCCAAGGAGCGGTTTATGTGATAGTTTATACTTGTTTTCGGTGTGATACTTGTATGTGCCTGGTAGGGGGGTGAGTGTGGGCGAGGTCCCGTATCTCACCAATAGCAGAGTGTGGATGGTGTTCCACATCTCAGTAGCAGCAGAGCAGGAGCGAGGCCCAAATCAGGAAAGGAGTGAGGGTGGGCTGGGCCCGTATCTCACTATCAGTAGGAGTATGTATGAGGTTCCATGACTCATCAGTAGCAGGACACGGGCAGGGCCCAGAGATAGGCGAGGCCTTAGAGCAAGAGTTGTTAGTATATGTTTAGTTTATGTAATGTTATGTGATATGTTTATGTGCTATTATATGTTAGGGGCGAGGCCCTGTGACAGGTGAGGCCTAAGTAAAACAGATCTGTATCCGAGCGGGGCTCGAAGCCAGGCGGGGCCTGGAGCGGCGGGGCCGTTGTAGCGGGTGAGGCCCGAAGTAGAGGGCGAGGCCTAGGATAGCGGGCGTGGCCCAGTATGTGCAGTATGTGATTTTGCATGGTATGTGGTAAGGTGGGGAACTCACTAAGCTTCGTGCTTACGGTTTTCAGTTTTGTTTTCAGGTACTTCCGGTAGCGGAGGGAGGAGCTCGGGGTGATCGCATGGCACACACCATAGATTAGTCAGCCTGGGAATGTTTACTCTGATAATAAACCTGTGTTTTGAAACTTATACTCAGATTATGTTTTGGAATGATGTCTTGTTTAATGTAATGTTCTATTAAAAAGAAATACTTGGCCTTGAATTTCGGGATGTTACAGGGTTTCTTGCATTTGCGCTTCCCGTGTTTGTCATAGCGATCGCAAGTCGGTCTGCAATTATTCGTTCCAGCTCTGCTGTTGTTTGTGGGAGTCCCATCTCAGGGGTTGGTGCAGCAACAGTCGGCATATCCACAATCAGAATTTCCGTTGGCCGAGAGTTGGGTCGGCCCCTCCTAGGTCGAGATGTTGTGGGTGGAACTGTCGTTTCCAATCTTTCGGGTTGGGATCGATTTCTTAGTCGCTCACTCCTCTTTCTTGGCATCATGATTTTGATATATTAGTCATTTTAATTGTAAGTGTTTAATAAACCATGTTTTTAATAATTTATAATGTTTTGCAAGTATTTCCGAATGAATTTTAATCAACTAACACAACAATCATCCCGTAACAACGCATAATAATAATAATAATATATGCTTCATATATTTCACATAGTCATTTCCAAGTTTTACATTCGCTTGCATTACCATAAAACTACTACACAGTTTTAATTATTCACGAGTATGTTTTTTTTTACCCTTTTTTTTAATAGATCAACTAATTCACTTAGTTTCAATAGTGCGTAGAATCTTACCAAAATAAAACGTAGGCGCGCAACTAGGTTTAGTTGTGGTACGACCTATGTACTAGAGAACCTAATTGATTATTTGACTTTTAAACTCTTGTTAACTTAACTTATTCAAAATTTTTAATTTATTTATAACTTATAGATGTCGCTTGTATGATTACATTTCCTTAGGTTTTTGATTTTATTTTATCACGCGTAGTTTATATGAACAAGTATTTGATCATAGGATCATCGACCTAAGGGGGAAACCTACGCGTACTAATTATTAGACTTATAGGAATAAGTCTATTAGTGGTATGATATAGGTTTTAGGAATACTTAAACCTATTAGAGTAAGCCCGTAGACTATAGTTGTTCTCTTTTAAGGAAAGTACTAATTCTCTATAGTCGTTAGCTCTGATACCAATCTGTCACACCCGACCAATGGCAGAAATGCCGGGGTTGCGACTTAAACATTTGGATCATAGTCAACAACATATAATGATATAATAATAGAATTTATTCGACATTACATTCATCCGAAGTATGAATATGACAAAACACACTGTTTAATAGTCCAAAAGCGTTATACGCATATTTCAGTTTCTTACAACATAAAAGAGACAAAAGGCTACTATAGAGCCAACAATTTATTTTCAACGTCAAACCCATCATCCTCACACGTGGTGAGAGTTCTTCTGGCCACCTTGAACACCTAGAAACATATACATTTTGAAAATACGTCAACAATAATGTTGGTGAGCTTTATAGGTTTTCTTTTGACGCCGATGATTTTTATAATTCAAAATAATGTTTCCAAAGACCGCTAAAATTATAAAGCATATTTTTCTATTCAGCCACTTTTTAAACAATAAATATTAGTTATTTTCATGACGATTTTTATTCTCTGGATCTTGTCCGTTACGAAAAATTATGTCGTAAGGAGAACTATATAACGACCTAACACTCGACACTCTCGGTCCCAAATTGGGAGAATTGACTCAATCTAGATCTATACATATTCGAGTAAAAAAAATCTTCAATATATTAATTTGCCCATAACTGATACTATTCGTCGCTCCTCCACAAATCGCATAAGCGCAATAAACAAGCCACACAGGCACAATACAAATAAATATTGAGGAATCGAGATCATTACTAACGTTTAAAAGCAGTCATATACTAATGAAGAAAGAAACACTTGACGCCTGTTGCCTCGTCAAAGTTGTAGCTAGCAACCACAGACGGAAAATAACCATTCGTATAAATCTTTCCATAAGAATTAGATCTACACCAAAGTTCTTTATTATAAATCTATGTCGTGTACATAAACCTACAGTATATGATTCCTCCTGGATTAACGGTTATAGAGCTAGGTGTCGATTCCAATATCGGATCCTTACAAGGAAAAAACACACCATCAACAAACTCTCTCCTCCACCCCTTTCGATACATTCCTCCCACAAGCACACACGGGATACACAATCCGCGAAATACATGACAATAAAAATCCGCCGCTTCCAATGATCGCCAACGCGAGTCTTTATTTATGATTTTATTTTTATCTAGTGCATTTAGTTAAATATTAAATTTAACTTAGCTTTCAAATAAAGAGAGGGTGTTGACTCAAATAATTTCAATCTACCAACCGATAGGAAAGACGTTCCTTTAGCGTAGTCGAGTACTTCATACGTGTCAGTTTTACGTCGGTTGACCGGTTGTTGCTTTAATCGAATATTTTTGTATTTTTAATATTTACTTAATGTTGAAACGTATTATTTTCGTTTGTAAGTAAACTTTAGTCTTAAAAATACAAACACATTATTTATCAACAAGATTTCGTATTATAACATAATATATAACTACTTGTGGTTTATTCTCATACTCTTGATATCATTTTATAATTCATTTGTATATTTTTATTTTATCATCTCGTTTAAATCTTTACTATCAATAATTGATGAAAAATAAGCTTAATGCCCTAATATACACAAGTCATATGGTTATACCTATCATGACAAGTTAAACATGTTCATTTATCAAAATTTTGACATAAGTTCTTAACGATACTTTTATTTGTCCCGAAAAATAATATAACACTAGATTACTTTTATCTAACTTTTTGTTTACACAAGTGCTTGTAAATATGTCTAACATTTTATAAAATTTTTGTGTATAACCATTACTAACCACTACCTTTTTAACAAACGTCATTTGTAAAAATAGTATCTATAATAAACATTGACTCTAACAATTTTTGCATCTAGTACTAACTGTGCATGCATGTAACATATAAACTTTTTGCCATTTTATTATATCAAAATACTCAAGTATGTGTCTCCCCCCAAATAAGTAAAAATGTAAAAACGGGGCCATAAAGACTCACATTTGGAGCGTGATTTTCGGTTCGGTTTGGTTTGACTTCTCGGAAATCTCTTGTCGTAACTCTTCACCAACTCTTGGAAGAAGGCCCGAAACTATTCCATCCTACTGAAATGATGATTATGGGACTGTTACTGGGTCGAAAAGGTAAGAAAACATGAAGTGTTTCCACCGTTTTGGTGGTTCTCGACAGCGAAAAGGTGGCAGGGGCTGTTTCGGCAACCTCTTTGCCTCCTAATTTTTTCTGTTTTTGAAGCTGTTTCGCACAAAGGAGAGAGCAGCAGGTAGGGGCGAAAACAGTGAGGTGTTGTTTGTTTTTCTGAAGCCAAAATGTCTGCAGTCTGTGGACCACATCTGCAAGCCTCTGCAGCAGAAGAGGTGGACCAAACGTCTACAGTCTGTAATAAGAAGACTGTTTGTTTTTTAACGTCTGCAGGCTGCTGAAATAAACTGAATTTTAAATAAAATTATTTTACAAACTTAAAATGATTTTTCAACACCAAAATTTTAATAATAATAATAGTCTTATAACATTGAAAATAAAATTCATGCAACTAAATTAGTCATACAATAAAAAAAATGTTTTACAATAACAATTTCATTTAAAACAATTCAATCTATATTGTGCATCAACTGATCAATAATTTCATCACGTAACTGAGTCATATATTCACGGTCTGCTGCAGTACCATGTGTTGGAATCCCGTCTTCATCATCATCAATGGACACATTGTTATTTCGAAACGGGACATTGGGTTCATCGTATCGTGCGAAATACTCATCACTCAATCCTTCTTTCCTTATATAATTATGAAGTGCGAAGCATGCCATGGCAATGTTTCTTTGTGTCACAAACGGGAATGGTGCCATCCTCTTCAATATAGGGAAGCGTGCTTTCAAAAAACCAAAAGCACGCTCAATGACATTCCGAAGTTTTGCATGTCCATGGTTAAATTTTTCTTTATTGGTCAATGCACGTCTTTGACGAAAATCTCCAAACCAATACCTCACATTACGATAAGGGGCCATAAATCCTCGAGTGTGTGCATACGCGGCATCACAAAGATAATATTTGTCTGAAAAAAATGCAAAACACTAATCAATTTTCAAATTAAAATGAAAATATTAAAAAAAAACAAAAATTTACCTGGTGGTGGAAACGGGAATGATGCTTGTGGATCGGCTACTGCTTCTGATAATATTCTAGAGTCATGCGCTACCCCTTCCCACCCGGTCACAACAAATGTAAAAATAATATTGAAGTCACATTTTGCCAATACGTTTTGGTAGCAATCTCCCTTTCCCCTACTTCTATATAAGTCTTGTTTCTTAGCAGGGACAACAGCATGTATCAAAGTGTCATCAAGTGCACCAACTGCTCCTTTGAAAACCCTTCGTAGCCTCCTATTATGTCCTGGAATGTTTGGATTCGGATTAAAAGATGTTGGTACTATAACATCTTGTGCGAAAAGCATCATTTTTTCCAACACTTCATAAAAAAATTTATGAATTGTTTGCTTCGAGTGTTGAAATCTCCGCTTGATAATCACGTAACGTTGATTATGTCCGATCATCATCAAAAACATAGCCATCTTTTCCTCAACTGATACATGTTTGCTGTCCTTTAATGAGTAATTTGCTCTAAAATGAGCACATAGTCGTACAAAAGATTCACGGGACATGCGTAATACTTCAACACATTGTAAACGATTACGGTGTAATAACTCCAATGTGTATTCGTGTCCCGTCATTTCCGAATCATTATCCCGCAATCGTTTCACACCCCTCTTCCAAAAATAACGGATGTATAACGGATGTATAGGTACATTAGAATTACGAGAAGTAACTTTTGATCGTGATCCATATGAACCTAAAATCAACAAAGTAGAACTTTAAAAAACATTACATAAACCATATTTCAAGTATCAAATAAACATTCCATTTATCATATTTCAAGCCAAAATAACATTACATAAACCATATTTCAAGTATCAAATAAACATTCCATTAATCATATTTCAAGTACCAACAAGGGCAAAAAGACCTAAAAAAATAGTTCCAACAAAGGCAAAAACATTTAACAAAGTAGTTCCAACAAGGGCAAAAAGTCCTAACAAAATAGTTCCAACAAAGGCAAAAACATTTAACAAAGTAGTTCCAACAAGGGCAAAGAGACATAACAAATACTTTCAACACTAGAAAATCATCGAACAATCTTCCCATCCTTCAAAACTCCTAAACTGGTACCCGTCATCTCAAGCCACCCTCGTAATATCTCGGGAACATCGGGCAAATGCATCCACATCTCTCTCATGTTCATGGTTCCTCCAAAAATATGATATGCGACAAAGCGTAAAGGATCTGTAGGGCCTAACTGAAGGACCTCTAACTTCTCTAAACACTGAGGAATTGTATACCCTTTAGTCAAACTTTGTAGAGCTTTCTTCATTTCAAATGCTAAATCGTCAGCAGTAACAGAAGTTCCATCAGGTGAAGAAGCAGACGGTGAGGCACTAGGAGCTACAGGAGTTGAGGGTTTAGCCCTTTTGTTGGGGTTACCGGATGGTGTAGCAGTATATGGTGAACCAGCAGAAGGTGAAGCTGCAGAAGGTGAAGCTGCAGAAGGTGAAGCAGTAGAAGGTGGTGGCTCATGATGAGAAGTGTCAACACCATCATCATCCATTGCATCAAAAGGGGTGGCGGTGATCTGAAGTGGTGGAACACGACAGGAGGATGCGCCAGCTACTGATGATGATTGGGTTGAGTAACTCCTAAAATTACCAGTAGCACTATTTCCATCAAAAAGACGTGCACAAAGATCTGGAAAAGGCAGTGGAATTGTTCTCAAAGAAGCAGCTTTCGGATGCCCCTAAACCCAAATGTAACAAGAAATAGTATAAGAATATTTGGCAACTTCAAACGTAAATGTTATATATATATATATATATATATATATATATATATATATATATATTATTGTATATTAATGTATATGTACCTTCTTAAAATCATCCCACTCCTCGGCTGTTCAATTAAAAGTGTTTGTTTGAGAATTGTATATATTACCGGTTTTGTTTTTTAAATATACTCATCCAGTGTATTTGGCTTTCATATTGTCATATGCGTTTTTCATTTGTTTTTGAGTCAACTCAACCCCAAATTTCTCCTTAAGAACTCTTCCAAGCCTTATCCATGAATCTTTCAGCAAACTCAATCCTTTTCTACCAACACTCTCTACTTCTTCAATACAAGTATCCAATAAGCATTTTAAGTGCTCATTGGTCCATTGTTGTTTTTCTCCCATCTCTAATAACCAAATAACAATAAACAGTGAACAAGTAACATCATTATTTCAAGAAAAAGTTTTTATTTTCACGACAAATTTGTAATTTTGTTTTATTTTCAATCACAATAATGTGAAACTTTTTATTCAATTATAAATAACCTCAATTAGAGTGTTTTAATTCAAAGTTTTCTAAACTTTATAAATCAAATAAACTTCACTTTAACGACAAAAACTTTACTTCTATCAAATAAACAAAACTTATGTCTCTTTTTGATGCTTTCTATCATATACATACAAAATCAACAATCATATACATATACACTATCATATAAATATACACAATCAATAATCATATATATATATATATATATATATATATATATATATATATATATATATACAACTTTGAATTACTGCATATTTAAGTAATACAATCAATTCTAATTATAAGCATTGTTGATAATATGGGTGAGTGGAAATTTAACATTGTTGGTGTACATAACCTAAATTACATTCAAGGTATCATATAAGCATCATAAGAACATCATTCAAAACAACAGGAGGCATGCCCAGGCTTGACAATAACAGAATTAAACAGAAAATTTGGGTGCTACTGTTACAGGTTTAACATCTAGGTTCAATTGCTAATTGAAGCACAAACACATACACAATTGGACTTTTTCGATCAAACAGACCAAGCTGGAGATGTTACAAGTTTAACATCTCGGTATTTCATTCAAAATCAAATCCAATTTCACATTCAAAGATAAATTACTTTCATTACAAATGTTTTTATTTTACAGCTCTTTTATGAGTTATGCATCAATTAACATAAATTCTGAACTATAGCTTCAATGCAACGGATAAGAAGGGAATACCAGAAAGTCGGGAGAAGAAGGAAGACTGACAGCAGGAAAAAAAAACGAACCTGTAGCTGTGAGGTCAAAGTCTCCGGTGTAGCTGTGGGGGCGACGGTCTCCGGCCGGTGGCTTCACAGGGGAGGCGCTGGTTAACGGCGGCGAGCAGGGGAGGAGTCGTCGCTTGGTCGCTAGTTGAAGTTGTCGCTGTGACCTTGTTGTTCGCTGGCTGCTGCAATCGACTGTGATGGTCGGAAAATCGGAGGACGCCGGATCGGAGAGGAAGGCGGCGATCGATGGTTTTGATCGGAGAGGAGGGTTGCGACGGTGGCGGTCGATGCAAGGTGGAGTACGATCGATCGATCGAGGGTTTTTCTGGGAGGGTTGGACGAGGACTGGAGGCGGAAGCAAAAAAAAAAAGACGCGTTTTTTTTAGGTTAAAGGGCTTGCAGACTTTAGAAGATGCTATCCCATATCTGTGTGGTGAAGACCTCGCGCAGACGTTTTTATGTCTGCGCACTTAAGAAAAACAAACAGACTGCAAACCATTATGTATGCGCGTGGTCTGCGCCTCGCAGACAGAAGAGGTCACGTAGACCTGTAGAGAAAAAACAAACACCCTCTGAGTGTTTGGAGCTTATATTGTCAGCAAAGACATGGAAAAATTGACAGCTTTGTTGTTCTATTTTCTTTCTGGAAAAACAGGTGCACAACACCTCCGAATAGAGGTGTTCTTGGGGATCACGATGCAGAAAAGAAAGAACAGGTAGGCTAAGGTGTTTTGGTGAGTTTGGGGCTGAAATGTGTAAAGGAAAAGAATTATAACATAGCTGGGTATTTATGCTTCAAGATGGATTTGACTCATGGAGAAAAGTTAGAAGTTTTGTCATACATTCATCATGCATGTGTACTAGTAACTTCCATGAGTGGAGAAATATGTGAGGGAGAAAAGAAAGAAGAAAGGAAACGTGAGGTGAATGTGTTTGTGTGTTAAAGTCTCTCATTTACATTGTACTTCAAAGTGAGACTTTAAAGCAACCTCTTTTAATGAGTGGTACTTCCTTCATAATGAGAATTTGAGGCATTTTTGGTTGGAATGCCTTAATTACGTGAATAGGAAGAGGTAGACTCTTAGGAGTTGACTTGGCCTTCAATGCTAATTCTTGTTATATTAAGAGTTAATTGTATGTACTAGTTTTTAAATTGGTGTAGTGTCATAAATGGATTCTTGGGGTTTTATGGATAACTTTCGAGACATCTAACCATATACACACATACATACATCTCATACCTATTTATTTTGTTATATTTTTGTCATATAATAATCAAGTCCCCTTATTATTACATATAACATTTGTAAGGACTTAGATATTTTTATAAATATAACTCTTTCACTACATAAACATAATTGTATGTATCTTATTGATTTTATTAGCATATAACTAGTCGTATTCCAATAATAAGTCGCATTCCAATAATAATATATATTAAACGATTATTATTATTATAAATATATACTTATTTTTATAAGAACATCGTACATTAAGTCCTCCATCACAATTAGTTATGGTCGTTATACGGTGGACCTCGACCTAATTTTTACGATTGTTACATAAACAAACTTTCTATATTAAGTACCTAACTGAATTTATGATTTTAGGATTTAACAAAAAGTTATTCAATAAAAACTTCATTTTTTATAGCAACTTACGAGATTACTGAAAAATTGAACTATTGAACAATAAATTTTCTAGATAACGTTTTATATTTATTATTTAATATTTTATTTAACAAAATGAAATTATTGGCAAATAAAGAAATGAGTTTAATTAAAATGTCTTCATCCTTCATTGATCGTGAGAGTAAACAAGAGAATGTATTCTCCTCTATAAATAGAAAAGGTTATGAAATATTTTAAAGGGACTAAGCCATGAGATCTTCCTTGCATCTAACTTTGTAGGACGTTGAGTGTATTCTTTGGTGAGATTGTCTTTGTCGACAAGTGACTAATTAAATTTCGGAATTTCGAAAATGATTTTGGACCATATCTTTTAGATTTGGTTCAAGTTTAATAAGGATCCGAGTGTCTTCTGGCTGAGTTAGGCAAACTCGCTTCCATTGGAGGCTGGCTGAGTTAGGCAAACTCGCTTCCATTGGAGGCTGAGTTTAAGTAACATGCCGAGTATTTGGTTGTGTTAGCCAAGTTTTACAACCATGTATGTAATACAATTTAAAGTTTTAACCTTATAAAAGACGTCACTATTATCATATGTTCTACATAATTATGGTAATATTTATGATACAAAACATTTTTTTTACTATTTAAGATAAAAAGTTGTCTCTATTATTATATGTTGTATAGAATGATAAAATTTAAGATAGATAAAAAGATGTCTCTATTATCGTATTTTCTACATAATGATAATATTTAATATAAACGTTTTAATTTAATATGAAATTATTATTTAATAGATAACAATAACGATTTATTTATTTTTAAAAACTAATTTTTTTATATTTTAATCATATAACTTTGTATATAAAAAACATCTTCAAGTTCCAACATTATCTCTTATAATATAGTTCAACATAATAACTATACTAAAAATCATTTTTTATATTTTTATGAAATTTTTATTTAATTGTTAATAACAATGTTTTAGTTATTTTTAATATAAAATATTTTTTTTATATCCCACGCAACGCACGGGCATTCGCCTAGTCTACTATATAAATGAATGTTTTTTTGCCACATGTCATCTTCTCATTTATTTGGACACATGGCATTTTCTAGAATTTTTAAATTTTCTATTTTCCACTTATCATTTTATTTTATTTTTCATTTTATTAAATTAAAATTCCATATTTAATATGTAAGGTATTTATTAGAAAAGGTTTATATATGTAATGTATTCAATACATTAAAGTCTCACTAATTTTAATAATTCAAATTTTTCTCATTTTTTCTTATAAATTCAAACTTTTCAAATTATTAAAATTTTATATTTATTTTTTAATTAAACTCATGTAATACATGGATGTCACACCTAATATATACATATAAGAATGTACATTTTTCCTTTTCTGTTGCATACTTATTAAATTTACACATTATAAGATAGGACAAAATCAAATAAAGTCATAATTCATAAACAAAAAATATAGTAACACTCCTCATTAGGAAATTAAAGCAGAATATCTAACCGTTCAAACCTTAAATAAGAAGATCATAGACAACATCAAATCATGAAAACAGTCATATAAAATTAAAGTCAAAGCCCTCAAAAAGATAGCAAGAACAATGATCTAAGCATCGTTTGTTTTCTGATATAGAGTGGTTAGCACTTCATTGGTTGATAAAGATGCCCTCAAGAGCGTCAATGCCTGTCAATATTTAAACAAATAAATGCCTATCAAGAGAGATATATATAGACAACAAAGTTGACAGTACTAAAACATGTTTGATATTGCTTTAAAGCCCTATTTTGCATTATATGATTTTGATGAACCTAACACAGTCTTTTTTTGAAAAGTGTTAGCATTTGCTGCTGGGCAAACTGAATTTTCTTCATTATTAAGGTGTTATCTTGATAAACACCATTAATTAATTAAGAAGTTTTCATGTTATTATGAGTTTTTTGAGTTCTATTATTAGGCTATAAATTAAAGCCATTAGGATGTCTTAAATCTAATAAGTGTCGACCATAGTTGGGTTTTCCGTTCTTTGGGTTTCCACTTTATATTATCAAGAGTTTTGTACTCGAGGCTATTCCCACCTCTCTATTTGAAATTTGCCGGTGAGCATGCAACCAAGTCCATCACACCCGCTTCTCCAACATCAACCTCTCGTCACCATTCCAGGAAAGCTCTAGTCAAAAGCATGAATTTCAAACCTATGAATTTCCACATCAAAATTACCTTCTTCTTGGACCTTCTTCTTCCGTTATGTAATGTAAATCTAATCGACATCCCATGGTTCTCTTACCTTATGCCATGAAAATGAATTAGCTAGAAAACCCAAATTCATTTGGAAATGGCGTTGAGGGTGACTTTGAGCGATTAGGCCAAAAAAGCCTTTCGTCACTAGTTATAGTGTAAAAGAAAGAGAAATTAATGGAGAAATGGTATTCATTGAGGGTTGAGGGTAGATCTTGGGGGAGTTAATGGTCCTTGTCGATTTTTAGGAAAAATAAACAAATAAATAAGTAAAAGAATCATCGTATCGTATGTACATGTATTTCATTAAAGAAAGTATATCATTAAATATACTAATTACCTCATCTTTTCCGAAAGGTAATGTTTTCTCCTCAAGCTGACTCAGATCCTTGACTGCAAAACTATTGATGAGAGTTATGCTTGAAATAGTGGACATAGGCTTCACCACCAAATCATCCATCACCATATAAGTCACCACTTCTTTCACAAAACCTGCCTTCGGTTTCTCCTGATCAGCTTCCTTTAAATTTACCACCGGTGTTCCAATGAGGTTCAAAGGGACATTCATGGAACGGCTGCAAGTAGGACACAAAGTAGCCGGATTCTCAGTCGTACTAAGACAATATTGATGTTGATAACCGTTCCTACTTATGCCAAAATAACTACACGTGTAGACTTTTTTTGTTGATGTAACCGGTAATCTCTCATTAGCAGAAACATCATCCAACAGCAGAAACATGTTCCCATTGAACGCTGTTTTGGAACTAAAGATATTATCTTTATTGATGCCAGGTTGAAAGTAAATCGGATTAAGGCTTTCGACGCTTTCTTTTAGTTTACCTAACCCACCGACCATATGTTTGGAGCCCAGGAGTTGGTTGATTGTGCCGAGAGGCAAAGAGAACAAGTGCAGAAGGAAATCCACAAACTCTTTAGGGGCTTCTGCATATAAGACCTTTTGGGTTCCCTTGTGGACTAAAAGCTTAAGCGTGATCATGTCTTCGGAAGCCATTGATAGAGTTTATATATGGTAGCTTGATGATCGATGTATGTATATTTATTAGATACTTGAAAAGTAGGGTTTTGTTTGTGGATAAGCATGATACTAACCTACCTCAATATCAGGATTTCACATATCTATATTATCTTATATTAACTGAAACTAAAAGATAAAATATTTAACATTTACCAATAGAAATATATCTACTATAATAAATGAAAGTTTTTTTTGCCACATGTCCTCTACTCATTAATTTGGACACATGGTATTTTGTAGAATTTTTAAATTTTCTATTTTCCATTAGTCATTTTATTGTATTTTTATTTTATTAAATTAAAATTTCACAATTAATATGTAAGGTAATATATATGTAAGGTATTTATTAAAAATGGTGTATATATGTAACTAGGTGTGAGACCCGTATATTATACGGGTTGATTAAAACAAAATGTTAATATAAATGATTAAATGAAAATTTTATTTGAATTTGAAATTTAAGATAACTGAAAATTATGAGAAAAAAACATGCAAAAAATAAATTAATTAAAATTATGTGTTTAGTTATCAAATTTGTGTACTAAACGGATAATTATAACAAAATGCTAAACACAAAGGTTTAAACTGTAAATTTATTTGAAATTGAAATTAAAATTTAGAATTTGAAATTTGAAATTAATAGTCATTATGGTAGTTTTAATTTATGGAAGTTATATTAATGATATATTGGAAATAAAAAATGAAGTAAATGACTAGTGGAAAATAAATATATCTTAAAATAATGACAAAATGACAAGTGACCAATTGAATGAGAGAATGACATGTGGCAAAATCATTTTTATTTATTAGGGTAGAAGATGTATTCAATACATTAAAGGCTCACTAATTTTAATAATTCAAAATTTTTCTTATTTTTCTTACAAATTCAAAATTTTCAAATTGTTAAAATTCTATATATATATTTTTTAAAATAAACTCATGTAATACATGGTCTCACACCTAGCTCTATATCATTTTATATCATACACTATAAAGGATTTGATCAAATTTTTAATGCGTCAAGGATATGAGCAAATTAACACCGGTCGTAACAGTCACACAAAAAGGTAATTACTTTGACAAGTCAATTTAACTCCTTTTATTTTAGCTTATAATTTTGATTTCATATAAATTTAACTGAAATGCTAAATATTTTTAAATCTACATTGTTAGCTGGCATACCAACTCGACAATAAATATGACAATTATCATCCGCGTCACACCAACTGCTCACACCGACAACTATGTCAGCCGAAACACTTGAATTTGCATACTTGCAAAGCATGTTCAATTCGTTAGTGAAAAACAAACAACACTTAGAAACCAGAGAATTGTAATAAAGACAAAAAAAAATACTAGAGATGGAGACGAATAACATAAAAAAGAACATCATCTTCAATGAAGTTTGTTCCATGTTACATGAATTTAAAATATACAAAAAATAGAAGTGATTTTTTATGTGCATCGATAACATTGTTCTTGTCTCATATATATAAAGCTATTTGATAATTATGCTACCAAAAACAACTACAAACATGTCGTAGTCAATTTAAATACTCATAAATTTTCATAAATATTGTTTTAAGAAAAATTAACTGAATCTATTAATATTGCAGACATTAGAATCAACTGCTAGTGAAAAGGAAAATTGACTTATCGTGGTAATTAGTTTTTCGTTTTGTTCATATTTAGGTAATATTTTTTTGTACACATCTAGGTAACGAAATTGTAAGTAGTGGTCGCATATGACCATTACGACCGGTTGTAATTTGCTACAATCGGTTATAACAGCCATATATGAACACTTCCAGCAAATTCGTTGCCTAAATGTGTACAAATTTTTTTTATTCAAACATGAACAAACAAAAAAAATAATTACTCTAATAAGTCAATTTCCTTTATAAATTCCAAAACACAAGACAAACTTGCAAAAATGGTCCCCGTGGTTTCTTATTTTATGTGGTTATGGTCCAAACGTTTGAAAAGTTACAGATTTGGTCATTTTTAACAAGTTTTATTGTGGTTTTGGTCCCTCGTCCGTTAAGTTTAACTGGTTGGCTGTTCACTTTTTTAAAATGGCAATTTTACCCTCAGGGACCATTTTCAAAGTTTTGTCTTTTACCATACCATAAAGACCATTTTTGCATACATTCTTTTTTATTTTATTGAAGTATTATATATTAGTAAATATTATTTTTAAAATATACTATTATATATTAATAAATATTGTTTTATTGGATTATTAATTTATTATAGTTGATTTTTTTTTTAGTTTTTTTGTTAGAGTAATTCTTTTTATTGAGTTATTACATATCAATACATATAGTTTTTAATATATAATATTTATATCATAATAAATATTATATTATTGGAAATTTTCTTTAGTTAATATTTTTAATTCTTTTTTTTTTTGAATTATTTTTATTGGATTATTTCTTTTATTTCTTTTAATTTATTATTTTCTTCATATACTAAATATTATTTTATTGGAATATTAATTTATTTTAGTTAATTCTTTTTTTTTAAATTGTCGAAGTAATTATTTTTTATTGAATTATAATATATCAATACATATAATTTTTAATATATAATATTTATATCATAATAAGTATTATATTATTGGATTATCATTATCTTTTAGTTAATTTTTGTAGTTTTTTTTAAACTATTTTTTATTGGATTATTACTTTTAATTTATTATTTTCTTCATATACTAAATATTATTTTATCGGATTATAATAATAGTTCTTGTTAATTTTATTGGTTCCACCATAAAGCCATGGGATACGTAAAATCATCGTCTCTCATCATCGAAATTGTTAGGATCGCTGCCAAACACTTTCATTTCATCTAGCTTATAATGAGAAATCATTGGGAAAATACAACCACCATCACTCGGTCACCACCACCACTTATAAATTTTATCGGGGTTTGTTGCGCATTATGTGGGATATGAAGGATTCCAGTGGATTATGAAGAGGTTGTCGCAGGTGGCTACCAACAACGCTGGGTGGAATAGGGTATGGTATCTATTGAACCTCCGATGAAGGTGTTTGGAGGTGATCCTGCTAATTTTTGACGATGATAAGCGACACTTTTACGTATTTCGACGACATTATGGTGAAACTAATAAAATTAAAAACAATTAATAGTATAAATTCAAAATAAAATAACAATCCAATAAGATAATATTTATTATATTAAAAAAAATAATAAATTAAAATTAATATTTCAATAAATTAATAATTCAAAAAAAACAAATTACAAAAATTAATAAATCCAATAATGTATTATTTATTATGATGTAAATATTATATATTAAAAATAATATTTGTTGATATATAATAATCTGATAAAAACGAATTGCTCCAACAAAAATAAATTATAAGAAGAATCAACTAAAAGAAATTAATAATCCAATAAAATAATGTTTTGTAATATGTAATAATCACATAATATTATATTTATTATGATATAAATATTATATATTAAAAACTATATGTACTGATATATAATAATTCAATAAAAAAGAATGACTTCGACAAAAAAAATAAAAAAAAATAAAAAGAATTAACTAAAATAAATTAATAATCCAATAAAACAACATTTAGTATATGAAGAAAATAATAAATAAAAAGTAACAATACAATAAAAAATAATTAAAAATTAAAAAAAATTAACTAAAAAAATTAATAATCCAATAATATAATATTTATTATGATATAAATATTATATATTAAAAACCATATGTATTGATATATAATAATTTAATAAAAAAGAATTACTCCAACAATTTTTTTTTAAAAATCAACTAAAATAAATTAATAATCCAATAAAAAATATTTGTTAATATATAATATTATATATTAAAAATAATATCTATTAATATATAATATTTCATTAAAATAAAAAAGAATGTATGCAAAATTGGTCCTAATAGTATAGTAAAAGACAAAACTGTGAAAATGGTCCCTGGGGGTAAAATTGTCATTTTAAGGAACTTAAAGGATGAGGGACCAAAACCACAACAAAACTTGTTGAAAAGGACCAAATCTACAACTTTTTAAACGTTTGGACCGTAACCACATAAAATGAGAAACCACAAGGACTATTTTTGCAGTTTTGTCAAAACACAAAGCATAAATATACGATGCACAAAACCAAATAATTCTTATTTATAGATGTGAAATAAGTTAAATCTTTAAGAGATATCGATATAAAACTTGATGTACTAATCCACAATGCAAACACCATAAATCTTTTATCAAATAAACCAATATACTAATCCACAATGCAAACACCATAAATCTATTATCAAATAAACCAACATATCAATCCTTATCAAATCAAATAATTCATTATAAGAAGGAAAGGGTACGTGAAATAAGAATATAATTAGTTATTTCAATTTTAAAATTCCAAAAGTATCACGATTCTTCCAAAAAAAAATCGTGATATCTCAAACATGCTCCACCGCTCCGCCTCCGCCTACTTCCCTGCTCCGCTTTCTTGATTCGTCTGATCCTTCCACTGCCAATTCGTCCAATGCCATTTTGGCCACAAAACCAAAATAAATAAATAAACAAACAACAACAACAACAACAACAACAACATTAATTCTAAGAAATCGTTAAACTAAAATTATAAATACTTAACAAAAACACTACCGAATTCTAATGACTAGGAATTAGGAAGACTTTGCGATGCATTACCAAGAGCAAAATTCTATAATTTGTAGATTGTATCGAAGGTCAATGAAGAACATTCCTTCCATGAAAAAAATAATAAAAAGGCTTTACTCTTTTTTTAGTTGTTTTGATCTTATATTATCCGGTGGTGATGATGGGTACGAATTAGCTGTTTCTGATAATTCCATTTTTTTATATATATTTATTTATGTATAATTTTCTTCCGTGATACAATTTGGAAACTGAAAGCAAAATCAAAGTAAAAGATTAGAGTTTCTATACAAGTTGATTTGTTTTGTGGAGGTAGTTCATCATTTATACAAGTGATCAATAGCACAAAAGTAAGAGAACTCCGAACCAAACTTTTGTTCACATCCAAATTAATGCAATATTTCACTACGTACATATATAACTTAAGAAAAGATTTAGGCACCAAATTCATTGATTGCTCCAAACTATAGAGACCAGAAATTTTAATCTTTAGCCCGTGGCTGCTAAAGGTTCAACCTGTCGCCGCTGAAGGTATTAGCGGCGACATGTCGCCGCTGAAGCTATTAACGCCGCTGTTGGTTCGTCGCTAATGTTTCATTGGTTGCCACTTATGTTTTTCGTCTCCGCTAAAGATGCGTCATCACTAATGCTCTCCGTCGCCACTAAAGATGTTGCCACTATTTATATGTATTTCTATTCATATAATACACATATACATACATAATACACATACATATACATAAAAACACATATACATAGAATTGCACATACAAACACACACACACACACACATACACACACACATATATATATATATATATATATATATATATATATATATATATATATACATAAAATTCATTCAAAATACACATATACATACAAATGCACATACAAATACACATCCATATCTACTAACACAAAATAGACATACAAATACACATCTACAAAATCAATATTTCGGCGATAACAGTGGTGGTGAGGGTATATTCCGGCGAGAAGGGTGAGAGATCTCAAAATTCCGGCAACCATTTTAAATGCTAGAAAAATTGTAGGGAGAAGAGAAAAGGAAAAGAAAATGAGAAAAATGGAGTAAGGAGGGGTGAAATTGTGAGGTTTTTTGTGAAATTCCGATGAGGTTGAGCAGAAAGAAGAAGGGAAAACACAGAAGATTGGGAAAATAAAGTGAGAACAAAGAGGGTTTTATTGTCGATGGCCGTTAGTGGCGACGCGTACTCATTGGCAGCGACATGTGGGAGGGAAAACAACACAGAATTTTCTACGTTGTTGGATCATCGCTTAAATCGACGAATGTGATTGAAATGATGCAGATCGCCAAAATAAGCTTTTAGCGGCGATGCACACTCTTTAGCGGCGACTCGCCGGAAGGAAAACAGCGTGGGGTTTCTTATGTCATCCTAGTCGTATGATCATCTCTTAAATCGACGGTTTAGATTGAAATGACGCAGATCGCCAACAAAAGCCTTTAGCGGCGACGAATACTTTTAGCGGCGACAAATCCGTCTCCGCTATTGCAGGCAAAATTCTTAGCATTCATGTAATTTACTCTCGAATATAAATCAAAGATTTACAAGGTTACTAATTTGTAGGTAGGAAAACTACAAACCAAATTATGGTTTACATGTAAATGCTATATTTCACAACATAACTTGTATGTATCAGTTTGCTTTGATTTTCGTTGGTATATAATTTTAACCATCTATTCTATTTACCTTTTTGCAAAATCAAAAATGTGTTATATATGCAAAATTATATTTTTTGAATACTTATAAAAAAAAGATAAACCTCAAATTGTGGCTCATGTTAATTAATTTATCTCAAAGCCTTCGTGGAAGATCAATCATATATAAAATACCGGTAATATTTTGGACATGCCAAAATTTCAACTTTAGACCTTGGTGTGAGATTTTAAAATTGCAACTCTTAGGCTCCATAGGGGCTTTCTTCGTAATACTTATCATACATACTTATAAAGCTAGCATTTTTCTTGAATTTCATGCATTTGAAACCCCCTTTTTTAACTTCCTTTCACCACATTAATTTGAAACTCCCATGATTTTTCAATTTCTTTACAATAATATTATAAATAAGGTAAATAATGTTCTATAAACAAGAAAAGGGTGTTTTAAAACAATGTCTTCATCCCACATCGATGGTGAGAGTAAACAAGAGAATGTTTCCTCTTCTATAAATAGGAAATGTTGTGAAATGTTTCAAAGGGACCAAACCATGAGAACTTCCTCATGCCTATCTTTGTAGGATTTTGAAGGTATTATTAGGTGAGATTGTCTATATTGGCAAGTGTTCAGTTAACTTTTAGAATTCCAAAAATGGTTTTGAACCGAATTTTTTCAGGTTTAAACCGTGTTTCAGATAGAAAAAAATTATGTAGTTGGGTATATTGAGTTGAACCGGAGTTGGATCAATTTGGACCTATAAAGGAATCATTTTCCTTTCACAACAAACATTTGAAACTCCCATGATTTTTCAAATTATTTCTAATAATATTATAAATAAGTTACATAATTTTATATAAATATAAAAAAGCATCTACCTAAACCTAAAGTTATAACTGTTTGAAAAATCACTTTGATTCAAAAGCATGAAATATATATACAAACCGGGTTTCACTAGAAAAAAATAATATGTAGTTTGGTATATTTAGTTGAATCGGTCCGAGTTTGATCTATTTGGACCATAAAAAAACATTTTCCTTTCATTACAAACATTTGAAACTCTCGTGATTTTCCAAATTGTTTCCAATGATATTTTAAAAAAGTTACATAATGTTATATAAATATAAAAAAAACATCTACCTAAACATAAAATTATAATTGTTTGAAAATTCGATTTGATAAAAAAACACGGAATATATACACAGATTATATTTTATAAATGAATTCTTTTATAATGAACTTTTAAATCTTGAAAATACATATAAACAAACTTTCTATATTAAGTACCTAACTGAATTTATGATTTTAGAATTGAACAAAAAGTTATTCAATAAAAACTTATTTTTTTGGATAGCAACTTACGAGATTATAGAAAAATGAAACGATTGAACAATAAAGAAAGGGTAAACAAGATAAAGGTGTTTCACTAAATAAATTGAATAATGTTTTATTAACAAGAAACTGTGTTTTATTACAATGTCTTCATCCCACATCGATGGTGAGAGTAAACAAGAGAACGTTTCCTCTTCTATAAATAGGAAAGGTTGTGAAATGTTTCAAATGGAGCAAACTATGAGAACTTCCTTATGCCTACCTTTTTAGGATTTTGAGGGTATTCTTTGGTGAGATTATCTTTATTGGCAACTGTCCATTTAAGTTTTAGAATCCCGAAAATGGTTTTGAACAAGATTTTTTTAGGTTCAAACAGAGTTTCAGTTGAAAAACCGTTATGCAGTTTGGTATATTGAGTTAAATCGATCTGAGTTTGATCAATTTGGACCGATAAAGGAAGCATTTTCCTTTCATCACATACATTTGAAACTCCCGTGATTTTTCAAATTGTTTCTAATAATATTATAAATAAGTTACCTAAACATAAAATTATAATTGTTTGAAAAATAAATTTGATTTAAAAACACAAAATATATACAAACCGGGTTTCAATAAAAAAAAACGTTATGTAGTTTGGTATATTAAGCTAAATCGGTCCGAGTTTGATCAATTTGGACAGATAAATGAAACATTTTCTTTCACTACATACATTTGAAACTCTCATGATTATTCAAATTGTTTATAATAATATTATAAGTTACATAATGTTATATAAATATAAAAAAAATCTAGTTAAACATAAATTAATTGTTTGGAAAATCACTTTGATTCAAAATCACGAAATATATACTCGATTATATTTTATAAATGAATTCATTGTATAATGACATTTTGAATCATGAAAATACATATAAACTGTCACACCCCGACCAATGGCGGAAATGTCGGGGTTGCGACTTAAACATTTGGATCATAGTCAACAACATATAATGATATAATAATATAATTTATTCGACATTACATTCATCCGAAGTATGAATATGACAAAACACACTGTTTAATAGTCCAAAAGCGTTATACGCATATTTCAGTTTCTTACAACATAAAAGAGACAAAAGGCTACTATAGAGCCAACAATTTATTTTCAACGTCAAACCCATCATCCTCACACGTGGTGAGAGTTCTTCTGGCCACCTTGAACACCTAGAAACATATACATTTTGAAAATACGTCAACAATAATGTTGGTGAGCTTTATAGGTTTTCTTTCGACGCCGATGATTTTTATAATTCAAAATAATGTTTCCAAAGAACGCTAAAATTATAAAGCATATTTTTCTATTCAGCCACTTTTTAAACAATAAATATTAGTTATTTTCATGACGATTTTTATTCTCTGGATCTTGTCCGTTACAAAAAATTATGTCGTAAGGAGAACTATATAACGTCCTAACACTCGACACTCTCGGTCCCAAATTGGGAGAATTGACTCAATCTAGATCTATACATATTCGAGTAAAAAAAATCTTCAATATATTAATTTGCCCATAACCGATACTATTCGTCGCTCCTCCACAAATCGCATAAGCGCAATAAACAAGCCACACAGGCACAATACAAATAAATATAGAGGAATCGAGATCGTTACTAACGTTTAAAACCAGTCATATAGTAACGAAGAAAGAAACACTTGACGCCTGTTGCCTCGTCAGACGAAGTTGTAGCTAGCAACCACAGATGGAAAATAACCATTCGTATAAATCTTTCCATAAGAATTAGATCTACACCAAAGTTCTTTATTATAAATCTATGCCGTGTACATAAACCTATAGTATATGATTCCTCCTGGATTAACGGTTATAGAGCTAGGTGTCGATTCCAAGATCGGATCCTTACAAGGGAAAAACACACCATCAACAAACTCTCTCCTCCACCCCTTTCGATACATTCCTCCCACAAGCACACACGGGATACACAATCCGCGAAATACATGACAATAAAAATCCGCCGCTTCCAATGATCACCAACGCGAGTCTTTGTTTATGATTTTATTTTTATCTAGTGCATTTAGTTAAATATTAAATTTAACTTAGCTTTCAAATAAAGAGACGGTGTTGACTCAAATAATTTCAATCTACCAACCGATAGGAAAGACGTTCCTTTAGCGTAGTCGAGTACTTCATACGTGTCAGTGTTACGTCGGTTGACCGGTCGTTGCTTTAATCGAATATTTTTGTATTTTTAATATTTACTTAATGTTGAAACGTATTATTTTCGTTTGTAAGTAAACTTTAGTCTTAAAAATACAAACACATTATTTATCAACAAGATTTCGTATTATAACATAATATATAACTACTTGTGGTTTATTCTCATACTCTTGATATCATTTTATAATTCATTTGTATATTTTTATTTTATCATCTCGTTTAAATCTTTACTATCAATACTTAATGAAAAATAAGCTTAATGCCCTAATATACACAAGTCATATGGTTATACCTATCATGACAAGTTAAACATGTTCATTTATCAAAATTTTGACATAAGTTCTTAACGATACTTTTATTTGTCCCGACAAATAATATAACACTAGATTACTTTTATCTAACTTTTTGTTTACACAAGTGCTTGTAAATAAGTCTAACATTTTATAAAATGTTTGTGTATAACCATTACTAACCACCACCTTTTTAACAAACATCATTTGTAAAAATAGTATCTATAATAAACATTGACTCTAACAATTTTTGCATCTAGTACTAACTGTGCATGCATGTAACATATAAACTTTTTGCCATTTTATTATATCAAAATACTCAAGTATGTGTCTCCCCCCAAATAAGTAAAAATGTAAAAATGGGGCCATAAAGACTCACATTTGGAGCGTGATTTTCGGTTCGGTTTGGTTTGACTCTAACAATTTTTGCATCTAGTACTAACTGTGCATGCATGTAACATATAAACTTTTTGCCATTTTATTATATCAAAATACTCAAGTATGTGTCTCCCCCCAAATAAGTAAAAATGTAAAAATGGGGCCATAAAGACTCACATTTGGAGCGTGATTTTCGGTTCGGTTTGGTTTGACTTCCCGGAAATCTCTTGTCGTAACTCTTCACCAACTCTTGGAAGAAGGCCCGAAACTATTCCATCCCGCTGAAATGATGATTATGGGACTGTTTCTAGGTCGAAAAGGTAAGAAAACATGAAGTGTTTCCACCGTTTTGGTGGTTCTCGACAGCGAAAAGGTGGCAGGGGCTGTTTCGGCACCCTCTTTGCCTCCTAATTTTTTTTGTTTTTGAAGCTGTTTCGCACAAAGGAGAGAGCAGCAGGTAGGGGCGAAAACAGTGAGTGTTTGGAGCTTATATTGACAGCAAAGACATGGAAAAATTGACAGCTTTGTTGTTCTATTTTCTTTCTGGAAAAACAGGTGCACAACACCTCCGAATAGAGGTGTTCTTGGGGATCACGATGCAGAAAAGAAAGAACTGGTAGGCTAAGGTGTTTTGGTGAGTTTGGGGCTGATAATGTGTAAAGGAAAAGAATTATAACATAGCTGGGTATTTATGCTTCAAGATGGATTTGACTCATGGAGGAAAGTTAGAAGTTTTGTCATACATTCATCATGTATGTGTACTAGTAACTTCCATGAGTGGAGAAATATGTGAGGGAGAAAAGAAAGAAGAAAGGAAACGTAAGGTGAATGTGTTTGTGTGTTAAAGTCTCTCATCTACATTGTACTTCAAAGTGAGACTTTAAAGCAACCTCTTTTAATGAGTGGTACTTGCTTCATAATGAGAATTTGAGGCATTTTTGGTTCGAAGGCCTTAATTACGTGAATAGGAAGAGGTAGACTCTTAGGAGTTGACTTGGCCTTCAATGCTAGTTCTCGTTATATTAAGAGTTAATTGTATGTACTAGTTCTTAAATTGGTGTAGTGTCATAAATGGATTCTTGGGTTTTTATGGATAACTTTTGAGACATCTAACCATATACACACATACATACATCTCATACCTATTTATTTTGTTATATTTTTGTCATATAATAATCAAGTCCCCTTATTATTACATATAACATTTGTAAGGACTTAGATATTTTTATAAATATAACTCTTTCACTACATAAACATAATTGTATGTATCTTATTGATTTTATTAGCATATAACTAGTCGCATTCCAATAATAAGTCGCATTCCAATAATAATATATATTAAACGATTCTTATTATTATAAATATATACTTATTTTTATAAGAACATCGTACATTAAGTCCTCCATCACAATTAGTTATGGTCGTTATACGGTGGAACTCGACCTAATTTTTACGATTGTTACATTCTCCCCCCGTGAAAAGAATTTCGTCCCGAAATTCAATTGATAGGTGTATTATTGTCGAACAATTGGGGGTATTTCTTCTGCATTTGGTCCTCTCGTTCCCACGTGAACTCTGGTCCCCTTTTTGAATTCCAATGCACTTTCACAATAGGAATGCGACTTTGTCTCAGTTTCTTGATTTCACGGTCCATAATCTCAACTGGTTCTTCAATAAAGTGTAGATCAGTTTTTAGCTCGATTTTGTCGAGAGGGATGACAAGAGTGTCATCGGGCAGACACTTTTTCAAATTTGAGACATGGAAAACATTGTGTACTTTTTCCAATTCTTGAGGTAATTGGAGGCGATAAGCAACAGGCCCAATTCTTTCAAGAATTTCGAAGGGTCCAATGTACCGTGGGTTTAGTTTTCCCCGCTTTCCGAATCTAATCATCCCTTTCCAGGGTGATACTTTTAGCATAACTCTATCGCCCACCTGGAATTCCAAGGGTTTACGTCTTACGTCCGCATAATTTTTCTGATGACTACGTGCGCCTTTCAATCGCTCTTTGATTTGCATGATTTTCTCAGTCGTCTCGTGGATTATTTCGGGTCCGGTCCATAGAGTATCTCTATAATGCCTCCTGGATAGTTGTGTATCTCCAACTTCTTCCCAACATAGCAGTGAACGGCATTTTCTTCTGTATAGCGCCTTAAATGGTGCAACTTTTATGCTGCAGTGGTAGCTGTTGTTGTACGGAAACTCAATTAAGGGTAAATGAATATCCCACGAGTTTCCGAAATCTAATACACAAGATCGGAGCATATCCTCTAAGGTTTGGATGGTTCGTTCACTCTAGCCATCTGTTTGTGGGTGATAAGCCGTGCTCATGTCCAAACGTGTTCCTAAGGACTTTTGGAGGGACTGCCAAAATTGTGAGGTAAATCTACTGTCTCTGTCAGAAATGATAGAGATTGGCACCCCATGAAGTTTGACGATTTCCTTAAGGTAGGTTCGGGTCAGTTTTTCCATCTTGTCTATCTCTTTGATTGGTAGGAAGTGAGCGGACTTGGTCAACCTATCCATCTTGTCTATCTCTTTGATTAGTAGGAAGTGAGCGGACTTGGTCAACCTATCCACTACCACCCAAATGGTGTCACAACCACTCGGCGTTCAGGGTAGCTTAGTGATAAAGTCCATAGTGATCATTTCCCATTTCCATTCTGGAATCTCTGGTTGTTGAAGTAATCCTGAGGGCTTTTGATGCTCGGCTTTAACTTTTGAGTAAGTCAAGCACTTGCTTACATACGTAGCAATTTCTGCTTTCATGTTCGGCCACCAGTACAACCTCTTTAGGTCTTGGTACATCTTGTCGGATCCGGGATGGACAAAATATCTCGTTTTGTGAGCTTCGTCAATGACTAGACTCCTAATTTCTCCGAATTTGGGCGTCCAGATTCGGTTCATGAAATATCGTGTCCCATCATCCCTAAGCTCAAATTGTTTTTCCATTCCTCGCAGGGCTTCTTCCGCAATGTTTTCTTCTTTTACAACTTCGAGTTGGGCTTCCTGTATTTGTGTACTTAGATTAGAATGAATGGTCATGGTTAGTGCACGCACACGTCTTGGCTTCACATGCTCTTTCCGACTCAGAGCGTCTACCACTACATTAGCCTTGCCAGGGTGATAACGAATTTCACAGTCGTAATCATTTAGCAGTTCGAACCACCTTCGTTGTCTCATGTTGAATTCTTTTTGGTCGAAGATATGCTGGAGACTCTTGTGATCTGTAAAGATTGTGCATTTAGTACCATACAAGTAATGCCTCCAAATCTTTAGTGCAAAAACTACCGCTCCAAGCTCAAGATCATGAGTAATGTAGTTGACCTCGTGCACTTTTAGTTGTCGCGAAGCATAAGTAATCACCTTTCCACTCTGCATTAATACACAACCCAGCCCTTGACGAGATGCGTCACAGTAAACGACAAAGTCTTCTGTCCCATTAGCGAGTGATAGGATTGGTGCCCTGCACAACATGTGTTTTAATTTTTGGAATGCAGCTTCCTGCTTATCTTCCCAGTTGAATTTCACATCTTTCTGTGTTAGTGCAGTGAGAGGCTTGGCCATTTTGGAGAAATTTTCGATAAACGTTCGATAGTAACCAGTGAGTCCTAAAAATTGGCGCACTTCTTTCGGTGTTCTCGGTGCCTCCCAATTCTTGATTGCTTTAATTTTTGCGGGATCCACTTGTATCCCTCTATTTCTAACAAAATGCCCTAGGAAATGCACTTCTCTTATCCAAAATTCACATTTGGAAAATTTTGCATATAATTTTTCCTTTCTCAACAGTTCCAATATCAATCGTAGATGTTGGTTGTGTTCCTCCTTTGTTTGTGAGTATATCAAGATGTCGTCAATGAATACTATCACAAACTTATCCAGGTAAGGTTTACAAACACGATTCATTAGATCCATGAATACTGTTGGGGCATTCGTTAGGCCGAAAGGCATGACAAGAAACTCGTAATGACCATACCGAGTTCTGAATGCGGTCTTTGGTATGTCGGTTTCCAATACCTTGAGTTGGTGGTAACCGGACCTTAGGTCAATCTTGGAATAGTAGCTAGACCCTTGCAGTTGATCGAACAAATCATCGATTCTAGGGAGTGGGTATCGATTATTTATCGTTAACTTATTTAGTTCTCTGTAATCAATACACATCCGAAATGATCCATCCTTCTTCTTGACAAACAGGACCAGGGCTCCCCAAGGAGAGAAACTTGGTCTTATGAAACCCTTGTCCAAAAGTTCTTGTAACTGGCTTGCAAGCTCTTGCATCTCGGAAGGAGCCAATCTATAGGGTGACTTAGCTACTGGTGCGGCGCCTGGGGTTAGGTCGATTCTAAACTCAACTTGTCGGTTCGGGGGTAATCCAGGTAGATCCTCGGGAAAGACGTCAGGAAAATCACATACCTGAGGTATGTCTCTCAATTCCTTTGTTCCATTCTTCTTATCCACTATGTGAGCCATAAAGGCATAACATTTCTTATGTAGATATATATGCGTCTTCGTGCAAGAAATGAGCTTAAGGTTTTTCCCCGACTTATCCCCATAAATGGTTAGGATCTCTCCGCTTGGTAGGGTTAATCGTACGGCCTTCTCATAACACAAAATCTCAGCGTGGTGAGGAGAAATCCAATCCATTCCTATGATAATGTCAAAACTACCTATGGGAATAGTCAAGAGATCTATGTGGAAAGTGTGGTTGTTTAGAGTTAACAAGTAATCTCTTAGGATTTCGGTTGTGCTTTCTATCTGGCCATTTGCTACTTCATATGCTGTTTCTAATTTGTTAGACTCGTGATTTAAAAGTTGTTGAAAAGATGGAGTTATAAAACTTTTATCGGCACCAGAGTCAAAAAGTATTGTAGCATACAGGTTATTAACAAGGAACGTACCAGTGACCACTGACGGATCCAGAATGGTGTCCCTGTTTCCTATCACAAAAGCTCTCCCACGGGCGTTCCCATCTTTATTCTTCCCTTTTGGGCAGTTTCTTGAGATATGGCCTTTCTCCCTACAGTTGTAACATGTCCTTTCTTCCCCATTGCCGTCCCTGGTATCGAAATTTCGATTTCCTCCTGTATTCATAACTTTCTTACAATAATTTTTAGTATGTCCCTTCTTGTTGCACTGGGTGCAATGGTAACACTCTCTAGTATGGTTTTTTTTTATAGCAGACGTTACACTTTGGGTAATTGTTTGTGTAGTTCCTTTGCGGTGCAGGTTTTGTTGCTACGACTGGAGTTATCACATAGACCTTCTTAGTTTCTTGCTTCTTTGGTGGGTTTGATTTTCCTCCAAGAAATTTCATTTTCTTGTTTGATTCAGACTTGGGGTTTTCACCTCTAGCCTCCATGTTTCCCTGACTAACCTCATTGTTGGTCAGTCGTTTAGCCATATTCTTGGCGATTTCAAAGGTTGTAGGTCTCGAAGACATGACCATACCCTTGATATTAGGAGACAGACCCCAAATATAATGTTCCACCTTCACATGCTCAGGGGTTACTAGAGTTGGACACAGCAAGGAGAGGTCGTTAAATCTGGTTGTGTAGGCTTTAATTTCTGAACCTTTCATCTTAAGGTTCCACAGCTCGTTTTCTAGATTTTGAACTTCGTCTGTGGGACAATACTCTCCTATCAGCATGGTTTTCAGTTCACTCCAGGTCAAAGAGTTGGCAGGGATAATGCCTAGTGACTTAACTTGGTCGTTCCACCAAGTTAGTGTCGCATCCATGAAAGTACAGGCAGCAAAGCGCACCTTGTTATCTTCAGCACAGTAACTGATCTGAAATACATACTCTATCCTTTCAAACCACCGGGTAAGACCGATAACACCTTCGTTTCCATAGAAGTACTTGGGCTTGCAGTTCATAAAGTCCTTATAGGTGAAAACCCTTCGAGTCTCGGTAGGATTAATGTTTTAACTACTTCCACACCTAGCCTCGAGTTCTCCAATTTCAATGATGGGGTTTGTAACACCCAAGATTTTGAAAGCCAAGAAAGTAAAGGAAACCCTAAATTTAAGAGAGACTCGGCGAGTCCAAGGAAGGACTCGACGAGTCGGAGCGGGATCCGGGTCGAGGAGTAAGTGACCAACTCGACGAGTCGGCCAAGTGGACTCGGCGAGTCTGGTCTGTGCGAGGAAAACCCTAAATCCGGGGCTTGGAGCCTATTTAAACGCCTTAACCTCCTTCCTAGGGTCCCTTTACTGCCTCTTGCACCCATAGCATGGAACCTTAAACCCTATTGTTGCCCATTAAAGCTCCCAAGCCATATTGAGTGAAGTGAAGGAAGAAGAAGAAGGGGAAATCGTTGAGGCTTCAAGAAGTGGTCTTGGATCTGAAGACTTGGGGAGAATTTCTGAGTATCTGAAGGTAATAAGTTGTTTCTCTCTTTTAGATCTTCTATGGTTGTGAGATTTGGGGCTTTTAAGCCATGGTTTGCCACCCAAGTGAGCTAGAAGCCGGATCTGGAGTTGCTACTTCAGATCCAAGTGTGTTATGAGATGGGGAAGCATAAAGTATCAGCCCTTGAGTCGATTTTGGATCCTTCTTGGCCTTAAACCCTAGTTTATGGTGGATTGTGCCTAGATCTCCTTCTCTACACGTAAAGTTTGCAACTTTACGTGGGGGATAGGCTTGGGAAGGGTAGATCTACAGTTTGGAGTTCATGCATGACTCGGAAGTCCTCTGCATGTAAGTGGATCTTATTGGACTCGGCGAGTCCTTCGAGTGGACTCGGCGGGTAGCTTGAAGATGAGGAGGAACTCGACGAGTGGGATGAACAGCTCGTCGAGTCGGATGAAGATAGGCATGAACTCGGCGAGTTGGATGAACAACTCGGCGAGTTGGATGAAGATTACCGTGTGCTCGGCGAGTCTGTTCTTAGACTCGGCGAGTCAGGTCGCGTGGTCCCAAACCCTTCGAGTTGAGTCTTGAGTCAGCGAGTCGAGCCAGGACTCAGTGAGTTAGACAGGACAGGAATCGGGAATCAGTAGACTCGGCGAGTCAGGGGCTGACTCGGCGAGTAGAGTCGCGAGTGGAAGGACTCTAGACTTATGAACTCGGCGAGTCAGTAGGGTGACTCGACGAGTAGGGTTGACCTGGAAGGTTGACTTTGACCAGGACGTTGACTTTGACCAGAGTTGACTTGGTTGACCTTTGAAGGTCAGTTAGACTAAGTGTTATGTTGATATTGGTAGCTCGGGGAGCTAGCGGAGCAGCAATTCGGAGTCAGTGGTCAGGTAGCGGTCAAAGGGGTTAGCAGCAGCAGTTCAGCAGTATCAGGTGAGTTTCCCTTTGTATGAATGGGTCTACGGCCACAATTCCGGCCCATGTAGTTATGAGTAGAAGACCCGGGGGTTAGCCCTAGGCACAGTATGCTAGTATGATATTTGGACGAGGTCCAATGATAGAGGGCGGGTGCCCAAGGAGCGGTTTATGTGATAGTTTATACTTGTTTTCTGTGTGATACTTGTATGTGCCTGGTAGGGGGGTAAGTGTGGGCGAGGTCCCGTATCTCACCAATAGCAGAGTGTGGATGGTGTTCCACATCTCAGTAGCAGCAGAGCAGGGGCGAGGCCCAAATCAGGAAAGGAGTGAGGGTGGGCTGGGCCCGTATCTCACTATCAGTAGGAGTATGGATGAGGTTCCATGACTCATCAGTAGCAGGACACGGGCGGGGCCCAGAGATAGGCGAGGCCTTAGAGCAAGAGTTGTTAGTATATGTTTAGTTTATGTAATGTTATGTGATATGTTTATGTGCTATTATATGTTAGGGGCGAGGCCCTGTGACAGGCGAGGCCTAAGTAAAACAAATCTGTATCCGAGCGGGGCTCGAAGCCAGGCGGGGCCTGGAGCGGCGGGGCCGTTGTAGCGGGTGAGGCCCGAAGTAGAGGGCGAGGCCAAGGATAGCGGGCGTGGCCCAGTATGTGCAGTATGTGATTTTGCATGGTATGTGGTAAGGTGGGGAACTCACTAAGCTTCGTGCTTACGGTTTTCAGTTTTGTTTTCAGGTACTTCCGGTAGCGGAGGGAGGAGCTCGGGGTGATCGCATGGCACACACCATAGATTAGTCAGCCTGGGAATGTTTACTCTGATAATAAACCTGTGTTTTGAAACTTATACTCAGATTATGTTTTGGAATGATGTCTTGTTTAATGTAATGTTCTATTAAAAAGAAATACTTGGCCTTGAATTTCGGGATGTTACAGGGTTTCTTGCATTTGCGCTTCCCGTGTTTGTCATAGCGATCGCAAGTCGGTCTGCAATTATTCGTTCCAGCTCTGCTGTTGTTTGTGGGAGTCCCATCTCAGGGGTTGGTGCAGCAACAGTCGGCATATCCACAATCAGAATTTCCGTTGGCCGAGAGTTGGGTCGGCCCCTCCTAGGTCGAGATGTTGTGGGTGGAACTGTCGTTTCCAATCTTTCGGGTTGGGATCGATTTCTTAGTCGCTCACTCCTCTTTCTTGGCGTCATGATTTTGATATATTAGTCATTTTAATTGTAAGTGTTTAATAAACCATGTTTTTAATAATTTATAATGTTTTGCAAGTATTTCCGAATGAATTTTAATCAACTAACACAACAATCATCCCGTAACAACGCATAATAATAATAATAATAATATATGCTTCATATATTTCACATAGTCATTTCCAAGTTTTACATTCGCTTGCATTACCATAAAACTACTACACAGTTTTAATTATTCACGAGTATGTTTTTTTTTACCCTTTTTTTTAATAGATCAACTAATTCACTTAGTTTCAATAGTGCGTAGAATCTTACCAAAATAAAACGTAGGCGCGCAACTAGGTTTAGTTGTGGTACGACCTATGTACTAGAGAACCTAATTGATTATTTGACTTTTAAACTCTTGTTAACTTAACTTATTCAAAATTTTTAATTTATTTATAACTTATAGATGTCGCTTGTATGATTACATTTCCTTAGGTTTTTGATTTTATTTTATCACGCGTAGTTTATATGAACAAGTATTTGATCATAGGATCATCGACCTAAGGGGGAAACCTACGCGTACTAATTATTAGACTTATAGGAATAAGTCTATTAGTGGTATGATATAGGTTTTAGGAATACTTAAACCTATTAGAGTAAGCCCGTAGACTATAGTTGTTCTCTTTTAAGGAAAGTACTAATTCTCTATAGTCGTTAGCTCTGATACCAATCTGTCACACCCGACCAATGGCAGAAATGCCGGGGTTGCGACTTAAACATTTGGATCATAATCAACAACATATAATGATATAATAATAGAATTTATTCGACATTACATTCATCCGAAGTATGAATATGACAAAACACACTGTTTAATAGTCCAAAAGCGTTATACGCATATTTCAGTTTCTTACAACATAAAAGAGACAAAAGGCTACTATAGAGCCAACAATTTATTTTCAACGTCAAACCCATCATCCTCACACGTGGTGAGAGTTCTTCTGGCCACCTTGAACACCTAGAAACATATACATTTTGAAAATATGTCAACAATAATGTTGGTGAGCTTTATAGGTTTTCTTTCGACGCCGATGATTTTTATAATTCAAAATAATGTTTCCAAAGACCGCTAAAATTATAAAGCATATTTTTCTATTCAGCCACTTTTTAAACAATAAATATTAGTTATTTTCATGACGATTTTTATTCTCTGGATCTTGTCCGTTACGAAAAATTATGTCGTAAGGAGAACTATATAACGTCCTAACACTCGACACTCTCGGTCCCAAATTGGGAGAATTGACTCAATCTAGATCTATACATATTCGAGTAAAAAAAATCTTCAATATATTAATTTGCCCATAACCGATACTATTCGTCGCTCCTCCACAAATCGCATAAGCGCAATAAACAAGCCACACAGGCACAATACAAATAAATATTGAGGAATCGAGATCATTACTAACGTTTAAAAGCAGTCATATACTAATGAAGAAAGAAACACTTGACGCCTGTTGCCTCGTCAAAGTTGTAGCTAGCAACCACAGACGGAAAATAACCATTCGTATAAATCTTTCCATAAGAATTAGATCTACACCAAAGTTCTTTATTATAAATCTATGCCGTGTACATAAACCTACAGTATATGATTCCTCCTGGATTAACGGTTATAGAGCTAGGTGTCGATTCCAATATCGGATCCTTACAAGGAAAAAACACACCATCAACAAACTCTCTCCTCCACCCCTTTCGATACATTCCTCCCACAAGCACACACGGGATACACAATCCGCGAAATACATGACAATAAAAATCCGCCGCTTCCAATGATCGCCAACGCGAGTCTTTATTTATGATTTTATTTTTATCTAGTGCATTTAGTTAAATATTAAATTTAACTTAGCTTTCAAATAAAGAGAGGGTGTTGACTCAAATAATTTCAATCTACCAAGCGATAGGAAAGACGTTCCTTTAGCGTAGTCGAGTACTTCATACGTGTCAGTTTTACATCGGTTGACCGGTTGTTGCTTTAATCGAATATTTTTGTATTTTTAATATTTACTTAATGTTGAAACGTATTATTTTCGTTTGTAAGTAAACTTTAGTCTTAAAAATACAAACACATTATTTATCAACAAGATTTCGTATTATAACATAATATATAACTACTTGTGGTTTATTCTCATACTCTTGATATCATTTTATAATTCATTTGTATATTTTTATTTTATCATCTCGTTTAAATCTTTACTATCAATAATTGATGAAAAATAAGTTTAATGCCCTAATATACACAAGTCATATGGTTATACCTATCATGACAAGTTAAACATGTTCATTTATCAAAATTTTGACATAAGTTCTTAACGATACTTTTATTTGTCCCGACAAATAATATAACACTAGATTACTTTTATCTAACTTTTTGTTTACACAAGTGCTTGTAAATATGTCTAACATTTTATAAAATTTTTGTGTATAACCATTACTAACCACTACCTTTTTAACAAACGTCATTTGTAAAAATAGTATCTATAATAAACATTGACTCTAACAATTTTTGCATCTAGTACTAACTGTGCATGCATGTAACATATAAACTTTTTGCCATTTTATTATATCAAAATACTCAAGTATGTGTCTCCCCCCAAATAAGTAAAAATGTAAAAACGGGGCCATAAAGACTCACATTTGGAGCGTGATTTTCGGTTCGGTTTGGTTTGACTTCTCGGAAATCTCTTGTCGTAACTCTTCACCAACTCTTGGAAGAAGGACCGAAACTATTCCATCCTACTGAAATGATGATTATGGGACTGTTACTGGGTCGAAAAGGTAAGAAAACAAGAAGTGTTTCCACCGTTTTGGTGGTTCTCGACAGCGAAAAGGTGGCAGGGGCTGTTTCGGCAACCTCTTTGCCTCCTAATTTTTTCTGTTTTTGAAGCTGTTTCGCACAAAGGAGAGAGCAGCAGGTAGGGGCGAAAACAGTGAGGTGTTGTTTGTTTTTCTGAAGCCAAAATGTCTGCAGTCTGTGGACCACATCTGCAAGCCTCTGCAGCAGAAGAGGTGGACCAAACGTCTACAGTCTGCAATAAGAAGACTGTTTGTTTTTTAACGTCTGCAGGCTGCTGAAATAAACTGAATTTTAAATAAAATTATTTTACAAACTTAAAATGATTTTTCAACACCAAAATTTTAATAATAATAATAGTCTTATAACATTGAAAATAAAATTCATGCAACTAAATTAGTCATACAATAAAAAAAAATGTTTTACAATAACAATTTCATTTAAAACAATTCAATCTATATTGTGCATCAACTGATCAACAATTTCATCACGTAACTGAGTCATATATTCACGGTCTGCTGCAGTACCATGTGTTGGAATCCCGTCTTCATCATCATCAATGGACACATTGTTATTTCGAAACGGGACATTGGGTTCATCGTATCGTGCGAAATACTCATCACTCAATCCTTCTTTCCTTATATAATTATGAAGTGCGAAGCATGCCATGGCAATGTTTCTTTGTGTCACAAACGGGAATGGTGCCATCCTCTTCAATATAGGGAAGCGTGCTTTCAAAACACCAAAAGCACGCTTAATGACATTCCGAAGTTTTGCATGTCCATGGTTAAATTTTTCTTTATTGGTCAATGCACGTCTTTGACGAAAATCTCCAAACCAATACCTCACATTACGATAAGGGGCCATAAATCCTCGAGTGTGTGCATACGCGGCATCACAAAGATAATATTTGTCTGAAAAAAATGCAAAACACTAATCAATTTTCAAATTAAAATGAAAATATTAAAAAAAACAAAAAATTACCTGGTGGTGGAAACGGGAATGATGCTTGTGGATCGGCTACTGCTTCTGATAATATTCTAGAGTCATGCGCTACCCCTTCCCACCCGGTCACAACAAATGTAAAAATAATATTGAAGTCACATTTTGCCAATACGTTTTGGTAGCAATCTCCCTTTCCCCTACTTCTATATAAGTCTTGTTTCTTAGCAGGGACAACAGCATGTATCAAAGTGTCATCAAGTGCACCAACTGCTCCTTTGAAAACCCTTCGTAGCCTCCTATTATGTCCTGGAATGTTTGGATTCGGATTAAAAGATGTTGGTACTATAACATCTTGTGCGAAAAGCATCATTTTTTCCAACACTTCATAAAAAAATTTATGAATTGTTTGCTTCGAGTGTTGAAATCTCCGCTTGATAATCACGTGACGTTGATTATGTCCGATCATCATCAAAAACATAGCCATCTTTTCCTCAACTGATACATGTTTGTTGTCCTTTAATGAGTAATTTGCTCTAAAATGAGCACATAGTCGTACAAAAGATTCACGGGACATGCGTAATACTTCAACACATTGTAAACGATTACGGTGTAATAACTCCAATGTGTATTCGTGTCCCGTCATTTCCGAATCATTATCCCGCAATCGTTTCACACCCCTCTTCCAAAAATAACGGATGTATAGGTACATTAGAATTACGAGAAGTAACTTTTGATCGTGATCCATATGAACCTAAAATCAACAAAGTAGAACTTTAAAAAACATTACATAAACCATATTTCAAGTATCAAATAAACATTCCATTTATCATATTTCAAGCCAAAATAACATTACATAAACCATATTTCAAGTATCAAATAAACATTCCATTAATCATATTTCAAGTACCAACAAGGGCAAAAAGACCTAAAAAAATAGTTCCAACAAAGGCAAAAACATTTAACAAAGTAGTTCCAACAAGGGCAAAAAGTCCTAACAAAATAGTTCCAACAAAGGCAAAAACATTTAACAAAGTAGTTCCAACAAGGGCAAAGAGACATAACAAATACTTTCAACACTAGAAAATCATCGAACAATCTTCCCATCCTTCAAAACTCCTAAACTGGTACCCGTCATCTCAAGCCACCCTCGTAATATCTCGGGAACATCGGGCAAATGCATCCACATCTCTCTCATGTTCATGGTTCCTCCAAAAATATGATATGCGACAAAGCGTAAAGGATCTGTAGGGCCTAACTGAAGGACCTCTAACTTCTCTAAACACTGAGGAATTGTATACCCTTTAGTCAAACTTTGTAGAGCTTTCTTCATTTCAAATGCTAAATCGTCAGCAGTAACAGAAGTTCCATCAGGTGAAGAAGCAGACGGTGAGGCACTAGGAGCTACAGGAGTTGAGGGTTTAGCCCTTTTGTTGGGGTTACCGGATGGTGTAGCAGTATATGGTGAACCAGCAGAAGGTGAAGCTGCAGAAGGTGAAGCTGCAGAAGGTGAAGCAGTAGAAGGTGGTGGCTCATGATGAGAAGTGTCAACACCATCATCATCCATTGCATCAAAAGGGGTGGCGGTGATCTGAAGTGGTGGAACACGACAGGAGGATGCGCCAGCTACTGATGATGATTGGGTTGAGTTACTCCTAAAATTACCAGTAGCACTATTTCCATCAAAAAGACGTGCACAAAGATCTGGAAAAGGCAGTGGAATTGTTCTCAAAGAAGCAGCTTTCGGATGCCCCTAAACCCAAATGTAACAAGAAATAGTATAAGAATATTTGGCAACTTCAAACGTAAATGTTATATATATATATATATATATATATATATATATATATATATATATATATATATATTATTGTATATTAATGTATATGTACCTTCTTAAAATCATCCCACTCCTCGGCTGTTAAATTAAAAGTGTTTGTTTGAGAATTGTATATATTACCGGTTTTGTTTTTTAAATATACTCATCCAGTGTATTTGGCTTTCATATTGTCATATGCGTTTTTCAATTGTTTTTGAGTCAACTCAACCCCAAATTTCTCCTTAAGAACTCTTCCAAGCCTTATCCATGAATCTTTCTGCAAACTCAATCCTTTTCTACCAACACTCTCTACTTCTTCAATACAAGTATCCAATAAGCATTTTAAGTGCTCATTGGTCCATTGTTGTTTTTCTCCCATCTCTAATAACCAAATAACAATAAACAGTGAACAAGTAACATCATTATTTCAAGAAAAAGTTTTTATTTTCACGACAAATTTGTAATTTTGTTTTATTTTCAATCACAATAATGTGAAACTTTTTATTCAATTATAAATAACCTCAATTAGAGTGTTTTAATTCAAAGTTTTCTAAACTTTATAAATCAAATAAACTTCACTTTAACGACAAAAACTTTACTTCTATCAAATAAACAAAACTTATGTCTCTTTTTGATGCTTTCTATCATATACATACAAAATCAACAATCATATACATATACACTATCATATAAATATACACAATCAATAATCATATATATATATATATATATATATATATATATATATATATACAACTTTGAATTACTGCATATTTAAGTAATACAATCAATTCTAATTATAAGCATTGTTGATAATATGGGTGAGTGGAAATTTAACATTGTTGGTGTACATAACCTAAATTACATTCAAGGTATCATATAAGCATCATAAGAACATCATTCAAAACAACAGGAGGCATGCCCAGGCTTGACAATAACAGAATTAAACAGAAAATTTGGGTGCTACTGTTACAGGTTTAACATCTAGGTTCAATTGCTAATTGAAGCACAAACACATACACAATTGGACTTTTTCGATCAAACAGACCAAGCTGGAGATGCTACAAGTTTAACATCTCGGTATTTCATTCAAAATCAAATCCAATTTCACATTCAAAGATAAATTACTTTCATTACAAATGTTTTTATTTTACAGCTCTTTTATGAGTTATGCATCAATTAACATAAATTCTGAACTATAGCTTCAATGCAACGGATAAGAAGGGAATAACAGAAAGTCGGGAGAAGAAGGAAGACTGACAGCAGGAAAAAAAACGAACCTGTAGCTGTGAGGTCGAAGTCTCCGGTGTAGCTGTGGGGGCGACGGTCTCCGGCCGGTGGCTTCACAGGGGAGGCGCTGGTTAACGGCGGCGAGCAGGGGAGGAGTCGTCGCTTGGTCGCTAGTTGAAGTTGTCGCTGTGACCTTGTTGTTCGCTGGCTGCTGCAATCGACTGTGATGGTCGGAAAATCGGAGGACGCCGGATCGGAGAGGAAGGCGGCGATCGATGGTTTTGATCGGAGAGGAGGGTTGCGACGGTGGCGGTCGATGCAAGGTGGAGTACGATCGATCGATCGAGGGTTTTTCTGGGAGGGTTGGACGAGGACTGGAGGCGGAAGCAAAAAAAAAAAAGACGCGTTTTTTTTAGGTTAAAGGGCTTGCAGACTTTAGAAGATGCTATCCCATATCTGTGTGGTGAAGACCTCGCGCAGACGTTTTTATGTCTGCGCACTTAAGAAAAACAAACAAACTGCAAACCATTATGTCTGCGCGTGGTCTGCGCCTCGCAGACAGAAGAGGTCACGTAGACCTGCAGAGAAAAAACAAACACCCTCTGAGTGTTTGGAGCTTATATTGTCAGCAAAGACATGGAAAAATTGACAGCTTTGTTGTTCTATTTTCTTTCTGGAAAAACAGGTGCACAACACCTCCGAATAGAGGTGTTCTTGGGGATCACGATGCAGAAAAGAAAGAACAGGTAGGCTAAGGTGTTTTGGTGAGTTTGGGGCTGAAATGTGTAAAGGAAAAGAATTATAACATAGCTGGGTATTTATGCTTCAAGATGGATTTGACTCATGGAGGAAAGTTAGAAGTTTTGTCATACATTCATCATGCATGTGTACTAGTAACTTCCATGAGTGGAGAAATATGTGAGGGAGAAAAGAAAGAAGAAAGGAAACGTGAGGTGAATGTGTTTGTGTGTTAAAGTCTCTCATTTACATTGTACTTCAAAGTGAGACTTTAAAGCAACCTCTTTTAATGAGTGGTACTTCCTTCATAATGAGAATTTGAGGCATTTTTGGTTGGAATGCCTTAATTACGTGAATAGGAAGAGGTAGACTCTTAGGAGTTGACTTGGCCTTCAATGCTAATTCTTGTTATATTAAGAGTTAATTGTATGTACTAGTTCTTAAATTGGTGTAGTGTCATAAATGGATTCTTGGGGTTTTATGGATAACTTTCGAGACATCTAACCATATACACACATACATACATCTCATACCTATTTATTTTGTTATATTTTTGTCATATAATAATCAAGTCCCCTTATTATTACATATAACATTTGTAAGGACTTAGATATTTTTATAAATATAACTCTTTCACTACATAAACATAATTGTATGTATCTTATTGATTTTATTAGCATATAACTAGTCGTATTCCAATAATAAGTCGCATTCCAATAATAATATATATTAAACGATTCTTATTATTATAAATATATACTTATTTTTATAAGAACATCGTACATTAAGTCCTCCATCACAATTAGTTATGGTCGTTATACGGTGGACCTCGACCTAATTTTTACGATTGTTACATAAACAAACTTTCTATATTAAGTACCTAACTAAATTTATGATTTTAGGATTTAACAAAAAGTTATTCAATAAAAACTTCATTTTTTATAGCAACTTACGAGATTACTGAAAAATTGAACTATTGAACAATAAATTTTCTAGATAACGTTTTATATTTATTATTTAATATTTTATTTAACAAAATGAAATTATTGGCAAATAAAGAAATGAGTTTAATTAAAATGTCTTCATCCTTCATTGATCGTGAGAGTAAACAAGAGAATGTATTCTCCTCTATAAATAGGAAAGGTTATGAAATATTTTAAAGGGACTAAGCCATGAGATCTTCCTTGCATCTAACTTTGTAGGACGTTGAGTGTATTCTTTGGTGAGATTGTCTTTGTCGACAAGTGACTAATTAAATTTCGGAATTTCGAAAATGATTTTGGACCATATCTTTTAGATTTGGTTCAAGTTTAATAAGGATCCGAGTGTCTTCTGGCTGAGTTAGGCAAACTCGCTTCCATTGGAGGCTGGCTGAGTTAGGCAAACTCGCTTCCATTGGAGGCTGAGTTTAAGTAACATGCCGAGTATTTGGTTGTGTTAGCCAAGTTTTACAACCATGTATGTAATACAATTTAAAGTTTTAACCTTATAAAAGACGTCACTATTATCATATGTTCTACATAATTATGGTAATATTTATGATACAAAACATTTTTTTTACTATTTAAGATAAAAAGTTGTCTCTATTATTATATGTTGTATAGAATGATAAAATTTAAGATAGATAAAAAGATGTCTCTATTATCGTATTTTCTACATAATGATAATATTTAATATAAACGTTTTAATTTAATATGAAATTATTATTTAATAGATAACAATAACGATTTATTTATTTTTAAAAACTAATTTTTTTATATTTTAATCATATAACTTTGTATATAAAAAACATCTTCAAGTTCCAACATTATCTCTTATAATATAGTTCAACATAATAACTATACTAAAAATCATTTTTTATATTTTTATGAAATTTTTATTTAATTGTTAATAACAATGTTTTAGTTATTTTTAATATAAAATATTTTTTTTATATCCCACGCAACGCGCGGGCATTCGCCTAGTCTACTATAATAAATGAATGTTTTTTTGCCACATGTCATCTTCTCATTTATTTGGACACATGGCATTTTCTAGAATTTTTAAATTTTCTATTTTCCACTTGTCATTTTATTTTATTTTTCATTTTATTAAATTAAAATTCCATATTTAATATGTAAGGTATTTATTAGAAAAGGTTTATATATGTAATGTATTCAATACATTAAAGTCTCACTAATTTTAATAATTCAAATTTTTCTCATTTTTTCTTATAAATTCAAACTTTTCAAATTATTAAAATTTTATATTTATTTTTTAATTAAACTCATGTAATACATGGATGTCACACCTAATATATACATATAAGAATGTACATTTTTCCTTTTCTGTTGCATACTTATTAAATTTACACATTATAAGATAGGACAAAATCAAATAAAGTCATAATTCATAAACAAAAAATATAGTAACACTCCTCATTAGGAAATTAAAGCAGAATATCTAACCGTTCAAACCTTAAATAAGAAGATCATAGACAACATCAAATCATGAAAACAGTCATATAAAATTAAAGTCAAAGCCCTCAAAAAGATAGCAAGAACAATGATCTAAGCATCGTTTGTTTTCTGATATAGAGTGGTTAGCACTTCATTGGTTGATAAAGATGCCCTCAAGAGCGTCAATGCCTGTCAATATTTAAACAAATAAATGCCTATCAAGAGAGATATATATAGACAACAAAGTTGACAGTACTAAAACATGTTTGATATTGCTTTAAAGCCCTATTTTGCATTATATGATTTTGATGAACCTAACACAGTCTTTTTTTGAAAAGTGTTAGCATTTGCTGCTGGGCAAACTGAATTTTCTTCATTATTAAGGTGTTATCTTGATAAACACCATTAATTAATTAAGAAGTTTTCATGTTATTATGAGTTTTTTGAGTTCTATTATTAGGCTATAAATTAAAGCCATTAGGATGTCTTAAATCTAATAAGTGTCGACCATAGTTGGGTTTTCCGTTCTTTGGGTTTCCACTTTATATTATCAAGAGTTTTGTACTCGAGGCTATTCCCACCTCTCTATTTGAAATTTGCCGGTGAGCATGCAACCAAGTCCATCACACCCGCTTCTCCAACATCAACCTCTCGTCACCATTCCAGGAAAGCTCTAGTCAAAAGCATGAATTTCAAACCTATGAATTTCCACATCAAAATTACCTTCTTCTTGGACCTTCTTCTTCCGTTATGTAATGTAAATCTAATCGACATCCCATGGTTCTCTTACCTTATGCCATGAAAATGAATTAGCTAGAAAACCCAAATTCATTTGGAAATGGCGTTGAGGGTGACTTTGAGCGATTAGGCCAAAAAAGCCTTTCGTCACTAGTTATAGTGTAAAAGAAAGAGAAATTAATGGAGAAATGGTATTCATTGAGGGTTGAGGGTAGATCTTGGGGGAGTTAATGGTCCTTGTCGATTTTTAGGAAAAATAAACAAATAAATAAGTAAAAGAATCATCGTATCGTATGTACATGTATTTCATTAAAGAAAGTATATCATTAAATATACTAATTACCTCATCTTTTCCGAAAGGTAATGTTTTCTCCTCAAGCTGACTCAGATCCTTGACTGCAAAACTATTGATGAGAGTTATGCTTGAAATAGTGGACATAGGCTTCACCACCAAATCATCCATCACCATATAAGTCACCACTTCTTTCACAAAACCTGCCTTCGGTTTCTCCTGATCAGCTTCCTTTAAATTTACCACCGGTGTTCCAATGAGGTTCAAAGGGACATTCATGGAACGGCTGCAAGTAGGACACAAAGTAGCCGGATTCTCAGTCGTACTAAGACAATATTGATGTTGATAACCGTTCCTACTTATGCCAAAATAACTACACGTGTAGACTTTTTTTGTTGATGTAACCGGTAATCTCTCATTAGCAGAAACATCATCCAACAGCAGAAACATGTTCCCATTGAACGCTGTTTTGGAACTAAAGATATTATCTTTATTGATGCCAGGTTGAAAGTAAATCGGATTAAGGCTTTCGACGCTTTCTTTTAGTTTACCTAACCCACCGACCATATGTTTGGAGCCCAGGAGTTGGTTGATTGTGCCGAGAGGCAAAGAGAACAAGTGCAGAAGGAAATCCACAAACTCTTTAGGGGCTTCTGCATATAAGACCTTTTGGGTTCCCTTGTGGACTAAAAGCTTAAGCGTGATCATGTCTTCGGAAGCCATTGATGGAGTTTATATATGGTAGCTTGATGATCGATGTATGTATATTTATTAGATACTTGAAAAGTAGGGTTTGGTTTTTGGATAAGCATGATGCTAACTTAATTACCTCAGTATCAGGATTTCACAAATCTATATTATCTATATTAACTGAAACTAAAAGATGTAAAATATCTAATTATATATAATACGGAGTACCATATAAAAATTTACTAATTAATCGAACTATTCTATATTATTTTATATCATGCACTATAAAGGAGTTGATCAGATTTTGAATGTGTTAATCTTAATTTAAGCGCACATAATAAATTCGAAAACACAAAGCATAAACATACGATGCACACACAATATTTTAAAAACCGGTTTGAACCAGAAACTGAAAAAACGAATGGTTCAATTGGTATTGGTTTATGTCTATTTTTGAACCTGAGTTTGAACCAGTTTAATTGAATGAAAACAAATGAAAATTAATTATTTTGCATAACAATCTTTAGTGATTTTAATTAATTATTTTGCATAACAAACTTTAGTGAATTTTTCTCATATATCTAGATTTCTTTGAATAAAAATACATAGTAAATATTATTATATTTTTTGATGCGTTTGTATTCATTTAAAAACTATATTTTTTATTGGTATTATAGTTTATTATATTGATTTAAATTGATTGATGTAAGCTTATGGTTATATGTTTTTTTTAATGTATTTTGTTTGATCTACGATTTGTATTTTTGTGTATGTTGAATGTTTAAATTTATTGATATATAAAATACTTAATTTATTTATGTGTATGTAGAACAAATAGAAATTTTTTTTATAAAAACCGGTCATCATACAAGTTGAATTAAAAAACCAATTTTTAAATTGTGCACATAACCAAATAATATGTGAAATAAAAATTTAGAAGTCGGGGATATAGATTATAACACTTGATGTACTAATCCACAATGCAAACACCATAAAGCTTTTATCAAATAAACCAACATAAAAAGGTAATTAAAAAAAGTACGTGACTTAAGGATAAGATGATTAGTTTGCAATGAAATCAGTCCTTATCTAATAAATAAAATAATTCATTATAAGAAGGACCCGTACGTGAAATAAGAATATAATTAGTTATTTCAATTTTAAAATTCCAAAACCCCTTTCTTCCCAAAAAATTCGAGTTATCTCAAATCGCCTGCTCCACCGCTCCGCCTCCGCCTACTTCCCTGCTCCGCTTTCTTGATCCGCCTCCTTCCACTGCCAATTCGTCCAATGCCATTTCGGCCACATGCAAAACCAAAATAAAAAAGAAAACATTCTAAGAAATCATAAAACTAACTTTATAAATACTTAACAAAAACACTACATGCCGAATTCCAATGCCATTCAGTTGTTTTGATCTTATCTTATCCGGTGGTGATGATGGGTATGACGCTGTTTCTGATAATTCCATTTTTTTTAATGTTTAACTTTATTCTTTGATCAAATTTGAAAACTGAAAGCAAAATCAAAGTAAAAGATTAGAGTTTCCATACAAGTTGATTTGTTTTGTGGAGGTAGTTCATCATTTATACAAGTGATCAATAGCACAAAAGTAAGAGAACTCCGAACCAAACTTTTGTTCATATCCAAATTAATGCAATATTTCACTACATATATAACTTAATTGTATGGAACTTTAATCTTTTACTTTGATTTTACTTTTTTTAACAGTAGATTTTCTTTTACATGTTACACACAATCAAAAACCGGATCACTTATATTTGCGAAATTATATTTTTCAAACAAATACTTTTTCTTTTTTTTCTATTGCATGCTAAGACAAAATCAAATACTCACTACGAAATTAAACCAGAAAATATAATTGAACATGCATTATATATAATTCTAAAACCTTATATACGAAGGTCATAAACGAAACCAAATCATCAAAATTCAAAAATATAAATTAGGGCATAAAAAATATAGTAAATTGAGATATAAACACCTTTTATCTTCTGTAACAGACTGGTTAACACCGAGTTGGTTGATAAAGATGCCTTCAAGAGCTTCAATGCCTATCAAAGTCAAACAATAAATGTCATCAAAAATCAATCAAAAAAATAATCACACTAATTCACACACATAATTTGTATTTCATAAAAGAAAGTATTATATATATACCTCTTCTTCTCCTATATGCAATGTTCTCTCCTCAAGCTGAGTCATATCATTCACTCCACAACTATTGATGAAAGCAATGCTTGAAAAAGTGGACAAAGGCTTAACCACCAAATCATCCATCACCATATAAGTCACAACCTCTTTCACAAAACCTCCCTTCACTTTCACGTCGGGTTCCACCACGGGTGTCCCAATGCGGGTCAAAGGATAACTCATTACACGCACACAACTAGGACACAAAGTAGACGGATTCTCAGTACAATAACCACTACAGTTGTTATTCTTACTGGGTCTATACAGCACACTACATGTGTAGAGTTTTGTTGTTGATGTAGCCGGTTTATCTTTAGCAGAAACATCATCCAATAGAAACATGTTCCCATTGAACGTTGTACTGGAATTGAATATATTATCTTTATTGACGCCAGGTTGAAGGTAGATTTGATTAAAGCTTTCGAGGCTTTCTTTTAGTTTACCTAAGCAACCGGCCATTTGTTTGGAGCCCACAAGCTGGATCAAGGTGCCGACAGGCAAAGAGAACAAGTGAAAAAGGAAGTCCACAAACTCTTTGGTGGCTTCTGCATATAAGACCTTCTGGGTTGCCTTGTTGACTAAAAGTTTAAGAGTCATGTTTTCGGAAGCCATTGATAGAATTTGTGGTAGCTTGATGATCGATGTATGGATGATAATTTATAGGAGTGGGTGGGTTTGCAGCTTAAATTCTTGGAAAGTAGGGTTTGTTTTTTTGGATATATGATAACTTACCTAAATACTAGGATTTCACAAATCTGTCATATATATATATATATATATATATATATATATATATATATATATATATATATATATATATATATATATATATATATATATATTAATCGAAATTAAAGGAGTAAATTACACGAATGACCCCTACAGTTTAGGGTAATTTGTATGTTTGGTCCCTAACTTATTTTTTTAACTTGGAAGGTCCCTACTGTTTGTTTTTGTTACGTGTTTTGTCTCTATCTTACCTAAAAAGACTATTTTACCATTGTTTTTTTAATTTATATAAATAAACACACCCCAACTCAAACCTCTCACCTTACCTTACTTACCCCATCATTTTTCTCTATTTAAATAATAGTATTTTTAAGTAAAACAGGGACCAAGCGCGTAACAAAAACAAACAGTATGGACCAAACGTATAACAAAAACAAATAATGAGGACCTTCCAAGTTAAAAAAATAAATTAGACCAAACACTCAAATTATCCTAAACCATAGAAACCATTCGTGTAATTTACTCAAAATAAAGATGTCAAATAATAAATGAATATCATTTTTATTAAGTGGACTTATATTTTAATTTGAAAACTTAGTTTATTTTGTTTATTTATTTAAATTATTTGTTTAAATTTAAAAGATAAAAAACATTTTAATCATAATAAATCATTATTTTTCTTATTTTATTATAAATTCAAAGTTTTCAAATATTTTGAGTTTTCTTTTTATTTTTTTAATTAATCAATATAATGCTTGAGTCTCACAACTAGTATTTAATTAATGAGAAATTAAATATCCCCTTATATTTTCTTTGTACTCATTCTCCTACCATATCAAATTAACGTCATACTCATCCGGTGGACAGGTTGACAAATGTATAAATTATCTTTCTATATCTTGATATAATATATATATATATATATATATATATATATATATATATATATATATATATATATATATATATATATATATATATTTGTGTTACATACATATGATAAAATAAACAACATAGTGAATTTAAGACTAAATAACTAAATAACTAAAATGTTATTCAACGTAGATCTGAAAGCCAATAGTTTAAAAATATCAGTTCAAATAAAACCACCCGCAAGGACAAACCTAGTAAGATCTTTTGGACAAACCTAGTAAGATCATTTGGTGTATGGTACCCAACAATAATGTGTTTCGCCATAAACACAAAAAAAACCATGAATGTACCATGTCATTCCATACATTTAAAATACTTCAATCATAGATATGTCTAAAAACTATTATAAAAAGCTTAATCTACTTAATAATTTCAATTAACTTATAAAAAAACTGAGGACTACGATGATATGAAAACTGAAAATTTGAAAATTGGAAAACAAATACAATCTAGGAGACAATGTCAAAAAAACACTTCAAAAGTGTAACATCCCAAGGTTCAGGTGCAGCTATTCAACCTCCCCTTCTTTTCTCTTGTGGTCAAGTTTAGCCCTTTATTGGAAAATGTGGCAAATGAGTATGTTGGGCGTACTCATGCACTTAATTTGGACACGGAGTCGCCAAGGTACGTCGGGCGTACCCAGAGTTACGTCGGGCGTACCCGGCCCAGGTGCAAAATCCTAATCTGGCTTGTGCACTATTTAAAGGGTGCTAAGGCTCATTTCTCAGCCTCCATATCAGTGAGTGAAACCCTAAGAGAGAGCCTCCCATCGTTCTTAGTGTGTGTGGGTGTTGTTGGAGCTAATTGTGCATTGGTGGCTTAGTGAAGAAGAAGGAAAAGAGCTTTTGGAGGCTAAAGCTTGAAGTGCAAGTTTGGATCTGAGATCTACAGAGAAAGGGGCTACACTTAGAGGTATAAAGTTCAAAACTTTCCTCTCCTTTTTGGTTTGTTGTTGTTGCATGTGTCATTTCTAGGGCTAAAAACCCCAAAGGTGGAGACTTTATGAGTGTAAGGTGCTCCATGGTCCGAGATCTGTCCCTTTTCAGGGGTATTAGTGGTTTAGATCCATAAAGTTTCCATCTTGGTTGTTGATATGAGGTTATGCTTGAGTAATAAGCCTTCTAGAGTTAGAGAATGGGATATTATGGGAGTTGGTGACTTGTTCAGTCATGCAAAGGCTTAAAGTCATCAACTTTATGAATTAAGAGGCTTAGAAGTGGTCAGATCTAGAAGTTGGACGTGGGTCTTAACTGTTTAAGACCTCAAGAGCTAAAGGGATGAAGCGGGAGAGTACGTCGGGCGTAATCCCAGTACGCGCCGCGTACTGGGTGGTATTCCCCGATTCTGAGAGGCAGCCGGGTACGCTCAGCGGACACATCTTATATGCGCAGCGTAACCCGGAAAGTTGACTTTTGGTTGACTTTTAGGGTATGGTCTATAGTGAGGCCTTTTGAGTTATAAGAGGGGTAAAATGGTCTTTTACCCTTCTGAGAGTGTCATAAAAGGACATAGTCTAGCCTTTGAAAGTTATATTAAATAAGGTACTTATTTCATGTGATTAGGCGGAGGCTAGACCAGAGTTTACTGAGTCAGAGATTTACCGAGTTACCAGAGGTGAGTCTTCTCACTATACTTTACCTAGAGTGGTAAAGAGTTATGTGTTAGAGATATTATATGCTATCTATGTGAAGTGTGGCACTGCATTATTTCTATGTGATTTATGCTGTATGTATATCAGAGTTAGGACCGGAAGGTCCACAGAGCTAGGACCAGAGGGTCCGCAGAGTTAGGGCCCAAGGGCCCACAGAGTTATAGCCTCGAGTGGCTAATATGTGCTATATGTGGTATTTTGAGGATTACATGCCAGTGAACTTGTATGCTATTTATGTGTTGAGATTTATTGTGATATATGATATGCATGATTCAGAGTTATCAGAGTTAGGGCCTTTGGGTCCATAGAGTCAGGGCCAGAGGGCCCACAGAGAGTTGGGACTAGAGGGTCCCGCTGAGACACACTGACCAGAGGGTCAACAGAGATTATAGCCCCGAGTGGCTAATATGTATTAGAGTGGTATTTTTGGGGAACTCACTAAGCTCCGTGCTTACAGTGTTTGTGTTATGTGTTTCAGGTTTTCTCAGGATCACGGGACGACACCGGCTCGATTGTACACACCAGAGGAAGCGTTTGTTTTGAGGATCCTGGTTTATTAATTGAATGAACAAAATAGTCATGTATTGTAATTTAAACAAAAATGGATTTTTATGAAAAGTGTTAAAGAGATAAGCGATTTTAAATGAAAATTTTGTTTTGAAAATTTCGGTGTTACAAAAAGTAAATTGAATTCAACTAACGGTATCATCTTCCGAAGACTCCTCACACAATCGTGGAAGTCGACGCTTCATTGGTGTTACTGAGGATCCGATATACGTTTTTTCAGAAGAATCAACTTCAATAACAACACAAGCATCCTAATTGTAAAAAAAAAAGTAAGACAATAAGAATCATAACTAATAAAGGAATATATCAAAGTAGGTGACAATAATCATTGAAATTTTGATCCATATCGTAAGAAAAATAGAAACTGTACACAATACGTTGTAACTTACTTCACTTTCTCCACCATCTTCTAAACCACATATGGAGATAAGTGTCTTAGAAATATCATCTTCAATAGTATCATCACCAAACTAATTGAATAGATGAATGAGAAAAATAAAAAAACTTCAAAACTAACAAAATATACAACAATAGTAAAAATAAAAAATTTAAATCATACATTGTCACATCTGTCACTATCTTCCACATCCTTTTCCTCATATACACTTTTTTTAACACCATCATTTCCATTACTATCAGAAGCAACCTAATTATAAGAAAATCACATAAGTAAAACCATATGTCAAAACATATGTTACAACTTACATTATTATTTATATTTCCCATGTCTAACCTCATACATAGGTGCAAGAATAACATCATCATTCATATTACCAGAACCATCCTAGTTGGAGAAAAAAAGATGTAATTGAACTAAATATACACCAATTTAAACTGAATGGAAAGAAAACATGATCTGAATTAATTACTAAACTCAGTATTCTTTACCTTAGAAATGAACTTGTCAGAAACATCAACTTGATGATTATCACAAACGACCTAATATTAGTGCAACGGAAATAAATAAAGAAACATAAGATATAACGAATATAATTTATATTTATAATTTATAGTAAAAAAGACAATAAAAATTACCGTTAATGTTGATGTTGCTGATTTAGGTGATACTGATTCAACAACATTTGTTTGAATGAGAGAAAAACTGGCATCATCCTAAGTATGCACATTAAGACAACAATAACAAAGTAGCAATTGAATATTTTCATAATGTACCGGAATTAAAAAAGTTAAACAATTTATTATAACTTATATCATTGTATTCCGTATGATTTACTTCCGAAATAGAAGCACTAAAAGCCTCATTTTTTACATTACGTAAGTCATCCTAATACGAAAAAAAATTTGAATAATGAACACATTAAATAAAGATAATTTAATAAAATATGTATTAAAAATAATTTAATGAAACAAAACATGATCCGTAGGATAATTTCTAAATTTCAGATTATTTACCGGAGAATTGGACTTATCAGAAACACAAACTCATTGATTAGAAAAACAACCGAATACAAGAACAACAAAAATACATAATGTAAAATAAGATATAAAAAATACAATTAAAATTTTATAATATAAGATCCAATAAACTTTACCGTTGATGCAGATGATGTAGACAACAATGATTCGACAACGTTTGTTTGCAACTGAGAAAATGACCTCATTTGTAGACGACGTCTTTTCTTGGTTTGACATTTTACAAATTGCACCATGGTATTTAGTAACCGTGAAACGAAGCACATATTATGGGGCCAAATTGTAATGGTCAATCTTAATTGAAAAAAGAATACTTAGACCACATAACCTTTCAAACAGGAAAGTACGTACCCAATTAGGATCATTACCACCCTATAAAAACATAACAAAGTAGAATTATATGTAAGCATTTGTGTGTGTTTCAATATATATATATATATATATATATATATATATATATATATATATATATATATATATAAAGTAGAAATATGTATAGAATAGTAACTCCAATAAATTCATATTAACTAATTCACCAATAGTAAGACGAGTAAGTTGAGTAGCATATTCATTAAAGAAAACACATCTCATCTCATTATCCTTATCATCTACTTGAACTACCAACTTATACCTATATAAAAGTTATTAGAAACATCATATAAGTATTATAAAACTATATATATATATATATATACACTTGACGCGGGTTAATTATAATTTTTGGACAGTCGACACAAAAGTAGCGATTATTAATGAAAGTAATCTTCTTAAAGCATCTTGAACACTGGATGAACTTCCAATCATTAAAAATATCTATTCAATGATGGTTCCAACAACAGTGTACTATGTACCCTTCATAAATGTAATATGGATATAATTAATTACAGATTTAGTATAATCATTGATATTTCATAGTAATAAGGTACTACCTCAATGACACCTTTTTGTATATCATTATACATATTTGCTATGTTTGCCACAGATGCATGTTCAACTTGCTGCTCCGATTGAAGCAAGACATGCATCGTTTGACTATAATCCGACAACATAAAAAAAAAAGTAAGGTGAATCTATACATGTCTTAAAATATATTGACACATAATAAATATAATAACACAGTTACTTTGATTTGCATGTAGCAACAATGTCTATTGGAAGACTAAATACAATTCAAATCCAACTGTAGTTCTCAAACTTGGAACACCTACAATAGTAAAAAATATAAAGAATTAATATATATGCTACACATAAACATAATTAAGATGTTATTTATAATAAATAAAATACACCCCTGAATAATACAACTTTGCAAGACGTTACAATGAGTACAATTTTCATCTCCTTGAAACTTTTGATATGTCCATCAGTGTACTTCTTGGCCAACTTCCCCCATAACGTTATACTCACTTTCATATCATTGTAGCACATAAAATTAGTTATAAACATCAACCAAAGATGTAACATAGTAAATTATTGAATATATACAAATTTTGATAATGTACCTTTCATCAGAGAGAACAATTTTTCGTAATGCAACTTTACTTGAGTTAGATGGTCGTGCTGTTTCCTCAAGAGAACCCCACTCACAAAGATTCCCGATAACATCTACAATATAATAAAAGTTACTAAAGATATTACAATTTAATAACAAAAGTAATAAAAAAATATGAACCTGTAAGATATTTGTCGTCACCAACACGCGAACCAAGCACACTGAACGGAAATAACTCAAATACATAACACTGAAAGATTGTTGATGGCAAGTGGGAAGCAACAATTGACGTATCAGTAAGAAATTTAATAAAGATGTCCTTACGTACTAGCCGATATAATGATTGACAAGGTAAAACTGGGAATTTATATATCCTATAAACACATCCCTCTTGTATAACATTATTAAACTTGGTCATGAATGAACTTGCAATGCTTACATGAATAGAAGATCCCTATAAAATGGAAGTAATATCATAACATACCAAATTTGTAGACTGTAAAGTCAAGAATAGTTCATGAGATAAACTTACATTTTCATCACCAAGAAGTAGATATAAAGATAAAACATGATCTGTTGAAGGGTTGTATGTTGTCCACATACGTGTGACCGTCACATGTTCTTGCAACTTATCAGTAATGTTAGGCCTCAAATCACTTATGAACAGATAATTGGAACTGATCTTCATGTCTTCCTTTGTACATATCCATAACATATTGCAATTAAACGATTCATATCCAACATAAATCCAAATTACTAATAAATAAATTAATCAGAAATTCGATATATAACAACACGAGTGTGGACATTGATCGATTATTACATACTTCAACAGCAAGAATAATATAAGACTAACCTTGCACGCACAAATTCTTTATACTATGAAATCAAAAAAGAGGGGGAAGTACGTTTACTGATGACTGAAAGAGAATATGCATTTTAAGTAACCACCAGATGCCAATAGTGATTAACAAGAGGTTGAAGACCCTCAATAATCGAATAACTTGAAACATGAGAAGAGAAGTGGAGTTGGCGATCAATGGAGGTTATTAGCGTAGAAATAGGAATGATGAAATTAATCACACATAAGTCGGATATACTCAACGGAGATAGACGATATCAATTAGGGTAAAACGTTAAGTATAAAAAACCTAAATCAATAAAAAAATTAATAAATAAATAAAAAAAATAAGTAAATTACATTATTAGCCCTATTGAAAGTATTAAAGCGATTGTACTTGTTAATTTACCACCGAATTCTTGAAGGTAGTAAATAATGCATAACATATTTCCTTCAAAAATTATAGTTTTTTAATAAATCAAATATAATATATGATAATTTTTTATTAAAAAAATGAAAGAATGAACAAACCATTACATGATTATTTTTCTGAAAAGAAAAAATAAAATTTGTACCTCTTCAGAAATAAGCCTCTCCATGCAGTTATGCATTGATGAACAGGATGATACCTACATGGCATTTGCAATCCACTCATTCAACGCTGTTTATTCCATGTAATGGTAAATTAAAGAAAACTTATTTGTAAACAACATTCTTTGTCATATTGTTACCACACTTTCCGTTGTTGTCAATATAAAAGTGAAGATCAACACGAGGGGTTACACGAGACGTTGTCACGTAAAGCTGACCATGTGAAAAAACAGGTTTCACCAAGAATTCACATACATGATTAAACGTTTGCCCTTGACTTTTGTTAATTGTCATAGTGAAGCAAACTTTGACAGGAAATTGTCTTCTTTTAAATCTAAAAGGCCATGTTGTATCCATTGCAGTCATATCAATCCTCCCAATTAATACTTTCTCTCCAATATGAGTACCGATAATAATCACAGCCTCCAAAACCCTCCGACTAATTTGTATGATAACCAACATAGTCCCGCTGCACAAACCTCTTTGCAAATTTAAGTTACGTAACAAAATGATCGGTACACCAACCTTTAAGTTTAACTTGTGGTTTGGAATTCCTGAAAACCGCAACGTGTTAAGAAATTCTAAAGGATACATAATTTCCAATTTGGCAAAGTTATCAGTACTTCACAAATCTCATCAGCACTTAACATTTCATGCATGTCACCAGACATATTACAAAGCACATGTAAATTGATCATGTCAACATCATCATTTTTCGGGCGGATGCATCGTTCCTTTATGTAAGAGATGTCGTTAACTCTACTAAAAATATCAGGGAATACAAGGGATGTAACAACATCAATAGGATTATCAACAATAGGAATAAGAAGATCATCAACTATAGCAATCCATGTAGCATCGTCATCACCTTCAACTGTACACGTAGGAAGCCGACCGACACCCATACCAAGAAGCCATTTACAAAATTCACGCATTTGTATAAGTTTGGCGCCAGTAATGGTTTGATTATACAAACGCATGTTAGTTGTCAAAACAAAAAAACAACATGAATTCCATAGACCTATTGATTTGTTTATACAAGAGGAAACGACATCAAAACGCGTTCCATGTTGAATAACAGGCAAAATTTGACGAAAATCACCCCAAGAGCTACCACTTTCCCTCCAAACACTTTGTTTTCAGATCCAGGAACATAATAACGACATATATCATGAAATACACGATCAACAACTTCAAAAGAATAACGATGTTGTAATGGAGCTTCGTCCCAAATAATCAGCTCAATGATACTAATCAACTCTACAACATCTGAACCGATATCGATACCACAAGCTGAGTCTTTATCAATATCAATAGGAATATTAAACTTGGAGTGCGTTATACGACCACCAGGTAATGACAAAGAAGCAATGCTAGACGACACGACTGATAAAACAATCTTTCCATGCAATTGAATAGAAGCAATAATTGTTCTCCACATATATGTTTTGCATGTCCCTCCACAACCAGATATGAAAAAAAGCCTCCTGTCTTCTCAATTAAACCATTATTTATAATAGTATAAACTTCTTTATGTTGCACATTTAAACCGCTGTATAACTCATTGAAAATCATTATTTCTTCTTCGACATTGTATGTCCGCTCTGCAGCAATTAACCTATTCAAACCTAGAGCTGGCAAAACTCGACCCAACCTGCCAACCCAAACCGAACCCAACCCAAAATTAGCGACCTGGGTTGAGATTTTCAACCCATTTAACTTAAATGGGTCAACCCGTTTAACCCATTTAATTAAATAGGTTGGGTTGGGTAAAAATTATGAACCCGTCAACCCATTTAACTTTAGTATATATATATATATATATATATATATATATATATATATATTGTGTGCCAAAATGCATAGATATGGACCATCGGCTGAAATAGAATCAAATGTCATGATCTGAGGGTCTATGATAGTACAATAGAGTAACATGTACTATATAATCACACAAATTTCAGTATAAGGGCATTTTAGTCAATTGAGACAAATTTAAAAAAGGAAAAATCGAGATTTATGGGATAATTAATGATTTTGATTTAAAAAATCTGATTTTTTTCAAATTAATTCAATTTCAAACGTAATATGTAAACATAAACGATTTTATGCTATCTGAATGTTATTTTGTTATAATGATATTCTGTAATTTTGTCGGAATCTTTGAACATAATACTGTAAACACATATTATCACAACCAATAATTTTTAATGAATACAACTTTTATATAAGACGAAGTTTAATAGTTTAGAATAAGTACTTACATTCATTCTTAAAGAATACAACTATGAACATAAACTACATTCATTCTTGAAATCTCTTGCAAAAAAAATATTGTCATTCTTGAAAGAATCCTCATTCACTTTCTTGTTTCGTTTCTAGACGTCTTGTGTATGTTTAACCTCTAAGCCACTTCAAAATATGCTAGCATTCTATGAGATTGACATTTTGTGAGATTAGCATTCTGTCAGAATTGTATTGCATGAGAATGATTTATACAAGGAGTCTATCCCATCAGGTCTTCAAGCCATTCTTCAAGCCATTTCTATCACAAATTCGTTGCCAAATATTTTGTAGTTATACATTTGTAACAACTGCACATTAAACATATAACTAATTAACTACAATTCTATAAGAATACAACAATAATATTGTTACAGAATAAACCATTCTTGTAGATGGTTTTGAGTATTCTTATAGAATTTGTACTTAATAGCAGCTTACAGTATAATGAAATAAACAAAAATATTATAAAAAAGGTAAACAAGGTCTCAGGAAGAAAGTCTATCAAACAAGATGCATACCATTCTTCTAACCATTGATGGTTAATAAGATTGAATCGTAAACATCATAAAAATAGACTGAATCATCAATACTTCCAACTACAAGTTCTCTGCCATCAAAGAATGGTGTCTCGAATTTCTGAAAAAATTAAATATTTACAAAAACCCAACGTATCACCAAATTGATCTACAAAAATTTGCATTTGATCATAAAAACCATTCTTTCATTCTTTCATTTTCCTGTCAAAAAAGAAGTAGTCTCATCACATTTCGTTTTTCCTTGTTCATTTCCTGTCAAAAATCAAACCCAAAACCCACCAAAACTCCATTGATTTCAGTAAAAAAAAAAAAAAGTAAACAGAAGCAACAGGGAGGCTGCCGGAGCAGCCCCCATTCTACTTACTTATTGGCCACCTTGAACACCTCCTCCACCGTTGTCGGTCGCTGATATTTTTGTCCCTTCGTTTTCCCACCGCCAACAACGAGAAAGAAACTCAAGATGGTTCACAGGAGATAGGCTTCTCCCCTTCTGGTCCCTCACCCTCGCATATCCCTCCCGAGGAAGAAGAAGCGTAGAGCTGCCCGAGCAGCCTTGTCACCTTTGTTCATCTTCTCCTTCTCGACCAGACGAGGATCGAAGTCCTTTTCCCCCAATTCACATCGTCGACAACGTCAATAAGAAAATGGGTGGAAGTAGAAATAGAATATGTATATAGGAGAGGCTAGGGTTAAAAAATTGGCCAAATAGATTTTTATGGTAATTTCCATGAATTAAGGGATTTTATTTTAATTATCATGCTAAAGCTACATAATTACCCTTATCATAATTTTTAATTATTTAATTATTCCTAAATTCCTATTGGTGCATTCATGCACACAATAGTTGCTAGAAACATTTGAACATATATATATATATATATATATATATATATATATATATATATATATATATATATATATATATAATTTAATATTATTTGAATATTATCATGTATTAATCAAAGTATTAATTTGTAAATTATAATGTTGCATTATTATTATCTATGTTTAATAAAATCCAATCCTAATTTCCATCCTTTTTTAGCGCCGATAATACTAGTCAGTTTCCAAAATCACTGTGAAACTAAATATTTTTAATGTTATTTGAACAATTTATTTGTATTTATGAATTTGGATTGTGTGCTTTTGTCATAATTATGAAGTTTTATTTACGTTTTATAATTTAATTGATATAATATTTAATTATATAATTTATTTAATTGATTTTAAATGGGTTAACCCAAGTTTAACCCATTTATTTAATAGGTTGGGTCGGGAACTACATAAACAGGTTAATCCAATGACAACCCATTTATCTAAAAGGTTGGGTTGGGTTGGAAATATCAACCCATTTAAATAAACAGGTTGGGTTGGGTTGAAATTTTCAACCCAATTATTAAATGGGTTGAACCGGAACCCAACCCAGATCGACCCATTGTCACCTTTATTCGAACCTATATTTAACAAACTATGGTTTAACTTAGGTAGATTGGGGAAATCAACCAATGAACGACTATTCCCATATAAAATTTTATTAATATAAAGCAGAGTGTAGTTTACCAACTCACCATACAAGAACATTAAATCTTCATTATCAAGCAATCTATGTTGATTATAAGCAATATCTTCCGATAATAGCGAAAACAATCCCAAAACAACTTTGCTTAGTCAGTAACACCACAAAATAACAAAATTATTACCAACAGTTCTTGAACTTGGTTCCGTGACTGCCATTGTAACACCATAAATTTTCAAACCAAATTTTTCAATTTAAAAACACATTTATCACAATTATAAAATCACAAAATGTCATAATTTCAAATCATTAAATCTCATATCCAAAAAAATTGTATGTATATATATATATATATCAAAACTCCAGGATCCACTCAAATCTAACTCTGTCTCCGATGTGTGTACAATCAAGCCGGTGCCTTCACGCGATCCTGAAACACATAACACATAACACGGTAACCACGAAACTTAGTGAGTTCCTCAAATACCACATACAACATATTAGCCACTCGACGCTATAACTCTGTAAGACCTTGTAACGCCCCGTTTATTTAAATAAATTAGTAAATGTGAATCTCGGGCTAATTTGTGAAGAATTTTAGAAGTCGGAGATTAAAAGAGTAAGTTCGGGATTAAATTGAAAAGATTTGAAGGCTGAAGGGTTTATTGGTAATGTAGGGATCTATTATGAAAGAAATTTATGGGATTAGGGCTTAAATGTAAGTTTTGGATTCAATTTGTAAAGATTTCGGAAGGCAGGGTTAAAAGTGTAAAATATGAACTTATTTTGAAAGAAAAGAAGGAAGGAGGGACCAGGATTGTAATTATGGGAGCAAAATCGCAAATAATTCTGAGGGGAGGGACTGTTTATGTCGTTATGGCATAGTGTTTTGTAGCACCAGGTATATAACCTTAGCATCGTCGGTTATCAAACCCTAAGCCTAAGGGAACCTCCAGCCGCCACTTACACTCTTTCCCTATCAACCGTTACCTCCTAGCCTCGCTGGAAATCGATGAACGTCGCTGCCATCCTTCCTCCGCCTTCGTAAGGCCGATAGTTCCGCCGCTGAAGAGATGAGTTCATCCTCCGTCCCTTTTGCCCGCAGCCTTGCCGTCGAGCGCCATCGCCACAGCTGTTGTTGCGACTGTTTTTGCCATCAACGTCGTGTGCTTCTGTTGACGTCAACGAAGATCGAACAAGGCCCTTTTTCCGTTGCTGTTGTTGGCTTTAGTGAGGTCTCAACTCTCCTTCTCCATTGCCCCGGGGTGGCACCGCAGTCGCGACCGCCGCCGCCCGTAGGGCTTGTTCTTGCTGCTCCGGTCAATGTCCACTACCCCGAAGGGCTGTTGCGTTCGTATCTATGAGCTTATTTCGAGTAGGAGTCATGAAGACCCACCAAGGCAGCCGGCCATGGTGGCTGTCATCGCGCAACCGCCACCTACCGCCACTAGATTGTCGTGTATAGGTGTTGTATTAGTGTGTGTGTGCGTGATTATTGGGGTTTAGCTTTGTAATTTGTAATTAGAGATTAGAATAATAAAAAGAAAACCCTAACTACCACCGTGAGGTTGTGGTTGCCGCCACCCACCGCTGTGCCGAGTGGCGGTGTGCGTTGCCTCGTTGTGTTGACTCGTTTGGGGTGCTTGAAACCCTAATGGACCTATCGAAAACCCTAATGGGCTTAAAGATTAATTTTAGGCCTATTGGTCCATGTTTGAGTGGAAACCCTAATTAGGGTTTAGAAAACCCTAATTGTGAGTAATTGGGCCTTAGATTTATTGGACCCACTTTTGGGCCATTGAGATTGGATTGTGGATTAAGCCCAATTTCACCATATCATTTATCTAGTAGAGTAAAGGACTTAATAGATTAAGTCCTTAATGGGTTAAGTAAGAAACACTTAACCTTAATCGTCATTTTATGTGAAACCTTAATGTCACTTGGGCCGTGAGTTGGGCCTTTCCATTGGGCTTTGGTAATTGGTTTATTAATGGGCCATCCAAGAATAATTAAATGGACTAGAGTAATTAGTTGGGCTTTAGGGTAAGGCCCATATGGAGGATTGGGCCTAATTTGGAAAATTGGGCCATAGTTTAGGCCAAGATGGTTGTATGATATTGGGCCTTTAGAATGAGACATGTTGGACTGGACTGGACAATTGGGCCTTAAGGGAAGTCCATGTAGAGGTTTGGGCCCAATTTGGAAAATTGGGCCATATGTTGGGCTTTGATCCCTAGTTAATTTTGGGCCTATGGATTGGACCTTGGGCTTGGGTAAGCCAAGCTTGGGGTAATGTAGTAATTATCCAAAGTATGTAATTATAGTTATATAGTGGGACCCAATTATTAATTGGGTGTTATTTTGATGTTGACAGACCGGGAAATCGTCATTTAGCAGCTGGGGTCGAGTCTGCGGGACTTCAGCAGTGTGGGATTGAGTCTGCGGGACTTCAGTAGTGTGAGGTGAGTTTCCTTCCGGTAGGAACGGGTCTACGGCCACAATGCCGACCCGTTTAGTTAGCAGTAGTTCCGGACTACAGTCCGATGCAGTAGTTCAGTATGCTTGGTGTCTTTGTGAGACATGGTATGAGTTATGTGTTCCGGACTATGGTCCGATGCAGTATGCAGTATATGTGTTCATATTATATGCTATGATTATGTTATGCTATGTTCAGTTAGTTTCAAACCTCGATCTGATGCAGTAGTTAGAGTGCTTGATGTCTTTGTGATTCAAGCATGTTTTGTGTTATGTGTTCAAGACTCTAGTCCGATGCAGTATGCAGTGTATGTGTTCATGCTAGTTGATATGCTTATGCTATGTTCAGTCAGTTTCCGGACTTCGGTCCGATGCAGGGGACGGGGTCCTAGTCAGTTCCGGACTTCGGTCTGATGCAGTTTCCGGACTGCGGTCCGATGCAGAGGGCAAGGCCCTGGTTAGTTCCGGACTTCGGTCCAATGCAGTTTCTGGATTTTGGTCTGATGCAGTGGGCAAGGCCCAATATGTGTTTTTATGTTATTGTATGGTATGTGGTAGTTTGGGGGAGCTCACTAAGCTTCGTGCTTACAGTTTTCAGTTTTGGTTTCAGGTACTTAGTTTTTCTAAAGAGGAGCTTGGGGAGATTGCAGTGCACACACCATTTGTTAAGCATGGGATGTTTATACTCTGATATCAGTGTTCTAAAAGGCGCGCCATGGCGTGAAGCGTGGCTTCGCCGTTACGAAAAGCTTCATAACGTTGTTGTTAGGCGTGGCGCGTGGCAAGGCGTGATATGGCGCGCCATAACATGTTATGGCACGTGTTTTTTCGTTTGAGACACAGTTTTTTGCTCTTTTTTATGTCTTTTCAAATCGGAGATATAAGTATTGTGGTTTTTGTTAACTTTTTGTTATTAGTTATTGATCTAGCACTTCTAAAAAGTAGTTATATTTAATATAAATTTATATTTATATGTTAATATAATTTTAAATTAATACAAAATTGCCGCCTTACATCACGCCTTGAAAAACGCCATGGCTCGTTAAGCTTGAGGCTTGGCCTTGCTGCCACACCACGCCTCACGCCATTTAGAACCTTGTCTGATATACATGATCGTTGTTATATTATTCCGAGATACATTGTTGTGATTTTTCTATGACGTATGATGACTATGGTTTTATTACTGATTTTAAACGAAATTTTCAGACTGTATTTCTGGGATGTTACAAGTTGGTATCAGAGCCTTGGTTTGAGGAATTCGGGCGCACTCCCGAGTGTGTCTGAACTCAAACTAAGGAAGTGGTATAAAGTTTTCAATAGAAAAGAGTTTTAGAAAAGCAAAAAAAAAACTTAAAAAGAAAATAGTTTTAGAGAAGCAAAAAGAATTTTTAGAAAGAAAAGAACTTTGAAAAGAGAAAAAGGGTGTGGTGCATGCAATCAGCCGAGCTTAAGTAAGTACTCCCAAATTACCCATACAAGTTTATGTTATGATATGAGTATCAGCTTTATGAGAACTGCATGCTATATTAGGACTAAGGATCTAGGAAGAATGCCTTATGTGCCTAATGTATGTGTATCAGCTTTATGAGAACTGCATGGTAGTTTAGGGCTAAGGATCTAGGGAGGATACCTTATGTGCCTGTTATATGTGTACCAGCTTATTGAGAACTGCATGCTAGTATAGATTAGTCAGTATGATAGCCAGAGTAGTATATGCTTGATTATGTGTACTCAATGCCTGAATGTTGCTTGCTTTGTGCTTTTAGGAGTTCTCATTGTCTTTCACTAACTAGTAAACGAATATGTTAAGTTACATATTGCAAGGACTAAATAATTTCAGAAGGTTAGGTCTAGCTCTATTTCGCAGCTCTTGTTTGAGTCCAACCGTTGTAGGGTAGGATCTCTCATTTGAAGAATTATCTAGTTTGAGTAATATGTAATAGTATTCGCGAGCTAGTTAGGGGAAGAAAGCAGGGACTTCTTATGCAGCTGATGGCGGATAGTGTCACAACTGGAAATTTTGTGTCATGTAATCTATACATTCAAGCTAATGTGAATCAAAAACTTCAATCAAATACATCATGCAAGTACTACAAATAGTCATCAAACAATTGGAGACCTTAGAAGTCCTTGTTAAAGTCCATTTTGGACTAGGACTTCCCTATTTGATCCAAATGGACCAATAAGCTTCCAATTAGACTATCATGGGCTTAGAACCCTAATTGGGCTCTAATTGGACCCACATTTATTTATTTCAACATTTTGGGTCATATGGGGCCTAGAATGAAATGAATTAAAAACCTTGATACATGAATAACCTAAACTAGTCCAATAAAAATATAAAAAAATCCTACCACATTCCTTTAGACTTAAAACATACCCAAGATTAACTCTAATAGTGGGCTTAGGGGCAAAGGCCCAATTTTTTTTCTTTTCCCCCACCATTCTCGGCCCAAGGCCCAAATCCAAGAGGATAAGAGGAGAAGTTGACTTTGGATGCCACCTCATTTTTATCCATTGGACATCCATGCATTATATCCCATTCTTCCATGCAACATCACTTCAAAATCACTTCTATCCTCTCCCCTCTCTCACTCTCGGCCATATGCAAACACACACACACTCACAAAAATCTCACAAACTCTCTCAAGAACACTCAAGAAACTCTCTCCTTCCTCTCCACAATTTCGAGATTTTTAGAGGCTTTCAAGAGAATCCTTCAAGCTAATCACCATCTTAGGTAAGTATTTGCTTATAAACATGATCTAACTATTTCATTCCATCAAAAACCTCTTCTAAATCCATTCCAACTTGTGATCATACACCTTAGAAGTCACCAAACTCGAGATCTACCAAGGAAGGGTGCTAAGGCCGAAAATCACTTCATTTTCCTTCCATTTTCTTTGCAAAACCGAACCCCCACACCCAAGGTGAGCTTCATACCCCCTATTTTCTGTTTTTATGAGTTTTGTGGGGGGGGGGGGGGAATACAAGTGAATGTGTAGATCTACATGTGTATTGTATGCTTTGTATGATTTCCATGCTTATATGTGTGCTTTTGTGTGTTAAAATGTTGGATCTAGCCATAAAACCCCTCAAAACCTAGATATATCTTATGTTAAATGATTTTAGCATCAAATGTATTTCTACATACAAAGTGTCTCTAGAAAAATAGCTAAATGGCTTAGTAACAATTTCTTTGGGCTAAAAACACAATTTTTGGACCTAAAATGTGAAAAATACCAAATTTAAGGGCCCAAATTGACATATCACGAATTCTGATGGATGAGGTGTGTCAAAACAGTTTCAATAAAACCATTTCTGGAAATATACTCATTTAGAGGATTAAAAACATAAATTTCAAGCTTAATGGGCTAAAAATGACATTTTCGGCCCAATGAGGCCCATTATGCGAGATTTTCTGTTTTGGAGGGCCAAAACTGTGTTTTTTTGAAAAACAGTGGACTATAAGTGTTCCAAGTCCTTTTCAAAGGTTTAAAATGCTTTTTAAATTTAAAAAGGACCAAAGTTGCAAAAAATTTACAAATTGGGCCAAAATTGTCAAAATTGCGAAAAAGAAGGGTTATAACCGAGAAAACTGAAATTTCAGGGACTTAAACTGTTTTCTATGAAAAATATGCTGAAAAATATTAATTTCAATAATTTTTGGTGTTAAAATGTCAAGAAAATTGATTTAAGGACCAAACCGGAAATTATTTAAATAAAGGGGTGAAAAAGTAAATTTTACAAACAATGAGGGGCTGAAAACAGAAAAATTACAAGGCTAATTCAATACATGCAAGTTGATCAAATGATGGCACCGCGACTATCGACGAAATACAATACATTACAATACCAAAAGTCGTTGTTAAACGAATTGGTTCGGTCTCGAACCAATAGAAATCCGCAACTACTAACACTACGACACTACAATTCATACTAATAACGTTTGGTAATTCATTATACATGCGAGTGTGCACAGACGTCTACGCACCATCTTTGGGCCCCAAAAGTGTAAAATCTTGTTCGTTGAGCCTAGCTAGCCCAATGACCTGATCTTAAGGCCCGAAGACATTTATTTTACGAAGTGTTGGGTTTTACCGATCTGACACAACGTAAATGGACTTTCAATGGCTTGTATACTACTGGTCCCCAAGGGTCCTTTGGTATTGCTAGTAAAGTCTACATTTCATGCGAGGCGGTTCGGGGACCCCTCGTACATTTTTATCCCCAACCGGTTAATGGAGTCATCGAGGTCTTCGTGTCCTCTTTCTCTTCGGATGTGGGACTACACATAGTCAGGGCGGTTGGATAACGTGATTAGTACGGACGACGCCTACGGGATCGTTAGTATAGCTATAAACTGGTCGTTTGTATAATGCGTGTTTGTAGCAACTAATCATGCTCAAAATAATCCAACGTCGCCTGGGACTGACACTACACGCTATGCAATGGTTTCAATGTAACTTCATGGAATTCAAGGAATTAGGAAAACATCGGGTTTTCCTAGGGTTTTCAATACATACAGATTTGAAATGCATACAACTTCAATGAACAATTTTTTTACAAGTATAGAAACAAACAAGCATACCTATGGATCTTCACAAACGTTTTCAAAAGCTTTTCTTTTCAGAAAATATCGGATTTTCTGGTGGTTTTCAAACAATACAAACATTGGATTTCAAACACTACTTATGAACTCACCAACATTTCATATGTTGACGTTTTTCAAAATACTTGTATTCTCAGGGAACCAGTGAACCAAAGGAAAACATATTCGGTGATGGCTTGCAATTTATTGATGTACGAATCGAACAATTTATTTTTGGGAATGTAATGTTTAAACAATGTACTTCATGTAAATTCTACTGGTTGTACTATATTAATGCATGGTGACGGATGTTGTTATGTTTCATATATATTCAATGTTATGGTATTCAATTGAGTCACGACAGCCCCCGGACGTTTCCGCCGTCTGGTTCGGGGGTGTGACAGATAGTGGGTTGGTGATTACCCTAGGGCAAGCCTAGGATGAGAGTAGAAGAGAACAGTAGTAGTAGAAGGGACTTGGTGGAGTCGAAGCAGTACTTGAGGAAAGTACGGATAGACGTGGAAGGTAGTATGTGATGGGTTTTATCTATAAGAACATTCTATGTGCTCATACAAACCCTAATGCTTGGATCTAGGTTTCTCTATTGTACATGCAATTTATCCAAGACTATAAACCCTAGATCTAGCATATGATAATCAATATAACATATAATTAGGGTTTAGATCATACCTTGATTGTTATGTAGCAATAACAATCCCAAATCCTTCTTGTATTGACTTTAGAAAGCTTAGAGTCACAAATGTCACTCCTCTAATGGTTCACAAACACCAAGAGCAAGAGGATGAAGAGGAGAAGAGAAGGAGGCTCTCAAAAACGTGTGGAAACCCTAGACAATTAGTTCTCCACGTTTTTGGAGCATAAGGGTTCTATATATAGTGAGGCTATTAGGGTTATCAAACAAGGAAACCCTAATTTGGATGCTTAAGCCCTAAGCAACCCATGGACTTCTTTCCTTAAATGCCTTGGACGATTTCCAATGGGTTTCCCCATAGAATTCGTCCAGTCTTATAATATAAGGCAATCCATGGCCCAATTGCAATTATCTTATAATTACAATTCTAGTCCCTTAAGTTTAATTAATCTCTTTTAGCCACAAACTTAATTCTTATTAATTCTTGACTAATATTAATTAAACAATATGATTTCTCCTTTAATATATTTCTCATAATATATTAATAAATCATATTTAATCATTTCTCTCCATAATTCATCCTATCAAGTTGCTTTGGTGAAGGCAATCCAAAAGGACCATGCACCATCGGGTCAAGTACATACCAAAATAGTTATGGACTTAGACACTAATCCAACAGTCTCCCACTTGGATAAGTCTAATAACTATTATGCGTATGACTTCAGATCCTGATCTGCAATCACAGCTTTCCAAAGCCGCTGTCAACTCTGATCCTATCAGATACGCGTGTCCTTTAGATAAGGGATCATATATTCCTCCATTCTAGATATCGTATGAGACATGATTTCTAATCATTCTCTCTGTACTATTTCTCGACTTCCGATTTATGATGACAGACTAATTGAACAAATCAAATTAGCCCTAGCCCGGCCGAGCATTTACGTTTGTCATCACTAAATCATCGAGGGGCCCAAAGATATCACTTTTATCCTTCTTTGGATAAAAGGAACGAATAAACTTTGATTCAATGCTCGCTTGCACTTACTCACCGAATCACACACAACAATATGTTTTATAACACCAAGTTACTGGTGCGTTTACATATTATCAATGTGCAACCGATTTGCAAGATACAACTCACACATCTCGGTTTCAAGAATATAAGATGTTATCGTCTCACCAATCACTCGTGATACAATTCATGGAGTGATCCAAGTGAGCGTGGGTTTAATCCAATGCTCAAATCATATTCATAAGCACTCATGAACGTTGCATCAAACATTTTCTTATGTCTAATGCTCTTTAGACAATCCACACACCAATTCACGACAGTCTTCATTCATACCTACTTCCAACATATGAACGACTGTGGCCCGTTCGAATAATTTGACTGTTCTAATCCAATTAAATTATTCAGGAAGTCAAAATATGCAAAGTGAAACACAAGAATAATACTAATCTCATATGGCCTCAAACCTTTGAGCATAAATAAAACACCTTTTATTTATCACCATATTGATTACTCATTATTTGTTGTTTCGGGTAATCAACTTTTTACTTGAATTATTACAACACTTGTCCCATGCTCTTAGCATGCACACAATGTTTACCTGTGGTTCTTACTTTGTGAAATAGATCAAATGAACACATTTCCAATCATACTCATTTCACAACTACCAATCCTTTTCACAAGTGAAAGAATATCAAATTCTTGCCACTTATGGAATATGCTAGATTCTAACATTTTATGCAATGATCCTTTCGTAATGTCATAGCACAAAAGTCACAATGACTATTGCCAATGAAATTACAAAGTCCTCTATCGGAGATTGTTACAAGACAATTCCTTAGATACGATGTCTCTCACTCAAAGTACATTCCTTTGAACATCCTTTTGCACAAAATTTCTAATCTAGACATCGATTCTCAATATCCAACTCCCAATATGGAAACCTTTCCATACTTACCATATGACAACTCATTCTCAATAGAATCTTATCTATTCATAATAATGTCGATATGGTCCATCCAATACTATACTTCCAACTACTCACAAGCAACCAATCCTCGGCGAACTTTGGATTGTCCTTTGATAATTGTTTAATTGTCTTAGTCAAAACTGATTCTTGTCCTTTTTCCCTCTAAATGCGCTATACATTTGGAAAATTTTAGAATGGTCAAATATTATAGCATTTGTAATCGATCCTATACCCGAAGCGTATGGGACACGATGCATAATGTCTTACACGAAGATTCGATACTTTATCAATCTTCTGCCATAATATTTTATGTGCTACGTTCTCAAAATTCGAACTATGAAGAGGAATGCTGTAATCATAATCGGATTTTTAAGAACGCACTATGTTTCCTTGACTAAATTATTAACATTCCACAACCTAAGCCTTTAGATTTGAAATGAAGCATAATATTCTCTCCCTTAATTATAGCAAAACAATTTTACAACCCTTACGACTTTGCAAGGTGTAACTCTTGTTTTTCTATAATTAATATTGCTAACTTGCAATACTTGCCTTAATAATCATACAATCATAACATTTATGCTCCCACTATCATGATGATTATTATAAACATAACACTTATGCTCCCACTAGCTTTGACATGTATTCAGAAACAGCTTAACTTTCAGAAAAACAATACTTATTGAATTTCTTAAGTTCATGTTTCTAATACCTAATGCTTTGATAATCCTTTATTTAAGCTTATACACCTTTCCCTTAGATAGCTCAAATGTGTGTCTAAACGATTCAGACTAATTGCCAAACCTCACAATTCAAATCATGGAAAGGGATACCGTAACCATAATCAAATTCGAGAATACAATTTCACAATCACTATCTTCTTAAAATCTTTCTTAGTGAAAGCATTTCCTCACAATCATTTTCATGAAGGAGGGAATCTTATGACACTTAGATTTTAATGGTGTATGTGTTCCTATCCATGTAAATTTTTCAAAACTAAAGTTTGCGACAAATTCAAACTCATATGGACCGAACTTTCTTAATCTTGATTTCTTGCCTTATGGTAGCACAGCTTCCCACCATGTCTTCCAAGTAGTTAAGTAGCTCACCCTTTCCTATCAATGTACTTTCCATTGATCAAGGTGCCTGCCTTTTATGCGTTCAAATGAGAACTCATAGGACTCATATGCATAATTAACTCAATTGGAATGGCACAGAAACAAAATAGTGTCAACACGATAGGTTGTAAACCTCAACTCGTGTGCTAGTGATGATCGATAAGGTTTATTTTGATTTGTTCTTGAAACCTTTCAAGACCATTAAAACTCCCACTGACTCCTTGACACATAAGATTCTCTTGTCAATAAACATTTCTTGACAAACAAATATTCAAGAGTTAGTGTAGTTTTTATCAAAACACTTCATAAATTGGTCTTAGTTGGTCTTTGTCTTATCCAAGACATCACAACTTTCCACATTTGATGAATGTTATAAACCTTCTTAATACTTATCACTCAATTTCACAATCTTAACTCTAAGACTTGTTTTGGAATGAAGTATGATTGACTTCTTGATTTAACCATTTCTTCAATTCTTGATTCCTCTTATTAGACATGCAATTGTACTAAGACTCACTTAGAGAATTAATTGAGATATGGTTCTTAATCATTAAGACTTATCATAAAGCATAAAAGGTACTCTCCCTTCTTCTTAGAATGAAGAAACTTTTATCTTCCTGCCTACTTGATTCTTCTTATTCGTTCTGCTATTGATTTAAACTTTTTTTAATTAATTCAGAATTACACTTAATCTTATAAGTATAATCATATCTACTAAACCTTTAGTAAATCATGACGAATATCTTTGTTACTCTTATGGTGGACTTGATCAACACGCAACTTTGTGTACTCGATCTCCTAGTCCTTCACTTGACACTTTGTCAATGAATTAGTCTAATTTCCAAATATGAAATTTTCTCATTCATCATGCACCAAGTTGCATGATTCCAAGTTTCTGTCCAATTGAAACTTGGGCGATGAGAAACTATCCCTATTTGGTAAATTCTCGACATTTCCACAAACAACATAATTAAGAATCAAATCCATTATTGCTAATATTAGAAACCCTCAAACATCAATTTTCATGCATGCCATTGCAAAGATAAATAAATAATATAAAATCAAAATTTATTTTATTGCGGAAAAATTTGTCCTTACAATGCAATTCATTGAAAAACTATGCTAATACATATTTCTTAGCAATCTAATTCTAACTCTAAGTAGTAGATCAAGAATCTAATCTTCAACTAATGCGATTGAAATCCATTTCTTCACGGTTAGATTCTGCTCACTTCTTCCCTTAAGCTTCCTCTCTTTTCTTCGGTCCTACAAAACATCAATTGTAATCTTATCACATTATGTATTAAGAATCTAGAATAGGAGCTTAAAAGAGTTAGTCAATGGATTTTACCTAAAGCAGAGCCATACGTTTTGACTCTCCCATCTCTTAGATCTCTTAGGTAAATAGGGCAGCTTCGTCACCAATGCCCCTTCTCTTGGCAATAAAAGCAAATTGACTCTTTTGGAACAGAACATGGAACTACTTCAGACATTGCCTTTCTCTTATGATCAAACTTTTTGATCATAGCATGTCTTTCGTTGCCATTGTCTATATCCACAGAGGTCTTGAAGGCATATTCACCAATCAACTTTGCTTTTCTATTGCGCCAAACCATTGCTGATTCAACAGCAATAAGCATATAGGTGAGATTTATAAGGGTCACGTCGCAGTTCATCATATAGTACTCTCTTACGAACTCACTATATGAGTTAGGAAGTGACTGAAGAACCCAGTCAACAGCCATCTCCTCACAGACAACGGATCCCAACATTCTTAACCTATCAATGTGTGACTTCATCCCTAGGACGTGTGCACACACCGACTTTCCTTCTTTATGTTTACTTGCCAAAAGGGCTTGAGTGAGTTTGAACTTTTCAAGCCTTCGAACTTGTGGGTTAGGGAGAATAATTGGAGGAGGTGGAGGAAGAGAAGCATGATCTCTTGTTCCTCGATCGAATCGTGGAATATCATCTTCATGCGGAATGTTTGTTCCATGGGATTTGGGAAGACCATAGTTGTCATACTTTGACATCTACAAAATGGGAGAAAACAAATTCAAGTTAGTTGATTGATTGAGTCCTTAATAAATCACCCAAATGAGATATTAAGGCTAGGACCCAACACAATACGCTACAACCTAGAAAAGGGATGCCGTAATCTAGTTGCAGAATATTTGAAGGTAAGTGAATGACGATTCACTAGTTTCCACCATGAAAAACGAAAAAGAAATTTAAGTTTTAAATCTATGAAAACTCCTAGATCCTTTGAGATTCATTGAACTTTTCAATGGCATATTTAAATCTCGATATGCCCCTCTAGTTTGTGATTGGGATGCCGAGGATCACAAAGCGGGTGTGAATAACCATGCAAACTTACATGGTGCCCTCACATGTTATAGTCACCTATTCGATGTGCCGTTAAACCACACACGCTCCACCGAACTATGACAAACATTGAGTCGCCCTTTGCTACCTTTGCTTAGAACCATTTAGTGTGTCGGGTAACCACACACGCTCCACTAACGTCTTCGTAAGGGCACAAAGTGTAATTTCATGGAATTGCATCAATTCACTTTTGCCTAAGTAACTAAGATTAAGAATTTGTAAAACATTTAGTTATTTTTATACTTCGTTATACTTATAATGGAAGGTTTTGTCCTATCTTACCCGCTCGGCTAACGACCCTCCATTAGTCAAGAGTGCAGTGGGTAAGAGTGGATACCCATTCAATCGTCATTTTATAGGCAATTTCCTTAAACACCCATTATAGACTAGCTTCATGAATTAGGCCTACTAACAGTAAGACTGACTTTTACTCATACATATATATAATGTTAGACTTTTAATGTTATATATAGTATAGGGTGTATTTTACACTTTTAAAATACTAGGTTATCAAATTTAACAATTATACTTTTAATTCAATTAAATTGTGAACCAAAACTTTTATGGATTTATTAAACCTCTTTTAATTATACACCTTTATTAATTAATAAAACCGTAAGGGTGTGATTTGAAGTTTTCAAAACAATACTAGGGTTTTAGAATTTAACATTCCTAAATTAAACCTTTTCATAAACTTTTAAATTCCAAAACTTGAGGGCAAGTTTTGAAACATTTCAAAACATTTAGGTTTAGAATTTAAATATACATCAAAATTAAACTTTTAATCAAAATTTAAATTCCAAAACTTGAGGGCAAGTTTTGAAACCTTTTCAAAACATTAGGGTTTCAACTATTTAAATTTCAAAACTAAACTTTTGAGTTTAAATTTAAACTATAAAACCTAAAGGGGAAAAATTGAAACTTTTCATAACACAAGGATCAAATAACAAATAATATAAATTAAACAATTAATTTCATCATTATCTATATTTGACCTAATTTTCAATTTCTTGCAAAATAAGTTACCCAATTAATACAAATAATCCAATCTTTATCATATAAGGAAGTTATTATCTAATCAATTGGTAATTATCTTGTGTTTTGGCAAGGATATTCTTTAAGAAACAATAAAATTCATATTTTATAGGTTTAAAACGAATATGGTAATTATCCTTAAGCAAAACAGCAACAAAATTCGAAATTTCCTCTGTCTGACGCTCCGACTCGCCGAGTCACACTTTGGAACTCGCCGAGTAGGGCTGACTCGCCGAGTCCAAGTAGTGACTCGCCGAGTCAGGTCGAACAGTAAGCCAGAATACGATTTTCAGCTACATAATGCATCAATACAATAGAAACCAATCAAGGCTCTGATACCACTGATGGGTTTTAGCTATAAGAACATCCTATGTGCTCATACAAACCCTAATGCTTGGATCTAGGTTTCTCTATTGTACATGCAATTTATCCAAGACTATAAACCCTAGATCTAGCATATGATACTCAATATAACATATAATTAGGGTTTAGATCATACCTTGATTGTTATGTAGCAATAACAATCCCAAATCCTTCTTGTATTGACTTTAGAAAGCTTAGAGTCACAAATGTCACTCCTCTAATGGTTCACAAACACCAAGAGCAAGAGGATGAAGAGGAGAAGAGAAGGAGGCTCTCAAAAACGTGTGGAAACCCTAGACAATTAGTTCTCCACGTTTTTGGAGCATAAGGGTTCTATATATAGTGAGGCTATTAGGGTTATCTAACAAGGAAACCCTAATTTGGATGCTTAAGCCCTAAGCAACCCATGGACTCCTTTCCTGAAAGGCCTTGGACGATTTCCAATGGGTTTCCCCATAGAATTCGTCCAATCTTATAATATAAGGCAATCAATGGCCCAATTGCAATTATCTTATAATTACAATTCTAGTCCCTTAAGTTTAATTAATCTCTTTTAGCCACAAACTTAATTCTTATTAATTCTTGACTAATATTAATTAAACAATATGATTTCTCCTTTAATATATTATCCTCATAATATATTAATAAATCATATTTAATCATTTCTCTCCATAATTCATCCTATCAAGTTGCTTTGGTAAAGGCAACCTAAAAGGACCATGCACCATCGGGTCAAGTACATACCAAAATAGTTATGGACTTAGACACTAATCCAACAGTATGGTCCCGTACTACTGAAAGCAGAGGATCCGTACTCGAATGAAGGAAAGCTGAGATGAACCCATGAAACTTGTAGTGTGTGAGATCCCTCGAGTTTGGATGAGTATTGTGGGGTTAGTGATGGTATGTTTGATGGTTTTAGCCATAAGAACTTTCCTATGTGCGCATGCAAAACCCTAATGCTTGGATCTAGGTTTATCTAATTAAACATGCTTTGAATCCAAGACTTCTAATGACTATTTAGGTATAAGAACAATACAAAATCAGATCTAGAAGTTTACCTTTGAATCTCTTGTTTGATCTTATTGTCTTGGAGCTCTAGAGTCACAATTGTCACTCCTCTAATGGCTTACAAACACCAATTAGCAAAGAGGATGATTTGAGAGAGAGGTTGGGAAGAAATCGGCCAGGGGTTCTTTTCCTTTGAAGAGATGCCGATTTCCCTTGCTCAAGGGGTCTCTTTATACTTGTAGACTCCTAGGGTTTCACCTTTAAACCCTAGCTGGATAATCTTTCCTTAAAGCAATCCAAATCCTTACCTTAGATAAGCCTTGGACGATTTTGAGCTATCCTAAGCCCTAGAATCCGTCCAACCCTTATCCCTTAAGGATTTATAGTCCAAAGTGTAACTATTAAACAATTGACAGTTTATACCCTCTTATTTAATTAATCTCTTTAAGTCACCAAATTAATACTAATTAATTTATGACTTATATTAATCAAATAACAATATTATTATTCCATATATTATTCTCATAATATATTAATAATATTTATTCTCTCATAATAAATCATCCTATCAAGTTGCTATGGTGAAGGAAACCCAAAAGGACCATGCACAATCGGGTCAAATACTTGCCTAATATAGTTACAGCCTTAGACACTATTCCAACAATGTTGCCAAGTATAGTGACGCTATGTGGTAGACCAGATGGTAGTTCTGGGGTCGACGAGGGATCAGGCTCGGACTCTGGAGCCGGGCAGATTGATGATCAGATGAGGGAGTTCATTCCATCTAAGAATTACGCGCAATATCATTGACCAGGCTCCTGTGATCCTCAGTGTGATCAAGGAGGGCATTATAGAGATTTTTGATGAGAGGCCGAGTGCATTCTGCACTGAAATAGCAGTCTTGATAGAGACCCGTACGTTGATGTTTCGGGATTTCAGAGCTTGTGAAGCTTCAGGTTGTCATGGGGGTTAGGGACCCCATTGTTAGCAACGGATGGTTGGTAGATGTCGCCAACACTTTTTGTACCAGACATTGTCTCAAAATAAGACAAGATCTGACTTACTTCCTGTCTCCTGAGAGATAGAGCACGAGATTGATATGAAGAGGTTGGTAGTGAGTTGAGTGATGATGCAGTTAATGTTATGTCATGAGATAACTTTTAGACCAAATTTTGGGCAGAGTGTGCCCAGGAAATTGAGGCGCAACAGTTGGCACAAGAGTTGTTAGATCTCTACCATAAGACTGAGACTGTGGCAGAGATCACTGCCAAGTCTCGGGAAGAGCTTATATGGTACCACAGTATGCAGAAGATGAGGAAATGAACAAGGTAAGTTATCAGAACATACTATAGAATGATAGCAGGGAGATCATGAGTATCTCGGGGTGCAAGACCCTGAATGATATGACTTCTTGAGGTTGAGAACGAGATATGGACTTGGAGCACATTGGTAAGAGGGAACCATATCAGTTGCTTATAGTGAAGGGTCTCAGGAGGAGACCGTAGATTTCAGATCAGCTTCTGAGAGGTAATCGGGGTCAGATTCGATGCAGCACTTGCGGGAAACTGCACAAGGGAGCCTTTCTTTTCAAGGGTTTGAGTAAGTGTAACCCTGATTTATCCTCGGTTTGTGTCTAAATTATATTTTCAAGAGATTTCATATGCCAATTGCATGCCGAGAAGCATTAGCAAATTGTGATAGAGTAATTCCCCAGATTATGGGATTGGGAAAGTACAGCGTCATCTTGGTTTATTCCAAGACTGATGAACAGCACGAAAAGCACCTAAGGGAGGTGCTAGAGACTTTGAGGAGGGAGAGAATTTTCGCAAGGCTTTTCAATTGTGAGTTCTGGTTGCGCGGGGTGCAATTTCTTGGGCACTCTGTCAATCAGAACGATATTCTAGTCGATCCAGCCAAGTTAGAGCTCGTGATGCAGTGGGAGATTCCGAGATCTCCAATTGAGATTCGGAGCTTCCTGGGTTTAGCGGGTTATTACCGGAGATTTATTTGGATTTTTAGAAGTTGTGTGATCTTTTGGATTAGCTAGTATTGAATCACTAGCAATGGTAAGCGTGGTTTTCAGCAGATTGGGCTTAGAATGGTAGGAAGAATTGAGAAATTTTCCAGTTTTAAGTATTGTAGGGCACTAGCTAAATCAAAGTGAGGGAGAATCACCCAAGGATTCAGAAGTAGGAGCAGTTTTGAAACTGGGATAAGTTTCACATCCTTGTCAGGAAGGAAGAAAGCCCAAGCGACTGTATGATTTGAGGATAGTGTGAGATGGAAGTTCAGAAAAAACTTGCCAATAAGGAGATCGCGTTCCCGTAATGTTTGCTAGCAAGCCTTAGGGAATCAGGTTGGGATTCTAGTCAGGACATGAGTTTGGTTGAGTGAGGGTCAAGCGTGTGTCGATCTAGTGTTAGAGTGTTGTAAGTCTGTGGGTGTAGCCGTAGCATTCACTAGCAGCCATGTAGTGTTAGAGTGTTGTAAGTCTGCGGGTGTAGTTGTAACATTCACTAACAGCCAGATAGTGTTAGCGTGTTGTAAGTCTGTGGGTGTAACCGTATCATTCACTAGCAGCCAGATAGTGTTAGAGTGTTGTAAGTTTGCGGGTGTAGCCGTAGCATTCACTAGGTTGGTAGATAGCATGAGTGCGTTGTTAAGACGCGAATGAATAGTAGTACCCACCAGTTCGGGTGTAGCAGTAAGGATATGGAAATCCAAGGATTGGATTTCGGAATTACCCAGACGGATTAGACTTGGTTAATCCAATGATAAGACGGTAGAAGCGCCACTACAGCTATGAGATCAAGGAAGCAGTAGACTGCTTAAGGTCATTCATGACATGAGGCTACCAATGGTCATGTAGCAATCGCTTTTAGCCTTGGGTTTGGTGACGTCAGGATTCGACGTATGGACTCGATCAGTTAGATCAAAAAGTTATTACAACCTCAGTGGCATGGTAACTAGTGGCAACTAGTTCTACAGAAGGATTTCGTTCGGAAGTCATGCGAGGTGACTAAGTGGGAGTCCTTTGACTCCGCAACTGGGCTGGAACCCGGTATTTCAGATGAGTGACGAATGAATTGAGACTAGGAGGGTATCAATAGATTTTAGAAAGCAGCCATGTAGCAGCATGCTGTTTCAGGCAGTTCAATGTTTCAGGAAGTTCAGTTTTTCAAGCAGATCAGTGCTTCGGATAGTTTCAATGATGCAAGCAGTAACGACATTTTGGGATGTTACAGTCACTCATAGTGAAAATAGCAGAGCATTGGCCAAGTATAAGTTATCTACAGGGATAATTAGGTTTGTGAACTAGTTTTGTGGTGAGAATTTCGAGCTAGTAGGAGTTGAGGGGTCAGTTGAGAGATAAGCAGGCTGGTTTCATCGATAATGATTCAGTAAGAGTGGTCTGTCAATATTCAGACCATCTCGGGGCAGCAGAATTCAGATGAAATAAATGTGATCTTGTTGCGAGGAATTAGTTCGCCTGTGGATGCTAGGGCTTTGCGATGATTGGTCATAACTACCCTGAGAAGGCTAGGGTGTGCCCAGGATCATGGCCATGTTACATGAGTAGTTAGCGTGTAAGGAATGGCAAGGATGAATTTCGAGGACGAAATCTAATTTAAGTGGGGGAGAGTTGTAACGCCCCGTTTATTTAAATAAATTAGTAAATGTGAGTCCTGGGCTAATTTGTGAAGAATTTTAGAAGTTGGGGGTTAAAAGGGTAAGTTCGGGATTAAATTGAAAAGATTTGAAGGCTGAAGGGTTTATTGGTAATGCAGGGATCTATTATGAAAGAAATTTATGGGATTAGGGCTTAAATGTAAGTTTTGGATTCAGTTTGTAAAGATTTCGGAAGGCAGGGTTAAAAGTGTAAAATATGAACTTATTTTGAAAGAAAATAAGGAAGGAGGGACCAGGATTGTAATTATGGGAGCAAAATCGAAAATAATTCTGAGGGGAGGGACTGTTTATGTTGTTATGACATGATGTTTTGTAGCACCGGGTATATAACCTTAGCATCATCGGTTATCAAACCCTAACCTAAAGGAACCTCCAGCCGCCACTTACACTCTTTCCCCATCAACCGTTACCTCCTGGCCTCGCCGGAAATCGATGAACGCCACTACCATCCTTCCTCCGCCTCCGTGAGGCCGATAGTTCTGCCGCTGCAGAGATGAGTTCATCCCCCGTCCCTTTTGCCCACAGCCTTGCTGCCGAGCGCCACCGCCATAACTGTTGTTGCGACTGTTGTTGCCATCAACGTCGTGTGCTTCTGTTGTCGTCAAAAAAGATCGAACGAGGCCCTTTTTCCGTTGCTGTTGTTGGCTTTAGCGAGGTCTCAACTCTCCTTCTCCATTGCCCCGGGGTGGCACCGCAATTGCGACCGCCGCCGCTCGTAGTGCTTGTTCTTGCTGCTTCGGTCAATGTCCCCTACCCCGAAGGGCTGTTGCGTTCGTATCTGTGAGCTTATTTGAAGTAGGAGTCATGAAGACCCACCTGTTGGATTAGGTGTCTAAGCCCATAACTATAATTGGTATGTACTTGAATTGATAGCAGCACTGTCCTTTTGGGTTGCCCTCAAACCTAGCAACCGGACAAGGAAATTATGAAAGGAGAGATATTAATTTATTGTAAGATTAATAAATTAATATAAATGAATTTATTAATATGTTAAAAAAATTAATATATTAATATGAATTCATTACGTTTAATTAATAGTTAGCCAGAAATTAATCAGAATTAATTTTGGGGTTAAAAGTATTAATTGTAAGGTGCAGGGACTAGTTTGCAATTATCTAATAGTTGAGTGGAAGGCCCTAGAACCCCCTTGGAAGATGGTGGACGAAATCTATAGGGGAAACCCTAATGATTTCGTACATAGGGGCTTGGATAAGGCCCTTCGGTTTGCTTAGGCCCTAAGCAAAGGATAACTAGGGTTTCCCCTAAACCCTAGATCTCTCAGCTATATAAGGAGCCTCTTGGTTCACATTTTGGTCACTCTTTCTTTTGAAGAAACCCTAAGGCCGAGATTTTGCATACTCCCTCTCCCCTCTCTCTTCTACTTTCCTTCTTGCTAGTTTGGGTGTGATTCCATTAGAGGCATTACACTTGTGGTGCTAAGCTTCCAAGAAGATCAAGATCAAGATCATGGGAATTGTCAATTGTTTACTATAACAATTGAAAGGTATGTAACTCCTAACCCTAGTTTATGAATTTCGAAAATAGTCACCTCCTCTAGGGTTCTTGTTTTGCAATTCAAAGTTGTATGTTCAATAGTTAAAACATAGATCCAAAGTAGGTTGCATGTGACCTTAGGAATTGTTTTCTAGTTTATTTGTTTTACCTAAAACCCATCAGTGGTATCAGAGCGATTGTTTGTTTTAAATTGAATTGCTACAATTGTTGAATTGCAAATTAGGGTTTATAGCTATTAAACCCTAAAGGCCTTTTTTCGATTTTTAAGGTTGTGGATCAAAGGGTTTTCGAAAACCCTAGCCTCCAAAGAACCCTAATCGAAATTAGGGTTAGGGTTTTGAAAAACCCTAGCCTCCTCCCTTGTAAATTTCGAAATTGTTAGATCTTTTAGGGTTTCTTGTTTTGGATAATTGTTACTTGATTAGATTAATTGGATAATTATCCTTTACCCTAATTTTCAAAATTTAGAGGGATAAGGATTAGGATTAAATTAATTATTTAATTTAACTGGATAATCCTTACAGGATTTAATAAATTAATTAAAAGTTAATTAATAGATAAACATTAAATCAAATTAATTGGTTTATTTAAATTTAAAATTCAATAGTTTAAATTTCAAAATTTATCTAAACCCTTAGAGTTTTAAAATGTCTTAAAACACACCTTATATATATATATATATATATATATATATATATATATATATATATATATATATATATATATATATTATAATTAAAAGTTTAATATTATATATGTATAAGAATATGATCAGTCAAATCGCTAGTATGCCTCATTCACGAAGCTAATCTATAAGGGGGGGTATAAGGAAACTGCCTATAAAATGGTAGTTGAATGGGTGTCCACTCTCACCCACCGCTTCCTTGATTAGTGGAGGGTTGTTAGCAGAATGGATTTGATAGGACAACTACTTCTCATTAAAAGTATAATGCTATTAAAGAAAGTACTAGAACATTAATTTTAAAATCCCAACTCTAGCTACTTTAGGAAAAATGTGAAAAGTATGCTAATCCATGAAATTGCACATTATGCTTTATTGGTCGTTAGTGGAGCGTGTGTGGTTAACCAGCACACTAAAAGGCACTAATAAAGAGTAGTAATGGGTATCTTATAATTATCATTTTGATAGAGCGTGTGTGGTTTACCGGCACATCAATAGTTAATGATAAAGACAATAATGTTACCAAGCACATTTGCATGGTTATTCACATCTAGTTTGTGATCCTCGGTATCCCAGTCACAAATAGTAGAGCATAATCCGAGATTAAAAAAATTCCATTAAATAGTTTTAATGTATCTCAAAAGAATTAGGAATTTCATTTCGTTTATTTTATCTAATGGTGGAATTGGTGAATCGTCATTCACCTACCTTTATGAGATTTGAACTTGGATCTCGGCATCCCATTTCTAAGTTGAATCGTCATAGTTGGGTCCTAACCTTGATATGATATCTTTGGGTTATTATATTGAGATTTCTTGAAATCTAAACTAAAACTATCCTTCTTTTCAGATGTCTACTCCTGGAAACACTTATGCTTCTTCATCTTCCAAACACAAATTCTCTTTGCTCAACTTTTGCGCTAAGGTCGTTATGGATGGCTCGAACTATAACGATTGGATGCGTAACATCAAGATGGCACCCAGATTCTAGGACAAAGAGTATGTCCTTGAAAAGGAGCTCAAAGAACTTGATGAGTCCAAAGCCACTCCCGAAGAGTATGTTGCATACAAGAAGCACTATGATGATGCTACCAAAGTGGCATGCATCATGGTTGCAACCATGTCCCCAGAACTGCAAAGGTACTATGAGGACTACTGACCTTTTGAGATGAGCAAGGACCTTATGGAAAAGTACCATAAGCGAGCTCGTCAAGAAAAGTTTGAAGTAGTCAAGTCACTCATGGCTTGCAAGATGAAAGAAGGGGAATCGGTTGTGTCTCATGTGCAAAGAATGCAATGCTACATAGAACGTTTGGTCAAGCTCAACATTCATTTTGATGAGGAATTGACGATTGACATGGTCTTGAACTCGTTGCCTGATTGTTATGGTCAGTTTATCTTAACTTAACATTTGAACAACACTGAGCAGACATTGGCCTAATTGCACAACTTGTTGCAGACTGCTGAAGCAGGGATGAAGGGTAAAAGTATAGCCTCCACTCCTGCAAGTGCTCCTGTTCTAGCTATTGGACAGGGAAAAGGGAAAAATAGGAAAGGTCCTCCTAAGCAAAACTGGAAGGCAAAGGTCCAAGCAATGACCCGAAAGCCAAGCCCAATGCTTCCATTCCCCATGTCTCTAATCCAAAGGAAGTTGTTTGCGTTTATTGCAATCAAAAAGAGCATTGGAAGAGAACCTGCCCACAATATCTGCAGGACATCAAAGATGGCAAAGTGAAGCCATCTTCGGCAGGTATTTACACTATTTCTTCTAATAACTCATTATCTCCTCGTTCATGGGTCCTTGATACAGGATGTGGTTTTCACATCTGTTCTGATTTGAAGGGGCTAAGGGAAAGTAAGGAGATAGAGCGAGGTAGGATAAACTTGATCATGGGAAACAAGAAGTCTTCACCAGTAACCAAGATCGGAGTTTATCAACTTTTGCTTAGTAACGATGTTAGATTAGATTTGTTGAATTGTTGCTATTCGTCTGAGATGACGAGAAACATTATTTCATTTCATGCATTATTCAGACAAGGTTTTAAATACTCTTTTAATGATTTGAATGGTTCAATTTCTGTTTATAAGAATGGTGTTTTTGTGTTTGAAGCTTTACCTTATCATGGCGTGTATGAAACAGTGACTTGTGTTGATAGCTTAGGAAATAGTGTGTTTAATATTGACTTGTCTAATAGTGTAGACAAGGCATGCTTGTGGCATTGTCGTCTTGGACACATTAACAAGAAACGCATAGTCCAACTCCAAAAGGATGGAGTCTTGGAATCATTTGACCTAAAATCAGATGATCTGTGTGAATCTTGTCTTTTGGGAAAGATGACAAAATCACCATTCACGGGGTCTTGTGAAAGAGGTGAAGGTCTGTTGGATCTCATACACACAGATGTGTGTGGGCCCTTCAGATCAACCACAAGAGATGCTAATCGATTTTATGTGACTTTCACAGATGATTATAGTAGATATGGTTATGTATACTTAATCAAACATAAGTCAGAAACCTTTGAAAAGTTCAAAGAGTTTAAACATGAGGTCGAAAATCAATTAGGCAGGAAAATAAAGATACTTAGATCCGATAGAGGCGGAGAGTATCTTAGCATTGAGTTCAACGACTATCTAAAGGAATGTGGGATAGTCTCACAATTGAATCCTCCTAGGACACCACAGTTAAATGGTGTAGCCGAGAGGCGTAATCGAACCTTGTTAGACATGGTTCGTTCTATGATGAGTCGTGCTCCACTTCCAATTCATTTCTGGGGCTACGCCTTAGAAAAAGCCACCCACATCCTAAATCTTGTCCCAACAAAGAAGGTTGCGAAAACACCTCACGAAATGTGGACAGGGAAAGTTCCCTCGTTATCACATATTAAAGTCTGGGGTTGTGAGGCTTTCATAAGACGAGAGACTCACGACAAGCTAGCAGCAAGAAGTGAGAAATATGTTTTCATTGGTTACCCAAAACAGTCTTTTGGATATTTGTTCTACAGACCTAGTGAGAACGTGGTGTTTGTAGCTCGAAGAGGAGTCTTTCTAGAGAGAGAGAGCTCATATCCAAAGAGGACAGTGGGAGTACCATTGACCTTGAAGAGATTCAAGAGTCACCCAATGAAGGAACCTTACATGACACTAGCACTCAACCAGAGGAAACAGTTCCTGTTGAACCAGTTGATAAATCATTACCTCTTCGTAGATCCACTAGGGTGAGTGTGCCACTTGAGTTGTATGGCTTTCATATCACTTCAGACGGTGACACGTTCATCAGTGATAGGACACTGATGAATTTAGATAAACCAGTCTCTTACAAGGAAGCAATGGTAGGCCTAGAGGCTTCCAAGTGGAAAGAGGCTATGGAAAGCGAGATAAAATCCATGTATGACAACCAAGTTTGGAATTTGGTTGATAATGCACCAGGTCGTAAGACAGTTGGTTGCAAATGGATCTTCAAGAAGAAGACAGGCATGGATGGGAATGTACACACATTCAAGGCTAGACTGGTTGCGAAAGGTTTCACACAAACCCCAGGGGTTGACTATGATGAAACTTTCTCACCAGTAGCCAAGATCAAATCTATCAGGATATTGCTCACCATAGCTGCCTTTCATGACTATGAAATATGGCAGATGGATGTTAAGACTGCCTTCCTTAATGGGAAGCCGGCTGAGGATGTTTACATGAATCAGCTAGAGGGTTTTGTCGATGCAAAGTTTCCCAATATAGTGTGTAAGCTTGAGAAATCCATTTATGGATTGAAACAAGCATTTCGCAGTTGGAATCTTTGCTTCCATGAGAAAGTCAAAGAGTTTGGTTTCTCTAGAAGTGAGGATGAGTTTTGTGTGTATATCAAGGCTAGTGGGAGTATAGTAACTTTTCTGGTGTTATATGTCGATGACATATTACTCATTGGTAACGACGTTCCAACCTTGAATGAAGTTAATTCTTGGCTTGGAAAGTGTTTTGCCATGAAAGACCTTGGAGAAGCTGCCTATATTCTTGGGCTTAGGATATTGAGAGATAGAAAGAAGAGACTAATTGGACTTAGTCAGAGCACATACTTGGATAAGGTACTAAAGAGGTTTAGTATGGAAATTCCAAGAAGGGAGAGATGCCTATCCAGAGCAACACAAAATTGAGTAAGACTCAATGCCCTAGTACAGACGAGGAAATAGCAGACATGAGTCGTGTACCTTATGCTTCCGCTGTCGGATCAATCATGTACGCTATGACATGTACTCGCCCTGATGTGGCCTTTGCTTTGAGCATGGTCAGTCGCTATCAGGGAAACCCGGGTAGAGCTCATTGGACAACAGTAAAGAATATACTCAAATATTTGCGAAGAACGAAGGACTGGGTCCTTGTACTTGGTGGCAATGATACTTTGACAGTAGATGGTTATAGTGATGCCCGTTTTCAAACGGATAGAGATAACTTCCGTTCTCAATCTGGCTGGGTATTTCTACTGAATGGAGAAGCAGTTACTTGGAAAAGTTCCAAGCAAGATACGGTGGCTGATTCTACTTGTGAATCAAAGTACATAGCAGCGAGTGAAGCGTCTAAAGAAGCGGCTTGGTTGAGGAGCTTCATCAGAGATCTCGGAGTTGTTCCAACCATACAGGAGCCTATGGAACTGTTCTGCGATAATGAGGGAGCGGTTGCCTTAACTAAGGAACCCAAAGACCATGGTAAAACCAGACATATCGACAGAAAGTACCATTTCATCAAGCATAAAGTAGAAGAAGGCCATCTTGTTGTAAAGAGGGTATTATCTGAAGATAACCCAGCAGACCCCCTCACAAAGGGTTAGAGTAGGGTTAAGCATATTCAGCATGCTCGGAGCATAGGTCTGAAAGATGATATTAGTTTTAGTAGTTAGATTAGTTTTGTCCTGAAACTTGTAACAAAGTAAATGTAATTGACTTTTGGTGATTAAATAATAAAGTATTATTTATGGGTTTACTACCTTTTGTCAATTGTTTATTATTGTGTTTCATATTTTGCATGTTTTACTTCCCGAATAATATGATTGTTCAAACTCCACAGTCGCTCGTACTTTTGGAAGTAAGTAGTGAATTAAGACTGTCATGAATTGGATTGCAGATTGTCTAAGGATAGACATGGCAATAGAATTGAAGCAATGTTCATAAGTACTCAGAGAGTGAGTTTTGAGTATTGGATAAACCCACGCTCAGAGTATTACTTCATGGAATTCATCACGAGTAATACTGAGACGATAATATTTATAATCTTGGAACAGAGATATATGAGTTGTAATTTGCAAGTCGGCTATACATTGGTAATACGAAAACGCATTAGTAACTTGGTGTTATAAAATGTATTGTCATGTATGGTTTGATGAGTAAAAGATACAAGCATATGAGTCAATTTTTATTCATTCCTTTTTCCCTAATGGGAAAAGCGATATCTGTGGGCCCCTCGATGATTTGTGTTGACTTATGTGCTGGGCCCAGCCAGGACTGAATTGATGTGTTCGATTAGAAGTCCTATATCATCACAAATCAGGAATTGGGAAACATAGATTCTGGACAAAAGAGATTGATTACATTCCATGTCTTTTGTCTAGGGATATCTAGCAGAACGAAGGATTATATGATCACTTATCTTAGGACACGTAACTGACTGGGTCAGAGTTTGGCAGTAGCTTTTTGGAAGCTACAATTTGCTGGTCAAATATAGAAGGCATACTAGCAATTATAGTTACAGACTTATCCAAGTGGGAGACTGTTGGATTAGGTGTCTAAGCCCATAACTATAATTGGTATGTACTTGAATTGATAGCAACACAATCCTTTTGGGTTGCCCTCAAACCTAGCAACCGGACAAGGAAATTATGAAAGGAGAGATATTAATTTATTGTAAGATTAATAAATTAATATAAATTAATTTATTAATATGTTAAAAGATTAATATATTAATAAGAATTCATTATGTTTAATTAATAGTTAGCTAGAAATTAATCAGAATTAATTTTGGGGTTAAAAGTATTAATTGTAAGGTGCAGGGACTAGTTTGCAATTATCTAATAGTTGAGTGGAAGGCTCTAGAACCCCCTTGGAAGAGGGTGGATGAAATATATAGGGGAAACCCTAATGATTTCGTCCATAGGGGCTTGGATAAGGCCCTTGGGTTTGCTTAGGCCCTAAGCAAAGGATAACTAAGGTTTCCCCTAAACCCTAGATCCCTCAGCTATATAAGGAGCCTCCTGGTTCACATTTTGGTCACTCTTTCTTTTGAAGAAACCCTAAGGCCGAGATTTTGCATACTCCCTCTCCCCTTTCTCTTCTACTTTCCTTCTTGCTAGTTTGGGTGTGATTCCATTAGATGCATTACACTTGTGGTGCTAAGCTTCCAAGAAGATCAAGATCAAGACCAAGGGAATTGTCAATTGTTTACTATAACAATTGAAAGGTATGTAACTCCTAACCCTAGTTTATGAATTTCGAAAATAGTCACCTCCTCTAGGGTTCTTGTTTTGCAATTAAAAGTTGTATGTTCAATAGTTAAAACATAGATCCAAAGTAGGTTGCATGTGAACTTAGGAATTGTTTTCTAGTTTATTTGTTTTACCTAAAACCCATCACCACCATGGCAGCTGACCATGGTGGCTGTCACCGCGCAACCGCCACCTACCGCCACTAGATTGTCGTGTACAGGTGTTGTATTAGTGTGTGTGTGCGTGATTATTGGGGTTTAGCTTTGTAATTTGTAATTAGAGATTAGAATAATAAAAAGAAAACCCTAACCACCACCGTGAGGTGGTGGCTGCCGCCACCGGCCGCCGTGCCGAGTGGCGGTGTGCGTTGCCTCGTTGTGTTGACTCGTTTGGGGTGCTTGATACCCTAATGGACCTAGCCAAAACCCTAATGGGCTTAAAGATTAATTTTAGGCCTATTGGGCCATGTTTGAATGGAAACCCTAATTATGAGTAATTGGGCCTTAGACTTATTGGACCCACTTTTGGGCCATTGAGATTAGATTGTGTATTAAGCCTAATTTCACCATATCATTTATCTAGTAGAGTAAATGTAATGCCCGTAGATCAAGGCTATTCAATTTAGAGATAATAGGGGTCGAAAACAACTTTTTGACAAAATGTTATTTAGAATAAATAATCTTAACCAAGTTTTAGTATATGTTACAAGGTTTTCTTACATATAAAGAACGCCGAAATTCGAGTTATAACGAAGAAGTTATGGCCCGTCGAAGTTTTTTGGCAAAACCGGCACGACACCGGGAGACGTAAATAGTGAATTTAAGATAGAAGACTTTTTAGCCTTAGTGATCAAAACAAAAGTTGTAGCATACATTAAACCGAGAACATACAAAAAAAAGAACGCCCAAATCTGACTTCATATGAGGAAATTGTGATTTTTCTAAGATTTGGTATAGCAGTGCACGGCCCGAAACTCGAATTTAAGTTCGAGCGGTTTTTGGCTTACGCAACCTTAATGAGAGTTGAAGATCTCATTAATAGGAACTCAACGGTAAAAAGATAGACGAAAACGGAGTCTGTATGAAGGAGTTACGAATTCTCCGCGGTCATTTAACAGTCTAATCTCATCCTACTGTTAAATTTAAGATCGGTCAAGAACTAGCTGACGGAGTCTAAATGAAATTTGTAGATCCTTTTTTACCTACGCGTGGAAAAAAAGAACGTCGAAAACGGAGTTCGTATGCGAAAGTTATGAATTTTTGAAAATCGATTGATTTCCACCCTGTGTGCGTCGCCACGTGTCAGCACCAGGCGAAGCCTTGGAGCCTACGCAACACCACGACGTGGTGAGGGCCACCACGATGTGGTGACGCTCCAGGAGCACTATAAATAGAGGTGTCGGGGCAACCCTCAACCTCACACCTTTACCCCTTCTTTCTCTCTCTAGAAACTCTCTCTAAACCTCCCAACCCCCCCCCCCCCCCCAAAAAAAAGCCTAGGGAACCCCCTAGCACGAGTCGGAAGCCCCGGAGCCCCTGGCGGCTCCGAAAAGAAGAGCCTTTGGCTCAGAAACTATGCTCCGGCGGAGCCCGGTTTCCAAGGAAACCCACTGTAAGTGAGCTATACCTACCCTACCTCTAGTATAGCTTATGTTTTAATATAGTATCGTTATTAGGAACTTATAATAATAGTTAGACTATTAATTAGTCGTGGTTAACGTCAGACTAAACCCTAGTGGTTTTTATACTAGGTTTTGTTGAGGGAAAAATTGTTTTGAGATAACGAAGCACTGTCCGAGTACAGAGTCACCACCTAATCAGGTGAGTGCATGGTCCCTTTCATATTACACATAGATATGAAGTATTTTAATATAAATTACGTGCTATGTGTGCATATTGTCTGAATACTTTCTGTCTATGTTGGGTGAAATATTTTTATACATGTTTTAAATGACTTAAACTGTATATGTATTTTATATCTACAAAATGTGTTGGGTAAAACATGGGTAGATGAAATAGTTGTTGTGTGTTAACACGATGAAAGACATCAATGTTGACAGTGATCCAGTCATCTAGTGGAGTATAGATGACGACCACAGACGATACTAGACAATCCAGTGGAACGCTAGCAGACTCATAATCTGTAGGTGTTTTTGAACCAGGTGCTCATTAGGTATTTTTGAACTGAGTGTGTTCACTGGGTATTTTTGAACTAAGTGTGTTCACTATATATTTTTGAGCTAATTGTGTTCACTAGGTATTTGAACTGAGTGTGTTCATTAGGTATTTTTGAACTAAGTGTGTTCATTATATATTTTTGAACTAATTGTGTTCACAAGGTAGTTGAACTGAGTATGTTCACTAGGTATTTTTGAACTAAGTGTGTTCACTAGTTATTTTTGAACTAAGTGTTTACCAGATGTTTTGGACTACGTGTTCACCTGTTGTAATCTGTAAACATTGGTAATGATGGACTTTGTACCTATTCCTTAGGATAATCCTTAGGAATAAATGAACGATGAATAGTTGATTCTTAGGGTAGATCCTTAAGAGTAAAGAAGATAATGAGGATGGGTAATTGGGTTGATTAATTGTTTGAAGATTAAACATAATTATATTATTGTGGGTTGAAAACCCTATGTACTCATAAGGTTTCCCAACCTAACCCACTCAGTTTATTTATATTACATGTGTTGATATGAAGTCACATTACACTGAGAGATTAAAGAGATGTAGATCACTAGTGTAAATAAATGTAAGTTCCGTTTATGCTTATGTTTCTGTATTGACGATGACATCCCAAACGTTTTAAAATGAATAAAATACGTTTCTTCGAAAATGTTTTGATAACGTATTTATCGTGTTATTTTGGGAACAAATTCCACTATGTTTTTATGAAAAGAAGTACTCTGATTTTTACAAAGCATAAACAAAATCGGTCTTTTCTTGCCGTGAAAAATGGGGATGTCACAGTAAAGGACTTAATGGATTAAGTCCTTAATGGGTTAAGTAAGAAACACTTAACTCTAATCGTCATTTTATGTGAAACCATAATGTCACTTGGGCCGTGAGTTGGGCCATTCCATTGGGCTTTGGTAATTGGTTTATTAATGGGCCATCCAAGAATAATTTAATGGACTAGAGTAATTAGTTGGGCTTTAGGGTAAGGTCCATATGAAGGATTGGGCCCAATTTGGAAAATTGGGCCATAGTTTGGGCCAAGATGGTTGTATGATATTGGGTCCTTAGAATGAGACATGTTGGACTGGACTGAACAATTGGGCCTTAAGGGAAGTCCATGTAGAGGTTTAGGCCCAATTGGGAAAATTGGGCCATATGTTGGGCTTTGATCCCTAGTTGACTTTGGGCCTATGGATTGGACCTTGGGCTTGGGTAAGCTAAGCTTGGGGTAATTAGTAATTATCCAAAGTATGTAATTATAGTTATGTAGTGGGACCCAATTATTAATTGGGTGTTATTTTGATGTTGACAAATCGGGAATCTGTCATTTAGCAGTTGTGATCGAGTCTGCGAGACTTCAACAGTGTGGGATTGAGTCTGCAGGACTTCAGCAGTGTGAGGTGAGTTTCCTTCCAATAGGAACGGGTCTACGACCACAATGTCGGCCTGTTTAGTTAGCTCTTTATAATTGCTAACACGTTTCATTTTCAGTTTGTTTAAATATTTTGAGGTTAAAAGCTTCTTGTAGGGGTAGATGTGGAAATTCAGAAAATTAACATTTTATCAGTATGCCCAACAACTAAAGCATTCAACACAAGTTTGAAGGACTCGTAGCATTCAATGACAACACACTTTATATATTCATCAGCACATATACACTTCCAAAGATCATCATCCTTGGATCGAAACTGAATTGCCATGTCAAGAGCATTTGGAACCTTGTGGATGATGAAAAACGGGGTCGGTGGCGACGCGGACGACAACGATGACGAGTAATATTTTCTATGTTTTTTTAGTAATTTGGGATTTGAATGTTTATGTTTTTTTAAGTAATTTAGATTTTAAATTTTCGTTTTTTAAATTAACGTAAGATGTTTTTAATTAATATTTATGTTTTTATTCTTATTTAATAATTATTTTTTAATTTATTCTAATGTAAAAAAAAATGATGTGGAGTGGTAACCATATCCAATGGTTAGTGGGTTGGTAGTGAGTTTGTAGTGGAGTTATGTGATAGTCACTTTTTGAGTGGGTGAGTGTGACCATACCTCTTAGTCTAACCCCATTTCCCTTTCTTCTTAATCGATTCCTTTTTAAAAACATAACAACCCTCTTGTAATACCTAAATCGTTTTTTAGCATTTCTTCTTCTGTTAGATATAATTTCATTCAAGTGTTTGCTTTGTGGAATAATAAAAGCATGAACCCAAATGCTTCAAGGTTTTTTGGAAAGAAATTGATGCACTTAGCATCGTACCTTGTAAAGATTGTTTTGTGTTGTCCAACTCTATTCTCCTCTTTTGGGTGGAGCTAAATTTACAAATTTTAATCCTATTGACCGGTTTATATCCATTGACTTTTTATTCCATCCATGCCAAACACCTTGTCAAATGATTTTATTTTGTCCAACCCAGTTCTCTTCTTTATGCCAAACGCTAAAGATTCACTAATTTCGAGTTTTCGACCTTAGTTGTTTGAATACTAAATCTTTCATGCCTACATTTTCAAAGACTACGTACATGTTGATGACCATATGATCTTGATTGAATGGTATTCACAATAACAACGAACACAAAGAATAAAAAACAGAAAACAGAATGCAATCTTTTCTCCACAAGCTGACTCGGATCTTTCACTACAAAACATTTTATTTTTGAATTATTATTTATAAAAGCTAGCGAGAAATATTATTCATAAATTATGCACCCGACACGAAAAGACGTAAACTTTTAAATATATAATATAATATCACGTAAATATTTACCAAACTACAAAGATGTAACAATATTTTTCTTTTCTTTTTTGTATTAATTGAAAATCAAATAAAATAATATTAAGAAATGTACACTAAAAGTCATGCGTATCCTTACATTTCGAATCCATAGATATCCTCATGTTTAATTGGTAATGGTTATCAAATAAGATTTTTCAAAACGTTATACTAAATAAAGAAATAAGGAAACATGGGGGAGGAGAAGCATATATACTTTGCATAATTCGAATTATGTTGCCGAAAGTAAAATTTCAAGTTAAGAATCTGTATTGTTTCGTCTCCTTTAGTCCATTATAAAACCAAGGTTCAAAATATTCCCCTCTTATTTTCCTCCCATTGCATTTTCGATCGTTCAACTTGCGTAAAAATTCTCTTTACAAATTAATACCTTCAACTACAAATGACAAACTCCACAATGAGCTTGAAGCTTTTGGTCAACAAAAAAGATCGCAAAATCGTGTTTGCCGAAGCAAACAAAGACTTCATTGACTTCCTCTTTTACATGCTCACATTACCTATCGGCGCAATCATGAAGCTTCTCGCAAATGAGACCTTATTAGGTAGCCTAGGAGACCTTTATCAAAGCATCCACAACCTAAACGACATGTATATCTTACAAAACAAGACCAAAGACACTGTTTTGAACCCAAAACTATCTACTCATGTTCCTCATCTGCAAGATCTCCTCTTATTACCAATAGATCCTCCAACCACCATTGAAAGAAAGTTTTATAGATGTTCCGCCTCTAATCACCGTTGCAGACATGTCACCGATGAGCCAAAGACCGTGTGCCCTAATTGTCGGTATCCCATGTCGGAGGAGGTGGCTTATGTTAGTCTAGATACGTATAAGGTGGCCACAATAGTGTCCCCCGGAGAAGTTGGTTTTGTGAAAGCAGTGGTCACTTATATGGTTATGGATGATCTATCCGTGAAACCTATGTCCACCATTTCCACCATAACTTTGCTCAATAGATTGAGTATCAAAGATGTTTGTGTTCTTGAAGAAAAGGAAGTCCATTTTGGAATTGCAGAGGTATGGATATGTATATGTTTTCTTATATTTTATTATGAGGTTTCCATATTTTTCGTTCTTACCCGAAACAAAAAGGCGAAAACACTCCATTTTAAGGCCCATAAGGCTAGTAGATATGGGTCACACCCTCCACATCATTTTTTGTCACCTCATATGTCATGTCACTCTCCGCACCACACCATATTTGCTAGGAAATAGCTACCATACCACTTTATTATTATTATTTTTTTAAATTAAATGGCTATAAAAAGTAATGAAATTAAATGGGAAAACATGATTGTTCAATTGCTTATTTTTTTCTCCATCGACGTTAAGTTACATTGCCTCGTCAACATTTCTTAACATAACATGCCAAGGAGGTGATGTTTCAAAAGCCTTAACATGTTAAGGAGGTGTCAAGTAGGGTCCTCCAAGCGAGTGAAGGACCCATACCTGATAGTCTAAGTCGGATATAAAATCATTCACGCCATGGCCCAAGCAAAGCGGACTCATCATATTATCATTTTTAACAAAAAATCTTCCAAAAATTGAAAACACCTTTGAGTTTTAAAAGAAACCTTTCGTCTGTTCATATATTTCCCCAAACGTTTGAAAATTTAGGGTTTAATGGGATGTTTTTGTTCAAATTCTTGTGATTCTCGAATTAAGTCTTATGAGTTTTGTAGATTTAAGTAGTAAAAGATTAGTTCTATTTAATGATTTTTTTTTTGTTGAATACACTACTGGTTGCAGGGTTTAAAGCTACTAAAAGCCTCGCTAGAATGCAAGAACGTACTAACTCGTGTATTCCTCGACTCTGAAGACCATGTCGAAATTGTTTGAATTACATATGTATATATAAACCCTTGACGACTAATAGTTTATCTCATGTGAATAACTAGATTCCATTTCATAAACCTTCGAACAAATTGACATATTTGCTCTCTGACTATATGTACTCCGAGTTAACATACTCCGAGTTAACGATGTAATACAACTTCAATCAATTGATAAATATATAAAGTTTGTGCATCAAATCCCATTATGTAAAAAATGGAAATGGGACAATATATAACATTAACACATTCACAAACGTAAAATTTTAGAGAATTTTAAATCAGGTATATCTAACATCCATTTGTTTAATAAAGATTGCAACAATTTCTAATTTAGGATCATGCATGAAAATTGTAATGACTTCTTTGGTAAATCATTGTATGGCTTATATGCCTATTGCCATTATCATTAGACTATATGGAATGGAGCATGATATTGTCTATGTGGTGTGACATACACCATCCCTCTCAAATGACATAAAAAGATGATATGGAACCATCACATGCCACTCTCAACGTTGCTGCCTCTTCTTTTTTCTTCCACTTTGTAACATTCCAAAAGTTCAAGCCAAAATTTTAATTTTCAATATACAAGTTTAACAACCCAAATCACATTTCATAAAATCATTTGTACCATAGGTTTAAAACACCATTATCATCTAGAGAAATTTATCAGAAAATACGGAAACCAAATATCATAAAATAGGAGATACATGTGCGTTACGGTCTAGCTGGAGCCCTCCCACTACCAGAAGCACGACCTGAAAACATTTAATCCACAACAGTGAGCATGAAACTTAGTGAGTTCTCCAAAATATCACAAATATCACAATAATAACTATACATGAAAGTATTACGCCTATTTATCTCACGACCGGTTCTGATCTCACTACCATCCTAATCGGGTACTCTTTGACTCACAACATGTCACGATCTTGTCATCAACCCGTCGAAAGTTGTTTGACTCACAACCTATCTTCATCTTGTCATCGGTTAAACAAAGAATATAATATACCAATCAACAAGCAAACAAGAAACCAACATCAAACAAAAATACACGAGCAAGACCCTACTGGTCTAACTAATGTTAAATTTTAGGGTCTTAAGAATCTCAATTTACTTGGATATTTCTTGGATCATGATTGCAACCACTTTCCAAAATCTATGGTTTCCACCCTATAGCCAAGGTATCACGAAATTAGATTTAGGATAATCCAAATAATTTCAATTTAGAAGTCAGGTCACTTCTAAATCAGAAACATAGAAAATTACCTTGTTGTCTCGTGTTCTTGAGAGATAGATCAAATCAATGTATGATTTTCACGTATATATGTTCCAACCCGTTTTCTGGAACCAAAAAAAATGTTTTTATACAAGAGGGAAAGTAGTTAAATGGAAGTTGCATGCTTTTTGGCGCCAAATTTGTTGGTTATTAAGGCATAATCAACTTATGACATCATCATGATATCATTAATAGTTTTTTTGCGGGACCTGACTATTAAGATATAACCCGGTCACATTTATTCTCTGATATTTAGTACACATGTATATTACTATGTCAATATTGTTCTCGTGTATATCTCTCACAGTTAGTTGTATTTCCACTATATAAACCCAGATGTATTCATTTGTAGATATGAAAGATATAAAAACAAATCTTCACAGTATCTTTCCCAATTCTATTTTGCTTTATATGGTATCAGAGCCTGGTTCGGTACACACCACACCAGAAAAACTCATATCCTTCATCTCCAAATAGACATGGGAACCAACGACAATGCATCTCCTTCTTCTCTCACTGTCAATACCACACTCAAAGACATCACCATTGTCAATTTCCCAGCAACCCTAAAACTCACATCCACTAATTATCTTGGGTGGAAAACTCAGATCGAAGCTCTGCTACATGGCTTAGATCTATATCGCTTCATTGATGGCTTACACCCAGCACCTGCACCAACAATCTCAGACGATGGAAAAAGCACACCCCACGAAAACTATCCAAAGTGGTTCAGGCAAGATCGACTTCTCTTTGGTGCCCTAGTTGGAACCCTTTCTCCTGAAATCGTACCACTTGTAACAAACGCATCTTCTTCTCATGAAGCCTGGCAAACCCTAGCCAGTACATACGCCTCTCCATCAAGAGGACACATTAAACAACTCCAACATCGGCTAAAACAACTCACCAAAACCTCCAACCAAACCATCACTCAATATATGCAAAGTATCAAAACAGTGGTGGACGAGCTCGCTATCCTTGGGAATAAAATCGATCAGGAGGACATTACTGATGCAGTTGTCAACGAGCTCGATCAAGCAGCTTACAAGCCAATTCTTGATGCTCTTCATGCAAGAGACTCACCTATATCCTTCACTGAATTGCATGAAAAACTCATAAATCATGAATTATTTATTGCTCAACAGGTTTCAAAAGTTGATATTCATCAACCTGTTGCTGTTTTCTACTCAAACCATCAGACAGCTAAGAAAACATGGCCCCCTAAATCACAAAACACCACCCCTGGCTTGCTGCCCACACCGTTAAAACAACCTAATCAGGTCTCCCCAATCACTGGCCAACGCCCCTTTCTCGAAAAGTGCCAATGGTGTCACCAAAAAGGACATTCGCTCACCAACTGCTCAACCTTCAAAAAGATTTTTCCAACTACAATTGTCCCACCTTATCGCAACCTGCAAGTTTAAAATGCTCAAGCTCATGTAATGAATCCCATCAATACCTCAAACACAGCCAACTGGTTGTTCGACAGCGGAGCCAACTTTCATGCAACCAATGATCTCAATAATTTATCCATCCATGCTCCATATGATGGAACTGAAGAGTTAGTCATTGGTGACGGTACATGCTTAAAAATCTCTCATATTGGCTCTGTTATCCTTCATACACCTAAAACACCATTAATCCTCAAACATGTTCTATATGTCCCATCTTTATCTCGTAACATTATCTCAATATCTCGTTTATGCATTGATAATCAATTTCTAATAGAATTTTACTCCTTTGTTTTTGTCATCAAGGATCTGACATCCAAAGTTCCACTGTTCCAGGGCACAGAAACCAAGGGAATGTATGAATTACGACCTGCCCTTTTGCCATCTGTTTTCACCATGTAGCGCACCAACTCTCTTCTGTGGCACCACCGTTTAGGTCATCCACAAAATAAAGTTCTCAAGCAGCTATCTTCCTCCATTTCCTTTCATTTAAGCACTGATAATAATTGTAATTCATGTCGAATTAATAAAAGTCACTCTTTACCATTCCATACTTCATCTCTTGTATCTAATACTCCATTAGAACTCATATTCTCTGAGGTATGGTGCTCCCCAGTTGAGTTATTTGATCACTACAAATACTATATAATATTTGTAGACCACTTTACCAAATATATATGGCTTTATCCCATGAAAAAGAAATCTGACTCACTAGACATATTCATTCGGTTTCAACATCTAGTTGAAAACTACTTCAACACCAAAATCAAACAATTCTTTTCAGACAATGGTGGTGAGTACATCAAACTCGCTACTCATCTTGCCTCATTTGTCATTTCTCATCTCACCTCCCCACCACATACTCCTCAACATAATGGATATGCTGAGAGACGCCATCGACACATCGTCGAGACTGGTCTTGCTCTACTCTCTCACTCTAAACTCCCTACCACCTTCTGGCCTTTCGCCTTCACTACTGTTGCATATCTCATAAACAGACTACCCACCTCTACCCTTCACAATCTTTCTCCATTCCAATGCCTTTTTCAAAAAGAACCAAACTATTCCAAACTTAAATGCTTCGGTTGTCTATGCTATCCATGGCTTCGCCCATATTCCCCAAATAAATTACACCCTCGTTCAACTCCCTGTGTTTTCGTTGGCTATTCTTCAACCCAAAGTGCTTATTACACTTATGACCCTTTCTCAAGAAAAATCTACACATCACGGCATGTTGTGTTCATTGAAAATGAATTTCCATATCCAACACTTGCTAAATATCCTGCACCAGAATCTCCAATTGATTATAATCAATGGATTCCATTATCATTCCGAATTTCACAATTTGACCTTCCTATACTCAATGATCCTCCTCCTTCTCCTACTTTTCCTCCTCCACCACCTCCTCCCCCTCCTTCACCTCCTCCCCCCACACATGTCAACTCGTCCTCACCCAAAACCAAACTCTCAGTATTTTAACTCTGATTTCCAGTTATACACTATCTCCACTTAACATCCATCTGAACCATCCATAATCTCTCAAGCCCTTAAACACCCATCATGGCAATGCCATGCAAGAAGAATTTGATGCACTCACACGTAACAACACCTGGTCCCTTGTACCATCCTCTCAAGCTCAAAATCTGGTTGGGTGCAAGTGGGTATACCGAACGAAATACAAACCAGATGGCTCTGTTGATCGCCTAAAAGCACGTCTCGTGGCAAAAGGCTTTCATCAACGTCCAGGTATTGATTACCGGGAAACCTTCAGTCTCGTACTCAAACCAGCCACTTTACGCCTTATTCTCTCACTCGCTGTCTCAAATGCATGGCCTCTCAGGCAACTCGACATCAATAACGCCTTCTTACAAGGCACACTTCATGAAGATGTTTACATCTCTCAACCTCCAGGTATTGTTGATCCTGCTAATCCCACTCATGTTTGCAAATTAAACAAAGCACTATATGGTCTTCGCCAAGCTTCTCGAGCATGGTATGATGAACTTAAAACTTATCTCATCTCCCTCGGATTCAAATCCACCATATCAGATTCCTCTCTTTTCATTCTCAAACATAACACCTTCCTCATCCTAGTTCTTGTCTATGTTGATGACATAATTGTCACTGGTTCATCTCCCAAACACATATCCACCTTCATATCTTATCTAGCCTCTAAATTCTCTTTAAAAGATCTTGGCTCTTTGTCTTACTTTCTTGGTGTTGAAGTCATTCCTCACTCTCAGGGAATCTTACTCTCTCAAAGAAAATACATTCTTGATATAATTAACAAAGCCAAAATGACGGATTGTAAGCTTGTATCCACCCCAATGATTAGTTCTGACACCTTACGATCAACAGGGGGCACACCACATCCATCTCCAACTGATTATCGCACCTTAGTCGGTGCCTACAATATATGTCCTTAACCAGGCCGGACATTTCCTTTGCAGTTAACCGTTTATCTCAGTTTATGCAGGCTCCAACATCCACCCACTGGACAGCTTTGAAACGACTAATCAGATATTTGCATGGCACACTTTATCACGGTATCATCATTCATCGTAATTCATCACTTACACTTCATGCATTCACTAATGCTGATTGGGCTGGAGACAAGGATAACTACAGAAGCACCACCGGGTACATAGTTTATCTCGGTGCAAACCCAATTTCATGGAGCTCAAAACGTCAAAGTACTTTAGCCAGAATCTCCACCGAAGCTGAATTTCGCGCCATTGCATCAACCACCACTGAAGTTCAATGGCTAATTTCCCTACTAAGTGAACTTGGTATTTCATCTTCCACTACACCTACTATTTATTGCGACAATCTGAGTGCAACCTCCTATTCGTCAAATCCTGTTTTTCACTCAAGAATGAAGCATCTAGCTCTAGACTTTCACTTTGTACGAGAAAAGGTTCAGCAAGGATCTCTACGAGTTCAACACATAGCAGGTGATGACCAACTTGCTGGTGCTCTAACCAAACCTCTTCCACGACTACGCTTTCATTATCTCATATCCAAGATTGGTCTTCTCACAGGATCGTCCATCTTGCGGGGGGATATTAAGATATAACCCGATCACATTTATTCCCTGATATTTAGTACACATGTATATTACTATGTCAATATTGTTCCCGTGTATATCTCTCACAGTTAGTTGTATTTCCACTATATAAACCCAGATGTATTCATTTGTAGATATGAAAGATATAAAAACAAATCTTCACAATATCTTTCCCAATTCTATTTTGCTTTATACTGACCTGTCTGGACTCATATCTGATATAGAAATCCGTTTAGTAAATGAAGCACATCCTAGCAAAACCACCGCCAGAGGATCTGCCCCTTGGACCCTACTAGGGGCACTGCCCCTAGATCCCCCAAGGGGAAACCCCTTGCAACCCTGCACCCAGGGGAGCAGCCTCGGACCCCCCGTATTCCTGAGTTCATATTTATCATTACGAGTGTGCACCCCGCACCTCTTATCTTGGTTAGTAAATGGAGATTAGCTCATCTCATTATTAATAATAATTACACCAAAATATGTTGATAACACTAAATTCACCAACAACTAAGCATACTAACATGTCATCGTATTATATAGATATCCAACACGCAAAGGATTGATCCCTTAAATCCAAAAATCAAAACTTCGTATCTGATTCTCACAAAGGTCTTAATGGACAAAGTTTCAAACTTTATCCATAAGCAAGACTTTAACACTCAATAATCTAAATCCTAAGTCCACAAATCCATAGAAAAGTGTCAAAACTAAGTGTATGGCCACATGAAGGTCCGGAAGCAAAAACATATTCCAACAAAGTTTTAAAGTTCCTCAAACTCCAAGAACTTGAATATGAAGGGACAAAAATGACCTCTAAGCGACCAATATCCTAGATCTAGCATGATATAAGCATAAATTGTAACGACCCAAAAATCACTACTAAAAATTTCTTTTTAAAACATTACTAAAATCATATTTATAAAAATGTATCATAAGTCATAACATAATTTCCGAGTATTAAATTCAAAACATAATCTCATTATCAGAGTAAAACATTCCCCAGGCTAACTGACTATGGTATGTGCACTGCAATCTCTCCGAGCTCCTCTTTTGAAAACTGAGTACCTGAAACCAAAACTGAAAACCGTAAGCACGAAGCTTAGTGAGCTCCCCCAAACTACCACATACCATACAACATATAAAGCACATACTGGGCCTTGCCCACTGCATCGGACCGAGGTCCGGACTAACTGGGGCCTTGCCCCTGCATCGGACCGAAGTCCGGAACTAACTGCATCAGAACGAAGTCCGGAACTGACTGGGACCTTGTCCCCTGCATCGGACCGAAGTCCGGAACTAACTGCATCGGACCGAAGTCCGGAACTGACTGCATCGGACTGAAATCCGGAACTGACTGGGACCTTGTCCCCTGCATCGAACCTAAGTCCGGAACTAACTGCTTCGGACCAAAGTTCGGAACTGACTGAGCATAGCATAACATAAACATATCAACTAACACATATACCGCATACTGCATCGGACCGTAGCCTGGAACACATAACACATAACCCTGTCTGAGTCACGAAGACATCAAACATACTATCTACTGCGTCAGACCAAAGTCCGGAAACTACTGCTAACTAAACGGGCCGACATTGTGGCCTTAGACCCGTTCCTACTGGAAGGAAACTCACCTCGAAATGCTGACTGCTGAACTCCTGAATGAGAAATCCCCGACTACTGCTCCGGTTGCTTCCCAACTATCATGGGAAAATAAAATACTAATTCAGCATAGGGATTCTCCTATGGGTAAAATGACCATTTTACCCCTGCTATGGCATGGGTCACAACATGGCCCAAAAACCCTCAATTCCTTCTAAGCCCATCCATGGCCCCACTAAAGGCCCACTAATGGCCCAATTTTCTCCTTTGGGCCCAAAGCCCTTTATTGGACCTTACTCAAGCCCAATGCTAAAAACCTTGGTCCTTAACAACTGAATTCTGATGGCCCAATAAGGCCCAAGGACCCTAAGTCTCAACTCAACCCACACCGAGGCCCAAAATGCCATAAGCCCAACTGACTGCGTTACACGGGGCGTACTCTAATGTACGCTTAGCGTACTGGCCTGCTAGAGAGTACGCGGGGCGTACCTGCAATTATGCTCGGCGTACTTACTCTGTTAAGACACTTTCCATTAAGCGCTTAATACTTCGACTCAGGAGCCATAAACTTAGATCTAGGTCTTATTCCATGCATTAAGCCATAAAGTCACTGACTTGGTGACTTTATATGGCCCAAACCAACCCAAACTCTCAAAACACTCTTCTACTTCCATAAAGGGGACTAGATCCCATGCATGAGCTCATTGGGACCATAAAGATCGTAACTTTACTGCTTATGGGACTCATATGACTCTAAGGGAGGCACCCCTGGTCTTAGAAACGAGCTTAAGTCATAAAGTCCCAATCTTGGGACCAAAAAGGTCCATAAACTTGTATTAAAGAGATCTAAGAGGTTAATCATCAAGCTCAAGACTTTTTACCTTGCAAAGGTCCGAAATGAAGTACTTATCCCAGATCTACAAGCTCCGGCTTCCAAGGTTCCTCCTTGCCAGCCTTCTTCTCTTTGCTTCCAAGCTTTAATCCACCAAAATGGGTTCTCTAAGGTCAAGATCTCATAAAATGAAGGTAGGGACGTTCTAGGGTTTCTTCTGGGGTCGGAGAGGCTCATATGGGGGCTAGGGTTGGAACCATAATGTCCTTTATATAGTGCTCAATCCGAAATTAGGGTTTCATAGCTTTTAGCGTACGCTGGGCGTACCTCTTGGTACGTTGGGCATACGCCTTGGACATCCGCGGCCAAGCTGCCTCATTACGCTGGGCGTAACCCAGCTTACGCTGGGCGTACCCATGTGTGTTCCAAACATGCATGAATGGTCTTTCATGCAAACTTTTCTCTATAAGGGCCATTCTTGCCAAATCTTCAAAGTGTCATAACTCTTTCATTCTAGATCCGTTTCGGATGAGCTTTATATCCACGGAAAGGTGACGAGACACCCTACGTTTCTAACGACACAACCTGGCCTGAAAACTTCTCGAATAATAACTCCAAATTTAATAAAGGACTAAAACGCCCCTGGCCTTGGCCTTTGAAATTCCATATCGAATATTTTAGGACAGGGTGTTACATAAATGTTGGATCATTATACCTTCACAAGGTTCGAAAAATGATAAGAATGCAGAAGCTTGGCTATATCTATCACACTTGCACAAAAAACACCACATACTCCTTTAAAATCACACCAAAAGGACAAGAGGAGCTCACAAGCATTAAAGAGACTAGGTTTAGGATGAGAGAATGTTCTCTTGGGGTGGAGGTTGACAATGACGAAACCATAAGGAATAGTTCACTTAAATAGGCCCAAAATTACAAGCCATCTAGTGTTTGGCTCATCACACCCGTCGCGCCGCAAACATGTTGCGCCATCACCTCTAAATCCCTCACGTCGTGACCTAGAGAAATTCCCAACACTTAACAATTCCAATTTAAAACATAGAAGTAAACCTGAAATCGAATGTTACACACTTTCTCTCTTCTATTTCCTTTCTTGCCCCAATTTCTTTCCATACACCACTTCCTTTGTATGTAAAAAAATGAGGTGGAGGATCCTTGTCGTGTTAGGACCATGTAACTTTTCCCTCTAGCCTTAACCGCTATCCTATTATGTTTGCCATTTTGTCAACAAGATTCCTCTATTTAACATAATTGCAAGGTAATCTTAGACATGTAACATTTTTTTGTAAATGTATACTTATGTAGAGAGTCAAATGCAACTGTAGTCATGGAACATATAGGGAAATTGCTTCAACAAGAATATATTCTTGACCTAAAAATAATTTGGGTTTCCCTTATGTAAAAAGGACACTCACTTTCAAATTTGGTAAATAGGGATTGATATGGGACAATTACCTACATAAAAAACATTCAACAATCTTCTTTGTATTATAGATATCTAACCTTCTATTGTGTTCATTGTTCCCATCGATGCGGGGCATATAAAAGTTTCTAACTTAATGAAAAATAATGGAAAAAATGCATGCTTAGCCTAATTCATTAATTACTCTCCAAGAAATAGCTACAATTTTAAAAACAACCTATATAGTCATCAAAACATAATTTGGCCTTCATGGGCTGTAATTTTAGCTAATGGGTTACGGTTTCATGTGCGTTAAATTTTTACTTTTTGCCAACTTTGAACTCCCATATCTTTCTCATAAGAACTATAAATGACCCGATATGTTTTTCATTATGTCATTTGTAACAAGGGATTTCCATTGATATATTACAATCAATATTTGTACATTGTGAACAGGGGCGGATTTTGGGGGGTCTAGGGTGGCACCGACAACCCTTGACTTTTTCAGCTGCAGTGGAAAAATTTTTGAATTTTTTTAAATTTTTTATTTTTTCTACTATCGTGCAACCTTTGACTTTCCCGTGCAACCCCTACTGTGAAATCCTGCGTCCGTCCCTAATTGTGAAGCCCCTTTTCAAAGCTTCAAAATAAGCCTTTGGGGTTGTTGAAACATTTTTCCCATTAAAATAATTTCTTACTTTTTCTTATTTCATGCAAACTTTTCTCATAACATCAAACATCTATAACGTTCTCATATGAACTTTGATTTAGTTGATTATTTTATCAATAGACTCGTTATCATGTCGACTACCACTATGATTAAGAAAACCAAAGCTTAGATGTCATAATGGAATATTTTTTAAGTTTAAGGTTTTTGCAACAAACTTACGAAAAATTAAGGTTTCCTTAAATTTCAGATTTTCACAAGAAGCCACCTATGAAAATCTCATAGTACTTGCAAAGATCATGAATATTTTGATCATTTTACTAATTTTTTTTGCTAAATTTATGCGATTAATCTAATTTATCTTTTATTTTCTATTTATTATGAATCATATTAATTTTAATTTTATTTTGTGATTAACATTATTACAACTAATATTTAATAAATCCTTTTCATCATTTGATTTAAAACACTCACAATTTTTATATAAACTTTCTATGTTAACATAAAAACTATTACTTTATATTTAATAAATTATTTTTAATAATATATAATAATGTATTTTATAAGTTTATCAACAAATAAACATTCACCAAATTTTTTACATATACCACAATCACCTTACTTGTAATAAAACTATTCTAAACTTTAATTAGAGTGGTTGAAATTATTATAGCTAAAATTTACTCCGAATATTAATGTGAAGTCTCACACGACGTTCATGACCCAATTTAAGTGCGAGAGTTAGAGAGATAGAGTCTTTTTTTTTTTTTTTTTTAATAATTCCCCAATCGTATCAAAAATTTAGGAATTGAAAATTTGTTTTTTTATAATTCAAGAATCTCACACTCATCTTTGCTATCAGAAGAGTTCCTTTGTTCTTCGTTTTCCAGTCTCCATTTCCCCTCACGATTTCATAAACTGTAAGTCCTCTAATCCCTCATTCTCCTTTCTAATTACAATTCCATATACATGTCGCGTATTTCGGATACCGATTTGATTTTCACGACAAACCCTAGAAATCAGGATTGCAGTACATTTATTTCCCTCAATTTCGGTTTATATTCGTTTCCACAACTCAGATCCATAAACTAGGTTATTTCACGCTTTCCTTTGGTTTTATGTCTGTAATAAGAACTTACGAATTTCCTCTTCAACAAGCTTAGGTATATGTATCTATTGATTGCTTGATTCAGTATCTGTTTTGTTCGAATTTCCTTTCGATGCTCGCAGGTGAAAATATTCAATTCTATTAAGGTCCTGAAGTTGGCATTTTGTGGTTCAGTGATAAAGCACTGCGTTAACATAGATTTCAAAACCCTAGTGTGGATTTCGATTATACTTCGGGATTTTGAAGTGGAATGGTAGGGAAAGAGGATGAAGCTAGTGGGGAGAGTAATAACATCGACAGTGCTGGTACACGACTCCATCATCCCATTCCAGGTAACAGGAAAATGTATTGGAGGTCAGCTTCATGGTCGTCTTCTCATGTATCATTACCACCACTTAATCCCGACAGTGTAAAAGACACTTCAGATCCAAGTAATGGTGGACAGATTCGAAGGTGTCCTGTCCCATTAACTCCTAGATCAAACAGTAAAGGCCGATCATTTCTACCACCATTATCAATTGCTAGAAGAAGCTTAGATGAATGGCCAAGAGCAGGTTCAGATGATGTTGGTGAGTGGCCAATTCCCAGCACACCTAGTGGCGAAAGGCTAAAGCTTGATTTATCATCAATCCAAAGAATCCCAGATAAGAATCCTTCCCTTGTGAAAAGAGATAAGATTGCTTTCTTTGATAAAGAATGTTCAAAAGTAGCAGAACATATCTTCCTAGGTGGTGATGCAGTTGCACGCGATAAAGACATACTCAAACAACACAAAATCACTCACATTCTCAATTGTGTAGGCTTTGTTTGTCCTGAATACTTCAAAGGACATTTCGTGTACAGAACTTTATGGTTACAAGATAGCCCTTCAGAAGACATAACAAGCATACTATACGATGTATTCGATTACTTTGAAGATGTTAGAGAACAAAATGGGAAAGTTTTTGTACATTGTTGTCAAGGGGTATCTCGGTCAACTTCATTGGTGATCGCATATCGTATGTGGAGAGAAGGTCAAAGCTTTGATGATGCTTTTCAATACGTAAAAGCTGCAAGAGAAATCGCGGATCCAAATATGGGATTCGCATGCCAACTTTTACAATGTCAGAAAAGGGTACACGCGTTTCCTTTATCTCCAAGCTCATTACTTAGATTATATAGAATTGCACCTCATTCATCATATGACCCTTTACATCTTGTTCCAAAAATGTTAAATGTTCCTTCCCCAGTTGCTCTAGATTCTAGGGGTGTCTTCATTATGCATATACCTTCAAGTATTTACATTTGGGTGGGTGTAAAATGTGGATCTTTAATGGAAAGAGATGCAAGAGGTGCAGTTTGTCAGATTGTTAGATATGAAAAAGTTCAAGGGCCGATAGTTGTGGTGAAAGAAGGGGAAGAACCTTCTTACTTTTGGGATGCTTTTTCGAGTCTTTTACCTTTGATGGATAAATCAGGAAAGGTGATTGATGTTTCAAAGTTGACTAAAGTAACCCCGGGTGATAGAATAGTTGACTCCTACAATGTTGACTTTGAGATTATACAGAAAGCAATTGTGGGTGGATTTGTCCCTCCTTTTGCTTCTTTTGAAACTGAACAAGAAACTCATTTACCAGTTAGAGAAAGTAGTTGGAGTGTTTTGAGACGTAAATTTGCACATGGAAACATGAAGGAGTTTGTTTTAGCTTCCAAATCTGCCCCTTCTAGAGTCTACCCTGATTCTTCTTTACTCATGGGTTCAGATAACAATTCTAATTCTAATTCTAATTTTCTTTTTTCTTCAAGATCTTCATTTTCTTCATCATCATCATCGTCATCTCCTGATTCCCAATCTTCCGATTCCACCATTAGCTCCTCCAAATGCTATTCCGATTCCCCTGTTGCATCTCCTTCTGTATTGTCAACATTTTCAACTTTATCACTTGCTCCGATTCTTCCATCTAAACTCTCGCCTCATTCCATTTCCAAAACTTCTGAATTCATTGATGTGAATTTCACTTCAAACTCATGTTCACAATCGGTTTTATCACCTTCAAAAAGGTCTTCACTTTCGATTGCTGAACGCAGAGGTAGTGCTCCTAAATGTCTTAAACTACCAATGATGAGTGATGACGAATCTCTTGTTCAGGGCTCTTGTTCAAATAGTTTGACCGAGTTTGACCAGAAATCTAAAGCTTCACAAGAAGATCAGAATGTGAAGCAAGAATTAATGGTGCTTGAGTGGCCTAGTTTGGAGAAGGTTATGAGATTTTATGCTGGTGACATGGATTCCAGTCGCGTGTTTATTTTCGTGACTCCGGAATCAAGTTCCGGAATTGGGGATTCCGGTTTGTATTTATGGGTGGGAAAAGGTTTCTTGCATGATAAAGAATATAAAGATAGTGAAAGGTGTGCTGAGCTGGCAGATTTTTCTGTGAAAGAAGTTATTAATAATCTTGTTTCCAAGATGGGTTTGTCAAAGGACACTCATGTTAAGGTACAAATCATATTTCAAATATTTTATTACTTAGTATTAATTAATAATAAATAAACAAAAAAACAATGTTGGTATTTTTTCACACTAAGTCCACGTGGCAGGTGGTGAAGCAAGATGAAGAACCTTCAGAATTTGTTGCTCTCCTGAGTTCATTGTAGCAGGGTGTAGTGATCAGGTGTTGTGCAACCTTTCCTGTTCTCTCTGCAGCCTAGATATAACATTCCAGCAAAAAAAAAATGCTGGAAAAAGAAATCGAGATTGAGGTACTAATATCACTTTAATTTTATTCCATGTTTTTTTTTAATATATTTCTAAATGATTTATTATGTCTGTATTTTTATTTGCAGAATGTATCAAGGGTTCAGTGGCAAACTAAGCAAATCTGCTCCTTTTGTGTTCTAACCTCTCAACACATTGGTTGTATTGTATATTTATCTTTGTTAAACAATTTTATATAATCGTAATTTAAGGGAGGAGTAGATTCACTGATTATGCTTTGATGTTAAATGTAGCATTTTTCTACCATGTTCATGATAATTTCTAGTATGAATTTGATGGATGCACAAACTTTATGTACACATTTTAGACCAAAATGTGTGCTGTAACAGTAACACCTTTAATTGAAGAACAAATTAAGATGAATATATTTATATGATAATTTTGTTGACCATAGTCGTAGTTTAAGAGAGAAACTTTAGAAAAGCAACATTTGAACTATCAAATTATGTAAAGTATAGATGCCTCTTCTTTTCACCATGTTTCCTCCTTTTATTTTGCCTTTATGAAAAAAAAAATTGAAAAATCGTATATTGATCCATGTTTTCTAGTTTAATTTGATATTTTCTATTGACTCATGACTTACGTATCAGTATTTAATCATAATAAAAAAATAGTTTTACATGAAACCGTTTGTGGTAATCGTGTATGTGCTAAATTGTTCATATAATCTTCATAAATTTATCCAATTTTGCATCGTATTGCTTCCACATCCTTCTTTTTAATAGCTTTTTCATTGTTTCAAGATATTCTAAAGTGTAACCTAGTGGTAAAATTCTATTAACTATAATGGTATGGAGTATGGAATAATGCTTTTCAAGACAGCAAAGCAACCACTTATGTCGATTAATTGGTCATTAAAACTATTTAATAATTTATCTTCTTTGTTTTTCAGTATCAGGCCTTAGGACAAAAACTAATTATTTGTAATATTTCAGTATCAGGCCTATGCAACATTTTTTTTTTTAATTTTAAATTTAAGGCTTGCTAAAATATTGTTTTACTTGGACATATTGGATGGTTAAAGTTTTTATTCATATAAGTTATGAGTTTCTGTTTATTTTATTTTGAAAGATACAGTAAATTATAGTTTTGGTCTATGTTGTTTACTTTTAAAAAAAAAAATTAGTAGAACTTTCTAATTTTTGACATAATGGTATTCGCTTTTGGTCCTAAATCTTTGGGGTTGTTTTTTTCGATAAATGCTGGTTATATTTATTTTGGTCCCAAATCTTTGGGATGCTGTTTCCAATAAACATTGGTTACATTTATGTTATCTGTACTAACTGATTTATGGATGAGTGATTATCCTATCGTTTATAAAAGTTGCATGCATAGTCCTTGTCGTTTATAGATTTATGGATGAATGATTACCCCTATGGTTTATAAAAGTTGCATGCATAGTCCTTGTTGTTTATAGATTTAGGATTTCATTTTTTTTTTCTATATGGAATTTATAGAAATGCTCTTAGATGTATATAAGTTCTAACAATTTTAGTTCGAGGGCAAAAAGATGGGAAATCTCATCATTTTACATGTACTTAAAGAAGATTTTAGATGTTAACCACTTTAACTTGTTAGAACCAGGTTGGACGAGAGAAAAAGCAGAACCGAAATTAAACAAAAACTGAAATCAAGGTATTCGGTTCGATTCTTGGTTATTCATTTCCTACTAAATTGGTTCTCAGTTCTTTGGTTCTCGATCTGGGTCCAAACAGATGCTCATCCCTGATTAGATACTAACCTGTCTTAGGAACCACCGATGCAACTTTTAGAAACCACATGGATGATCCATATCAAAACTTAAAAAGTTGGACTAAAACTTCATATAGATATAAATCACAGGGGCCAAACTGTAACCACCCACGTTTTCCGAACAAAGACAAAGGACAACCACGTGTGTCTGGCCATCCTAGCGCGTGTATATCACGCGCATTTCGTGCCTCTTCAGTTTTACTTTCCCTGCCATCTTTCTTTGCTTCAATGTTTATAATACATCCCCACTCTGTTTGTGCGGTGGAGTACATGCAGATTCAAATATCGAACCCTTCGTTTCTCCTTTTTCGGTTTCCGATCTGTTATACCGGAGACAATGGTGGAGACGGCAAGCGGAGAAGGAGATCACGCTGTTGAACATGAGTTATTGCTCTTGAACGATGCCAATATCAGCGGAGGCGGTGGTTGCGACGGCTCCTGGAGGTTGAACTTCGATGGATTTCAGTTTTCTTTCGAGCATAAGGAGAAACCTCCTCGACGACTCCATGACTATCTCAGGGTATCAGGTGCTAATAAACAAACCAGTTTCTGATCACCATTGCCGTTTCCATTTGATTACATTAGAAAACGATGATAGTTTCTCACGGATCATCGTTTTGATTTGATTCGTTTCTTCCGCTTTGATCCGTATTACTTAATAGATTAATATCTCACCTCGTTTGCATTCATAGTGTGTTTAAGTTCATCATGAATAGCATAGGTTTACCATTAAATTGAAGGATTTATCAAAATTGGATTGATATGCTAAAATTTTCCAATCAAACATAAACTTTTGGGCAAAAAATCTTCAATTCCGTTCAATCTGTATTCAAGCTTTACATTTCTGTGCTCATGAACATTAGGCAAAAATTCTTTAATGCTGTTTTGTTACATTTTTTTTTTTTTCCATTTACTTCAACTTTCTCAGGGTCAGAAAACCATGTGGCAGAATATTATCAACAACAGGTAGAGATGCTGGAGGGCTTTACAGAAATGGATGCCTTAGCAGAACGTGGTTTTGTACCTCGTATGTCTGCAGTATGTATTCCATTTTCAAATGACCTAAAAAGCTCTAATAATTTGCCATTAGAATGTGTAATGTTGATAGTTTTGACTCGCAGGAAGAAAAGGAAAGCTTAGCACGAAGGGAGACACTTGCCATCAACATATCTAATGTTGCAAACATGATTCTTTTCATTGCAAAAGTTTACGCCTCCATTAAAAGTGGTTCATTGGCCATAATAGCCTCCACATTAGACTCACTTCTTGATCTCTTATCAGGATTTATCCTCTGGTTTACAGCTTTCTCCATGCAGATTCCAAACCCTTATCTATATCCAATCGGAAAAAGACGAATGCAACCTTTGGTTAATTAGTCATTCAATCTCACTTTTTCTCTTTCTTCATAACTAATCTAGATATCCCTACATCTCATCTGAATTCATATTTTCAGGGAATACTTGTCTTTGCCTCGGTTATGGCAACTCTTGGACTGCAGATAATTTTGGAGTCTGTGCGCACATTAGCATCAAATGTAAGCAAACAAATTACTAACATTAGTTCAATTACATTTTTTTTTTAAATTCCTTTACACATAGAATTTTCCATGATACTATTCCAGGAGAATGGGTTTAGCTTAACCAAGGAGCAAGAACAATGGGCTCTTGGCATTATGCTTTGTGTGACCTTAGTCAAACTTGTGTTATGTATATATTGTCGATCATTCACAAATGAGATTGTGAAAGCCTATGCTCAAGATCATTTCTTTGATGTGGTCACAAATCTCATCGGCTTAATAGCTGTCCTACTTGCTAATTATATCAGTGACTGGATGGACCCTGTTGGAGCTATAATAGTATAACTTCTTTTCACTCCTTTAATCCCCCTTCGTTTAAAAAAAACAGGTTGTACATAGTAACAGGTTGTGTTGTGTGGTGACAGCTGGCAATGTATACGATCAGGACTTGGTCTGTAACAGTGGTGGAGAATGTGAATTCCCTTGTTGGGAAATCAGCAGCACCTGAATATCTACAGAAGCTTACGTATTTGTGTTGGAATCACCACAAGGCAATCAGACACATAGACACTGTAAGGGCTTATACGTTTGGATCTCATTACTTTGTGGAGGTGGACATTGTTCTACCCTTTGATATGCCTTTACAAACAGCTCATGATATTGGTGAAGCATTACAAGAAAAGCTTGAGTTATTACCTGAGATTGAACGCGCTTTTGTTCATCTTGATTATGAGTTTTCTCATAAACCCGAGCATGCACACACACATCTCTAAAAATAAACCCTAATCACAGGGAACTTTTCTATGTATTCATGATATATCTTTCAGGAGGTAATATTGATGTGTGTATGAAACTATGATGAAGGGAAAATCACCGGTTTCTAGCGTATAATTAACCATAGGAATCTAATGTGAGAGAAGCATTGGAGTTATTTAATCCAGACTTTTCATCTCATTTATCACGTGCGAGGATGATAATTGGAAACTTGGCTAAAAATGGTGTTGAAAATCATTGCAAGTATTTTGAAAAACTTATATAATTTCCTAAATCGTTAAGAAAACATTGGATTCTCTTGGTAATAGTTTGTAATAGTAGTAGATTTTTGAGTGCCTTTAAAGATACAAGCAATGAAGCAAATGTTCTTTATGGTTTCATTTGTAACAATCACAGTTAAAATTTTAAATTTAAAAACAACTAAAATACTTTATAATCATCGACTAAAATACAACGTGATTGATGAAGATAGGAATCAATGCATGTGATTTAAAAGAATGTTAGTATTTTTCATATTTTGTATGTCAAATTTGTTCATATTTACATTGAAAAAAAAATCATCACGAATTTTGTAGATGAAACGAGCATTTAATGTTAGTCAAAAAATTGTGGATGAAGTCCAAAATCTTTTTAGTTTGCACCAATGGTCCAAAAACAAAAACATTTTGTGGTTTTGGTCCCTGTCAAACATAAAAAGACTATAATACCCTTTTAATTTGTTTTTTTCATTTTTTATATTCACTTTATACTTTTATAATTTTATAACTAGAAATAAAAGAAAAATAAACCCTACCCATTAACCACCCCAACCTATGGTACCCTCTCTCTCTCTCTCTCTCTCTCTCTCTCTCTCTCTCTCTCATACACACGACTGGAAAAAAAATGTATCGATTCTTTTTCACTTTCACATTCTCGCTCAAGAAATCCGCGATCTTGCTCCCTTGTGCAATTTCGATGAAGAAAAATACCGACAATGTCTCTTTTCTCCTGTGGTTTTCCTTCTAAGCACTTATGTGTGTGTATTTTATATGTGTATGTATTATATGTGCCACGGTTTCTTCCTGTATCATCACAAATAGTAAGATCCAATAACCTTCAAATCAATGCTATTAAGATATAGAAAAAACCCTACAAATAAATACCATGAATCTTGATTTTGAAAATTTAAAACCCTTAATTAGTTCATACGAAACCCTAACTCAAAATGGGTTCACTGGAAAACAACGAATAAGAAGGAGGCAATATGTTACTGCCATGGTTTCTGGTGTGATTTAGTTTCAGATTTGGTCTGCTATCTAGGTTGATCGGAAGTGTGTAAGGTTTTGCTAGTGAGAAAATTGGAAATTATGGTTGCTGTGAGGGGGCGACAACAAAGGGGGTGAGGAATGAGGAGATAAGGTATATAATGTGGGGAAAAGAAGAGATCCTTTACAATCTTTGGTTTCTAAAACTCATATTTGCAGCAAACTGAAGAACCAGGCCATCGATTTCTCTACAGGGTGTGAAGAGGATGGAGATTATGGAGGAATAGTTCATCGGAGGTGGGATTACATCAACAGTAAGGGTGCAAAGGGTCTTATCAGTGAGAAACCTTACCTTCATCTTTGCACCAACTGTGAGGCTGTGGAGGGATTTATCTAGGCCTGACAATGGAGCGGGTTTTGACCCTGATCCGATCCAAACCCTTAACAATTATATGGGTGTGGAGCATAGTTTTTGATCCGTTTACGCGTTAACGACCCGTACCCGCTAACCCTTTTATTAAAAGGGTCGGGTATGGATCATCATCGATCCGCTCCATTTATAACCCGCCCCATATAAATTTTAGAAATATAAATTTATATTTTATATTACCTAAAGTTTACATTAAATTCCAATCAGAAGTCCAAAGAGAAAAGCCCAAAGACTAAATTGTTTTTACATAGGACTCGAGGACTCGACTTCTAGACTTCCAATCTTCTCCCAAGAGTCATGATTTCAATTCATTTATATTTCATCATGTAATCACCAATTTCATTTATAAATCAATAAGGTCATTTATCAACTGAAAGAAATTTTGTAATTGCTATTCTCTATCAATGCAATCGACGATCAAAAACCGATTGGAAGTAACTAAAATAATGATTTTAATTCCAATAGAAAGTCCTCGAGTACATAATGTGTTTTCTAAATCAAAACTTAGTTTTATTTAATAAATTTTATTTTATGCTTTAAGTAAAATGTGTTTGATTATTCAAAAAACCTACGGGTTACGGGGCGGGTTTGGATATCTGCTAATTCGGTGGATAAGGGTATGAGTCTGATTATTCAAAACCCTGTGGGTTACGGAGTGGGTTTGGATCGGATTTTGAAATTTGTTAAAAGGGTTTGGATCAAGGTCAATTCGCGCCAAACCCGCCTCATTGCCAGGTCTAGATTTATCTACGAAAGAACAAAATGTCGTCCGCAACAATTTTTGTATACCTTGTCGGAAACCCAGAAAAGGATGGTTGGAGAGGATGAGGAGGGAGGAATGAACGTCGATAAGATATATATATATATATATATATATATATATATATATATATATATATATATATATATATATATATATATGGATATAATTTTTTTTAATAATATTAAAATAAGAAAGTAATTAAATTTTTTATTTCAAGGGTATATTTGTCATTCTAGATTGGGTGTGGACCAAATCCACAAAATCTCAAATTTAGGAGGGACTAAATCCCCAAAAAGTTTTCTGTTTTGGACCATTGGTGCAAGTTGTAATCTTTTTGGACACCATCTACAGTTTTTCGCAAAACACAAGGACCAAATTTGTAATTTAGTCTAAATATAAATATGTGGTCATTTTAGATATTGTTAAAAATATGGCCATCATCCGATCATTTTTGTAATTTTCGTTAAATCCGTAAGAAAGCCTTAATTTATGGACTAACTACACAAGTAATTATAAAGCCTTAATTTATGGACTAACCACACAAGTAATTATAAATATGAGGAAAAAATATGTTGATATGTCCAAGGACTGATATGGTTCTTTTTATTATGATGGCCGATACATTCTAATCGACTTGAACACTCAAGTTTTTGGAGGGAGGTCATCTCTTTATAGACTACAATTGTAGAAAGAAATAAAATTTTAGACTAACTTAACAAACCACTAAAGTTAAAGGAGCATTTTTGTAATTTATTAGGTTAAAAGTTAAGATTCCATATTTATACAAAGCGAAAGGTGTAAGGGCTCCATTAAATGTCGTCGTGTATCACATTATCTAATATTGAATGTGACGCAATATATAAATTAAGACCGATGAGACGTTACTTCTCATTACCGAGTTTAACAAAGGAAAAGAAGAGAAGAGAAAATAAAGGCATAAGAGAAAAGAAGAGAAAGGAAAGGAAAATAAATTTTCTTTTTTGTTCCTGAGTTGAAGAGAAGCGGAAGGAAAATGAATCATTTTGTTCTTTCTTTCCAAAATCCTCCCAAATCGGAAGGAAAGTTATGAGGGAAAGTGATAATCTCATTTCCCTCCACTTCTATTCTTTAATGAAACTCGGGAATACCAATTTCTTTTATTTTCTTCTCATTTCCACCAATTTCCTTTCTACCAAGTATACAAACGGTTTCAATTACGAGAACACGATACAAAACAACACGTAAACTAGTTAATATAGGATTGTGAGACATCTCTTTATTGTACCCTTCGGGGTACTGGTAAAATCCTCAACATTTAGTATAACCAGAGTCTGCTGGAGGGACAACGTGAAATTTGTGAATAGATCTATTCGGGACTGACAATCTCACACCTAAACTGCTAGCTACAGTTAAGCAGACATGCCTGAGGTGACAAATATCATACCATACGACGCTTGAAGAAACGTCGCTGAGGTTGCTAGTCATATCAAGCATGGTTATACGAACTCACAATAGTATAAACTAACCTTTGTTTACTAGATTTTCATTATTCACTAGTTTTATTTTAAATAATAGAACTACTATACATTACACTGGAGGGTTTCCAGGGTTACAATACATGGTTTTATTTAAGTAATAAAACTACTATACATACTGGTGGTAGCCAGGGTTTTCAAACAGAACATACTATACATACTGGTGGTAACCAGGGTTTTCGAAACAAACACAATAACGAACAAACATGTTAGAAAATATTGGGTTTTATTAGGAAACATGCATACATTTTTATAGGATTCAATGATTGGTTTTCACTATAAAAACATTCTTATGAACTCACCAGCTTTATGCTGACACGTTTTCAAAATCGCTTGTATTCTCAGGACATCAGTAGACAGGTACTCTCGTCGGCTTTTGAGAAGACAGAGCATATAAAGTCTCGTCTTTATATTCACTACTTTTGATGTACACAAACAATGAAACAAACAGATGTAAAATATTCATATTATATTGTAATGCTTGTGTTTACTTTGATTACTATGATGCAATTGTTGTGATACTATACATGACGTCCTCCACCCCCAAATGTTTCCGCCGTTTCCGGTTTGGGGGTGTGACACATTGGTATCAGAGCTATTATTTATAGTGAACTTAGTATACCGAACCTTACAAGGTATACAACTATAAACACTAAGGGGCTGAAGTGCTCTGAACTAAAAGTATACTTTTAAGATATAAGTATTTTATAAGAAGTATACAGGTATACATACGTACCAGAAACAATATCATAAATAGAAAAAAAACAAAAGTATTTGGATTAAACCCACATTGTAAACACTTTCTTTCTAATGAAATGGTTGTTCATTACTTTGCTTACTATGATGCATGTCTTGTGATACTAAACATGATATCCTCCACCCCCGAACGTTTCCACCGTTCCGGTTTTGGGGTGTGACACAGACATAGCAAAAGTTTGCTGCAGGGTTCATGAGTGCTCCTATAAGATTAGAGTATTGGATTAAACCCACGTTCACTTGGATCGCTTCATGGATTTTATCAAGAATGATTGGTGAGACGATAATATCTTATATTCTTGAAACCGAGATGTGTGAGTTGTATTCTGCAAGTTGCTTGCACATTGATAATATGTAAACGCACCAGTAACTTGGTGTTATAAAAGATATTGTTGTGTGTGATTTGATGAGTAAGTACAAGCGAGCATTAAGTCAAAGTTTATCCGTTCCTTTTACCCAAAATGGGATAAAAGCGATATCTGTGGGCCCCTCGATGATTAGTGATGACACCCTAAGCGCTTGACCAAGCCGGGACTAAGTTGATGTGTTCAATTGTAGTCTGTTGTCAGTCGTCATAAATCGGAAATCGGGAAACAATACATGAACAGAGAGTATGATTAAAATCCATGTCTCAGTTCATATGATATCTAGAATAGAGGAATATATGATCCCTTATCTAAAGGACAAGTTTATGATATGATCAGAGTTCGACAACGGCTTTTGAAAGCTACGATTGCTGATCATGTTCCGAAGTCATACGCAATATAGTTATTAGACTTATCCAAGTGGGAGACTGTTGGATTAGGTGTCTAAGCCCATTACTATTTTGGTATATACTTCACTCGATTGTAAGCATGGTCCTTTTGGGTTGCCTTCACCATAGCAACTGATAGGATGAACTAAGGAGAAAGAGGATTAATTATGATTTATTAATATATTATATGAATAATATATTAAAAGAGAAATCATATTGTTTAATTAATATTAGTCAAGAATTAATAAGAATTAATTGTGTGGCTAAAAGACATTAATTAAATAAAGGGGACTAGAACTGTCAATTGTGTGATAGTTGAATATTGGGCTAACGGACTCCATAGAAGTTGGAGTGGATGAAATCTATGGTGAAACCCATTAGAATTCTTCCAAGGCTTCTAAGGAGGGAGTCCATGGGCTGCTTAGGGCCTAAGCAGTCAGATTAGGGTTTCATGGTTGATAACCCTAATAGCCTAGCTATATATAAGGAACCCCTAAGGCCCCAAAAATGTGTGGAAGTAATCCCTAAGGGTTCTTGGACATTTTTGGTGCTCCTCCTCCCTCTCTCTCATTGTTCATCTTGTTGCATATGGTGTTTGTGACTCCATTAGAGGTGCAACATTTGAGGCACTAAGCTTTCAAAGGTCAAGATCTAAAGGAATTGAGATTGTTATTGCTACATAACAATCAAGGTAAGATCTAAACCCTAATTCATATGTTAATTCGATTATTATATGTTAGATCTAGGGTTTATGAGCTTTGGATGATTATTGCATGTTCATTAGACAAACTAGATCCAAAGCTTTAGGGTTTGCATGTACACCATAGGATTGATGTAGTGCTCATAACCCATCACATCGCCCCTGGTGGGGTCTAAGAGCAGCGCCCCTTGCGATGTCCAATGACCAGAGCCCCTGACGATGGTCTCGTTATATCAGGAAAGACTCTAGACATGCATTTTCCCGCCAAAACAAGTGATGACATCTCTATGATGTAAGAATCAGTTATATCTAATAACCACCTTTCTAACTACCATTTTTGGCGCAAAATGGATGTAACCACCATTTAACCTCTTTTCTCTCATGTATAAGAACATAAAAAATGTTCAAAAAAAGGGTTGGGTTTTTTTCTTATACTCAAAATTGATCATCAAATTCTCTTTATCTCTCAAGAACACAAAACGACAAAGTACTTTTTGTGTTTTAGATTTAAAAGTGACTTGACTTCTAATGGCCAATCTTGGATTATCCCAACTCTAATTTTGCGATACCTTAAGCTATAAGGTCAAAATCACATATTTTGGAAAGTGATTATAATCACGATCCTAGAATTATCCAAGTATATAGTAATATTCTTAAACCCAAAATCTAATATCTTTGTTGGAATATTTCTTAGAATAAATCTTGCATCCGGTTGACGATTGGCCAAGAACATTGTAAGTTCATGTGATGATATGGAAAATTTCAACCAACGATGCGCAACGATCATCATTTTAATCAAGCGTTATCTACGTTGTGTTTTTTTATGTTGGTTATAGCTAAAGAAGGTTAAAAACAGTTGTTGTTGGTTTTTTTATTCTCATTAGGGAGCCATATGGTTCTATGATGGAAGATGAGAAAGACAAGAAGAAAAGAGGGATAACATCCATTGGCAAGAAGAGGAAGACGGAAGGGGTTGTTCTTCCATCATCGAATCCTATGACTCCTAATGAGAATAACACTTGATCAAACTGGTGATTGTTAAGCATCTTGGGTTGAAGTTTTCTAGATGATTACATATGCCTACAATATTCTTCACCACATTGATGATGTCACGTGGAAGAGAAATTTATGCAGTCGTCAAGCAATGAAGTTACATCACAACGTTCTCCAAACTATTATGAACCTGGGAGCATCTGTCATAGAATTATGGAACCGAAGACAAAAAAAAATTCAAGATAACAATGATGTAAATATTTTTTTAGAAAAATAAAGTAAAACTAACGCTTAATTCAGAAAAAATGTAGGGGCTAAATAAAAAAATGAAAATATAAGAGGTAAATAAAAAAATAAAAAATAAAAAAATTACAAATGTTTCTTCAAGGGAAAAAAATAAAATTGAAATTTAATCAGAAAAAACTTAACATATAACTCCTCCTTCTTCTTCTTTTTATTTATTTTTTATTTTTTTTAATCCCTTCAATTTATTACGAACAAATAAAAATTACAATATTTTATCTACCATTGTAGATTTTTATAATTTAGAAAACTTATTCATCAAAACTACATTCACCAATTTCTTATATTGATTGTTAATAATCAAATGGCAAAAAATCCCGATCCAAACTTTACTAAAAAATATTTGGATTTTATCGAAATAGCCTAGACGAAAAATATGTCCACCTTCCGCCGATCAAACAAAAAAGGCAATAAAATTTATCATTATATAAAAATCAAAAGTCAAACAAAAATATGTCCAATATTAAGCTGAAAGAATCATTAATCAAAGAAAGAAACGTAAGCAATGAATGTGTCATTATATAGTAAATTAGAAATCCTAAATTGGAGTATCTCATTATCATCACTACAAAAATAAATAGATTAAATTAGACATACATGCGCAACATGTTTTTAAGAAAACTAACTACACCTGACAAATACATGGTAAATATTTAGAGCCAAATAAAACATATAATATATATCTAACTAAAACCAAAGTGATAATATTGTATGGTAAGTATTGATTAAAATATTTTTAACCTAAAAATTACCGATAATGAGAATGAATGAAAGTGGTAGCACATTTTTCTTAATAAAATTATATTTTTTGAATTCGAATATTATGAAGTAGTTATAATTACACAAAGAATTTGTCATTCACTCCAAATATTGGACAGAAGCATCCCTAAAAAGTGGGTTGTCATCTTCTGTTTGACTCGAGGGGAGCATTGATGTTGTTTCAGGGACCCAAGAATCGTTGACGTAACGAACTTGACAAACCCCGGAATGGATCAAAATTCAAAATACCAGAAACTGGTGGTCGTCCACAATCAAAAGGCGTCTCAGTGGCTGAGACGCCCTCTCACCAATTCCAAAAGTCATCTATCACCGGAGATCTCCATTTATGGCTATTTCTTCACACTGAGCAGCAGTACAGAACTATTTGCTTTCAGCTTTCTTCAACACCACAGTCGTCAATCATGAGGACGCCAACGAATCGAACTGTGAAAGTCATACCGTTTCAACACTCGTATACTGGCGGAGATAGTACTACACCGGCGACATCTTCGTCTTCCTCTTCGATGTCGAGATGGAGTGCGAAGTTGAATCGGATGAAGATGATTGATTGGATTGAGCTTTTTCTCCCTTGCTCACGTTGGATTCGGACATACAATTGGCGAGAATATCTCCAGCCTGATCTAGTCTCCGGTGTCACCGTCGGTATCATGCTCGTCCCACAGGTACATATCAGATATTCCAGTTAGTTAGATAGAATACAAACATCTCACATCCTCACCAACTTCTCTACTTGCAATTTGTTAACAATTCGTATAAATACTACAAGTTAGATAGATCTAAGTTGAATTTGATTAGAATTCGTATAAATTCTGGATGTGAAAGTCGTTCCCATTAGAATTCACTATTCAGTAGCCAATGTGAAACTCCTTAGTCCTTACTCCTTACTCCTTAGACAAACCTAATAGTGAGTTAAATTCTGGGGTTTTCATGGAATTTAGATGATTTCCATTGATTTTTTGTGAACAGATTGTATTTTTCAACAAATTGATCCTTAGAGAGGAAAGTGTGCAAGAATGGCATTGCATTTCTGAATCCTTGGAACAGTTCCTCTTTAAAATATATTCCATTCTTCCAACTTGTTTGTTATCATATCGTTTCATTGCTGTGGGTTATTTTGATCTCATATACTACTAGCAAACATTCAAATTCTTTTCTTGTTCACTTTATCATATTTTCATGTAAACAGTCTATGTCATATGCAAAGCTAGCTGGACTTCAACCAATATATGGACTTTGTAAGCTGACTATCTGCTCTTCACATATGATAATTTTCTCCAAATTCAGATAACTTTATTAACAAATATTTCATCACAGATACAGGATTAGTGCCTATATTTGTCTACTGCATATTCGGGTCATCACGACAGCTGGCTGTTGGTCCAGTAGCACTGGTTTCTTTATTGGTCTCTAATGTTCTAGGCAATATTGACTCATCTGGTGAATTATATACAGAACTTGCTATATTATTATCACTCATGGTTGGGATTCTGGAATGCACAATGGGGCTATTGAGGTACTTTTGCCTCAATAACTTCTCTTTTTAATATCATATTAACTCTTCAATTTCACTGATGGATGTTTTTTTTAATTCATTATAGGCTAGGATGGCTCATCCGCTTTATCAGCCACTCTGTCATTTCTGGTTTTACAACTGCTTCTGCCATTGTTATTGCCCTATCTCAAGCAAAATATTTCTTGGGATATAGTATAGTGAGAAGCAGTGAAATAATCCCACTGGTTAAGAGTATAATATCAGGTGCAGATAAGGTATCTCAATATTTATATATTTTACAAATCTCTTCAATACTACATTAGGCAGAAAAATGGGGATTTTGCTTATATCTTATTAATTACTGTGGTAACCATTGTCAATGGTTTCTGTTTGTAGTTTTCTTGGCCTCCTTTCGTGATGGGGTTGACTATTCTTGCAATCATGTTGACCATGAAGCAATTGGTGAAGTAGTTCTTCCAAGTAAGTTAAAATTTCATGTGTCACACTTTGAGCTCACTAATTTTTTACACTTGTATTCTGTTTACAGGGTAAAACAAGGAAAAATTTACGGTTTTTGCGAGCAGGTGGGCCCCTCACTGCAGTTGTTCTGGGTACAACTTTTGTAAAAATATTTCATCCATCTTCCATTTCTTTGGTGAGAGAATAATAATAACAATAGAATCTTTAAAATTCAACTTTTTAATAGAAATTACTGTTTCTGTTGATCTGTTCTGTTATATAAATATAACCACTGTGAGAAATTTAGGTGGGAGATATACCTCAAGGGCTCCCTTCATTTTCCATTCCTAAAGAGTTTGCTCATGTCAAGTCATTAATCCCAACCACATTTTTAATCACTGGAGTGGCTATACTGGTGAGAACAGGATTCTATTATTAGCTGCAATCTTTTAATTATCTTTTCATTATTTACACAATTAGTCCTTTGACTTAATATTTAACCATCCACTCACTTCAGGAATCTGTGGGGATTGCCAAAGCTCTGGCAGCAAAGAATGGATATGAATTGGATTCAAATCAAGAGGTATTTTATTTATATAATTTTATTTGTAAAAAAGAAACCAAATCATAAATCTTTTCTGACTCATTCAATTTTTTTTTTTTAAACAGTTATTTGGCCTAGGAGTAGCTAATATTTTTGGGTCCTTTTTCTCAGCATACCCTGCAACAGGTAAGAAAGGAACAAGTGATATAACTTAATAATAGTAATACATGGTAGGCTTTATAAATATTGAAATGCTTCTAAAAGGACCAGTTTGGAATTAAATATGTTTTATAGGTTCGTTTTCAAGGTCAGCAGTTAATAATGAAAGTGGGGCAAAAACCGGTTTGTCAGGATTTGTCATGGGCATTATCATCTGCTCTGCTTTGTTATTCATGACACCATTGTTTGAATTTATACCTCAGGTACATATAATACAGTTATTAAAACTTTTTAATTTCTATCTTGACTTCACTTCACTTCTTGTTGACTTTTTTTTACAGTGTGCTCTAGCAGCTATTGTAGTCTCTGCTGTAATTGGGCTAGTAAGTTTCCTTATTTCATCTTGTGTAGGACCCATGGATATATATATTATTGCTCACATCCTAAGTTTTAATTATTATTTAATAATAATAATTACAGGTAGACTATGAAGAGGCAATCTTTTTATGGCGAGTAGATAAAAAGGATTTTTTTCTTTGGACAGTTACTAGTACAACGACTTTGTTCTTTGGGATAGAGATTGGGGTCCTTGTTGGGGTATTTTACATTTGCATTTGCAATCATTTATTTCTTCATTTATTATTTTTCTTAAATTAGTAGTTAATCTGGTTGTTGGGAATGAATGAATTTATAGGTGGGGTTTTCTCTTGCTTTTGTGATCCATGAATCAGCAAATCCACATATTGGTGAGAAAAGATATATTTTTGTAATTTACAATTACAACAATTACCACATGTGACTAATATTCATGTTTAATTTTTAATTTTTTTTTATTTTATATAAATGTATTTCCAGCTGTGTTGGGGCGTCTACCTGGCACGACTGTTTATAGAAACATCCAACAGTATCCAGAAGCATATACATACAACGGGATTGTCATTGTTCGTATAGATGCACCTTTGTATTTTGCCAATACAAGCTTTATAAAAGACAGGTCAATACTAAATTACTAATCTGCCCTTTCAATTAGAAAAAAAAAAGAATCCTTTCAATGACTAAAGATATAACAAAAAAACTATAGTGGTTACGTTTTTTTTTTTTTTTAATGTGTTTCAGGCTGCGGGAGTATGAAATTGCGGTTGACCAATCTGGGAGCAGGCGTGGACCAGAAGTTGAAAGAATATATTTTTTAATTCTAGAGATGGCACGTATGTACTCATCATTTTAAACATCATATCTTTTTACTAGACTAAATTACATTTTGCTCCCTGAGTAAAGCAAATTATTTCAATTTTGGTCTTTATTTAAGGTTCTTCTCATCCATGTTTCAAGTAAAAATGACTATTTTTGGTCTTGAGTATGGCTGATTTTTTTGCAAATTTGGATCTTCTATTGATAAGGACCAAAACTGAAAGAGAAAACTTTTTGGAACCAAAACTGAAAAAACCAGCTATACTGAGGGACCAAAAATGTAATTTACTCATTTTATATGATAATACAAGTTTTTTTGAGTTTTTGACTCGTGTTCATTTCAGCTGTTACTTATGCGGATTCCAGTGCAGTTCAAGCTTTAAAAGAGTTGTATCAGGAATACAAATCAAGAAACATCCAGGTGCAAACTTTTGAATTTTTAAAAAAAAAAAAAATTATATATATATTGAGAAAAAATAAACAAGGGTAAATTTGTAAATGCAGATAGCAATTGCGAATCCAAATGGAGATGTTCTTGAGACTCTAGCAAGATCTGGATTCATAGATCTGGTGGGTAGAGAGTGGTGTTTTGTTAGAGTGCATGATGCTGTTCAAGTTTGTCTTCAAAATGTAGAGACATTAATCTCAAATGGTTTACCTAATAAAACACCACCAAAACCATCTATACATAACAGTTCAAGCTTTATACAAAGACTCAAAGAGAAACGTAAACAGGACTTATCTTCCGATGATATGGAATCTGGTGAAACACAACTTATACTGGAGCCCCTGTTGCCTCACAAATAATAATCTTAGCTACTTTTTGTTGACATAATTTCAACTTTGAATGATTTTGTATTACATTTTTAACGATTTTGTATTTACACTTTAAATGGATATGGTTGCATTCTTTGTTATCCTCAACTTCCAAGATTACCCTGTAAAATTATATATATATATATATATATATATATATATATATATATATATATATATATATATATATATATATATATATATATATATATATATATATGGAAACCACGGTTCACGAAGTAAAATAATGTATGACTAAAAATAAGAATCGTTATTCATTAATTTACAAATCATTAATTTATTTACAAAGTTTGATATGTTCTATTATCATAAGACGTTTTGGTTTATGTAGGAAATTAGGCTTGAAAATTTTGTTTTATTTCACATTGCTTAATTCATTTGGTCTAATTATACAAAGCTCTTATCTGTTACTCGATCACAATCGGTAGAAAATAAAATATCAATGTTAAAATAAAACTAAAAAAGTCCAAAAATAAATACTATGTTTTGCAAAGGAAAGTAAAACAATATTAAAACTTAACAACGTGCAAAATCATTAATCCTACATTTTCATTTTTTTTTATAAAATTAGATATTTTGTCGGTAATATTGTGAAAGATCATTACAAGCACCGAAGCACATCAGTATTCCCCTAACATAACAACAATTCATAAGGACCATAGAATATAAATCCATAACTAATCATTTGAGCATGATCCATGACTAAAATTTCAAAATTTTCTTAAGGTTAATTTACAGAAAACAAATAACACATATTAGGGTACATAACAAATTTGGTCCCTGTGGTCATTATATAATTTTGACAGTTAAATGTTAACTTTGACGACACTGAGACCAAAATTGATAGGAAATTAGAAAAAAAAAAGGATTGGATTTCAAAAGGATGTTTGTGGAACCAGCAAGATGTTTATGCAAACGTGTTATATTGATATAAAGCTCACAAATTAAAGATATTTGCAAAATTTATAAATAAATTGAAGTTTCTGTAAAAATAGAGTTCTTATCAATATCATCACCTCCAGTGGCAGTGAGTGACACCAAACAGCAACCAAGCCTGCATTTCCCACCAACATGTGTTGACATATTGAAAAGAAAACCATGTTGTTTAAAAATAAAACGAAAACAAAATTGAAATGATGAATTAAAGTTAATGTTTTGAACCTTAGAAGTGGAAAATTTATGAAGCTTATCGAATATGCAAGTTTCAATGCCACGTCCAAACTCCAAATTTTAACAACCCACCTAAAAGAAGATAACATTGCAACGATCAAGGATAAACTTCAGATGAGAAATCTGAAATGAATGGTGATGGTACACATACATTTTGGGCCTTTGGTACTCAAGTTAATGTTAAAATTTCATTTACTTTATTTTACTTACTAAAATCTTCCAACATTTTAAGTGGAAGTAACCATTCCCTCCATATCTAACATAACACACTGTATTGAAACTTGAAAGGCAAAGGGGTGTTCCTGGTTCTATTTTGACAATTTCTTAAACATTTTAAATAAAAATAATAAAATACTCTGCTTATTTGTATTAGAGATAGATTTGAATTTTTAACCATTTCAGGTCAAATACTTCAGAATTATAGTACATATAAATCACTATATATATATATATATATATATATATATATATATATATATATATATATATATACACACACACACACACATACCTGTTTGTCCATAATTATGCTTGATTTCCAATTCCATACTGTTGTTGAATCCATTTTGTACTTTTTCATTTACTATCAAATCATGGAAACATCACCATAAAGTGAAAAATGCTAATTAACCAAAAATATGGTATAGTGTTATCAATTTAATATTAAAAATGTATCTTTCGTCCAATAATTATTTACTCCAAAAGCAACCCGGGATCAGGTAGGGGCTGACCAATATCAAGCTGAAATGGATTGAAGTAGCCACATTAACCAACTGCTGTAAAGCACTGCTAAAAAGAAAAAAAAAACATCTAGGAATCGCCCGCCCTTCTCTTCCTGCCAAAAACCACAAATAAAACAAACTTAAAGACAAAAATTCACGATATTCATAAGTAAACAATCCATATCAGCAAACATACATATTTGATGGATTCCCAAGTAACTTTTTAGGGAAATTAAAAAAGAAGTTATACAATTCTGAGTATGTCAATAACCAATATCTTCATGGGAATTACTTTGATAATATATGGGGGATTAACACCTAAAATCACCTGTAAGCATAAGATAAAATAATAAATCATACATAACCATCAAAGATATCTATCTTTGAAGTATAATTCTTTCTATTTTCTTTTACTAAGAAAAGGTCATATCTTGTTAAACTTCTCTCACACAGCTTTTGAATAGTCTCTCATCTAGATATGACTTCAATCTAAGCAAAATATCTGGCCAGTCATACAATATCATCAAATCGTGGAGACCATGATAGAACGGTTATAAGGGAGAAACAAACAAAAAGTAATAGATTATTTCAAAATCTATCTATTAGAGAACTATTAGAAAGTTGTTTATAAAGTGTAAATCTTCACCATAAATTGAATTCAGTTCATGTAAAGGTTTGACAAACTATAATAAAAAATATTAAAGAAAAATTATGGTTTTATTACTCTCTTAATAAACATAGTAAAGAAACCAACCATTAGGTTACGAACCACTTGCTTACACTAGACCTCACTGGCCCAAACTAAAAGACCTCACTGCCCAAATTAAAAAAGGTGAAAAGGTTTTAGCAGCTTCCTTTCATACATAGATGAAAGTAGTTGAGGATCCAGTAGTTCAAAACTCCTGGCGTGACAAAAGATTGGATGATTTTTGTTTCATTTAATGGATTACAAAATTAACCTAAATCTCCACCATGAGCAAAGATCAACGATGAAGGCCCTGCATTAAGAACAAAATATAAATGAACACAACTCAAAAAATTTCAAAATGATTACAATCAACAAACAGACGATAGAGTTTAAATTACCAAAACCGTGAAAGGGGTTCAATAGAATTAGTCATGAAATTGAAATTACAATGAAGTATTTGTATTAGATTTGTTTTTACCTTCGAAAATCTCCATTGAAACAAAACCAATGCAGAATAGTGAGATCTCACATATCTAATCTTCGTATTTGCACTTATCTGCGTCAAAAGTTGCTTGAACAGGAAGGAATTGGAGGAGCTTGGTGGGTAAGAAACGAAGAGAAGAAGCGTGGATTAATTCTGACGAGATATGAAGTCGAATAAAATCTAGTCAAACGAATTCAATTTTGGAGATGATTATGTTTCGTGATTTCTTGCGAATTAATTGTTGATTTGTTGATGATGATTTCATACTGATTTTATGGGGTGCATTTGTAATAAGAAAGGAAACTAAATGAGGAGGAAAATTAGGGGAAATAAAGAAGGTTAAAATTTTATTTTACGGCAAATAAAGCCGGCTAAAATTTTTGAGCGGGAAAAGAGAAAAGAGACATCATCTAAAAAGGACACGTGGCATACAAAGGGCGTAGATATTCAACAAGTGGCAGTTTAAAGAGTTTTTTTATTAGAGGAGAAGATATATATATATATATATATATATATATATATATATATATATATATATATATATATATATACACTCTAATAAATGAAAGTTTTTTTTTGCCACATGTAACACTCTCATTCAATTTGCCAAATGTTATTTTGTGGTTATTTTGAATTAATTTCTTTTCCACATGTAATTTTATGGGTATTTCTATTTTAATAAATTCCACATAATACATTTTAATGTAGTAATTACAATAAATGTAATAATAAATGAATATCAATTTCATTAATAGACTTAGCTTCTTATTTCAAAATTCCCAAATTAAACCTCATTAGTTTATTTTGTTTATTTATTTCAATTTAAAAGATAAAAAAATCAACTTTAATTATTCATTATTTTTTAAATTTTCCTATAAATCCAAAGTTCTAAATATTTAGACATTTATGTTTAATTTTTTTTAATCAACTCATGTAATACATGAGTCTTACATCTAGTATATATATATATATATATATATATATATATATATATATATATATATATATATATATATATGTTTCTAAACAATTGTTTATTTATGTAATTTTAAATATTTCAAAAGCTTTTAACTATTTTGTTGAACATTTATATACAAACAAAAGCTATAGCTTCTGGCTAACAACTAGTTTTGCCAAACACACCTTTAGTTTGACACCAACTTAGGCGTGAACACACCAAACTAAATCACTATAGTGCAAGTTAAACACAAAATACACATAACACAAACTTATGATGCTTGTGAAAAATAAAGTCACATTGAAGTTTAAAATTATGGTTAAAGAGATTTCGAAATATATATATATATATATATATATATATATATATATATATATATATATATATATATATATATATATATATATATATATATATATTTGTGAAAAAATAGAAAATGTCTGAAAAAAATACACTAAATGTGGGAGGATGACTATTTTTTTTTGTCAATTTCACGTGAATTAGGTTTACAATTGCAAATTTGTGGTAATTCTAGAGAAAATGAAAAATGAATAAGTTTTAACTAAACGTGTTTTCTAAATTTTTGCAATTAAAAATGAAAATGGAAAACGAAAACTAAAAAGGGAAAATGAAAAACGGAAAATAAAAACTGTTTTTCCGTAACTAAATGCAACCTAAGGTTGCGCTTAGTTAGGTTGCGTTTAGTTGCGGAAAAATGGGCCGTTTTTTGGAAATTTTTTCCAAAAAACATTAGAACTTTGAAAACGCATTTAGTTTGTCTATTTTTCTAAATTTTTGGAAAATTTTCCACATTTTTCTAATTCTAATTTTTTTTTTCTGAAATATAAACACCCACACCCGCTCCCACCCCATCCACTTCTACCTACACTTACCTTAACACCTCCAACCCACCACATCCCTACCTAACTACACTCACTCTCAAGCCCACCCCCTCAAACACACACACACACACACACACCAACCCTCACAAACAAACAAACAAACACACACGCACACAGACACACCAACCCTACAAACAAACACACACCAACCCCACCCAGACCACCACAAACACACCCCCACCCACACCCCCACAAACACACACATATATACACACACACCAACCCCTACAAACACACACACACACACATACAAACTCATACCCCCCCCACACACACACACCTAATACCATTACTACAATCACTGACCTACCATCACCACCACCACCGCCGCCGCCATCACCACGACTACTACAATTACCGCCACCACCGCCGCCGCCGCCGCCCCACTGCCACCGCCACCACTACCACCACCACTGCCCCTCGCCGTTTCCTCCACCACCGCCACCGTCCCCATGCCCACCCTACCACCGTTGCCGTTTTCTAAAAATGAAAACTGATAGAAAAATACCCATCTAAACTGAAACATCCCAAAAACACAGTCTGAAAATTTCTTTTAAAATTAGTAATTAAAACCATATTCATCAAACGTCATATAAGAGTCATAAAGAATTTATCTCAAAATATCTTAACAACTGTCAAATATATCAGAGTATAAACATCCCAGGCTGAACAAGCGGTGTGTGCACTGCAATCTTTCCGAGCTCCTCTTTTGAAAACTGAGTACCTGAAACCAAAACTGAAAACCGTAAGCACGAAGCTTAGTGAGCTCCCTCAAACTACCACATACCATACAATACATATAAAGCACATACTGGGCCTTGCCCACTGCATCGGACCGAGGTCCGGACTAACTGGGGCCTTGCCCCCTGCATCGGACCGAAGTCCGGAACTGACTGGGACCTTGTCCCCTGCATCGGACCGAAGTCCGGACTAACTGGGGCCTTGCCCCCTGCATCGGACCGAAGTCCGGAAACTGACTGGGACCTTGTCCCTTGCATCGGACCGAAGTCCGGACTAACTGGGGCCTTGCCCCCTGCATCGGACCGAAGTCCGGAAACTGACTGGGACCTTGTCCCCTGCATCGGACCGAAGTCCGGACTAACTGAGGCCTTGCCCCTGCATCGGACCGAAGTCCGGAAACTGACTGAACATAGCATAGCATAACATATCAACTAGCATAAACACATATACTGCATACTGCATCGGGCTGTTGCGCGGAAGACATAACACATAACACATAAATCCTGTCTGAGCCACGAAGGCATAAAACATACTATCTACTGCATCAGACCGAAGTCCGGAAACTACTGCTAACTGAACGGGCCGGCATTGTGGCCTTAGACCCGTTCCTACTGGAAGGAAACTCACCTCACACTGCTGAAGTCCCGTAGACACAATCCCACACTGCTGAAGTCCCGCAGACACCATCCCAGCTGCCGGCTGACAGATTCCCGAACTACACATAGTAAGACACGCACAAAGCCACCTTCCACGGTGGCTGGTGGCGGCGGAGGATGGCAACAGCAACACCATCGGCGACAGCAGCGGCTCTCACGGTAGCAACAACTGCGGACGGCGGGAAAGGACTAACATCAGCAGCGTAGCCACGAAGGAGGGCATCCGCTAGTCTTCACTGACGGCATAAGGCCACCGACGTCGTTGGGAATGGTAGATGCGACGATGCAACAGGAAACGAGGGTGGTGGAGGCGGCTCCTCACGGTTTGGTTATGCCTCCGACAACCACGACACGATGGCAATCATCAACAAAGCAGCAGACGACGACCTCGACGTCATTGGCAACAGAGCAGCAGCATTGAACGGTTTCTTTGGCACTAACGGGTCATGACCTTGACAGCGGAGAAGGAGGAGAAGAATGGTGGAGGCTCTACGTTCGCTTGGCTTCCTCAATCTGGTCGGAAACACGAACTAGATGAGTGGTGATAGCGGCCGGCGACTAGGAGGTATAAGGTTGGAGGGGTGGCGGCCGACACTTCTTTAGGGTTAGGTTACAAATGAGTCGACTTAATGAATATATACCCAGTCCATGTAACATCTTTCCCATAATTACAACTCTGGTCCCTCCCCTTGGGATCTTTTCCAATCTAACCCAATATTTACAATTTAAACCCTGAATATCATAATCAATTACAACTTAGGTACGAAAATTATCACACAGTCCCCTATCTCCCATAATCTCTTCAAATGAAGTCCCATAAATTACCATTTACTCCATGCCTTCACAAATACATACAAAACTAATATGGAATTTACACTTTTAACCCTCAACATCGAAAATTCTTTGCAAATCAGTCTGGTACTTACATTTATTAATTTATTTAAATAAACGGGGCGTTACAACTCTCCCCCACTTAAATTAAATTTCGTCCTCGAAATCATTCCTTATCATTCCTTTCACTTCAAACCACTCTTGTAACCTGGTCACCATCCTGGGCACACCCTAGCCTTTCTAGGGTAACTGTAACCAACCCTCGCGGCAAGATCACATCTATTCCGTCTGATATCTGTTGCCTTGAGATGGTCTGATTCCCTGACAGACCACTCATACCAAATTATTATCGATGAAACCAGCCTGCTTATCTCTCAACTGACTACTCAACTTCTGCTAGCTCGAAAATTCCCACTACAAAACAGGTTCACAAACCTAATTATCCCTATAGATCACTTATACTTGGCCAATGCTCAGTTATTTCTGCTGTGAGTGACTTGTCAATTCCTAATAAACCAGTTATCCTGTCTGTACTTGCAACTTAGGGCACAATTACTAACATTGCCCAAGAGCTGTAACTGCCTGAAACACTGAACTGTCTGAACACTGAACTACCTGAACACTGAACTGCCCGAAACACTGAACTGTCTGAACACTGAACTACCCGAAACATTGAACTGCCTGAAACTGTATGCTGCCACATGGCTGCTTCCTGATATCTACCGAGACCTACCTGGTCTCAATTTTCTACCAATCATCTGAAATATCGGGTTCCAGCCCAACTGCGGAGTCAAAGGACTCCCTACTTAGTCGCCTAACACGACTTCTGAACAAGTACCTTCTCTAGAACTAGATGCCACTAGTTACCATGCCACTGAGGCTCTAATAACTTTCTGATCTAACTGATCGAGTCCATACGTCAAATCCTGACGTCACCAAACCCAAGGCTAAAAGTGATTGCTACATGACCATTGGTAGGCTCATGTCATAAATGACCTTAAGTAGTCCACTGCTTCCTTGCTCTCATCTCTATAGCGACGCTTCTACAATCTTATCACTGGCTTAACCAGGTCTCATCCGTCTGGGAAATTCCGAAATCCAATCCATGGATTTCCATTTCCTCACTGCTATACCCGAACTGGTGGGTACTACTGATCTTTCCGCGTCCTAACAACGCAATCACGCTATCTACCAACCTAGTGAAGGCTGCGGCTACACCCACAGACTCACATCACTCTAGTACTATCTAACTGCTAGTGAATGCTACGGCTACACCCACAGGCTTACAACACTCTAATACTGGATTGAACACGTGCTTTCCCCGCACTCAGCTGAACCCGTGTCCTGACTGGAATCCCATACCTGATTCCTTAAGGCTTGCTAGCAACATCACGGGAACACGATCTCCCTATTGACAAGCTTTTCCAAACTTCCATCTCACACTATCCTCAAACCATACAACCGCTTGGGCTATCTTCCTTTCCAATAGGGATGCGAAACTTATCCTAGTCTCAAAACTGCTCTTGCTTTTGAATCCTTGGGCGATTCTCCCCCACTTTGATTCAGTTAATGCCCTACAGCACACAAAACTGGAAGAATTCCCAATCCTTCTCACCACCCATGACCAATCTGCTAGAAACCACACTTACCATTGCTAGTGTTTCAACACTAGCTAATTCAAAAGATCACACAACTCTAAAAATTCGAATAAATCTCCGGTAATAACCCGCTAAACCCAGGAAGCTCCGAATCTCAATTGGAGACCTCGGAATCTCCCACTGCATCATGGCCTCTAACTTAGCCGGATCGACTAGAATAACCTTCTGATTGACAAGCTGCCCAAGAAATTGCACCCCGCGCAACCAGAACTCACAATTATAGAACCTTGCGAAAATTCTCTCCCTCTTCAAAGTCTCTAGCACCTCCCTCAGGTGCTTCTCGTGCTACTCCTCAGTCTTGGAATAAACCAAGATGACATTGTACTCCCTACTCCCGCAAGTGCTACACCGAATCTGGTCCTACTGGTCTCTCGAAAGCTAATCCGAAATCTTGGGTCTCCTCTCGAGACCCTTCAATATGAGCAACTGATATGGTTCCCTCTTACCAATGTGCTCCAAGTCCTTATCCCGTTCTCAATCTCTAGAAGTCATATCATTCAGGGTCTTGCACCCCGAGATACTCATGATCTCTCCGCTATCATTCTACAGTATGTTCTGATAACTTACCTTCTTCATTTCCTCATCTGCTGCATACTGGTACCATATAAGCTCTTTCCCGAGACTTGGCAGTGATCTCTGCCACAGTCTCAGTCTTTTGGTGGAGATCTAACAACTCTTGCGCCAACTGCTGCGCCTCAATCGCCTGGGCACACCTTGCTCAGAATCTGGTCTGGAAGTCATCCCATGACATAGCATCAACCACATCATCCCTCAACTCAGTACCAACCTCTTCCTATCAATCTCGTGCTCTATCCCTCAGGAGACAGGAAGTAAGTCATATCTTGTCTCCTTTCGAGACAATGCCTGGTACGCAAAGCGTTGGTGACATCCGCCAACCATCTATTGCTCACAATGGGGTCCCTAACCCCCATGACAATCTGAAGCCTCACAAAATCTGAATTCCCGAAACATCAACGTACGGGTTTCTATCATGAATGCTATCTCAGTGCAGAATGCACTCGGCCTCTCATCACAAATCTCTATAATGCCCTCCTTGATCACACTGAGGATCACAGGAGCCTGGTCAGTGATACTGCGCAAAATTCTCAGATGAAATGAACTCTCTCATCTGATCATCAATCTGCCCGGCTCCAGAGTCCAAGCCTGATCCCTCGTCGACGCCAAAACTACCATCTGGTCTACCACATAGGGTCACTATACTCGGCAACATGCCATCACTAACATCACAATACTCATCCAAACTCGAGGGATCTCACACACTGCAAGTTCCATGGATTCATCTCAGCCTTCCTCGATTCGAGTACGGATCCTCTGCTTTCAGTAGTACGGGCCCATACTACCTTCCACATCTATCCGTACTTTCCTCAAGTACTGCCTCGACTCCACCAAGTCACTTTTACTACTGCTGATCTCTGCTACTCTCATCCTAGGCTTGCCCTAGGGAAATCTCTGACTCCACCAACTCACTCCCCGCCATCAGCTGCATAAGAAGTTCCTGCTTTCTTCCCCTAACTAGCTCGTGAATACTATTACATATTACTTAGACTAGATAATTCTTCGAATGAGAGACCCTACCCTACAATGGTTGGACTCAGACAAGAGCTGCGAAATAGGGCTAGACCTAACCTTCTGAAATTATTTAGTCCTTGCAATATGTAACTTATCATATTCGTCTACTAGTTAGTGAAAGACAACTAGAACTACTAGGAGCACAAAGCAAGCAGCATTCGGGCGTTGAGTACACATACTAAAGCATATAATACTCTGGCTATCATACTGGCTACTCTATACTAGCATGCAACTCTCAATAAGCGGGTACACATATAACAGGAACATAAGGCATCCTCCCTAGATCCTAAGCCCTAACTAGCATGCAATTCTCCTAAAGCTGATACACATATAATAGGCACATATGGCATCCTTCCTAGATCCTTAGTCCTATTCTAGCATGCTGTTCTACGAAACTGAAGCTGATATTCATAACATAAACTTGTATAGGTAATTTGGGAGTACTTACTTGAGCTCGGCTGATTGCATGCATCACACCCTTTTTCTCTTTTCAAAGTTCTTTTCTTTCTACAAATTCTTTTTGCTTTTCTAAAACTCTTTTCTTTTTAAAATTTTTTTACCACTTCCTTAGTTTGAGTTCAGACACACTCGGGAGTGCGCCCGAATCCCTCAAACCAAGGCTCTGATATCAACTTGAAACATCCCAAAAACACAGTCTGAAAATTTCTTTTAAAATTAGTAATTAAAACCATATTCATCAAACGTCATATAAGAGTCATAAAGAATTTATCTCAAAATATCTTAACAACTGTCAAATATATCAGAGTATAAACATCCCAGGCTGAACAAACGGTGTGTGCACTGCAATCTTTCCGAGCTCCTCTTTTGAAAACTGAGTACCTGAAACCAAAACTAAAAACCGTAAGCACGAAGCTTAGTGAGCTCCCCCAAACTACCACATACCATATAATACATATAAAGCACATACTGGGCCTTGCCCACTGCATCAGACTGAGGTCCGGACTAACTTGGGCCTTGCCCCCTGCATCAGACCGAAGTCCAGAACTGACTGGGACCTTGTCCCCTGCATCGGACCGAAGTCCGGACTAACTGGGGCCTTGCCCCCTGCATCGGACCGAAGTCCGGAAACTGACTGAACATAGCATAGCATAACATATCAACTAGCATAAACACATATACTGCATACTGCATCGGGCTGTTGCGCGGAAGACATAACACATAACACATAAATCCTGTCTGAGCCACGAAGGCATCAAACATACTATCTACTGCATCGGACCGAAGTCCGGAAACTACTGCTAACTGAACGGGCCGACATTGTGGCCTTAGACCCGTTCCTACTGGAAGGAAACTCACCTCACACTGCTGAAGTCCCGTAAACACAATCCCACACTGCTGAAGTCCCGCAGACTCCATCCCAGCTGCCGGCTGACAGATTCCCGAACTACACATAGTAAGACACGCACAAAGCCACCTTCCACGGTGGCTGGTGGCGGCGGAGGATGGCAACAACAACACCATCGGCGACAGCAGCGGCTCTCACGGTAGCAACAACTGCGGACGGCGGGAAAGGACTAACATCAGCAACGTAGCCACGAAGGAGGGCATCCGCTAGTCTTCACTGACGGCATAAGGCCACCGACGTCGTTGGGAATGGTAGATGCGACGATGCAACAGGAAACGAGGGTGGTGGAGGCGGCTCCCTCACGGTTTGGTTACGCCTCCGACAACCACGACACGATGGTAATCATCAACAAAGCAGCAGATGACGACCTCGACGTCATTGGCAACAGAGCAACAGCATTGAACGGTTTCTTTGGCACTAACGGGTCATGACCTTGACAGCGGAGAAGGAGGAGAAGAATGGTGGAGGCTCTACGTTCGCTTGGCTGCCTCAATCTGGTCGGAAACACGAACTAGATGAGTGGTGATAGCGGCCGGCGACTAGGAGGTATAATTTAAACCCTGAATATCATAATCCATTACAACTTAGGTACGAAAATTATCACACAGTCCCCTATCTCCCATAATCTCTTCAAATGAAGTCCCATAAATTACCATTTACTCCCTGCCTTCACAAATACATACAAAACTAATATGGAATTTACACTTTTAACCCTCAACATCGAAAATTCTTCGCAAATCAGTCTGGTACTTACATTTATTAATTTATTTAAATAAACGGGGCGTTACATAAACACGTTTTCTAATTTTCTAAAACTGAAAATGAAAAATGAATAAATTTTAACTAAACGCTTTTTCTAAAATTTTCAATGAAAACCAGAAACGAAAAACGAAAACTGAAAAAGGGAAAACGAAAAACAGAAAATGAAAACTGTTTTTCCGCAACTAAACGCAACCTAAGGTTACGTTTAGTTGTGGAAAAATGGACCGTTTTAATTTCCGGAAAATTTTTCCAAGAAAAATGAAAATTTTGAAAACGCGTTTAGTTCCTCTATTTTTCTAAAATTTTCACCGAAAAAGAAAATTTTCCGTTTTCTAAAATTACAAGTTGAAATTTTTTGTAAAACCAATAATCACTGTTTTCCTCACTTTTCTAATTCTAGAATTTTTCTAAAATATAAACACACACTCACTCCCACTTCTACCTACCCCCCACCTTAACACCCCCAACGCACCACACCCTACCTACCCACACCCACCCACCCACACACAAACATACACACACACACACACCCACAAACACATACATACCCTCACAAACACACACACACATCCCCACCCCACCCCCACCCTACCCCCACAAACACACACATACACACCCATCCCCACCCTACCCTTACCCCCACAAACACACACATACAGACACACCCATCCCCATCCCCACCCCCACGAACACACACATACAAACACACACACACACACAAACAAACAAATCCACCCCTACCCCAACTCCACTCCACCCCCACCCCACAAACACACACACACACACGCACATACATACATATGCACAAACCTACCCACCCCACCCCACCCCACCCCACCCCACAAACACACACACACACACACATCCTCACAAACACACACCCACACCCACAAACACATAGACACACCCACCCACCCAACACCACTACCACAATCACCGACCTACCATCACCATCACCACTACCACTACCCCATCACCGCCACCACCGCCGCCACCACCACCATCACCACCACTGCCACAATTGCCGCCATCAACGCCGTCGACCCGCTACCATCGCCGCCCCCACGTCACCCTACCACTGCTACTGTTTTCTAAAAATAAAAACCGATAGAAAAATATACATCTAAACATATTTTCTAATTTTCTAAAACTGAAAATGAATAATGAATAAATTTTAACTAAACGTGTTTTCTAAATTTTCCAATGAAAAATGAAAACAGAAAACGAAAACTTAAAAGGGAAAACGAAAAACGGAAAATGTAAAATGTTTTTTCGTAACTAAACGCAACCTAAACTTTTTGTTTTTTCTCTCCAAAATCCTTTCAAATCGGAAGAAAAGTTAAGAGAGAAAGTGATCATTCCATTTCCTTCCAGTTCCTTCCTTAAGGTTATGCTTTTTAGTATCTGTATTCTATGATTGTTAGTTTTGAAATGGATTAAATTGAAGTTTTTTCTTACTAATAAATATCTCACTCAATCAATCAGTGTATTTTCTGTCAGTTTAAATCATTTAAATCAATTGACGATGTGAAATGTTGATATATGAGAGTAACAGGTGCACTGAAGTTTCCTTTGATTACTACATCACATATTCACATGCCAATGATTAAGGAACAGTGGGGAAAATATCAACATGGCTATGGTTCTACTTCCTCCATCTACCAACTTTTGCAGTATGCAAGCTATGATTAAAATATAATGTTCACTTCGCCCAAAATCGATATTGCTATATCATTTGCAATGATGATAACGAACAAATACATAAAGTTTAACAATGATTTGAAAGAGACATGATCTAAGGATAGAAGTGTTGTAATTTTCATGGGACACAATGGCACTTTGTGTCGTAGAATCTAAAATGTCCGATTTACCCTTTGGCATCAATCAATTTGGTCCCCAGCCTATATAGAATTATGGTATATATATAATGGCAAAATGTATTTTATTACTTTTGATAGTGGTCCTGCTTACTATTAATTATCTGTGGGCTTACTATGTGAAGTCCAAGATCTAACTCTTCATGCTAATAAGTAAAAGTTGTGTGTGGAGAAGAAAATGCCATGCTACATGGACCATGTCCTTACATTTCGTACTGCTGGATTGTGATTTTTTATGTGGCAATACAAACATTTGGCTTTAATCTTTGATCATAAAGTTGAAGAGAAAATATATACATCATGATGAACAATAACCCAATAATATTATACCATCTATTGAAAAGATTTTAGCTAAATCAGATTAGCTTTTCTTCATAGTGTTGAAACTAAAGTGATTTATCGGGCTTTCAAGAGTAATTTTTTTTTTATGTATTTCTTGATTCGATATATGCTATCATTTTGACACTAGATTGTTTACATGTCTTGTTTGGTTCCAAGAATGATCCGTTGGTTCTTTCATACAGAATCACACTGCCAAGCTCTCATATGTTGGATCAGCAAAGATTCAAGTTGTTTCCCCAAGAAGATAAATTGTGCAAAAGAGGACAAAAATTATATAAAGAAACAGAATACAAGAAAGGTGGTATATACTCTTAAAATTGAAAATAAAAGAAATATATAAAAAAGGTCACTTTTACAAATTGACACGTTATATAGGTTGTTTGTTTGTTTGTTGTTTTTTCTAAAGACTAAATAGAGTACGGTTTATACCACCATACTGTATAATTATACAATTCCTTTTAAACAACAATATTATATAACAAAATAAAAATAATAATAAAAAAAAAAGAATATTGTGTCGCTAATATACCATAGCTAAGTATGTTTGCTTTTGCCACCAACTTCTTGTGGTTGAGAGACACCATTATTGACACCAATTCCATATATGAGTCGGTAGGTATGTCTCGTATAAGTCTCTAGCAAAAAAACAAATTTAGAGATAAGAGCTAGAACAACATGCTCAAACCTGGTATTTCTTGTCAAAAATTAGAGAAATGTTTTTAGAGTGTTGAATAAAATTCCAGTGTCAAGTATAACTTTTGAGTAATTTGCAAAGATAACTATTGCACCCAATTTTCTAAATTCAGCTAGCACCACCTTTTGCTTAACATGTATATTGATAACCTTATAGATATATTGTTTTTCATGGTGAATATTTACTTATTTAGTTTTCAAATTAAATAGGAATTGCTTACCTTGTGAAAATTGCTTTTGTCAGTTTCACCTGCAAATATATATAATAGCCACATGGATAAACAAAATTAATGCTTGTCAACCAAGAACATGATTCCCAATAACCAGAAAAAGCCGCAAAATCCAGTCAATGCCGTTCGGATATCTGTTTAATAAAAAAATGAACTGCTCAATGGTTATTAAATATCAAAATTATTAAAGAAAAAACTTGAAGATTTTTATTATTTTTATTTTAAATGGTTACTAAGATGAACAATCATCCAGATTACATAAGAAGCCCAATGAAATTGCATAGCTAATGCTTGTTAAAGAAGATAAGAACTTAACCTTCAGTACCAAAATGAAAGTGGAGCCGCTGAGCCTGACATCAAGGGATGAAATTCACATGTTGCTTAACTTATTTAACTTCAAAAGTGTTTGTAGGCAAAAGTGTTTATTGATTTATGGTGGTAGGAAAATGAGATTTTAACAAAAAAAATTTAGATTAGATTTTTATGTTTGTAAAGCCAATAAGCGAATAGGCTGTATTTTAAAAAGTATTTGCTTATAATATAACATGACCAACAAGCCAATAAGTCTATGAGGGGAGCTTTGAGGGTATAAATGTCATTTAAAAAGCCAAAAGCTATTCAAAAGTTCATATTTCCCAACTTTTCCATTTCTCCTTTAATTTTTAGGTTTTTCAAGAAGTTAAATTGAAAAACACTTTTCTCCTATCCAAACACTTTTCTAACTTATTGACTTTTTGAAAAAACTAATAACTCATTTACCTATTTCAAAAAGCAATCACAAACACCCTCTAAGATGCATAGTCAACAAGACTGGATTGCCCCCGGCCCACAACACATGGCTGGATTGCCCCTGGCCCACAACACATGGCTGGATTGCCCCCGGTCCACAATCATAAGATCGGATTGTCCCTAGACCGTAGCATATGGCTGGATTACCCTAGGTTTGTTAGCATATAACACGAAGTCGTACCACCTCAACCCAACCACACTATGTTGACATATGCACCACAACAATAACAAGCAAACATAAGTAATCATAGCAGATATACCATACTAACAGAACACTACAACATAACAACATCCTACACTCTAGGACATATATTGCAGTACATAGTATAGTGAGAAAACTTGCCTCACAAACTAGCAGACACAACACAACTCTTGAAAATCCACAATAGGTACTACAGGTTACCTAATCAACAATCAGAGACCATACTCTTAAACTAGAACCTGATATCCACTAGTTTGACCTAAGAGGGTGTCTGGGATAACTTATTTAACTTCAAAAGTGTTTGTAGGCAAAAGTGTTTATTGATTTATGGTGGTAGGAAAATGAGTTTTTAACAAAAATTGTTTAGATTAGATTTTTATGTTTGTAAAGCCAATAAGCAAATAGGCTGTATTTTAAAAAGTATTTGACTTAGCTTAAAATATAAAATGACCAACAAGCCAATAAGTCAATAAGTTATCAGGGGAGCTTTGAGGGTATAAATGTCATTTAAAAAGCCAAAAGCTATCAAAAATTCATATTTCCCTACTTTTCCATTTCTCTTTTAATTTTTAGGCTTTTCAAGAAGTTAAATTGAAAAACACTTTTCTCCTATCCAAACACTTTTTTAACTTATTGACTTTTTGAAAAAACTAGTAACTCATTTACCTATTTCAAAAAGCAATCATAAACACCCTCTAAGATGCATAGTCAACAAAAATATTAACTAAAAAGGCGAAGAAAGAATAAAGAATGAAAAATTGATTTAGGGTTTTTGAGGAGGACCGAGATAAACAACCATTTATCAAAATATCAAATAATATAAATTTATGATGTAAATTACTTACCAGAACACAAATGGAATGTGGAAATCAATTTGTAACACATATATTGGATGCGAGTGTGTTGGCGAAAGCAATGTTGGAGAGGCGGAGGTGTTTCAATGGTGTTGTGGTTTTGATATCATGGTATGCGGTGTCACAAGTACCATAAGGGTTTCCCTAGGAGGATGAGAGGTGGAGTACATGGTGTCTGGATGAAACCGATGAGGTTAATCCCTAAAAGTCAAGTCAAGGTTTTCAATACGAGGTAAAATTGGTGCCCTGATTTTCATAATAAAGTAAATAGAATGTTGCTCATTAGGCTGTTCAGTATCGTTAAGCGTGAAGATGGTGCTACCTCAATTCACAAACCATTTCATAACACCATTACAACCCAAAAAGGAGGTGGTCACGCGGAGAGAGAGAGAGAGAGAGAGAGAGAGAGAGAGAGAGAGAGAGAGAGAGAGAGAGAGAGAGAGAGAGACTCCGTTAAGACCCATGAAGCCACTCACTCCACAAGAGGACTACAGAAGAATGGGACGGTGTTCACGCATGAATTGGACCTTCCACGATGGATTCCATGCATGGAATCGTCTCCATATATTGGATAGCCTTATGAGAAACTCTATTGTATGCAATAATTTGCTTAATTAAATACAATTGATAAGTTAATGAGAAGTATTATCTTTATCTACAAAGCACGTGTCTCAATAATAGAATACCAAATTTATTAAAAATAGATTATATATACTATATAGCATTTTCTATTTGTGATTTTGTAGTAGTACAATCTCTTCATTTACTATACCGTCATCAGTCAATCTTGGGATAAATTGTATCTTGTATTCAAATCTCATAAGCAAACTAATTATAATTTCCTAAAGTGCATTCAAATGATCGGTGGTAGGAGTTCCATTATGTTATTTATCTAATCGTAAACACCATTATTTTTAGTATTTGGAGGATATAATTACTCACGTTTGTTCTGAAAGATTATAAGCACATGCCACCATTTTCTTATTGTCACATCCCCGGTCGGTGGCGGAACGCCGGGTTGTGCAACGTAACGTTGGATCACAATTATTGAACATTGAATAGTACAAAATGCAATCTTCTATTATTATCGAAATAAAATTAAATTATGGTTGTCTATCACCAAAACACTATATCGGCCTAAAAGTTTTGCTCACAATCCTAAGAATACATGCGCTTTAAAGAATGTTTTTATAAAATTTTGACATGCTGTAATTTTATAACAAAAAATGTTTTTTATAAAATTTTGATTGGCTGACCAGTTTCTATAAAAGTATACTTCATTTGACCAAAAAGTATAAAATAAAACAAACATATAAGTGTCTTGGACTTATATAAAATATTACTTTTTCTAACCCAAAAAGTATAAAACAAAACAAACATCTAAGTATCTTGGAATTGTATAAAATATTACATTTTTCTAACCCAAAATGTATAAAACAAAACAAACATATAAGTGTTTTAGACTTATATAAAGTGTTATTTTTTATAACCCAAAAGTATAAAACAAAACAAGATATATAAGTGTTTTGAACTTATATAAAAACATTACTTTTTCTAACCCAAGAAGTATAAAAATTGAGATTTGAAAGTGCTTAACCAACTTATCAAATATAAATCTAAATTTGCTTGTAAATTCGTACATGTGTTTATTAGTTCAGTTAAGTTCCATACAAACTTAACTTTATTGCTTTTAGAGTGTACTCTGAGATTTTTTTATGAACCTATAACCGATATAAGTTCCATACAAACTTAACTTTATTGCTTTTAGAGTGTACTCTAAGATTTTTCTATGAACCTATAACCGAGATACTGGACGTATGACACTACAAGTGGCGTACCAAAAACATCAATAACACTTTATTATTGTCGTTAAAAACACAAAATAAACAGTTTTCATCCGACATGACTCGTCAGTCAAAGGGTTTTAACTAGCAACCACGGATGAGGTTGTCAACTCGTATAAATCTATACACAATGTTTTCGCTCATAAAGATTAACCGTTATAGCACGGAGAGCTTTACTAAGTTTTTATCCTTAGTTAAAGAATAAACCACTCATATACTTATTCCCGAGTTTACAGATCTATAAGTATGTGTGCATTTAAGTCCAAATTTTTAGTTAAAAAGTTTATTTGACTATCATTCGTTCACCGAGTTCAACTTGTTCAAAATGTAGATACGGGTCTTCAACCTTATATTAAAAAGTTTTTTTAGACTTTATAATCATTTATTGTTTAAAAAATATATCAAACTTTTCTAACAAAAATCAGATAACATAACATAACGACTACGTTTTGACCAAAGCCATGTTCACAAAGCTAAGAATTATAAAACACATAAATATCTTAAAACTAAGATGCAAGTATATTATATCAAAACTAAAGTTTTAAAGCAGTGGGTAACATCCTAATATATTATCCATGGTGAATTTCACTCGAAATATCATATAAGAAGCTAGTGTTCAAAATCTTGAACATACAATAAAGGTACATTCATCAAGTCTAGGATCTTGAAGATTTCATAATAATTTCCAAGCATTGCACAAGAACCTTGAAGAAATTCAAGATATTAAACGAATCTAAGATTCTACGCAAATTTTAGAATTCCAAGATTATACTTCAGACATCTAAAGCTATTTCTAAGGTACACAGCATTTCATATGGAACTTTTCTTAAAATCCTTAGGAGACTTACTTTAAAATCATTTTCAAAGAATTTCTTCTCTTCAAATTTCTTAGATCTATTCTTAAACAAATTTTGAACTAATATTTTTCAAGCATGACATTCTCTTATAAAAATTCTATATTACATGAATTTGAAGTCTTAAAATTATTTAATATATGTATAAAACTTTTTCAAAATTTTCTTAAACAACTTTTAAAGGACATTCCTTAAAAGTCTATTTTTGTTTGACTACTTAGGATTTGATACCTAAGAGTTTTATCAAAATATTCCAAGAACTTAACAATTAAGATATTCAAACATTATTTCCTAGAAAAATTTCTCCAAAAATATAATGTATAATATCATTAATTATCTTTAAAAACATTCCATTTTTAACCATTATAACAGATTCTAAAATATTATTTTGCTATATGAATATTTGCAAAAAAAGATAAAAAAGAAGGAAAATATTGAATCACTTCTACTTTTGTTTTTCCAAATTCTTAGACTTGTTCTAGAAATTCTTTTATGAAATAAGATTTAGTATGATACATTTGTTAAAAGAGTTTTCTTTGAAAGACATTAAATTTTAAAGTTTGAAATTTTCTTGAAATCTTTCTAACAAATCTTGAACTTTTCCTACTGTTAAAGTTTTCTAAAAGAGATATTTTCAAATTATTTTCGTAAGTGATATATTTCATTTCTAAATTATTGTTTAATATATATCTTACCAAGATATTTTTCACCACCGGAAAATTAGAACAACCATATCCTCAAGGAGTAACATCTTCCCCAGTCTTCGGGTCATAAACATCTTGACCCTCCTCATCACCATGTACCATCTGCAAGGACTTCACTCAATTCTCTCAACACCAAGAAGCTTTATTACCATTCTTGAAATTGTATATCATCTTAACCAATGGCTCTAATTCCAAGTTCAAAGTAAAGATCTTGGCCTCATTTGATATCCCACCAATATTTCCCTTGAACTCAACATATCTCTTGGACAATCTTTCATTTTTGGTTGCAAGATCCTTAAACTTAAGATCAATATCTTTATCCTTCTTCTTCAATTTTTTCTCATCCTCAGATAACTTAGCCGCCATTTGTCTATTTGAGGCTTTAAGATCCTGTTTGAGCTCCTTGATACCCTTCAATATAAGGATAGTAGTTTGAAACAAATATTGTTTTCATTAATATATACTAAGAAGAAGGAACTAAAGATAGAATTGAATTATAGTTTGAAGAATGATATAAAGAAATCTTACCTAAAGGATTGAAGGACCACCATGTCACACCCCCGACCAGCGGCGGAAATGTTGAGCTGTGCGACGTTAGGACATTGGATCATAGATACAAAGTTACGTTGAAGAGTACATAAATATTATGCAACCGTTACTTTTTATTCATTAGGTAAATTAGGTGGCATAGGTGTTCAAGGTATATATACGATACAAAAGCAAAGTACAATAATAAAACACATAGGCATCCTGCTGGATCACTAGGATCTTGCCCATCTCCTTCCAGACTCATTCTCTTGATAATACATGTGGTTTGAAAGGTCAACATAATGTTGGTGAGTTCACAGGTTTTGTATACTTTAAAAGGCTTTGTAGGGTTTGTTATGTTACCATTGTTGTTTTCCCTAGACTCATATATTTGAGTTGTGTTCTGTCGTTACCTTTTTAGGTTTCTTTCCTAGTAGTAATTTTTAGATATACCAGTTTAAAAATGTTAGGATGAGTTCCTATAATCGAGCTATGATCGTTGTTGTCGTCCGCCCACAATATCGATGCTTCATCAAACGCCGTCGGTGTTTACAAAGTTATGCCTCATTCGAATTGCTGTCAGGTTATAGCTAGTAACAACAGGTTGAGGTTTCAACTCCGTATGGATCTATACATATCTTTCCCTCTCTCTTAAGGTTTAATGAATATAGGTCCGGGGCTTTACGGCTAAAGGTTACTCAACTAAGTGATGAATCAGTCTCATATAACACTTGTTGTGAGGGGCTCTCCCGACCGATCACATTGTTATTACTTGTTGTATTTACATGAGATACTTATATATATATATATATATATATATATATATATATATATATATATATATATATACATATATATATATATAAAAGTTAAAGCGTTTTGCGTAGCCGGGTATTTGGGCAGAGTAACCACTAGGTACTAAGCTTATCTAAAGGTTGGCTATAGTTATGAGTAGATAAAGGGTGTTTCCTGGAAACTGGCCAGTGTAACAACTTGGTATGATGTTTTCTATCAGTATAAGTTAGCACAACAACTAGGCATAATATTATCCATAAAAAGTTGGGCAGGATATCTATCGGGTATAATATGATCCTAATGTTCTATGCATAATCATATAACTAAGGTTATACAGTTAGCAATATTTATGAAAACAATAGTTTATAACATGTATCTGTTGAATTAATGTCTAAGTCCATAACTATATTTGGTATGTACTTGACTCGACCCGGCATGGTCCATTTGGGTTGCACTTCACCGGCACAATTTATATGGATAATCCTTTTAGAATAGTATATTAATATATTATAAGTTCTAATATATTAATATAGAATCATATTATTTAATTAGTATTGATCAAGAATTAATTTTGAATTAATTAAGTGATCAAAATGAACTAATTAAATATGGACTCTTAGATATATGTGTGTGATGGGCCAAGTTCATTTAGGTAGGGCTAAGCTTTCATGGATAGTCCATGGAGTGTTTAACCCATGGATCATATGAAATGAAAGGTCATGGGTTTAACCCTAGTCTCCACACTATATAAAGATGTCCTTGGTTGGTGAAATTGGCACTAGTGTGGGTACACTAATAGGGCTAGCCGATTTCACTAGAGAGAACCAAAGTATTCTTATTATCAAAGTCTTCTAAGGTGTTTTGGTGATTTGTGATTCCACTTGAGGCTTCCACACTATTGGGGCTAAGCTCTTAAAGCTTGAAGACATCAAGCTACACCAAAAGGCATGTCATTTAACTAGTCTTTGTAGTATACTTGCCTCATATTATGCTAGTTAGGATTAAAGCCTTGGAAAGTTCTTATTTGCATGTATAATAAAGAAAACATAGATCCAAGGTCTATATGGTTGCATGTACACCATAGGAGTGTTAGAATGCTCAAAACCCAACAGTAGTATCAGAGCATAGGCTTGTTTTCTTGTTATACTTGCCAATTTAGCTGAAAAATCGAATTTTGTTGTTGTCTGGACAACGGACTCGGCGAGTCCATCAGGAGACTCGACGAGTCCATGCCTAAAAAGTGATCAAAACGATCCAACTCGCCGAGTTGGTTCATGCACTCGACGAGTTGGACCCCCAGACAGCATAAATTCGACTGTTTTGGATGGAATTGGACTAGGAACATTACCCTAAGATGTTTTTGGACTTATCAACTTGTTCTTGATGTGGTAATGTTCATGCTAATACAATTTCAAAGATATTTGTCAATAGATTCATGATTTGTATTAGTTTAATGGTTAGGCTAATTTTATGAAAAAGTGTTTGACTTGAAATATTATGTTCATATGAGTTGCTTAGATTAATAGAAAAGGTTGATTGATTAAGTGTCTTTGATCCATTTTAATCTAAGAGTTGAGTCTAAAATGTGTTTGTGTAACTTGTCCTCAAGTTACATGAAGAGTCACATTAAAGTCTCTTAAAACTCATAAAAATTGACAAAGGTTACAAAATGAAGAGTCTTGTTTTCATTGAATGGTTTTATGACTCCACAACTTGTCCTTAAGTTGTGGAGGTTCAAGAGTCTCTTTATTAAATAAAATATGTGTAACCTTAGTTAAACTAATAAAGCTTCCATAAGTTATGAATTATGAAGAGTCACTTTCTTAATTAGTTTAAAGTCTTCCATAACTTGTCCTCAAGTTATGGAACTTAAAGAGTTTTTTTAATTAAAAATATTTTAAACACATAAGTTATGGAATTAATTAGTTTTGAATATTTTTTCAAAACTTGCCCTCAAGTTTTGGAATTTGAAAAGTTTTCTCTTATGAATACTTTAATTCCAAGTTTAGCCCTTAGAATTTTAAAAGTTAAAATTCAACCCTTATACTTTATAATATTATAAGTTAATAATATATATATATGTATAAGAGCAAGTCAGTCTTACCGTTAGTAGGCCTCATTCACGAAGCCGGTCTATAAGGGGGGTATAAGGTTTATGCCTATAAAATGGCAGTTTAATGGGTGTCCACTCTCACCCACCGCTTCCTTGACTGGTGGAGGGTCGTTAGCCGAACGGGTAGGACAAAGACTATAAATTCTCCCTTCATTAAAAGTATTAATGATAAATACTAAGTAACTAAACCTTAGATAAATACCCAATCTTAGTTACTTAGGAAAATGTGAATAAGGTGCTAATCCATGAAATTACACTTTGCAGTGCAAAAACCGCACCGCAACTAAAATTAACCGAAAAACCACATAAACCGCAACCGCAATAAAAACCGATGGTGAGGTTTTATGTTTTTTAAAAACCGCAAATTTGCGGTGCGGTGCGGTTATTAGTTTTCAAAAACCGCAAAAAAAAATCGCACCGTACCATATATATTATATACAACTTTTTTTTTATTAATTATTAATATATTAAATATTAAAAATAAGACAAGTTTCATGAATGAAAGATGAATAAAATACTAAAAGACAAACGTATGGTTTTTTTTTTTTTTTTTTTTTTTTTTTTTTTTTTTTATGTTTAACATTGAAAAATGGTTAAATTACACAATTTTAAGAAATTTATTGTTAATTACTACTTATTTGACGTTTTTAAGATATTAATTGTTTGTGATTTAAGTTAATTGTCTTATACATTATGTTTTTTTTTTTTTTATTATTACAAGTAATATATTTGAACTCTTAAAACCATTTAAGCTCTAAACTGTGGTTAAAAACCACACAAAATAACCGCACCAAATTCATGCAGTTAATAGCCGCATAACATAAAAAACAAAACACATCGCAAAAAATAATCGTCTAACCGCACCGCAAAAATAACCGCACCAGGCGGTTTTGAAAATGGATTAACCGCATTTGCGGTTTGTGGTGAGGTTTTGGCTAATAATCGCATCGAATCGCACCGCGCTCACCCCTACTTTGCACTTTGTTTAAGTCGGTTAGTGGAGCGTGTGTGGTTAATCGACACACTAACTCGTATTTAACAAGGTAGACAAAGGGTAACTTAATGTTTATCATAGTATCGATGGAGCGTGTGTGGTAAACCAACATATCGATTGATGGGTAAACACTTAAGGGTACCAAGTAATTTGCATGGTTAATTCACACCTTGTTTTATGATCCCCGGCATCCCAGTCACAAAACCTGAAGGGCACACTCGAGATTGAAACATGCCATTGAACAGTTCAATGAATCTCAAAAGATCTAGGAGTTTCAAATCCAAGTAAAATCTAATTAAATTATTTCGTTTTCATGGTGGAAATTGGTGAATCGTCATTCACCTACCTTCAAATATTCTATAGCTTGGATTACGACATCCCTCTTCTAAGTTATAAAATATTGTGCTGGGTCCTAGCCTTAATATTTCATATTAGGTGTTATATTAAGGACTTTAAATCAACTATCTTGAATATCTCCCAAAAAGATGTCTAGTTCAGAAATCTATGATCTTCCCAAATCTCTTGGAACTTCACTTCCTCCACCTCCTCCAATTATTCTCCCTATCGCACAAGTTCAAGGTCACTCTAGCCCTATTGGCAAGAAAGGTCTATGTGTGGTCGCATCTTGAAGATGAAGTCACATATTGACAAGCCGGGAGAGTTGGGTGTTAAAGTCTTGAGAAAGTTGGTGGTTCAATCACTTTCTAAGTCACATAGTGAGTTCCTGTGGGACTCATATGAAACAGACTATGAAAAGACCCTTAATGATCTTATCTATTTGCTTGGTGCTACTGAATCAACAATGATTTGGAAGGCTAGTAAAGCAAATTTGATTAGAAGACCGACTTCCCAAAACTTTATGGACATTGACAATGGTGACACTGGAAATCCAGAAAAAGCATTCTCTTCCCAATGGAAAGGGATCAGCCATAGTCAACTCGGTTGACCAAATGGTAAAGAGAAAGACTAAGTCTGTGATAGTCTCATGTACCATTACCAAAGGGTTCGTATGTTAAAGTGCCAAAAGGAAAGGGCATTGGTTGCGAAGCTGTCAATTTTACTTGAAAGATCATAAGGCTAGTAGAGTCAATAAGTTTGACTCTACTTCAGGTAAAGTCCACTATCTAACTTGGTTAAGTTTCTATTCTGAGTTTCTTATTACATGATGTGACTAGGTCACATGTTGATGTTTTAAGAATCAAAGGAAAAGTGAAGGAAACTTAAAGAAAGAGTATGCTCAATCTGACCGCGAAGATGGATTTCTATCGCTTGATTGAAGATCGGATTCTTGAGCTACTTCTTAGGAGTTATGATAGATTGCTAGGAAACATGTAATAGCATGGTTTTCATTTCAAGTTACATTGTAAGGAAAAAGTTTTTTCGCATTTTAAAATAAATAAAAGTTTGTTTTACTTTATTTTTATCTCCTTACAATGACATTTATGAAAACTTGATGTTTGTATGTTTCTAGCAACATTGGAAATATGAATTTGATTCCTTCATTTGTGGTAGTGTCTAAATTTACCAAATAAAGAAATATTCTCATCACCCAAGTTTCAATTGGACCGAAACTTGGAATGATACAAGGTGTTGAGTGTGATGTGTGAGAATTTTCAACTTTGGAAAAAATTAAGTCTAGTTCCGTGTTCACATGTATATGTGAGTCAAGAGAAGGACTAAGGGATCAAGTACACTTTCTTGTGCACTTGTCAAAGTCCACCACAAAAGATGGATAAGACTATTCGTCATGATTTACTAAGGTTTAGTAAATATGATTATACTTACAATGTATGACAGAACGAATAAGAAGAATCAAATTAGGCATAAGGATAAAAGTTTCTCAAATATGAAAAGATAGGAGAGTACTTTAGTATCATGCTTTAAGATCATCTTAATGATTTTGAGACCTTATCACAATTCATCCTCTAAGTGCATTCTGATAGTTAAGAAGAGGAGTTATGAATTATTGAAGTGGTTAAATCAAGAAGATGATTTGTATTTCGTTCCAAAAACAATTCATAGTGTTATACTCTAAGATTGTAACTTGAGTGACATGTCTTAAAGAAGGTTTAAAACACTTGTCAAATGTAAGAGTAAAAGTTTTCTACTCTTGTACATTTGAAATTGGTAAGTTGTGATGTTTTGGATAAAACAAAGACCAACTAAGGCTAATTGTGTTAAGTGTCTGTCTTGATTAGAATCCACACTATCTCTTGAATCTTTGGCAAGGAAGTCTTATAGGTCAAGGAGACAGTGGGAGTCTAAAATATCCTGAAAGGGTTTCAAGATATAATCAAGAATAAAAACCTGTATTTCATCACTAGCACACAACTAGAGGTTAATAACCTATCGTGTTGACATTTCTATGCCCATTCCAATTAAGTTGGTTATACATTTGAGTTCTACATGTTCTCAATTGCTTTCATAGCTACTTGGAAGAAATGGCAGGTCCTTGAGCTGCCAGGTGGCAAGAAGTTAAGATTGCACAAGTTCAATCCATATGAGTTAGGATTTGTCACTAACCTAGTCTTGTGATTGTGGTTTTGACAAATTCACATGGATAGGAACACTTACACCATAAAATCTAAGTGTCATAAGGTTTCTCTTTGATTCATGAAAATAATGGTAAGGAAACTCTTTCACTAAGTAGATTTTGAGTAGATAGCAATTGTGGGAATGACAAAAGGTCTAAACATTATGATTACGACATCCCTCTTCATAATTGTTTAGACACACCTATAAGCTATCTAAGAGAGGTGTATGATTTTAATAAATTCTTATCAAGGCAATCTAGTATCAGAAATCTGAACTTTGGTAAGAAAGTCAATAAAGTATTGATTTCCTGAAGTCCAGTTGATTTCTGGGTACATGTCAAAGCTAGTGGGAGCATAAGTGTTATGCTAATAATCATCATGTTAGTGGGAGCATGATAATTATGGTAAGTATTGCAAGTTAGCAATGTTAATTATAGAAAACAAAAGTTTCAATTCATGAGGTTGCAGGGGTTGAAAAAGTTGTTTTGCTATAATTAAGGGAGAGGAAATTATAATTCATTTCAATTATGAAAAGCTTAGATTGAGTTTATAATCATTCTAAAGAGCTTATATTGAGGTTTTAATCACCTTTAGTCAAGAATATATATATGAATTTCATGTTGGATTGGTTCAACTCAAGAAAATTCTATATATTGCGTTCTCAAAATTCGATTATGATTACGACATCCCTTTTCATAGTCAAATTTTGAGAATATGGCAAAAAAAAAAATTATTATGGCAAAAGACTGGTCTAGAACCATGTCTTTATGTGAAACATCATGAATCGTGTCCCATGTACTTTGGGTACAAGATCGACTACATGTGCTATAATATTTATCCTTTCTGAATTTTCCAAATGCCTTGGGGCATTAAGGAGGAAAATGTCTAGTATTGGATATGACTAAAGTGATTAAGCAATTGTCGAGGATAATCTAAGGTTTACCAAAGATTGGTTGCTCAAGGACGGTTGGAAGTATATTGTTAATATTGGGAGGACCATATTGACATAGTCTGAAAAGAGGCAACTCTTGTTCAGAAGTGGTAGTCAAAATGGGAATATAGAGTTGTCTTCATAGGTGGAAGCAATCTGTGTAAGGTTAAAGAAACTTAAAGCAATGCGCTTTGAATCTGAGACATCGTTTCCATGGAATTGCTCTCCATTGGGATACTCTGTAATGATTGTTGCCAAGCCTTTGTGGCTTTGTGCATAATCATTACAAGAGGAACAGTGCATATAAGTTTAAAATCTAAATAGATTTCAATAAATGATAGGAATTTGGAATTCTTACATTTAATACAAGGAATTGAGAGTGTGAAAAGAGAATCATTGAAATTATGTTCAATTGATCTAATTCACAAAGAAAAAGGATCATAGACAAACATAGAGTTCATACTTGGTGTATGGCAAAGCTATTGTTTAGAAAACATAATGTACATGCTTGGAGCATGGGATACCTAGTGTTTTAATTCAAGTATAAAGTTGATAAAACCGAAACAATGAATAATGAGTAATCAATATGGTGATAAATAGAAAGTGTTTTATTTATATTCTTAGGCTTTGATACCATATTAGATTCATTTATTCTTGTGTTTTACTTTTGCATGTTTTGACTTCCATAATAACTAGGTTATTCTTCCGGAATGACTAAGTTATTCAAACCATCCACAGCCAGTCATATGTTGGAAGTAGATATGAATCAAGACTGTCATGGGTTGGCTTGTAGAGGTCCAAGTTGGTGGACAAAGTTGTGCTACAACACTCATGAGTGCTCTTAAGTTCTAAGTATTGGATTCAACCCGCGCTCATTTGAATCACTTCATGGATTTTATCACGAGTGATCATGAGACAATAATATCTTATATTTTTCAAACCTAGAGATATGATTTGTTACTATGAGTTGATAGTACATTGATTGCACGAAAACACATTGGTAACTCGATATATAAAACGTGCCTTTGTGTATGATTCAACAAGTAGCAGAACAAGCCATATGAGTCGAAGTTTATCCATTCCTTTTACCTTCGGGATAAAAGCGATATCTGTGGGCCCCTCGATGATTTAATGATGACACATGCGATTGCTTGGCCAAGACAGGACTGATTTGATTTGTTCAATCAGTCAGTCGTCATGAATCAGAAATTGGGAAACAACAAATGGACAGAGAGAATGATTATAATCCATGTCTCAGTCCATATGATATCTAGAATGGAGGAATATATGATCCCTTATCTAATGGACAAGTCATTTACAAGGTCAGAGTTGAATAGCGGATTTAAGAGCTACGATTTGCAGTTAGGTTTTGAAGTCATACTCAATAATAGTTATAGACTTATCCAAGTGGGAGACTATTGGATTAATGTCTAAGTCCATAACTATATTTGTGTATGTACTTGACCTGACCCAACATAGTCCATATGGGTTGCACTTCACCGACACAATTTATATGGATAATCTTTTAAGAATAGTATATTAATATATTATAAGTTCTATTATATTATTATGGAATCATATTATTTAATTAGTATTGATCATGAATTAATTAAGTGATCAAAATGAACTAATTAAATATGGACTCTTAGATATATGTGTGTGATGGGCCAAGTTCATTTAGGTTGGGCTAAGCTTTCATGGATAGTCCATGGAGTGTTTAACCCATGGATCATATGAAATGAAAGGTCATGGGTTTAACCCTAGTCTCCACACTATATAAAGATGTCCTTGGTTGGTGAAATTGACACTAGTGTGGGTACACTCAGAGGGCTAGCCGATTTCACTAGAGAGAACCAAAGTATTCTTATTCTCAAAGTCTTCCAAGGTGTTTTGGTGATTTGTGATTCCACTTGAGGCTTCAACACTATTAGGGCTAAGCTCTTAAAGCTTGAAGACATCAAGCTACCCCAAAAGGTATGTCATCTAACTAGTCTTTTTAGTATAGTTGCCTCATATTATGCTAGTTAGGATTAAAGCCTTGGAAAGTTCTTATTTGCATGTATAATAGAGAAAACATAGATCCAAGGTTTATAGGGTTGCATGTACACCATAGGAGTGTTAGAATGCTCAAAACCCAACAGTATCCCCCCCTCGAAAATGTTTGAAAATAGTAAAGTAGGGCAGTGAACTCACCCTTGAAGCGTAAAACCGTTGATATACGGTAGAATTCGGTTGTGGGCCAGTGACAATCCAACCATGAGGTAATGGGCCAGAAGGCGGCGATCCAACAGTAAGGTTGTGGGCCAGGGGAAATCCAACCGGAAGGTTGTGGGCTAGGGGTAATCCAACAGGGAGGTTGTGGACGCAGTATGTATTATTTGTATATGTTCTGTTATGTGGTATTTAGGGGAAACTCACTAAGCTTTGGCTTACAATTTATGTTTTATGTTCAAGTACTTTAGATGACCGAGGGTGTAACATTCATCATTCAGGTAATTTACATCTTTGACCCCTTAGTATGATTTTTTTTGCAAAGTTGGTCCCTTGGCACTTAAATGAGAAACACGGAGCTGTGTGCATACGCTAGGCATACATGGTCAATGTTCAAACCCTAATTTTTAGGGTTTGAGCCCTATTTAAGAGTCATTAACTCCCAATATGTTCTCCCTCATCAGCCTCCATTGCCCACTTCTTTCCTTACAAACCGTAATATCCATGTATGGTGTTTTGAGCTCATTTTTGGTGTTTGGTGTCCACTTTTGAAGGAAAGAATCCATTGGAAAGCAAGGAAGGAACTCCAATCTTTTTAAATCTGAGTCTTACACTCCTTGAGCAATCTCTAGAAGGTATACAGTTCTTAACTTGTTGGTTATCTCGTTAGATATTGCTAAATGTGGAGTTTTGTGCTTATTAGTCTCATAATATTTGTCTATTTGGGTAGGAGTTACTTTGGACTAAATGATTTGTCCTTTTGGATATTTTAGAGTGTTTTGAGTTATAAAATGGGAATCTTGATTGCTCACATCCCTCCATGGATCCATTTTCGTGGCTTAGAACCTTAGGATAGGTAAGGGTTTTGGTGTTGGGCTCTTAATAGCCATACAAGATCATAAAGTTGGAAACTTTATGATTTAGAACGTTATTTGAGTCTAAATCTGGGCTTTGGATGAAAAGACTTAATAGATTAAGCACTTAATAGAGGACAAAAAGTGGCAGCTGAGTATGCTAGGTGTACTTGAGGGTATGTTGCGCGTACCTGGTAAAGATCCCATAACTTGGGCAAATGAATACACTACGCAGGGCGTAATGGCTGAGTACGCCGATCGTACTTAGCCTGAGCTGACTTGGTTTACTTGTGACCTTTCACCTTTGACTGGGATTTTAACTAAGTTTAACCTAGGGGTGTTTTGGGTATTTTGAGTTGTGAATTGAGTCTATGTCACTGTTTTCTAAACAAGAATTTATCGGAACTCGTAGAATTGACAGTTGAAGCAACATTCTTTTTTGCTATCTTTTCAGACTGTAAGGTGAGTTTTCCTCATTGTACTTATGGGTTGAAGGCACCAATATTGGCAATAGATTGTGTATTCTGGTTTGGAATGTTGCTACTTTGTAGTGAACTGTTAAGATCTGCATGATTATCTAGTTGTTGTTATGTTTTTATTTGTTTTACATGTCGACATAGTGTGGTTGAATTGAGACTGTAATGCTTTGTGTTGCCAGTCAACAATGTCAGGCAGTCCAATCGAAAGGTTGTGGGCCGATGGCAATCCAACATTGAGGTTATGGGCTAGAAGGGAGCAATCCAACCCTGAGGTTGTAGGCCGGACAATCCAACCGGAAGGTTGTGGGCCATGAGTAATCCAACCAGGTGGTTGTCGACCCAACATGTATTATTCGTATATGTTTTGTTGTGTGGTGTTTGGGGGAAACTAACTAAATTTTGGCTTACAATTTAAGTTTTATGTTTTAGGTACTTCAGATGATCAGAGGAAAGCTAAGGCATGATCATGCACATTCTTCTGATTTTATGATACTTGATTTTAGGATACATGTTGGAAAGTGTGTCAAATGTCATTAACTATTGGTAATATTTCTAATAATAATAGGGTCCTCTTGGGTTTCCCTCAAGATTGAAATTAAGTGGAATAAATAAAGGAGGAATTAATTTATTAGTTATTATGGTTTAATAATTAATTAGAAACTAATTGGAAAACAATTTGAGAATTAATTAACAGTTTAATTAATAGAAGGGTTGAATATCAATTAATCAATAGTTGGTTAATCAAGAATATTCCAGAACCCTAAGAAGAAGGGCGAGGGATGAACATTCCCTTTGGATAAGGAGAATTTCGTTCATAGGGTTATCCGTCCCACATGGGCTTGAGGATAAAACCCTGGAAAGTATCCAAGGCTATAAATAGGGCCTTAGGGATTCATTCTTTCTTGCTCATTCTTTGGCTTGATTTTTCGCCACTTCTTTCTCCTCTTTGTGGAAGAGCTCTCCTTATAGTTCATACCCTCCTAGTTGTTTTTTATTCTTCTCTTTTGAGTTCATTGGGTGTGAAGCAAGAGAGGGATTCTGGTTTGGGTCCTCATCGTCCAAACAAGGTGGCACGCACGAGGAGTCAAGCGCGATGATCTTTGGCTGCAAAATAGGTATGTGATTTTCCTTTGTATTTTGGTTTTCTAGGGTAGATTAAATTAGTATGAAACCATAGATCCATAGGCTGCACGTACACTTAGGTATATCGTAGTTTTGATTTTCCCGCTACCTACTTTAGAGTGTATTTGATGCGTAAAACCTAACAATACTCTGATTCGTGATTATTACTTTTAGGAAATATGTTTTGTAAACAGTTATGGTTTTTGGTTGAATTTTAAAAATGAAAAATTTACCTTGATTTTTTTGGATGTTACAGGGGTGAAGTAAATGCGTGATCGTGCACATTTTTCTGATTTTATGATATTTCATTTTGGGATACTTTGATTCGTGATTATTACCTTTGGGAACTATGTTTTGTAAACAACTATGGTTTTTGGTTTGATTTTAAAAATGAAAATTTTACCTTAATTTATGGGATGTTACTAGTTGGTATCAGAGCCTTGGTTTGAGATAATTGGATGAGCATTTGTGTGACTCCGGAATGAAAGTAGGGATCTATAAGAGTTTTTAAAAGTAACCAAGGAAGAATGAGATGTGTACGATCAGCTGGAGAAAGAAAGTGTACCCCAAGTTACCGACACTATTATTTGTTTATGATTTCTATGATAGAACTGCATGCTAGTGATATGTTAAGGAACTTCAGGAATTGCATGATAGAATTGCCTGATGTATGATGCCAGATAGCCTAGTAGAACTTTATGTATAATATATGAAATTGAAATCATAACTGTAGTTGCTTAGTGTGTTCATCATGGTTGTACATAACTAAGATTTTATAGCCTGTGAATGTTTGGTTTAGCCTTATTTCTTGTTCCTTATCTGGTTGTGGGCTTAGGGTAGAATCAAGTATTCAACTGTCTATGGAATCAACATTATGTATGATTAGCCTGCACGAGTGACTACAGGGTTGGTGGAAGTTTCATGAGTCAGTATGCGAGTAGCCAGTCAGCTAATGAATGATTAGCCATTATAGAGAGAGTGAGTATAGGATAAATGTGTATCCTAGTTGCAGTTTGTTTTAGGGTAGTTTGTGATGATCCTTTGTGACAAAGGTAGGTAGGTGTGGAAGGTTGTATGGGCTCGTACTACTGGAAGCACATGACCCATACGCGTAGCAAGGAAGTCACACACCCCTAGGGTTTAGCTTCTATGTGATGGTTGTAATATTATAATTATGGTAATTATGATGTATTTATTGGTACATGTTTAGTATGGTGTTCACGAGAGGATCTGGTTCTGGATCTGGAGATGGTGGCCATGATAGGCTAGGGTTGACTGATGATCAGATTCGAGAGTTGATTGCCATTGAGGTGGCTACTACTGTCCGGAGTTCTACTCCGGGACTGTTTAGGTCTATCAAGATAACTATGATCGAGCTGCTCGATGATCTCTATGATGCCCTCACTGAGACTGCTACTGCTGTAGCCACTTTAGTCGTTGCTGTTGCGGATGGGGGGGGGGGGGTTAATTTAAGTACTGGGACTTCAACAACATGAAGCCCCAGGAATTCGATGGGATCAAGGACCCATTTGTGGCTATGAGATGGATTTCAGATGTTGAGGGTTGTTTCTTCACCTGCTCCTGTCCAGAGGACTGGAAAGTCAGGTGTGCCCTTAACCTCCTTCGGCTGGGTGCGAAGGGCTGGTGAAACCTAGTAATTGGTCCCTACACTCCTGAGCAGAGGACTGTTGTTACTCTGGAGCAGTTTTCCGAGATGTTTCGCACAGGATATGTTCCCTAAGTGAAGAGGGAGAGATTGGTTCAGGAGTATATGGATCTAAGACAGATAACGGATATCACAAAGATGTTCACCGAGAGGGATTTATTCTGTCCCGAGTTTGCTGCTTAGGAGTAGGCTCAAATGACGCGGTAATTGAGCATGCTCAATACAAATACCCGACAGTTTTTTTCTACCCAGCATTATAGTACCCTCGTTGAGCTTCAGGATGCCACGAGGAGGTGAGATATTGAGATAGAGATCTAGACGTGGGAAGTCTACATCAAAGTGGTTCAAGCCCGCTGATTCACGATATGGGGGACAGAGGGGCCGTACTTGTGGTAAGTGCGGCAAGGTTCATGAGGGTGCTTGTCGATCTTCTTCTAGATTCCACAAATGTGGCAGGGTGGGCCATATTTATAGGGATTGGAAGATCCATGATTTGTTACCATTGTGAGCAGGTGGGCCATATGAAGGCTCAGTGTCCCTTGTTTGCTACTAGGCCCGCGCAAACACCAACTGTTAGGTCTAATAAATGTTGTGTCAAATGTATGCTATTATAGTTTTATTTATTCCGTAATGGGTCTATCCAGGTTCAAAATTACTATGATAGTCTTAGTCTATAAATAGCATGCATGTATCTTTTAGGGTAACACCCTTACGCTTTTTGGCAGCTCTCACAGAAAAGTTTCGTCTTCAAGATCTCTGTTAGAGCTGTGATAATTAATCATTCGCTACTTTTCAGATTATCATTGTTTCTTGTCTTTAATTCATATCATTAATATAGAATCTATCGATCTTTATTGTTCTCACAATTGGTATCAGAGCAGGAGATAGTGTAACCAATTCGCTATTCTTATGTCGAGTTTTGCATTAGGATTTTACATTTTTTGCAAATTTGTTCTTGTTGTCTCAATCATCTCAATCGATTGTAAACCATAGATCTAGATCTCTAGTTTATCCTTGAACTCAATTCTAGTTTACACATATGATTCTATATTTTGTTTTCTTGAATTCTTGCTATTATGGATAACGACGATCTTCACTCTCTTTCATTTAATCTCCCTAGTAGCATCGATTCAACTATAAGGATTCCTATTCTTTTTCCAGATGACTATAAGGTGGGCGCTTCACTTTAAAGACTACATACTGGGAATCGAAGAACATGGCTCAACAATATCGCATGCAATTATTGAAGAAACATGCAAGTCCTCAGTAATGAAAAAAAGTCAAACCCCAAAAGGATTATGATACAATCATTTCAGACAACCCTGATACTGATGACAAGATCAAGCTAATGTGCAATCTAAAAGCGATGAGAATAATTCGATTTGCTCTTTCACCTAACACATTCCGACTTGTTATTGCATGTGATACAACAAAAAGTATTTGGAATAGATTGAAGGAATTGTATTCGGGTGAAGACGACTTGCAACATTCTGTATAGACGACACTTCTGTCAAAATTTGGTTCTTTCATGCAAAAACTAGATGAGAGTTTAGAAAAGGCAGCCAATCGCTACAATCACTTGTTAAGCGGAATGCTTAAATATAATATTGAGCGAAGAGACATTGAACAGAAGGTCACATTTATGAAAGATATTAGATCCGAATGGAAGGCTATAGTTTCCAGTTTTAAAGCCTACGAGCAATTCAAAAGCTATTCGTTGGCAAAACTCTTAGGTATTCTGAAGTCTTATAGAGATGAGGTCACTAAGGAAGCTAAACTTGTCTCTGGTGTTGGATCTCTGGAATTGGTTGCTAGAGGTAAGAAGTCAGTAGTTGATGATTCCGAATCTAATATTTCGGATAATGAACTCTATAAAGAAGAAAAGGCTCTAATGGTGTCTAATCCAAAGAAATTCTTTAAGAAGAATTTCTTTCGTTTCAGAAACAAATACAAGAAGGGAAACTCTAGTTTGAAAGGCCTAGAGAGGAAGATTTTAAGAAATCTTAGAATGATGTGGAGAATAAAGAAAAGAAGTTGTTGGGTGACTCTGGTTATGACAGTAATTATTGTCATGGGAAGAATCACTTTGCAAAGGAATGCATGCTTCGAGAAGACGCATGATGTGAAGACATGGCACCACCGAGAGGCTCCACGTCGCAAAGAGAAAGTTCGGCTCTTCCACCGACCAGCCGACATGGCACCACGTAAGCAAGATACATGGCATGTTCTAGAAGGAGGCCATGTAGACAAATTAGCAGGCGACATGTATCAAAAATCAGATTGGCCAGCACCACACATAAGCGTGGTGCGCCAAGAAGAAGGCACGACGCCCCCATATATTCCTATAAATAGTTGCATTGTCTTCCCTTATTCCTCACACCAATTCTCACATCTCTCTCTGGTTCTTTAAGTTCGACTTTTTTTCTGGACTTTTGACAATTTTAGCGGGGCTCTAAGATATCTAGGACCCAATGAAGAGGAGCTTTTGGGTTGGAGTGTTGCCCACGTAATTTTCCGGTTTACGCTAAAAATATCTATAAGTCAAGCTACGTTTACTAGGCTGTTAGGGTAACTTATAATTATGTTTATAGTTGTTGTTAGGAACCTATAAGTACCTGATTAGTCATTAATTCCAATTAAATATTTTGATTGGTTTATGTGACATCCCCAAAATCACGGCCAGAAAAGACCGGTTTGTTTATGCTTTGTTTAAAAATCAGAGTTACATTTTAAATGAAAGTGTTGCGGAATTTGTCCCAAAACAAAAATATGATAAAGATTTATCAAAAGCATTTCCATAGAAATGTATTTCATTAAAAGACTCGGGATGTCATGTTCGTACAGATCAAAAGCATAAACAGTACAATATAAGCCTTACTACATTATTTCATATCTACAAGCCTATATCCGTAATCCCTCGTCCAAAACATCACACCTATGCTCATGCGCCACTACCTGTAATACATAAAACTGAGTGGGTCAGGCTTGGGAGCCTGGTGAGCACATAGGGTTTTCAACCCATAATAAATAAGTTTATTAATTTCATCGATCAACAATAACCAGATTACCCGTTCCCGTTATACTCACTTTACGTCCCTAAACACCTATCATAAGGGACCTAGCCTAAGGATCATCATCGGGACGGACACTACTGCTAAGGGGATTCCTCAGCAATAAATGTCCTAAAGGCAACCATGTGGGGGATGGAGTACACTGGTGAACATATCGTTCACAAACACCTACAGGTTGCGAGCCTGCTAGTGTTCCACTGGACTGTCTAGAAGAGTCCGTGGTCGTCATCCATACTCCGCTAGATGACAGAATCAACAACATCAACATCGAGGCCTCTCATCATTTTATCACACATCACCTATTGCATCTACCCATGTTTTACCCCAACATTTTCGTAGATATAAAATACATATACAGTTTAAATCATTGAAAACATGTATAACAATGTTCATCTAGCATAGATAGCAAGTATTCAGATAATATGCACACATAGCACGTAATTTATATAAAATACTTCATATCTATGTGTAAGTTGAAAGTAACTATGCACTTACTTGTTAAGGTGATGATTCCAAAATCGGGCAGCGCTTGCTTCTAACGATTCTATTTTCCTTCGACGAAACCTAGCATTATTATCGCTAAATTTTAGTCTAATATTTACCGTGACCAACTATTAGTCTTATTATTATTATTATTATTATATAAGCGTTAAACAATATTTTCCAACCACTATGTACAGACAGGGACCAGACATAAAACACCGGAAGACAGGACTATTTTGGTATATAGCACTTCTGAAATCCAACAACCCTATGCGGCCCTTTAAACCAGATTCTCCGTACCGCGAGTAGTTAAAAAAAAATATTATAACGACACTTATATAAGTTATAATAATAGCTCAAATATTTATTATAAGTTCATAATAACAATACTAATTTTAAATATAAGCTATATTAAAATAAGGTAAGCATAACTTACTTACAAGGGGGTTTTAGCTAGGAGTCGGGCTCTGCAGGGGCAGAACTTCGTCGCTGAATCTTTCTAAGAAAGATTCATGCAGCGCTTCAGCGCTCACCGTACTATACTAAGCTACAGAAAGAGAAGTCGAATCACGAGGGACCGAAATGCTCGGGGGATAAGGAGAGAAAGACTCTTGAATCAAGAGAATGGTGCAAGAAATATGAGAGCCCAAGGCTCTTATCTATACTAATTGAATTTTCAAAAACTACCCTCCATAATTACTTAATGACCTTTTAGTTATATAAACAACTAAACACCCCTCTATAATACTATTATAAATGGATTTAATGATATTTGTACTAAACTAATGTCGAAAGAACTCAACATTAGTCTTATAATGACCGCATCGTCGATACCTTTCTAATGATATATACATATGTATATATATGTGTACGTATACATGATTTATACTTTATTTTAATACGTAAATATGCTATTATAATTTGTAACTTGTTCATACGAACTCCGTTTTTGACGTTCTTTATATCCACACCTAGGTGAAGACGTACTCTACAACTTTCGTTTAGACTCCGTCGGCTAATTTTGACTTTATTTTTAAAGTTATATTTTTAACAAGCCGGGACAGGATTGGTCTGTTTAAAATCTCATAACTTCTTCATACGAAGTCAGATTTGGGCGTTCTTTTTATCGATGTTCTTAGTTTAACATATTCTACGACTTTCGTTTAGATCACTAAGGCTAAATCTTGCTCTATCGTAAATTCACTATTCACGCTTCCTGGTATCGTGCCGGTTCTGTCGTGAAACTTCGACGGGTCATAACTTCTTCGTTATAACTCGGATTTCGGCGTTCCTTATATGCACGGAAACCTTGAGACATATTCTACAACTTTATGTAGAGATATCGGGATTATCTCACACTTTAATTTTGACGCTCATTTTTATTCTTTATTAATTATACATTTATAATTAAATAATAAACACATATAATTCACATAATACTCAAATATTTCATCTTTATTACTTCAAAAAGAGTTACAAGAGTTGACCTAGACTATTACATTGACAAAAATGCTTAGCCCTGAAACCCGGGCGTTACAGTTTACTTACGGGAAAGGTGTCTAGAATAGGCATATTTACTTGGTTGTTGGAAATCAAAAAAGCTATATGTCGAAATGATCATGCTTCCTAACTGTCCTGCATGGCTGATCTATAACATCCTGTTTTGAGAAGTTCTTATTTCAGGATTGTGGATAATAAATGGATCAAATGGAGGCCTTAGGCTTCAATTGAATGAAGTTTAGAATCTATTGGAAGTGTATGATGTTGGGCAAGTGAGTTAAGCCTTGAATTGTTTGATGGAAGCTGAAGGGTAAAATAGGAAAGGTTATGTTTCAGACTTCTTGCATAAATTAAGGACTTTAGTTTGAGATGTTTTTAGTCATAAGTATGAAGATATAATTGTAGAGCTCGTTGATACCTTTTCGTGGATATAAAGATCGTCGAAAATGGAGTTGGAAAGAAGAAGTTGTGACTATTTGAAGTTAAGTTGGAAGAAGAGACTCTGGCAGTACGTTGGGCGTACACCAGGAGTACGTTGGAAGTATTGAATAAGGAAGTCGTATTTTTAGGGTGTTATGCTCGACGTAACTTTAGGTACATGGGCATACCGTCACAGTTCAAAAACCCTATTTTCATGGTTTTCAGCCCTATTTAAGGAATCGAACCCCTTGGGGTCCTTCCTAACATCAGCCTCCACCCTCTTGAGTCACCAACTCGAAACCCTAGCCTCCTACATCAAATCTTGAGTCTTTCTATATGTTTTAAGTGCATTTTGGATGAAAGAGAAGTTCGAGCGTGTTGATTTTTGAATCTCAAGCTGTGGATCCAGAGCCTACATTGTTTTTCTCAACTCCAAAAGGTATAAAGCTAGAATCTTGATGATGTATTTGTTAGATCTAGCTAGTTTTTGGTTTTATTAGACAACATAATATTACTATAGGGGCTAAATTGTAACTATATCTATTATATATTTATCTCCTGTACATGTTACGTGATGATATACACAATACAATTACCAAAAGCTATTTTGGTATCAGAGCCAAAAATACTTTGGCCTCCTTAGGGTTACAACCCTAGCCGTCAATTTCAAGAACACACCCACACAAATCAATGGTGATTATCACACCCTTCTCCACAACCGAGAAGACTTCACATAACTCTCATAAATTCCCTTTTACCCTATCTCCAACTAATTATGGTTTTTGGAAGACAATGATCCAACCTTTTCTTGTTACCAACGGTCTTTATGGATATATTGATGACAATATTCCATGTCCCAATGCATCTCTACCAGTGTCGAAAAAAACCACTACAGCCGAACCCCAAGCAAACCCGTCACATGCAGCCTGGATCGCCAATGATGCCCATGTCCATATGCTTCTTCTATCAACCATCTCTGAAGCTTCCTATCCTCATGCAAAAGGTACAACATCCAAAGATCTCTGGTTTTCTTTACAACGAGCCTATGCTCCTCAATCATCCTCTCGAGAATACACACTCAAAACGCAACTCCTCAAACTCGAGATGAAACCTGATGAAACACCTTCCACCTATGTCTTACGAGCCCAAGAGTACTCCGATGCTCTTGCCAACATTGGTGAACCGGTTAAAGATAAAGATTTAGTTATGCTTGTGATTTCAGGTCTTCGTGAAGAATATAATGGACTCAAGTCTAACCTCCTTGCTCGGAAAACCCCCACCACTTTCCGAGATCTTCATGGCCTACTTGCTGATCATGACTTCATGATTTGGAAGTCTATACCCAGTGTACCTCCAGTTCAAGCATTTGCAGCTACCACCGCCACCCGGTCCAACCCCACAAGTTTACCTACTTCTCCTGATCAACTACAAGCTCTCCAACAACTCTTATCTTAGCTTGGTTTACAGCAGAACCAGGCTCCTCCCTCTAACCCTCAAGCTTTTTACACCACTCTTCCTCCATCGTCTCGAGGTCGCAGTTTCAACACACGAAGAGGTCGGGGCAGTCACACACAACCATCTGGGGGAAATCGGACTCAATTTCCTTGGGCTTCTACACAAAACACAGTCTTTGGCACCTGTAACCGCTGCGGTATTGGACACATTCTTTCACAATGTCCTAACCGAGATCCTACCACCATGCGAACCCATTCATATCCCACTGCCAATTTTGCTGAAAATCGTTATCACACTACTACCTGGCTCCCCGATACCGGCTCCAACAGCCATGTCTCTCATGATTTCTCATCCCTTGACAGTCACACACCTTACTTGGGTGAGGATGCTCTTCACGTCGGCAATGGTATGGGTCTACCTATTATTCACATTGGTTCTATTCGTTTTTCTCACCCTCTAAAACGTTTTCATTATCCAATATTCTTCATGTTCCGGAAATCAAAAAAAATCTCCTTTCTATTCAAAAGTTTTGCTTAGACAATAATGTTTTCTTTGAATTTCACTCTTCTTTTTTTGCTGTGAAGGACAAAATTACCAAAACTACCCTCCTCACGGGTCCAAGTGACAATGGTCTTTACTCCATTCGTCTTCCATCCTTCCAGCACCTTCCCAAAGTTGCATACACTTCTATTAGAGCTTCTTCTGACATTTGGCATCAACGGCTGGGGCATCCTCATACACAACTTTTGAACTTTATGTTTTCTAAGTATTTTCTTCCTGTTTCTAGCAAATCTTCAGATTCTTTTTGTAACTCGTGTCATATTGGCAAATCATCAAAACTTCATTTATCTACTTCAAGTTTTAATAGTAAAAAACTTTTAGATATTGTTGTTTGTGATGTCTGGGGTCCGGCCCCTGTTAACTCCATTGATGGTCACAACTATTTTTTATTACGTGTTGATGATTTCTCTCGCTTTATGTGGATTTTCCCTCTAAAACGTAAATCTGATGTTTTTGATGTGTTTAAACAATTTGTTGCTGTGACTGAACGTCAATTCTCTACTAAACTTAAGTCGGTTCAAACAGACTGGGGTGGTGAATTTCGCAAACTTACCTAATTTTTTTACCTCTATGGGCATTATCCATCGTCTCTCTTGTCCTCATACCAGTGAGCAAAATGGTCTCGTTGAGAGATGTCACCGTCATGTTGTTGAAATCGGCTTGACTTTACTTGCTAAATCGGGGGTCCCGACTACTTATTGGCATTTTGCCTTTGATACGGCGGTCTATCTCATAATCCGGATGCCCTCTCGTACCACTTCTCATGTCTCTCCATTTGAAACTATCTTTAAGCGTAAACTGGATTTCTCATTTCTTAAAGTTTTTGGGTGCCAATGTTTCCCTAATCTCCGACCCTACAATCAACACAAAATGGATTTTCGGTCCATTACATGTATCTTTCTTCGGTACAACTCCTCTCATCATGGGTATCGGTGCCTTGACCCTACCACCGACAAGATATACATTTCTCGACATGTCCGGTTTCATGAAACATCCTTTCCATTATTGGCACCTAAACCCGTACCACTTCAGACAACCTCACACGACCCTTATGTGTCAACCTATCCTTCACCTACTATACCTGAAGCACCCATTTCCACCGAGCCTTTAGGAAGTTCCGTTGTTGATGACAACATACCTTTTCGTACCTATGAACGCCGGAGACGCCGCCTCCCTGTTCTAACCGATGCACCACCGACCACTACTGACACCCAAAACGCTCCTGTTGACCCTCCGACAGCTCCTTCCGTCGCCCAATCGTCCCCTGCCGAGGCCCCATACAATGCTCGGCCACGCCCAACTAATCTGCGTCAACACCCGAAAAAAAACTCAACCATTTGACCCCTCGGCCTTTCATGCCACTACTAACCATGAACAGGAACCAACAACCTTTTCCGTTGCAGTTAAACATCCCAAATGGCAACAAGCAATGGCGGATGAATATGGGGTTCTTATTCGGAATGGCACTTGGACTCTTGTTCCTCCTAAACCTAACATTAACATTGTTGATTGCAAGTGGGTCTACAAAATCAAATAGGACCAGACTGGTTCAGTTTCGTCCTACAAAGCTCGTCTTGTTGCTAAAGGCTTTCATCAACAACCCGGGATTGACTATCATGACACCTTTAGCCCGGTTGTCAAATTTACCATGGTTCGAGTTGTTCTCTCTCTTGCAGTATCCAACAAATGGCCCCTCAGACAACTCGATGTTAAAAATGCCTTCCTTCATGGTGACCTTCATGAGACCGTTTACCTGCACGAACCACCAGGGTTTGTTGACTCACACAGACCTAATCATGTTTGCTTGCTTCATAAGTCTTTGTATGGGCTGAAACAAGCTCATCACGCCTGGTTCCACTGCCTGTCTCGTGCTCTCAATACTCTCGGCTTTAGAGGATCTCACACTGATCCTTCTCTTTTCATCCTCTCGGCTAAGGCTATACAAGTTTTCATGTTAGTTTATATTGATGATATTATTATTACTGGTAATAATCAGGGGCTATTGATCATATTGTTCGAAATCTTAGTGAGACCTTTGCTATTCAAGACATGGGGGCTCTCTCTTATTTTCTTGGTGTTTCTGTTACAACTTGTGGCACTGATCTTTTCTTATCTCAGCAACAATATGTGTTGGATATTCTTCAACATGCAGGGCTTACTGATGCCAAGCCTGTAAGCACTCCCCTTCCTACCGGCACTTCTCTTACTCTTGGTGACAGTGCTCCCTTTGATAACCCTATTCGATATCGTCAGACAGTTAGGGCTCTATAATATGTCACCTTATCTAGGCCAGATAATTCTTATGTAGTCAACAAAGTGTGCCAGTTCATGCATTCTCCTACCGTTAATCATTGGTCAGCGGTTAAACGGATTCTCCGATACCTTAAAGGCACCAGCACCTTTGGATTATGTCTCACGCCCTCACGAGATACTACCCTTCATGCCTATGGTGATGGGCATAATCGTATGCTCACTGCTTATTCTGATGCTGATTGGGCTGGGTGCCCGGATGACCGTCGATCCACCGGGGGCTATGCTATATATCTTGGGAAGAACCTTGTTTCCTGGTCAGCAAGGAAACAGAATACTGTCTCTCGGTCATCCACCGAGGCGGAATACAAAGCTCTTGCCGATACTGTTGCATTCTAGTCATGACAACCCCGGTTCTTTGGTATGACAATCTTGGTGCCACCTATATGTTTGCTAATCCTGTATTTCATGCTTGCAAAAAACATGTTGAGATTGACTTCCACTTTGTTAGGGAGAAGGTTTCAGCAAAGCGTCTCTCAGTTCAATTCATATCCACAGATGATCAGATCGCTGATATATTCACTAAACCATTATCTTCACAAAGATTTGAGGGGTTACGATCCAAGCTCAATGTCCTTAACCGACATAAGCTTGCGGGGGAATATTAGACAACATAATATTACTATAGGGGCTAAATTGTAATTATATCTATTATATATTTATCTCCTGTACATGTTACGTGATGATATACACAATACAATTACCAAAAGCTATTTGGTTTTATGAGCTTTTGGTCACTTTAGTGCATAAAGTTTAGATCTTGAAATTTTGTGACCTTTTTATGGATAAAGTTGGAAACTTTGTCCATCTAAACATCATATTGATTCAGATCTAAAGGTTGGAGACTTGGACTTAATGGATTAAGTTGAGAAAGATGCATTTTTTGTCCCTCTGAGACTTAAAGACTAGATCTTGGTTGTTTGGACCATCCTAATGGATAAAATTGGAAACTTTATTCATTATGGAGCTATTAGGAGTAATAAAAAATGTGATCTTGGTCCCTTTCTTCCCTGCATGCAAGAGTCATGATGCTTTGGTTTGTGTATTAAGTTAGGATTTTGGTGTATGGACTCCTTCTAGCCATAGGATGCCATCAAGTTGGAAACTTTATGACTTAGAATGTTATTTGGGACTAGATTTGATCTTTAGACGTAAGATCTTAATGAAATAAGCACTTAATGAAGGTAAATGGAATTGGTCAAGTACGTTGTGCGTACCTGGTAGTACACTGAGCGTACCAGGATAGAGCCCCATAATCAGGAAGGGATCTACTATGCTGAGCGTAGTGACCGAGTATGCTAGACATACTCAGTCTGTGTTGACCACCTTTGAGTTTTTGACTTTGACCATGAATTTGAATGATTTTGACCTAAGGTCATTTTGGGTAATTTGAATAGTAGTTGAGATTTGGGACCCTGTTAATCGTATAGGTAACCGGTAGAAATAGCTTTTGGAGTAGTGATCGGTGCAACTATTCTTTTAGAGTGTGGGGTGAGTCTCCTCACTATACTTGTGGGTCGAAGGCACTAATGTCAACCCACTGGATTATGTTGTATGATGGTTGTGGTCTTTGTGAAACTTACTAATATGCTTGTATATGCTTTCTATCTTTGTAACTATTACTAGTATGATTGTATGTTATATGTATAGAGCCAATCTGGGCTCGGAGTCATTATGGACTCGGGGTTGATACGGACCCGACACAGCTACATGTTGTTACATGGAGTCATTATGGACTCAGGGACGATACGGACCCGACACAGCCACGTGCTATTATATTTCATATGTGTTATATGTGGTATTTTGGGGAACTCACTAAGCTTTGTGCTTACAGTTATGTTCAGGTACTTCCGTTTTCAAATGGAAGGGTCTGACTTGATCGTACTGCATCCCTTGGAGTTTTATTCTGTACTAAATGTTTACAAATTACTCTAATGTTTTTAGAATACTTTAACTTTGATCGTCTTTTGGAACAATGAATGAATGGAATTTAACTTAATGAAGATAAAAATGTTACTCGGTATTTTAGGGACATTACATGATCCTGATTTGATACCCATGAAAGTATATTTGGAATTTTTAAAGAATCTAATTTCTACCGGATTTTCATAAATGTTAATAAGTTATAGCATTATAGTTTAATACTTCATAGCCGTGTTACCCACCAGTTGGATCGTTAGAAGGATAGTTGTTAGTCGTCTGAGTAATTTTCCATGTGAGTTATCTCACTATATTGTGTGTTACAAAATATATCGATGTATGTTAGGATATATGAGCTAGTAGAGTAGAGACCGATAGTTCCCATGTGCCTGTACTAGAAGAGCCGAAGTATAGCCTCTATGTGATAAAGTGTTATTGTATTTGAATTATTAATTACGGCTAGAATAGGGTTTGAAGGAGAAACAACGACATGTTAGGAGCCTATAGACCCATGTATTGACGAAGAAATGCCAGGAAGACCGTAGGTCTAAATATGCATAAAATTGGTGGATCGGCGAAAGGTCGGGAGCTAAACGGTGGATCGGCAAACAATCATGAGTCTTTATTTGTATGCATGTATATGTATTGTGATATATATGGTATTTTGGGGAACTCACTAAGCTTTGTGCTTACCTATTTTATTACAAATGTTTTATGTATCTCTTCGGATCATGAGAAAGGCAAGGCTCGACTGTACATATGCGCATTCGTATCATGTTTTCCACGTATTGTAATTATACTCTAATATATTTGAATTAATAAAAATGAAAAATTTATGTTGAAAATCGGGATGTTACAATGTTTCAGGGTACATGAGCGTACTAGAGTACTATGTTAGTATCCTACATTGCTTTCTTTTTATAAGCTTCGTGTGTGAGCGTTTCCCTTTTCGTGATGTTTGGACGAGCTTCGAGACTCAGACCACTACTATGTATGTCAGAGTCATCTAATTAACTGGTGGATATGATGCATCGGAGGACCACTACTAGGATAGTCTAAGCCATATAACGGGTGTTGATAACCATCCCCGATTTAACTGTCTTGTGGTGTTAATGAATTATACCGATTTGAGGAGACTGGATCATATGCTCATTTGAGCACTTCATTCCTCTCATTTGTTGTACTTTTTATCCTCGTTTGCTGCCAAGGAATCCCCAAAGCAACTTGTTGTTCACAATTATCCTTTTGATAAAATCCATGAGGCTGTTACATAGGGTTAGTATGTGAGGATCAATGAGATGGCTAACTAAGGAGATATTACCTTATAAGATATCTAGGATATATGATATGGTTTGGTAATAGTTGGTTTTGCAGGTTTGATAATTATAAATTATTATTATAATAATGTTGTGGGATTGAAAACATTATGTGACTCACCAGGTTTCCCAACCTGACCCACTCCACTTACATGCATCATAGGTAGCGGTGTTAAGACTGATTTGAATAGGACGATGAGTGATTAAAGATAAGAATTGTAATAGAGTTTAAGATTGTAGGTCTTTATGTTGTAACTATGTTGTGTATTGATAGTGGCATCCTTAGATTTTTTTATCTCGAAACAACATCTTTATTCAAAGATAGTTTTTTTTATAAAAGGAAACAATTTACACAAAATTGTTTATTATACTGAGGTTTTCAGCAAATAATGATGTTATGGTTTTTCAAAGCGTAAAGAAAAAGTTTTTTTTTTCAGTTCTGGAAAATAAGGGATGTCACATAATTACTGTGAAAAACATGAATAAAATAATTGGTCTTCAAGATTTTCAGGATGACGATGACCTGATCAAGAGGACTTTTAGGGAAGAAGATTATGTTGAGATTATAGGAATTCGGCTTATAGTCATTAGTGCATTATGTATAAATAGGCAAATTATGTCTCAAAATCATACACAAAATCACTCTCTTTATCACTTGTATTCTACAACTAAAAACATACTAATTGTACTCATTCGATTCAATGAAATTACCAAGGCAACCCAGATATTTCGGCTCCTGAGGTTTTATGTCGGCGATCTCACCCGGGTTCAAGGGTTTTCCTCATAATTCTTGTGTCTAGCACCTCGAAATCTTGGTTAATATTTTGAATACAACACCACAACTTTTACGAATTTGGTTGATTTCTTTTTGCATATTTTTGACCAAAACAAAATAAATGATAAAAAAATAGAAAATTTTGTCTATTTCCTAGTAAATTTCATAATTACGCATATATCCTTATAAAACTTCAAATTATATATATATATATATATATATATATATATATATATCCTTATAAAACTAATAAACTCACATATATACCCTAATGTAACGTCCTAAAAGTTATAACGTAAAAAATTTCATTTTTAGTTCAACAGAAAACATCATTTAATCTTATCAACCATTCAGAAGTACGTCAAAGTAAAAATGTTTATCAGAGTACAATTCCCAAAATCATAAAGTACAGAAACATGGGTGTATGCACTGAGACCAAGTCGTACCCTTCCCTTTCGAACTCGATGTACCTAAAATCATAACCATAAAATGTAAGCACAAAACTTAGTAAGTTCCCTAAAATACCACATACCATACATATACTTAGGCCTAGCCCTCACATTGGGGTCGACCCACAATAATGGGCATAGCCCTTCTTAACCAATGGGCCTATCCCAACATATAATGCAAGAGTCACAAACACAACTAGAATCCTACATAACATACATTGGTCCAAGCCCTTCCTGTTCCATGGGCCCAATTTAGCATAAAAATGGTCCTACCCCGTCATATAATGGGCCTATCCCGTCATACAATGGGCCTAGCCCAACATACCACGCACGAGTCATAAAGACAGCTAGCATATACAAATACTAGTGGGCCGGCATTGATTCTTTTGACCCACAGGTATAGCGAGGAGACTCACCTCGATCTGAGATAACTGAAACACACGTGCTGCTACCGGGTTCCTCACACAGAACACAACCAAATTATTCCTATTCAATAACTATGGTAATGTCCCATAATCCAAGGTCTAATTCATATTCTATCATTCCAAAGGGTAAAATACCATTTTACCATTTGTAACGATCGCAGATTCGGGCTAGTAAATTTAGAGATAATAAACGTTAAAAATGACTTTGTCATAGAAGAGTATTTAGAATAAATAATCTTAACCAAAGTTATAGTATATGTCACAAGGATTCTGTACATATAAAGAACGCTGAAATCCGACTTATAACGAAGATGTTATGACCCATCGAAGTTTTGCGACTAAACTGACACGACACTGTGTATCGTAAAAAGTGAATTTTGACGTAATACTTTTTAGCCTTAGCGAACTAAACGAAAGTCGTAGTAGACGTTAATCCGAGATCGTTCATATAGAGAACGTCCAAATCTGACTTCATTTGAGGAAGTTATGAATTTTCTAAGATTTAGCATACAATATACAACCCAAAAATCGAATTTTAGATTGATCGACTTTTAGCCAAAACAATCTAAAAGAGAATTAATATCTCGTTAATAGGAGCTCAAAGATAAAACGACAGTAAAAAATGGAGCTCGTTTGTGAAAGATATGGACGAAACTTAGTCCCTACTCTTCGAGCGCGACAAATTCGATACAGATTTGTAAATCTGAGATAGAATGAGCATTAGCCGATGGAGTCTAAATGAAAGTTGTAGCACTCGAAAATACCAATACGTGGATATAATGAACGTTGAGAATAGATCTTGTATGTTAAAGATATGGATGAAACTTAGTCCCTACTCTTTGAGCGTGATGAATTCGATACAGATTTGTAAATCTGATATAGAATGAGAATTAGCCGACAAGTCTAAATGAAAGTTGTAGTAATTGTAAATACCAAAGCGTGGATATAAAAACATAGAAAATAGAGCTCGTACGCAGAAGATAGGGACGAAACTTAGGGCCTACTCTATGATCAAACCCCTATAAATAGAGGATGGATTCTTCATATTTTCTTACTCTATTCCTCTAAACTCTCTCTAGAATCCTTCTTTCTTTCTTGTTAGATTTCTCCTAGTTTTAGGGTGCTATAAAGAAACTCTGAGTCGTCAAAAAGCCAACGAAAAGAAGTTTTTAGAGTCGGAGTTCTGCCCGCGTAATTTCTCGGTTTTCGTTAAAAGCCCTGTAAGTTAAGCTACACTATTTTGGTTTTAGTGTAACTTATATCTATAGTCATAAGTCGTTATTATGAACCTATAAACAAGATTTATCAGTGATTCCAAGTCTTTATATTTATTGATCTACTTACGGGGATGATGTCTAGGCTGTAATTTAGTGAGGTGTTTAAAGTGAGATTTCCAAACAATCTACTTCGTATACGAAACAGAACCTACCTCCGATATGATCCTACCTGGTTGTTCCTTACTTGATAGATCTTGAATGTAGACTTTGTGTTAACGATAAATCTATACTAATAATTAGTCTCAATAAATATTAGACTAAAACTTAGTGACAATAATACTAGGTTACGTCGACGGAAAAGACAATTGCTAAAAGCGAAGCGCTATCGTTCGGATTATGAGTCATCACTTTAACAAGTCAGTGCATAGTCCCTTTCATGAACATGATTTTAATACAAGTATTAATTAAAGTAATAAATATATGTTTATGTGTGAAATATTTGATATTCCCTGAATTACGTGTTAAGAGCATTTCTGATAATATATGATGATTTACAATAAACCTAAATTAATTAAGATGAATATCGGGTAGAATCTTCTTATGAATACGGGTGTGATATATCTGAGGGTAGAACTTTAAAATGTGTCATTGATCCGAGAGCATGGATTAGACATAGTTATTTGTCCCTAGTTCGAGAGTATGGAGTGGGCATAGTCATTTGTCATTAATTTGAGAGCATTGATTAGACATATTTGATCCGAGAGTATGGATTAGGTACAATTGTTAATTTTAGATCTGAGAGTATGGACCGTTTCTTTGTAAGGATCGACGGGGTGGGGTAAAATTGATTATATGAGGCGAAAATAGTATATTTCAAGTTATTATATATATATATATATATATATATATATATATATATAACATTATGGGATTGAAATCCCTATGTAGTCACCAGGTTTGCCAACCCGACCCACTCAGTCTATTTGTATCATAGATATCGGTGCGAAGATATATTACAATGAGAGATTAAAGGAGATCTACATAACTAGTGTAAATGAATGTAAGGTCTATTTATGCTTATGTTTCTATATTGATGATGACATCCCAATGTTTTAATATAAATAAAATACATTTCTTCAAAAATGCGTTGATAATAAATTTGTCATATTTTTGGGACAAATTCTGTAATAATATTCTTCAAAAAGAATACTTTGATTTTTAAATAAGCATAAATAAAATTTTTAAAATGACCGTGAATTTGGGAATGTCACACCATTCCCATAACTGACCCAATAACTCATGGACCAATTCCCAAAAGACCTAAGGCCCAATAAGGGTATCTCTCGAGTATGCCACATGTACCGGGCTGGTGTGCCCCACGTACTGCTTCCTAAAGCCAAACATACAACCTATCACAGGGAGGAATCGGGGAAATCCATGCATTACGCTGAGCGTACGCATAAGTATGCCCAACATACTCGATAGGTGACCAATTCCCACTTTTAGGACTTAATGCTTAAGACCGAAACATCCAAAACACAGATCTAACCACTAAGGGATGTCTTAAGTCATAAAGTTCCTAACTTTATGACTTTTCGTGGCTTAATGGGGTCCAAAAGAAATCCATAAGTCTCAAACTTCATCAAAAGACCACCAAATCATGCATGGAAGGACTATACTCATCAAGATCTGATTTTTATGATTTAATGACCTCAACAAAGACCAAATATGATTCTCAAAGGTTCTGGAGTAACTTCTACTCATAAGGACCAGAACCATGGGACCAAAACATGAGAAATCATAACCCAAACTAGATCTACATGAGAAAGCCATCAAGATGATTTTTTTTTTACCTCCAGAAGCTATATCAAGATGGAGAAAGCCTAGATCTACAAACTCCAAGACAACCAACACTTTTCCAAGGATTTTTCTTCTTATTCCAAATGCACCAAAAATCCACCCAAAATTACTCCAAGGCTCAAAATCCTTCCAAATGGGGCTAGGGTTTCGAACATAGGGTTAAAAGGGATGGAGGATGAAGATAAGAAGGGTTGGAAATGATTAAGAGATTTAAATAGGGTCTAAGACCCCAAATTAGGTGTAACATTTGTAATTTGGTAAGTTTCATTTTATCGCCTTTAATGCAAATTGTTAATATTTTGGTCCCTATCTAGTACGCGGGGCGTACTCTATGAATACACTTAGCGTACTAGCCCTTTAGCTAATCGTGGGTTTCACCCACGTACGCGGGGCGTACTTGGAGTACGCATGGCGTACGTGGTGCAGGGGAAAACCCTAATTTAGGGTTTTCACCCTATTTAAACAACTTATCTCAGTCTTGGACACACCATTGATCAGTCTCCATCACCTTATGCCCTAAAAACGAAATCCTAAGCGCCTCTTGTGAGTTTTGAGCTTGAAAGTGAGATTTTTGTGGTGTTTTAGTGAGAGAAAAAGAACTCTTGGTGGTTGCTTAGGAGTAGCTTGGGCTTGTAGATCCAACTTTAACATCATCATCATTGTAAGCCATTTGAGGTATAAAGCTCTCTACTTGATGGTTCATTATGGTAGATCTAGTTTTCGGACTTCGTTATGCATTTTTGGGTCTTTTTAGCTAAAGTTAAGCTTTTGATCTACTCTAGAAGCCATGGATGTTAGATCTTAGCTCCATGGAGGTCCCTTGTTCATAAAAATGCAAACTTTATGAAAGATATTGGTCCATGCAAGTGTTAAGAGCTTTATTAAGCTTCTTTTTGAGTGTTGGGTCCCATTAAGTCATCCATGGGTGTAAAGTTGCCAAATTTACGTATTAATTCACTCTTTAGGACTAGATCTAAGAGTTTGGTAAGAGGTCTTAACTGATTAAGTCCTTAATGGAGTGGATTGGTAGTTTGGGGAGTATGTTGGGCGTACGAGCTGAGTACACTTCGCATACTCTGCAAATGGGCTCTTGGGCTTGACGTTCTCAAAATTAGGCCATGCTTTGGACTTTTAAGGTTGGGCCTTGTTGGGCCACCAAACTTCTAATTTTGAGTTATTTCTAGTATTTTGGGCTCTCTTGGATTTAGGCCCATGCTGGGTTTGTGACACCCCCAATTTCGCGGCCAGAAAAGACCAATTTGTTTATGCTTTGTTTTAAAATAAGAGTAATCTTTTTTAAGGAAAATAGTTGCGTAATTTGTCTCAAAAACAAAATATGATAAAATTTATCAAAACGTTTCTCAAAGAGAATGTAATTTTCATTAAATAATAAAACCTCGGGATGTCATGTTCCGATACAGACCAAAAGCATAAACAATATATAATAGACCTTACAAAAGTTATTTATAACTACTGATCTATAATCCAAATTCTCTCGTCAAGTCCATCAACTTATACCCTTGTGCCATTACCTGTAATGCAAAGAAAACTGAGTGGGTCAGGCTTGGGAGCCTGGTGAGCATATAGGGTTTTCAACCCACAATAATATTATTATTATATTCAATTATCTAACAATTAACCCAACTACCCTTCCCCATTATCTTCTTTACTCTTAAGGTTTTACCCTAAGAATCAACTATCATTCATTCAATCATTCCTAAGGATTGACCTAAGGAACTGGCACGAAGTCCACTGCTGCTAAAGTTTATCTCTCAAGTACTAATTCCATAGCTATCAGGTGCTAACTCCATAGTCACCAAGGTTTACTCAACAAGCGCTAACTCCATAGTCACCAAGGTTTATACAATAGGCACGAAGTCACATCGTTACCAAGGTTTACTCGATAGGCACTAAGTCGCATAGTCGCCAGGGTTTACTCAATAGGCACGAAGTCACATCGTCACCAAGGTTTACTCGATAGGCACTAAGTCGCATAGTCGCCAGGGTTTAATTAATAGGCACGAAGTTACATCGTCACCAAGGTTTACTCGATAGGCACTAAGTCGCATAGTCGCCAGGGTTTACTTAATAGTAGGCGCTAACTCCATAGTCACCAGGGTTTACTCAATAGTAGGCGCTAACTCCATAGTCACCAGGGTTTACTCATACCATCTCTCATCACCCACCAAGTATTCCATCTACCCATGTTCTACCCAACATATTTGTAGATATAATTTACATATATAGTTTAAATTATATACAAACTTGTATAAAACATTCATCCAACATGCATCTAAAATAAACAAACAATATATAAACACATAACACGTATTTCATAGCAAATACTTCATATCTATGTGTTAGAAGAAAGTAACCACACACTCACTTGGTTAGACGATGCTCGGACTGCCCTACAGCTCTAAGAGTAGTATTCTTCGGTGATATCAGGATTACTTCGCACACCGGGCTTCTCGCGGGCAGAGCTTCGACTCGGAAACTCTTTTCTTCTTAGGATCTTCGGGCTTCGGGAATTGCTTCGGGTCTCGGGGTTGATACCGGAGCTTCGGGGGGTTAAAATAAGGCTTAGAGGGTGTATCGGGAGTGGGAGAGAAGGGATGGAGCAACCATAGTCGGATGGCCCTTCAAATCTATTTATAGGACAAATTTGGCCCTTGCTACGTCGTGGCACCCTTTTTCCACGTCGTGGGCTTGGTATTCACTGCATACGTCATTGCAAGTTGCATCTGGGGGACTCCCGGAGGTGTCAGGAGACTTGCCACGTCGTGGCACTGCTTTCCATGTTGTGGTCTCTGACACAACTTTGGGGTTTGTACCTGAACTTCAGAAATTCATAACTTTCGCATACGAACTCGGTTTTCGACGTTTTTATATTGATGCGAAGGTGAGATTATGCTCTACAACTCTCGTTTAGACTCCATTGGCTAATTTTGACTTTATTTTTAATATATTACTTATATATTATTTTTAGTAGGCTGGGACAGGAAAACTTCGTTCGAAATTCATAACTCCTTCATCTGAACTCCGTTTTCGTCCGTCTTTCCGTCGTTGCACTACTATCGATGAGATCTTCAATTCTCATTTAGATTGTTTTGGATAAATATCTCTCTAACGTAAATTCACTATTTACATCGCGCTGTGTCGTGCCGGTTATGTCGCGAAACTTCGACAAGTCATAACTTCTTCGTTATAACTCGAATTTCGGCGTTCTTTATATTTTCGGAAACCTTGAGACATATACTACAACTTGGTTAAGATTAATCCTTCTAAATAATCTTCCATCAAAAAGTCATTTTTGATGCTTATTGTCTCTAAATTGACTAGACCTAATCTATGGGCGTTACAAGGTTTTGGGCCGAATTTGGAAGATTGGGCCATATTGGGCTTAAGGTTGCCATTTAGGATTTTGGGCCTTTTGATTAGTTGGATTGGGCCTTGGTTTTGGGCCAAGTAAGAAAAAGGGTAAATTGGTCTTTTACTTGAGATATGGGTCAAGTAGCTTAGATTATTGATTATGGGTCAAGATACAATTATTAATTGGATATTATTTGATGATGTTAGCGCGGGGACTTTTCGGACCAGCAGACCGAGATTCATTTGAGTGTTTTAGCAGCTAGAGGTGAGTTTCCTCACTTTGTTTAGCGGGTCGAAGGCACCAATGTCGACCCATGGTTGATATGTTTAGGATGCTAGATGTCTGCGTGACTCTTGCATATGTTATGTGTTTATATGTTTACTGGGCGGGGCCTGATGACCATTATGTATACTATTTATCTTTGAGATTATTGCATGTGTTATGTATCTATATGCTTATATGTTATATGTATACCAGGCAGGGCCCGATGACTGACATATTTGTATACCGAGCGGGGCTCAATGTCGGGCGGGGCCCATTATATGTTTGTTATGTATGGTATGTATTATCTTGGGAACTCACTAAGCTTTGTGCTTACGGTTTTCCGTTTATGTTTTTAGGTACTTTTAGTGTAAAGGAGAAGATCCTGGGATGATTGCAGTACACACACCACCTCGTTCCATATTTTATGATTACTCTGATGTATTAGGATGTTATTGATACACTTTGTTTCACCATGATTTCTATGATGATGTTTTGGATAATAGCTTTATTAATTTAAAAATAAAAAGTTTTAGTCTTAAGTTTTGGGACGTTATATTAGGTTTTGCATCTGACTGGAGTATGCCCACCATACTCCAGGTACGCCCAACATACTGGATATCACTCTGCGATCATCCCAGCCCAATACGCCTAGCGTACGCCCTGTACGCCCAGTGTACTCGGCTTGGCCCAAAATCCTCATAACTTCAAATGATCATAACTTCTTCGTTCCAACTCCGTTTTCGATGATCCTTATATCCACAAAAAGGTATTGAGGATCTTTACAACCCTATCTGTTTACTTTTGACTTAAAATTCATCGAACTAAAATCTTTAATTCATGAAAGGCCCGAACCATCACTTTTACTATTATACCCTTGGGCTCCAAAGTGCAAACCGAACTCTCTAAATTAGCATCATCCAAAAGGGTCTAATCCACTCTTTCCCCAATGTCCAAAGCCTTATTATAATTGATCTTCGAGTCACAGCCCCAGATTATGAAATGACTCGAAATAGGGTGTAAACACCTAACACTTGATTTAATATAACTAATCTATTTAAAAAGTTAAAACATTATCTTTAAATTATATTATTACTAAATTACTAAACTACTCATTTGCAATCCCTCGTTTAAACGATCTCCTTATTCGCGATATGATTATTTATGACTTGATTCTTTGTCGCTTTGTATGTTATATAATCGATTAGCAAAACCTGGTGATTGCATATTACCAATTGATTTTAGTGGCGAAACATAGTGACTACATACTCGATAAATTAGCAAAACTAGAGTAAAACCTAGTGATTGCAAATTCAATTAACAAAAGCTGGTGATTACGCCAAAAGCTGTGGAACTACTCAATAGAGTCTAACGTGTTATGCATAGTAATGTTATGACTCCAAGATCTATAGATGTTGTTTTTAAAATAATTAGTTTTGCCATCTAAAAAGGGGGTTGCAACACAACTTGTTGCTCGTTTACCTGCAACGTCTATGTAAATCTTTCTTTTGAATTTGGTAATGAATCATCTCATGCTTATTTAAAAAAAAAATAGCAAAAACATTATAGGTCATGAACAATTATATTGTGAATAAGGATATCGGTTATGCGAAGGATTGCATATGGGTATTTTAGTAATTTATTTATAGTCTATTTTAAAAATAATGTTTTTAATTGTTAAATAGATTAATTATCATTAAGTTAAGTATATATACGTGAATTTATAGATTTTGAAGAATATATATATATATATATATATATATATATATATATATATATATATATATATATATATATATATATATATAGATTAATTATCATTAAGTTAAGTATATATACGTGAATTTATAGATTTTGAAGAATATATATATATATATATATATATATATATATATATATATATATATATATATATATATATATATATATATATATATATATATAACTAAGAAAAATAAAGGTTGAGAATGAGGGAATCATTCTCACCCACATGGCGGAAATGAATAACGGATAAACATATGTTTTCCAACCAAATATGTTTCTTTAAACTATGTTAATCATTACCTTAATATACACAAAAAACATTTTTTTTTGTTTTTTGAAAGCTATTTTTATCAAAAAATTATTTTAAATATATTAAAATTCATAATTTTTTATTCTCTATAAATAGACATCCATATTGATATAGTTTTAAGATAAAATAAAAAATTTATATTTTTTTAGAGTTTTAGCTCTCGTTATTTATAAGTGAATATATTACAGTACATTCGTTATTCACTTATGAATAAAACGTATGTTTAACTTGTTTTATAGTTTGAATATCGTTCATATATGAATATAACACGTAATAAAGTTTTGTTACTTAAAATATATTTTTTGACATCATCTTTCGTCGTATATTATATTTATATACGAATAAAACGTGTATTAGCTATCATCATATTTTATATTCATAGATGAATAAAATATTTATCAGATTTTTGTTACAGTTAATTTGCTATTCATATATGAATAAGTATTATAAATGATACTTAAAAGTAAAAAAATTAATCATATTTATTTATTTATAAGTGAATAACGAATGTACTGTAGTAAAAATCTGATGAATTTTTATTCACTTATAAATAACGATAGCTAAAACTTAAAAAAATAATTTTTTTAATTTATCTTAAAACTATAACAATATGGATGTCTATTTATAGAGAATAAAAAATTATGAATTTTGATATATTTAAAATTATTTTTCGATAAAAATAGCTCTTTAAAAATTAAAAAAACGAAAAAAAAATGATGTTTTTGTATATATTAAGATAATGATTAACATAGTTTAAGGAAACATGTTTTGTTGGAAAACACATGTGTATTCCTTTCTCATTTCCACCTGCAGGATGGAGGTTTTTGTGGCAAAAATAAATGAGTGAGTAAGAATGATTCTTCTATTCTCAACCTTTTTTATTTTCTCAATTGAACTTACGTCTCTCTCTCTCTCTCTCTCTCTCTATATATATATATATATATATATATATATATATATATATATATATATATATGTGGGTTCAATTGAGAAAATAAAAAAGGTTGAGAATGGGGGAATCATTCTCAGCCACTCATTTTATTCAAGCATAAAAAGACACGGTGACAAACTTGTAAATATGAGAACAACCTTCAATCTCAAATACGTATCTGTAGTTCAAACCCATTCATCGTTCATCATCCAAATTTCTTCTCCAACTTTCAACAATCATCCAGATTTCTTCAATTAAACCACCATCAACATCATCCAGTGCTAATCAATCATCGATCTTCGTCAATAATCAATACGATTCAACAGTTAACAACAAAAATTCGTTTTTGGTTCTTTTAATTCAACCTTCAATTGTGCTTAAATACGATCAGATCTTCAACATCTATGATTAATTATACTCACAACGTTACTAGATCAACATCATCGATAATCAACAAAAATCCACTTCATATCATTCATTCAACATCGATTATCAAATAAAATTTGAAAATTGAGGTTAGAAAAATATCAAATTGTTTTTTTTGAAAAATTTCATATAATTCTCTATCAATCTACTCTTTTGTAAGATTTAAATAGTCAAACTATCATGTTTTTAACATTTTTAAAAACAGTTAAATTGTATACACTCCAACTGTTTAATAAAATATATGAACTAAATTACCACGTTATATTCATATATGAATATGTTTTCTCAGTATATGATTATTAAAAAAAGAAAACAAATATGCAAGTCTGTATGTTATTCATATGTGAATAACATATAAAAATTATATATTTGTGAAAATACATTGTAATATTCATATGTGAATATACTGTGTAATATTCATAAATGAATATATTTTTGGATTAGGTGTCTAAGCCCATAACTATAATTGGTATGTATTTGAATTGATAGCAGCACAGTCCTTTTGGGTTGCCCTCAAACCTAGCAACCAGACAAGGAAATTATGAAAGGAGAGATATTAATTTATTATAAGATTAATAAATTAATATAAATGAATTTATTAATATGTTAAAAGATTAATATATTAATAAGAAATCATTTTGTTTAATTAATTGTTAGCCAGAAATTAATTAGAATTAATTTTGGGGTTAAAAGAATTAATTATAAGGTGCAGGGACTAGTTTGCAATTATCTAATAGTTGAGTGGAAGGCTCTAGAACCCCCTTGGATAAGGGTGGACGAAATCTTTAGGGGAAACCCTAATAATTTCGTCCATAGGGGCTTGGATAAGGCCCTTGGGTTTGCTTAGGCCCTAAGCAAAGGATAACTAGGGTTTCCCCTAAACCCTAGATCCCTCAGCTATATAAGGAGCCTCCTGGTTCATGTTTTGGCCACTCTTTCTTTTGAAGAAACCCTAAGGGCCGAAATTTTGCATACTCCCTCTCCCCTCTCTCCTCTACTTTCCTTCTTGCTAGTTTGGGTGTGATTCCATTAGAGGCATTACACTTGGGGTGCTAAGCTTCTAAGAAGATCAAGATCAAGATCAAGGGAATTATCAATTGTTTACTATAACAATTGAAAGGTATGTAATTACTAAACCCTAGTTTGTAAATTTCGATTATAGCCTCTCTCCTCTAGGGTTCTTGTTTTGCAATTCAAATTTGTATGTTCAATAGATAAAACATAGATCCAAAGTAGGTTGCATGTGAACTTAGGAATTGTTTTCTAGTTTATTTGTTTTACCTAAAACCCATCAGTGGTATCAGAGCCTTTGTTTGTTTTAAATTGAATTGTTATAATTGTTGAATTGCAAATTAGGGTTTATAGCTATTAAACCCTAAAGGCCATTTTTTCGATTTTTAGGGTTGTGGATCAAAGGGTTTTTGAAAACCCTAGCCTCCAAAGAACCCTAATCGAAATTAGGGTTAGGGTTTTGAAAACCCTAGCCTCCTCCCTTGGAAATTTCGAAATATGCTATAAAGATTAGGGTTTCTTTGTTTTGGATAATAGTTGCCTTATTGGATAATTGAGAAAAATAAGGAAATTATCCTATCCCCATATTTTCGAAATCTAGAAGGGATATGGATTAGGATTAAATTAATTGTTTAATTTAATTAGATAATCCTTACAAGATTTAATAAATTAATTAAAAGTTAATTAATAGATGAATATTAAATCTAATTAATTGGTTTATTTAAATTTAAAATTTAATAGTTTAAATTTCGAAAAAATTTATATAAACCCTTGGAGTTTTAAAATATTTTAAAACACACCTTATATATATATATATATATATATATATATATATATATATATATATATATATATATATATTTATATATATATATATTATAATTAAAAGTTAAATATTATATATGTATAAGAATATGGTCAGTCAAATCGCTAGTATGCCTCATTCACGAAGCTAGTCTATAAGGGGGGGTATAAGGAAACTACCTATAAAATGGTAGTTGAATGGGTGTCCACTCTCACCCACCGCTTCCTTGATTAGTGGAGGGTCGTTAGCAGAACGGATTTGATAGGACAACTACTTCCCATTAAAAGTATAATGCTATTAAAGAAAGTACTAGAACACTATTTTTCAAAATCCCAACTCTAGTTACTTTAGGAAAAATGTAAAAAGTATGCTAATCCATGAAATTGCACATTATGCTTTATTGGTCGTTAGTGGAGCGTGTGTGGTTAACCGGCACACTAAAAGGCACTAATAAAGAGTAGTAATGGGTATCTTATAATTATCATTTTGATGGAGCGTGTGTGGTTTACCAGCACATCAATAGTTAATGATAAAGACAATAAGGTTACCAAGCACATTTGCATGGTTATTCACATCTAGTTTGTGATCCTCGGTATTCCAGTCACAAATAGTAGAGCATAATCCGAGATTAAAACATGCCATTAAATAGTTTTAATGTATCTCAAAAGAATTAGGAATTTCACTTCGTTTATTTTGTATAATGGTGGAATTGGTGAATCGTCATTCACCTACCTTTATGAGATTTGAACTTGGATCTCGGCATCCCATTTCTAAGTTGTAAATCATCATAGTTGGGTCCTAACCTTGATATGATATCTTTGGGTTATTATATTGAGGAGTCTTGTAATCTAACTAAAACTATCTTTCTTTTCAGATGTCTACTCCTGGAAACACTTCTGCTTCATCATCCTCCAACCACAACTTCTCTCTACTAAACATCTGCTCCAAAGTCGTTATGGATGGCTCCAACTATAACGATTGGATGTGTAACATCAAGATGGCGCTTAGATTCGAGGACAAAGAGTATGTCCTTGAAAAGGAGCTCAAAGAACTTGATGAGTTAAAAGCCACTCCCGAAGAGTATGCTGCCTACAAGAAACACTATGATGATGCTACCAAAGTGGCATGCATCATGGTTGCAACCATGTCCCCAGAATTGCAGAGGTACTATGAGGACTACTGGCCTTTTGAGATGAACAAGGACCTTATGGAAAAGTACCATAAGCGAGCTCGTCAAGAAAAGTTTGAGGTAGTCAAGTCACTCATGGCTTGCAAGATGAAAGAAGGGGAATCAGTTGTATCTCATGTGCAAAGAATGCAACGCTACATAGAGCGTTTGGTCAAGCTCAACATTCACTTCGATGAGGAATTGGCCATTGACATGGTCTTGAACTCGTTGCCTGATTGTTATGGTCAGTTTATCTTAACTTACCATTTGAACAACACGGAGCAGACTTTGGCCCAATTGCACAACTTGTTGCAGACAGCTGAGGCAGGGATGAAGGGTAAAAGTATACCCTCCACACCTGCAAGTGCCCCTGTCTTGGCCATTGGACAGGGAAAGGGGAAGAAGAGGAAAGGTCCTCCCAAGCAAAACTGGAAGAGCAAGGTTCAAGCTGTGTCATCTAGTAATGGCCCGAAGGCTAAGCCCAATGGTTCCACTACCCATGTTTCTGATCCAAAAGAGGCCATTTGCTTTTACTGCAATCAAAAGGGGCATTGGAAGAGATCTTGCCCACAATATCTGCAAGATATCAAGGATGGCAAAGTGAAGCCATCCTCGGCAGGTATTTACACTATTTCTGCTAATAACTCATTATCTTCTCGTTCATGGGTCCTTGATACAGGATGTGGTTTTCATATCTGTTCTGATTTGCAGGGGCTAAAGGAAAGTGAGGCGATAGAGCATGGGAGGATAAACTTGATCATGGGGAACTGAAAGTCTTCACCAGTGACCAAGATTGGAGTTTATCAACTATTTCTTAGTAATGATGTTAGATTAGACTTAATAAATTGTTGCTATTCGTCTGAGATGACGAGAAACATTATGCATTGTTCAGACAAGGTTTTAAATATTCTTTTAATGATTTGAATGGTTCAATTTCTGTTTATAAGAATGGTGTTTTTGTGTTTGAAGCTTTACCTTGTGATGGTGTGTATGAAACAGTGACTTGTGTTGATAGCTTAGGAAATAGTGTACTTAATATTGACTTGTCTAATAGTGTAGACAAGGCATGCTTGTGGCATTGTCGTCTTGGACACATTAACAAGAAACGCATAGCCCAACTCCAAAAGGATGGAGTGTTGGAATCATTTGACCTAAAATCAGATGATATGTGTAAATCTTGTCTTTTGGGAAAGATGACAAAATCACCATTCACAGGGTCTTGTGAAAGAGGTGAAGTTCTGTTGGATCTCATACACATAGATGTGTGTGGGCCCTTCAGATCAACCACAAGGGATGCTAATCGATTCTATGTGACTTTCACTGACGATTATAGCAGATATGGTTACATCTACTTGATCAAACATAAGTCAAAAACCTTTGAAAAGTTTAGAGAATTCAAGCATGAAGTCGAAAATCAATTGGGCAAAAAGATCAAGATACTTAGATCCGATAGAGGCGGGGAGTATCTTAGTACCGAGTTCAACGACTATCTGAAAGAATGTGGGATAGTCTCATAATTGACTCCTCCTAGGACACCACAGTTAAATGGTGTAGCTGAGAGGCGTAATCGAACCTTGTTAGACATGGTTCGTTCTATGATGAGTCGTGCCTCGCTTCCTATTCACTTCTGGGGGTATGCCTTAGAGACAGCCGCCCACATCCTCAATCTTGTCCATACAAAGAAGGTTGCCAAAACACCTCACGAAATGTGGACAGGGAAAGTTCCCTCGTTAGCACATATTAAAGTCTGGGGTTGTGAAGCTTTCGTAAGATGAGAGACTCACGACAAGCTAGCAGCTAGAAGTGAGAAATGTGTTTTCATTGGTTACCCAAAGCAGTCTTTTGGATATTTGTTCTACAAACCTAGTGAAAACGTGGTGTTTGTAGCTCGAAGAGGAGTCTTTCTGGAAAGAGAGCTCATATTCAAAGAGGACAGTGGGAGTACCATTGACCTTGAAGAGATTCAAGAGTCAACCAATGAAGGAACCTTAGATGACACTAGCACTCAATCAGAGGAAACAGTTCCTATTGAACCAGTTGATAAATCATTACCTCTTCAAAGATCCACTAGGGTGAGTGTGCCACCTGAGTTGTATGGTTTTCATATTACTTCAGATGGTGACACATTCATAAGTGACAGAACATTGGTAAACTTAGATGAACCAGTCACTTATAAGGAAGCAATGGCAGGCCCAGATGCTTCCAAGTGGAAAGAGGCAATGGACAGCGAGATTAAGTCCATGTATGACAACCAAGTTTGGAATTTGGTTGATAGTGCACCAGGTCGTAAGACAGTTGGGTGCAAATGGATCTTTAAGAAGAAGACATACATGGATGGGAATGTGCATACATTCAAGGCTCGACTGGTTGCAAAAGGTTTCACTCAAACCCCAGGGGTTGACTATGATGAGACCTTTTCGCCAGTAGCTAAGATTAAATCTATTAGGATATTGCTCGCCATAGCTGCCTTTCATGACTATGAAATCTGGCAGATGGATGTCAAGACTGCCTTCCTTAATGGGAAGTTGGCTGAAGATGTTTACATGAGTCAGCCAGAGGGTTTTGTTGATGCAAAGTTTCCCAATAGAGTGTGCAAGCTTGAGAAATCCATCTATGGATTGAAACAAGCATCTCGCAGCTGGAATCTTTGCTTCCATGAGAAAGTCAAAGAGTTTGGATTCTCTAGAAGTGAAGATGAGTTTTGTATGTATATCAAGGCTAGTGGGAGTATAGTAACTTTTCTGGTGTTATATGTCGATGACATATTACTCATTGGTAACGACGTTCCAACCTTGAATGAAGTTAAGTCTTGGCTTGGAAAGTGTTTTGCCATGAAACACCTAGGAGAAGCCGCCTATATTCTTGGGATTAGAATATTGAGAGATAGAAAGAAGAGACTAATTGCTACCTATCTAGAGCAATACCAAATTGAGTAAGACTCAATGCCCGAGTACAGATGAGGAAATAGATGACATGAGTCGTGTACCTTATGCTTCCGCTGTCGGATCGATCATGTACGGTATGACATGTACTCGCCCTGATGTGGCATTTGCTTTAAGCATGGTCAGTCGCTATCAGGGAAACCCAGGTAGAGCTCATTGGATAGCCATGAAGAATATACTCAAGTATTTGCGAAGAACGAAGGACTGGGTCCTTGTACTTGGTGGCAATGATACTTTGAGAGTAGATGGTTACAGTGATGCCAACTTTCAAACGGATAGAGATAACTTCCATTCTCAGTCAGGCTGGGTATTCTTATTAAATGGAGGAGCAGTTACTTGGAAGAGTTCCAAGCAAGATACGGTGGCTGATTCTACTTGTGAATCAGAGTACATAGCAGCAAGTGAAGCGTCGAAAGAAGCAGCTTGGTTGAGGAACTTCATCGGGGATCTCGGAGTTGTTCCAACCATCCAGGAGCCTATGGAACTGTTCTGCGATAATGAAGGAGCGATTGCCTTGACAAAGGAACCGAAAGATCATGGTAAAACCAGACATATCGACATAAAGTACCATTTCATCAGACATAGAGTAGAAGAAGGCCATCTTATAGTGAAGAGGGTGTCATCTGAAGATAACCTAGCAGATCCCCTCACAAAGGGTCTTGAGTAGGGCTAAGCATATTCAGCATGCTCGGAGCATAGGACTGAAAGATGATATTAGTTTTAGTAGTTAGATTAGTTTTCTGAAACTTGTAACAAAGTAAATGTAATTGAATTTTGGTGATTAAATAATAAAGTATTATTTATGGGTTTACTACCTTTTGTCAATTGTTTATTATTGTGTTTCATATTTCGCATGTTTTACTTCCCGAATAATATGATTGTTCAAACTCCACAGTCGCTCGTACTTTTGGAAGTAAGTAGTGAATCAAGACTGTCATGAACTAGATTGTAGATTGTCTAAGGATAGACATGGCAATGTATTTGCTGCAACGTTCATGAGTACTCAGAAATTGAGATTTGAGTATTGGATAAACCCTCGCTCAGAGTATTACTTCATGGAATTCATCACGAGTAATACTGAGACGATAATATCTTATAATCTTGAAACAAAGATATATGAGTTGTGATTTGCAAGTCGGCTATGCATTGGTGATACGAAAACGCATCAGTAACTTGGTGTTATAAAACGTATTATCATGTATGGTTTGATGAGTAAAAGATACAAGCATATGAGTCAATGTTTATTTGTTCCTTTTGCCCTAACGGGAAAAGCGATATCTGTGGGCCCCTAGATGATTTGGTGTTGACTTGTGTGCTGGGCCCAACCAGGACTAAATTGATGTGTTCAATTAGAAGTCCTACATCATCACAAATCAGGAATCGGGAAACATAGATTCTGGACAAAGAGGTTGATTGCATTCCATGTCTTATGTCTAGGGATATCTAGCAGAACGAAGGATTATTTGATCACTTATCTTAGGACATGTAACTGATTGGGTCAGAGTTCGGCAGCAACTTTTTGGAAGCTACAATTTGCTGGTCAAATTTAGAAGGCATACTAGCAATTATAGTTACAGACTTATCCAAGTAGGAGACTGTTGGATTAGGTGTCTAAGCCCATAACTATAATTGGTATGTATTTGAATTGATAGCAGCACAGTCCTTTTGGGTTGCCCTCAAACCTAGCAACCAGACAAGGAAATTATGAAAGGAGAGATATTAATTTATTATAAGATTAATAAATTAATATAAATGAATTTATTAATATGTTAAAAGATTAATATATTAATAAGAAATCATTTTGTTTAATTAATTGTTAGCCAGAAATTAATTAGAATTAATTTTGGGGTTAAAAGAATTAATTATAAGGTGCAGGGACTAGTTTGCAATTATCTAATAGTTGAGTGGAAGGCTCTAGAACCCCCTTGGATAAGGGTGGACGGAATCTTTAGGGGAAACCCTAATAATTTCGTCCATAGGGGCTTGGATAAGGCCCTTGGGTTTGCTTAGGCCCTAAGCAAAGGATAACTAGGGTTTCCCCTAAACCCTAGATCCCTCAGCTATATAAGGAGCCTCCTGGTTCATGTTTTGGCCACTCTTTCTTTTGAAGAAACCCTAAGGGCCGAAATTTTGCATACTCCCTCGGTGTGATTCCATTAGAGGCATTACACTTGGGGTGCTAAGCTTCCAAGAAGATCAAGATCAAGATCAAGGGAATTATCAATTGTTTACTATAACAATTGAAAGGTATGTAATTACTAAACCCTAGTTTGTAAATTTCGATTATAGCCTCTCTCCTCTAGGGTTCTTGTTTTGCAATTCAAAGTTGTATGTTCAATAGATAAAACATAGATCCAAAGTAGGTCGCATGTGAACTTATGAATTGTTTTCTAGTTTATTTGTTTTACCTAAAACCCATCATATATCATCTAATATTCACAAATGAATATACTATGTAATATTTACATGTGATATACCATGTAATATTATGTAATATTCAGATATGAAAATATTATCTAATATTCATAAGTGAATATACCATCTAATATTCACAAGTGAATATACTATGTAATATTCATAAGTGAATGCATCTTCTAATATTTAAATATGAATATACTATGTTTATTATATGCTATATTCATATATGAATGATACTTAAATTGTAAAAAAAAAAAATAATAATCATAATTTTTATTCATAACATTCATAACTGAATAACGAATGTACTGTAGTAAAAACTTGATTCATTTTTATTCACTTATGAATAACGATAGCTGAGAATATAAAAAAATAATTTTTTTATTTTATCTTAAAACTATATTAATATGGATGTCTATTTGTAGAGAATAAAAAATCATGAATTTTGGTATATTTAAAATCATTTTTCGATAAAAATAGCTTCTTAAAAATTAAAAAAAAAATGAAAAAACTATGTTTTGTATATATTAAGGTAATGATTAGCATAATTTAAGGAAACATGTTTTTGTTGGAAAACACATGTTTATTCCTTTCTCCATTTATGCTGTTACGACGGAGACTTTTGCGGCAAAAATAAATGAGTGGCTGAGAATGATTTCCCTATTCTCAACCTTTTTTTTTTCTCAATTGAACTCTCTCTCTCTCTCTCTCTCTCTCTCTCTATATATATATATATATATATATATATATATATATATATATATATAAAAGTGAAAATGTATTATTTGTAGCGTTGCATAGGAAATCCTAAAATTCTAAAACTTCTAAATAAAAGAAAATAATCTCTAAAATGATTAAACTTGGAAATTAATCAACTACGTAAGCAATGGATGTTTGGCTATGCAACCATAATTCTAAAAATGTTGCCTTTACAGAAAATAACTCTCGTGCAAACAACACTTTTACCAAAAACAAAATGTTGTAAATAAAGGTATTAAGAGAAGAAAATTCCGATGACAAAATTTAGATCATGCTCCAAACAACCGCTATAAAAGGGTAGGGGAAGGAAGACTGTTTCCGTTTGTTATTCTAGGCATGTAAAAAAGTGAAAATAAAAATAAAATATTGTTGGCACCTCCACACCATATGAGATCCCACACATAAAATATCACGGACCGTCCAAACGTATATGAGGCCTAGAGCGAAAGGAAAAAAATGGCATTTAAAGACAAATATAATAAAGATTAAAAAAAATCATTTATTTTCACTATAGACGTGCTCAATTAGCAATAAAAAACAAGTCAAATTGTTTATATTTTGAGTTAGTTTGAATTTGAACTAAATTTAGGCTCTAAAAATCATTTTGGTAATAATTTTTTTATAAATATATACTACATAACCCAAAAATTTTGGGCCCCTGGAGATTTGGGCCCTGAACGGTCGCCCGGGTTGCCCACTATCTAGACCTCCCTGAAGATCACTCCACCAAAAAGAATACAATGGTACCGTGAAAGCGTGTAACTAAAGAAAAGCTATATACTCAATAAAGTTGTACATGATTCCATATACATTGTTTGCTTATTCACTAAATGTGCATCCGTACATATTTACTTTTTAACTATTGTCCCTTAGGAGGGGCAATATGATCAACATGTAAATAATGTACACACTAAATAGGCAAACAAGATATATGGAATTAAACAAGACAATGATGAAGAGATCTCACCAAAAAACTGCAATCTGTCCGGAGATGGAAACCCGACCTCCTTTAAATAATTAAATTCACTCTCTAGTCTCCACCTTGTAGGACTTTCAATCTCCCAAACGTAAGATTAGTTTGCTGGTTTATGTGAAATTCGCAAATAGTATTTCTTTGCATGTGGGTCTTGGTGTAGAAAGTACTGTATGTTCATTACTCTTTTTATGTTGCCGAACATGTGATTTTCTTTTCCCCATGAATCTTTGTAACTCATTGAGGATCGAGTGTTTGTCCTTGAAGTGTATTTTCTTTTGAGGACTGGCTCCCAACGTCCTGCTCTTTTGGGGGGCCTTCCCTACTTTTTGTTTCCTTTGCACTCCAGGATTTGTCGAGTAAGGTTGCTTTGTATACTAGTATCAGTTAGAAATAAGTAGCACTTTACAAATGTACTAGTACTCAGTAAATTCACACTAGAATGGCAACTTGGAATAAGAAAGTCTTATGTCTTTCTGATTGGCTGAAGGTTGCAGATCACAAGGATAAAGCCTACGGTCGGGGTGTGGATTCTTTAATCAAGTGTTTAAAATTATTGTTTGAAAGCAAGTCAGGACCCACAGGGATCACATGTGGGGTATGGTACCAAATGGGAGTCCTACAAGACAGAAATGCTACTCCACAAAATCTTATGTAATCCCTTCTCCACCAATCATCGTTCATCTCCCACATCGTATATTTCTTGGCTCATCTCTATATAAATTGATCAAGACTTCCATGGCTTCACTCTAATCATTCATTTTTCTGAAGATCAAATAGATATTAGGAGATGGGTGACTCTTCGGCTTCATACATACACATGGTAATAGGCATATAGAGAACCATGTGTGAGTATTATTCATTTTACATGTTGATCATGAAAAAATTGTTGACTATTGTAGGTACAACATCTTATAGAAAAATGTCTGATCTTCGGCATGACCAAAGAAGAGTGCATGGAAGCCCTTTGTAAACATGCAAATATAAAACCGGTAATCACCTCAACGGGTTAGTTCCACATCATCTCTCCTCCTAGATACCATATAACTTACACAAGATAGAACGTTAACGTTGTACTATGTTAATGACACAAAAATTGCAAGTATTTGTCCCACCTAAAAGAAACATAACTCATTTTCAGTCTGTTGATAATTATTGAGGATCATAATTGCAGTGTGGACCGAATTAGAGAAAGAGAACATGGAGTTCTTCGAGGCCTACTGGTCGCAATCTCAGTATTTTAGAAAAGCTGATCAGATTTCAGAACCTGTGACGAATGAACAGATTCAAAAGACGGTGTTTGATCTTAAATCAAAAACTTCAAAACGGAAGGATGATTGAGTAGCATGCATAAATGAAAAACCTATATGACGTAGGCATGTCATATGGTCCCAGGGTGAACCTACAACCGTGGTCTGTGGGTGCATGTATTATATATAGGGTGGGGGATGGGTGATCGATGCACCCAAAATGTAAATGTGTCCTACTATTATGCAAATAAGTCACTTTGTGTCTTTCTATATGTGATGTGTGTTGTTGTCATGTGAAAATTAAAGGCAAACTAAGTACGTACGCAAATGGTCCAGAAATTGTTACACAACAATCGGAATATACAAATAAATAAATAAACTTTTATTGCCTTTGGTCAATAGAAGTGCTTATATGATTATGATGATTTCTGTTGGTGTTTGTTTTTTTAAGTTAAAATGTTTATAGACCACATCTGCAACCTTGTGCAGCAGAAGATGTAGACCAAATTTCTGCAAATTATAATAAAAATTTTGTTTGTTTTTTAATATTTTCGGACTGCTTAAATAAACTGAAATCAATAGTTAAAAATAGTTATATATCAAAATTTTATTTACTTTTAATCATATGCAAATTGAATATAAACATAATGATGATATGATTTTTGAAGACATTTATATAAAATAATTAAACATAATACTTGCTAAATAACAATAAATAAATTGTTAATTTAATGAACAACATGTTATTTTTTGTTAAATTTAACAGGACGATTGTTATTTCTTCGGTTAGTTTCAATATATTTGATAATTTTAGTTATTAACTTTATAATTTATTAATATTTGACTATACGTAATTTAACACAAAAAATTATTTATATAAAATTTACCAAAACGATTTTAAATTATGTAAAGTATACTTGAATTTCTTATAAAAAATACTTGAATTATTTATAATATCCTTCATAATATTATTAAAATAAAAAAACATGTTGAAAATATAAAACAAATTTATGTTGAATAATATAATTTAAAGTAAGGTGTGAAGTAGTTTGAAGAGAAAAGTCCAATATTGCGTCACATAACAGTTTTTAAATCAACAGTTTTTTTTAAAAAAGGCAAACAACTACGAAAGGTCAAGTGTTGCACGTGTTATGTGCGGCACAACAAGAAATAGTTAGAAGTGTTTTTTTTTTCTACAAAAAAAAAAAAAAACAAACATGCAATCACTTTCGACATTTTTAATGTACTATTAAAGATGTGTTGGTTATAATAGTCCTTGTATATATGGCTGTGCAAGTTGATAGAGACAATGCTTTTGTAAGCAATAATAGTCCTTGCATATATGATTGTGGTGGAGTTGTCTTTGTTGCTTTACTTTGACATATTGTACTATATATAGGTGTTAGTATCTTATATATCCCCTAATCTTAACTGGTGAATGATCAGTTTCATATATAACTTGTTTTTTACATGGATCATACAGTTTTGTATTTTGGATTCCAGTTGATGCTTAGATGATGGTGGAAACCTCACTTATTAGATTTGTAAAAGGGAGAATAACGTGATATATATATATATATATATATATATATATATATATATATATATATATCACGTTATTCTCCCTTTTACAAATCTAATAAGTGAGGTTTCCACCATCATCTAAGCATCAACTGGAATCCAAAATACAAAACTGTATGATCCATGTAAAAAACAAGTTATATATGAAACTATATATATATATATATATATATATATATATATATATATATATATATATATATATATATAGTAATGTATGCAGTTTATGGGATATGTAGATGAGTTGGAACTTGGAGTCTATCTATCTCCATATTTGTATGTTTACCTTGCCCCAAATTTCTTTGCACCACATTGTTTCTGCAGATGAACAACAAAGAGCAATCTCAGCAACGAAGAAACCAATACAAGAGGCTGCAGCATTCCAAACCTTCGTGTAAAGCAGGAGAGAAATAACGATTGAGCCTAATGTTCAGTGATTGAAAAGTGCAACAAAGGACGAGCATTACAGTTTCTGTGGTAAGAAAGGCCATAATAAGGATGGGTGTTTCAAGAAGATCGGCTACACGGAGTGGTGGCTAGGTAAAGGCAAGAAGGAGAAAGGAAAATACAAGTCAGCCTTGGCAGATACGACATCAAGCCCTATACCAGGACTCACGAGTGAACAGTACCAGAAGCTTGTTAAACACTTGAACAAGGAAGACAAAATAATGTGGCTAACATGGCTGGTAAAATCGATAAAACTTGTACTTAGATTGTTGACACAGGTGTAACGGAGCACATGACGAGAGATTATAATCTTCTAGAGGGAGATATATATGATGATGGAGAGCCACCGATCATCATATCCAATGGTGATTAGATTTTAGTGAAAAGAAAAGGAAATTATGTTTTACCTAATGGAGTCAAGATTGCCAAAGTTGTATATATTCCAAAGTTTAACTGCAATTTATTATCTATTAGTCGAATAACAATGGATCTAAATTGTTATATAATATTTTTCCGGATTTCTTTATTGCACGGGATTTGCAGACAATGAGCTTGATTGGAGCGGGGAAATGTGATAAGGGTCTATATCAGATGGTGTTGTGATATGTCTCCGACTTAACTCCGTCTCCTTGAGGGGTGAAAAAGATAAGCCTGAGAATCACAACAAAGAAAACAAGATTGTTAGAAGTCGTTTGGGAGGTGATCCCGAAACGACGCTCCGATGGTCAAGTTAGTGAATCCCCTTGAGAAAAGGTATCATATGGAGAGTATGAGACTGGGATTTAAGAGTCGATCCCTTCTCTTGGGGGAGAAGGGACCTTTTATACCTGTGGTCAGGGGAACAGATCCCCGACAGTATCTTCTACTTTTTCAGGCATGGAAGGACGAGGCGGCCTTCGATTGGAAGATCGTACCCCATAGGTGGCTATTTGCTATTGGTGCAAAAATGCCAATTAGCAGATCACCAAGCACTACACCTGCCGCCCTGGGGCAACTGGTACTCATTTTTTTTTATCTATAGCGGGAGTTTCACTTTTAAAAGAGGGCCAATCCTGAGGCCAAGTGATCGGTGCTAGAATGCGGGGTCTTATGGACAATGGTTTTCTCCCGGCTCTTGTCGGGTAGTGGGTTTTTGATAGGTCGTTCTTTAGTTGACAGCTCCGTTATCCTTGGACGTAACTCCGGGTGAGATATGTCAACAAGTACCCTAGGCTAGTGGACGTCAGCATTTGCTCGGGTAAGCAAGGTCATTCTAGCCTTAGGCGTGTGCACGTGTTCATAAATGGTGGTTTCTACTGCCTATTGACATGACGGAATCGTCTAAGTCGGCGGCTTCATCATTGTAATTGTTCGGGTTTCCCGCATGCATTTAAAACCTTCCTTATCCAATCTGCTTTCCTTTTTTCCTTTGCTTCTTCTTTCCTCAAAGAATGCTTCTTTCTTTTTTGTTTCTTCCACATTTCTTCTTTTTCATTTTTGTTTCCCCTTTGTTACCGGACCATGGCATCTCTGAACATGGGTGTCGCTCCATCTTCCAAAGAGTTTTCTGGGCTGCAGGAGCAATTCGGTTTCCTCCCCAATCATGGAGTTGAGTTTCCACACAAGGATATGTTATCTCTCGACCACTAGAGGGTAAGGTCGGATTTCATATTTCCATCTTCGAGGCAGGGCTCTGGTTGCCAACGACCGACTTTTTTTGATGAGATCATGCGTCACTACGGTTTCACTCTTGACGACCTTACCCCCAACATTGTTAACAAGATAGTTGGCTTTGAGATGTCATGTCGGACTCTAGGTGTGCTTCCTTAACTATGGGCTTTCAAGTACTTTTTCAATTCATCGACTCAATCTGGTATTCACACGTTTTCTCAATGCAGAGGTGTTCATGCTTTCATCGTAAACCAGAAAGCACCAAAGAAGAATTGGCAGGACAGGTGGCCCTGGGTGAATCGAGATTTAGTCGGTTATGGTTATCCCTGTAGATCCAACTTTTCTGACCGGATTTCTACTCTTTAGGGGGCTAGCGAGCAGGTTTCCAACGCTCTGAAGAGCATCTCTTTCAACGGGGATGACTGGGAGGACCGTATGTTGGCCGTTGTGGGTATAAGTGTAGCTTGGAGGTCTCAAGGAATGATGCCTCAGTTTTTTGTTTTGAAGGATGGTAAGCGCTTCTCCCTTCCTCCCTTTTTGATTTGCTTTCCTTCGGTTGCATTTGTGTTTCGTAGTGTGGCATGCCCCCCTCCCTTTTCTCTTTTTTTTTGTGTGCTTGATCTTCTTGTTTTGTTGTTAGGTTGTGGGAGGATCAGTCCAGTCGAGATGTTTTTGAGGGGTCATTTTCAAGGTGCCTGCCTTCATCGGGAGGTGTCATTGGTGGAAGGGACCTTCCCCTGCCCCCGATAAGTGATTTCTGCTATATCCCTTATTATATGTGGATTGAATTTGGTTGGTGAAACTCAAACAATGTTTTCTTGTGAATGGTTTTTATTTGGTGAACAACTTTGACAATTTTTGTTATTCGTTTTTTGGTGGCCCTGCATGGCCTTTTTCTATGCCTGATATCTGGCCGGTGGACAATTTGTTTTCTTTTTTGAAGAAACATAGCTTTGTACTTTTTTGTGGTTTACTTGTGGTTTATTTGGATTGAATCTTGGGGGGTTTATGTTGGCCACCCTGGGGCTGAGTTCTTTCCTGGACCCTGGTCAGTCCCAGAATTGTTATTATGTGTTGTTGTTCCTGTTTAAGTTTGTATTAGGTGAGAGATTGGCATGAAATTTTCTCTGTTATACGTAGGTTATCCGTTTTGGTTACTGCCCTTTATTTCTCTACCCTTTTTTTTTCCTTTCAGACTTTTATTTGGAGTTTTGGGCTCTTGAGGCCCCTGTCTTCGATTTTGATTATTTAATTCATGTCTGGATTGTCATCATGGGGCTTTGACGCTTAGATATTGTTTTGTTGCGAGGCGAGGTTATGATCCTTCATAGCCTCTAGCTATCCCTGCATCCTAATTCCCACCTTCCTTAAACAGAGCGGGATTTTTTTAAGGAACGGTTGTGAGCCTTTGAGGCCTATGATTGTGTTTTTTTGCAATGGTTTCATGTAAGTGGTGCGGATGATTAGTCTGTCTTTGTTTTCCATTTGTATGAATGCATGTTTATACGTGTTTGTTTCGAATCAGAGCTTTTCATTGCATACTTTCTAGTGTCTTAGAGACATCTACATCATTAGATAGGTATCAGGGGTAGGATAGTTGATGCTATTCTAGGCTTAGCTCCTGGGCTGGCTTATTGGGGCGTGATTATTCTTTAGGAGTTTGATTACTTGTCCCTTTCCTTGGGTTCCCCTTTCTCCCCCGTTCTATGATTGTTGGTTTGGGCTTTCGGCCTATAAGGCCATCAGATTGAATTCCTCTTCTTGGTCTTTCTTGGTTTGTGTCCCTTGGCGGCTCGTGTCCACGAGCTCTTCAACGTTCATACTCGCGCGCGGACCATGATTGGTTGTTTTTGGGTTGGTCGTCTTTCGTAGGACGATCTTCAATTTTCTCTACTCTCAGGTTTTGGTTGCCTAGTTATCATCCATGGATGAGTTCTTCTTGTTCGGTGTGCGTGTATCGCCCATGTTTCTAGGCTAAGCATTAGTATGGTGATGTAATAGTTAGGGTCAACAATTGTAATCTATTTTGAAGTAATAAAGAGGAATTATTTGAATATTATGTGATTTTCTGTGCAATATACTTATTTATAAGATATAATATGTTAAGAATGAAAATAAGCGTAAAAAGTAAAATAATAGATAGACCAAATATCTATAAAGAAAGTTGTAGTGGTCGTAAAACGAATTTCGGAGATATAAAGAACGCCGAAATCCAATTTATAACGAAGAAGTTATGACATGTCGAAGTTTTGTGGCAAAACCAAAACGACACCATGTGACGTAAAAAGTGAGTTTATGAAAAAGTACTTTATAGCCTTAGTGGTCTAAACGAAAGTCGTATTATACGTTGAACCAAGAGCGTGCATAAAAAGAACATTCAAATTTGACTTCGTATGAGAAAGTTATGATTTTTCTAGGATTTGGCACAGCAGTATGCAACCCGAAATTCGAATTTTAGATCAATTGATTTTTAGCCGAAAAAACCTAAACGAGAATCAAAGATCTCAGTAATAGGAGCTCAACGATAAAAATACAGACAATAACAGACATCGGATGGCAAAGTTATGAAAATTTAACAGACTTTAACTGTCCAGGCCTGTTAAAATATAGCTTTAAAAAAGTAAGGTCAAAATTAGCCGACGGAGTCTAAACGAAAGTTGTAGAGTACGTCTCCACCTAGGCATGGATATAAAGAACGTCGAAAATGGAGCTCTTATGCGAAAGTTACGGAATTTAGAAGTTGTAAGAGGTTGTTGCGAGGGTGAGTATGCCTTGCGTAGATGAAGCGTACGCCCCACGGTCTCGCAGTAGTTGGCTCCGAAACGTCCACGTCACCCCATACGAAGTTCGCTACGTTCCCATCCTACATAAAATGTATGCTCATATGCCCTGTGTACCAAAGAACGCCCAACATAATATACACAGTGTTATTATAATATCTTTTAACTAATCGCGGTACGGGGAATCTGGTTTGAAAGGCCGTATAGGGTTGTTGGATTTCAGAAGCATAAACAGAAACATATTTCTTCTCATATTTTTAGGAACAAATTCTACAACATATTTCTTCAAAAAGATACTATGATTTTAAATAAAGCATAAACAAATTGGTCTTTTCTGGCCGTGAAATTGGGGATGTCACAGTACGTGTTTGTGTTATTATGACCCCTTAACTCTTTTGTGGTTCAATGTTCCCTGTGTTGTTTGAGAGGTTCCCAGTTAGATGTTGTCCTGGAGGAAGAAGTCTTTGCCAATTGTGGACCCTTACAGTTGTGGTGGGTCTCCTGTCGACATCTTCCTTTCTGGGGTAGTTACCTACCCTCGCTGCTCTAGTTTTAGCGGTTACCCCCTTGCATTTCTGGTCGATCTGCGAGACTTCATGCGTATGTCTTATTGTTTCCTCTTTTACCATGCTCTGGTCCTTCGTTGTGTGACAACATGTTGGCAAGCTTAGCGGTATCCATCCTATCTCGGTATTCATGCTGACTATCCTCGATGTTTCTAGCGTGGTAATATTGTTGATATCGCGCCATTCTCCCCCCCCCGGGGGGCTGTTTGTGTGGGGGTGGCTACTTTTCCCCCTGTCCTAGATCTGGGTGGTATTTATCCTTTCGCATTTGACTATGTGGGTGGTAATTACTCTTGTGCACCACCTCTTGGAATGTGCATGGTAGCCCAAGCGGCGATTGCCCATTGTTTCCCTGCTCATGGGTTGAGGGTGGTCATTGTTGCCAAGTCGTTGGTTGTAATAAATTTTACTGTACCATATAATTTTGATGGGATGGATTGGATCCAGAAAAGGGCTGGCCGCCCATGGATCATATCGTCGTCGGACCTGTGTTTTACTACTGAGAATTCAATTATCCTTGTTATCGTTTATTCCCATCACGGTTGAGTATTGTTAATGGGAGACTTATGGTCCCGAGCGGCCACAACTTATGTCCTGTGAATCTGAAGAGTGGGGCTCGGTTCGATGGTTTGAGATTCTTTTTTCAGGATATCGAGAGTCGTTCGAAATAGTGCTCGTAGAGGACATTGATGTTGTTGCTACCGTCGACCAAGGCTTTCCAGATCTGATGTTGTTGGATGTAGGCGGAGATTATGATTGGGTATGTGGGGTCCCAGTCGGGTGCTCGCGGGTCTCAGAAACTTATGTTTAGAGTATTGCCAGGTAGGGCAACTATGCTATTGTTTTCCAATCGGTGTCTGCCTCTGTTTTGGGGCTTCACGATTATGAAGATCTCTTCCTTTTTGACTGGTTGTTTATTTTCTTCCTTCCAGGTTCGCCCGTCTTTTTGTTTGACTTCGAATTTTGATCGTAGGGTCTTTGCGATCTCCATTAGGTCTCCATTCAATTGCTTGTCCGCTACTTCTGTTTTGAGGGCCATGCATTCCCTGGTGTCGCAGGTTTTGCTCTAGTGGTATTCGCAATACTTCCCTTTTTCTATTTCCACCCACTGAGGAGTTTTTTCCACAGTATGTACTTCCACCCTATTTCTCCTGGGCTCGTCCTTGATAAACGGGCAGAACCTATGGAATGAATGTCTCGAATGCCTGTTATTGTTAACGTTACCGTATGCGGCCACGTCAAACTTGACGGAAAGCACTGACGGGACGTTATTTAGCCAGGGCCTTGGTCGGGACCTAGTCTTGGCCAAAGTAGGCCAGTGCCAAGATGATAGCCCACTTTCCCTCACGAGGAAAGAATATTCCTCGTGATCTTCTCATTCTCTCACGACCAATCAGGTCATGACAAGGAGCCTGATGATGCCCAGAAGTAACGTTACCTGGCTAGTTAGTTAGCGTGGGCTTACTTCTCCCAGTAAGAGAGTGCCACGTCTCACTCCTGCGTGGGAGAGTCACCTCAGTCTGTTAGTAATAGGTACAAAAGGATCTCTTCCTACCCAAGGAATGGATCCATCTTCTTCCCTATACAATTGACGCTAATCTCTCTCTAAGTAAGAACTAACTTGATCGTCGGAGCGACGTCCCGGGAGAACCCCCGGTTGTCCTTTAACGATTCTTCTGTGTTGTGTTCTCAGGTAAACCTCCAGGACAAACCCGTCTACAAGAAACCAGTTTCTTGTAGAGCATGTCACAACATTTGGCGCCATCGGGACATATCCTCAGAGTGATATAGCCATTAGACGAAGCTGGTTCTCTGCAAAGGGAGATCTAAATCCAATAGTATATGGGGCGGTAGTAGAAGATCTGTTCAGAACATTGGTGATAGTAAACAATGACCATCACCGCGAGTGTAAAACACATCCCCCAATCCAGGTGCTGATGGCAAAGGTCCCGCTAATTATGACAAAAGTAGGAGGGCCAGTACTCCAGAGCAGTTTCCGATAATTGTTGTCAAAAGGTTCGTTGCCTCAGATGGCAATAACACATCCCGTTTTACTTCAGGAACCTCCGTATGATGGAACCGAGGTACTTACTATCTCTAAATCCCGTAAGAGAAATGCAACTCACCAAACGGAGGATGAGATAGAGGTACTCTTGAGAAATCTACTCGATATCACTTTTTCGAGTAGCGATTTTTCGAGTAGCGATCCCAGGCCGTTGAATTGGGATCTGCGAGATCCACTCCTCATATATGGATTCATTCGTCATACGTAAAACCATCGGATATACATCGACAATGGTAGTTGCTCCAACATACTCTATGAGCATTGTTTCAGGCAACTACCGGAAACATGGAAGGAGGGGCTAAGGCCCCCAACTGGAGGATCGTTGGTGGGGTTCACCGGTCATAGCTTGTGGCCATTGGGCATTATTCGGTTGCCCCTAATGTTGGTTAGTCATGAAAAATGAGACATAATCACAAGAACAGTCGAATTCTTTGTGATCTGGTTTCAAGTAAAACACAATATTCTACTTGGACGGACAGCAATCTCCCTACTAAAGTTCGTGCCATCAACGATACACGGCATAGTTAAATTTAGCACATGCTAGGGATCAACAACAGTTATTGCCTCAAACATCAGGGTGCAACACTGCCATCAAATTATAGCTGCTCCCGAGTTGGTGCAAGCTCCAAAGAAGTCGAAGGAGGGTTGTTCCACTAAACAACACAAGATAAATATGGAATACCTAGAGCAGATTATGCGAATTGGTGCTCACCTATCAAGCAAGACCAAGGCATGACTAGTAGCGCTCCTAAAGCAATATTCTGTTGTTTTCGCCTGGAAGCCTACAAATCTAACAGGTGTAGATCGACAGGTTATAGAGCATAGTCTTAATATCACTTCCGGAAGCAACCCTGTCATACAAAATAGGAGGGGCCAGGCGGAAGACCGAAAAAAGGCTATAAACCTAGAAGTAGGCGACCTAGTGAGTGTCGGCATACTCAGGGAAGTAATGTTCCTGACATGGATAGCAAATCCTGTTATGGTAAAGAAAGCCGATGGGTCATGGCGAATGTGCATTGATTACTCAAACCTTAATAATGCTTGTCCAAAGGAGTGTCATCCCCTTCCATAGATAGATCAGGAAGTCCAATCGCTTGAAGGGTTTCAGTTCAAATTTTTCCTTGACATGTAAAAAGGTTATCATCAAGTACAGATGAAACGATAGGATGGGGCAAAAACAACCTTTCACACCGAGAAGGGCACTTTCAGCTACTAGAAAATGTCGTTTGGAATAAAAAACGCGGGAGCTACATATCAGAGACTAATGGACAGGAGATTCGTTGATCAAATTAGGAGGAATATCGTGGTCTACGTTGATAACATGGTAATCAAGAGCCATAATGAAGAAACACTACTCCATGATGTGGAAGAAACTTGTAAAACGCTAGCTAAAGCGCATATGAGATTAAATCCGACCAAGTGTACTTTCGGTGTAGGTGAAGGTCAATTCCTTGGGTATTAGATATCCAAGGAAGGGATTATGCCCAATCCCATCAAAATCCAAGAGTTCCTCGAGTCGAAAACTCCCTACAACCTCAAGGGTGTGCAATAGATCAACGGTAGGCTAACGACATTGGGAAGATTCATCGCCAAATCAGCAAGAAGGCGCTTCCTCTGTACCAAAACCTCAAAGGGTGCCTAGTTAAAAAGCAGTTCAAATGGACAAAAAGAGCATACAAAGCATTGCAATGACTGAAAGATGCCTTACATCAACTACCGGCCCTCGCTTGCCCGCTACCAGGGGAGACACTACAGATGTATTTAGCAGCTTCAGAAGAAGCTATCTCCTCCGTGTTGGAAGTGGAGAGGGACGGCAAACAGGTCCCCATCCAATTTGAGAGTAGAGCCTTGGAAGGTCCAGAGGTTAATTACCCGGCCTTAGAGAAACTAGTCATCACCCTGGTATACGCTTCCAAGCGGCTACGGTCATATATTCAAGCCCACAAGTTGGATGTCCTAACCAGCTATCCGATAAAGCAAGTTCTGCCAAGGCCAAAAAAGTCTGGGCGCCTGTCCAAGTGGGCCATAGAATTAGGCGAATATGATATCAATTATCAACCCCGAACTACCATCAAGGCCTAGACCCTTACAAATTTCCTAGTCGAAATCCCAGATACTATCAAGGGAGTACCAACGATAATCTCCATCAACCCATTGGCGCCTGAAGCCGACAAAGAACTTTGGAAGTTATACACCGATGGTGCGGCAAGTAAGGAAGGCTAAGGTGCAGGACTGATCCTTCAAAGCCCCAAAGGTGAAGAAATCACTTATGCACTGTGATTCGATTTCCAAGTATCTAATAACGAAGAAGAATACGAAGCACTTCTAGTGGGCCTGAGGTTGGCAAAGGAGGTTGGTGCACAACAATTAGCAGCCCTCAGTGATTCGTTACTCATCACAAATAAGATAAACGGAACATATGAAGCAAAAGATTCAAGGATGCAGAAATACCTAGATGCAGTCCGCAACTTAACAATCACATTCAAAAACTTTTCAATAAAGCAAATTTCCCATGGAAAGAATGTGAGGGCAGATGCTCTCAGCAAGCTCGCCTCAACTTCCTATGATCACCTAACAAAGAAAGTGTTCGTTGAAGTGCTCCTTGAGAGAAGCATTTAACCAAAAGGTTAATACAGTATCGACTACCCCAGAATGGACCAAACCATACATCGACTACTTGTGCCATGGCGTACTCTCGGATGACCCAGAAGAAGCGAGAAAAGTCAAGGTCAGGGCGTCACATTTCACAATAAGAGAAACCAACTATATCGAAGAGGGTATTTAAGCCCATGGATAAAGTGCATCTCTAAGACAGAAGGACATACACTCCTGGAAGAAAGTCATTTCGGAGATGCGGCAACACATGAAGGCGCCCGAGCGCTCATTGGCAAAATTCTCCGTCTAGGAGTATATTGTCCAGACGTATACAACGAGGCAACAACCCTAACCAGGAAATGAAAAGAATGCCAAGAATTCTCTCCTTTCCAGAATCAACCGGCCATGTCGTTGACCAACATCACCAGCCCATGGCCCTTCCATCAATAGGGGATTGACATAGTAGGACCATTCCTACTAGCTCCAGGAGGTGTGATGTAACAGCCCGGAATTCCAAATATTGATATAATTATGATTTTGGGGGTGTTTTAAGAGGGGACTCGGCGAGTTGGAGCCTAGACTCGCCGAGTAGGATCGCAGACCGGGTCGCGGGTTCGCGACTGGACTCGACGAGTCCAGATATGGACTCGGCGAGTCTGCGCTGTTTGGCGAAAACCCTAACCGTTTAGGTTTGGGACGTATAAGAGGCACTCATTGGCCGTCATTGTTCAGTTTAGCCTTCTGAGAAGAACCCTAAATCGAGTGGGTGCATCTGGAGCAAAGTCTAAGGGCCATTGTTGATCTTGGAAGGGTTGTGGTGCAAGGAGGAGAAGGGCTTGGCTAAAGGAACAGCAAGGGAGTCACGTTCTGAGGATTTGGGGACACAGAGGGCACATTATTCAGGTAAGAATTCGAATTATGCTCTGCTATGTTGATGTGTCATGGAATTAGGGTTTATGGAACCCCTTTGTGATTAGATTAAGTGTTACCCTTGTTACCCAAACGACTATAACCCTGTATTAGGACCTTAGAGGTCCAGAAGGTCCCATGCTTGTGTATTTCGGGACAATACTTATCTCAGGAAGCAGTTTGATCGACTGCATGGCATGGACTCGACGAGTCCGATGAACAGACTCGGCGAGTAGCTTGAAGAATAACTAGGACTCGTCGAGTTGTTCTTCAGACTCGGCGAGTTGAGTCGGGGTGGCCCCGCGATTCTTCTAGGAGGAACTCGTCGAGTAAAAAGGGGATACTCGACGTGTAGAAAGGGAATCTCAAGGAATCGGTGAGTCAAGGGCGAGTGGACTCAGAGTCATTGAACTCGGCGAGTCTTGGGGTGACTCGGCGAGTTAGGTCGCGGGTTAAGTGAAGTTCTGAGTATGGGGACTCGGCGAGTCATTGGGTTGACTCGGCGAGTAGGGTCAGTCAGGGGTTGAATTTGACCTTGTCTTTGACCAAGGATTGACCAGTGGTTCCAAGGGTATTTTGGTAATTGTTGTTATTGTTTGAGTTCAGTGCATTGGTGACTATCCAGAGGTGGAGATCGTATCAGTGATCGGAGCAGCTTGAGCTATCTGTTAAGTCGGCAGTTTCGAGGTGAGTTATCCTCACTATATCGCTAGGGTTTATGGCACCAATGCCAACCCTTCTATCGGATGGAAATCCGGGTAGTTGTCAGTTGTTATATGTTATGGGCCGGAAGGCAATACATGTCATGGGCCGGAAGGCATTACTATGTGGACCGGAAGGTCATGGCCTGGAAAGGCGTATGTATGCATTTAGTATGTTGACTGATTTATAGGGTAATGTTATGCTAGTGACCGGCCAGACCGGTACCTTGTTTAGAGTTATGCTATGATATGTGATATGTTGATTGATTGTTGTCTATGAACTGCTATATGATTATTCGTTATGTTATATATGCATCTTATGCTTATGGGCCGGAAGGCGATTATGTTGTGTGATGGACCGGGAGGTCAGGGCCTGGAAAGGCGTATATGAGGTTGGTATTCTGGGGGTATCTCACTAAGCTTTCGGGCTTACAGTTGTGGTTTTATGTTTCAGGTTCTCAAGAGTCTGTGGCAAGGCAAAGGCGTGATCGTACCGTTCCTCGCGTTGGTGTTTTATGATATGAACCTGGGAAATTTCTCTGTTTAATAATGTATTGAAAACCTTTTTGCAACAATATTAATAAAATGGGTGATTTTGAAAAGTTTTAATTGTTTTGAAATTTTGGATGTTACATGTGAAATTCTTTTTAGTCGATGTGGACTATTTTACAAGTGGATAAAGGTAGAATCGCTGGCCACCATCACGGGAAAGCAAATGATGAAGTTCATGATAAAAAATATCTTGGCTCGCTTTGGTACACCTAGAGTTCTCATAAGTGACAACGACACACAATTTGAAGGGAGCCCCTTCAAGGAGTGGTGTGAAAACAAGAAAATTCACCGCCAGTTCACGTCCGTGGCGCACTCACGGGCCAATGGAAAACTGAGATATCAAACAAAACCTTAGTCAATGGTTTGAAGAAACGTTACTCATATCAAGGTCTGCCTGGGTGGATGAGCTCTCGACAGTGTTATGGTCATATCGTACCATTACAAGGTCAAGCACGGAGTCTAACGCCATTCAGCCTTATCTATGGGACATAAGCAGTCCTCCTATTGGAAATAGTGGTTGGCTCACTGGGAACAGGAAGTTTCTAGGAAACAGCCAATGAAGCTAGGCGACGCCAAGACTTAGACATGCTAGATGAAAAACGCGAGGCTGCACAAATGCGCCAAGCATTGTACAAATCGTGTACCAGGAACTATTACAACTGCCAAGTTTGGGTTAAGAATTTCAAAGTTGGAGAATGGGTGTTAAGGAAAAATGAGTCCATCCATGTCGATCCATTGGGAAAACTTAGTGTCACTTGGGAGGGACCGAACAAAATTGTGGAAGCCCATAAGAATGGCGCTTACGTACTAGAAGCCCAGGACGGGCATGCAATCCTAAGAACTTGGAATGCGCAGAGCCTGCGCCATTTCTATTCTTAAACAAGTGTCAAAGATAAATTGAATGTTAGCAAAGGCATTGTGTATTAGTTTTGGAATGTAAATTTAACCAGTAAGAATTACTTTACCATTTCCAGTCTTATGACACTCCAACAATAAATTTTAAAAAGAAAAGAGAAAGAGCAATTCAGATGCTCCTTATTTTCAAGCTTGAAAAAATAAAATAAAGAGGTTGTGTACATTTACCATGCAACAACAAGGATTGATCATCCAACGTCACATGAGAGAAATCAATACAAGGAGGCAGCCAGGGGGTTTATATAAAAAAGGTTCATAACCTTTCCCCCAAAACATGTTCATCACTCACATTATAACAAACATTCCCAAAAACAAACGTGCAAAAGAACATGTAACATAAGTGTAGAAGGGTCATAACCTTCCACTAATGAGAAAAGCACAACCAAGTGGGCCTCAAGATGACGATCTTGGCTACACCTAGAGTCTTTAAGCAACAAATTAGAATAGATTTCTCAAAGACTGGCATGAGTAAAGCACAATGAGCTCACAAGTAAAAGGACTCAGACCAGGGATTTAAGCAAGCCATGCATAAAGACTACATGATGGCCAACATAAACCATTTATGAAGCTATCAAACAAAAGAATATATGCAATGATAGGAAACATTTACATCCATGAATTAAAAGAAAACATTGTCAATCACCGGACTCCCAGACTTTAGGGCTACCACGATGTAACGCCCGTGTTTCTGGGCTTGCCATTTTTAGCAATGTAATAGTCTAGGTTAACCTTTGTAACCTTAATTTGAAATAATAAAAATGTATTATTTGTGAATTTGTGAATTATGTGAGTTATGTGTTTATTTGCTTAATTATGTGATATAATTAAATTAAGAATAAAATAAGCGACAAAATTAAAGTGTGAGATAAGCCCGATATCTTTTCATAAAGTTGTAGTGGCTGAAACAAGGATTCCGGAGATATACGCAATGCCAAAATCCGAGTTATAACGAAGAAGTTATGACCTGTCGAAGTTTCGCGACAGAACCGGCATGACGTCGAGTGACGTAAAATATGAATTTAAGATAGAGCGATATTTAGCCTTAGCGATCTAAATGAAAGTCGTAGATTTCGTTAAACCGAGAGCGTGCATAAAAGGAACACCCAAATCTGACTTCGTATGAGGAAGTTATGATTTTATGAAGTTTCGACGTGGCAGTATGTAGCCCGAATACTCGAGTTGAGATCGAGCAGCTTTTAGCCAAAACAATCTAAATGAGAATCGAAGATCTCGTTGTTAGTAGCGAAACGATGGAAAGATAGGCGAGAACGGACATCGGACGAAGGAGTTATGATTTTATAACGAAGTTTTCCTATCCGGGCCTTCTAAAAATAATTAATAAAAATAAAAGTCAAAATTGGCCGACAGAGTCTAAACGAAAGTTGTAGAGCGTAGTCTCACCTTCGCGTGGATATAAAGAACGTCGAAAACGGAGTTCGTATGGAGGAGATATGAATTTTTGAAGTTTAATAAATATTTAATATTTATTTTTAATTTAACTCCGATATTATCCGAAGAAGGGTGAGGCGATCTATCCGAAGTACGCGCCGCATACATCGAAGGGCACTCGAGTATTCCGAAGTCGTATGCAATGGCGTATGAGGGCCGATGACGTAAGCGCTGACGACAACCGAGGCGTACGCCCCGCGTAGCCTCGTACGCCCCGCGTACGTGCGAGGGTCCAACACTATAAAAGGGGATCCGAAGCAGCTGGGTTTCATTCACAAATTCCATCCTTCTCTCTAGTCCTTTGCCTCGTTTTGCGTGTCGATTGTACCCCGAAGCCCCGATATTATTCCCGAGCCCAGAAGCGAGATCCGAAGCCCCGAGAATCCCGAAGAGCGTTATTCCCGAGCCGAAGCCCTGCCCGCGAGGAGCCCGGTTTTTGTGAAGATCTTCCAGATCTACAAAGAGACACTACTTCTATAAGCCATAGTGTTGTCGGATCATCTTCTGATCAAGTGAGTGTATAGTCCCTTTTCAATACGCAATATTATGAAGTATTTAATATAAAATACGTGCTACGTGTATATATTTTGTGGTTATAAGTGTGAATGTATATTCTCTATGAAATACGTGTGATGTGTGTATGCCTCATCTGTTATATATGTATTGATTAAAGCATGCTATACAGGTTTTTAAACAATGTATAAAAATGTATATTTTTATCTACTAATATGTTGGGTAGAACATGGGTAGATAATTGGTGTGAAATAAACAGATGAGAGGCCTCGGTGTTATTGGTGTTATTCTAGTCATTCAGCAGAGTATGGATGATGACCACAGACTATTCTAGACTGTCCTGTGGAACACTAGCAGGCTCATTACCTGTAGGTGTTGTGAACGACGTGTTCACCGGTGTACTGTATCCCCCACATGGTTGCCTTTAGGGCACTTATTGTTGAGGAAGCCCCTCTGCAGTAATGTCCATCCCGATGAAAATCCTGAAATAAGTTCCTTATAATAGACGTTATTTTTAGGAACGTAAGGTGAGGATAACAGGAATGGGTAATCGGGTTTATTGTTGATTGTTGAAATTAAATATAATTATTGTGGGTTTGAAAACCCTATATGCTCACCAGGCTCCCAAGCCTGACCCACTCAGTTGATTTGTATTACAGAAAGTGGCGCAAGAGCTTAAGATGGGTGAATCATCAAAGTTGTTTTTGTTTACAAGTCTGTATATGTATATATTTGTGGTATGACTTGTAATGCTATCGTTTATGCTTTGTGATCTGTATCGGAACATGACATCCCGACTTTTGAATTATGAAATGAAATCATATTTCTATATGAAATGTTTTGATAAATATCTATTTTATCATGTTTTGTTTTTGGGAACAAATTCCGCATCTTTTTATCAAACGGATTTACTCTGAAAAATGTTTAAAAAGCATAAATGAAATCGGTCTTTTCTGGCCGAGATTTTGGGGATGTCATAGTTGGTATCAGAGCATTAGTTTAAGCGAACTAGGAATTTGTAGGATTTCTAGACTTAAACTTAGTTCGCTAAGTGGAGATTGTGAGGTGTGTGTCTGATAAATTTTAGACACGAGCACTAGTTTATTTTAGGAAAGTTGCCTAAAATGCTTTTATGTGCTAAATGTTATATGTTGCCATACATGATATTAATTGTTCGGATCTACGGTTTGTTGCCAACCGGATCTGAAAGTTCATGTGTTTAGGATTCTAAGCGTATGTATACGATATTAGAACTAGCATGTAATCGTTTGGAGTAATAAGGCGAAATTATTCGGTATGTAGATCAAAATGGTGAGAACAAGAAGCGGAGTTGGAAATGCCGATGAAAACAGGAATCAACCGCCTGTAATTCAACAAGTACCTGTCGTAGCTGATGCATCTGAACCGATAACAATGGCTGGTGTACAAATGATGATTCAAATGATGTTGGATCGTCAGATGGAAGAAACAAGACGCTTGCTTAGACAGAATCGTGAAGAACCGTCAATTCAAGCGGAAGAGCCCGAGGAGAATGGAGGGCAATCTGGAAGAGAAAACTTTAGTGGGATTATTGGTCAAGACGAACAACCAGTGGTTAGACGCAATAACCAGTATGGAGGAAATGATGGTCGTGGGTGCAAGTATAAGGATTTCATGGCATCCAAACCACCGTGTCTATCCAGAAGCCTGACGCCGTTGCAAGTTATGGACTGGGTCTCCGAAATGGAGACTATGTTTGAAAGTTGCGAATGCAGTAACAGGCAGAAGACCGCACTTGCGATCCCTCTGCTAAAATCTGGCGTGTTGAGTTGGTGGAAGCTGTTAGCTGACTCTATGCCCAAGGGAGAAGCAAGCAAAATGTCTTGGGAAGACTTTGTGGAACAACTAAAACTGCAATACTGCTCCGAGCAGGACCTTCTGGAAATCAGTAATGAGTTTCAGAATTTGAAGAAAGGGAAATTGAGCGTTACTGAATACGCTGCAAGTTTCACAGAAAAGATGAAGTTTATCCCATATTTGGTGCCTACAGAACTCTCTAAGGTCAACAATTTTGCCCTTGGACTACCAGCGGACTATGGTCCAATGGTTAAGCAGGCAACCACATTGAAAGCTGCCATCTGGGCTGCTAGAAATGTTGAGACCCAGATCAGGGAAAAAGGTCTGGAAAGGTCATAGGTTGGTGAGAAGAGGAAAATCGATGGATTTTCAGGGTCCCACAAGAAAAGTAAATTCTCGAAGTCTAGTTCGAGAGGAAGTGGAGGAAAGGTAGAGGCGAAATGGTGCGACAAGTGCAAGAAGAAGCATCATGGGAAGTGTGGCGGGGAAACCACATGCTTCAAATGTGGAAAGCCAGGGCATTATGCCAACGACTGCACCTTCACCAAGAATGTTTGTTATGGTTGTGGTGAGGAGGGGCACATCTCAAGGGATTGTCCGAAAAAGAAGGAAGCGACAAGACCCAACATTCCGCCAAAGCCAAAGGCAAGAGCATTCCAGATGACACTGGAAGCTACTAAAGATGAAGCTGATGTCGCTTCAGGTACCTTTCTCGTTAACAAATTGTCTGCCCAAATTTTATTTGATTCTGGAGCCAACTACTCCTTTATATCGCATGAATTTGGTAGAAAACTAGCTTTGCCTGTTGATAGACTAGATAATGCTTTATTAGTCGAAGTTGCTAGTGGCAAGTTTGTACCTGTTAGCCATCGTATGAAAAACATCTTAATTGACTTGAATGGGAATAAGTTCCACGAGGAATTATTGCCTATCAAACTTAATGGTTTCGACATCGTTTTGGGAATGGATTGGCTTAGCGCCAATGATGCCAAAATTTTATGCAAGAAGAAAATAGTGAAAGTGAACCCGCCTGGGAAGGAATCGTTTATGGTGTATGGAGATAAACGCAGAGTAAATTCTGGAATCATTTCTCTAATGAAAGCCAGAAAATGTTTAACCAAGGGGTGTACATCATACTTAGCATTCGTGATCGATGCTAAGAAGGGAAAGAAGGTGATGCAAAATATTCCTGTTGTGTGTGATTATCCGGAAGTATTTCCCGAAGATCTTCCTGGATTACCGCCCGATCGACAAGTAGAATTTCGTATTGACTTGTTGCCCGGAACAACGCCAATTGCAAAAGCACCTTATCGATTAGCACCAATGGAGATGAAGGAGCTAATGATGCAACTTCAGGAGTTATTGGACAAAGGTTTCATTAGACCTAGTTCATCACCCTGGGGAGCTCCGGTGTTATTCGTAAAGAAGAAAGATGGAAGCATGAGGATGTGCATTGATTACCGAGAGCTGAATAAGGCAACAATAAAGAATAGATATCCGTTGCCAAAGATTGATGACCTATTCGATCAACTACAAGGTTCAAGTTATTTTTCAAAGATCGACCTAAGGTCAGGATATCATCAGCTAAAAGTAAGAGAGCAGGATATAAAGAAGACTGCATTCAGAACGCGATATGGACACTATGAGTTTTTGGTTATGTCGTTTGGACTAACCAATGCTCCAGCAACATTCATGGATTTAATGAACAGGGTTTGTAATCCGTTCCTTGATAAATCTGTGATAGTGTTCATTGATGACATTCTGATTTATTCGAAAAGCCAAGAGGAGCATGGCAGACACTTGCGAGAAGTGTTGGAAGTCTTGAAGAAGGAGAAGTTGTATGCAAAGTTCTCTAAGTGTGATTTTTAGATTCGTGAAGTCCAATTCTTGGGTCTTGTGGTCAACCAAGAAGGGATAATGGTTGATCCAGCGAAGATCGAAGCTGTGATGAAGTGGGAACAACCGGAAAGTCCCACGGAGATCCGAAGCTTTTTGGGATTAGCTGGTTATTACCGAAGGTTTATCCAAGGCTTTTCTTCAATCGCTAGTCCATTAACAGCTTTGACCCACAAAGGAGCTACTTATGCTTGGAGTGATAAGCATAAAGAAGCATTCGAGAAGCTAAAGAAGAAACTATGCGAGGCACCGATACTTTCTCTACCCGATGGGGTTGAAGACTTCACTGTTTATAGCGATGCATCTGGGGTTGGATTGGGTTGTGTTTTAACCCAAAGGGATAAGGTGATCGCATATGCGTCTCGACAGCTGAAAGAGCACGAAAAGAACTACCCGACTCATGATTTGGAGTTGGCAGCGGTAGTTTTCGCACTGAAAATATGGAGGCATTACCTCTATGGCACGAAGTGCAAACTTTTCACTGATCATAAGAGTCTCCAATATCTCTTTAGTCAGAAAGAATTGAATATGAGGCAACGACGCTGGCTGGAATTACTTAAGGACTACGACTGTGAGATACTTTACCACCCCGGTAAAGCCAATATTATTGCTGATGCTCTCAGTCGGAAAGTCAATCTTGAAAGGAGAAGGCCAAGAGCGTTGAGAATTGAAGTTGTCTCGACTATTTTGGAAAGTATAAAGAAAGCTCAAAGCGAAGCTTTTGAGAAGAATGACCGGAACGAGGAACGTTTGGGCAAAACGTTGGTGTTCGGTGTAAACAGTGACGGACTGAAGGTGTTCCAAGATCGGATTTGGATACCTAAGACAGGAGGAGTCAGAGATCTTCTGATGGAAGAAGCTCACAAAACCATGTACTCGATTCATCCCGGTAGCACAAAAATGTATAGGGACCTGAAACCCTATTATTAGTGGCCGACGATGAAGCTCGACATTGCGAAGTATGTGGCCGAGTGTGTAACCTGTGCAAGAGTCAAGGCACAACATCAGAAACCATACGGGAGTTTAGAACCATTACTTGTGCCTATGGGTAAGTGGGAAGACATTGCTATGGATTTTGTCACTAAACTACCAGAACAAAAAGTGGTCACGACATGATTTGGGTGGTCGTTGATCGATTCACTAAGAGTGCGCATTTCATAGCAGCCAACGAGAAATGGTCTATGGAAAAGCTTGCGAATTCTTACGTGAAGGAAATTGTGAGGCTTCACGGTGTTCCATTAACGATTGTGTCGGATCGTGATATCCGTTTCACCTCACGATTTTGGAAAAGTCTAAAAGAGGAATTGGGTACCAAGTTGTGTTTAAGTACAGCTTACCATCCGCAGACTGATGGTCAGAGCGAAAGAACGATACAAACACTTGAAGATATGCTAAGAGCGTGTACCTTGGAATTCCTAGGTAATTGGGATGAACATTTACCTTTGGTAGAATTTTCCTATAATAATAGTTTTCACTCGAGCATAAAGATGGCACCTTATCAAGCATTGTATGGACAGAAGTGTCGTACGCCGTCTTGTTGGCTTGAGGCTGGGGAAAAGCAGTTTATGGGGCCGGAGATAGTCCATCAAACTGCAGAAAAGTTGAAAATAATTAGGGAAAGAATGCTAGCAGCTCAAGATCGTCAAAAGAGCTATTCTGACAAAAAGCAAAGACCGATGACTTTTGAAGTTGGAGATTCGGTTTTGCTTAAAGTCTCACCGTGGAAGGGACTTATAAGATTTGGTAAAAGGGGAAAGTTAAGTCCAAGGTTTATTGGACCGTTTAAAGTTCTTCGGAGGATTGGGAACCAAGCTTACAAGCTCGAACTACCAGAAGAACTGAATGGAATTCATAACACTTTCCATGTGTGTTACTTGAGGAAGTTCACGGAAGAAGTTCCCGACATAATTCCACTGTCAGAGTTGAGGATCGATGAAAACAAGAGGTTGATTGAGGAACCAGAGGCAATCGTTGACCGAAAGACTATGAAGTTGCGACGTAAGATGGTTGAGTTAGTGCTTGTCCGATGGAAACACACGAATGGGCCGAATCTCACCTGGGAGACGGAGAGTGACATGATGAGTCACTATCCGCATTTGTTTGCTGGTGTGTGATTCCGGGGACAGAATCATTCTAAGGTGGAGAGAATTGTAACGCCTGTGTTTCTGGGCTTGCCATTTTTAGCAATGTAATAGTCTAGGTTAACCTTTGTAACCTCAATTTGAAATAATAAAAATGTATTATTTGTGAATTTGTGAATTATGTGTGTTATGTGTTTATTTGCTTAATTATGTGATATAATTAAATTAAGAATAAAATAAGCGACAAAATTAAAGTGTGAGATAAGCCCGATATATTTTCATAAAGTTGTAGTGGCTGAAACAAGGATTCCAGAGATATAAGGAATGCCAAAATCCGAGTTATAACGAAGAAGTTACGACCTGTCGAAGTTTCGCGACAGAACCGGCATGACGTCGAGTGACGTAAAATATGAATTTAAGATAGAGTGATATTTAGCCTTAGCGATCTAAATGAAAGTCGTAGATTTCGTTAAACCGAGAGCGTGCATAAAAGGAACACCCAAATCTGACTTCGTATGAGGAAGTTACGATTTTCTGAAGTTTCGACGTGACAGTATGCAGCCCGAATACTCGATTTGAGATCGAGCAGCTTTTAGCCGAAACAATCTAAATGAGAATCGAAGATCTCGTTGTTAGTAGCGAAATGACGGAAAGATAGGCGAGAACGGACATCGGACGAAGGAGTTATGATTTTATAACGAAGTTTTCCTGTCCGGGCCTTCTAAAAATAATTAATAAAAATAAAAGTCAAAATTGGCCGACGGAGTTTAAACGAAAGTTATAGAGCCTAGTCTCACCTTCGCGTGGATATAAAGAACGTCGAAAACGGAGTTCGTATGGAGGAGATATGAATTTTTGAAGTTTAATAAATATTTAATATTTATTTTTAATTTAACTCCGATATTATCCGAAGAAGGGTGAGGCGGTCTATCCGAAGTACGCGCCGCATACAGCGAAGCGCACTCGAGTATTCCGAAGTCGTATGCAATGACGTATGAGGGCCGATGACGTAAGCGCTGACGACAACCGAGGCGTACGCCCCGCGTAGCCTCGTACGCCCCGTGTACGTGCGAGGGTCCAGCACTATAAAAGGGGATCCGAAGCAGCCGGGTTTCATTCACAAATTCCATCCTTCTCTCTAGTCCTTTGCCTTGTTTTGCGTGCCGATTGTACCCCGAAGCCCCAGTATTATTCCCGAGCCCAGAAGCGAGATCCGAAGCCCCGAGAATCCCGAAGAGCGTTATTCCCGAGCCGAAGCCCTGCCCGCGAGGAGCCCGGTTTTTGTGAAGATCTTCCAAATCTACAAAGAGACACTACTTCTATAAGCCGTAGTGCTGTCGGATCATCTTCTGATCAAGTGAGTGTATAGTCCCTTTTCAATACGCAATATTATGAAGTATTTAATATAAAATACGTGTTACGTGTATATATTTTGTGGTTACAAGTGTGAATGTATATTCTCTATGAAATACGTGTTATGTGTGTATGCCTCATCTGTTATGTATGTATTGATTAAAGCATGCTATACAGGTTTTTAAACAATGTATAAAAATGTATATTTTTATCTACTAATATGTTGGGTAGAACATGGGTAGATAATTGGTGTGAAATAAACAGATGAGAGGCCTCGGTGTTATTGGTGTTATTCTAGTCATTCAGCAGAGTATGGATGATGACCACGGACTATTCTAGACTGTCCTGTGGAACACTAGCAGGCTCATTACCTGTAGGTGTTGTGAACGACGTGTTCACCGGTGTACTCTATCCCCCACATGGTTGCCTTTAGGGCACTTATTGTTGAGGAAGCCCCTCTGCAGTAATGTCCGTCCCGATGAAAATCCTGAAATAAGTTCCTTATAATAGACGTTATTTTTAGGAACGTAAGGTGAGGATAACGGGAATGGGTAATCGGGTTTATTGTTGATTGTTGAAATTAAATATAATTATTGTGGGTTTGAAAACCCTATTTGCTCACTAGGCTCCCAAGCTTGACCCACTCAGTTGATTTGTATTACAGAAAGTGGCACAAGAGCTTAAGATGGGCGAATCATCAAAGTTGTTTTTGTTTACAAGTCTGTATATGTATATATTTGTGGTATGACTTGTAATGCTATCGTTTATGCTTTGTGATCTGTATCGGAACATGACATCCCGAATTTTGAATTATGAAATGAAATCATATTTCTAAATGAAATGTTTTGATAAATATCTATTTTATCATGTTTTGTTTTTGGGAACAAATTCCGCATCTTTTTATTAAACGAATTTACTCTGGAAAATGTTTAAAAAGCATAAATGAAATCGGTCTTTTCTGGCCGAGATTTTGGGGATGTCACACACGTAGGGAAGCAAAGACAAAAAAAAAGAGAGAAAATATTGTTCACAGCAGTTTCATCAAAACAAATCAGGAAAATGATGTTACTCATGAGAAGGGGTAGTACCATCACCAGGTGGAGAGCTCGAGCTAGGACCCGACTCATGACTCTGAGCACCCTGACAAAGAACACAGATCCCGACCAAATTTATGTCGCCAAGGAAGAGATAGCCAACAAAATATGTCTCTGTGAACATTGCAATGGCATCCTCCATCTCCCGATTCTTGGTGGCCACATCCACCTCCTCCTCTGGGTCAAACTCCCCAAAAACCACCAGTTCTCTTGAAGCTTTTTTCCCCTGCTCAAAACTTGCTACAATGCAAGCTGCCTTCACTTGCACCAAGCCCTTGAGAAACTGGGGGCTTTTGATCACCCTATCCACAACCTGACTGAGCCCATTACGAAGGATCCACGCAATGTCCTTCTCTAACACCCCTCTTGTAGTGCTTTCCCCAACCATGTCTGCCTCCAGCTCTGCCGTTCGCTTGATCAGGCTAGTGTTTTCCAAGGTCAGGTCCCCCACACGATCGTTTAAACACTTCACCTCCTCGTCCAGCCTTGCCACATGTTCTTCGACGCTTGCCTTCTCGCACGACACAAGCTCCTTCTAGGCCTCCCAGTTGCACTTATTGGCTTCCATATTTCACCTAGGCCTTCAAATTTTCACATTCAATGCTCATCTTGTCCGAATGAGACTGGATAGCCTCTATGTCGAAAATGAGCTCGGTAGATGAAACCAGGTAAGATGACACTTGGGCGGCGACATAGAAAAGACCGTCAGCCAAGTGCTCATCCACCAAGATGGACAAAACTTCAGTTGTGGCGGATGGAAAAGCATGCCGACACCACTCAAGAGCAGTGTCGTGGTCAGACACGAGATCTCTGGGGGTTAGGCTCCAAGACGGCCTATAGGCGCTTGAATGAGACCCTAAAGGAGGAGGGACAACTCCAATTTTACTAGAAGAAGTTGGCACAAAACCCTGAGAGGGTCCTGATGCAACCTTCGCCTTGGCTCCCTCAGCAGTAGAATCAAGGTCGATCACATCGGGGTTTTCCTTCTCTGTATGACCGGGAAGTACAGACGCCCTATTGTGTGCCGCCTCCAGCAGTTTCTGAGGACCTGCATCGGGGGCACTGGTGGAACCTTTGGAACCCCCCCCCCCCCCGGCAAGAAACTCAGATTATGTTTCTTGCGAAGTGGGCGATCGGTACTAACCGTCTCAACGCTGACGCCAGAAGAGGTTTCCAGCAAAGTGAATCGCCTCTTGACACGTCATAGACTCCTCGGGGACCCAGAAGTGGAAGGATCCTTCTGAGAAGCACCAAAAACAACAACGTCTTGTAGATCCGGATCCTTGCCGGTGCCAACAACACTTTCTGAACTGAAGGGATACCCATATATAGCCCCGATTCCCCGACCAGAAACAAGGGGTGGAAGAGTCTCTACAAGGTCGATGTCACGATACTCAAGATCACCATCGAATAAACCTTGAAGAGGTATCTCTAAGGAGATAACCTCCTCCACACCTAACAACAAAACAAAGGCAGCATCGGTTAACAAAATTATCGATTTTAAAGTACTTTAGCAAGTAAAAGGGGGGGGGGGAAGAGAAAACAGAAGAAAAAGCATCATACCCTCTCTCTCGATGAAAAACTCAGGCATTTTCCCATGAGCCCTCCAAGCGGCGCTCATCCCGCCAGCGACCAAGAAGCAGTCAAGCCAGTCCTCACCATTTATGTTACCCTTCTCTAGGGCACCCGCTAGCTCTTTGTCAACATCAAAGAGCGTTGGAGTGCGGTCCACAACGCCTTAGTCCTTGGATAGCTAAGCACCACAAGGTCGCTATTCACCAACAAAAACTTCTCATGCCAATTCTTTTTGGATTTTTTTTTATCATGGATGAGGGTAGGGACTCCTCGCCGACGAGAAAGGCCCGAGCCCCAGACTGGGTGGATGCATTAAAAAAGTACTTGAACGCCGGGACAGTCGGCGTATGGCCTAGGGCACAACAGAGAAGCTCAAAGTCCACTATCTTTTTTATGGCAATTGGGGTAAGTTCTCTCACAGAAAGCCCATATTCACGAATGATCAGGTTGAAAAAGTCCCTAGTGGGAAAACGTAAATTCGCCTCGAACAAGGCAATCAAAATGTTGACCTTGCCCTCGGGAGGACTATAGAGCGATGCATCGGGAAGAGGGATTTGAAACCCATGTTCGGGGACAAACCCAAATCAGAACTTGAAGGATTCCCATTCCTCCACAGTAAGTTCCCTTCCTAAAGGACGAGCGGTAGCCATGGAAGAATACAAGAAAAGATCGAAAGGGTTTTTTGGAGCAAGAAAGAAAAAAGAGAAAGGAAGAGAGTGAGGAGGAAACGCCTAGAGGAACAAGGGTTTAAATGCTACTAAAGGAGCTGCGAACCGTCTCATGATAAAACCGCTGAAGAACGACAACTTCGTCCTGAAAACCACACAGACTAGCAATAGCAGTCTGTCACATGTCTATACGTAGACTAGAATGACTCTGCTACGTCACTAATGCAAAAGCTTACCTGTCTAAGGGACTTGTTAACGTTACCATGTGCGGCCATGTCAAACTTGACGGAAAGTACTGACGCGACGTTATTAAACCAGGGCCTTGGTCAGGACCCAGTCTTGGCCCAAGTAGGCCAGTGCCAAGATGATAGCCCACTTTCCCTCACAAGGAATGAATATTCCTTGTGATCTTCTCATTCTCTTACGACCAATCAGGTCATGAGAAGGAGCCTGATGATGCCTAGAACTAACGTCACCTGGCAGTTAGTTAGCATGGGCATACTTTTCCCAATAAGAGAGTGCCACGTCTCACTCCTACATGGGAGAGTTTCCTCATTCCATTAGTAATAGGTATAAAAGCATCTCTTCATGCCCAAGGAAGGGATCCATCTTCTTCCCCATACAATTTACCCTAATCTCTCTCTGTGTAAGAACTAACTTGATCGTCAGAGCGACGTACTGGGAGAACCCTCGGTCGTCCTTTAACGATTCTTCTGTATTGTGTTCTCAGGTAAACCTCCAGGATAGGGATGCACACTCAAAACGGATTTGGGTATAGGATTCGATCCAATCTGGAAACCGGATTTAGTCAAAACCGGATTTGACCGAACTGGTTCGGATTAATCCGGTGACTGGATTCAAACCGGATTGAAGCTTCAGACCATATTTTGGATTCAACCCCGGATCATAAACCGGATTCCCATCAAACCGGTTCCTAAACCGGATCCAAACCAGTTTTTTTGTGACTGTTAGAAAACGGTCATTTTCAATTTTTTTGTAGCCGTTGGAACACCTAAAAAACGGCTAGTTTGACTTTTGTTAACTTTTTGGCCCTTCTAAACACATAAATACATCCATTTGATACATTTCCATTTTACACAAATTTCTACTACTTTATACTTGTATTTTCATAATCCTCCAAAAAATGAGCTCAAGAAATTCTACTGCGGGTCAAGATTCGGATGCACGGTGGTTAAAATCTTACCAACCTCTCGGAATAAAGAAGTGTTGGAACATTATGATTTGTGTTTGTTGTTGAATGGGAAGGAAAAATCAAGGTGAAAGCAATGCGAGATGTTTTTGGGAAAAGATAGCAATATTCGTTGAGGAGTCATACAACAAAAACTTGTCTGGTTGTAAAGGTCAAGGCGATCCGGATCAAACAAATATTAGTCCCGACTGGTCGATCTTTATTTACAACAATGATGACATTCGTGAAAGCTTTTGCAAGTTCGTGATTCAAGACGGCTTGCCTTTCAACCACTTTGACAACGCACGATTAAAAAAGATTTTGCGAGAAAAAATGCAACCACAAAACCGACAAGTAAGTCACACTTCTCTTAGACATGATGCTTTAAAGTATTGGAATATAGCCAAAAAAAGATATGCAATTGGGATTTTTAAATACAAAAACCGGTGTTTCTTTAACTTGTGATGTTTGGTCCTCCACCGGAAGTTGTCCCAAAAGTTATCTTGCCGTCACGTCACATTGGATAGATCCCTATACTTGGGTAATGAACAAACGAGTTATTGATTTTGAACTTTTTGTGCATCCTCACACGGGGGAATGATTATTTGCAATTTTAGTAAGCGTTATAAAGACTTATAATTTACGCGACTAAATCTTCTCTATTTTGTTTGACAATGCAAGTAACAATACCGCCGCCACAAAAAGATTAATTGCAAAATATAAACCTATTTTGGATGGCTCGTTTTTTCATACTAGATGTGTTTGTCACATTATTAATCTTGTGGTACAAGATGGTTTAAAAATGATAGATTCAACGATTGAAAAATTCAAAACTGTGTTAACTATAGTTTTTGGAAAAAATAAAGCTACAATGGAAAAATATCGAAAGTTTGGCATTTCCATTAACATAACTCCATATAGTCCTCATTGGGATGTTCACACTAGATGGTGTTCGAATTGCATGATGTTTGAAAGTTTTACACGTCAATGAATTGTTTTGCAATTAATTTACGACACAATTTCAAAAGGAAAAAACCCGGTTTCGGATTTTGATTGGGATTTAATGGAATAGTTTGTGGAAATGTTAAAAGTTTTTAAACAATCAACCACTTTTTTATCGGGCGTGCATTACCCTACAAGTTCGTTATTACTAAATGAATTATGGTTGATGTCCGCACAATTGGAGCATTTTGAACAAAGAAGTGAAATATTTGTTTTGGTTACGAGACCAATGAGACCAAAAATAGTCAAATATTTCAAAGAAATGCCACCACTTTTTACTTGCGCCGCGACATTAAACCCATTTATCAATGTTACGGGTGTAGAGGCTTTGATTACCAAAATTTATATGTCTTTAAATTTGCACAAAGATGACTCAAACTACATCAGTAACCAAATGCACACTTTTAATAATACTTTTACTAATTTGTTTGACATTTACGCTACAAAATATGGCAATATGTCAAACACTTTTGCAAGTGTAACTGACTCTACTAGTGGTGCATCGGGTAGTGGTGGGGGTCGAACGGATTTTCATATCAACCTCTATAACTACCTTTTGGAGGAACAAAAAAAAGAGCATGCACATTAACCCCTAGTAGCGAACTTTGAATTTATATGGGGTCAAAATTTTTAAAATTCATGAGTGCACCACAATTTAAAATTTTGGATCTTTTGGCTTGGTGGAGAGAAAAGGAAGCACAATTTCCTATTCTCTCCATCATGACACGTGAATCTTACCCCGGTTGCGGAAGAGGTTTGCATTTGCTTGAAGGATTACTTGGATTCGGTGGAACGTATACAACACTTGGCATCACTAGAAGGCCCACTAGCACAAAATGTTGAACCAGAGATCATGGATGAAGAATATGCACAAGGCTTATCAACACCTTCGGAAGACGAAGACGATGATGATGAAGACGAAGATGAAGATGAAAAATATGGTATTGATGAGACCCCTAACTATTTGCGTGGTGGTTGAAGAATATTTTAGTGAAAGAGACAAGAAGTGGAAGACCACAAAAACTATTTCTATTTGGCTAAATATTATAATGCCACTTTATTATTATTATTATTATTATTATTATTATTATTATTATTATTATTATTATTATTATTATTAGTTAACTAGTTTAAAAACTCTTTCTAATTCGACGTTTGATGTATGTTTTAACTATTTTAAGGAACCTATGTTGCATTTTGCGTTATATATAAGTTCCAAAAAATGTTTTATTTTTAAATGGCAAGAATCAATTCAGATTTTGGATCCGATCCAAACCAGATCGGATTAAACCGACTCAGACTCGGGGGGAGGAAAAACCGGTCAAAACCGGTTTGAAACCGGATCGGATCTAGGCTAAATTCGGATTGGCTTTGACGTCACGGAACCAGATCGGATTCGGATCCGGATTGGATCGGATCCTAGGTTTGTGCATCTCTACTCTAGGATATACCCGTCTACAAGCAACCAGTTCCCTGTAGAGCATGTCACAACAGTTATGCGTCTCGTGGCTTCCATCAGGGCACTCCTTGTGACTATGGCGGGAGTAGGAGTTAGCAGATTCTTGTTTGAGGTATGCGTTCGCTAAAGCTTTTAGATTGCCTTCTTTGCGCTCTTCTCCCTCGATTTTCCTGAGGTATTTTTTAACCCTATACTTGAGTTCGTCCCTAGATATTGGCACTGTTCCTTTCATTTTCCTTGACAGGGGACCTGGGAGTAACCCCTGGGCGAAAGAGACTGTGACTAGAAAATCCTCATGACCGGGGACACTCAGAGTTACGAGGGTAAATCAGTTGTAGTATGCTCAAATGGAATCTTCCTCTTTTTGTTTGCATGCCATAATGGAGTTGGCATCTACTTTGATTTTCCTTAACTGCATAAAATTATTGAGGAAAAGATACCTCAAAATTTTAAAGCTAGAGATACTTCCTGGACGCAGTGCCTTGAACCATTTTCTAGCATTTCCTGACAGCATGACCAGGAAGTAGGTGCAGGTAAACCTCTTGTCGATCCATAGTGATGTCATTGTCCATTCGTAGGTGTCTATGTGCTCATCAAGATCTGTCGTGCGGTCATACTTTGGAATGTTTGGGATCGTGGCGGAATGTGGTATTTTGTACTATAAGAAATCATGGAAGAATGTCGAGCTGATGCTCGTGGTCAGGCTGTCCATGTGTGGATAAGTGAATGCTCTGCCGACCATCACCTGTTTCACGTGGTATGGGTTGTTGTACCCTTGGCCATACCAATATTGGCATTCGTGGTTGTACATGGTTATTTTTGGCATATATGGTGCCTATGTGGAGTATGTGTGCATTAGCTAGTTCGATTGTAAACTTGACTCTGTTGGCCCCGTAGTGTGTGGGCTCATCCCCTGCACTGGTGTGCCTTGACTGTTGTGACTTTTGTGACTCCATTGTTTGGGGATACGCACCTTGGTAGTGGTATGAGTATAGATTGAACACTGGTTGCTATGCGAATAGTGGGATATGTGACCTGCTGGCCATCGGGGATAACAGATGTGGATGGCAGTTGTTTAGTGGGTAGAATGGTAGCGGGGGACCAGGTAATGGTCCCTACCTGTCGCAGTGGTGGCGGAGGTCGATTTGGTGTTAGTTGTGAGTGGTTGGTCTGTGCTCTTTGAGGCGTTGTGGTGGGTGTCGTGGTCGAGTGTTCCGTTGTGATGGGCGGCGATCACTATAAACTGTCAATGAACTATGCCACGGACCCAACTGGCGGTGTTGTCAGTGTTTTTATCAGCGGTTGCCCTTCCATTGTCGACAGACCGCCCATTCGAGGGACTGCATTGGCCTGACTGGGCAGGTATCACCACCATTGTAACACCCATAAAATTCATGAAAAATTTAAACTTTTTAAAAACACTCAAAATCATCATTGATTACAAACTGATTCCAAAATAAGATTCATATCAGAGAAATCCCAAAATTGTAAAAACAAAATATGAGGAGGTGCATGATCACACCTTCGCCTTCCCCTGATCCTCTGAAGTACCTAAAACATACTCCAAAACTGTAAGCTCAAAGCTTAGTGAGTTTCCCCCAAAATACCAATACATAACAAATAACACAAGTATAATAACAACATACTTTGGGCCCAATCAACCATCGGGTTAGAATACCCCAGGACCCTCAACCATCGGGATGGAATGCCAATATACTACGAATCGAATCATCCTCAGGATGGAATACCCTAGGCCCTCAACCATCGTGTTGGAATGCCAACATACTATGGGTCCAATCATCCTCAGGATGGAATACCCTAGGCCCTCAACCATCGGGTTAGAATGCCTCGGCCTATTGGCTTATGCACAAAGCAGTGAACCCTCATCCACTATTGTGACATGTCCAACAAGGGTTTGGATGTCGGATGATGGATCTGCCTTGAGAGTTTTCCTGAGAACACAACATAGAGAAGAATCGTTAAAGGACATCCAGGTGTTCTCCCGGGACGTCGCTCCGAAGAACAAGTCAGATTTCTGAGAGAGGTAATTCTAAGGTAATATTCATGAGAGAGGGAGAATATGGATCACCTCCTTAAGGAGGAAGAGATCCTTTTATACCTGCTTCTAACTGATGGGTTTTAGCTATAAGAACATCCTATGTGCTCATACAAACCCTAATGCTTGGATCTAGGTTTCTCTATTGTACATGCAAGTCATCCAAGACTATAAACCCTAGATCTAGTATATGATACTAAATATAACATATAAATTAGGGTTTAGATCATACCTTGATTGTTATGTAGCAATAACAATCTCAAATCCTCCTTGTAATGACTTTAGAAAGCTTAGAGTCACAAATGTCACTCCTCTAATGGTTCACAAACACCAAGAGCAAGAGGATGAATAGGAGAAGAGAAGAAACACCCAAAAACGTGTAGAAACCCTAAGGATTCAGTTCAACACGTTTTTGAGCCTTAAGGGTCCTTTAAATAGTGAGGCTATTAGGGTTATCTAACAAGGAAACCCTAATTTGGATGCTTAAGCCCTAAGCAACCCATGGAATCCTTCCTTAAAGGCCTAGGAAGATTTCTAATGGGTTTCCCCCATAGAATTCGTCCACCCTTTTAATATGGAGTCCATTAACTCAATATTCAATTATCATACAACTGACAGTTCTAGTCCCTTAAGTTTAATTAATGTCTTTTAGCCACAAACTTAATTCTTATTAATTCTTGACTAATATTAATTAAACAATATGATTTCTCCTTTAATATATTATTCTCATAATATATTAATAAATCACATTTAATCCTTTCTCTCCATAATTCATCCTATCAAGTTGCTTTGGTGAAGGCAACCCAAAAGGACCATGCACCATCGGGTCAAGTACATACCAAAATAGTTATGAACTTAGACACTAATCCAACAGTCTCCCACTTAGATAAGTCTAATAAATATTTTGCGTATGACTTCAGATCCTGATCTGCAATCGTAGCTTTCTAAAGCCGTTGTCAACTTTGATCTTATCAGATACGCGTGTCCTTTAGATAAGGTATCATATATTCCTCCATTCTAGATATCGAATAGACTGAGACATGGATCTAAATCATTCTCTCTATCTATGTGCTGTTTCCCAAATTCAGATTTATGACGACTGACAACAGACTACAATTGAACACATCAATTTAGTCCCGGCTTGGCCTAGCACTTAGGTGCCATCACTTAATCATCGAGGGGCCCACAGATATCTCTTTCATCCTACTTTGGATAAAATGAACGGATAAACTTTGATTCAATGCTTGCTTGCACTAACTTACCAAATTACACACAACAATATGTTTTATAACACCAAGTTACTGGTGCGTTTACATATTATCAATGTGTAACCGATTCGCAAGATACAACTCACACATCTCGGTTTCAAGAATATAAGATATTATCGTCTCACCAATCACTCGTGATAAAATCCATGAAGTGATCCAAGTGAGCGTGGGTTTAATCCAATGCTCAAATCATATTCATAAGCACTCATGAACGTTGCAGCAAACATTTTCTTATGTCTAATACACTTTAGACAATCCACACACCAATTCACGACAATCTTCATTCATACCTACTTCCAACATATGAACGATTGTGGTCGGTTCGAATAATTCGATTATTCTGAAATAATTAATTATTCAGGAAGTCAAAACATGCAAAGTGAAACACAAGAATAATACTAATCCTATATGGTCCCAAACCCTTGAGTATAAATAAAACACCTTTTATTTATCACCATATGGATTACTCATTATTTGTTGTTTCGGGTAATCAACTTCTTACTTGAATTTTTACTACACTTGTCCCATGCTCTTAGCATGCACACAATGTGAATTTTTTTTACTACACTTGTCCTATGCTCTTAGCATGCACACAATGTTTACCTATGGTCCTTACTTTGTGAAATAGATCAAAAGAACACATTTCCAATCATACTCATTTCACAACTCCCAATCCTTTCCACAAGTGAAAGAATATCAAATTCTTACCACTTATAGAATATGCTAGATTCTAACATTTTATGCAATGATCTTTTCATAATATCATTGCACTAAAGTCACAATGACTATTGCCAATGAAATTACAAGGTTCTCTATTTGTGATTGTTACAATACAATTCCATAGACATGATGTCTCTCACGCAAGGTACATTCCTTGAACATCCTTTTGCATAAAATTTCTAATCTAGACATTGATTCTCAATATCCAACTCCCAATATGGAAACATTTCCATATTTTCCATATGTCAACTCATTCTTAATAGAATCTTTTCTATTCATAATAATGTCGATATGGTCCATCCAATACTATACTTCCAACTACTCACAAGCGACCAATCCTCGGCGACCTTTGGATTGTCCTTTGATAGTTGTTTAACTATCTTAGTCAAAACCGATTCTTGTCCTTTTCCCTCTAAATGCGCTAGACATTTGGAAAATTTAGATTAGTCAAATATTATAGTATTTTCAATCGATCCTATATCCGAAGCATATGGGACACGATGCATAATGTCTTACATGAAGATTTGATACTTTATCAATCTTCTACCATAATATTTTATGTACTACGTTCTCACATTTTCGATTTAAATCATAATCGAAATTTTAGAACGTACTATGTATCCTTGACTAAATTTACTAACATTCCACAACCTAAGCCTTTAGTTTTGAAATGAAGCATAATATTTTCTCCCTTAATTATAGAAAAACAACTATTTAACTCTTACAACTTTGCAAAGTATGACTCTTGTTTTCTATAATTAATAATGCTAACTTGCAACACTTTTCTTAATAATCATACAATCATAACATTTATGCTCCCACTATCACGATGATTATTATAAACATAACACTTATGCTCCCACTAGCTTCGACATGTATTCAGAAACAGCTTAACTTTCAGAAACACAATACCTATTGAATTTCTTAAGTTCATGTTTCTAATACTTAATGCTTTGATAATCTTTTATCAAAACTTCTTGAACTTATACACCTTTGTCTTAAATAGCTCATATGTGTGTCTAAACAATTCAGACTAATTGCCAAATCTCACAATTCGAATCATGGAAAGGGATACCATAACCATAATCGAATTCGAGAATCCAATTTTCACAATCAATATCTTCTTAAAATCTCTCTTAGTGAAAGCATTTCCTCACAGTCATTTCCATGAAGGAGGGAATCTTATGACACTTAGATTTTAATGGTGTATGTGTTCCTATTCATGTGAATTTGTTAAAACCAAAGTTTATGACAAATTCAAACTCATATGGACCGAACTCTTAATCTTGATTTCTTGCCTTGTGGTAACATGGTTGTCCACCATGTCTTCCAAGTAGTTAAGCAGCTCATCCTTTCCTATCAATGTACATTCAATTGATCAAGGTGCTTGCCTTTTATGCGTTCAAATGAGAACTCATAGAACTCATATGCATAATTAACTCGTTTGGAACGGCACAGAAACAAGATAATGTCTACACGATAGGTTGTAAACCTTAACTCGTGTGCTAGTGATGGTCGATAAGGTTTATTCTTGATTAGTTCTTAAACTTTTCAAGACCATTAAGACTCCCACTGACTCCTTGACATATAAGATTCTCTTGTCAATAAACATTTCTTGACAAACAAATGTGCAAGAATAAGAAAAACCCTTTTCCATATTCTATATTTGATGAGTGTTATAAACTTTTTTAAGACTTGTCACTCAATGCCACAATCTTAACACTAAGACTTGTTATTGGAACGAAGTATGATTGACTTCTTGATTTAACCATTTCTTCAATTCTTAATTCCTCTTCTTAGATATACAATTGTACTAAGACTTACTTAGAGGATTAATTGAGATATGGTTCTCAATCATTAAGACATATCATAAAGCATAAAAGGTATTCTCCCTTCTTCTTGGAATAGAGAAACTTTTATCTTTCTACCTACTTGATTCTTCGTATTCGTTCTTCTATTGATTTAAACCTTTTCAATCTATTCAGAATTACACTTAATCTTATGAGTATAATCATATTTACTAAGCCTTTAGCAAACCATGACGAATATATTTGTTATTCTTGTGGTGGACTTGATCAACACACAACTTTGTGTACTCGATCTCCTAGTCCTTCACTTGACACTTTATCAACGAATTAGTCTACTTTTCAAATATGAAATTTCTCATTCATTGTGCAACCAATTTGCATGATTCCAAGTTTTTGTCCACTTGAAACTTGGGCGATGAGAAACTTTCCCTATTTGGTAAATTCTTGACATTTCCACAAACATAATTAAGAATCACATCCACTCGTTGTAGAAATATACGAACATCAACTTTTTCATAATGATTTCATTGCAAGGAAATAAATAAATGAGTCAAACCAAAATTAATGTTATTCATAAAAGCAGCGGAAAACATTTGTCCTTACAATGCAAAATCAACTGAAAAACCATGTATTTAAATATTCCTAACAACTCTATCATAACTCTCTAAGCTCAAAATCTAATCTTCAAATCCATGCGATCGAGATGCATTTCTTCATGATTAGACTTATCTTGCTCTTTCATCAAGCTTCCTCTCTTTTCACTGATCCTGCAAAACATTCAAATGCAATCTTATCACATTATGTATTAAGAATCAACGAATAGGAACTTAATGGAGTTAGATAGTGAATTTTACCTGAAGTACAGCCATACTCTTTGACTCTCCCATCTTCTGGACTCTTCAGGCTCTTAGGGCAGACTTGTATGCAACGCCCTTTCACTTGGTAGCAAACGCAGGTTGGTTCTTCTAGAACTTCCTCGGAAGCATGGTTGGTTGACTTTCCTAACAAATACGCTCCATTGCTTTGCCAAATCATTTCTGATTCAGCAGTAATGAGCATGTAAGTTAGGTCAATGAGGTTTTCGTCATGATCCATGATATAATACTTTCTTTGGAACTCATTATATGATTCAGGGAGTGACTGCAGAACCTAGTTCACAGCCAACATATCCGGGAATAACGTACCCAACATTATCAACCTATCGATGTGTGATTTCATTCCTAGAACGTGGGCACACACGGGTTTACCATCTTCATGTTTCATTTCCAATAGGGCTTTAGTGACATCGAACCTTTCAATTCTTCGATCTTGTGGGTTAGGGAGAATAACTGGAGGAGGTGGAGGAAGTGAATCATGATATCTTGTTCCTCGATCGAATCGTGGAATATCATATTTATGTGGAATGCTTGTTCCACGAGATTTGGGAAGACCATAGTTGTCGTACTTTGACATCTACAAAATGGGAGAAAAATAAATTCAAGTTAGTTGATTGATTGAGTCCTTAGTAAATCACCCAAATGAGATACTAAGGCTAGGACCCAACACAATATTCTACAACTCGGGAGAGGGATGCCGTAACCTAAATTGCAGAACATTTGAAGGTAAGTGAATGACGATTCACTAATTTTCCACCATGAAAAACAGAAAAACAATTAAGTTTTAAATGTATTGAAAACTCCTAGATCCTTTGAGATTCATTGAACATTTCAACGGCATGTTTAAATCTCGATATGCCCCTCTAGTTTGTGACTGGGATGCCGAGGATCACAAAGCGGGTGTGAATAACCATGCAAACTTACATGGTGCCCCCACATGTTACAGTCACCTATTCGATGTGCCGGTAAACCACACACGCTCCACTGAACTATGACAAACATTGAGTCACCCTTTGCTACCTTTGCTTAGAACCATTTAGTGTGCCGGTTAACCACACGCGCTCCACCAACGTCTTCACAAGGGCACAAAGCGTAATTTCATGGAATTGCATCAATTCACTTTTGCCTAAAGTAACTAAGATTGGGAATTTGTAAAACATTTAGTTACTTTTGTACTTCATTATACTTATAATGGAAGGTTTCTGTCCTATCCTACCCGTTCGGCGAACAACCCTCCACTAGTCAAGAGTGCGGTGGGTAAGAGTGGATACCCATTCAATCGCCGTTTTATAGGCAATTTCTTTAAACACCCCTTATAGACCAGCTTCGTGAATGAGGCCTACTAACGGTAAGACTGACTTTTACTCATACATATATATATATATATATATATATATATATATATATATATATATATATATATATATATATAATGTTAGACTTTTAATGTTATGTATATAGTATAGGGTGTATTTTACACTTTTAAAAAAATACTAGGTGGTTAAATTTAATAATTATACTTTTAATTCAATTATTGTAAACCAAAACTTTATGGATTTATTAAACCTCTTTTAATTATACACCTTAATTAATTAATAAAACCATAAGGGTGTGATATGAACTTTTCAAAACATCACTAGGGTTTTAGAATTTAACATTCCTAAATTAAACTTTTAATCAACTTTTAAATTCCAAAACTTGAGGGAAAGTTTTGAAATATTTCAAAACATTAGGGTTTTAACTATTTAAATTTCAAAACAAAACTTTTGAGTTCAAATTTAAACTATAAAACCTAAAAGGGGAAAATTGAAATTTTTCATAACACAAGGATCAAATAACAAATAATATAAATTAAACAATTAATTTTATCGTTATCTATATTTGACCTAATTTCCATTTCTTTCAAAATAAGTTACCCAATTAATACAAATAATCAAACTTTAATCATATAAGGAAGTTATTATCTAATCAATTGGTAATTATCTTTTGTTTAATCAAGGATATACTCATAAATATGTATAAAATCGGATTTTAATGACCTAAAACAGATAAGGCAAGTATCCATGAGTAAAACAACAAGAAATCCCGAAATCCCCTCTTTCTGACGCTCGAACTCGCCGAGTACCCCTATGGACTCGCCGAGTAGGGGCCTACTCGCCGAGTCCACAATGGGACTCGCCAAGTTCATCAGGCAGGGAGGCCAAAAACGATTTTGTGGCTTGAACAAACACATAATGCATCAATATAATAGAAACCAATCAAGGCTCTGATACCACTGATGGGTTTTAGCTATAAGAACATCCTATGTGCTCATACAAACCCTAATGCTTGGATCTAGGTTTCTCTATTGTACATGCAAGTCATCCAAGACTATAAACCCTAGATCTAGTATATGATAATCAATATAACATATAAATTAGGGTTTAGATCATACCTTGATTGTTATGTAGCAATAACAATCTCAAATCCTCCTTGTAATGACTTTAGAAAGCTTAGAGTCACAAATGTCACTCCTCTAATGGTTTACAAACACCAAGAGCAAGAGGATGAATAGGAGAAGAGAAGAAACACCCAAAAACGTGTAGAAACCCTCAGGATTCAGTTCACCACGTTTTTTAGCCTTAAGGGTCCTTTAAATAGTGAGGCTATTAGGGTTATCTAACAAGGAAACCCTAATTTGGATGCTTAAGCCCTAAGCAACCCATGGACTCCTTCCTTAAAGGCCTAGGACGATTTCTAATGGGTTTCCCCATAGAATTCGTCCACCCCTTTAATATGGAGTCCATTAGCTCAATATTCAACTATCATACAACTGACAGTTCTAGTCCCTTAAGTTTAATTAATGTCTTTTAGCCACAAACTTAATTCTTAACTAATATTAATTAAACAATATGATTTCTCCTTTAATATATTATTCTCATAATATATTAATAAATCACATTTAATCCTTTCTCTCCATAATTCATCCTATCAAGTTGCTTTGGTGAAGGCAACCCAAAAGGACCATGCACCATCGGGTCAAGTACATACCAAAATAGTTATGGACTTAGACACTAATCCAACACTAACGGATCGTGGGACCTCGTCCGATGAGCGTAAGATGTGGCTTCCTCTGACTGGGAGGATCATGCCCACGTTAACTAACTGCCTGGTGACGTCATTTATGGGCGTCACCTAAGCTTTCCACCACGTCCTGATTGGCCGTGAGTGAATGAGAAGATTGTAGGGGATATTCGTCCCTCACGGAGGGAAACGAATTGCCACCCTTGTGCTAGACTGCCTTGGCTAAGACTGGTCCTTGGGCAAAGTCCTGACGAGATAACATCTCATTTATGATGTCCATTACATTTAACGGGACCATTTATGGTAACGTTAACAAGTCCCTTAGGCTAGTAGACTTCTGCGTTCGTGACGTAGCAGAGTTGTTCTGGGCTATTCACAGGCCCGTGGCAGGATGCTTTTGGTAGCTTATGCAGTTGGCAAGGCAAAATCGCCGTTTGTTCGGCGGTTTCATGATGAAAACGGTTCGCTACCCGTTTTATGGTATTTAAGGCGTTGTTCTTCCTGGCGTTTCCTCTTTACCTTCTATTCATCTCTCTTTGACTTCTTGTTCTTGATAAAAAACGCTTTCAACCCCTTCTTCTTATTTTTTCATGGCTACCACTTACGCTTTCGGGAGAGATCTGACCACCGAAGAATGAGAATATTTTGAGTTTCGATTTGGGTTCGTTCCCGAACATGGAGTGCAAATCCCCCTACCCGATGCATCACTCTACAGTCCGCGTGAGGGCAAAGTCGGTATCCTAATTTCCTTGTTCGAGGCAAGTCTGCGCTTGCCCACCACAGCTTTCTTCAACCTGTTCATCCGAGAATACGGGTTTTCGGTGAGAGAGTTAACACCTATCACTATAAACAAGATAGTGGGTTTTGAACTCCTTTGCCGTTCCCTAGGCCGCCTGCCTACTGTTCCAACTTTTAAGCACTTCTTTAATGCCTCTACTCAGTTGGGGACTCGAACCCTCTCTCGACGGCAGGGCGTCCCTAATCTTATCCATGATAAGAAATCTAAGAAGAACTGGAAGGAGAAGTTCTTATGGGTGAACAATGATCTCGTGGTGCTCAGTTACCCGAGGGCTAAGGTGTATGTCGACCGTGCTCCGAAACTTTTTGGCGCTGACAATGAACTGGCCGATATCCTTGAGAAGATCAGCATGAACGGTAAAGATTGGCCTGAGTGCTTCTTGGCCGCAGGATGAATGAGCGCCGCTTGGAGGGCTCGTGGAAAGATTCCCAAGTTTTTCGTTGAGAAAGAGGGTATTTCACTTGTTCCTCTTCCCCCCCCTTTTTTTTGAAAATTTTGCAAAGCACGTTTAATCTGACATTCTGTTTTACTGTCGTTATCTTTTGTTTTATTTCCAGGTCTGAAGGAAGTTATTTCTTTAGAGAGAGCTCTTCAGGGTCAGTTCGACGATGAGCTTCAGTGTCGTGACATTGATCTTGTGGAGGATCTTCCACCCCCTGTTTCTGGACGAGGAATTGAGGCAACTGGCGGTTTTGACAGTGCCACCGGCATCCGCGACGATCTAGATCTACAGGACATTGTTGTCACTGGTGTTTCTCAAAAGGATCCTACACCTTCCGGGTCTCGTAGGAGTCTTCGCGATGTCAAAAGGTGTTTTGCTTTCCTGGAAGCCTTTTTCGGTGGTCGAGCTGAGTCATCCAACACCGTGCCTCTTCTTTGTAAGAAACGTAATATGAGTCTCTTACTGTAGGGTACCAAGGATTCTAACCGTACTCCCGATGAAGGTCCTCCGAAACCGTCGGAGGGGGCAAAAACTAGGGTGACTGAAGCGCCCTGTCATACTAGAGAAAAAAGAAGAGTGAGAAAACTAGCCATGTTCCTAGAACTGGGGGAGCCGAGGCTGAGACTGGCTCTTCGCCTCCCCATGGTCTTGCCTCAACCTCTTCTGGTAAAACTGCAACCATCCCCCTTCTGGTGGGTTCTCATCCAAATGCCTATAAGCCAACCTAGAGACTAACTGCCTAGGATCTTGTCTCCGACCACGACACCGCTCTCGAGTGGTGTCGGCACGCGTTTCCTCATGCTACCACCGAGGCTCTAATTGTCCTATCCGATGAGCACATGGTTGACGGCTTGTGCTACTCTGCCGCCCAAGTGTCATCTTATTTGGTCGTGGTCGTTGAGCGTATCTCTGAGATGGAGACCCTCCAGTCTGATTCTGAAAGGAGGGACATTGAAGGCGAACAGCTGAAGGCCCATGTAGTGAAGTTAAAAGCCAACAAGAGCAGCTTAGAGGCTAGGCAGGAGGCGGCACTGCTTGAGAGGGCAAGCTTGTCGGATCAAGTGGCGAAGCTGGAAGAAGAGGTGGGGCGCCCGAACGATCGGGTGGGGGTCTTGACTTTGGAGAACGCAAGTCTGAGCGGGTGGACACCGAAACTGGAGGTTGATTTGGTTGCTAAGAACGCCGTAAGGGGAGCGCTGGAAAAGGATATTTCTTGGATCGTTAATGATGGGCTCAGCCGGGTGGTGGACCGGGTAATCAAGAGCCCCCAGTTTCTCTAGGGTTTGGTTCAGGTGCGGGTGACTTGCGTAGCGGCGGGGGTGGGGCAGTGGAAGAAGGCTGCTAAGGAGCTGGTGATCGTCGGGGAGTCTAACTCGGAGGTCGAGGTGGACATGGCCACCAAGGTTCATTGTAACACCGTAACTTTTCAAACCGTTTTTTCATTTTTTTACAATCACATAAATCTTATCAACGCATATTACAAAATCCCCAAGATGTCAAATTATCAAAAGCATAACTCCATCTCGTGTGTACAATCAAGCCAGCGCCTTCCCATCATCCTAAGAAGTACCTAAAACACATAAGACATAACACGGGAAGCACGAAGCTTAGTGAGTCCCTAAAATGCCACACACATCTCATAGCCTCTCATGGCTATATCACAAATAAGACCCTTTGGTCAATGTGTCTCAGTGGAACCCTTCGGTTCCACAACTCGGATGGACCCTCTGGTCCTACCCCAACAATGCATATGATACTACACGGTATTAATCACAAAGCAGAATGCATGATATCACATACCTCAGTATAAGCAAATCAGATCAAAATATACACAGATTACCGTAACAACATAAGTCACAAAGACAGTATGCATGATAACACATATCACATTATAAACAAATAAGACCCTCTGGTCAATAATGTACTAAGACCCTCCGGTCAATAGTGTAAATAAGACCCTCCAGGCAATAACACGAATAAAACCCTCCGGTCACCCATAAATTACCACACATGTAAGTATAGTGAGAAGACTCACATCGGCTAGTGAATAGATCCTATTAATGATGTTGCTGTACTCCGGCCTCTAACACTGAGTCAAACCCACAATTAACCCAATTATGATCTAAGACCAAATCTTCACATATTAGGTCTAAATATGGTCCACAAACCCGACCCATAATTAATCTAAGCCTATTGGGCCCACCAAGGCCCAATAACAATGGGACCACAAAGGTCCACTAACGGCTCAACTATGGCCTAATTTTCCAAATTGAGCCCAAATCCTCATATGGGCCTTACCCTAAAGCCCATCTAAATAATCTAGTCCACATGATTGTTCTCGGATGGACAAACAATAGCCCAATCACCAAGGCCCAATAGAAAGGCCCAACTCAAGGCCCAAGCAAAATTAGGGTTTCACATAAAATGACAATTAGGGTTAGGTGTTCCCACTTAACCGATTAAGTCCCTCACTCCACTAGGCCATTCATACAATGAAGTCAGACATAATTTCACAATTGCAATCTAACAGTCCAACCACGAGTCCTGGTATATCCCAAACTAACGTTCCCAAAGATTAGGGTTTTCTAAACCCTAATTAAGGTTTCCAAGCCAATCACCATCCAACTAAGTCTAGATGAAGCATTTGGGCCGATTAGGGTCTCATTATGTCGAGCACCACCCATTGCCACCTCAGGCAGTGGTGGTCGACGGCGGCAGCCACCACCTCACCGTGGCGGTGGTGGTTTTTCTTCCTCTTGGACCAAGAAAATTGATACCAAAGTTATATATAGAAAAAACATACTCACACACCATACTTCACACAAGCATAGCCACCTCCCAAACGGTGGCTGGTGGCAACAATGTGTGGTAGAAAACGGCAGCCACCATGGTGGTGCGCCAACCTCCGACCAACACTCTTTTTGAGTTATAGCAACATCACATGTGAAATTACAACAAGAAGCTTAGCCCTCAACCACCAACTCGACAACTAACGCTGCCGGAAAACACGAAAAAAGTGGTGAAGGCCACCAGCGGTAGCAGCGGCGCATCTAACGTCAACCACTCAGAAAGGGACGAAGGAGAGAGAGAGGAGTTAATCCTACTGAGAGTTTCCAGTTGATCGTGACCCACACATCGACGCCCACAGCGAGTTCCATTGTCCTTGGTGGTTCTTCGTTTGCTCATGAGATCCAACAGCACAGTTGTGTTGGTGCTCGACTACGTGACAGGTAGGATGGTGGCGGTCGAATCGGATACGACTGATAGGAAACTGATGATAGAAGGAGATGGCAGCTGAGGAATCGTGCCTGGCAGCGGCTAAAAGTCCTCTAGGTTTAGTGTTTCCTGTTGCATCGAGGGGAAGGCACGTGTTTAATCCTTTGTCCAATTCAACTTATGCTCTATGATTCACTTCTGGTCCTTCCCCATCATTTATTTTTCAATGTAAATCCAATAGTTACCATACAACCCTCCACTTTAAGAATTATGTGCAAGACAAATATAAAAGTTATCTTTTAACCCCCATGATCTCAATTTTGACACATTCAGTCCTTCCTTCTCATAATTCCCTTCATAATAAGTCCTAATAATTACCAAACACACCCTGAATTCTAAAAATCCTTATGAAATAAATCCTGAAATTACACTTTAACCCTCGAAAGTCCAAACTCTATTATTTGGCTCCCCGAAACCAACACCCTGCTAAATATTATTGATTTTAGGTCATTATTCATATTAACCCTTATCCATTTATTTATTTAATATATAGGACGTTACATTCACGAGATGGAAGATGCCCTGGCTGCTTTTACTGAGATAGACTTCGCTGGCTATCTTCGCCTGGATAATATGGATATGGCCGGGCTTCGTCACTTTTTCCGAGATGCTCAAAACGATGGATCGGGCCCTGGCTCAAGCCCTTCCCCTGGTAATGGTAACACTCTCGCCCATAAGTAGCATTATTTCTTTGATTTGTTCTGATGTAATATTAGTGAACAATTTTTCTATTTCTTGTTTTGTCATTTTTTGTCTTTGCTGCCCTCATGGGTGGCCTGAAAGTCCAGGAGTCTGGCAATCTAAAAATTTCTACTTTATATTTGTGGGTATGAATTATTGTTGTTACCACACATATTCTCTTGTTTGGTTGTTTCATGTATGGTTTATGTTGGCCATCACATGGTATTAATGTAGGGTTTGCTTGTACCCCTGGTTTGAGTTCTTTTATTGGTGAACTCTTTATGCTTTAGCAAAGCTGGTCTTTGAGAAATTTGTTATAATTTGCTGCTTAAAAATCCTAGGTGTAGCCAAGATCGTCATCTTAAGGCTCACCCGATGATGCTTTTTTTTTTATCGGTGGAAGGTTATGATCCTTCTACACCCATGTCACATGTTTTTTTGTATGTTTGCTATGATGTAAAAGATGAACATGTTTTGGGAGGAAGGTTATGAGCCTTCGATATGCAAACTCCCTAGTTGCCTCCTAGTAACGATTTCGCTCATGTGATGTTGGATGATCAGTCCTTATTGTCACATGGTAAATGTACACAACCTCTTTGTTTTTTTTTTTTTCAATCTTGAAAATAAGGTGCATCTGAATTGCCCTTTCTATTTACTCTAGTTTTGCTTAGAGTGTAATAAGATTGAAAGTAGTAAAGTACTTTTTGCTGATTACATTTACATGTTAAAATTAATACACAATGCCTTTGCTAGCATTGATTCTACCTTTAACACTCGTTTTAAGAGTAAAAGTGATACAGGCTCTGCACATTCCGCGTTCTTGGAATGGCATGCCCGTCTTGAGCTTTTATAAGCACCATTCTTATGGGCTTCCACAATTTTTTATGGTCCTTCCCACGTGACACTGAGTTTCCCCAATGGTTCAACATGGCTAGACTTGTTCTTTCTTAGCACTTATTCTCCGACTTTGAAGTTCTTGACCTGGACATGGCAGTTGTAATAGTTCTCAGTTCGTGATTTGTACAGTGCTTGGCGCAGCTGTGCCGCCTCACGTTTTTTGTCGACCATGTCCAGGACCTAGCTTGTCCTTCTTCGTTGGCTGCTTCCTCAAAACTCTCTGTTCGTTGGGAGCCAGCCACTATTTCCAATGGCAGGACCACTTCCAACCCGTAGGTTAGACTAAATGGCGTTTATCCCATGCTTGACCGTGTCGAGGTACGATAGGACCACAACACTGTCGGGAGTTCATCCACCCAGGCTGACTTTGATCTGAGTAGCCTTATCTTAAAACCATTAATTATGGTTTTGTTCGATATTCCGATTTGCCCATTGGCCTAAGGGTGCGCTACTGACGTGAAACGGCAATGAATCTTTTTGTCTCACACCACTCTTTGAAGGGACTTCCTTCAAATTGTGTGTCGTTATCGCTTATGAGGATTATGGGTGTGCCAAAAGGGCGAAGATGTTCTTTTCATGAATTTTGTCATTTGTTTTTCGGTGACGGTGGCCAGTGGTTCTGCCTCTATCCACTTCATGAAATAATCTATGGTTACTAGCAAAAATTTCACACCCCCTGGCGCTGGTGGGAAAGGTCCTACTATGTCAATCCCCCATTGGTGGAAGGGCCAGTGGCTGGTGATGCTGGTCAACGACATGGCCAGTTGATTTTGGAAAGGAGAGAATACCTAGAATTCCTTGAATTTCTTGATTAGGGCTGCTGCATCCATATACACGTCCGACCAATATACCCCTAGGCGGAGTATTTTACATGTGAGTGCCTGAGCGCCTTCATGTACCACCGCATCCCCTAGATAACTTTCTTCTAGGAATGTTTGTCACTTTTCTTTGGAGATGCACTTTAGCCATGGACTGAAATACTCTCTTTGGTATAGTTGGTTATCCCGAACTACAAAATGTGACGCCCCGATCTTGATTTTTCTTGCCTCCTCAGGGTCATCCGGTAGCACACCATGGTGCAAGTAATCGACATATGGTTTGGTCCATTCTGGAGGGGCCGATATTGTATTAACATTTTGGTTATCGATACTTCTTTTCGAGAGTACTTCAACCAACACTTTCTTTGTGAGATTGTCATACGAAGTAGAGGCCAGCTTGCTGAGAGCGTCCGCCCTTGATTTTTTCCCTAGGTAATGTGTTTTATTGAAAAACTTTTGAATGTGCTATCTAAGTTACGGACTGCATCTAGGTATTTCTGCATCCTGGGATCCTTTGCCTCATACGTCCCATTTATTTGGTTTGTGACAAGTATCAAATCGTTGAGAGCCGCTAGTTGTTTCGGGCCAACCTCCTTGGCTAGCCTCAGACCTGCTAAGAGCGCTTCGTACTCTGCCTTGTTGTTTGATACCTGGAAATCGAATCACAGTACGTAAGTGATGTATTCACCCTTGGGGCTTTGTAGGATCAGGCATCTGCCTGAACCTTCATTTCTTGATGCGTAGTCGGTGTACAGTTTCCAGATTTCTTTACTGGCTTCAGGTTCGAGTGGGTTGATAGAGATCGTCGTTGGCACTCCCTTAACGACATTTTATGGTAGCAGAAGGTCCCCTTTTCTATGTGGAAGGAAGTTTTTGCTTCGTCCTCTCATTTCATCTGTACTTGATGGTAACGCTTGTACATGTCGAGGAAACATTTGAGTTGAAAGCCTTCAAGCGATTGGACCTTCTGATCAATCTACAGGAGATGATAACAATTCTTTGGGCAGACGTTGTTAAGGTCCGAGTAATCGATGCACATTCACCATGACCCATTGGCTTTCTTTAACATGATAGGATTTTCTATCCATGTAGGGAATATTACCTCCCTGAGTATGCCGGTATTCACCAGATCGGCCACTTCTGCATTTATTGCCTTATTCCGTTCTGTTGCATGGCCTCTTTTTTTTGTTTAACCGGATTACTTCCGGGCATGACATTAAGGCTGTGTTCTATAATATGTCAGTCAAAGCCTGTTAGATCTGTTGGTTTCCAGGCGAAGACGGTGGACTATTGCTTTAAGAGTGCGACCAGTCGTGCCCTGGTCTCGTCTGATAGGTGAGCGTCGATTCGCACAAGTTGTTTTTCATACTCCATGTTTATCTGGTGTTGTTCGGTGGAACATCCCTCCTTCGACTTCTTTGGTGCACATACAAGCTCTGGGGCAGCTATGATCTGGTGTGTGTTAAACTTAAAGATGTCGTGGATCGTCGATGGTACGAGGTGCAGTAAGGAGATTGTCGATCGTACGAGCAGAATATTGTGTTTTGTTGGGTACCGGATCATAGAGAACTCGATCGTCCTTGTGATTCTGTCCTTTTCGTCTTGACTGACCAATGTTAAAGGCAGCCGAATAGTGTCCAATGGCCACAAGCTGTGCCCAATGAATCCTACCAATGGTCCGCCAGTTGGGGGCTGTAGCCCATCCTTCCACGCATATGGTAGTTGCCAGAAACAACGCTCATAGAGTATATTGGAGCAACTACCATTGTCGATATATATTCGATCGAATTTCGTGTTGTGAATGAATCCAAATATAAGGAGTGGAAATCGTGGATCCTAGTTCGATGGTTTAGGATCGCTGCTCAAAACACTAATATTGGGTAGGTTTATCGAGACCACATCAATCTCCTCTTCTGCGTAGTGAGGTGTGCTCCTCTTAAGAAAGTTAGAGATGATGAGTACCCGTTTGTCGTCATATAGATTTGTCTGCAACAGATCGATATGCGATATCTCCATCTGACGCAGTGGAACATCCAACGACAGTGGCAGGAAATCGCTCTGGAGTACTGGCTCTGCTATTTTTGCCGTAATCGGCGGGAACTGTGCCATTAGCACTTGTATTGGGGCCTGTGTTCTACACTTGTGATGATGTACGTTGTTTAATGTCACTGGTATTTTGAACAGATCTTCTATTGCCGTCCCGATGTTGTTGGGTTTAAATCCCCTTTTTGCAGAGAATCAACATCATTTATTGGTTGTATCACTCTGAGGATACATTCGGATGGCGCCAAATGTTATGACATGTTCAACAGGGGTTTGGATGCCGAATGTAGGATTTGCCTTGAAAATTTTCCTGAGGACACAACACAGAGAAGAATCGTTAAAGGACATCCGGGTGTTCTCCCAGGATGTCACTCAGACGATCAAGTTAGATTTATGAGAGAGGTAATTTTAGGGTAATATTCATGAGAGAGAAGATGGATCACCTCCTTGAGGCGGAAGAGATCCCTTTATACCTGCTTCTAACGTATCGTGGGGACCTCGTCCGATTAGTGTGAGACGTGGCCACCTCTGACTGGGAGGATCACGCCCACGTTAAATAACTGCCTGGTGACGTCAGTTTTGGGCTTTACCTAAGCTTTTTGTCACATCCTGATTAGTCGTGAGTGAATGAGACGATTGCATGGGATATTCGTCCCTCGCGGAGGGAAACGAACTGCCACGCCGATGCTAGAATGCCTTGGCCAAACTCCTGAAGAGATAACGTCTTGTTTATGATGTATGTTACATTTAGCAAGACTATTTATGATATCATCAACAGCCACCAACAAATCATGTGCACATATAACAGATAATCATATAACAGTCTATAATCAGTCACACAGATCTACAAATCACTAAGCATAGCAACATCCTATCTACGAGGATACCGATCTAACAGATCATAACAATACAATGGCATGCATAATAGGATATCAATCCAATGGGCCGACATTGGAGCCTTCGACCCGCAAGTACAGTGAGGACAACTCACCTCACAAACAACACTGACTAATAAAATCCAACTTTCAAACCTCAGCTCCTAACTTAAACGCCTACAACCACCATGTGACCTTTTCTGTCGAAACTCCGAAATACCCAAAATGCCCTCAAAAGTCAAACATGGTCAAAATCAGAGTCAACAGTCAAGGTCGACAGTCCATCTTAACCCAACTCGTCGAGTACACCTATCAACTCGTCGAGTTCCTTTAGCATTCAAAAAGTCGGAAAAAACCCCAACCAACTTGCCGAGTTGGGAGGAAACTCGCCGACTTTTACCCTTTTTCACATTAATTCCTTTTTCATCAAGTCCAGCATTTCAAGATGTAGATCTAGCACTCAAGAGCTGGAAAGTCACGTAAAGTTGCAAACTTTACGTTCAAGCATGCCCCAAAAAGGCTCTAACTCTCAAGGAAAGCTTAATAAGGGATCTTAAGCATAAAAAAGGCCTAGGACTAAATAAAGTTTGAAACTTTAAGCCAAAAGAAGCCATTAAACATCCTGATCTAAACTAATAACTCCATGAAATGCTCAACCCCATGAACAATCCGAAAATGTGTCAAAAATGACAATAAACTTCCAAGGAAGAGATCTAGCAACTAGAAGAGCAAGTTTTCGAATTTTTACCTTAAAAGAGTAGCTAAACTCAAGGAGATTTTGGATCTATAGCTTTCCCTTCAAGCTTGGCACCACCAACTTCAAGCTCTTTGAAAATGAGACCAAAAGAAGCAACTTATAAGCTCACACAATCTTGGGACAAGATGCATGAATTCTAGGGTATCAGGACATAGGTGGCGATTAGGAAGGCCATAAATGGGACTTAAGGCCTTTAAAAAGGGTGAAACACCCTAAAAATTAGGGTTTCATATTCGGCCACCAACTCGTCGAGTTGGTCCAAAAAGATCTGCGACCCAAAGACTTTCAACACGTCAAGTTGAGGCCATCAACTCGACGAGTTCCAAGGAAAATTGCCTTTTTTTAATAAAAATTCTCATACCTAGGAATTGGGATGTTACAACTCTCCCCTGCTTGAACTAGGCTTCGTCCTTGAAGCCTGATACAGTGAACAATTCTGGATAATGCTCCTGCTTCTCAGCCTCCGGCTCCCAGGTCTACTCGGATCTCCTCCAATACTACCACTATACCATTACCAAAGGTACCTCCTTTTTACGCAGAACCTTTACCTTCCTTTCCAAAATAGCCATGACCTCTCAACATAGTTCAGGTACTCATCAACCTGAATGTCATACAATGACACCACTGCATCCTCGTCCAGTATGCACTTTCGCAACTACGAAACGTGGAAAGTGGTATGCATCTGACTGAGCTCCTTTGGAAGATCCAATATATACGCAATCTTTCCAACCCCTGTTAATAATCTAGAATGTTCAACTTCCTCCTCTTCCTGAAGTGAAACACACCCTTCCAGGGTGAGACCTTCAGCAACACCATGTCACCAACCTGAAAGTCCAACTCAGATCGGCGTCGGTCGGCAGAACTCTTCTTCCGACTCTGGAGTCTGCAATCTCTTCCTGATCTGCTAAATCATCTTTATAGTATGCAGAGCCACCTCGCTCCAATCCATGACCCTGTGACCAACCTCACCCAACAGACTGGGGTATGACACCTCCGCCCATACAACAGCTCAAAAGGTAGAGCACCAATACTAGAGTGAAATTTTTTGTTGTAGGAGAACTCTGCAAGAGGTAGGTAGGAGTCCCAGCTCCCACCAAAATCAATAATTCATGCTCGTAACATATCCTCGAGAGTCTGAATGGTTCGTTCGTTCTAGCCGTCGGTATGCGGATGATAAATTGTGCTGAAATGCAGCCTCGTGCCCAGTTCCTCATGGAACTTTTCCCAGAAACGAGAGGTGAACCGAACATCATGATCTGAAACAATGGAGACCGGAACCCCATGACAAGCAACTATCTCGCGAATATACACATCAGCCAACTTCTCGGCCGATGAGCTCTCCCGAATTGACAGAAAGTGAGCACTCTTGGTCAATCGATCCATGATGACCCAAATAGTGTCAAAACCCTTTGCCGTCTTTGGCAACTTGGTGATAAAATCCATCAAAATCTACTCCTATATCCACATGGGAACCTCCAAATTTTGTAGCTTTCCATGCGGCCTCTGATGCTCAGCCTTGACCATCCTGCAGGAAAAGCACCTCTCAACATAACAAGCGATCTCTCTCTCTCTCTCTCTCTCTCTCTCTCTCTCTTTCTCTCTCTCTCTCTCTCTCTCTCTCTCTCTCTCTCTTCATGAACAACCACCAATAACTCAATCTCAAATACCGATACATCTTGGTGGCCCCTTGATGGATAGAGAAGCGAGACTTATGAGCCTCCTCTAATAAGATTTGTCTGACCACACCAGACACATGAACCAATACTCAACATCAACTGGTCAATAAACCATGGCTGTCCAGAACAAACCTGGTAATCTCACCCCTAATCCTCTCAATCTTCCAATTCTCCTCTCAAGCACCCTCAGTATGAGCCTCCCTAATAAAACCCACAAGTGGAGAATCCATAGATATCCTCATACATGTCATTGGAACGGAAGATCCAGCCGACTTGCGACTCAGGGCATCCGCCACAACATTCGCTTTACCTGGATGGTAAAGGGTCTCGCAGTTATAATCCTTGACTACATCCAGCCACCTGCGTTACCTCATATTCAGGTTCGGCTGATCCATAATATGCCTCAAACTCTTGGGATCCATGTAGATGGTACAACGGACCCCATATAGGTAATGCCTCCAAGTCTTGAGGGCGAAAACCACCTCCCCGAACTCAAGATCATGTGTGGGATATATCGACTCATACGGCTTCAGCTGCTGTGATGCATCATAGAAAACCACAAAATCATCGACTCCCTTAGGGAGGATCAAAATTGGGGCCTCACAAAGTCTCTGCCGAAGGGTCTCAATGTTGCCTGTTGCTCAGGGGCCCACTAAAAAGCCACCCCCTTCCTCGTAAGACGAGTGAGGGGTACTGCATTCTTGGAGAAATCCTGAATAAATCTCCTGTAGTACCCTGCCAGACCCATAAAACTCCTGATATCTGATGGAGATTTCAGAATCTCCTACTGCATCACTACCTCGATTTTGGCCGAATCGACCAAAATCCCATCTTGTTTAACGAGATTTCTAAGGAACTAAACCTCTCACAACCAAAACTCGCACTTTGAAAACTTAGCATTAAGTTGTTCTTGCCTCAAAACCCCAAAAAACTCGTGAAGATGCTCCTCATGTTGCTCCCTGGTCTTGGAATACACCAGGATATGATAAATAAACACAATTATTGAGTGATCGAGCATCGGCCTGCATACCTGATTCATCAAATCCATAAATACTATCGGCACGTTGGTGATCCCAAACGACATCACCAAAAACTCGTAATGCCTATAACGAGTTTGTAACGCGGTCTTCTCCACGTCCTCCTCCCTCACCATGACCTGATGGTACCCAGACCTTAGATCTATCTTGGAGAAGTAAGATGCTCCCTGCAACTGATCAAAGAGATCATCATTTCGTAGAAGGGGATAACGGTTCTTCACCATTAAATTGTTCAGCTCCCTATAATTGATGCACATCCGATGCGAACCAAACTTCTTCCTGAAAAATAGAATCGAAGCTCCCCACAGAGAACTGCTCGGATGGATGAACTGCTTGCCTATAAGCTCTTGCAGTTGAGATGATAGCTCCTGCATCTCAAGTGGTGCCAATCAGTACGATGCCTTGGCAATAGGGGTTGCACCTGGCATAAGGCCGATCTTTAACTCAACCTGCCTCTCAGGAGGCACACTGGGTAACTCCTCCGGGGACACATAAGCGAACTCCCTAACAAGAACATCATCAACCGACATCTAAACCCTAACCCACGTATCCACTACATAAGCTAAATAAGTTGCACACCCGTGCTGAATATACTGCAGATCCCTGGCTGCCGAACAAAATACTAAAACCAACCTTGTGGTCTCTCCATAAATAACCAGTTCTCCCCTCACTTGGGGTTCGAACTACCACGCGCTAACCCTTGCAGTCGATCATGGCACCGGAACGGATCAGCCAATCCATCCCCACAATCACGCAAACATCCCCCATGGGGATAGGAATCAAATCAATCGGAAAGGAAACCCTGCAAATCTCCAGAACGCAACCCTGATAAACAGAAGAAGCATAAATCTCGTGTTCTTTGGTGATAGAAACTCGCAACGGATACTCCAACTCCCCTAAAGGAAAAGCAAACTACCTACTAAAAGATCGAGAAACAAAGGACTGACTCGTACCCGAGTCGAACAACACAAGAGCAGGCAAGGAGTTCACTAAGAACGTACCTAATAGAGGTACAAACATATAAGCATAAAACAAACACAATCAATAAAATAAGGGATAGAAACATACTAGTCACAACATCTGGTGCTATCCTAGCCTCCTTGGCAGTGAGCTGGAAAGCACGACCTCGAGCCCGCGGGGGCTCCGCCTTGCCCTGACCCCTGTTAGTGATCCTCAAAGCAACCAACGTTGGAGCCTGCGTTGGCCTGGCAGCTAGCAAGGGACATTAGGCCTTCATATGAACCACCTAATCACAATGGTAACACAGTCTAGTGCTCGGAGATGGAGTCTGTTGCCGACAATCCCTCGTAATGTGGCCCTGCTTTCCATTCTTGTGGCAACCTGAAGCAGACCGATAAACACCATCATGTACCTTGTCGCACTTCCCACAAGTGTAAACCCTCTAACTCCCTGACCTAGAGTCAACGCCATGAAAGCAAGATGTGACTACACCATGGCAGGTATCGACTCCCAAGTATGTAACCCAATCTCAATCTCACGTTGCCTAGCGGCCTCCTACATATTCAACAATGAAATGTAGCGCTAAGTAGAAACTAACTACCTGATCTCCTTCTTCAGCATGCTCAAGTATCAAGTCATCTGAGCCTGCTCAGATGTAGAAAACTCAGGGCAAAACATAGTTCTCTCCGTGAACATCTTGGTGATCTCCATCACCGTCTCAAAGCCTTGTCACAAATCCTGATACTCCTGTGTTAACTTCTCACGCTCCACCAGAGGAACATACTGGGAGCAGAACATCTTAGAAAACTGCTCCCATGACACAACAACTCTCTACTTAGCAGAATAAGAACTAGTAGTGAGCCTCCACCAATCCTTCGCTCCGAACCTTAGAAGGTTCAGAGCGCACCTGACCTTCTGGTCAGTACGGCATAAACAAGTAAAGAAAAATCCCTCCACATCAGATAGCCACCTCATGGCTATGATCGGGTCCTAAAATCCATCGAAAGTCAGGGGCTTTGGACTATCGAAGTCTCGATACTGAAATACCCGGCCTGATCCAACACCTGCAATTGCAGCAACAGCAGCAGTCTTAGCAACGACTACATAACTGTCATCAAAATACTCCATCAACACGGTCTTAATAGACCAAAAGAGATCCGGTATTTGATCTCAGACCATAGCCACAACCTAATCACGGAGAATCCTCCTAATCCTGGCATCCAACTCATCTGATCCCATCTACCTGTTAGCCCCTGATCCCGATCCGGATCCAATATGAACTCGCCTCTTAGTCACCATACTGAAAATACACCAAGAAGATATTAGATAATCCACATATCATATCGGGGGACCAACTCTCAACGAATCCCTACGAGTTATGACTTCCTCGCTATACGCATGGGTCCTATGCTTTCTGTAGCACGGGCCCATACTACCTTCCACACCTACCCATGTTTGTCTCGAGGATCATCACAACGCCCTAACAAAACTCATAACTAAAGACGAACACTCGATCCTCACTCCCTAGAGGAAAGGCTAAACATCTCACGACTGGCCGACTGACCCCACACGACTCATCCATGAAACTTCCACTAACCCTGCAACACTCGTGTATGCTATCCATACATAACACTGGACCTTATAGACATTCGAATATCTGATCCTACCCTAAGCCCTTCATCACACAAAAATAGGAAATAAGGCCAGACCAGACATTCTCAGGCTATAAGATCTTAGTTATATATAACCATGATGCATACACTAAGTAACTACAGTAATGATGTCCATTCCATAAAAGAAAAGGATCCTAGGCTATCATGCATCATATAATCAGGAATTTCTTTCATGCAATTCCTGAAGATCCCTAGCCTATGACTAGCATGTTGTTCAAACATATCACAACATCAAATAACAGTATGATATTTTGGGGTCTACTTATTGGCTCCGACTGATCGTACACATCGCATCCACCTTGAATATTTTGAAAACCGTTGGAAAAATCATTTTAAAAAGAAAAATCTTTTTCCTCAGTTTGAGACTAGATTCACAGGAGTAATCCTCTAATTCCCTCAAACCAAGGCTTTGATACCAACTTGTAACACCCATAAAATTCATAAAAAAATTTAAACTTTTAAAAACATTCAAAATGATCATTAATTACAAACTGTTTCCTAAATAAGATTCATATCAGAGAAATCCCAAAATTGTAAAAACAAAACATGAGGAGGTGCACGGTCATACCTTTGCCTTCCCGTGATCCTCTGAAGTACCTGAAACATAATCCAAAATGGTAAGCCTAAAGCTTAGTGAGTTTCCCCCAAAATACCAATACATAACAAATAGCGCAAGTATAATAACAACAAACTTTGGGCCCAATCAACCATCCGGTTGGAATACCCCAGGCCCCTCAACCATCGGGTTGGAATGCCAATATACTAAGGGTCCAATCATCCTTGGGATGGAATACCCTAGGACCTCAACCATCGTGTTGGAATGCCAACATACTATGGGTCCAATCATCCTCGGGATGGAATACCCTAGGTCGTCAACCATCGGGTAGGAATGCCTCGGCCTGTTGACTTATGCCCAAAGCAGTGAAGCCTCATCCACCAACAAATCATGTGCACATATACTAGATAATCTTATAACAGTCTATATTCAGTCACATAGATCTACAAATCACTAAGCATAACAACATCCTATCTACTAGGATACTGATCTACCAGATCATAACAATACAATAGCATGCATAACAGGATATCAATCCAATGGGCTGGCATTCGTGCCTTCAACCCGCAAGTACAATAAGGACAACTCACCTCACAAGCAACATTGACTAATAAGATCCAACTCTTAAATCTCAGATCCTGACTCAAATGCCTACAACCATCATGTGACCTTTTCCATCAAAACTCTAAAATACGCAAAATTCCCTCAAAAGTCAAACATGGTCAAAATTAGAGTCAACAGTCATGGTCAACAGTCAATCTTGACTCAAGTCGTCGAGTCAACTTGTTGAGTTCCTTAAGAATTCAGAAAGTCTGGAAAAACCTTAGTCAACTCGCCGAGTTTTACCCTTTTTCACATTTAGTCCTTTTTCATCAAGTCCAACGTTTCAAGATGTAGATCTAACACCTAGGAGTTGGAAAGTCACGTAAAGTTGCCAACATTACATTCATGCATGCCCCAAAAAGGTTCTAACTCTCAAGGAGAGCTTAATAAGGGATCTTAAGCATGAAAGAGGCATATGCCTCAATAAAGTTTGCAACTTTAAGCCAAAGGAGGCCATCAAATGTCCAGATCTAAAGTGATAAATCCATGAAATGCTCAACCCCTTGAACAATCCAAAAATGAGTAAAAAATGACAATAAACTTCTAAGGAAGAGATCTAGCAACTCGATGAACAAGTTTTCGACTTTTTACCTCAAAAGAGTAGCTAAACTCAAGGAGATTCTGGATCTATATCTTTCCCGTCAAGCTTGGCACCACCAACTTCAAGCTCTTTCAAAATGAGACCAAAAGAAGCAACTTATAAACTCACACACTCAATCTTGGGACAAGACGCACGAATTCTAGGGTATCTGGACAAAGGTGGCGATTAGGGAGGCCATCAATGGGACTTAAGGCCTCTAAATAGGGTGCAACACCCTAAAAATTAGGGTTTCACATTCAGCCACCAACTCTTCGAGTTTTCCTTTCCAACTCGTCGGTTGGCCCAAAAAGATCTGCGGCCCATAGAATTTCAATACGTCGAGTTATGGCCATCAACTCGACGAGTTCCAAGGAAAATTGGATTTTTTAATAAAAATTCTCATACCTTGGAATTGGGATGTTACAATTGTCTGTCTGTATGGGTTCTTTTTTCGCCATCTCCGGTGACTAAAGTCTTTACATGGGTTGTGCAGTACTGAGTGCATGCCCGGATGGCGCCAACTGTTGTGATATGTCTCCGACTTGACTCCGTCTCCTTAAGGGGTGAAAAATATAAGCCTAGGAATCACAACAAAGGCAACAAGATCGTCAGACGTCGCCCGAGAGGTGATCCCAAAACAACTTTATGACGGTTAAGTTAGTGAATCCCTTTGAGAAAAGGTATAATATGGAGAGTCTGATATTGAGATTTAAGATTCGATTCCTTCTCTTGGGGGAGAATGGACCTTTTTATACCTGTGGTTAGGGAAATAGATCCCCGACTATTTCTTCTACTTTTCAGGCATGGAAGGACGGGACGGCCTTCGATTGGTAGATCATGCCCTGTGGGTAGCTATTTGCTATTGGTGCAGAACTGCCAGTTGACAGATCACCGAGGACGACACTTGTTGCCCTGTGGAAACTAGTACTCCTTTGTCTTATCTGGAACAAGAGTTTCTCTACTAAAAGCCATATCATCAGTGCTAGAACATGGGGTCTAATGGACAATGGTTTGCTCTTGGCTCTTGTCGGGTAGTGGGTTTTTTATGGGTCGTTCCTTAATTGACGACTCTGTTATGCTTTGATGTTACTCCGGGTGAGATTCATCAACAGATGGGCATGTCAATGAGAAAGTCAAGAAGGTGACACTAGATGCATCTATTTGGAAAAAAAGGCTAGGACGTGCTTCTGAAGCAAAATTACATCAAGTAGATTTCTTAGCTAGACATAAAGTGTGTGACTCATGTGTAAAGGAAAAAAAATACTCGCTTACCCTTTTATGATAGCTCTATTAAAACAAGTGATTGCTTTGATCTATTGCATTGTGATATTTAGGGAAGTTATAGAACACCTTCATTATATGGACCTCATTATTTTCTCACCATTGTAGATAATTTCAGTAGGTTTGTTTGGATATTTCTCATTAGACATAAGCATGAAGCAAATAAATGATTGATGAATTTTTACAACATGATCAAAACTCAGTTTGGAAAGAATTTTAAGAGAATAATTTGTGATAATGGTGGAGAATTCACTTCAGGTGCTATGATTGAATTTTATGCTCAACAAGGGATAATACTTGAAACATCTTTCCCTCACACACCTCAACAAAACGGTGTGGTCGAGAGAAAGCATTGTCACTTACTTAAACCGTTGGAGCATTGAAATTTGAAGCCAATTTGCCTACTAAACGATACGGAGAATGTGTTACGACAGTTGCTTATATAATTAACAGATTTCCCTCCAAGGTAATAGGCTTTAAGACGCCTGTTGAGGTATTATTTGGCAAGAAACTAGAATATGCACACATGAGAGTATTTGGATGCCTTGCTTATGTAAGGAAAAAATAAATGAAAGGAGATAAGTTTGAAGTGAGGGGGAGACCTGGTGTTTTCTTGGGCTATCCACAAGGGCAAATGGGGTAAAAAGTGTTTGACATCAACGATAGCAAAGTAATTACATCTATTTGTTGAAGAGATTTATCCATTTTCAACAGCTCAAACACAGAAATTTAAAGATGAAAATGAAGATGAAAGCATGTTTAACGAGTTCTTTCATGAAGATGTGGATGTTAATTATAATAACAAAGAAGAACTAGAACTCAACCAAAGAGCTTTGAAGACTTTGTGGTTGACATGCATTCGTCGATAGAACCTACAAAGCCCATGAATAATTGTGACAACCCGAAATCTTCATTCGGTAAAACCCTAGAGTCAATCATTTAAAATTATAAGTCAAGTTCACTTTTATTGGTTTTTAGAAAATTTAAAGTTCGTTTTATTATTTTAATAATTAATCTTTAAACGAACGGGTGAAAGGATGTGCCGACTCGGGTCTTGAAATTTCAAAACCGCGAATACCATGTAGCTTAGAAGTTCACGGCCAAACTTTTATGTTTGGGTCGTAAACTCCCTCAAAAACCGTAAACTCATGCCTTAAGCATGAGTTTACTCCCCAAAGTACCTCACTTGTTAGTTTTACCCTAAAGAGTAAACTCCAAAACACACTCAACTATCATCTCGGTTTTCGCCCGATTTCCCAAAAACGTAAGTACTTCTTGGCTTAATTAGTTGTTATATCACAGCATCTAGTGATTATACATCCTTTAATCCATCAAATTTCATGTTTTGATTAGATTTCCAAAACACCAAGAACACACACTAGTGTTCTTGGACTTTAAGTTCATTTCAAGCTTCCACAAAGTAAGTACTTCTATCCTAGAGTCATTCAAAGCTTGCTATACATATCAATATCAAGGAAAAGTCCCAATAACACCAAGTATAGAACCAAAGGGTGCTTTAGGGTGTATAGATGCTTCACAATGCCTTAGGGACTTGTCTAGATCCATCCTTGATGTGTTTATCACATAAAAGAACAAGAAAACAATCATTTATATGTGTTTACGGTTTGGGGATCTCCCAAAACCGTAAACACCCCAAAAGGTGTTTAAATGTCCCATATTTACTCCTAATGCCTAGAATCTAACCTAGGCTATTAGCTTGAAGTGTTTAGGACTTGAAAACACCAAAATACCTAATTCCATGAGATTTTACGGTAGTAAACTCATGGAGAAATGGTCCATAGACCGTAAACTCCATTTAGGAGTGTTTTGATGCCACACAACACCTCCTAAGGCTTAAACATGAAGTAGGAATGCTTAGATTGGCTTAGAAAGCTTCAAACAACAAATGGTCAAAAAGAGGGAGAGTTTAAGACCATCAACCCAAGGGTTTACGACCGTAAACCCTTTTTCTAGTGACCACAAAACCGTAAACTCCTTAAAGGAGTGTTCCTTGAACCCCAAGCACACTAGCCCTTCCCTACAACCCTTAGATGCAATCCTTGAGGCTTATAACACTTGTTAAAAGTGTTTAACATGTCCTAGGGTGTCTTGAATTTGTTTATTAGTTGTTTATAGACTAATTGGATACATATATGTGATATTATATGTTAACTAGGATCATAGAGTGTGTTCAAGACTTCACTTGACACCTAGCAATCCTACATCTTCAGTTCATCCGTATCACTCACAACCGGTGAGTTCATACCCCTTAATTAATGAATTAAATGTTTTTAAATGCTTTATGGGGGGATACAAGTAGAATCATGCTAGTTATTATATCAATCACATGTGATTAATAAGCAGCATTCAAATGATTTACTACTCATTAGCCGTTTTACCAAACAGTTTTCTTCAAATGATTTTCATGAAAGTGTTATATGTTTAAAACTCCTTATTAAACTGTTCATTATACACTGTATGTTTCATTTCAAACACATTTACAATTGTGTTTCAAACAAATGTTTCTTTGTACTTAAAACTGTTTTGTTAGACAAATACTGTCAACCCGTTTTATGGATTGACATCAAGTCGATCTTTTCTTAGATAGTAATAATGTTCAAAGGTTTTACAAAACTTATTTTATGATTTTATATTATCAATTGCATGTCTATGTATGTATAGTTATATGATGTGTGCAAACTCACTTAGTTTTAAACCTACTTTTAATTATCAAATAACACACAAAAGGCAGTGAACCTATCAATTGTGGTATAGCTAAATAAGTAGGGTATCGATCACAGGGAACGGCAAATTAAAACTAAAAACTAATTTTATCTAAGTTAATTAATAAGTAGGGGTTTTCTCTAGTTTTACAAGACTAGAAACTTACTAACTATTACTTAATTTAAGAACTAGAAAATAAAGACTTAACTAGATTCAATAATTGGAAAGGAACTTCTGTTTAGTTCAACTTGGTTGACTCTATGGTTGATTTCAAGGTAATGGTGCAGTGGATTAATTCTTTCGTTGGTTACCGATTAAGTGATTAGATTCGTATTCACTACCCTAATCCTTAACAAATAAACTAACTTAAACAGTGGCCAATTGTCTAATTTAATTAAATTCACTAGATTAATTATTCGGGTTAAGTTAGACTTGCAATAGTTGACTAATTTATTCTTTTAATTAACTTCTTGTTTGATGGTCATCTTACAAGCTTGCACATGGACTTACTCAATTTTCTTATTACTTCTAGTTTCATATTCATTAATCCTAGTATAGCATAGCGATCACATAGCATATGAGGTTAATAATCAATAGATGTTCATGCTAATCAATTATCTTCCTATTAACAGAAAATTAATTATTATTCACACACAAGGTTCTTTAGCAAGCTAAAATAACAAAAATTCACCAACTTAAAATTAATCCTACCAATCAATCAAACCATATTGTCAACTTTGTATCCCCAAACAGAAGTCTAAAGGTTTTAGCTCATAATTGAAGTAAATAACAGCAAACAAACAAAGTCAAATTGCTTAACCATAATGATAAAACAAAAGAATAAGTGGAATGATGAAATTTTGCCTCAATTACTCTCTGGAATTGAATTCTATCTTCTTTCGTCGTCCTCTAGGGTTTCTCTGGCTTCTCAATCGCAGCAAAACACTTCTGAATCGTTCCAGAACTCCTCTCCATCGATCTGTGGAGTTATCTATAAATATCCGAATCGACTCGTCGATTCAGGTGGTGACTCGTCGAGTCCCTCTCACATTCCCCGTATTGTGATAACTCTCTGGGATCCCGAGTCATTATCTTCTCGATTCTTCGATTGGACTCGCCGAGTAGCCGATCAGACTCGCCAAGTCAATGCCATTTTTAGTGTTTGTCTTCTTTATTTCATCCTCGATCTTCTAACTGTTTCTCCCGCTTCCTTTCGCTTCCGAGCTTCATCTTTGGACTAAAAATATAATTTAAACACTTTTCACTATCTTTTGTCCATAATATGCAATAATTTGGCTAATAAATGAATAATAATGTATACTTAATATTATACACATATCAAAATACCCCACACTTGTCTTTTGCTTGCCCCCAAGCAAAACTAAATTTTAAACATATTAGAATCACATATGACAACTCCAATCTAACCCAGCCATTATGCCAAGACCGCAACGCATGCATTTGTGTCTAAAATTTTTCCTAAAGACCTCCCATACTCCAAATACTCACAATCCTCATAAACACTTGCTCACTCACCCCGAACTATGCTCATTTTATACAACCCTCTGAATCCATCCGCAGAAAACCTCTTACCCTCAAGGTGTTTTTAATTGAGCAACCCAAGCATACATAATCTAGAATTACAACTTTTCGATACTACTATGGAGCTCTTTTGGAATTCTTCACTTCCTTTAATAATTTGATCTTTGATCTCTTTGAATTCACCACCTTCCACCTTTATTGTTTGATTTTTGGTATCTTCAAATTTTTGAATTTCTTGGAATTTTTGATCTTCTAATTTCATATTTGACTTTGATGCTCCAAAAATTCTTCAAACTTTTCTTGTAATCCTCTCTTTTTTTTAACATGTAACTCACTTTTTTCACTCAAATCCCTACATGCTTAAGCAAGGGCGCTCAATCTCAACCTTTATTGGCTAACGATAACAATCTTCCTGGATACATTTCAGGTTTAGGCTGCTAAACATATTGCATCCCTCGGGCCGAGCAGAGTCGTGTTTTTGTCCCATGATTTCACTGGAATAAGGAAGCCACAAATGCACTAGAACGTATATAGGCTCAACTAAACACTTGGGTTTTCATGCAATTATCCACACAATTCTAACATGGAATCCTAATTTTACTTTTACCAAAATTTTCTAAATTAAATCCTAAGTAATACTTTTGGTATGCAAAATTTTTTTAAAATTAACCTAAACTAAGATTCTAACTTTTCTATTTATCTATTTATTTATGTGACCAACCCCCGAGCCCACACTTATTTTATGCAATGCCCTCATTGCATATTATGCATGATAAAACCATAAAAAGAAAATAAAGAGGGAATTGGAAAAAACTCCCCTGGGATAGCAGTCGATAGATTGATCACTTCCTTTCCAGCTCCAATTCAATTGACTTTAGACATGGGAACAGCTCATCCATTCCTTGGGTGTCAATTCTCGTGTGGGTAGCTCCAAATACGCGGAAAACAGTATAAGATCTTCAAAAATTAATATGGAAAGAATAGATAGTCAAGTGGTACTCTAGCCAGCATCAAATTCGCAGCCCCTTCGACATGAAACCAAACGACTCGTCGAGTATATACAAGACTCGTCGAGTTACTTCGGGAAATCTTCGGATTTTTGAGAATTAAGGGCGACTCGTCAAGTCAGTTTAATGCACTCGACGAGTTGGTCACTGAATGAAAATAATAGCGTTCTGTATCTGATCCAGCTTCCAATAAACTCTCTATACTTTCTATTCACTTCTAGACTCCCTTGCCAACATCTCTAAGGACCGGACTCAATAATTTAACTTTAACGCTCCTCTTCCTTGACTCTCTTTCTCACTTTGATTCTATGATTCTAAACCCTTTTGAAGCTAGCACTCCTAATTCAATTCTGAAAATTTGACAAAGCATCAAACATCAAATAAACATCAAAAGCAAGTTCTAAAAAAAACATTAAACAAACCAAATAAAAACAAACAAAAATAAAAAGATTGAAAATTGTTCAATAAAAATGCAAAGAACTCAATACTCCTCCTCATCATCATCATCATCATCTAGCCCTGCTCCACTTCCTCCCGCACCACTTCTTCTTGCACTTATCACCTCTTCCCATGATGGAATATATGGAAAGTTACCACCATCGATGTGCGGAATGTTAAAGTGGTCGAAAAGTCGTATATGTGATTGGTTGCTAAAATTCAAGTTCCGCGCCATCTGATCTTGTAGCCGCCTCATCTCCACATTGTACCAATCCATTGGTACTTCTTCGTTGTCAACCGGAATCACCGGCGGCTCTTCCTCCACATCCCGCTCTCTTCTCGAACGAACCCTCCTCCCCGGTGCTTCGGGACCAACAACTGGATCATCATTTGGGATGGCATAATGGCCACCACCATAGTCTTCAATAATCCTCGCTCTCCGGAAAAGAATTGGATTGAATGGAGGTGTAGGGACCATCCTCATGAAGTTCCATGCACCGTGGTTCATCAACCCGAATGAGTTGGCTAACCGGGTGACAAACATCCCACCGTTGATTCAAGAAGTTTTGCGATCCTTGACCGCACCCTCCGAAAGATATGAAGCTAGACACCAAGGAATATTGCAAAAAACGACGAGTGTAAGAATGCTCCACAAATAGAAGACATCAAGGTTAGACACCTTGTCATCATCCTTCCTTTGGTTGATGGTGGATGAAATGAGACGATGGATGAGGCGGTGTGTTGGGGATCGAATGCTCCCTTCTTGTGCCGACTTCTGAATATAGACCTTGTTACCAATTGTATTCCACCAGCCCACGCTCGTAACTCCTTCGGGAAACACGATATGGGTTTGTGCCAAAAAGGCCCGAAAGATGGGTGTTGAGACCAAGGGCTGATCATAAACCCCTAATCGACAGGCAAGATCCACCACAGAGAATTGATGAAATTCTACCCCAAGGCAGAAACTAAAGCTTGACGGGTGATAAGCATCCACTCCCCCGGTGAAAGATACCGTGGAGAAGAACTCCAAACACAGCTCCAAATAAACCGGCTCTTGAATACGGAAGACCCGGCTCCACCCGTCACAAATCATTGTTTCGCCTTCATGGTGAAACTCCTTTAAAAGATAAGGAGCTAGATCCTCCTCATAGCGTACACTCTGCAACCAATCCCAATCTATCTGGTTGGGCACGTAGATCTCTTTCTTCTTTATGTCAACCAACTTCTTCTTCCACTTCCGCAATGTTGAAGCGGACTCGATTTGTGGGAAATTCAACCAAGGAAAGTCCCCTTGGTGGCCACTGGAACTTTGCCCCCTTCTAAACATGATTTCTGCAAAACAAAGACACAAAACCCAGAAACACAGAGTATAATTAAAGAAAACGTCTCGCATATGTTTCCCAACTCGACTCGTCGAGTCCATGTACGACTCGGCGAGTCGCACGAACTGCACGAGTCAGTCGGTGGGTCGATGGAAATTGGACCATAAAACCTAAAAATTACGTCAAGGGTTTTGTCTAAACACATATTATTAAGGTATTAAGGCCAGAATAAGCATTCAAAACAACATAATCCATGAAAAATCAAAACCCTAGAAATTTACTACTTTTCAAAAACGGGTTTTTTCATGCAATTTCTATCATAGATGGCCTTATAATCATGTTCTTAACAGAAAACAAGAAGAAATTCATTACCTTTTTAGATGGTACTTGAAAGATTTGAAGAAAAATTGAAGAACACTTTGAATGCTTGAGAGAGAGTTGAGAGAGAGGCGCACGGCGAGTGTGTATGTGAAAAGAAACTGATTCATTAGGGTTAAAACCCTAGTTACCGGTTGTAAAAGTAATTTCAAATTTATTTTTTTTCTGTAAATAATACCGACTCGTCGAGTTGGGGTCAGACTCGGCGAGTATGGTCGCGATGTCAAACTTCTTCTGAAATCCATATACACTCGTCGAGTCGTGGTGAGACCTGGCGAGTCTTTTGCAAAAATTCATAAAAAAATTTCATTTATCTAAAAAAAATCATTTCACCCCACACTTAGCCCATGCATACTCTCAAGCAGACATGTCCGACGAATTGGAGAATTAACAATCTAAAAACAAAGGAAAATTTTCAAACAAAACTAAAAAGTAAAAGAAAGCAAACTCTAAATAATGGGTTGCCTCCCGCCAAGCGCTTCTTTTTAAGGAGTCATTAGCTGGACTCCTTCCCGTCTACGTCTCGTCATCTTCCAGCATCGAGAATGCACGCCTAGTCTTTTGTGGTTTGTACTTTGTTTTGTAAGCGTGAATCTTCTTCTTGTAAGCCCTTTTCAATGCATCTCTTTTCTTTTTCATAGCATCATCCTCAGCTGCTTGGGCTTCCCTTTTCCTCTTTTTCTTCTTTCCCCCATTCTTTTTCACCTTCTCTTGCACCTCCTTCTCTTTAAATTTAATTACTTCATATTTCGTGATGGTTCGTGCTTTAGGTTTAGTAGTGAATGGATGATCAGCTTCCACCCTCATTTCCTTTGTCTCTTCATCCTTTCTTATGCTCAACCCATCTTCAAACGGAATCGTATCAAGACATGCTACATCGGCATATTGAACTTTCATTCCCATTCCTCCTTCTGTTGTTTGTTCTTCTAAAGAATCATGAATAATATCTAAATCCAAGGTATGTGAAGAACTAGTACCAAACAGATCTAAGTTGGCTAAGTCTTTTTCAATTTCGACTGGACTCGTCGAGTCTGATCGGCTTCCATTAATTCTTGGGTGTTTTCTGAGTTGGCTCCTTCCAGTAGCTTTTCTAACTCCTCCAAGTCCTTGTTAACATCTCCATCTTCTTCAGAGTGTATCAAAAACTTGGTTGGATCTTCTTTTAGCAAAAGTTCAAGCTCTTTTTGTAATATCTCATCATCCAATTGGATAAATGAGATGTCTTCATTCTTTTCCTCTTCTTGCTTGGCCTCTGGAATAGCTTTAAACATTACAGACTCATCACCCACCCTTAATGTCAATGTAGACTCACATATATCAATTAAAGCACACGCGGTGTTCAAGAATGATCTCCCCAAAATAATTGGAATTTCGGGGTCTTCTTCCATATCAACAACCACGAAGTCTACTGGGAAAATAAACTTGTCAACTTTTATAAGGAGATCCTCACAAACGCCTTGTGGATGAATTATCGTCTTGTCCGCCAAATGGATCTTCATATTCACCGGCCTTGGTTCTGGTAAATTCAACTTCTTAAAGAATGAAAAAGGCATCAGATTGATGCTTGCCCCCGAATCAGCTAATGCTCGGGTGAAAACTTCATTACCAAATTGGCACGGAATCACAATATTTCCTGGATCACCCTTCTTTTCAAGTAGCTCATTCATCAATATTTCCGCGACTTCAGCCAAATCTTTCCTAGCAGCAAAAAGTCCCTTAAGCAAGTTGAAGTACTTAGGTGTTTGGAGCATTGTTTCCACAAATGGCACATTAACTTGTAAAGCATTAACATGCTTCATGAAGGTTCTGTATGCTTCTACTTTTTCTGCAGGCATGGCTTTGGTTGGGTATGGCAGAGGAGGATTATAAGGCTTCAAAGAACTGACAGTTTTCTTATTTACGCATGGACTCATCGAGTCCAATGGAGTGACTCGGCGAGTCGGATCGAGTTTTGTTGGGTCCGATTCTTCTACCTTTTCTGCCTTCTTCTTGGAGATTCTCAGTGCTTCTGTAAATGTTTCTTCACTGCTGGAGGTTATTACACTTACATTCTCCATTCTTGGATTGGGTTTGGTGTTACTTGGAAGTTGACCCGGTCTTCTATCATTCACTTGATGCGCAAGCTGCCCCAGCTGTTTCTCAATGTTGAGAATTGATGCTTGCTGATTCCTTAGCATGTTTCTGGTCTCGTGTATGGCAGCATCGTGATCATTGTGTCTTTTTTCGGACGCGGCTATGAATCTAGTGAATAACTCTTCTAAATCAGCTTTCTTTTCTACCGGTTCTTCCTTTTGGTATAGTCCCCTCTCCTTCTGCTTGTATTTCTCCTCCTTTTCCTTCTTATACTCTTCGTATGGTAGCCATTCCTTCTTAGGTTTCCACCAATTTTCATCATATCAATCGCCACTTGAATAGAAGACTTGAGCTCTCTTATTTCCATTCTCATCCAAATCACAATCCTTTGTGAGATGGGGCCCTCTACAATTTTCGCATCCTACCCTAATAGCATGGATTGTTTGATCCATTTTTGTCATTCTTCGATCTAGACTATCAAGCTTAGCTATCACCGCTGCCATGCTATCATTTGTCGCGTTCACTACCCCCCGACTTACTTCGTTTCTCGGATTGTGGTATTCTCTAGAGTGCTTAGAGAATTCTTCAATTAATTCTTTAATTACCGGGGGCGCCTTCTTTGTGAGCGGGCCTTGAGAATCAAGCAATTGCCTTGTGGTGACATTGACTCCATCATAGAAGATGGAGACCTCTTGTTGGCTATTAAGGTCATGGTGTGGGCAATTTCTAAGTAGGCTCTTGTACCTTTCCCAAGCTTCATAAAGAGATTCTCCGGGTTGTTGCTCGAAGTTGGCAATGGCTTTCTTTAGCTTGGCTATCTTGGAGGGCGGGCAGAAATGGTCTATGAACTCTTCTTTCATCTTGGCCCATGTGGTGACCGATCCGGGAGGAAGTGACTTTAACCAATCTTTTGCAGCTCCTTTAAATGTGACAGGAAGCATGCGAAGAAGTTGGGTCTCGCGTGGAACATTCGGTACATTGAAGTAATCGGCCACATCATTCACTTCGTCCAAGTGATTATAAGCGTCTTCGTGATCCTTCCCGTAAAAAGGAATCTCCTTGAGTTGGGCGAGAATATGGCCTTTTAGTTCGAAAGTAGCGGTTGCAGGAATTGCGGGTTGCACAAGTCCCGGCCCGGTGTCATCACGCATCCTTTTCTTCCATTCCCCCATGGGGACTTCATCAATGTTAGCCATTGTGATAGCTAACTCTTCTTCGGAATCGGTTTCGTGCTCGTAAGTATGCTCTTCTTCTTCCTCAGTCTCGTACTCGATATCTTCTTGAATTGGCTCTTCAATTGTCAACGAGGCACTGGATGCTCCTGATTTGCTGCTCTTTTTCTTGCTGAAAACGGACTTTAAGTTTTTGAGTGGTGAGTTCTTTGAAGATGCGGATTCTCCAACGGCTTTGCCCTTGCTCTTCCTTAGCGCAGATTCCGGGTCTTCAAGAGGGGGGACCAGAGGTGTATCAGATCCTCGGGTCATGAAACAACTGTAAACAAAGAAAACAAAAGAAACAAAACGCGTAAAAAGAACAAAAACGAAATAAAAAATTAAAACTGAAACAGTGATGTACTCGCCGAGTTTGCTCGAATGCACTCGGCGAGTTCAAGGCAAAAAAATTTCTAGTTATCCTAAAAACAGAATTTTATTGAAACTAATTCTACTTACTGAATTACTTTGTAAATAACTTTGTGTAAGATAAATCCCACACAAAGGATCGATTAAACTAGAATTTAATATTAATTTCAGAACCGTTCCCCGGCAACGGCACCAAAACTTGATGTGTGCAAACTCACTTAGTTTTAAACCTACTTTTAATTATCAAATAACACACAAAAGGCAGTGAACCTATCAATTGTGGTATAGCTAAATAAGCAGAGTATCGATCACAGGGAACGGCAAATTAAAACTAAAAACTAATTTTATCTAAGTTAATTAATAAGTAGGGGTTTTCTCTAGTTTTACAAGACTAGAAACTTACTAACTATTACTTAATTTAAGAACTAGAAAATAAAGACTTAACTAGATTCAATAATTGGAAAGGAACTTCTGTTTAGTTCAACTTGGTTGACTCTATGGTTGATTTCAAGGTAATGGTGCAATGGATTAATTCTTTCGTTGGTTATCGATTCAAGTGATTAGATTCGTATTCACTACCCTAATCCTTAACAAATAAACTAAGTTAAACAGTGGCCAATTGTCTAATTTAATTAAATTCACTAGATTAATTATTCGGGTTAAGTTAGACTTGCAATAATTAACTAATTTATTCTTTTAATTAACTTCTTGTTTGATGGTCATCTTACAAGCTTGCACATGGACTTACTCAATTTTCTTATTAATTCTAGTTTCATATTCATTAATCCTAGTATAGCATAGCGATCACATAGCATATGAGGTTAATAATCAATAGATGTTCATGCTAATCAATTATCTTCCTATTAACAGAAAATTAATTATTATTCACACACAAGGTTCTTTAGCAAGCTAAAATAACAAAAATTCACCAACTTAAAATTAATCCTACCAATCAATCAAACCAAATTGTCAACTTTGTATCCCCAAACAGAAGTCTAAAGGTTTTAGCTCATAATTGAAGTAAATAACAGCAAACAAACAAAGTCAAATTGCTTAACCATAATGATAAAACAAAAGAATAAGTGGAATGATGAAATTTTGCCTCAATTACTCTCCGGAATTGAATTCTAGCTTCTTTCGTCGTCCTCTAGGGTTTCTCTGGCTTCTCAATCGCAACAAAACACTTCTGAATCGTTCCAGAACTCCTCTCCATCGATCTGTGGAGTTATCTATAAATATCCGAATCGACTCGTCGAGTCAGGTGGTGACTCGTCGAGTCCCTCTCACATTCCCCGTATTGTGATAACTCTCTGGGATCCCTAGTCATTATCTTCTCGATTCTTCGATTGGACTCGCCGAGTAGCCGATCAGACTCGCCGAGTCAATGCCATTTTTAGTGTTTTTCTTCTTTATTTCATCCTCGATCTTCTAACTGTTTCTCCTGCTTCCTTTCGCTTCCGAGCTTCATCTTTGGACTGAAAATATAATTTAAACACTTTTAAGTATCTTTTGTCCATAATATGCAATAATTTGGCTAATAAATGAATAATAATGTATACTTAGTATGAACCAATTATGCACATATCATTATATAAGCAACATTTAAAAGGCTTAGGAAGGCCTGCCCGCCCTATTTCCTTTTCGCCGTTGAGATGTGGTCTGGTGGAGTATCGGGTATCCGTCCGAAGGTCGTTTAAATATTAGTTATATATCATGTGTACATATATAGTCATAAAGGTTCATCCAGTTCATTCAATACCCTTGGGTAGCAAGGGTATACTTCCATGTTCATACGTACCAGTTACATTTCTAGTAAGCTACCATATGGGTAGTTTAGGAAGATACTAGACCTATTACTAGAACGCGATGTCATACAATGAGTCAGTTCATTCATGAGTCAATACTTGCTAGATAGAGAGAGAACACACATTACAGCTAGTACACACAGTACATTACTATACATTTACATAGATATGTTTACATGAGTACACTTACATGAGTACATTTACATAGATACACTTACAGGAATACGTTTACATGAATACATTTACATGAGTACGTTTACATAGATAATATATGATGAGTTAATATTACATTTATATGTATAGATTCTGTTATATAATCCTCATTCTTATCTTTACTTTGTGTACAATCACATAATCGACGAGATAGATTGGATTTAATATCCTAGTACCAAAGGATACGTTGCGGGATTAACCATTCCTAGAATCTCTGTTAGCTACAGAGGTTAAAGCACATCCACGGATGTCAATGGTTGATACCATTACAGGTATACTTTGAGGGACTAACTATTCCTATACCCAGTTGTTAGCAACAGAGGTAAATGTACATCTACGGATGTCTTCAATTAACACTGTTAGTTATCCTAGTACAAAAGGGTAATACTTAGGTTATTTATATTATTACCTTTATTTTGTGAGTCATTCACATAACCGACGAGGTGAATTATATTTGAGTATCCTAGTACCAAAGGATACAATTTCTTATAATAATAATAATAGTAGCACAGTCGGGTCTTGGTAGAAGGCTACATTTAGAGTAGTCGGGTCTTGGTAGAAGGCTACATTCATAGCAGTTAGGTCTTGGTAGAAGACTACATTCAGAGCAGTTAGGTCTTGGTAGAAGGCTACATTCAGAACAGTTAGGTGTTGGTAGAAGACTCCCTTTTATACTAGTAGGAATCATAGGGATTTCTAGGGTTTTTCAAACGTTTACAGTTGTTCTACAAACATTTTCATACTTATATGAACTTTCTTTCAAAACAAGTTCAAGTCTTTCATTACAAGTTTTACAAATTAAAGACACATTAATATTTATGATCTCACCAGCTTTAAGGCTTATACTCTCTTTCAAAATAACCTGTATCCTCAGGTCAACCATAGACATGTATCGATGCAAGGTTCAGAGAAGATGGTGCTCGTTCAAGACTCATCTTTCATTTTGATTTATACTTTAGTGTCTATTATAATTTGAAAGAACACACTTGTATTAAAATTATATTATTAATGCAATGGATGATGTTGTTGCTTGTTTACTACTTTTCATTGTTGTGATATTGTACATGACGTCCTCCACCCCAGAACGTTTCCGCCGTTCATGGTTTTGGAGTGTGACAGATTGGTATCAGAGCATTGTTTATAGTGAATTAAGTATATCAACCCATAAAAGATATACAGACTATAAATACAATGGGATTAAAATACTCTGACCAAGAGTTTATACTTTAAATAGTAAAATATCTAATTTGGTATACGTGTCTGCATTCATACTAAAATCAGTGTCACTAGGACAATACAAAAGAATTACGATTGTTAGGCAACACAGGTGGACTTAGAGACATATAGTCAAAACTGGGAAGATATAGCCTGATCAACTATATTATCCGAGGGTTGACTAGCATGTGCCTAAGTGTGGTTGTGTGGTTGCAACAAGTCTAAAATCTTACCAACAATACCACAAAGAGAACAGTAGAACATAACATTAAACTTAAAATACTATAGGAGTATTTGGTGTTACTATAAGTACTTTATATTTGAGAACTAAAACGGGATCTTCATTACTAAGTTGATAGTTGCTAAGTGGATACACTAAGGTTATATGTGTTGGAATATTGTCTAAGGCTGCAACTATATTAGGCAAGTATTTGACCCGATTGTGCATGGTCCTTTTGGGTTGCCTTCACCATAGCAACTTGATAGGATGATTTATTATGAGAGAATAAATATTATTAATATATTATGAGAATAATATAAGGAATAATAATATTGTTATTTGATTAATATAAGTCATAGATTAATTAGTATTAATTTGGTGACTTAAAGAGATTAATTAAATAAGAGGGTATAAACTATCAATTGTTTGATAGTTACACTTTGGGCTGTAAATCCTTCTTGGATAGAGGTTGGAAAATTCTAGGGCTTGGGATAGCCTCAAATTCGTCCAAGGCTTATCTTTGGAAAGGATTTGGATTGCTTTAAAGAAAGATTATCCAACTAGGGTTTAAGGGTGAAACCCTAGGAGCCTTACAAGTATAAATAGACCCCTAGGGCATGGGAAATCGGCACCTCTGCTAAAGCAAAGAAACCCTGGCCGATTTCTAATCCCTCTCCTCTCTCTCAAATCATCCTCCTTGCTAGTTGGTGTTTGTAAGCCATTAGAGGAGTGACAATTGTGACTCTAGAGCTCCAAGACAACAAGATCAAACAAGAGATTCAAAGGTAAACTTCTAGATCTGATTTTGTATTGTTCTTATACCTAATTAGTCATTAGAAGTCTTGGATTCAAAGCATGTTTAATTACAGAAACCTAGATCTAAGAATTAGGGTTTGCATGTGCACATAGGAATGTTCATATGGCCAAAACCCATCAATATGTAACTAGGATGTTATAGACTTAGAATCTGTGAAAGTTTTGCTTTACCCCTATTCTTTGTGAATATGGAGTTAAGGTCAATTATTCGAAGGCCTATCCTGTTTCGATTACATATAACTGGTATGCACTTCACAAATAGTGATGTAACTAATGAAGATTTTCTAAATAATTATCTAGATAGTTCGTCTAATAATTATTTTCTTACCCCAATTCTCGCGTAGATAACATGGTTGGACTCCATCCCCACGGCAACCAGTACCTTCCGAACGAAGTCATTGCTGGTTGGTTTGGAGAAGAACCAGAGAATGATCATCCTATCCCTTTGAATGATCACCATGATGAAGACTTTTCGGACGGTGCTAACTCCGAACCCGAAGTTGAGAACCTACCCCAGGCAGCTGCAGTTCCAAATCCTAACCCTCGTAAGGCTTTTCATGGCCCGACGCCTCCATGGGTGGAATGTTTGGAAACATGGAGCCAAGGACAGGATCAACCCATGCCATTTAATGGTGACCGAAGCTTTTATGACCTGAGCAATGGGGGCTCAGCAGACAGAATCTTGCCAATCTTGTGCACAGAGTGGACCGAAATGAGGTTCAAGGCAGGACAGCCCTACATCAGATCACAGAAGTTGTCACCAATGCGAGGATGCATACCCTCCGCACCATTTGCCTAGAAGATGCTCGTGAGAGATTTGAAAGAGACCATGAAGCCCTGCTTCAAGCACTGGCTGAATCGCGAGCTGAAGTTATAGAACTCCGCGTACGCCAGAGGGTGTACGAAAGACACCTACTTGATGTGGAACGCCAACTGGCTGAACTGAGAGTTCACCAGAGGGATGACCGTCGCCAGTAGTAGATGACTTACTTTATTTTTCCTTGTTAAAAGGAATCGTTTTTCTGTCTATGCCCGATGTGGCATATTCTATGAAACTATCTTGTACTATAAGTACTTTTGGTTAGGTCTTTATGTTGTCAAGGACTATCTTCTCCGGATATGATGTAAGACCTTTTACAAGGTCATTTTCCCGAACTTTTACGTCATGAATATCAAAGATATTGACAGTCGGCTAACTTCTGTGTCATTCTTTATTCAAGTACTCTCATCATACTTTCATTGGAGTCTATCTGAAACATGATTTAGTCAAGACATTGGAATATAGTAATTTAGCTCCGGAGACATTTCCAAGTCTCTTTTAGTGGTTGGATCATGTTATTCACCAACCAACGATACCTCGGCTTGAACGACAAACATCTTGAGACCATTCTACGAACTTACTCCCACTCATTACTAGGACTGCATCATAGGGATGTAGGTCAACCTTTCATGAACGCACTTCCACTCAGTACTAGGACTGCATCATATGGATGTAAGTCAAACCTTCGCGAACATACTTCCAATCCGTACTAAGACTGCATCATAGGGATGTAGGTGAAACTTTCAAGAAAATACTCTTACTCTTTACTTGAACAATCGAAGTACATCTAGGGTCAACCAGAATCGCTCACAAAATCCTTATCATTCGTATTACAGAATCATGTCGTCACCCAGAAACATTCAGCCGAACAATGAAACCCCGGTTTTTCCTATGGACACCGCTACTTTCCAAGCCGCAGTTACAGCCGCCGTGATGGCTGCCGTGACAGTTGTCCTTGCGCACTGTAGCACTATTAGCGCAAGCAATGCTGATGATGGGGTTGAAGATTTCGATCGTAGTATCAATCCAGGAAGTCATCAAACAGTAACAGTCGCAGGCTCATAAAGCCGAAAAGCAGAGAACAAGAAACGAAAGCGCCAAGCCCAGAAAGAATGCAAGAAATCCCAAAAGATGGCCAAGCAACAACAACAAGTGGAAACCCCTGCCATCCCCGTACCGAGCAGGCCATACGAGGGAAAACTCCCGAAGTGTGATAAGTGTAGTTTCCATCATCATGGGGCTTGCCATGAGAAGCAATGTTGTAATTGCCTGAAAATAGGGCACCATGCTCGTAGCTATGCAGCACCGGCACGACCCATCACTCAAGCCCCTAACATCAGAGTCAACCAGGCTTATGATGGCAGTGTTAAAAATAGACCCTATGAAAGGAAAACTTCAAAGTGGATGAAAAAGGAGAACGCCCGTATCCACGTCACTCCTACTCGACACTTCACTTCCATCACCACTGTTGGTGCTGTCCAGATATGTCACCAAAGCGGTGAAATTGGACACCTCAAGAAGGACTATCCAATAACAAAGAACTCAGGCACAGATGGGAAGATTCTTAGGATCACAACTGCAGGAGAACCTACTCCGGACCCACGTTAGTGTAATTTAGGCATTTCGTTGTAACAGTCTTATAAACCATCTAAAACTAGTGAAACCGGAGTCTTATCTTTTGCGGGATCCTGTCGGTATAGGGATTCTCGTGCTGCGTATACTTGTCTTTTGTAGTATACCTTGTTCGCAGCAATAGTCTTGTAGTAAGTCTAAAGTATTGTAACTCTGTTGATGGTTGCACGGTTGTGTTTTGTCTGTAACGCCTTATGTTTAAATCTAATGTCTTTAAGTTTCTTTATGATTCTGACATTACCATACGACTAGATTCAATTTGATCCACACAAAACCAGCTTCATACATACATCTCTTTCTTCATAAACGTCTTTTTAGCGAAGCCGTCACATCAAAACACCGAAGTACTAATGCATGGAGTACCTCATAGTTCTTCTTCTTTCCGAAGAAATCCCCAAAGTACCACTCGTACAGTACGTCAAGTTCAATCCAAAGATTCATATGGTTGATTTATCGTTGAAGAATGTATACATAGGGGTGATGTATAACCAAGGTTCTACAGGTTTAGAATTGATGATTCCACTTTAACTTCTTTTCCTCGATGGGGAGTAAGCTTAAAGAAGAATCAGTTATTCGACTACCTTTTCAATCTTAATTATATACGACTCATATACACGATACTGCGAATGATGAGCCATGTATGACTTCTGATATGAACATCAAGACGGAGACTGCCCAAGACTATGAGTGATCGCATCGTTATGCGAACAAACTTAGAACCCAGTACGACTCCTGTAACCAGATCGCCCTACAATCTAAACACCTACAGAGATACAAGAACAGTCCGGACAACTTAGCGAACTACACAGAAATAGAATTGGAAGACTAGGCTTCTCACCCTGGAGAGCTCCGGTCTTATTCTTCCATAGGTCGACGGATTGCATCATATGTACCTCGGCTATCGAGGACTCCGTCAGGATTTTCCATTAGAAATCGTTGTCTCTGCCTCGCATAGATGAACTGGTTGAGCAAACGCAAGGAAAGAATTACTTTCAGAAATGGACCTGAGATCCGAATATCACCCGTTTGAGTGTTAAGGAAGGATGTTCGGAAGACTACCTTCCGAACTCGATGCGGACACTTCAAGTCCATAGTGATACCCCTCGGATAGGACCAATACGCCCAGAGCATTCATGAGTTTAATGAATAGGGTCCGCCTTTCTTACTTGTATCAGTTCGTCATTCTCCTTGTAATGACTTATGTATCTACCCTCGTAGTAAGAAGGAACACATGGAAACATTACCTTCGGAGAAACTTTTGCAAAGTTCTCTGAACACGAGTTTTGGAATCGAATAGTCGAATTCCTAAGACACACTATTAGTGATGTGGAAATTCTTGAGTACTCTTGCAATTTATCCAAAACCGTTGAGAATTTGTCGACACCGAAGATGCCGACAGAAATTCGCCAGATTCTAGGTCTTGTAGACCTACCGTCGTAGTCCATCCAGAACTCCTCGCAAATTACAGAAACCCTTACGACTTTGGCCCAACAGAGGGTGGCCCTTGACTGGGAAGATAAGCAAGAAACCTTGGAATTCCAAGTGAGAGACCAAATTCTTGAGGAAGTCTTGCTTTGAGAATGGCTTGATACGCTTCGTAGAGTGTGGGAAGCTGAATCCAGAATGGTTAGGACCTCTGAGATTCTTACCAGAATCGGTCCTGTATCTTACAAACTAGACCTACTCTGCGAGCATAGTAACGTACATTTTACCCTTCGCGTCTCGATCTTGAAACCGTACCTTTCCGTTAGGACTCTCGTAAGTCCACTCGACGAGATTGAGATTAACGAGAACCTCGCCTCCATAGAAGAACCGTAGTGACCCTCGACCGAGAGGTCAAGCGGACGAAGCAGCACCGCCTCCCTTTAGTGAAGGTTCGTTGGGATACCAACCGAGGATTTGAATTCACTTATGAGCGTGAGAACCAATTGATTAGGAAGTTTCTGTTGGGATTAATCAGGTGGTTTAAGTCACAGGTTGTTATGGTTGTTATTAGTGAGGTCTAGATTATTTTGGTTTTGAGTTTGCATGGAATAACCTGGGGTATCACAGTGATGCATGGCTGCAATTAATTAGTATTTGTGGCTTTAGATGTTTTTATTTAAGTTGTTTTAGTTAAAGGTTGAATAAGGAAGAGTGAGTATGGGTTTGACTAATTCATAAACTGTACGTTAGAGCTGTTAGAGTTGTGCACGTTGGGTATTAGAAGAAGTCACCCACTTAGCTGTTTTTTAGGATAGACTAAGTATTTTGTTATTTTCCTTTTCCACGTTAGTAATTCTGTAAGGCTATATATAGCCTCTTTTCCCATGAATAAACAATGAGTTTTGGTCTTTACTTTTCAGAGCTCATTTAATCATATTAGAAAAAGCTTTCTTCTTCCTGTCTTCATACAATACGTGAGTTTAGTGTGTGTTTTGTGGGAGGCTAAACCAACATTTGGTATCAGAGCGGATATCGATTGAAGAGGGGCTGATTTCAGATCAGCAGATTGTTTTCTTTTCTGTTCTAGGGATCAAAAGGGTAGTGGAGACAAGTCGTGATTCTAGCCAAAATCAGCGGGCTTGTTAACCCAGTTTGATCTAAGAACACAGGAGGATCAAGTGCAAACAGAAGGTGTTAATTAAGGGTATAAAAACAACAAGTGAAAGGCAGCAAAAGGTGTTTGTAGGTAGCTCTTTCAAGCAGTGTTTTTAGTTGATTATATAACCTTGGTAGTGCAGTAAATCGCAAGAATGGCTCCACCAAAGGATCAAACAACGGCTGTTGTCAAGGAGAGCAACACCATGACTCTTCAATGTCCGGTATTGTCATCAACAAATTACACAGTATGGGCTATGAGGATGCGGGCTATCTTCAATGTTCATGGGGTGTGGGAGGCAATCGATACGGGAGTCAATGGGGATGCCAAGAAGAATAACATAGCAATTGCACTTTTGTTTCAAGCCATACCCGAGGAGCAGACACTATTAATTGGGAGTCTCACAACCGCAAAGGAGATGTGGGAGGTTCTCAAAACCCGTCATTTGGGTGCGGATCAAATCCGGGAGGCGCGACTTCAAACTCTAATGGGAGAGTTTGAAAATCTGAAGATGAAGGATCAAGAGGTGATAGATAACTTTGCTAATAAGTTTTCCGAATATGCTTCTCGAGCCGCCTCACTTGGATCGGTTATGGAAGAAAAAAATTGGTTAAGAAATTTCTTAACGGGTTACCGAAACGTTTCATTCATATGGTGGCTTCTATAGAAAAGGTTGTAGACTTGAAGACCATCAGTTATGATGATGTTGTGGGCCGACTTAAAGCTTATGAAGAAAGGATCAAAGTTGAGGAGATCCAACCCGAGCAAAATCAGCTTTTACTTGTTAATTCTGATGAAAAACCAAAAGAAAAAGAGCATAGGTGTGAGCATTGTGGTTGTGGAAACTCGAATCGTGAAGACTATGGGCGTGGCCGAGGAGGAGGTCGGGGTCCTGGGAAAGGTCGAGGAGAAGGTCGAGTACAACGGGACAAGAGTCACGTGAAATGCTACAAATGTAATGAGTTCGGGCATTAGATTTCGGAGTGTCCATTGTGGGAGAAAAAGAATGAGCTAAACTTGAACCGGTGCGAGGATGAGGAACCGGCACTGCTGTGAATGATCCACCTGATTAAGGGGGTGATTGTTGGGATTAATCAGGTGGTTTAAGTCACAGGTTGTTATGGTTGTTATTAGTGAGGTCTAGATTATTTTGGTTTTGAGTTTGCATGGAATAACTTTGGGTATCACAGTGATGCATGGCTGCAATTAATTAGTATTTGTGGCTTTAGATGTTTTTATTTAAGTTCTTTTAGTTAAAGGTTGAATAAGGAAGAGTGAGTATGGGTTTGACTAATTCATAAACTGTACGTTAGAGCTGTTAGAGTTGTGCACGTTGGGTATTAGAAGAAGTCACCCACTTAGCTGTTTTTTAGGATAGACTAAGTATTTTGTTATTTTCCTTTTCCACGTTAGTAATTCTGTAAGGCTATATATAGCCTCTTTTCCCATGAATAAACAATGAGTTTCAGTCTTTACTTTTCAGAGCTCATTTAATCATATTAGAAAAAGCTTTCTTCTTCCTGTCTTCATATAATACGTGAGTTTAGTGTGTGTTTTGTGGGAGGCTAAACCAACAGTTTCCACCTCATGACACGATCATTAATACCTACTTCCTTACCTAAATTCTAATTTCGGGACGAAATTCCTTCTAACGGGGGGATGATGTGACAACCCGAAATCTTCATTCAGGAAAACCCTAGAGTCAATCATTTCAAATTATAATTCAAGTTCACTTTTATTGGTTTTTAGAAAATTTAAAGTTCGTTTGATTATTTTAATAATTAATCTTTAAACGAACGGGTGAAAGGATGTGCCGACTCTGGTCTTGAAATTTCAAAACCGCGAATACCATGTAGCTTAGAAGTTCACGGCCAAACTTTTATGTTTGGGCCGTAAACTCCCTCAAAAACCGTAAACTCATGCCTTAAGCATGAGTTTACTCCCCAAAGTACCTCACTTGTTACTTTCACCCTAAAGAGTAAACTCCAAAACACTCTCAACTATCATCCCGGATTTCGCCAAATTTCACGAAAACGTAAGTACTTCTTGGCTTAATTAGTTGTTATATCACAACATCTAGTGATTATACATCCTTCAATCCATCAAATTTCATGTTTTGATTAGATTTCCAAAACACCAAGAACACCAAGAACACACACTAGTGTTCTTGGACTTTAAGTTCATTTCAAGCTTCCACAAAGTAAGTACTTCTATCCTAGAGTCATTTAAAGCTTGCTATAAATATTAATATCAAGGAAAAGTCCCAATAACACCAAGAACAATGTGTTCACGGTTTTGGGAGGTTCCCAAAACCGTAAACACCAAGTATAGTGCCAAAGGGTGCTTTACGGTGTCTAGATGCTTCACAATGCCTTAAGGACTTGTCTAGATCCATCCTTGTGATACCCAAAGTTTATTCTGTTATATTACCCCGTTCCCGTTAACGGAATATTCCAATTTATAAAAGTTTCGTTAATTTGAGGTCGTCAAATAAATAAATGTTTTATTTATTTATATTTTATGTCGTTATCGTCGTGATAAAATAAATAAAAACACGTAATTTACATTTCCATTTAATTGGAAAAAGTTAATTTTTATTACGACCATTTAACCGAGTAAAAAGCTTAAACCTCGATAAGCTTTAGTATCGGGTAGTCGTATACCGGGTGCAACACCCAAGGTATATATATAGGGAGTTGAACACTCAATTGAAGCTTTTTACCACCCTAAACCCATTTCCTCCCTCTACCCTCTCTCTCAAGCTCGTTTTCGACTCAAAACCGCAAGCTTCCGCCTCCAAAACGTAAGATCTCCTACCCTAACTTGTTCTAGACATCATTGGTTGTAGTTTTAACCCAAAAATCGAACATAAAAGCTGTTAAGGAGGATTTTACGGCCTAAGAACCCCCTTAGGCCGTAAACCCCTAAAATGAGGCCAAAAGTCCCAATTTTCCTTCAATTGAGCTTACAAACTAGTCAAGGAATTGACCTAGAAGTGTTTGAACCTCAAAACAACAATTTTTAGAGCATAAAAGAGGGTTTACGGCCCAAGCACATGCTTAGGCCGTAAACACCCTCTAAACTTGTAAAATCAAGTTCAAAACACTTCCAAACCACCCTTGGACTTAAGATATGGCTTAGGGACTTGCTATTTCGGGTTTGGAGCAATTAAACACAAACAATTGAGGGGTGAAATAGAGTTCACAGACCAAGCATGTGCTTAGGCCGTAAACTCCCCTAAATCATGCAAAATGGGAGTTTAATCCCCCTAAAGAGCCCTATACCCTTACTAGAATTTGTTAGAATTAAACCAAAGGCCTAGAAATCAAGGAATGGGAGTGTATGAGAGTTTACTACCATAAACCATAGGGTTTACGGCCGTAAACTCCCAAGGAGTGGCCTTTGGGCCGTAAACTCCAAGGAAGTATACTCTTGGACCCTTAAACACCCCTATAGCCTTGTATAATTCCTTAAAACCATTTCTAGAACCACACGAGACTTGAAATCATTCAAAAACACTCCTCCCATGAGATTACGGCCGTAAACTCATGGGGGATGTGGCCTCCCAACCGTGAACTCACATAAAGTGAGTTTTAGGAGAGTAAACTCCCTATCTAAGCCATGCACACCCTTAAATGTTACCCAGGACACCCCTAGCACTTAATCAAAGTGTTTTTCGCACTTTAGGATGCGTATACTTGTTTAATTAGTATTATATGAACTAATTGTATGTAAACATATGTTATCATATGTTAATAGGTCACTAAGTGTGTTCAAGTCTTTACTTGACACCGAGCACCCAACCGGCACCTTCGTTCGATCCACTTACAACAGGTGAGTTCATACCCCTGAATTAACCTTTTTAAATGTTTTTACATGTTTTATGGGGGGGGGGGGGGAATACAAGTTAAACATGCCAGTTATCATATCAATCACATGTGATTGATAACCTGCATGCACAAGGATTTATTACACTGCTGTCAACTGTTTTACCAAGTATGATACTATAAATGGTTTTTCTAAAATGTCTACACTTGTTCAGATCTCTTACTTATATTGTTTTATCAAAAGTTTCATTTAAAACTTGTTTATGAAGGGTTTCCAAAGGATTTCTAAAGGTTTTCAAACTTATTTTACAAAAGAATACCAAGTCGTGATTTTCTTAAGTATAAAGGTTTTCCAAAGTTTTCATCAAGGTTTTCTTCCATGTTTTGATACTCCTACTTGTTAGATACCACTGCTTCGTTATACTTTTACTTAGTTAATACTCCTACTTAGTTAAATACTTCTACTTTGTTAACACTTTTACTTCGTAATACACTTATACTTGTTAAACTCTTCTACTTCGAGAAATACTACTACTTTGTAAGCGTTCCTACTTTATTACCGCTTCTACTTCACGAACCGTTCCTACTTCATTAATCCTACTACTTCATAAACGCTTATACCTTAGTAACACTTTTACTTCGAGAAACACTTCTACTTTATTAATGCTACTACTTCGTAGATGCTTATACTTTATTGACACTTTTACTTCGAGAAACGCTTCTACTTCTTGAAACACTTCTACTTTGTTAACACTTCTACTTAGTTAAATGCTTCCACATCGTTAAAAGCATGCCTATACTTGTATGGGTATATAAGTAATGTTTAAAGGACTTAGGAAGGCTAGTCGCCCTATTTCCTTTTCCTCGTTTGGATGTGGTCTGGTGGGATCGGATATCCGTCCGAACATCGTTTAATCAATTATTATATATCATATATATACATGTATAGACATGAAGGTTTACATCGGTCGGTTCAGTTAGGAGTCTCTACTACTATTCCAGCGCTTTCATTAGAATTCACTGTTTGGGATACATCTTCAGGACACGGCCTTCTCCATTGTCTAGTCGGTAACCAGAGCCTCTTGTAAGGAGAGAGGACATTGTGTGTATAGATCTATACGGGGTTAACACCCCCGCACCCTGACTGCTAGCTACAGTCCATGGCCTACCAAGCCAAGGGGTGACAAATGTCATACTTACACCGACGCTTGCAGGGCGTCAAGTACTCTAGTGTCGATTAGTATGGTTACGAGTATCTCCATGTTACCTTATAATTCATGGTCTTAAGGTAATGGTATTGAACACTGTATGTTGGAAACACAATCTTAGAATTACATTGTTTTAGACTGTGCTAGCTGTATCTTTCATTTGATACTGTCTAGGGTCTGTATTCACTATTTTAGACCTTGTCAGTTGTAGCTTTCATTTGATACTGTCTGGGGTCCGTATTCACTGTTTTAGACCGTGCTAGCTATATCTTTCATTTGATACTTTCTAGGGTCTGTATTCACTCTTTTAGACCTTACTAGTTGTATCTTTCATTTGATATTGTCTAGGGTCTGTATTCACTGTTTTAGACCTTACTAGCTGTATCTTTCATTTGATACCGTCTGGGGTCTGTGTCTCCTTTTGCTAGACTGAGCCAGGCGTGTCGTTCAGTCGATACTCTCCTGGAGTCTATGATTCCTTTTGCCTTAGTCAGCAGTCTTCACTGCTGAGGTATATGTTATTTTCCCTGATATTCTCCTACTTTCATTAAAATCAAATCCTGTATTTTGATAATGATAGTGTTTAAGGGAAAACTACATTTTACAACATAACTATGTCCAGTGTTGGTAGAAGACTGCTTTTAATTAGAAAATATAGGATTTTCTGGAAAGGACTCTAATACACTGTAGACCCTAAAACTACTACTTTTATAAATTTATTTTAAACTTACACAAATGACACTAAATACTTATGAACTCACTAGCATTTGTAAAAATGTTGATACTCGCTTTCAAATAACTTGTATTCTCAGGTCAGCATTAGACAGGTACATCTCAGGAGTTTATGGTGAAGACAATTTAGTACCAAGCTGCACCTATACTATTACTTGTATTACTTTGATGCTTCTATGTAATGTAAACCATGTAAAATTATTACTATTAATGCAATGGTTGTTGTACTTTGATTACTATACTGCATATGTTGTGATACTTAACATGACGTCATCCACCCCAGAACGTTTCCGCCGTTCCGGTTTTGGGGTGTGACAGATTGGTATCAGAGCATTGTTTATAGTGAGCTAAGTATATCAATTCATAAAAGATATATAGCCTATAAATGCATAGGGATAAAACACTCTGACCAAGAATTATACTTTAAAATATAACCATATTTTACCAAAGTATAAGTGATGGGTTTTGAGCATTCTAACACTTCCTAAGTGTACATGCAACCCTAATAACCTTGGATCTATGTTTGTCTAATTATCATGCTAAGTTGAATTCCAAGGCTATATTCCTATCTAGCATACATGGGGAACAATTTTAACTTGAATAATAGATAGAATAACTTACCTTGTTGTAGCTTGTGTTCCTTGAAACCTTGTGAGCCTAGCACCCCAAGTGTGATGCCTCAAATGCTTCACACAACACCAAATGCTCTTGGAAAAACTTATAAGAGAGTACACACTTCTTGAAATCGGCCAAGCCCTCTTGTTTTCTTAGTCTAACCGATTTTTGGTGGAGAATATGATTCTTATATAGTGTTGACACATCTAGGGTTACACCATGTAAACCCTAATGTGTCATGACTCTTCATTTCCATGACCCATGGGTTTGTAACTCCCATGGAGCATCCATGGAGCATCCTATGGGTAGAACCCAACTTGATAATCCATGGAGCCTCTTAGCCCACTATACAAGATATGGATGATTTACATAATCAACCCATATATTTAATTAGTTCTCTTTTGACCACTTAATTAATTCTGAATTAATTATTGATCAAACTAATCAAATAATATTATTAATATATTAGAACTTATAATATATTAATAATCTCCAAGTGTTATTTCTCTCATTCAGTCTATCCAATTGCATGGTGCCATGCAACCCAAATGGACCATGCCGGGTCGGGTCAAGTACATACCAGAAATAGTTATGGACTTAGACACCTTATCCAACAGTCTCCCACTTGGATAAGTCTAATAACTATTACTGCAAGTATGACTTCAGGAACCGATCGGCAATCGTAGCTCTTTTCAAGGTTTCTCGGAACTGAGAAGATGATGGTACGCCATTTAAGATAAGTGATCATATAATCCTCTGTTCTAGATATCAGCCGGACAAATACATGGAACATTGTCTTGCTTATTGTCCAGCATTTGTTTCCCGATTTCCGATTTATTTGACATAGAACTTAATTAAACACATCAACTTAGTTCTGACCGGGCCCGGTACATGGGTCAAAACAAAATCATCGAGGGGCCCAGATATCAGCTTCTAATCCAAGAAGGAACAGATAAACTTCGACTCATATGTTTGTTCTACCACTCATTGAATTACACACAAGAGCACGATTTATAACATCGAGTTACCAATGCGTTTTCGTACAATCAATGCATAACCAACTTGTAAGTAACAAATCATATCTCTAGGTTTGAAGACTTATACGATATTACCGTCTCACGATCACTCGAGATAGAATTCCATGAAGTGATTCCAGTGAGCGTGGGTTGAGTCCAATGCTCAGAACTTATGAGCACTCATGATTGTTGTAGCCTTGTCCAAGACCTCTACAACCAAACATGACAGTCTTGATTCATACCTACTTCCGACATATGACTGACTGTGGAGATTTGAATAATATGTTATACCAAACAAAAATTATTCTGGAAGTCAAAACATGCAAAAGAAATATAGTAAACGATCGACAAGAGATAGCAACACTTTACTCATAAATAAAACATTTTTATTCATCATCAAATGTCAATTACACTTTACAAATTTCGAGGTTATCTAACTTCTAAATCTAATATCATCCTTCAGCCCTATGCTCCGAGCATGCTGAAGATGCTTAACCCGAGTTAGTCCCTTTGTGAGGGGATCTGCCGGATTCTCATCTGATGATACCCTCTTTGCCATGAGGAGTCCTTCTTCGATCCGATGTCTGATGAAATGGTATTTTCTGTCGATGTGTCTGGATCTCCCGTGATCCCTTGGTTCCTTGGCTAAGGCAACAACACTTTCACTATCACAGAAAATTTCCATTGGCTCTTTAATAGCTGGTACAACTCCAAGGTCTCCAATGAAGTTCTTCAGCCATATCGCCTCCTTTGCTGCCTCGCTAGCTGCAATATACTCTAATTCACAAGTAGAATCTGCCACTGTCTCTTGCTTGGAACTCTTCCAAGAAATTGCTCCTCCATTTAGGGTAAAGACCCAGCCTGACTGAGAGCGGAAATTATCCCTATCAGTCTTGAAGCTAGCATCACTATACCCTACTACTCTCAAGTCATCACTCCCACCGAGGGTAAGGACCCAGTCCTTAGTCCTTCGTAGGTACTTGAGAATATTCTTTACCGCAGTCCAGTGTGCCTTGCCATGGTTCCCCTGAAACCTACTAACCATGCTCAAGGCAAAGGCTACATCAGGTCGAGTACACGTCATAGCATACATGATCGAACCTACAGCCGAAGCATAAGGTACTAGACTCATTTTTGCTATCTCAGCCTCAGTGCTAGGGCTTTGTGTCTTACTCAATTTGGCATTACTCTGGATGGGCAACTCTCCTTTCTTGGAGTCCTGCATGCTGAATCTCTTCAGCACCTTATCCAAGTAGGTACTCTGACTAAGTCCAATTAGTCTTTTACTCCGATCTCTCAAGATCCTTATCCCTAAAATATAGGCAGCTTCACCAAGGTCCTTCATAGCGAAACACTTCCCAAGCCAGGACTTTACTTCCTACAGGATTGGAATGTCGTTTCCTATGAGTAGTATGTCATCCACATACAATACCAAAAAGCTAACTATACTCCCACTAGCCTTGACATACACACAAGATTCATCTTCACTCCTAGTAAAGCCAAATTCCTTGACCTTCTCATCAAAGCAAAGATTCCATCTGCGAGGTGCTTGCTTTAATCCATAGATGGATTTCTCAAGCTTACACACTCTATTAGGGTACTTGCTGCTGACAAAACCTTCTGGCTGACTCATGTAAACATCTTCAGCCAACTTTCCATTAAGGAAAGCGGTTTTGACATCCATCTGCCGTATTTCATAGTCATGAAATGCAGCTATGGCTAACAGAACCCGAATAGACTTAATCTTGGCTACCGGAGAAAAGGTCTCATCATAATCCACTCCAGGAATTTGAGAGAAGCCCTTTGCAACCAGTCTAGCCTTATAAGTGTGTACTTTACCATCCATGTCGGTCTTCTTCTTGAAGACCCATTTGCACCCTACTGTCTTACGACCTGGTACATTTTCAACCAAGTTCCAAACTTGATTGTCATACATGGATTGTATCTCGCTATCCATAGCCTCTTTCCATTTAGCAGACTCGGGGCCTGCCATGGCTTCCTCGTAGCTGTTAGGGTCATCTTGACTTACTAGTGTCCCATCACTAACAAGTGTCTCACCTTCTGCAGTAATATGGAATCCATAGTAATGCTCAGGTGCACTCCTAACTCTCGTGGAACGCCTCAGAGGTACAGATTTGTCAATTGGCTCAACAGGAGTTTCCTCCTCAAGTTGAGGGCTAGAGTTTGAAGTTCCTTCACCACTTGATTCTTGAATTTCTTCAAGATCAATTTGCCTCCCACTGTTTCCTTAGCTTATAAACTCTCTTTCTCGAAAGACTCCTCTTCTTGCTACAAAGACCACATTGTCACTAGGTCTGTAGAAGAGGTAACCAAAGGATTGCTGTGGGTAGCCGATGAAAATACACCTCTCGCTTCGAGGTTCGAGCTTATCATGAGTCTCGCATCTCACGAAAGCCTCGCAACCCCAAATCTTGATGTGGTCTAGTTTAGGTACTTTACCAGTCCACATCTCCTGAGGAGTTTTGGCAACTTTCTTTGTAGGTACTAGAATAAGAATATGGGCGGCAATCTCTAAGGCATACCCCCAGAATGAGATTGGTAGCGAAGCTCGACTCATCATGGAACGAACCATGTCTAACAAGGTTCGATTACGCCTCTCAGCCACACCATTCAACTGCGGTGTCCTGGGAGGTGTCAATTGTGAGACAATCCCACATTCCCTAAGATAGTCGAGGAACTCTGAACTAAGATACTCACCTCCTCGATCGGATCGAAACATCTTAATGTTCCTGCCCAATTGATTCTCGACTTCCTGTTTAAATTCCTTAAACCTCTCGAAAGTCTCTGACTTATGTTTGATTAAGTAGACATATCCATATCTACTGTAATCATCAGTAAAAGTCAAATAATAACGATTAGCATCCCTTGTGGCATGTTTGAATGGTCCACACACATCCGTGTGTATAAGGTCCAACAAACCTTCACCCTTTTCACACGAGCCTGTGAAGGGTGACTTTGTCATTTTTCCAAGTAAGCATGATTCGTAACTATCATCTGACTTTAGGTCAAATGACTCCAAGACTCCATCCTTTTGGAGTTGGCCTATGCGTTTCTTGCTTATATGTCCAAGGCGACAATGCCATAATGATGCTTTATCCAAGTTATTATTAGTAGTAGAATCAATACACAAAACATTATTTCCTAAGTTATCTACAACAGACACAGCTTCATACACACCATTACAAGGTAATGCTTTAAAATAAAGAACATTATTAAAGAAAGCATCAATAGAACCAACTTCATTATTAAACAAAAAGGTAAACCCTTGTTTGTACAAAGCATGAAAGGAAATAATATTTCTTGCCATTCCTGGCGAGTAACAACGTTTATTCAAATCTAAACTAAACCCACTACTTAGCGATAAAGTATAAACTCCAATCTTGGTGACAGGTGAAGCTTTCCTATTCCCCATGATCAAGTTTATTCTTCCTTGCTCCACATCCTCACTTCTTCTTAGTCCCTGCAAGTCACAACAAATATGAATACCACAACCGGTATCAAGGACCCAAGATTTAGAATGGGGTGAGTTATTAGAAATGATAGTGTAAATACATGCATGGTTGGGTTTGACTTTCCCATCCTTCACATCCTGCTGGTATTTTGGGCAGTTCCGCTTCCAATGAGCCTTTTCATGGCAATAGAAGCATCCAGCCTCTTTTGGGTCAGAAGAAGGAGTAATGAAACCTTTCTTGGTTCCACTTGTAGAAGAGCCATCAAGGGTCCGAGCCTTGGTACCCTTCGAAGATCTCTTTCTCTTCCTCCCTCGACTTTTCCCGATTGCCAAAACCGGAGTTGAGTTTGGAGTAGGAGTGATAGCAACCGACTTCCCCTTAAGACCTGTTTCTGCGGTCTTGAGAAGTCCCTGAAGTTTGCTGAGGGTGACTTCTTCCTTGTTCATGTGATATGTCATGCGGAATTGATCATAGCACGATGGTAAGGAGTGCAAAATGATATCTATTGCAAGCTCCTCAGGGAAGTTCACATTAAGCTTCAGCAAACGATCCACATACCTTTGCATTTTCTGCATGTGGCTCGTGACGGATTCCCCGTCCTTCATCATGGTTGTTATCATGGAGCAGATGATTTCATACCTCTCTTGTCTTGCACTTTGATGGTATCTTTCCATCAAATCTTGGTGCATTTCATAAGGGTAGAAATCCTCATAAGACTTTTGGAGTTCCGCTGTCATCGTGGCCATCATGATGCAAGCCACTTTCGTAGCATCCCTTTCATGTGCCCGAAAGTCAGCGGTCTCCTGAGGAGTTGCAGTGGTCTCATCAATCTCCTTAAGCTCCTTGTCAAGGACATATTCTTTGTCCTCGTAGCGGGTAATCATTCTGATGTTTCTGATCCACTCATTGAAGTTGGATCCATCAAAGGTGACTTTCCCACACAAGTTCATAAGGGTAAAGGAGCCATTAGGATTAGAGCCAGAAGCATTGTTGGAAGACATCTGAAGAGAAGAGAACACGATTAGTTTAGATATAAAAGAGTCCTTAATAAAACACCCAAATGTAATATTAAGGCTAGGATCCAATCACAATATAATATAACTTAGAAAAGGTATGCCGTAATCTAAGCTATACCATATTTGAAAGGTAGGTGAATGACGATTCACCAATTTCCACCACGAAAACCGTAATGTTTAAGTATTAGGTTTTTTGAATGGTTTTTTTTGAAATTCCTAGATTCTTTGAGATTCAATGAACTTTTCAAAGGCATGTTTCAATCTCAAGTGTGCCCTCCAAGTTTTGTGACTGGGATACCGAGGATCACAAAACGAGGTGTGAAGTAACCATGCAAATCACTTGGTACCCTTAAAGTTTATCACTCAATCGATGTGCCGGTAAACCACACACGCTCCATCGATACTATAATAAACCCTAAGTCACCCTTTACCTACCTTGTTAAGTCCAAGTTAGTGTGCCGGTTAACCACACACGCTCCACCAACGACTTAATCAAAGTGTAAAGTGTGATTTCGTGGAATAGCACCTTATTCACATTTTTCCTAAAGTAACTAAGATTGGGAATTTAATAAAACATTTAGTTACTTTATAATATTCATCATACTTTGAATGGGAATTTGTAAGTCCTTGTCTTACCCGTTCGGCTAACGACCCTCCACCGGTCAAGCAAGCGGTGGGTGAGAGTGGACACCCATTAAGTCACCATTTTATAGGCAACAACCTTATACCCACCTTATAGACCGGCTTCGTGAATGAGGCGTACTAGCGGTAAGACGACTTTGTTCTTATACATATATATATAATTATTAAATAATAATATAAGTATAAGGATTGAATTTTAACTTTTAAAACTCTAAGGGTTGGAACTAAAGTTTTAACTTAACTTTACTTGTTCCAAAACTTGAGGGAAAGTTTTGTAAACTTTCAAAACTTTTCATTTCTTGTAACTTATGAGTTTAATAGAGTAATAAAATGAGGACTTTTCATTTTTCCTAACTCTTGTGTTCTTTTAATGGTTTTTAATCCAAGAGACTTTTGGTTTTCCATAACTTGAGGACAAGTTATGGACTCCATTAAAACACATTATGATCAAGAATTAAACTACCACATAGGTTACAAATAATTCCTATGATCATCTAAACATCATAAGAACAAGAATATGAATATGAACATCTTCAAGAATCAAAATCACATTAAACTTTGTAATTTTGATAACTAGTTGTTGTAAATGAGTTAGCAAATACATTACACCATCTAAAACAAGTTTTCAAGTACCAAAACAATTTAGGGTAATGTATCCAATCCATTTCCAGCAACTGAAGTCGAAATTCAGCACTCTGTCGACCCTACTCGCCGAGTGCATGAACCTACTCGACGAGTAGGTTGAAGATACAAGTGGACTCGGCGAGTCTCCCCATGGACTCGGCGAGTCCATCAGTCAGACAGCAAGATTTCGACTTTTTTTCTTTCAACTTTTAAGCACAAATAAAAAGCAAACAAGCCTAGGCTCTGATACCACTGATGGGTTTTGAGCATTCTAACACTTCCTAAGTGTACATGCAACCCTAATAACCTTGGATCTATGTTTGTCTAATTATCATGCTAAGTTGAATTCCAAGGCTATATTCCTATCTAGCATACATGGGGAACAATTTTAACTTGAATAATAGATAGAATAACATACCTTGTTGTTGCTTGTGTTCCTTGAAACCTTGTGAGCCTAGCACCCCAAGTGTGATGCCTCAAATGCTTCACACAACACCAAATGCTCTTGGAAAAACTTATAAGAGAGTACACACTTCTTGAAATCGGCCAAGCCCTCTTGTTTTCTTAGTCTAACCGATTTTTGGTGGAGAATATGATTCTTATATAGTGTTGACACATCTAGGGTTACACCATGTAAACCCTAATGTGTCATGACTCTTCATTTCCATGACCCATGGGTTTGTAACTCCCATGGAGCATCCATGGAGAATCCTATGGGTAGAACCCAACTTGATAATCCATGGAGCCTCTTAGCCCACTATACAAGATATGGATGATTTACATAATCAACCCATATATTTAATTAGTTCTCTTTTGACCACTTAATTAATTCTGAATTAATTATTGATCAAACTAATCAAATAATATTATTAATATATTAGAACTTATAATATATTAATAATCTCCAAGTGTTATTTCTCTCATTCAGTCTATCCAATTGCATGGTGCCATGCAACCCAAATGGACCATGCCGGGTCGGGTCAAGTACATACCAAAAATAGTTATGGACTTAGACACCTTATCCAACAATAAGAACATCCAGAATCTAAACATTCGAACATAAGTATCACAAGAAGAACAATAATAAAAGTCTTCGGATGTTGAGCATTACCGTCAAACCTGAGCAGTTATGTAATCGTAAGCTGGAATAAATTTAACCTGATCAACTACATTTATTCGAGATGCAATGAACATGTGCTTAGGAGTGGTAATGGTGTTGCAACAGGTCTGAAACTTACCAACTAGGAATGCTAGAGCCAAACATAAAGTTTAAAATACTATGGGAGTATTTTGGAATACTAAAAGACTCACATTAACCCCAAAATCATATTCAGAAGATAAGAAACAAACAAGAAATTAAAATACCATAGGGGTATTTTAGGATCCATAGATAACCTTGTGTGAAGAACTAAAAATATCCTTATTGACATACCTACAACTACAGAGGGTATACTCCCAAGGTTATATATAATAAGGATCCCATAGGCTAAGAATGTGTGGTTTCGCTCTACTTCCTTTTCCTCATTGGGATGTGGATATAGAGTAGTATCACATATTCGAAGACCTATCGGATCTAAGCTATATATGATTTGTATACCCTGTGTAATCGTAGCAGGACTCGATATGGATCACCCAGTGAAATGTTAATAATCTATTAGGATTCTTTAGACATTTCCATTCTTGCACGAACCCTGTAGAAAACCCTATCCACTTCAGTACTCGACAGAAGAGTTGATTCAGACCCAGAAAAGGTTCATTGAAAAGATTTCTTGTTCGGAAATAAATGAATTAGGTTGAGACTATTGGAATCACCAAGTGACTATATCATTTTAGGGACATCGGTGAGAAATTCGCCTAAACTTCCGAGATTCCCAGTCACCCATCATGAAGTGATGACACCCAGAGTCGGATTCAGAAGTAAGATGGAATAGGAATTCAATATGTCTTCACGAGAAAAGAACCCTAGGTAACTACCCGAAGGAAACCAACGCCGGTCCCAGTCAAAGCTACGAGGTAGACAAAGGGAGCCAGTACATGGAACCCAAGAAGTGTCTTTCCTCGTGTTCGTCACGCTAATACACCCATAAAATAATACAATTTAGTGAGTTGGTGGTTACACTACTCACGCTATGTGTTAGGTAAAATCGCCTTTTCCCGTTGCCAGTAACACGATTAGAGCGGATCCCCACACCTCTATTGAGAGTGTTTAGCCATAAGTTTTCATGAGCCTCTCTTTCCGCGGTTTTCGTTCCGAACTGTTCTCAAATCTTTCCAGACCGGAGAGTGAAACCTTTCCCAGTATAAAGGTAACTTAGTAGGAACGACCCCCACCTTATGGCCTTTTTTCCGATACTCATACTCCTACCTTGAATACTAGGACTACATCATAGGGATGTAGGTCGACACTCAGACAACCAACATCCGAGGCACGGGAAAAATTTATGCCTAATACAGTCAGGACAGATATGTCCAGGGTTAACCATCGTCTCTCATTATCTTGTGTTCCTTCCGTGTAGGAAAACCATGCCTCCGAAGAAGCGTAACCAGTCCGCAAACAAGAAACCTACTCTCCTATTCGATGAAGCTACATTCCAAGCTGCAGTCTTGGCAGCCGTAGCAGCTGTCATGGCTCACCTGAATGCTAACAAAGCCAATGTTAGCAAGGGCCCTGTTGGGAATTCCGATCCTAGCAATGGACAGCAACAACCAACACCTGCATACCCAACCACTCAAGAACCTCAACCAAATCCACTAAAGAGAAAACTCAAGATTGAGGAGGGAGGTACCTCGGCTCAAGGACCTTCTGAAGGGCAACAAGCTGAGACAGTCAATTCCCCTGTCAATCCTTCCCTCCCGACTTCAAGAAGACCATACCTAGGAGACCTTCCCCACTGCGGCAAGTGTAGCTACCATCATCATGGTATGTGTCGGGAACTCTTCTGTGCTAGATGCAACAGGAAAGGGCACACCTCACGCACCTGCAGAGCCCCGGTTGACTTCATTACATCAACCACCAATGTGACGATCAATCGAGCATGCCACCTATGTGGTGAAATTGGACACCTAAAGCGAGATTGCCCAACGGAAAGAAAAGACAAGGACAAAGGAGGAGTCTAACTCTAATGCTTGGGGAGAAGCATCAAGGAACCCGGTAGATTTTTGGTACGTCTCTAAATCTTAGATAACTAACTGAAAACATTAAAAGACTAATTCAAAAATGCAATTACTTCCCCCGTTAAGGCGAAAGTCGCAACACTATCATAAAATTTAAAATTTTCATCAGGTAAAACTATAATGGCTAAGTATATGCATTACGACCATGTATAATTGATATGGATAGACCTAGAGTGAGTGAATGCCGCCTCATTTCCTGTTCCTCGTTTGGTTGTGGATTTAGGGCGGAGTCGCTCAGTCAACAGTCCTCCCCACTTTAATTATACATGACTAGTATATGTTAGGCGATTATAGAAATGCCTCGTGAGAATCCATTCATGAAAAGGTACTCTACTCAGAAACATTCAGGACTCTCTATAGTCCCGCGTCAACTCTATCGGTCCAAGTATCCGCGACAGTGATACACAGGATGAAACCCAAGACGCCTAGAACTTGTGTGCCCGATCGGCACATGACCCTATCGATCCTCATTTTATATCATGTCAAAGTACGCCAACTTCGATGCCTCTATCAATCATGGTTCAACGTCGTGCAACCATGTGTAAATCCTTAGTGTTGTGTAAAAAGAACTTTCACCATAGCCATTTCAGCAAATAAAGGTTCTTCCGAACCTAAACATAATACAAATAATCAAACATAATGTGATCCGTCAGTCGTCCCTATTATCTCAATCTTTCCGAAGTACCCAGGAGAAGGGTACCGCGCGCTGTTACCCAACCCTCCTTAGACGGATAAGAACCAAAGCGAAAGACATTGCAAGTATTCCGGAAGGTGATAACCACCCGAAGCATACTCCGTAGATCCCCAGAAAGACACTTTCGCACCTCGCAATCAGGTTCGTGAACTCATAGGATAGAACTCATGGGACTGACCATTATAACTGAGTATATGCATAAAGGTGGTATATAATTGAGAACAAAAAGATTTAAGATGTGTGTTTCCTCCCTACTCCCTGTTCCTCGTTAGGTTGTGGGTCTGGGGTGGAGTCGCACAACTGAACATCCTGCCGACCTCAAGTATATACGGCTTGCATACACCAAGTATTAGTGGTTAAGCCGAGTATGAGCTCTACCATGAACCTCACAGTAAAACCCATCATCTTATTCCGCAGAATAGGAGCTAAAGTCAAGAGAACCACAGCAAGTTGAACTACTATAATGACCACAAATCCGAAATTTGTTGTCATCCCGGTTAAGCCAACATAGTAGCTAACACCCGCAGTTGATAAAGAAAGTTGAGTCGTAAGAGTCATGGACATTGACTACGACCATCCATTCACGCTTAATCACCCGAATTAAGCATCTCAACATATATCCCAGAAAGTCGAAAGTTGCGATGATGTTAAACTCTGAAAAGAGTGGATGAGGAGATTAAAGTTCCGAGTAATGGAACCCAATACTCACTATATTTGACCTAGATCGAGGCAACTCAGAACCTTCAGAAGAGTAGTTGCAGAAGATGTTCGCACTACTCAGGCACTTCGTCCACCCCGTTACCGACGAGTAGTGCCTATGATCCTCCGACCTCCCGCGTGGGGGAAATCGTCGTCGCCCTGTAGACGATAGACTTCATTCTCCGAAGTGAACACTAGGGTACCGAGAACCACAGGATAACCTCCGCAGCTAAGAATACTAGAATAAAATGCAAGAGTAGGTAGCGTTAAGCCTTATAACCCAGATCCCGAAGAGATTATAGACTTGACACCAGTCTAGGTGTTAGTCGATGGGTTATACAGGAGCATGTGCTTTCCGCACTAGAATAAACTAACGCATTGGAAATTAGGGCATGTCTTACAAGATTCATTGGACTATCAGGTGTTCCACGAATATTATCTCACGCAGAAATAGTAGAACCACCTCCTGAGATAGTCCAACACTCGTCTGGTGAAACCCTATCTCCCGGACCCTGAGGGTTTCCGTTAGGAATATCTCAAGATTCTTTAGTGCAGGTTCATTTTGCACAAGATTGAGATAGCCACTCTACAACAAAAAGATACCGTAGACACACAACCCATCCGATGATCAAGAAAGTCTCTAAAAGCCAATTGACAGGAAACGTAAAACTAAAGACAACCCGAACTTCCTAAGAACCAACCTGAAGGAATACACTTCCAATCTGAGAGAGAACGTTTAGAACTTCGGAATGACGATCACGCCAGTGATGATCTCTCCATAGAAGTACACTATGTTCCAAGTACTAAAAAGCTCTACCCTTCCGAGAGCTTAGGACCATCCGAGATCCTTTACGGAGATTGGTCCAACCCTCGTCAGACCACTACTACTTTCGGATATTCCACAAGCTTCACCACAGATCGATCCACTTCTTAGACTTGATCAGTGTTTACCCGACGTCACTTTTTGTATCCCACACATCTTGATAGAAACCATTGAGAACCCTAATTTCATATACATACGTGTAGGAAATCACTAACTGCCCGAGACGGAATCCGCATCCTGTAGGTGAAGGTTTGCTGGAATGACAAACATAGGCCAAAGTTCATTTGGGAGTGCGAGGACAAACCAAATAGGAAGTACCCTCCTACCTCTACATGGTCATTCATACCTACTTCCTTGCCTAAACCTAAATTTCGGGACGAAATTCCCTCTAACAGGGGGATGATATGACAACCCAAAGTTTATTCTGTTATATTACCCCGTTCCCGTTAACGGAATATTCCAATTTATAAAAGTTTCGTTAATTTGAGGTCGTCAAATAAATAAATGTTTTATTTATTTATATTTTATGTCGTTATCGTCGTGATAAAATAAATAAAAACACGTAATTTACATTTCCATTTAATTGGAAAAAGTTAATTTTTATTACGACCATTTAACCGAGTAAAAAGCTTAAACCTCGATAAGCTTTAGTATCGGGTAGTCGTATACCGGGTGCAACACCCAAGGTATATATATAGGGAGTTGAACACTCAATTGAAGCTTTTTACCACCCTAAACCCATTTCCTCCCTCTACCCTCTCTCTCAAGCTCGTTTTCGACTCAAAACCGCAAGCTTCCGCCTCCAAAACGTAAGATCTCCTACCCTAACTTGTTCTAGACATCATTGGTTGTAGTTTTAACCCAAAAATCGAACATAAAGGCTGTTAAGGAGGAGTTTACGGCCTAAGAACCTCCTTAGGCCGTAAACCCCTAAAATGAGGCCAAAAGTCCCAATTTTTCTTCAATTGAGCTTAGAAACTAGTCAAGGAATTGACCTAGAAGTGTTTGAACCTCAAAACAATAATTTTTAGAGCATAAAAGAGGGTTTACGGCCCAAGCACATGCTTAGGCCGTAAACACCCTCTAAACTTGTAAAATCAAGTCCAAAACACTTCCAAACCACCCTTGGACTTAAGATATGGCTTAGGGACTTGCTATTTCGGGTTTGGAGCAATTAAACACAAACAATTGAGGGGTGAAATAGAGTTCACAGACCAAGCATGTGCTTAGGCCGTAAACTCCCCTAAATCATGCAAAATGGGAGTTTAAGCCCCCTAAAGAGCCCTATACCCTTACTAGAATTTGTTAGAATTAAACCAAAGGCCTAGAAGTCAAGGAATGGGAGTGTATGAGAGTTTACTACCATAAACCATAGGGTTTACGGCCGTAAACTCCCAAGGAGTGGCCTTTGGGCCGTAAACTCCAAGGGAGTATACTCTTGGACCCTTAAACACCCCTATAGCCTTGTATAATTCCTTAAAACCATTTCTAGAACCACACGAGACTTGAAATCATTCAAAAACACTCCTCCCATGAGTTTACGGCCGTAAACTCATGGGGGATGTGGCCTCCCAACCATGAACTCACATAAAGTGAGTTTTAGGAATGCACACCCTTAAATGTTACCCGAGACACCCCTAGCACTTAATCAAAGTGTTTTTCGCACTTTAGGATGCGTATACTTGTTTAATTAGTATTATATGTACTAATTGTATGTAAACATATGTTATCATTTGTTAATAGGTCACTAAGTGTGTTCAAGTCTTTACTTGACACCGAGCACCCAACCGGCACCTTCGTTCCATCCACTTACAACAGGTGAGTTCATACCCCTGAATTAACCTTTTTAAATGTTTTTACATGTTTTATGGGGGGGGGGGGGGAATACAAGTTAAACATGCCAGTTATCATATCAATCACATGTGATTGATAACCTGCATGCACAAGGATTTATTACACTGTTGTCAACTGTTTTACCAAGTATGATACTATAAATGGTTTTTCTAAAATGTCTACACTTGTTCATATCTCTTACTTATATTGTTTTATCAAAAGTTTCATTTAAAACTTGTTTATGAAGGGTTTCCAAAGGATTTCTAAAGGTTTTCAAACTTATTTTACAAAAGAATACCAAGTCGTGATTTTCTTAAGTATAAAGGTTTTCCAAAGTTTTCATCAAGGTTTTCTTCCATGTTTTGATACTCCTACTTGTTAGATACCACTGCTTCGTTATACTTTTACTTAGTTAATACTCCTACTTAGTTAAATACTTCTAATTTGTTAACACTTTTACTTCATAATACACTTATACTTGTTAAACGCTTCTACTTCGAGAAATACTACTACTTCGTAAGCGTTCCTACTTTATTACCACTTCTACTTCACGAACCGTTCCTACTTCATTAATCCTACTACTTCATAAACGCTTATACCTTAGTAACACTTTTACTTCGAGAAACACTTCTACTTTATTAATGCTACTACTTCGTAGACGCTTATACTTTATTGAAACTTTTACTTCGAGAAACGCTTCTACTTCTTGAAACACTTCTACTTTGTTAACACTTCTACTTAGTTAAATGCTTCCACATCGTTAAAAGCATACCTATACTTGTATGGGTATATAAGTAATGTTTAAAGGACTTAGGAAGGATAGTCGCCCTATTTCCTTTTCCTCGTTTGGATGTGGTCTGGTGGGATCGGATATCCGTCCGAAGGTCGTTTAGTCAGTTATTATATATCATATATACATGTATAGACATGAACGTTTACATCGGTCGGTTCAGTTATGAGTCTCTACTACTAGCCCAAAACTTTCATTAGAATAAACTATTTGGGATACATCTTCAGGACACGGCCTTCTCCGTTGTCTAGTTGGTAACCAGAGTCTCTTGCAGGGAGAGCGGACATTGTGTGTATAGATCTATACGGGATTGGCACCCCCGCACCCTGACTGCTAGCTACAGTCCATGGCCTACCAAGCTAAGGGGTGACAAATGTCATACTTACACCGACGCTTGCAGGGCGTCAAGTACTCTAGTGTCGATTAGTATGGTTACGAGTATCTCCATGTTACCTTATAATTCATGGTCTTAAGGTAACGGTATTTAACACTGTATGTTGGAAACACAATCTTAGAATTACACTGTTTTAGAGCGTGCTAGCTGTATCTTTCATTTGATACTGTCTAGGGTCTTTATTCACTATTTTAGACCTTGTCAGCTGTAGCTTTCATTTGATACTGTCTGGGGTCCGTATTCACTGTTTTAGACCGTGCTAGCTGTATCTTTCATTTGATATTGTCTAGGGTCTGTATTCATTGTTTTAGACCTTACTAGCTGTATCTTTCATTTGATATTGTCTAGGGTCTGTATTCACTGTTTTAGACCTTACTAGCTGTATCTTTCATTTGATACCGTCTGGGGTCTGTGTCTCCTTTTGCTAGACTGATCCAGGCGTGTCGTTCAGTCGATAATCTCCTGGAGTCTATGATTCCTTTTGCCTTAGTCAGCAGTCTTCACTGCTGAGGTATATGTTATTTTCCCTGATATTCTCCTACTTTCATTAAAATCAAATCCCATATTTTGATAATGATAGTGTTTAAGGGAAAACTACATTTTACAATATAACTATGTCCAGTGTTGGTAGAAGACTGCTTTTAATTAGAAAATATAGGATTTTCTGGAAAGGACTCTAATACACTGTAGACCCTAAAACTACTACTTTTATAAATTTATTTTAAACTTACACAAATGACACTAAATACTTATGAACTCACTAGCATTTGTAAAAATGTTGATACTCGCTTTCAAATAACTTGTATTCTCAGGTCAGCATTAGACAGGTACATTTCAGGAGCTTTTGGTGAAGACAATTTAGTACCAAGCTGCACCTATACTATTACTTATATTACTTTGATGCTTTTATGTAATGTAAACCATGTAAAATTATTACTATTAATGCAATGGTTGTTGTATTTTGATTACTATACTGTATATGTTGTGATACTTGACATGACGTCATCGACCCCAGAACGTTTCCGCCGTTCCGGTTTTGGGGTGTGACAATCCTTGATGTGTTTATCACATAAAAGAACAAGAAAACAATAATTTATATGTGTTTACAGTTTAGGAATCTCCTAAAACCGTAAACACCCCAAAAGGTGTTTAAATGTCCCATATTTACTCGTAATGCCTGGAATCTAACCTAGGCTATTACCTTGAAGTGTTTACGACTTGAAAACACCAAAATATCTAAGTCCATGAGAGTTTACGGTAGTAAACTCATGGAGAAATGGTCCATAGACCGTAAACTCCATTTAGGAGTGTTTTGATGCCACACAACACTTCCTAAGGCTTAAACATGAAGTAGGAATGCTTGGTTTGGCTTAGAAAGCTTCAAACAACAAATGGTCAAAAAGAGGGTGAGTTTATGACCGTAAATCGAAGGGTGAGTTCATTATACACTGTATGTTTAATTTCAAACTCATTTACAATTATGTTTCAAACAAATGTTTCTTTGTACTTAAAACTGTTTTGTTAGACAAATACTCTCAACCTGTTTTATGGATTGACATCAAGTCGATCTTTTCTTAGATAGTAATCATGTTCAAAGGTTTTACAAAACTTATTTTATGCTTTTATATTATCAATTGCATGTCTATGTATGTATAGTTATATAAGCAATGTTTAAAAGGCTTAGGAAGGCCTGCCCGCCCTATTTCCTTTTCGCCGTTGAGATGTGGTCTAGTGGAGTATCGGGTATCCGTCCAAAGGTCGTTTAAATATTAGTTATATATCATGTGTACATATATAGTCATAAAGGTTCATCCAGTTCATTCAATACCCTTGGGTAGCAAGGGTATACTTCCATGTTCATACGTACCAGTTACATTTCTAGTAAGCTACCATATGGGTAGTTTAGGAAGATACTAGACCTATTACTAGAACGCGATGTCATACAATGAGTCAGTTCATTCAGGAGTCAATACTTGCTAGATAGAGAGAGAACACACATTACAGCTAGTACACACAGTACATTACTATACATTTACATAGATATGTTTACATGAGTACGCTTACATGAGTACATTTACATAGATACCCTTACAGGAATACGTTTACATGAATACATTTACATGAGTACGTTTACATAGATAATATATGATGAGTTAATATTACATTTATATGTATAGATTCTGTTATATAATCCTCATTCTTATCATTACTTTGTGATACAATCACATAATTGATGAGATAGATTGGATTTAATATCCTAGTACCAAAGGATACGTTGCGGGATTAACCATTCCTAGAATCTCTATTAGCTACAGAGGTAAAAGCACATCCACGGATGTCAACGGTTGATACCATTACAGGTATACTTTGAGGGACTAACTATTCCTATACCCAGTTGTTAGCAACAGAGGTAAATGTACATCTACGGATGTCTTCAATTAACACTGTTAGTTATCCTAGTACAAAAGGGTAATACTTAGGTTATTTATATTATTACCTTTATTTTCTGACTCATTCACATAACCGATGAGGTGAATTATATTTGAGTATCCTAGTACCAAAGGATACAATTTCTTATAATAATAATAATAGTAGCACAGTCGGGTCTTGGTAGAAGGCTACATTTAGAGCAGTCGGGTCTTGGTAGAAGGCTACATTCAGAGCAGTTAGGTCTTGGTAGAAGACTACATTCAGAGCAGTTAGGTCTTGGTAAAAGGCTACATTCAGAACAGTTAGGTGTTGGTAGAAGACTCCCTTTTATACTAGTAGGAATCATAGGGATTTCTAGGGTTTTTCAAACATTTACAGTTGTTCTACAAACATTTTCATACTTATACGAACTTTCTTTCAAAACAAGTTCAAGTCTTTCATTACAAGTTTTACAAATTAAAGACACATTAATACTTATGATCTCACCAGCTTTAAAGCTGATACTCTCTTTCAAAATAACTTGTACCCTCAGGTCAACCATAGACAGGTATCGCTGCAAGGTTTAGAGAAGATGGTGCTCATTCAAGACTCATCTTTCATTTTGATTTATACTTTAGTGTTTATTATAATTTTCCAGAACACACTTGTATTAAAATTATATTATTAATACACTGGATGATGTTGTTGCTTTTACTACTTTTCATTGTTGTGATACTATACATGACGTCCTCCGCCCCAGAACGTTTCCGTCGTTCATGGTTTTGGGGTGTGACAATAATCAAAGCTCCTTCATGGTACATTCTATTACTAATCATATTTCATATGAAATTTTTTCTAATAAACACAAATCCTTTCTAGCAGCCATCAGTGCAAGCGATGAGCCTAAGTGTTTTAAACAGAATGCAGAATGTGAGCGATCGAAAGAAGAAATGAAGAATAAAATAAAGGCTTTAGAAGAAAATAAGACATGGGTACTTGAAGATCTACCTGAAGGTAAACACGTCATTGATTCCAAAATGGGTGTATAAAATAAAATAAAAGCCTGATGGAAAAGTTAAAAGGTACAAAGCTTGACTAGTAGCGAAATGATACACACAAAAGGAAGGAGTAGATTTTCATGATACCTTCATGCTAGTCGCCAAGCTTGTCACGGTCAGAACTTTGCAAGTGATAGCCACGAAGAATGGTTGTGTTTTTTAACAGCTTGATGTCAACAACATATTTTTACATGGAGACCTTCAAGAAGAATTTTATATGAAGATTCTAGTGGGTTTTGGTAAAAAAATGAGATACAAGGATATGTAGATTAAAAAAAAACTATATATGGTCTTCGCTAGGTTTCACGCAACTGGTATCAAAAATTCACTCTTGTGTTATCAAGGTTAGGCTTCAAAAAAAATGCATGCAGATGCGTCTTTATTCGTTTATTAAAAAGGTAGTGTGTTTGTTGTTGCCCTACTCTACGTGGATGATGTGATAATTATGGGAAACGACACAACAAAAATACAAGAAACAAAGACCTATCTTGATAAGAAATTTAGTATCAAATATTTAGGTTCATTAAAGTATTTTTTGGGAATTGAAGTGGCTAATACATCGAGTGGAATGGTTCTTAGTCAGAGAAAGTGTACTCTTGACATATTAAAAGATAATGGAATGATGGGATATAAGCCAAGTTCTTTTCCGATAAAGCAAAACCTTCAATTGGATCAGTGTGCAGATAGTCCAAATATTGAAGCAAGTCAGTTTCAAAGGCTAGTTGGTCGCTTATTGTATCTGCATGCTACAAGACCCGATATTGCATATGTTGTAAATTTGTTAAATCAGTTTGTTTCCAATCTAAGACAAAAACACATGGATGTGGCCATGTGTCTCTTGCACTATCTTAAGGAAACCCTTGGTCAGGGTATTCTTTTGCCCAAAGATGGAGGAACTAAACTTGTTGCTTATTGTGATTCTGATTGGTTAGGGTGTGCTTTCACAAGAAGGTCACAAACTAGATACTTGATACTTTTGGGAGGAGCGCCAATTTCTTGTAAAACAAAAAAGCAGACAGTAGTTTCCCGTTCTTTTACTGAGGCAATGTACAGAGCAATAGCACATGCAGTTAGTAAAGTTTTGTGGCTTCGTTGGTTACTTAAAATCTTGAAAGTGGCACCCACTAAAGCCATTTCACTCTTTTGTGACAATCAGGCAACTAGATACATTGCTAACAATCCGGTTTTCCATGAACAAATTAAGCATGTAGAAATGGATTGTTTCTTTGTCGAGGAACGAGTTGAGACTCAAGAGATACGGCCAGTTTTCATAAACGCAAAAGAACAATTGGCAGATGTTTTTACAAATGTCTTGAGAGCTATCAGACTAAAGGATTTACTGGTCAAGTTGGGCACATGCAATTTATATGCTCCAACTTGAAGGGAGTAAAAGATTTTGTTTTTATCTTCGATTTTTAATATTTATTTAGTTGTTATCTTTTCTATATTTTTTCTTAACGTTGCATTTAAACACCCCAATTGATTGAATGAATTCAATTTTTGGAATAATCAAGTTCTTTTATCTTATGCAAACCAACAGATTGTTTTCGAAAATTTACTCGCCAATTCTATTAAAAACATTATCAACTTAACTGTTATGTTAACGTCGCTAAAAAAACATATAACATGATCTACTCTCATAAATGAATGTTTTTTTCCACATGTCACACTCTCATTCAATTTGTCAAATGTCATTTTGTGGTTATTTTGAATTAATTTTTTTTTCATATGTCATTTTATGAGTTTTTCAATTTTATTAAATTCAACAAAATATTTAAATGTAATAATTGCAATAAATGTAGTAATAAATGGATATCAATTTGATTAATGAAGTTACATTTTAATTTTAAAATTTTCAAATTAAAGTTTATTAGTTTCTTTTGTTTATTTATTTAAATTTAAAAGATAAAAAAAACATTTTAATTATAGTAATTCATTATTTTTCTTATTTTCTTATAAATTCAAAGTTCTCAATTATTTTGATTTTATATTTAACTTTTTTTTTTAAATTAACTCATATAATACATGGGTCTCACAACTAAATGTATATTATACAGAGTAGATACAGTATAAATTAATGTGAACTTATTTTAAAAAATATATAATATTTAGTTCAATCTTTTATTCCTAACCAAGTAGCTATCAATATCTATATCTAAGATATGGACAGGCCGATAAACATCCTATGGTGCTCCCTCAATCAATTAAGAATTTGGGTCCCACATCACTATTTCTATCTCATGTGTTTCTTTGTTCAATTTAGTTTTTTTCAACCCATGGTTCAATCAAGCCACGTTATGTGACATTTAAATAGATTGGATGTCGTTTAAAAATCAAGTTTATTCATATTACTATGTGTTCGTGAAAAAAAAATCAAATTATTTTTTTTGAACGTTATCAATGGATATATTTCTTGGGGTTTCCTACTAATAAGGCAAAATTCTTAAAAATGTTGTTTGCTTGTGACAGTTTTTTTTTTATTTACCACATGTAAGTTTGGAAGAATAGAGAGAATGCTAGAGAGATAAAGAGAAAGGAAATGAGTTCCTATTCCTTTTGAGATGCATTGTAACTCTCTACCCATTTAACTCATGTAGCACCTGATTCTTGGTACGTAAAATTTTCCTTAGTGTTTTTCATTTTTTTAGCCTTTGACTCAGCGAGTTGTAGGACCGACTCGCCGAGTAGAGTCAGGACCCGGAACACGTTTAAGTTGGCGACTCGGGGAGTCCATATTCTGGACTCGGCGAGTCTCCGCTGTCTGATGAAACCCTAAATTTCAAGGGTTTGCACCCTATTTAAACCCTCTTATCCGCCCCCAAGCTCGCCCCCTTCACCCTCAGATCTCTATACTTCGTTCAAGCCTTGTTCATAGTGAGTTTGAAGCATTTTAGTGTGTTTTCTTGAAGATTTGGAGAGGGAAGGAGAGTAGATCAAGAAGAAGAGGAGGAGACCAGGCATCTTTGAGCTTTCTCAGTGTTTTCCTTGAGGTATAACTCGTTTTCCCTCTGTTTTCATGCTTATAGCCCCTTATTAGCTCCATGGAAGTCCTTCTTGAGTTTTTCCCCAAGCTTGTTTGTGCCTTATGGTTTGTAATAAGTTGTTAGCCTCTAGATCTAGGTGGGATCGAGCTCCAGGAGCTTAGATCTACTGCCTTTATGGAGCCATATTGCATGAAAGCCCTAGATCTACTCTTTTGGTGCATTTTGAGCCCTAAAACCTTCATTGGTGAATATTTACACGTAAAGTTGGAAACTTTACGTGTTATTCGTGCCCTAGGAACCCAGATCTATGAATAGCATGAGCTGGATTAAAGCAAAATCGCGTGTATAGTATTTGCATGTGGCCGACTCGGCGAGTTGTTCATCTGACTCGGCGAGTCGAGTCGCGAGTCCCCGAGTTTCCCCTTTTTCGTGACTGCGGGGTGGAGTGGTGAGTCGTGGGATAGGACTCAGCGAGTCGAAAGCTAGACTCACTCGTGAAGTAACTCGGCGAGTCAGTGCCATAACTCGGCGAGTTCAAGGCAATCTTCTTGTCTCAAGAACAACTCGGCGAGTTGTTCATACAACTCGGCGAGTCACAGCTTAGAGTGTTCTTCGGATGAAGACGAACTCGGTGAGTTGTTCATACAACTCGGCGAGTAGGATGAAGGACTTTTGGCCTTTAGTTAGAAGAAGAACTCGTCGAGTCAGTGCTTAACTCGACGAGTAGAGACGGGTTTTGGGTCGGACAAAAGGATAGGGACTCGGCGAGTTGACAAGTCAACTCGGTGAGTCGGGCCAACTGACAGTTGAATTTTACTTGACTCTTGATTTGTAAAAGGGTAAATGGTCATTTTACCCTGAAGTCGGTTAGCAGTATTTGACTAAGGGTTTTGTGGGAATTATAGCCGGAGGATTTCCGGAGCGGCAGCAGCAGCAGACAGTCAGTTCCCACACAGATCAGCAGTTACTTCGAGGTGAGTTTCCTTCCAGTAGTGACGGGTCTAAGGCACCAAGGCCGGCCCGTATAGACGAGATGTTAGTATTAGAGTGTCGGCCGAGCCCGTATCTCTTGGTTGAGTTGATTATGATATATGCCAGTATGATAGAGTTGTCTATACTCATTGACTGTGTGATACTTGTATATATTATGGGATAGCAACTGAGTGTGGGTGAGGCTCGTATCTCTCTGAGAGTGGAGTGTGGGCGAGGCCCGTATCTCCCAGATAATGGAGTGTGGGCGAGGCCCGTATCTCCCAGCTAGCGGAGTGTGGGCGAGGCCCGTATCTTCATGAGTGTGGGCGAGGCTCGTATCTCCTAGTTGTTCATTGTATGTTTGTATGGTATGATGTATTATGGGGGAACTCACTAAGCTTCGTGCTTACAGTTTTCATTTTTGGTTTCAGGTACCTCTTCTTCGAAGGGGAAGGAGCTGGCGTGGTAGCGGTACATCACACACATGCTTTATATTCCGCATTATGATATCACATGGGGATTTGTACTCTGACACTCTTATGTTTTTTAAAAATGTTTTCCAGACATGCAATATCTTTTATGAAATGATATGAACGTTGAATTTTTTAGTCCTAATGTTTTGCTAAGTGCATGTTTTAAAAAATGAAATTTTTGGCTCGTATTTTTGGGATGTTACAAGTTGGTATCAGAGCCCTGGTTTGAGGGATTCGGACACACCTTCGGGGGTGTTTGAACTCAAATCGAGGGATTAAAAGACTATGGAAAAACAAAATGTTTTTTTAAGGCTAAGTAAAGGGTTTTAAGAAAGAACAAAGTGTGTGATGTGCGGGACCGGCCGAGCTCAAGTAAGTATTCCCTAAAGTACCCATACAAGCTTATGTTATGTTTATCAGTTTCAGTAGAACAACCTGCTAGAATAGGACTAAGGATCTAGGAGTGATGCCTTATGTGCCTGCTTTATGTGCTTCAGTGTATGAAAAGTTGCATGCTATAACTGAGTAGACACCAGTAGGATAGCCTGTTTAGGTTATTCCTGATAGCACTAGTTTAGCATTGCATGCTAGTTCAGTTTTTCTCTACGAGGATAGAGTTGCTTGAGATTGTTTCCTTTAGTCCAAATGCTGCTTGCTTAGTGATATGTAGGCCTTGAGTGATGAGAGTTAGCTGTTAGGTGAATACATTAAGGTCACATGTGATCAGGGTTGAATAATCTCAGAGTGCGGGATTCGACCCTATTGCGTAGCTCTTGTTTGAGTCCTAACCGTTGTAGGGATGAGTCCCTTACCCGAAGGATTATCCGAACCTCTTCATATGTGATTGTATTCAGGTAATAGCTAATTGACATCACCAAGAGACCTTCCATAGCTAAGGACTGTGTGGGTGGAGTTAGAGGTTTCCTAGGGTAAGCCTAGGATAAGAGTAGCAGAGATCAGCCGTAGTGAAAGGGGCCTGGTGGAGTCAAGGCAGTCCTTGGAGAAGGTACGTATAGATGTGGAAGGTAGTATGGGCCCGTACTACTGAAAGCAGAGGATCTGTACCCGAATCAAGGAAGGCCAAGATAAGACCAGGGAACTTGTAGTAGGTATGATCCCTCCAGAGGTATCAATATCATTAACAGTTGTTATTTCTTTTATGTTTCAGAATGGTGGTACTACGCTCGAGGCCAGCAATTGGCAGTTCAGGAGAGGGATCGGGTTCGGGATCAGGTTTCGAGCCAGTAGATGGAGGATCGCCTCCGGGCATTCAGGAGCGACATGGCATCTGGCCAGTCGGGATCTCGCACGCTGTCCTTCAAGGACTTTCGGGGCAGTGGTGCGCCGGATTTTCACGGGGCGAAGGAACCCATAGCTGCCAGACGATGGATTGCAGACATTTAGTCTGCACAGATGATTAACTTCTGCCCTGAGGGGTCGAAGGTGAGGTTCGCAGCAGGGTGTTTACGAGATCGAGCTAGGGATTGGTGGGAGTCCGTGGGGGACTCGTTGGGAGCCTCAGCTGTCGAGGCTATGACTTGGTCGGACTTCGCGACCAGGTTCAAGGCGGAGTTCGCGCCGGCTGTCGAGCTTCAGCAGCTGGCCAGGGAGTTCTTGGACATGCGTCAGACGACGGAGACTGTGGCGGAGATCACCGCCAAGTTCCGGGAGAGGGCATTGCTGGTGCCCCAGTATGCGGGAGATGAGGATATGAGGAGGACCCGTTATCATGATATGCTACGGGATGACATCCGGGAGCATGTTATCTTTTCAGCTTGCCCTACCCTGGAGTCCATGATTACCAGGGCGAGGGAAAGGGAGATTGATTTGGAGCACATTCGAAAGAGGAGGGCAGAGGCGGGGCAGGTGGCTGGGGCTTCGGGGAAGAAGCCCAAAGGATCAGATGGGAGGCCGAAAGGCCAAGGAGGGTCGGGCCGCTGCGGGAAATGCGGCAGGTCGCATGAGGGAGCATGTAGGTTGGGATCATCAGGCTGCTACAAGTGCGGCAAGGCGGGGCATTTTAGCAGGGATTGTACTGCTCCTGTCTCGGTTGTTCATACATCCGAGTTATTATGTTTCCACTGCAACCAGAGGGGCCACAAGAAGGCCAATTGCCCCCAGTTGACAGCATCAGCACCGGTTAAGGCGCCAGCTTCAGCTACCCTGCGGATTACAGATGGCCGACAGGGCAAGGCAGAGGCTCCAGTGGTGAGGAGCCGGGCGTTTCAGATGACGGCAGAGGAGGCACGCGCGGCACCTGATGTGGTGACGGGTATGATTCTTTCCCCCCCTATTTTTTTATGATGTTATGATATTGATATGTGCTCTGTGTATATGCATTAGGATCGTTCCATGTGAACGGTATTCCTGTCCAGGTGCTGTTTGACTTAGGGGCCACTCGGTCATCTGTTTCCCTTGCGCTTAGCAAGAGGTTTACTGAGTCTTCGGGCATGTTGGATTGCCCTTTAGAGGTAGAGATTGCCGACGATCGATCGGTGCGAGCATCAGCGGTGTTCAGGGATTGTGTTCTGAGGTTATTTGAGGAGCACTTTTTGGTGGATTTGGTTCCCATCCCGTTGCGGGGGAACAAGGTGATTATAGGCATGGATTGGTTGAGCCCTAACGGGGCGGTGATAGATTGCGCACAACAGCTAGTACGGATCAGGACCCCGAGTGGGGGAGAGTTGGTGATTCACGGTGAGAGGCCACAGCGTGGACCTACAGTATGTTCAGCAGCGAGAGCTATGCGCTACCTTCAGCAGGGTTGCGCGGGATATGTCGTGTATGTTATGGATACCCGGGAGACGGGTAAAGAGAGGGTGAGCGAGGTTCCAGTGGTGCGAGACTACGCTAATGTGTTCCCGGAAGAGCTTCCTGGAATACCTCCGGAGCGTCAGGTGGAGTTCAGAATCGACCTAGTTCCTGGTGCGGCTCCAATAGCCAAGGCACCCTATCGGTTGGCTCCTCCCGAGATGCAGGAGTTGTCTACGCAGCTGCAGGAGCTGCTAGACAAGGGATTTATTCGACCGAGCAGTTCACCCTGGGGAGCCCCAATCCTGTTTGTAAAGAAGAAGGACGGGTCGCATCGGATGTGTATAGATTACCGGGAGCTGAATAAGGTGACGGTGAAGAACCGTTACCCACTTCCGAGGATTGATGACCTCTTTGATCAGCTGCAGGGAGCATCTTGGTTCTCCAAGATCGATTTGCGTTCAGGTTATCATCAGATGAGGGTCAGAGAAGAGGATGTACAGAAGACCGCGTTTCGGACGCGCTATGGCCATTATGAGTTTGTGGTGATGCCGTTCGGGCTCACCAATGCTCCTGCCGCGTTCATGGACCTCATGAACTGCGTGTGTAGACCGATGTTGGATCGGTCTGTGATAGTTTTCATTGATGACATCTTGGTTTATTCCAAGACGCAGGAGGAGCACGAGGAGCATCTGAGAGAGGTTTTGGAGACCTTGAGGAGGGAGAGCTTGTACGCCAAGTTCTCCAAATGTGAGTTTTGGTTGTGCGAGGTGCAGTTTCTTGGGCACCTCGTCAACTAGAATGAGATTTCGGTAGACCCGGCCAAGGTGGAGGCCGTGATGAGGTGGGAAGTTCCGAAGTCTCCATCCGAGATTCGGAGTTTCCTAGGATTGGCAGGCTACTATCGGAGATTCATTCGGGATTTCTTAAAGATAGTCGTACCCCTGACACGGTTGACTAGGAAAGCCGTGGTCTTTCGATGGGGGCCTGAGCAGCAGGCAGCCTTCGAGATTCTGAGGCAGAGATTGTGCGAGGCGCCGATCTTAGCTCTGCCCGAGGGCATAGAGGATTTTGTGGTATACTGTGATGCGTCGATCTCAGGTTTGGGTGCAGTATTGATGCAGATGGGGCATGTCATTGCTTATGCCTTGAGGCAGCTGAAGCCTCACGAGGCGAACTACCCGACGCATGATTTAGAGTTGGGGGCGGTGGTTTTCGCCCTTAAGATTTAGCAGCATTACCTCAACGGGGTTCGATCTACCATTTACACGTACCACAAGAGTTTGATGTACCTCATGGATCAGTCGAATCGGAACATGGGGCAACGTTGGTGGTTGGACGTGGTGAAGGATTATGATTGCGAGATCCTTTACCACCCAGGGAAGGCCAATGTGGTGGCCGATGCGCTTAGCCGCAAGGCAACGCCGATCAGGGATATTTGCATGAGGATGACTGTGGTGACTCCCCTGTTGGAGCAGATTCGGGAGGCTCAACAGGAGGCTATGAAGGAGGAACATCGAAAGAGTGAACGAATAGTGGGCCAAGTCACCTCCTTCAATTATGATAGTCGGGGGTTATTGACACTACACCGTAGGGTGTGGGTGCCGTATCATGGAGGCGTGCGCCAGATCTTGATGGAGGAGGCGCACAAATCCCGATTCTCCATTCATCCAGGGGCGACGAAGATGTATAGGGATCTTCGTCTAGACTATTGGTGGCCCTGCATGAAGTGGGACGTGGCGTGGTACGTCGAGCGGTGTTTGACCTGCAGGAAGGTCAAGGCCGAGCATCAGAGACTGCACGGCAAGATGCAGTCGTTGGACATCCCGTTGTGGAAATGGGAGGATATTGCGATGGATTTTATCACAAAGCTTCCCCGGACGACGCGAGAAGTGGATTCGATTTGGGTCATCGTGGATCGATTGACCAAGAGCGCCCATTTTATTCCAATTCAGGAAAGTATCTCGGCCGAAAAGTTGGCCGATATCTACATCAGGGAGATAGTGGCGCAGCACGGGGTGCCAGTGTCAGTGATATCAGATCGAGATGTGCGGTTCACTTCCAGGTTTTGGAAGAAGTTTCATGACGAGTTGGGCACTCGTCTGCACTTTAGCACCGCCTTTCACCCGCAGACGGATGGTCAGAGTGAGCGGACCATCCAGACTTTGGAGGATATGTTGCGGGCATGCGTGCTAGACTTCGGTGGTAGCTAGGATACCTATCTTCCCTTGGCTGAGTTCTCGTACAACAACAGCTACCACGCGAGTATTGACCGTCCTCCATTCGAGATGTTGTACGGCCGGAGGTGCAGGACCCCGATATGTTGGGGTGAAGTTGGCCAGAGGGTCATGGGGAGCACCGAGGTGGTGCTCAAGACGACCGAGAGGATCCAGTAGGTTCGGAGCAGGCTTCAGTCTGCGCAGAGTCGGCAGAAAAGTTATGCCGACAAGCGTCGATCAGACCTGGAGTTCCAGGTCGGGGATATGGTTCTCCTGAAAGTGTCGCCTTGGAAAGGCGTCATTCGATTCAGGAAGCGGGGAAAGTTGGGCCCGAGGTACATTGGACCGTTCAGGGTTGTAGCCCAGGTGGGCAAGGTGGCGTATAGGCTGGATCTGCCAGCCGAGATCAGCCAGATCCACAACACCTTCCATGTCTCCCAGCTACGGAAGTGTCTCGTGGATGATTCAGCGGTGGTGCCGTTAGAGGATATACAGGTTGATGACAGCCTGAATTACATTGAGCGCTCAGTCGCAATCCTCGACCGGAAGTCAAAGGATCTAAGGAACAAGAGGGTGGAGTTAGTGAAGGTGCAGTGGCAGCACCGAAAGGGGTCCGAGTGGACTTAGGAGCCGGTGGAAGAAATGATGGAGCATTATCCCGAGCTGTTTCAGGAGCGAGCAGCAGACTTCGAGGACGAAGTCTAAAATAAGTGGGGGAGATTTGTAGCACCTGGTTCCTGGTACGTAAAATTTTCCTTAGTGTTTTTCATTTTTTTAGCCTTGGACTCGGCGAGTTGTAGGACCGACTCGCCGAGTAGAGTCAGGACCCGGAACACGTTTAAGTTGGCGACTCGGCGAGTCCATATTCTAGACTCAGCGAGTCTCCGCTGCCTGATGAAACCCTAAATTTCAAGGGTTTGCACCCTATTTAAACCCTCTTATCCGCCCCCAAGCTCGCCCCCTTCACCCTCAGAGCTCTATACTTCGTTCAAGCCTTGTTAATTGTGAGTTTGAAGCATTTTAGTGTGTTTTCTTGAAGATTTGGAGAGGGAAGGAGAGTAGATCAAGAAGAAGAGGAGGAGACCAGGCATCTTTGATCTATCTCAGTGTTTTCCTTGAGGTATAACTCGTTTTCCCTCTGTTTTCATGCTTATAGCCCCTTATTAGCTCCATGGAAGTCCTTCTTGAGTTTTTCCCCAAGCTTGTTTGTGCCTTATGGTTTGTAATAAGTTGTTAGCCTCTAGATCTAGGTGGGATCGAGCTCCAGGAGCTTAGATCTACTGCCTTTATGGAGCCATATTGCATGAAAGCCCTAGATCTACTCTTTTGGTGCATTTTGAGCCCTAAAACCTTCATTGGTGAATATTTACACGTAAAGTTGGAAACTTTACATGTTATTCATGACCTAGGAACCCAGATCTATGAATAGCATGAGCTGGATTCAAGCAGAATCGCGTGTATAGTATTTGCATGTGGCCGACTCGGCGAGTCGTTCATCTGACTCGGCGAGTCGAGTCGCGAGTCCCCGAGTTTCCCCTTTTTCGTGACTGCGGGGTGGAGTGGTGAGTCGTGGGATAGGACTCAGCGAGTCGGAAGCTAGACTCACTCGTGAAGTAACTCGGCGAGTCAGTGCCATGACTCGGCAAGTTCAAGGCAATCTTCTTGTCTCAAGAACAACTCGGCGAGTTGTTCATACAACTCGGCGAGTCACAGCTTAGAGTGTTCTTCGGATGAAGACGAACTCGGTGAGTTGTTCATACAACTCGGCGAGTAGGATGAAGGACTTTTGGCCTTTAGTTAGAAGAAAAACTCGTCGAGTCAGTGCTTAACTCGACGAGTAGAGACGGGTTTTGGGTCGGACAAAAGGATAGGGACTCGGCGAGTTGACAAGTCAACTCGGTGAGTCGGGCCAACTGACAGTTGAATTTTACTTGACTCTTGATTTGTAAAAGGGTAAATGGTCATTTTACCCTGAAGTCGGTTAGCAGTATTTGACTAAGGGTTTTGTGGGAATTATAGCCGGAGGATTTCCAGAGCGGCAGCAGCAGCAGACAGTCAGTTCCCACACAGATCAGCAGTTACTTCGAGGTGAGTTTCCTTCCAGTAGTGACGGGTCTAAGGCACCAAGGCCGGCCCGTATAGACGAGATGTTAGTATTAGAGTGTCGGCCGAGCCCGTATCTCTTGGTTGAGTTGATTATGATATATGCCAGTATGATAGAGTTGTCTATACTCATTGACTGTGTGATGCTTGTATATTATGGGATAGCAGCTGAGTGTGGGCGAGGCTCGTATCTCTCTGAGAGTGGAGTGTGGGCGAGGCCCGTATCTCCCAGATAATGGAGTGTGGGCGAGGCCCGTATCTCCCAGCTAGCGGAGTGTGGGCGAGGCCCGTATCTTCATGAGTGTGGGCGAGGCTCGTATCTCCTAGCTGTTCATTGTATGTTTGTATGGTATGAGGTATTATGGGGGAACTCACTAAGCTTCGTGCTTACAGTTTTCAGTTTTGGTTTCAGGTACCTCTTCTTCGAAGGGGAAGGAGCTGGCGCGGTAGCGGTACATCACACACATGCTTTATATTCCGCATTATGATATCACCTGGGGATTTGTGCTCTGACACTCTTATGTTTTATAAAAATGTTTTCCAGACATGCAATATCTTTTATGAAATGATATGAACGTTGAATGTTTTAGTCTTAATGTTTTGCTAAGTAAATGTTTTAAAAAATGAAATTTTTGGCTCGTATTTTTGGAATGTTACAACTCACTTGTTGAAGGAATAGTATCTTGAAGTTACCGTTGATACCTGTCCCAAATCGTCATACTCATTTAACTCACTTGTTGAAGGAGAAGGAATGGTATCTTGAAGATACCATTGATACCTCCTACAAATTGTCATGACTCCATCTTTCCTTAACAATTAAATTTTTTGACTGAACATTCTTATGCCTTGTGATTTTCCATGCAAGCATTTCCGGTTAATATTTTGGTCATCTTATTGGTTTGTTTGCATCTAGTATCATCAAGCTTATAACAAGTTGTATTAGAGCCAACTATTCTAAACTTTTCAAAGGTTTTTCTAATCAATTTCTATATATATATATATATATATATATATATATATATATATATATATATATATATGTCTTTCTCATCTTATAAAAACTTTTACATATCCTAACCAATTTTATCCCTACACTTCTTAAACTCCTAATCGATTTTATTCCATTAACTTGCAAGGCTATTATCCATTTTCTTTTTTCCACAAACTTATAAACATGTTTTAATCAATTTCGTTCTCATGGATTCAATAAAGCATGATTTTCTACTGGTAGATTGTAATATCAGATTTTCCTTATGAAAAGTAACTATGTGAGCTCTATTGGCTCAATAGATACACTACTACGACGTATTATTACCGGAACACATGTCAAAATGTTAAGTTAGGCTGAAAGCCTAGTCATAACGAAGTCCACTTATTTTCCTTTGCTCTTTAGTTGTGCTAGGTCACTAAATTCTACTCAATGCAAAACCAGGTTGCATGTGTATGAACATGGAGGAGCTTGCTCTTTCATAGGAGTGTTTATAGGATGGTTTGGAGGGTAAATCTAAAGGTGGATGAGTAGGCTAGCACCATTGCCAATTTTTTATTTTTTATTGATTGTTAATGGTATGTGACATCCCCAAAATCTCGGCCAGAAAAGACCGGTTTCATTTATGTTTTTTAAACATTTTTAGAGTAGATTCTTTTGATTTAAAAGAGTTGCGGAATTTGTTCCCAAAGACAAAACGTAATAAAATAGATTTTTATCAAAATATTTCATAAAGAAATATAATTTCATTTCATAATAAAAAATCAGGATGTCATGTTCTGATACAGACCATAAAGCATAAACGATAACATTACAAGTCTTTCAACAAATATATACATATACAGGCTTGTAAACAAAACAACTTGATGATTCATCCATCTTATGTCCTTGCGCCACTTCCTGTAATACAAATAAATTGAGTGGGTCAGGCTTGGGAGCCTGATGAGCATATAGGGTTTTCAACCAGCAATAAATAATTAAATTTACTTTTACCAACCATCAATAACCCGATTACCCATTCCCGTTATCCTCACTTTATGTCCCTAAAACAACATCTATCTCAAGGGACCTAATCTAGGATTTTCATCGGAACGGACATTACTGCAGAGGGGCTTCCTCAACAATAAGTGTCCTAAAGGCAACCATGTGAGGGATAGAGTACACGGGTGAACACATCGTTCACAACACCTACAGGTTATGAGTCTGCTAGCGTTCCACAGAACTGTCTAGAAAGAGTCTGTGGTCGTTATCCATACTCTGCTGAATAACTAGATCAACAACAACAACATCGAGGCCTCTCATCTTTTTATCACACATCAACTATCTACCCATGTTCTACCAAACATTTTAGTAGATAAAAATATATTTTTTTTATACATAGTTTAAAACCTCTATAGCATTCTCATTCAATACATATTCCAAACAAGGGATGAGACACATACACATAACATGTATTTCATTGAGAATAAATCATATCTATGAGATAGAAGGAAGTGAATATACATTCACACACATAACAATAAAATATACACATAACACGTATTTCGTATAAAATACTTCATAATTATACATTAGAAGAAAGTGACTGCACACTCACTTGATCAGAAGATGATCACACAGCATTACGACTTGCAGAAGTCGTATTCTTCGGTAGATCTGGAAGATCTTCACAAAAACCGGGCTCCTCGTGGGCAAAGCTTCGGCTCGGGAATCTCACTTCTCGGGAACTTCGGGGCTTCAGAACTTGCTTCGGGGCTCCGGACTAATATCGAGGCTTCGGGATATGATTGACACGCAAAACGATGCAAAACTTAGAGAGAAAGGAAGAAAAATGGCAAAAGAATCGACTGCCCTCACATGCTATTTATAGGGGCTGAGTTTCGGGGTTACGTTGGGCGTAACTTCGGAGTACATTAGGCGTACGCGACCCAAAAACATCACTGCTTACGTCTTCGGAGTACTTGAGTGCGAGGCTGGTCATGCTTCGCTGTACGCTGGGTGTAACCCGGATAAGTCCGGTGACTCCTCTTCGGATAATATCGGGTTTAATAATTAAATTTATATTTAAATTATTAAATAAACTTCAAAAATTCATATCTTCTTCATACTAACTCCGTTTTCGACGTTCTTTATATCCGCGCGCAGGTGAGACTACGCTCTACAACTTTCGTTTTGACTCCGTCGGCTAGTTTTGAGTTTTATTTTTATTATTTATTTTTAGTAGGCCTGGACAGGAAAACTCCGTTATAAATTCATAACTTCTTCATCTAACGTCCGTTTTCGTCTGTCTTTTCACCAATGCACTACTATCAACGAGATCTTCGATTCTCGTTTAGATTATTTCGACCAACAATCACTCGATCTCGAATCGAGTATTCAGGCTGCATACTGCTAAACTGAAACTTCAGAAAATCATAACTTCCTCATACGAAGTTAGATTTGGATGATATTTTTATGCATGCTCACGGTTTAACGGACTCTACGGATTTTGTTTAGATCGCTAAGGCTAAATATCGCTCCTTCGTAAATTCACTATTTACGTCACGCTGTGCCACACCGGTTTTGTCGCGAAACTTCGACAGGTCATAACTTCTTCGTTATAACTTGGATTTCAGCATTCTTTATATTTTCGGAAACCTCGTCTCAACTACTACAACATTAACCATAGATATCGGCTTTATCTAATATTTCATTTTGACGCTTATTTTTTTCTTAATTAAGTTAATACACACAATTAAGCACAAAACACATAATACTCAAATAATACATCTTTATTATTTCAAGACGGGTTACAAAGGTTAACTTAGACTATTACATTGCTATTAATGACAAGCACGGAAACACAGGTGTTACAATATATGCTTTCTTTCATACACTTGTCTTCTATATTATTTTTTATATTTTATTTATTGCTTATAGTTACTTACTCCCTTCTTTTTTTTTCTCAATTAAAGGTTCTTAAAATCCTTTCATTTATTATGATTTATCTTTGTGCCTATCATAACACTTGGATGATCTCTCTTCTTCTTGTTCTCATTTTTCCTCATTTACATGTCCTTAATATGCACATGGCAAAGGTTATTTTCAATACACAATTACTCTTCTTCTTATAATACATGACTACTGATATCTACCCCCATCCCATTATATTGGGATTCACGAGGTCTATTTTGCTGTTTGGGTTGTTTCTAACACAACTAATCATGTGTCGAGAGGGAAACACCCATGAAGAAGTTTTTGGAGTTAACTAATTAGACGTTTGTAATTTCCTTGAATCCAAGAGGTGAATCCTAAAATGTGGGTTTCCAAAGGTGCCTTATGACAAGACTTCATAAGGCTCTGAATACATGTGTGTATGACTTAGTTTGTTCCTAGACTTAAGCATGTATGTTACGTTCGGCCTGATTTTTTTACTATGTAAGCATTTATTGTACTTCTAAAATTTACATTATGAAATCATGAAAACATCTCTAGTGTATATGTGTATCGTGAATGATTAGCTTGGTCGTGTACTATATATATATATATATATATATATATATATATATATATATATATATATATATATATGTTTGTGTGTGTGTGTGGACCTTTAAAAACATGTTAAAATATGTATGCAACAGTTTTGACCTAATCACTTTCAACCTAGCCTAAATCCTATTTTCTACAAAACAAACTAACTTGTTCTTGTTTTGTTTTAATGCTAGAGATGATTATTTAGAATCATACTTGTAGTGTGGGTCGAATTCAAGGAAAGTGAATATGGTGTTCTTTGAGACCCATTGACAGTTATAGTCTCCATACTTATAAAACGTGAAAACATATGGCAAGTGAACATATTTAAATGATGAGATTTAATCTTCAATCAAAAAGTTGAAAATAGAGGATGATTGTTGTGCAATTAATCAAATAAAACAAGAAAAATGACACAGAGAATTAACGTGGTTCAATTGATGTTACCCTACATCAAATGGCAGGAACCGAAGATCTTTTCTATTAATCAATTGTCTCAAGTAATACTATAACGTCCCATTTTTCACAGTAAATTTTTCATTTTTAAATAAATATAAATGCTCATTTTCATAAAGTTATAATAGAGATAAAACCATTTGTTCAATAACCATAAACCAAATCAGATTTATAAGAAAACATTGTAGAATCTCAAATCAGAAAATTGTTGAAGTGTGTGTAAAGTCACGCATTCGCTTTCCCACAATCTGAAGAAGTACCTGAAAACATTTAATCCACATTTGTAAGCCAAAGTTTAGCAAGTTCTCCAGAATATCACATATAACACAGATAACCATACATAAAAGAATGTGTATGTTTTAACTCACTGGGTCTATTTCAATTGAATGGGTATGTTTCAACCCAACAAGTTTGCTTCAGTCGAAACGGGTATGTTTCAACCCAACAGGTCTATTTCAACCGAAACGTGTATGTTTCAACTCAACAGATCTATTTCAACTACAATGGGTATGTTTCAACCTAACATGCCTATTTCAGCCGAAATGGATCTGTTTCTACCTAACATGCCTATTTCAGTCGATATATCATGCAAGCAGACAAGAAAATACCTACGCTCTAGCTAAGCCTACAAGCATATCATAACAACCAAGTCATAAGCAATATAGTGTTAAACGTCACTTTAATCCCATAGCTGAATCTGACTACCCGATATCCCAAAGAATCGGCTACACGAACCTGTTACCCCCACCTAAACCAATCACGTACTAAACCTCAATATATATAGCTTAAAAACCTCCTAGTTTGACCCAAAATTCAACGGTCAATGTAAAAGTCAGCGGTCAATGGCATGCGTGCTGTAAACCTTGACTAGTCGCATCACGAAACACAAAACAACAAGATAGTCATGAATACACCTAAAATCGTGTTGTAACCGTAAGCAAGTCGTGACATGTTTTCCTTCTAGACAACTTAACTCATTATGCTCTTAATCCTTTACAATAGAAGTTCTAATTCTGGGATCTGATACTCCACAATGACTTGATGGATAAAGTTTCCAACTTTGTCCATCCTTAAGGCTTAATAACTCTGAATCTCAAACCCTAACTCCAATAGTACACTTAAAATGCCAAAAGTAAATGCATGGCCAAAGGATAAACATGAAGAAACATTTTTCCAACACTAAGAAAGTCCAAAAGTTGGTTCACTCGCTCAAATGGTTCAGGAGTTCTCCAAACTCCAACAACACCATTAAAAGGACCAAGATGACACCATAAACAAACCAAAACCTAGATCTAGCATCAAATAAGCATAAAGGTGGACGCTTTGCATCATACCAAGGTCCAGATGTTGATTGGATGAAGATAAAGTCTAGTGAAGACAACTCACAACCACCAAATGGTCTTTCTTCTTTTACAATCTTCCAAATAAGGTTTCCAAGAACACCAAAACTTGGAAGGAGTAGAGGAGGGATAATATGGAGGCTACAGTTACTCAATTGAGGCTCTTTGAGGTGATAGGGTTGCAAATGACCTAAAACTCATAAACAATGCATTTAAATATGGGGTAAACCCTAAAGTCATGGGCTTGGGTTGCACCAGCATTCGCATTGTGACACTCTATGTGTTGCATCGTGATTTTCTTCGTCCATCAAGGTTGGGTCAACATAAATCCAAATCAATCCTAGCCCAAAACTAACAACTTTAAAACAAAATACTTAATACTTTCAACCCAAAATCTCATTCTTTTAAGGCCCAAACCTTATCCTTTAAAACGAGAGACCGTCTCATGATTAAATTAAAGTCTGCCATTTTGAACTAAGAAACATCCTTAAACTGGATGTTACAATTCTCCCCTAATACTAGATTTCGTCCTCGTAATCTGCCTTGGCTAGAGTTATAGAATACAATTCCTTACACAATCATTATGACTCCTCCAAACCACTCCTAAAAATGCATCAGAAAAACGGTTCACGAGACCTCTTGGAACTTAGAAAATGCCACCAAAATGAACCCAATCACCTAAAATTACTCAACTGTAACAACTACCTCTCTTACCACCGAATTTCTGATCAAACTTCGATGAAACCATTCAAAACCGGAAGCTTCCAATAGTACAAACACAGATCAAGTCCAATGGTAAACTTCACAAGGTCAGAAACCCCTCGGTCTGAAACCTTAAAAATCATACTCTAAGACTAATGGTTATCTTCTGATATACACATCCCTTAGTCACCTTGACAGGAAATTTTGACGAACCACTATAAAGAGAACAACTGGAAAACCTTGTTTGTTCCCATGAGCATACCAATGGTCGAATCATAGTCTCATCTCGAATCCAATCTCTCTCTAGTACAGACACGTAACTACCTGATAGACCATCCAAGACAGCTACCACAAACCCATGATTTGAAGCTCTAAAACCGTTACTGAACATCGGTTGCCAAACTTCTAATAAACAGCCCTCAAAAGTAGAGATCTACGAATACATGCACTCAACGAGTGAGTTCCGATGTGTAACTATGACTTTTCCAACAAGTCAACTTCCTATGAAACACCTGATCCAAACCTGTCAGCCATTGATCCACCTAAAAGTCTTCCTACAATGCTCTAAATACTTATATCACAATGAAGGAAAAACAAGAACAACAACCTGTAATCTTGGCAATTTTTCTATCGGGTTCCACCTGCACACGTCACATTTAAACAGACTCACATAATCATCATTCCTCTAGTACAAGTGTAACCATTATCCTTACCTATCACAACCCATTAAGAGAACACACCAGCCATCTTAGATTCACCAACCTCCATTTGCAATAGGGACCCGAAACTTAGCCTCTAAAGGACACAACTACCTTATGATCCAAAGAACGAATGATGAAAAATTCTAACCAACGCCCTTCCTCTACCTCTGCATGCTCTAGACCAACCATAGACAGGCATCCACATATGAATGTTATAGGGAAACCATAGTCTTACATCAAAAAAATAAATGCTATGGGGAAACCATAGTCTTATATCATCAAAACGAATGTTATGGGGGCAACCATAGTCTTACATAAACAAAAAACACAATTACCAAAACACAAGATCACTTTATCCATAACACAACTCAGACCTAGGAAACTTAGATACACTTTATCAAGTTTTTGGCCGTGTTTTGAACCCCCAAGCCTTTATCATACAAGAATAGATAGGGAGACTCTTAACACAATCCTCAAACTGAGCCAATATAACTATCCTTATGCATATACCGACATGACATCCCATAACCTAATTCATATTACCCCATGCCAAAATCCTTGACTATTTCAAAAGACTACGACAATCACTAAAATCAACCAAACCAACATGGGTCGAAAAATATCAAACCAAAATGCTCACATATACTGGTGCAACATTATCGAATCCCAAGTGCACCACTTCGAACTCTTACACCTGAGATGAATATTGTCCTTAAACACTTCATTACTCCCACACTTGATATGATACGTGACAGAAAATGCAATGAAGAAAGCGCACACACTTTTTTCTGAAACGGATCCGCAATTGCCAACCCTTTATAATAGAAAACTGATCCTTGTTGTGAGCTAACCAAGCTCTAACATTCCAACATACATGTAACATTCGGATTTCCATGTATCATAATTTAAGTATTTCTTTTGAGTTAAGAAGAGGGGCTCAACGAGTTGACGCCTAAACTCGTCGAGTATGATCGCGACTGATGACTCAGATTAATGAATGGACTCGACGAGTCGGTGAGGTGACTCGACGAGTCCGCGTTGTTGGAAAAACCCTAAATCTTTGGGCCTGAGCCCTATTTAAAGGCGTTTATGGCCTTCATTAGCGGCTACCTTTCCAGAAGAGAGAACCTTACCGAGCTTGAATGTGTTGAGTGAGAGGAAGAGCTAACTTGAGCTTTTTGGTGTGATTTTTCAAGGAAGGAAGAGAGTTCCAGCAAGAGGGATCAAGGAAGGTTATTGTTCTGAGTCATTCAAGCAAGGAGCTTCATTCTGAGGTACAAAATCGACCCCCCTTTCCTTCCCTTGTGTAGATTCCATTTTGAGGATAGGGCTTGAATCACTTCATCTTTGGGGTTTTGAATGCCTCAAACCCCTCTTGCTAGTTTGTGTTATAGATCTGGACCCTTCTAGGTCCAGAGAGCCGAGAATATGAAGCTTTAGTTGAGTAAACCTTTGGGTTTGAAGCTAAAAGGCATTTATGGGGTTTTTATGGTATATTATGCAAAATACACCATGCCTGAATGCCAAGTTCATACCTTTACGTGACTTTTGAGTGTTAGAAGGTCAGATCTATAAGTTAGAGAAACAGTTCTGACCTTAGAAGGTCGTTTGAGCATTTCCATGGAGGAAACTCGTCGAGTACATGGAAGGACTCGACGAGTCGGATCGGGTTGCTCCGTGTTTCGTTATCACCGTTAACCCGTCGAGTGAAAGGTCAACTCGACGAGTCCAGTGAGGCCTTAGGAGGATTCAGAGGACACGCATGGACTCGCCAAGTCACCTAAGTGCACTCGACGAGTCTGGTCAAAGTTGGGCCGTTGACTGGAGTTGACTTTCGTTGACTTTTAGGGTTTGGTCAACATTTGGACATTTGGACCATTGGAGGGGTAAAATGGTCTTTTCCCCTTCTGTGAGATTATAGGAAGGGATTAGTCCAGCTTCTTGAGGGCTAATTTTAATTAGGGATAATTATATTGTGTTAGGCAGGAGCTAGACCCGGGAGTAGAGATCATGATCCCGGTTACGAGATTTTCAATCATTAGCTTACGAGGTGAGTCTTCTCACTATACTAATCTTGTGTGGTAAACCTTATGTGTGACCATAGGGTCTTATGTGCATGAACTGTGTAATGAGATATCCTGTTATTTACTTGTGTTATGCTTTATGAGTATTAAATTGTGATAATGAGTTAAGGGACCAGAGGGTCCATATGTGTTGTGGGACCAGAGGGTCCCACTGAGACACATCGACCAGAGGGTCTAACTGAGTTATAGTCTTGAGTGGCTATTGTGATATGTGATGTATTTTGGGGAACTTACTAAGCTTTTATGCTTACCGTGTTATGTGTTATGTGTTTCAGGTAGTTCCGAGGATCGCGGGAAGGCACCAGCATGATTGTACACAACGGCAGAAGATTGTTTTTATGACTCTGGGATTGTGTTTCCTTTTGTTGACATTTAAGAAATAAGTGTTTTGAGAATTATGATACAAGTTTTGTTGAGTTAAAAATGAAAAAATTGGTTGAAAAATTTACGTTGTTACAAGTTGGTATCAGAGCCTTGGTTTGATGGATTCAGATACACCCTCGGGCGTGTTTGGACTCAAACTGAGGATTTGAGAAGGATTTTCAAAAGAGATAAATTTATCTAAAAATGAGCAAGAGTCTAAGAGAAGTCGAGCCAGAGTAGTGTGTACAATCAGCCAGAGCCGAGCGGTGATTTCCCAAAATACCCTCATTTTGTGTTATGAGATATTTTATGTGATAAGATGCACGCTAGAAAGTAGCCTAGGTGATTCATATATTAGGACTAGCGTGGGCTGATTTGTGATGCCTTAGCCTAGGGATTTTTGCTATTAGTGTTTAGCTTGAGTGTGAGTACCTAGCAGGATGAGCCAATGAGAGAACTTCTATGAGAGTAGATTGTGAGGCATAGATTACTTGTAAATTGGGATCCGAGGAGGAGGACTTGGGGTGAACACTGATGCAGTGTGGAAGGTAGTATTAGGCCCGTACTACTGGAAGCACCGGATTAGTGAGCGGCCCAAGTAAGAATCTTATGGATGCTAAGGAACAAGTAGGGTTGGGTGATCGAGTGTGAGTATGCTCGAGTGAGTCTCTGATAATATTGTGATGTGTTTAAGAAACATCATGGTGGGGAAACGCCACAACCCTGGGAGCAGTGGGAGTAGCGATGAGGAGATACAGAGAATGATCCACTAGGAGGTGGTTGCAGCTATCTGTGCAGAGATTCCGGAGATGTTTGTGTCTATCAAGACCACCTTGATTCATAAATTTGACGAGTGTTATGCTGCTATCACTGAGGTTGTTGCTATCGCGGCCACTGCAGTCGTCGTCGATGTTAAGCCACATGGAGGTGACTCGTTGTTGTTCCGAGAGTTCAGCAACACGAAGCCACCAGAGTTTGATGGGACGCAGGATCCGATTGCAGCTATGAGGTGGATCTCCGATATCGAGGGGTTTTTTTGCACGTGCTCATGTCCCAACCATTTGAGAGTTCGGTTTGCGCTGAACCAGCTTCGCTTAGGAGCGAAGGACTGGTGGAAGTTTGCGACAGCTGGCTTTACCACTGCATGTCATGTCGCAGTGACATGGGAGATATTTGTTCAGATGTTTCGAGACAAGAATGTTCCCCCGGTGGATAGGGAACATTTGGCGCAATAGTTTATGTCTCTCAGGCAGAAGACAAAGTTAGTGACTGAGATCTCGAGGATGTTCCATGAGAGGGCGATGTTTTTCCCTGAACACGTGTCCACTGAGCAGGCACGTGTGAGCTGATATCTGAGCATTCTAAGGAGGGATATATGAGAGTTTGTGGCAAACTCGTCATACCGTACATTGGCCGAGCTTCAGGCCAATGCCAGGAGGAGGGAGATTGAGCTTGAGTTACAGACCAAGGAGGATGAGGAGGAGTCCCGGGGGATGGACCGGAGGCCGGTGCAGTCGCAGTCGGTGACGAAGCGGGCAAAGCCCGTTGTAAGTCCCTAATCTGCTTGTGTATTAATCAGATCTGTTTGATGGTGCGGAATCTCAATCAAACGGATGATGCTAGATCAAATAGAAGAGAAGCAGGAGAAGAAGATGATTAATCTTGTATATATTGATATGAATGAAGATCCGGATACAAGATTCACACACACTAACACACACTCTCTTTTCTCTCTCTCTAGAACACCTTCAAATGCACACACTTAAGCTCTCCTAGTGTTCATCCTCAATTTATTCCTCACACCCCTCACCCCTATATATATATATATATATATATATATATATATATATATATATGTACACATGAGAAACATGGGCCGAATGGGTTTACAGTCGTAAATGGGTTTACGGCCGTAAACACCTCCCTGACCGTAAACACATATATGATATTACATAAAAATACAATTTCCTAGAAAAGCAAAGTATAAACCATAATATTGACCCAACAATATCCCCCTTGGTTTATAGCTTTCTTTTCTTTTCTTAAATGACCCAACAAGCTCCCCTAAGAAGTAGCTGGTTTTTCTTGTCAATCTTCATTGGGAGCTTTGGCTTCATTTTTAATCTTCAGTTTCTTCACAGCTTCAATATGAACATGATGAATCTTCAATGAATGACTTCATCTTGAGCAGTTGGGCATTTCTTCAGAATTTGGCTTTGAACGCACATCGGGTGAGGATGCTTGATGTACTGATTCTTGAAAGATAGTGCTTTCAGCTTGAGAATCTTCAGAGAGAACATCAGAGAGAACAAATCTTCTGGATCACTTCAGCAGGTTCAAGATAGCAGCAGACTGATTCAGGAGGCTTCAATGCAATCCGTCATACAATCTTCAATTGCAGCTTCACCTTGCTTCTGGGGTTGAAGTATTGAATGTCGAAAGAATAATCTTCATTTCTTGCTCCTTCGAATGAGAATTCTTCGATGATCACGGATGAAGCCTTGGCTCAGAAATCTTCGACACAAACTTCCATGAGTTTCATCTTCACCTAAATTCATTTTTCAAGACAAAACAAAACTAAAAGAAAATTTTAGCACACAATATTTTTTTGGATTTTTTCACATTTTCTAAAAAAGAAATAAAACAGAAATAACACTATTATTTTTTTTTTTAATTTTTGTTTGGTTTTAAAATTTTGTTTTAATTCTCCCTAATATTTAAATTAGAAGAAACTATGAACAAATTTAATAAAAATAAAATGATATCTAACTTTAAGAATGATTTGGGATCAAAGTTTTTAGACAACCTTTATCCACTTGTCGGTACCTTCTATCTTCACGTCTTTGTCTGGTCGATCACCGGTATTGTTGTCCACTTAAACACGAAAAATTGTGACAAAATTAGGACATACTATTAGTTATAAGACAAAGTGATCCTAAGTTCCTAGAAAATATTTCTTAAGGACCATTCAGCTGACGACGACCAGGGATATTGTTGTCCACCTAAATTGAGCAACGAGATCTATAGACAATATTTGAGTGTTCAATTTTAATTGTACTGGAACATGTTTCCCACTTCCTTATACGCCCCAGTAATCAAGGACTTCCAGAATACTCCTTACATCGGGTGAGCAGACAATTATAAAGAGAAAAGATAGATTTAGAATGCATATGCTATACACCCAGTTCGGATCTCTTCCAATCACGTAGAGGGTGAAACATATGACTAACTGAAGTTTTAGAGGGATTGAGAAGCAGAATGGTGCATATACTGTGTACCAGGTCGGATTGTGAGTCACGCAAAGGAGACAATATATGGCTAATAGATAGAAAGAATTGCATAGATAGAAGATGCAGAGAAATAGAGTTGCATATGTTACAGTCCAGGTCGGATTTTGAGTCACGCAGAGGAGGTAACATATGACTAACAGATAGAAAGAAAGAATATAAACTTCTACAGACCTAATTTATCGGAATTCACCAGTCGCCCCATCAATACCAGAATTAAGGACAGAATCCACACATCGAGAAAAAGTTAATCCACGGTTCCAAGTACAGGTTCTTTAATGTGACTAGTAGATTCTCATATATATCTCCCTGCTCAACCTATCCAAGCGTCGTATTGTCAGGCTAAACGGATCTAACTAGGTCAAGATTTGTCAAGTCTATGAATTCCTTAAGTTCAACTCTGCCTAGTCATGTCCATTTCGAATCTTTCGTGCGTACCGACGCATCAACCCCAGAGCATAGACAATTCAATTTTGGGTACGTTATGCAGACTCAGATTGTTTGTTATCACTTGATAATATCACTTCCCAAAACATCTCCCTCAAGCACATTTCATAACCAACATATTTTTTGATTTTCTGATTTTCTAATGTTTTTGGATTTTTTTTTTTAAGTTTTCTAATTTTTGTTTTGTTTTTATTTCTCCCTCTAAATTTATGCATAGGAGAGAAACGAAAGTAAATGCGCAAATTTAAACTATCCTAAAACAAAAATTAGTCTTTAAAGTGAATCAGGTTAAGAAAAACTCAGGAGTATAGAGAAGAAAACTCAAGCCGTAAGTCACCGATTGAATTTGCATCCAGAAGGTCTGAGAACAGCACGCGTAATCTCAGAACAGATCCGAAAATTCTTCATGTCATTAAACACTAACCCTGTTTGTGGTCTCTTCCTTTCTTCCTTTCCCGCAAAGGACACATTATCCCAAACAATGTTCTGAGTGTTGTACAGTTGAGAGATGCCTCCTATCATTTGCCTGGAACAGCCACTACCAACAAACCGAAGTCTGATGATATGCCTCCATAGTTGCTCCGACACAGTGCGGGATTAGTTGGTCTTTGGAACCCAGACAATTTTAAAACTGGGTCGACCTTTGTCATCAACGCAAGATACTATCTCCCATGACATGTCCTATTTATCACAAACAGAAGATGTAGAAATATTAGAGTCATTAGTAGATTTGGGAGAGTGAGCCTTTGGAACCCATTTGTAGTTGGATTTAACCCATTTCTTTTTCGATCCAATGGATGGTTCAGTACTTTCTTTTGATCTTGATGTTGGCCGTTGAGATGACTTTGACCTAACCGGTCTTTGTTTCATTGGAGCATCTCTTGGATTGGGCTTCTTGGCCAACATATCCTTCTTGAATTTGGGATTTTGATTCTTGTCCTTTAGAGTTTGATTCTTGCTCTTCTGTGCATTCCAGTCATCATTGTCTGAACGTGACCTTGAGGGGTTTCTTTTGGAGTATCTCCCTCTTGGCGCGTTCTGTCATCCTTGTGCGTAGTAAGGAACGTATGTGCGATTTGGACAGTTTCTGGCAATGTGTCCAGGTGTTCCACAGTGAAAAAAAGTCTTTTTCTTCACTGGGAAATTGCTTCTTCCTGCCCTTGGTGGCGTGTCTTTGCCTTGTCTCTTGCTTTTCCCACATGCAAAGTTACAACAGGCACTCTGTTTCACTGGAATTGGTGGCCTGTATTTCTCAACAGTAGGTTGATCAGAAGCAGCTGAGTTCGAAGCAACAGATTCAGAGCTCAAGGAGATGTTGGTTTGTTCAGAGGTGTTCTCCTTGTTTTCATCCTCTGCTACTTTACCTGCACATGAAGTAAATGTGCTAGAAACAGGAACATCAGTATTTTCAAACAAATAGTCAAATATGTCAAAAATATTTAACTCAACATGATCCGATGCAAAAGCATCAAAGGCATCACAAGACGTATCATTAACTTTAATATCAGAAACAGAAGGTTGTTCATTGGAAACAGAAACATCAGGTTCAGGCTCAGTTTTGTTATCAGAAACAGATCCTTTAACTTTGAGCTTTGACTGATCTAAGGATTGATCTGCAGGGGAAGTAGAAGTGTTAGTACTTTCACCATTAATAAATCCTCCTGAAACAAAACCAGATGGCTTGCCATAAACCATGAATGATTCTTTGGCAATCTCCTCTTTGGATAGGGGTTGATACTGATATGTATGATTATAAGGAGGAGGTACACTATCATATCCTAAACCCTTTGACTGATTTCGTTTGAACTGCATGCAGTGATCAATCATGTTGGCAACTACCTCGCTTGATCCATCAAATTTTCTAAAATCAAAATTTTCGGTTTCAAATTGTCTTTTTAATGTATCAAGCTCGGTAATTAACTCATCATTTTGTCTCTTAACATAATCATACAATTCACATTTTTCACTGTATCCTGACTGAATTCTTCTAAAATCCTTTATTTTTGTTTCTAATTCAGTCTTCAGGGGTTTCTATCCTTTCCTGAGTTGATATCCTTCATATCTCAGGTCCTCGACTTCTCTTTTTAATAAATCAATTTGTTCCCGAAGAAATTTAATCGTGGTTTCACAAGATTGAGAACATGAAACATTATTGACTGGAACGTTTGAAGAACTCATTTTTTTTAATATGCCCTTTGACTAAAAACTCAAAAGTAAAACTTGAAAAATCAAACCAAAAATCTAAATTTGAAAATTTAAAGGTTAAATGAAAAAGTCAAAATTTAAAGTCAAAGTCAAAATTTTAAGAAAAATAAAAATAAAAATAAAAGTCAAAAGTTAAAAAATAAAGTCAAAACATAAAAACTAAATTTTTGGGTTGAAAAAGATTTTAAAAAATAAAATTTTGAATTTTTGGGCTAAAAGGGTGAAATTTGCGAAACTTGGAAGCGACGGGGAGAGGTTAAGTTTAAAATTTCGAAAGGAATGCACAAGGACTTGGGTAGCCGAGATGGTTAGGCGCTTGGTTGAACACTTTGAGGTCTCAGGTTCGATCCCCGGCAACCTCAATTCGCGTGGATAATTTTTTTAATGAAGCGCTGATGCGAAGCTGAGACCTGGTGCGAGGATGCTGCTCACCGAGCCGTCCTTCAAGCCGTTCACCGAGCCGCTACCGAATTCCGAGCAGAGGCCGCAAACTCCGGCGACCGCAAACATGTTTCAGACTGTAAACTCCGGACCGTAAACCCTTCAAAGACCGTAAACTATTCAAGGACCGTAAACACAGCTTCAGATCGCGAAAAAAACGACGTTTTTCACCATTTTTGCTCCAAAACTCGATCAAAAACTCGTTTTTATGAAAAACGCAAAGAACAAACCCTCCCTAATTTTCAGAGATCTATCCAAAAACGCAAGAATCTTTCAAAAATAAGATCAAATCGGCTCCATATCTGACAAAGATGAGTGATACAAACCACGCTCTGATACCACTTGTAAGTCCCTAATCTGCTTGTGTATCAATCAGATCCGTTTGATGGTGCGGAATCCCAATCAAACGGATGATGTCAGATCAAATAGTAGAGAAGGAGAAGAAGAAGATGATGAATCTTGTATATATTGATATGAATGAAGATCCGGATACAAGATTCACACACACTAACACACACTCTCTTTTCTCTCTCTCTAGAACACCTTCAAATGCACACACTTAAGCTCTCCTAGTGTTCATCCTCAATCTATTCCTCACACCCCTCACCCATATATATATATATATATATATATATATATATATATATACACATGAGAAACATGGGTCGAATGGGTTTACGGCCGTACACACCTCCCTGACCGTAAACACATATATGATATTACATAAAAATACAATTTCCTAGAAAAGCAAAGTATAAACCATAATATTGACCCAACACCCATTGATTCCAGAGTTGGGGGCCAGAAGGGCCGCACTTGTGGCAAGTGTGGCAAGAGTCACGAGGGTTCTTGCCGAGCAGGGATCTGCTACAAATACGTCAAGGAGGGGCACATGGCGAAGGATTGCCCCCAAGGGATTCTCAGTTTGTTTTCATTGCAACCAGACCGGCACCAGAAGGCCGAGTGTCCCCAACTAGTGTAGGGACCAACGCAGGGATCTGCACCTACCTCTGTGCGTGCTTCTGAGAGCCGACCAGTGATGGCCGAGACGCCGAGGGCTCGCAGGAGAGCCTTTCAGTTGACAACGGAGGAGCTCCGCGCAGCGTCCGATGTTGTGGTTGGAATGTATTCTTTTATTTACTTATGTTGAGTTTGAGATACTATGCTTATGTTGTGATGTGTTTAGGTACTTTCCTTATGAATTATGTACCTGCTTTGGTGTTAATTGACTCGGGTGCGACTCGATCTTTCGTGCCATTAGCCTTTAGTCAGCACATCAGTATCTGACGAGAGGCGTTGAGTCGACCTCTGCAAATTTCTATAGCTGACGAGTGAGTCGTTTTTGCTGCTGAGGAGATTCGAGGATGTATACTCGAGATTTTCGATGTTGAGTTCCCGATAGATTTGGTACCTATTGCGATGGGGGGTGTCTGTGTCATCGTGGGCATGGACTGGTTGAGCCGATTCGGAGCTATTATCGACTGTGAGCGTCAGTTGGTGACTATACAAGACCCTAGTGGGGGAGTACTTACAGTATATGGTGAGGGTACCCGATCTGGGTCAGCATTTTGCTCAGCTGCCAGAGCGAGGCAAAGCCTACAGCAGGGCTGTAGAGGGTTTGTAGCCTATGTGATGGATACATGAGCTGCCAAAGAGAGGCCGAGCTCGGTCGGTGAGGTTCTTATAGTGCGGGAGTTTCCGGATGTTTTCCCCGAGGAGTTATCGGGTGTGCCTCCTGAGAGGCAGGTGGAGTTTCGCAATGATTTGGTTCCGGGTGCAATGACTATTGCCAAGGCACATTATCGCCTTGCGCCACCAGAGATGCGGGAGTTATCCTCGTAGCTTCAGGAGCTGCTGGGGAAGGGATTCATTCGAACGAGTAGCTCGTCGTGGGGAGCGCCAATCCTTTTTGTCAAGAAAAAGGATGGTTCGCACCGGATGTGCATTAATTATTGGGAGTTGAACAAATTGATGATCAAGAACCGTTACCCACTTCCGTGGATCGATGATTTGTTCGATCAGTTGCAGGAAGCTTCTTGGTTCTCCAAGATAGACTTGAGGTCGGGATATCACTAGATGAGGGTGCGGGATGAGGATATCCCGAAGACGGCGTTTAGGACTCGTTATTGGCATTACGAGTTCGTGGTGATGCCTTTCGGGCTCACCAATGCACCAGCAACGTTCATGGATCTCATGAACCGAGTATGCAGGCCGATTCATTGACGATATTCTTGTGTATTCGAGATCCAGGGAGCAACATGAGGAGCATTTGAGGGAGATTCTTGGAGTATTGAGATTGGAGAGGCTTTATGCCAAATTCTCCAAGTGTGATTTATGGTTACGAGAGATCTAGTTTTTGGGACATCTCATTAATCAGAATGGGATATTGGTCGATCCGGCCAATATTGAGGTTGTTCTGCATTGGGAGGTGCCGAGATCCCCCACTGAGATTAGGAGTTTTCTAGGGTTGGCCGGCTACTATCGGAGATTTATCACGAATTTCTCCAAGATTGTCGTTCCCCTCACCAGATTGACCCAGAAGGGCATTGCTTTTTCTTGGGGTCCCGCACAGCAGACCTCGTTTGAGACTCTTCTCCAGAGATTATGCGAAGCCCCGGTGCTAGCCCTTCCGGAGGGAATGGAGGATTTTGTGGTGTACTGTGACGCGTCCATATCAGGGTTGGGTGCGGTGCTTATGCAGAGAGGGCACGTGATAGCATACATATCTAGGCAGCTGAAGCCTCATGAGACGAGGTATCCCACTCATAATTTGGATTTGGGGGCAGTAGTGTTCACCCTCAAGATATGGCGCCATTATTTGTATGGGGTTCGGTGTACCATATACATGGACCACAAGAGGTTGAAGTATCTGATGGATCAGCCCAACCTGAACATGCGTCAGAGGAGATGGTTGGATGTGGTAAAGGACTATGACTGTGAGATCATGTACCACCCGGGAAACGCTAACGTGGTAGCCGATGCTCTGAGCCGCAGGGCGGAGAGTGCCCCGATTCGGGATATATGCATGAGGATGACGGTGATGACTCCAGTATTCGATACCATCTGAGAGGCCCATGCAGAGGCTGTGAGGCCGGAGAACCACAAGAGAGAGCGGGTGATTGGACAGATGCCCGAGTTTGTTACTGATAGCCGGGGGCTTATTACCTTTCAAGGTCGGGTTTGGGTGTCATTTATGGGTGGGGCACGTAGTATATTGATGGAGGAGGCGCACATATCGAGATTCTCGATCCATCTCGGGGACACTATGATGTATTTGGATCTGAAGAGAGAATATTGGTGGCCCTGTATGAAGAAGGATGTTGCGTGGGTTATAGAAAAGTGCTTGCCCTATCGTCGTGTCAAGGCCGAGCACCAGCGTCCGCACGGCAAGTTGCAACCGTTAGAGGTTCCCCAGTGGAAGTGGGAACAAATTTCTATGGATTTCATCACCAAATGGCCGAGGACCGTGAGGGGTGTTGATGCAGTTTGTGTGATTGTGGATTGGTTGACGAAGAGCGCTCACTTCCTTTCTATCAGTGAGAACTCTTCTGCGGAGAGACTGACAGAGGTATATGTGAGAGAGGTGATGTCGCGACATGGTGTGCCGATCTCGATTGTGTCAAACCGATATGTACGTTTCACTTCCAGGTTCTGGAAGAAGTTCCAAGAGTAGTTGGGTACGAGATTGCACTTCAGCACCGCCTACCACCCTTAGACACATGGGCAGAGTGAGCGGACGATTCAGACGCTCGAGGACATGCTTCAAGCATGTGTTATGGACTTCGGTGGAAGTTGGGACACATACCTACCTTTGGCTGAGTTTTCGTACAATAGCCACCATTCGAGTATTGGGATGCCTCCCTTTGAGCTTTTATATGGGAGGTGTCGGACCCCCATCTATTGGGGAGAGGTAGCGCACCGAGTGATGGGAAGCACGGAGATAGTGCTTAAGACAACTGAGCAGATACAACAGGTCAAACAGAGGTTACTGACAGCCCAGAGCCGCCAGAAGAGTTACACGGATAGGCGGCGATCCGAGCTCGAGTTCCAGGTTGGAGACTTTGTTCTCCTGAAGGTATCTCCTTCGAAAGGAGTGATCCGATTCAGGAAGAGGGGCAATCTGGGGACCCGATACATTGGTCCTTTCAGGGTGACCGTGAGAGTGGGCAAGGTAGCATACTGTTTGGAGCTACCTGAGGAGTTAAGTTAGATCCATAACAACTTCCATGTATCCCAGTTGAGGAAGTGTGTGGTGGATGAGACGGCAGTGGTACCACTAGAGGATATTCAGGTGGATGCGAGCCTAAATTACATTGAGAAGCCGATCGCGATCTTGGATCGGAAGATCAAGGTTCTGAGGAACAAAGAGGTGCCCCTGGTTCAGGTCCGGTGGCAACATCGGAGAGGGTCCGTGCTGATTTGGGAACCGGAGACAGAGATGTGGGAACAACATCCAGAGTTGTTTGTTGAGTGAGACTTCGAGGGCAAAGTCTGATTCTAGCGGGGGAGAGTTGTAACATCCGGATTTCTAGGTATCATAATTTAAGTATTTCTTTTGAGTTAAGAAGAGGGACTCTACGAGTTAACGCCTAAACTCGTTGAGTATGATCGCGATTGATGACTCGGATTAATGAATGGACTCGACGAGTTGGTGAGGCGACTCGACGAGTCCACGCTGTTGGCAGAAACCCTAAATATTTGGGCCTGACCCCTATTTAAAGGCATTTATGGCCTTCATTAGCGGCTACCTTTCCAGAAGAGAGAACCCTACCGAGCTTGAGTGTGTTGAGTGTCAGGAAGAGCTATCTTGAGCTTTTTGGTGTGATTTTTCAAGGAAGGAGGAGAGTTCCAGCAAAAGGGATCAAGGAAGGTTATTGTTCTGAGTCATTCAAGCAAGGAGATTCATTCTGAGGTACAAAATCGACCCCCCCTTTCCTTCCCTTGTGTAGATTCCATTTTGGGGATACGGCTTGAATCACTTCATCTTTAGGGTTTTGAATGCCTCAAACCCCTCTTGCTAGTTTGTGTTATAGATCTGGACCCTTCTAGGTCCATAGAGCCGAGAATATGAAGCTTTAGTTGAGTAAACCTTTGGGTTTGAAGCTAAAAGGCATTTATGGGGTTTTATGGTATATTATGCAAAATACACCATGCATAAATGCCAAGTTCTGACCTTTACATGACTTTTGGGTGTTAGAAGGTCAGATCTATAGTTAGAGAAACAGATCTGACCTTAGAAGGTCGTTTGATCATTTCCATTGAGGAAACTCGACGAATCCATGGAACGACTCGACGAGTCGGATCGGGATGCCCAACGTTTCAAGATCAGCTAACCCGTCGAGTGAAAGGTCAACTCGACGAGTCCAGTGAGGCCTTAGGAGGATTCAGAGGACATGCATGGACTCGCCGAGTCACCCGAGTGCACTCGACAAATCTGGTCAAAGTTAGGCCGTTAACTAGAGTTGACTTTTGTTGACTTTTAGGGTTTGGTCAACATTTGGACATTTGGACCATTGGAGGGGTAAAATTGTCTTTTCCCCTTCTGTGAGATTATAGGAAGGGATTAGTCCAGCTTCTTGCGGGCTAATATTAATTAAGGATAATTATATTGTGTTAGGCAGGAGCTAGACCCAAGAGTAGAGATCACGATCCCGATTACGAGATTTTCATTCATTAGCTTACGAGGTGAGTCTTCTCACTATACTTACCTTATGTGGTAAACCTTATGTGTGACTAGAGGGTCTTATGTGCATGAACCGGGTAATGAGATATCATTTTATTTACTTGTGTTATGCTTTATGAGTATTAAATTGTGATGTTGAGTTAAGGGATCGGAGGGTCCATATGAGTTGTGAGACCAGAGGGTCCCACTGAGACACATCGACCAGAGGGTCTAACTGAGTTATAGTCTTGAGTGTCTATTGTGTTTTGTGAGGTATTTTGGGGAACTCACTAAGCTTTTATGCTTACTGTGTTATGTGTTATGTGTTTCAGGTAGTTCCGAGGATTGCGGCAAGGCACCGGCATGATTGTACACACCGGCAGAAGATTGTTTTTATGATTCTAGGATTGTGTTTCCTTTTGTTGACATCTGAGAAATAAGTGTTTTAAGAATTATGATACAGGTTTTATTGGGTTAAAAATGAATATTTTGGTTGAAAATTTTACGTTGTTACAATACATCCTGGGTGACCTAGTTGCTTTCTTTTGGACTTACCTGACACTCCCATGGTGATCCACTTGCATGCATGATCCTTGTTCAACATCTCCTATAAATACCCCAAGGGTATTACAGTCATTTCAATATTAGAGGCACCAAATATGCAATGAAACTAGCTCAAATGGACCACGAATCCAAAAAAAAAAATCAGGGTTTGAAACAAAACCTAGAAAAAATACATACTATAGGGATCATTTTTACAGTTTTGTCTTATTTTTATGTATGCTTATCCTTTTCGTTCATAAAAATATGCACGGAAACGTAAAAAAAATTACGTTGAAATGCAAAGGAACTCAAACTTATATCGACAAGCACTTTAAGTAAGCAAATTTTTTTTTTCAAATTAATGAACGGAATTTCTAAATTTACATTCAAACATTGACCATTTTGAATTTATACCGAAATATACATAAAAATAAACACATAAAAATTAGTTTTTTTAAAGTTAACGAATGAAAGTTATTATATGTGACTACACTCATACTTTGGAAACATACCCAAAATTAAGCATAAAACAATAATAATAATAATAATAATAATAATAATAATAATAATAATAATAATAATAATACATCAAAACATAGACAAACTCAAATATAATATGTTTTCTTAAGTTAACGAACGAAAGTCATTATATGTGACTGGACTCATATGGAGGCAAGGTACATAAAATTAAGCGCACACACACACACACTCATATATATATATATATATATATATATATATATATATATATATATATATATACACACACACATCGAAACTCGGCGAGTTGTTGGCCTTAACTTGACATGTTGAAGGCTTTTGGGCCGCACATCTTTCTGGACCATCTCAACGAGTTGGTGAGGAAAACTCGACGAGTTAGCATCTGGGTGAGAACCACTAAATTTTAAGGTTTGCACGCAATATAACCTCCCTAAGTCCTTGAGGTTGATCTTTTATCAGCCTCCAAACTCTCATATCGGCCTTGTGAATCTTAATCCTCATTCTATCTCTTATTGTGAGCTAGTGTGGCATTTTGGAGCAAAAGAAGGAGAAGATTGAGAGAAGTAAGCAAGGATCTATCAAGAAAAGCTCTTATCTTCAGTTTGGCACTCTTTTAGACCATTGTAAGTGTTCAAGATCTGATTTTTATCTATCTATGTAGCTATATCTTGAGTTTTGTCACCTTTTCTCCTTATTCTTGAATATTGCAATGGATGGACTTCATAAATTTCATTACTTTAAGAATCTCCTGGTCAAGGTGACCTTAAAGTGGGTTAGATATGGTCTTTAGCCAAGCTTTGATGTCATGCATGGAGTTTAAGTCATATTTCCCCTTTTTGACCCATTTTGGGTTCAATACATGCATTGGACATCCATATCTATAAAGCACAAAACCTTTGGGACGTTTTTTAGGCTAGAATCTCTTTTGGAAAAGTTGGGTTCCAGATCTCACGGATTTTGTGCTTAATGGTTAAGCCTTTGAGTTTTCAAGCCTTGTAGAAGGGTTTTTAAGCATTTGGATTAGCCCCAAAGGATAAAGTTGAAAACATTATCCTTTTAGACACATTTGGGGTTCAAATATGAGCCTTAGAGTCACAGGAATCGAAGAATCATTTGAATGTGTTAAGCTAAGGAAAACTCAGCGAGTTTTCCAGCCAACTCGGCGAGTTGGCTAGGTTTCCCTGACTTTCTGAGTACTGTAAAACTCGACGAGATCATAAGGCTCACTCGACGAGTTGAGTCAACATGGACTGTTGACCTTGACCGTTGACTTTAACTTTGACCATGGTTGACCAAGTTGGACTTTTGAGTGCATTTAAGTATTTTGGGATTTTGATGGGTTTGATCATGATGGTTGAATGCATTGATTCGGGAGCTGAGATTCAGAGTCGGACCTTATCAGTTCTACACTACTTGTGAGGTGAGTTGTCTTCACTATACTTGTGGGTCGAAGGCACCAACGTCGGTCTACTGGATTGATATCCTGTTATGCATGCTGTTGTATGGTTATGATCTGTTAGATCGATATTGTAGCAGATAGGATGTTGCTATGCTTAGTGGTTTATAGCTCTGTGGGACGGGATGTAGACTATTATATGATTATATGTTATATGTGCACATGATTTGTTGGTGGCTGCAGCTTCACTACTTTGTGCGTAAGCCAATAGGCCAAGGCATTCCAACCCGATGGTTGAGGGACTAGGGTATTCCATCCCGAGGATGATTGGACCCATAATATCTTGGCATTCGAGCCTGATGATTGAGGGTCTGGGGTATTCCATCCTGAGGATGATTGGCCCCATAGTATATTGGCATTCCAACCCAATGGTTGATGGGCCTGGGGTATTCTAACATTATGGTTGATTGGGCCCAATGTATGTTGTTATTATAATTGTGCTATTTGTTATGTATTGGTATTCGGGGGGGAACTCATTAAGCTTTGGGCTTACAGTTTGGATTATGTTTCAGGTACCTCAATGGATCGCGGAAAAGCGAAGGAGTGATCGTGCACCTCCTTATGTTTTGATTTTACGATTTTGGGATTTCTCTTATGTGAAACTTATTTTGAAACCAAATTGTAATAAATGATGGTTTTGTGGTTGTTTAAAAAGTTTAAAATTTTCAAGAATTTTATCAATGTTACAAGTTGGTATCAGACCCTTGGTTTGAGTGAATTTAAGGAACACTCATGTGAATCCAGTCTCAAACTAAGGAAATGATTTTCAAAAATGATTTTCAAATGGTATTCAAAATACTCAAGGAGGATGTGATGTGTACAATCAGTCAGAGTCAGTAAGTAGACCCCAAATTACCGTATTGTTATTTGATATTGTGATATGTTAGAACAACATTCTAGTGATAGGCTAGGGATCTTCAGGAATTGCATGAGAGAATTGCTTGATTATATGATGCCTGATAGCCTAGGACTTTTGTTTTATGGAATTGACATCATAACTGTAGTTGCTTAGTGTATGCATCATGGTTATATATAACTAAGATCTTATAGCCTAAGAATGTTTGGTTTGGCCTTATTTCTTGTTCTTGTTTGATGAAGGGATTAGGGTAGGATCAGATATTCGAATGTCTCTAGGGTCTAGTGTTATGTATGGCTAGCATACACGAGTGCCGCAAGGTTGGTGGAAGTTTCATGGATGAGTCGTGTGGGGTCAGCCGGCCAGTTGTGAGATGTTTTAGCCTTTCCTTTAGGGAGTGAGGATTGAGTGTTCGATTATGTTTATGAGTATTGTTAGGGCGTTGTGATGATCCTTGAGACAAATACGGGTAGGTGTGGAAGGTACTATGGGCTCGTACTACTGAAAGCACATGAGCCGTACGTGTAGCAAGGAAGTCACCACCCCCTAGGGATTCGTTGGGAGTTGGTTCCCCGTTATCATATGTGGATTATTTGATATCTTCGTGGTGTATTTTTAGTATCATGACTACGAGTCAAGTTGAGATCAGATCCGGGACAGGATTAGGAATTGGCAGACATGGTGAGCTAATATTGTCAGAGGACCGCGTCAGGTAGATCATTCGCTAGGAGGTAGTTGTTATTTTCTGAGGTCAGATTCCGGAGATGTTCGGGTCTAACAAGATCACGATGATGGAGTTCTTTGATGATCGCTATGCAGCCATTGCTAAGACAGCTGCTACTACAGCCTCCGTAGCCGTGGCGGAAGCATGTGTTGGGACATGGCGAGTCTTCAAGTATCGGTACTTCGATAATACGAAGCCCTCGACTTTTAACGGAGTTTGGGGCACGATCATAGCCATAAGGTGTCTATCTGATGTGGAGGGATGTTTCTTCACTTGTTCATCTCCTGCTGACCATAAGGTTGGGTGCACTCTACTCATCGAGTGCAAAAACAAACTCGACGAGTAGCTTGCATTTGTTCATGGACTCGTCGAGTCCCCCATGTACTCGGCGAGTTCATTCGAGCAGAAAATAGAAAAACAATTTTTTTCAACAGTTTGCACAAAAAATCAACAAACAAGCCTAGGCTCTGATACCACTGATGGGTTTTGAGCATTCTAACACTTCCTAAGTGTACATGCAACCCTAATAACCTTGCATCTATGTATGTCTAATTATCATGAAAAGTTGAATTCCAAGGTTATATTCCTATCTGGCATACATGGGGAACAAATTTTAACTTGAATGAAAGATAGAATAACTTACCTTGTTGTTGCTTATGATCCTTGAAACCTTGTGAGCCTAGCACCCCAAGTGTGATGCCTTAAATGCTTCACACAACACCAAATGCTTTTGGAATGACTTTAGAGAGAATACACACTTCTAAAATCGGCCTAGCCCTCTTGTTTCTTATGTGTAGCCGATTTTGGTGGAGAATATGTTCTTTATATAGTGTTGACACATCTAGGGTTACACCATGTAAACCCTAATGTGTCATGACTCTTCATTTCCATGACCCATGGGTTTGTAACTCCCATGGATCATCCTATGGGTGGAACCCAACTTGATAATCCATGGAGCCTCTTAGCCCACTATACAAGTTATGGATGATTTACATAATCAACCCATATATTTAATTAGTTATCTTTTGATCACTTAATTAATTCTTGATCAAACTAATTAAATAATATTATTAATATATTAGAACTTACAATATATTAATAATCCACAAGTGTTATTTCTCTCATTTAGTCTATCCAATTGCATGGTGCCATGCAACCCAAATGGACCATGCCGGGTCGGGTCAAGTACATACCAGAAATAGTTATGGACTTAGACACCTTATCCAACAGTCTTCCACTTGGATAAGTCTAATAACTATAATTGTAATACTTCAGGAACCGAACGGCAATCGTAGCTCTTTCAAGGTCTCTCGGAACTGAGAAGATGATGATATGCCATTTAAGATAAGTGATCATATAATCCTCCGTTCTAGATATCAGCCAGATAAATACATGGAACAATGTCCTACTTATTGTCCAGCAGTTTGTTTCCCGATTTCCGATTTGTTTGACAAAGAACTTAATTGAACACATCAACTTAGTTCTGACCGGGCCCGGTACATAGATCAAAACAGAATCATCGAGGGGCCCAGATATCAGCTTCTAATCCAAGAAGGAACAGATAAACTTCGACTCATATGCTTGTTCTACCACTCATTGAATTATACACAAGAGCATGTTTTATAACATCGAGTTACCAATGCGTTTTCGTACAATCAATGCATAACCAACTCATAAGTAACAAATCATATCTCTAGGTTTGAAGACTTATATGATATTACCATCTCACGATCACTCGAGATAAATTCCATGAAGTGATTCCAGTGAGCATGGGTTGAGTCCAATGCTCAAAACTTATGAGAACTCATGATTGTTGTAGCCATGTCCAACACCTTAGACCTTTGCAACCAATCATGACAGTCTTGATTCATACCTACTTCCGACATATGACCGACTGTGTAGGTTTGAATAATATGATATACCAAACATAATTATTCTGGAAGTCAAAACATGAAAAAGAAATATAGTAAACGACCGACAAGAGATAGCAACACTTTACTCATAAATAAAACACCTTTTATTCATCATCTAATGTCAATTACACTTTACAAATTTCAAGGTTATCTAACTACTAAATCTAATATCATCCTTCAGCCCTATGCTCCGAGCATGCTAGAGATGCTTAACCCGAGTCAGTCCCTTTGTGAGTGGATATGCTGGATTCTCATCTGATGATACTCTCTTTGCCACGAGGAGTCCTTCTTCTATTCGATGTCTAATGAAATGGTATTTTCTGTCGATGTGTCTGGATCTCCCATGATCCCTTGGTTCCTTGGCTAAGGCAACTGCATTTTCACTATCACTGAAAATTTCCATTGGCTCCTTAATAGCTGGTACAACTCCAAGGTCTCCAATGAAGTTCTTCAGCCATATCGCCTCCTTTGCTGCCTCGCTAGCTGCAATATACTCTGATTCGCAAGTTGAATCATCCACTGTCTCTTGCTTGAAACTCTTCCAAGAATTTGCTCCTCCGTTTAAGGTAAAGACTCAGCCTGACTGAGACCGGAAGTTATCCCTATCAGTCTGAAAGCTAGCATCACTATACCCTACAACTCTCAGGTCATCACTCCCACCGAGGGTAAGGACCCAGTCCTTAGTCCTCTGTAGGTACTTGAGGATATTCTTTACCGCGGTCCAATGTGCCTTGCCAGGTTTCCCCTGATACCTGCTAACCATGCTCAAGGCAAAGGCTACATCAGTTCGAGTACACGTCATAGCATACATGATCGATCCTACAGCCAAAGCATAAGGTATTCGACTCATTTCTGCTATCTCAGCCTCAGTACTAGGGCTTTGTGTCTTACTCATTCTGGCGTTACTCTGGATGGGTAACTCTCTTTTCTTGGAGTCCTGCATGCTGAATCTCTTCAGCACCTTATCCAAGTAGGTACTCTGACTAAGTCCAATTAGTCTTTTACTCCGGTCTCTCAAGATCCTTATCCCTAGAATATAGGCAGCTTCTCCTAGGTCCTTCATAGAGAAACACTTCCCAATCTAGGACTTAACTTCCTGCAGAGTTGGGATGTCATTTCCTATGAGTAGTATGTCATCCACATACAATACCAAAAAGCTAACTATACTCCCACTAGCCTTGACATATACACAAGATTCATCTTCACTCCTAAAAAAGCCAAATTCTTTGACTTTCTCATCAAAGCAAAGATTCCATCTGCGAGGTGCTTGCTTTAACCCATAAATGGATTTCTCAAGCTTACACACTCTATTAGGGTACTCTGTATTGACAAAACCCTCTGGCTGACTCATGTAAACATCCTCAACCAACTTTCCATTAAGGAAAGCGGTTATGACATCCATTTGCCATATTTCATAGTCATGAAATGCAGCTATGGCTAACAGAACCCTAATAGACTTAATCTTGGCCACTGGAGAAAAGGTCTCATCATAATCAACTCCCAGAGTTTTGTGAGAAACCCTTTGTAACCAGTCGTGCCTTATAAGTATGTACCTTACCATCCATGTCGGTCTTCTTCTTGAAGATCCATTTGCACCCTACAATCTTACGACCTGGCACATTCTCAACCAAGTTCCAAACTTGATTGTCATGCATGGATTGTATCTCGCTGTCCATCGCCTCTTTCCACTTGGCTGACTCAGGGCCTGTCATGGCTTCCGCGTAACTGTTAGGTTCATCAATGCCTATCAGTGTCTCATCACTGATAACTGTATCACCTTCCGTAGTAATATGGAATCCCTAGTAATGCTCATGTGCATTCCTAACCCTTTGTGAACGCCTTAGAGGTACTGACTTGTCAATTGGCTCAACAGGAGTTTCATCCTCAAGTTGAGTGCTAGGGTTTGAAGTTCCTTCACCGCTTGACTCTTGAATTTCTTCAAGGTCAACTTGCCTCCCACTGTTTCCTTGGCTTATGAACTCTCTCTCTCTCTCTCTCTCTCTCTCTCTCTCTCTCTCTCTCTTTCTCTCTCTCTCTCTCAAGACAACCCTCCTAGCTACAAAGACCACATTTTCACTAGGTCTGTAGAAGAGGTAACCAAAGGATTGTTGTGGGTAGCCGATGAAAATACACCTCTCGCTTCGAGGTTCGAGCTTATCATGAGTCTCGCGTCTCACGAAAGCCTCACAACCCCAAATCTTGATGTGGTCTAGTTTGGGTACTTTACCAGTCCACATCTCATGAGGAGTTTTGGCAACTTTCTTTGTAGCAACTAGATTAAGGATATGGGTGGCAGTCTCTAAGGCATACCCCCAAAATGAGATTGGTAGCGAAGCTCGACTCATCATGGAATGAACCATATCCAACAAGGTTCGATTACGCCTCTCAGCCACACCATTCAACTGCGGTGTCCTGGGAGGTGTCAATTGTGAGACAATCCCACATTCCTTAAGATAGTCGAGGAACTCTGAACTAAGATACTCACCACCTCGATCGGATCGAAGCATCTTAATGTTCCTGCCCAATTGATTCTCGATTTCCTGTTTAAATTCTTTAAACCTTTCGAAAGTCTCTGACTTATGCTTGATTAAGTAGACATATCCATATCTACTGTAATCATCAGTAAAAGTCAAATAATAATGATTAGCATCCCTTGTGGCATGTTTGAAGGGCCCACACACATCCGTGTGTACAAGATCCAACAAACCTTCACCCCTCTCACAAGAACCTGTGAAGGGTGACTTTGTCATTTTTCCAAGTAAGCATGATTTGCAACTATCATCTGACTTTAGGTCAAATGACTCCAAGACTCCATCCTTTTGGAGTTGGCCTATGCGTTTCTTGCTTATATGTCCAAGACGACAATGCCATAATGATGCTTTATCCAAGTTATTATTATTAACAGAATCAATACACAATACATTATTTCCTAAGTTATCAACCACAGATACAGTTTCATACACGCCATCACAAGGTAATGCTTTAAAATAAAGAACATTATTAAAGAAAGCATTAATCGAACCAACTTCATTATCAAATGAAAAGGTGAAACCTTGTTTATACAATGCATGAAAGGAAATAATATTTCTTGCCATTTCTGGCGAATAACAACCCTTATTCAAATCTAAACTAAACCCACTACTTAGCGATAAAGTATAAACTCCAATCTTGGTGATAGGTAAAGCTTTCCTATTCCCCATGATTAAGTTTATTCTTCCTTGCTCCACATTCTCACTTTTTCTTAGTCCCTGCAAATCAGAACAAATATGAATACAACAACCGGTATCAAGGACCCAAGAGTTAGAATGGGGTGAGTTATTAGATAGGATAGTGTAAATACCTACATGGTTGGGTTTAACTTTCCCATCCTTCACATCTTGCTGCTATTTTGGGCAGTTCCGCTTCCAATGTGACTTTTCATGGCAATAGAAGCATTCGGCCTCTTTTGGGTCAGAAGAAGGAGTTACGAAACCTTTCTTGGTTCCACTTGAAGAAGAGCCATCAAGGGTCCTAGCCTTGGTACCCTTCGAAGAGCTCTTCATCTTCTTCCCTCAACCTTTCCCTATTGCCAAATCCGGGGCGGAGTTTGGAGTAGGAGTGTTAACAACCGACTTCCCCTTAAGACCTGTTTCTGAAGTCTTGAGAAGTCCATGAAGTTTGTTGAGTGTGACCTCTTCCATATTCATGTGATATGTCATGCGGAAATGATCATAACATGATGGTAAGGAGTGCAAAATGATATCCGGATTTGTTCACCGCAGCAGGCTTCGAGGACGAAGCCTAGTCCAAGTGGGGTACAGTTGTAACATCCCGATTTCCAAGTATGAGATTTATTGCTTAAAAGGCAAGTTTCCCTTAGAACTCGGCAAGTTGATGGCCTCAACTCGACGTGTTGAAGGCTTTTAGGTCGCGCATCTTTGTGGACCATCTCGACGAGTTGGTGAGGAAAACTCGACGAGTTGGCGGCTGAGTGAGAAACCCTAAATTTTAGGGTTTGCACCCTATATAACCTCCTTAATTCCTCGAGGTTGATCATTTATCAGCCTCCAAAGTCTCATATCGGCATTGTGAACCCTAATCCTCATTCCATTTCTTATTGTGAGCTAGTGTTGCATTTTGGAGCAAAAGAAGGAGAAGATTGAGAGAAAGAAGCAAGTATCTAGCAAGCAAAGCTCTTATCTTCAGTTTGCCACTCTTTTAGACCATTGCAAGTGTTCAAGATCCGATTTTTATCAATCTATGTAGCTAGATCTTGAGTTTTTTCCCTTTTCTCCTTATTCTTGGATGTTGCAATGGATGGATTTCATAAAGTTTGCAACTTTATGAATCTCCAGGTCAAGGTGACCTTAGAGTAGGTTAGATCTAGTCTTTAGCCAAGCTTTAATGTCATGCATGGAGTTTAGGTCATATTTCCCCTTTTTGACCCATTTTGGGTTCAAGACACGCATTGGACATCCATGTATATAAATCACCAACCCTTGGGACGTTTTTTAGGCTAGAATATTTTCTGGAAAAGTTGGGTTCCAGATCTCAAGGATTTTGTGCTTAATGGTTAAGCCTTTGAGTTTTTAAGCATTTTGAGTAGCCTCAAAGGATAAAGTTGGAAACTTTATCCTTTTAGACACATTTGGAGTTCAGATCTGAGACTTAGAGTCCTTGGAATCGAAGAATCATCTGAATGTGTTAAGTTGGGGAAAATTTGACGAGTTTTCCGGCCAAGTCGGCGAGTTGGCTAGGGTTTTCCCCGACTTTCTGAGTACTATAAAACTCGACGAGTTGGGTCAACATGGACTGTTGACCTTGACCGTTGACTTTGACTTTGACCATGGTTGACCAAGTTGAACTTTTGAGGGCATTTTGGGAATTTCGGGATTTTGATGGGTTTGATCATGATGGTTGTAGGCATTGATTCAGGAGCTGAGATTCGGAGTCAGACCTTATCAGTTTTACACTACTTGTGAGGTGAGTTGTCCTCACTGTACTTGCGGGTCAAATGCGCCAATGTCGATCCACTAGATTGATATCCTGTTATACATGCTATTGTATGGTTATGATCTGTTAGATCGGTATCCTAGTAGATAGGATGTTGCTATGCTTAGTGATATGTAGATATGTGTGACTAAATGTAGAATGTTATATGATTATTTGTTATATGTGCACATGATTTGTTGGTGGTTGAGTCTTCACTGCTTTGTGCGTAAGACAATATGTCGAGGCATTACAGCCCGATGGTTGAGGGCCTAGGGTATTCCATACCGAGGATGATATGACCCATACTATTTTGGCATTCCATCCCGATGGTTGAGGGTCTGGGCTATTCCAGCTCGAGGATGATTAGACCCATAGCATATTAGCATTCCAACCCGATGGTTGAGGGGCTTGGGGTATTGAAACCTAATGGTTGATTGGGCCCAAAGTATGTTGTTATTATAACTTTGCTATTTCTTATGTATTGATATTTCGGGGGAACTCACTAAGCTTTGGGCTATCAATTTGGATTATGTTTCAGCTACCTCAGTGGATCGCGGAAAGGCAAAGACATGTTTGTGTACCTCGTCATGTTTTTATTTTACAATTTTGGGATTTCTCTGATGTGAAACTTATTTTGAAAACAAATTGTAATAAATGAAGGTTTTGTGGTTGTTTAAAAAGTTTAAAATTTTCAAGAATTTTACGAAATGTTACATAAACATAGACAAATTTGAATATAATATGTTTTTTTAAATTAACAAACGAATGTTTATATATATGACCCGACTCATACGTAAGAAACAAATATAAAATTAAGCATAAAACGAAAAACAATTACTTCGAAACTTAGACAAACTCGAATTTAAACTGACACGTTCATAAAAAACAAGTAATTTATAAAAAAAATATATATATATATCGAACGAGAGTTCTAAAATCACGTGTAAACGTTGACCACCGTTAATTTATACCGATATATATATATATATATATATATATATATATATATATATATATATATATATATATATATATATATATATAGGTTATTTTAGATTAACAAACGAAAGTTATTCAGAAAAATCAAATTATATATACTGCATGCGATAAACACTAAAGTTTAATAAAATGAGGGGTAAAAATAACATTTTACAAAGTTCAAAATGGGTCAAAATGACATTTTAAAAAGTAAATGATGGAAAAGTCACAAACTCATAAATATAAAATATAGACAAAGTTACATAAATAATCCATATAGTTTATCATGGTCACAAACTCAATCTCTGCAGCCTAAAAAGACCAAATTACCATCATACTACTGAACAAAAACTAATAGTATCATTTTCATAAAAAATTAAAAGGATTGAATTGATGGTCTTTGGTAAACCACATGGACCATTTATATAATTTTGTTTAAATAAAACGATAAAAATTTTCTCACGTCAAATGTGGTTTCTCGAATCTTCTCATAGCTAGTTTTGTTAGCAAATATATGGCTACACAATATGATCGAGACATATGCTTTTCTATTACAAGCAATAATAGTCCATGTATACATGATTGTGGTGTGGGGTTGTATTTCTTCCTTTACTTTTTGGTATAGTCATGATGCTTTCCGGGAAAATATGTTTATGTGAAGTGTCATATTCTAATGTCTCCAGTTTAACTCATGAGCTTCATATAAAACCTTCTTAACTTCTAGATCTACATTGATTGGATAAAAATTTTGAGATTCGAGAGACAAACATAACCATCAAGGAGTTTAGAGCTTTATGGAATTAATTCATTTACACTTAGAAACCAATGTTTGAGATCTTATCCACTAGACAACCTTCGTTTTTGAAAAAAAAAAATGTTTATTGAATTGGTAAAGATGAGAGCAAAAAAAGTTTTTAGCTCAACAATATGAAGTGTTGTCTTTTTTTTTTTTTTTTTTTTTTTTTTTTTTTTTTTTTTTTGAGGTTGAGGGTTCAAGTCCCATCTAAAAATAAATGTGGAATTAGAATTAATTTAGAAGTAGATTAGATATGTAGTCTCAAGATAAACAAAGATAAGAACAATAATGTGATAAATTTTATATTTTCTTAGTTACACTTTAGAACCTAAATATTTGTTGATACATTTTTTATTTTTCGAACTCTAACAATGAAAGTATGTTTGTTAAACCTAACTAATTTAAGGGACATGAATAGTTTATTTGAGAGGTGACAATGAGAAGACAATCTAATAAAAAACAATTATACTTTCTTAGCTACACTTTAGAACATAAATATTTGTTCATACATTTTATATTTTTCGGACTATACCAATCAAATTATTTTTGTTAAATCTAACTAATTTAACGGACATGAATGGTTTATGTGAGAGGTGAATCTAATAAAATAACAATTATATTGTCATTGATTAAATGTGTTATCAAGTTAGATCAATTAGAATAATACCTTTTTTAACAATAAAAAATTAGAAGCATAATATAATAACTCTTTATGTACCTTATAAGATGGAAAATTAAAAAATTAAATTTAAAAAATAAATAAATAAATAAACCACACCATCTGAACAAATTGAATTTATACAGATAACGTATTCTTACCATTGTGTAATATGTATTACACATATCATCTACCGATCTAACTTTAGTATTTGGAAAATAAAATAATTTTACAAGTCTATTTTTTATAAGAGTTATGTTGTGTTGACATTCGTTAAAGGAAAAGTTTTGAAAATGTCCAAGGTTCCAAATGAAAAGTCATTATAATCAAATAAACAAAACACCAATGTAGCATAGCATCAAATAAATGAGGCATAATTACATAAAGATAGCGCAAAATGAAAAATATGTATATATAAAAAAAATGAATGAATAAAAATTTATACTTTGTATGTATTCGTTGTTTCATCGTTGGTATATTACCCTTTTATGTTTTCGCTTGTTAATGGCGATTGTTACATTGCATAGTGTATATGTTTTGAACCCTTTGTTGTTAACATATTGGGAAAAATATGGCATCATGCTCAAAGAAAATGAACAATGTGGTAATGAGAAAAGTCAGCCTTTCCATATATATATATATATATATATATATATATATATATATATATATATATATATATATATATATATATATATATATATATATATATATATATATATATATATATATATATTTGTTGTTAACATATTGGGAAAAATATGGCATCATGCTCAAAGAAAATGAACAATGTGGTAATGAGAAAAGTCAGCCTTTCCATATATATATATATATATATATATATATATATATATATATATATATATATATATATATATATATATATATATATATATATATATATATATAGAGAGAGAGAGAGAGAGAGAGAGAGAGGTAGGTTCAATTGAGAAAATAAAAAAGGTTAAGAATGAGGGAATCATTCTCAGCCAATCATTTATCTAACATGTTCAAATTTAAAAAAAAAAAAATACGTGTGTCCATTTTCATTAAGGGTATCTTTGTAAATTAGCAACTTTTTTACATAGAACTTACATGTTCGTGTTATCATGTTCCAATTTGATGATATCTTTATATCGTTTGAATCGGATATGAGGAATTCATTATCAAGATTATTTTCTTTATATAACTCGTTAGCAATTATACGTTTTCATTCCATTAATCGTGAAGTTTTGCACCTATGTTTAAGTTTTCTACTTCTTTTTCAGTTTTCGATTTGATCAAGTATGTATATCGTTTGAATCGGATAGATCGGGGTTATTTATATAACTCGTTAGCAATTATACGTTTTCATTCAATTAATCGTGAAGTTTTGCATCCGTGTTTCAGTTTTCTACTTCGTTTTGAGTTTCCGATTTGATCAGGTATGTATATCATTTGAATCGGATAGATCGGAGTTCATTATCAAGATTATTGCTTTTTATAATTTATTTGGAATTACGCTTAATATATTCCTTTTGGAGTTGTTTCATCGGAGTTCATTATCAAGATTATCAAGTTTCGAATATGTATTGGAGTTATTTCATCGGATTTTGGTTAAATAGTTTGAGATATTTATTTCATCAGTTATATCGTTGTAGTTTTTACGTTCTGTACTGAGAGAGATTGCTTAATTACATCATATGATCATATATGATTTAAGTTTCTTTCAGATATTTTGTACGTTGAGGTGAGATATATTCGAAATTAACCAGGTTTTCATCTTTACGACTTTTTTTGTGAGATATATTCGATATTAAGATTGTTTTTGTTTATTTATATAGATCATTTGGTGTATTATGTCGAATTCTAGTGTTATTGATGGTGATTTGTATTCTTCTATGAGTGAGAGTGAAGAAGAAGATTTTGAGAACTCATTTTTTGAAGGTATTAGTTATTGAATTATTTTGTTGTTTTTAATTTTGTTGATTATCATTTATTTACATATGAATATGTTAATATGAATAAATTGTTGTCTTATTCATATATGAATAAACGTGTGATAATTGTAATTTCGAATTTATTATTTTTTTCGTTTTATTCATATATGAATAAGTTATGTTTTATTTACATATGAATATGTTAAAATGAATAAATTGTTGTCTTATTCATATATGAATAAATGTGTATTAATTGTAATTTCGAATTTATTATTTTTTTCGTTTTATTCATATATGAATAAGTTATGTTTTATTTTATATATTTTGAATCCTCATGAATTTTATGTATTCATATATGAATGTTTTTTGTTTTATTTATATGAGTTTTATGTATTCATATATATATATATATATATATATATATATATATATATTATTGTTTTATTCATGCATTATTATTTTAGGTGGTGAATCTTCAAGTTCAGTACATGATGCACAATATTTTGATGATATAATTGGAGAACATGTCTATAAGCCAGATGTAACTGTTCAACTTATTCCTTTTAAGGGTTTAATCTTCAAATCATTAAAGTTGGCTATCAAAATGTACTCTGAGTATGCTGAAATTGGTGGTTTTGATGTTAGACTGAGCACACAGTCAAGGTTTGATAACAAGATTATAAAGAAGAAACATGTTATATGTAATCGTGGTGGTAAACAGAAAAAGAAATCTTGTGACACATTAGGTACAAGTAGTGTTAGGAGGAAACGAAATTTAAATTCAAGAGCTATTGGTTGTCAAGCAAAGATTATATTTGAATCTGTGTATGGAACTCCAGATTATAAAGTTTTTTAGTTTGATGAACTTCACAACCATCCACTTGAGAAGAGAAGCGATTTAAAAAAGGCGAGACAAATGTCATATTCAGAAAAAGAGTTTATTGTGCGTGCTTCCACATCAAAAATAGGTCCAACTATGGCTCATAAGTTGAGGGCAAGTCTGAGAGGTGGGTATGAGTTTGTAAAGCCCAAAGTAGTTGACTATAAAAATTTAAGGAGAGATATCAACAGGGTTATTGGTTATAAAGATGCCCAAATGATAGTAAACACAATGAATGACCGTCGAGCTCACTATCCAAATTACTCATTTGAGTTTAATTGTCAAGATGATGTTTTGGACTGTATGTTTTGGGCTGATGAAATGGAGAAGGCATATTATGCTGAATTTGGTGATGTTATCTCGTTTGATGCGACTTTCCAAACAAACAAGTAAGTTATTTTATCTACTTTTGTTTATAGCTTATTCATATATGAATATTTTTATATTCACTTATTAATACATCAAAAATTGACTCTAATGAACATTTTTTTGTGTGTTAGGTATCGAATGGTTTTTGTTCCGTTTACTACTATTGACCATCATAAAAAATCGGTTACTGTTGGATATGGGTTGCTAAGAAATGAAAGCATTGAGTCTTACTCTTGGTTGCTTAAAGCATTTCTTACAACTCATGGGAAAGAACCAACCCTTGTTTTAACTGATCAAAATGCTGCAATAAAACAAGTTGTTGAGAATGTGTTTCGTAATTCAAAGCATCGATTATGTATGTGGCATATAATGAAAAAGTTGAAAAAAAAAGTATTATTTTAATATATTTCAAATATGTTACTTATTAGTATATTCATTTATGAATATTGATTGTTATTTTACTTATTATTATTTATTCATTTATGAATATTTTTGTTTTAATACAGATATCAGATGATTTATTTACAAACACAGACTTTAGAAAAAGGTTTTCGAAGCTTGTTTGGGACATTAATATGAAACCTGATGTTTTTGAGGTGAAGTGGGGTTTGCTTATGAAGGAATTCAATCTTGAAGACACAAGATGGTTTAAATACATGTTTACAATACGTGATTCATGGATACCTGGATATTTTAGTGATATTCCAATGTGTGGTTTGATGAAGACTACATCGAGGTCAGAGAGTATGAATTCATTATTTAATACATATTCAGAAAGTGGGAACTTACTTTTGAATTTCATGATGAATTACGACACTGCCATTCAAAAGCAAAGGAATACTCAACGAGAGCTTGATAGGGCATCAAAGAAAGCATCATATAAAATGCAAACACCTCGAGAAATAGAACTGCAAGCATCAAAGGTTTATACAAGTACATTATTTTTTGAGGTGCAAAAAGAAATATATAAAGCATGTTTTTTCTGTACGTACTCATATGTTGGTATTGAAGATGGTTGGGAAGTTTACATTGTGCAGCACAACAATAGTAAAAGTGATTTTAAAAATGAATTAAAGGTAATTTTACTTGTTTTTTATGAAAAATGTAATAATATTCATATATGAATATGATAATATTCATATATGAATATGATAATATTCATATATGAATATCAATATTCATATATGAATATTATATGAATATCAATATTCATATATGAATATTATATGAATATATGAATATATATGAGTGTTGATATGAGTATTCTTATATGAATGTAAATGTGTAAATTTTGTTTTTGTATTAGGTTGAAATAAAAGCTGAAGAGAAAGAAATAAATTGCAGTTGTGAACATTTTAAGCGTATGGGTGTTTTATGCAGACATGATTTTACAATAATGATGAGATGTGGTGTTAAAGAAATTCCTGAAAGGTACATTTTGAAGAGATGGAGAAAGGATGTGATATCAAGAAATTATCGTTTTAGTTTTGTTCAATCCGATTCAGGTGATTGTGAGAATGTAAAGCTAGTCAATGATTCATATTATAGTTTTGAATCATGTTTGGATATTGTAAGAGATGACAAAAAGAGATTGGCTTTGTTTGCTGAGAAACAACAAATGTTGTTGAAGGAATTTGAGAGTGATTATATTTCTCCTGGATTGAAATGCAAGACAGATGGTGAAGTCGTATGCAAGATTTTGGGTGTTACTATTCCTATTCCAGAAGAGATTAATATTCATGTTCCTGAAGTTCAAAGTAATAAAGGTTTTGGAATCAAGAAAAGAATTCCAAGTGCAGGTGAAATAGCATATGAAAATTCTAAAAAACAACATAGAATGTGTTCAGGATGTGGAAAGCGAGTTCCACACAATTTACGTACTTGTCCAGAAAGAGTTAGAGCTGCTAAATCAGCAAAAGACAGTTAGGGATTTTTTTTATTCAGTTATGAATATATGCAGATAAAAACAATAAACAATAATATTCATGTATGAATAATACACATTTATATTGATATGGTAAATTGATATGTTGATATTTGTTTTTTAAATTACTATAAAATAAGTTATATTGATATTGTAAATTATTTATAAATGAATATAAATATGTGAAATTTGTTATACTAATAAATAAGTAATATTCATATCTGAACTTTTTTATGTTAATATCTGAACTTTGTTATACTAACATATTACTATGAACTTATTCATAAATGAATATATCATATTCGTATTCATTTATGGATAAATAAAAATAAATTTTGAAAATATTTGAATATAAAAAAAATGACATAAATAAGCAAACTTGGTTCTACTAATAAGTTAGTTATATTCATATATGAACTTTGTTATGCTGACATATTACTCCTGATTTAATCATAAATGAAGATATCATATTCGTATTCATTTATGAATAAACATAAATAAACTTTGAAAATATTTAAATATAAAAAACTGACAGAAATAAGCGAAGTTGTTTCTATTACATAATCATTCAACACAAGATAATAAAAGTTGTTCATAAGCATTTCACAAAATATTAAAACGATGTTCAACAATATTTAACAAACCATTTAAAACTTGTTCGCAGAATCATCTTACATGTACTTCAAATCCGTTCATCTTCAACACAAACTATTCTATAGCATCACATTCCAACATTCTTTCATCTTCACAAGCAATCATCAATATTCTTTTAACCTTTTTTGAATTGTTTGCATAGCCTTGTATGCATGATCAGTACGCACTTCGAATTCAACTTTTTGATATTTTTCAGCAAGATCCAACACCTTAGCCTTCAACATGTTAATTTCAGAAGTTAGCATTATGTGTGCATATCTTTGCCTGAGCTTCTCTAAAGTAGTTTGCTGAACTGCACTTTCTTTATGAAGACCTGGTTTCCACTTTGAGAGTGGTTGTCCCATATAGGTCTCCATATGTCTCATTGCAAAGACCCCACAATCAACTTTGTTTTTAACTGTTCTCCATGACATTTCAAGTCGTTGGGGTTTGATACTTTCTTTTGAGATTGCATTTGCTCTTGGATGGTTTATTTCTTTAAAGTATCTCACAAACAAATTTTTCTGATCATTAAATAAAATAAAAGTTAGATATGTAATAAATTGGTTCTTTTATGTTGTTGTGAACCGGGTGCAAACCAAAGGTTTCATTATTACTCCGTATTTCCCTTCATAATCCCCCTCAACTGCACTATTGTCTAGAATTTCAATTGACGGTTTCTTTAAGTTGAAGACAATCACAAAAATGTGAGCACTTCTAACAACCGGAAAGAATACCTGTTTTTATGTATATAATGGTAAGTATTTTGTTGATAAAATATATAAAAAAAAACAACTTTAATTAACATACCATGTCAATATCTTTTATGTTCAAGATTTTTTTGTACCCATTGGTACTGTCATGAAAGTTCTCCTTGAATTTTTCATACTTTCTTTCATCAGACAATGTTGAAGTTAGATAAGCAGTCTGTAACCAATATAATAATATGTGAATTTCGGTTGAATATATATAATTATGTTAAAGAATACATCATATTTGTATAATCATATGTGAATTTAAGTTGTAAAAAAAATATAATATTCATAAATGAATACATCATATTGGTGTATTCATTTATGAATAAGGAAGGAATTAAGGTTAGAACATAAACTTACAGAAACTCCAACTTTCAAGAAGAGTCTGTATGGTGAATTTCCAAAATCCCTTTCCGGTTCTTGGTGGTTAAGTAAATCAGACCAAGTGTCTAAAACTTCTCCAAAAAATCTCTATGTTTGCATATAGACTTTCCATAACTGCTCTTTGTGCTATCTGACCATATTTTGTCTGGACAACCACATCTCTACAAATATATAATAAAAAATGTCATAGATTATTATCTATATAATAATCATATATGAATGTATATAAAATAAAGTTACTTACGATGTATTGCCTTGTAAGTTGAACAACCATTCACAGACAATCCTCTCCTGATGTGTCAGTTTGGGTTTTGTGTCTGTTATTCTGCATTTGAAAGGTGATTTGAAAGAATCAGCAAGCTTCTTCTCTCTTGGTTGATCCAGATCATGCTTTGATGGTCCTACTTCAGTAGGAATTGATACAGAGATTGGATTTGGATTAAGAACATTTTTCTTTGCTAATCTGATAACAACCTTCTGATGGTCGTCTTTGATTTGTTTCTTTGTAAGTGCTTTTTTTGGTGAAGATTCATTAGATTTTTTACTTGAAGTTTGATCTGAATCTTGACTGAGACCTAGACTAAAGCTTGGATGAGTATCTGCATGCCAGGAGATTTATCATATAAATAGTTGTAAGTTAATTATAATATTTGAGTTTATATTTGAAATGTTTATCCAAATTGTTACCTCCTTTATTTCCTTTTGTCTTGTCAGCTTTTTCTCCTTTCTTGTTTTGATTTTCTGACTTTTTCTTTCCTGAAAGATAAAGAACTGTGATTAAGTAATTCATATGTGAATAAGTAATGTATTCATTTATGAATAAGTAATACATATCATTATTTATGAATAAGTAATACTATATTTTTTATTTATTCATATATTGTGTTATTCATTTATGAATAATAAAACTTTCTATATTCATTTATTAGTGAATCAACTATTTACCTCTATCTTCTGCATTTCCTTTTTCAATTTGTGTTTGTTTTTCTTCACCTCCATCTTTCGTGTTCTTAGCTTCCGTTCCTCCTTCATTTCTATCTTCAGAGTTTTCCTTGCTTGAAACATATACATCATATATGAATATTTTTTATTTTTTATTCATTTATATAGTATATTATTCATTTATGAATAAACAATGTTATTAAAAAAATCAATATAAATATTGTAATATATTTTAAATCATTCATTTACTTGTATCATCTCCCTTTGTTTTTTCAACTTTTGTTCCTTGTTCATGTACACCTTCTGATTTTTCCTTTTCTGCAAGAGTATTAGTTTTACCTGTACTCATTGGTGACCCTGGTCAAAATTTAACAAACAAAATTGTTATTGTGTATTGATATTTTTATATATTTTTTTAAAATAAAATTAAGACAAAATTTACCTATATCAATATTATCGAAAATAGTTTTCATTTCAGGGTGATTCCAGATTTCATCTTCTTGACTATTTAAACTTGAAACTCCAATTCCAAGGACATTGTCCACAATGTTGTCAACAACTTTATCCAACAAATTTTGATTTTCAGTTTGTTGAATAGTCTCTTTATGATTATTTGTTTCCTCAGCATGATCATCTTTTTCTTCTTCATCATTCTGATTTTCATTCCTCTTTGCATCTTTCTCTTTTACTCTAATTTCACCTTCTTTTTTATTCTTATCTGCATCATTCTTTATTCCTTCATTATCTGCTTCATTTGAATCAAGCAAATAATCTACTTCTGGTTGACTTGCACCATTATCACTGTCTTCTTCACCATTTCCCTCTTTATCTTCATTTTCTATTTGATCATTTGTTTTTTGACCCATTATTGGTGTCAAATTGATTCCTTCAACTCCAATTTCATTAATTGGAAAATTAAATAGTGTTGTGCTTTCAGTTTTTTCTTCAACAATCATATTTTTCATCTTTTTTTTGAAAATTCTAAAACTTTCCTTTTCATGGAACTTTGTCATCGCATCATTAAGCTTTGAATTCAACTTTTCCTTCATCCTCTCAAAACTATTAATCATTTTTGATATTTTTGATTCATATGTCTATGTAACAAAAAGAAGTATATGATTAGAATTTAATATAATAATTAAATGTAATCATATATTATTAACATGTTAAAACTAATTACCTCAACAGAATGATCTTCATCTTTATCAGAATCACTGTCTTCGAGATCTGTATCTCCTTCATTTTGTTCATTAACAAATTCCTCGTTTAATTCTCCAACTCCAAATCTACCTTTTTCTTGTTCAAATGTCTCTCGATATCTAATCTTCTCTGAACTCCAATAACAAATTGTTGGACATTTACGTGTTACTGTTAAAGCTTCTGAGTGGATGTTATCAACATAGAACAACTGCACATAAATGATAACTAATTGATATTCATATATGAACAAGTAATATTATTTTTTACTTATTCATAAATGAATAAGTAATGTAAAGCATTACGTGTGAACAAATATATTTTTCTTATTCATATATGAATATTTGCTATTAGATTATGAATAATCAATATTATTAAAAATTGAGTATAAACATTATAATAACTTACCACCAAGAAAGCTGAAGGTCCAACAAAGAAGCTGTTATCTGAGTATGGTATGTATGAGTTTTTTGTTCTGACAAAACAGTCCAAAACATAGTTGCACTAGTCTATGTTGTTGATATCTGTTTTTCTTGAAATATGACTCAAGGGAAACAGGTTGCATCTTTCCATTGATGTTGACTCGCAAAAAGTGTTGACAAAAAGAACTAAGAAGTTCAATTTAAAATTGAAATCAGCTTGTGTGGTAGAAACAATAACATTTTTTATTACACTCAGTCGGATGATTGAATCTTTTTTAAATTGTTGCTTCCATTCATCATAACTTGTATCATCCTTAAGCCATTGATCCAGTTGTGTAAGTTTGGTTCCACCAATTGGTATGCCCAACATGTCATGAACAGACTCTGATGTTACTTTCAATTCCTTTCCTTCAATATCTATCATCATTCTCTCATAATCAAATTTTTGAAGAACATAAAATCCCAGCTTCAGTGGTATATCCGTGATTTTCATTTTTAACAAAGCTCCAAAACCCATAGATCTTACAGATTCTTTTTGTTCTTTGCTCATCCCAAGGATTATAGATAGTAATGTCTCTTGTGAACATCTGTTTTTCATTGAGTAAAATTCTTTTACCATTGGTTTTTTTTTTTTGTCTTTTTTGATTGGTGACTCCTTTTTTTTTGCCTTCTTCGATGGATGACTACTTTCAAAATCAGAGTCTGAATCTTGTAGTTGTTGTTTTTCAGGAGTTTTCCTTTTTGATGGACTTTTCCTGCTTTGATGCTTCATTTTCTTTGGTACTTTTGTTTCTTTTTTATCTCGGAAATGAAAACATATAATATTTGAATAAGTTACTGATATATGAATATGATATATGCTCGTTGATTTATTAATATTTATTTATTTCAAAAATATAACTAATATATACAATTT